>NC_141769.1:7742500-8992500 GCF_051362555.1 Lingula anatina
TATGATGCAACTGGTAAATTGCCATTGATGATTGAATGCATAAAAGCAGAACGCTTTAACTTGTCTGAAAACACAGAGATTGAAAGAATTTTTAAATAAAGCATGTGCAATTTAAATTGCTGTTACGTTTTTAAAATATTTCTTTTTAAAAACTGTTTAAAACATCTAAATCACTCTGTCTTTTTAAAACTTCCTCTATCCCAAAATGTGCATGATCACAATCTTACAAAAATATGCCTAGGACTTTTTTGCATTTTATGAGTAAGTTCATAATCTACACCTTCAAAAAATATTTTCAGGTGATGGGGAAAAATCTTGACTAACCAAGTTTCTCAATCTTTGCCTTGTGCTTTATGAGTAACTTCACCATGGCAACGTCCCCTTTACTGGCCGCTAACATAAGCGGGGTCACCTTCCCGTTGTCTGCATTCAAAGGTTTTTCAATGTCCACCCCGTATTTCAATAGTACCTCAACCACTTTCTGCAGAAAATTTGAAACAAAAATTCTTACACAATGTGTGTTAGGCCTTTATGTTTAACTTACATTTTTTTTTATTTTTTGAAAATTTCAACACTTCTCCCTTAATCACCAAAGTCTACCTAAACAAATGAAAAGTAAGGACAAATTTTCTCACTGAAGTTGTTTGGAACAAAACCGACCCCCGTACTTAGACCAACATACCTGATGACCATTCATAATGGCTAAGTGTATGGGGCACATGGAGGCTTTGTTTGGAGCATTCAATCCACCAAAACCATATTTGCCTACTGGTTCATCTGCAGACACTTGAGCTGTGGAAAAAAAGGAATAGAAAAAAACATTGATTATTCTGAAACACTGAGATGGTTGAAGTCATGAATTTCGACTTTTTTGGTTAATAGCTGCAAAATCTATATCTTGATTTCATAATATGTTTTGAATAAAAGATATTTGAGATGAATCAGTTGAGAGGTTCTTTGAGTATGTAGCAACTTAAAAAGGATTCTAAGCATAAGGTTGAATAAGTCTGGGTCTGCTGGTCTAAGTTAAAAAACTTGTCTGACTTTTGGTTGAAATAATTTGGCCTGCAGGTAATTAAGACAATAAATCCCAACACAGCCCACGTCACCTACCTTTTGCTGTCTTAAGCAACAAGTCCACATTGTGTTCACGGCCTGTTTCTGCTGCTATCAGAAGAGGATTGTAGCCTTGTTTGTCAATTTCTGATGTACTTACACCCCTTAAATTTAGATTTAATTCTAAATTTGAGTAATTTGAAATAAACTGAACTACAATGTAAAAGATTAAGAAACACTAGGGTAGCTTATCATAGCAAACCTTAGATAAACTACTACTACTTTGACTACTGTTACTGCTACTGCTACTACTTCTACTACTACTGGTACTGCTACTGCTACTACTTCTACTACTACTACTACTACAAGTACTACTACACTAGTACTACTACTACTACAAGTACTACAGTAACTACTACTACCACCACTCACTACGTAACAGCAGAACACAGTGCGCGTAGAAATAAGAGCTACACCCTGCACTTACTTTCCAATCAGATACTCCAGAGGTCCAGTGCCAGTGCATGCTGCAGCATAATGTACAGGTCTACGCATCTCGTGATCCATCAGGTTGTACTCAGGGGCGGCAGACAACAACTTGGCCAGGTATTTAGCATTGGGGTTGATGGCAGCACAGTGGATAGGAGTTATCTGAAGTTATTTTTTTTCTGTTAATATTTGAATAATTTGAAGAAGGCAAGCTAATTTTTGTCTTGAAGTAATGTTTTGAAGTTGACTTGCATTATGTTGTGTTTAAGAGACTGAGACTGCAGTGAATTTTTTAGGCTTAACTTAATTCAAAAATGGACCTGAAAAAATACTTGGATTAATTGTTTTAGATATATGGAGGTGAACACTGGAAAACAAAAGAAAGTATAGGTAACGCTAATATCCCTCTTTTATGACACTTCATGCCATCAGCTAGGTGCCTTTTTTCTTGAAAACCTATGCTAAGAATGGATGATTTGTTTTTCATTCTATAGATGTTTGCTGTACCTAACATTAAGTTGAATTATCTTATTTACAAAAAAGAAGCCCATTCAATTTTCTTACTTTCATATTTTCTTGATTTGCTTTCTTTTTGGCTGAGGCTTCTCTTATAGGTGCTTTCCAATCTTGCTTCCCATCAAAAGTCAGAGCCTGAAGTACAAAGTTAAAATAATAATTTTAGACATAAAGTCCACTTATTGATCATCAAGTTGGTATACTTCTTTTTTTTTTCAATTCAGAAATAACAATATTTAAGGCCAGTGCGAATCAAAATGCAAGTAAAACAGTGCAAAAAATTATTATTTTAAAGAGACAGTAATTATATAACACAGACATAGGTGCAAAGATTGAAAAAAATGGCACTTCTGACAGAACATTTTAAACAAAATCAAAATTTCTTAATTTCTTATTTTTATTATTTAATGGCAATAAAAAACTAAATCCTTTTCTATTAAAAATTCTAAGCAGATTTTTCTATAATTCACTGTAATTCTTCACAGTCAGAAAAACACATTTGGTCTTTTTTGGAACGATTTACTTTTTTCATCAATTTAAAATTTGATTAAAAAATTAGCAATTTTTCATAAATTACCAAGTTATAGATTCAGCAACCTTAAAAGGAAGAAAAACCTCCATTGCTCACAATTATATTGAAGACAAAACACTCACTTCTTTGTGGAAGTTACTGAACCCTCCTATGGCATATCCTCCTTGGTTGTCATACTCCTCCATCAACTTACAAGCCAACTTGTTATGACCGTGTCTCACAGCCATGTAGATATGTTCAAAAACCTCATTTTTCTAAAATTCAGAATCGGCAAGTACTAAGAATTCAATTCATATGAAACATGGTAAAAACAGCAATGTTTCCTTATTTTATTTATACTTTCAACTTAATGATTAATTGCAATTTACAATAACAGATGTTGATAGGAAAAAAAACTTTGTTAAAATTTGTCTATTAAAAAATCCCGTTTCAGCCTGAAAAAGCTAACAGAGTGAGGAATGCCCTCTTTAAGGAGTTACAGATTCTCTTACATCTAAAAACTTGTTGACCATTAAAAATGTCAACATTTCTGCGGAAACACCATGCTTCAAGACAAATGGCAGCAGTTCCTCCTCATCATCATCTTTATCTAGATCCTGCAAGATAAATAAATAAATAAATAAATAAATAAATAAATAAATAAATAAATAAATAAATAAAGTAGGAGAAAAGTAAAATCAATAACTAGCCTGGTGTTCTTATTTCAAAGTTATTTCCAAAGAGTTATGGCAATTCAACCTTTAATAATTGAAAAATGTTTTGGAAATAAAATAACCTGATATCACTGTTTACAGAGAAAAAAAAATGATTTGGTGGGTATTTCTAGCTCTTACACTTATCTAAAACACAATTTTACAAGATCAGGCCAAAATCAAAGGCATGCTTTTCTACCATGCATGATCCATTTGTGTCAAATAAAGTCTGAAGTCTTACCGACGGTACAGAGATAAAGGTTGGAAACAGAGAATGCTAAAAAATAATGGAAAACTACTTTTCTCGTTTGACTTCTGTGAAGGCTTCCTCCATTTCTTCCCATTTCAAACAGAAATAGCATTTTTCTCAATTTTATTGCCAAGTGTAAAAATGCAGAATCTCCCAAGGATGAGATACAAACTGGGTTGCAATTTTCTGCATGGTTTTGGAGATAAAAAAAGAAAAAAGAAAGAAAAGACTTACTTTGGTGAAGGCATTGTTTCCTTCTTTTCCTCCACGACTCATATTGAGTCTTCTGACAGCTCGGATCCCCAAGGAGCGACGGTTATAGCTGATAATAAAACAAAAATATCACATCACTTTTACTTTAAATGCTATCAATTTCAAATACTTTTTTATTGAAAAATAACTCTATCATTCCTATAGTGTTGTCCATTTGTAAATTAACTTATTCATTAGTCATTATCAATAATACAGACATACCATGCATGTTATATATTATGAGAATGACTAAAAAAAACCAGGAACTTATAACTCAAAAAATGGTTTTATTTATATAGGTTGTAATTTTCTGGATGGTTTTGAGATGGTTTACCTTGATAATTAAGGGAAGAGTTGAACTGCCCAGGAAGGTTAATATTTTGTTATTTAAAAGACATGCTCACTATGTACATTAATGTAATATTCCTAAAATGTGTGATAAACCTAATAACAGAATATAATTAACATTTCCAGGAAAAAAACTTTTGTTATATAAAGGTCGTCTATTCAGCCTTGAGTGCCTTACAACAGTGTACCATACTTTAGAGCCAACCGTTTTTTTCTACATAATCTTCACTTTTTGGGAGCAAAGGTGAAGTAAATTCAATAAAAAAGTCTTCACACTTTTCACTATCACATCATAACAATAAAATAATGACTGCTGTAATTCACTATTTTGAACCCCTGTCTCAACACATGGGATTCAAAAAAAAAAAAAAAAAATCAATGTGATGCTTTACAGAATTCCTTGCAAATATTATATGTAGATATAGAGAATTTTTCAAGTACTCACTATCCTGTTCCCTGTGTCTTGAGAAAACTATAGGGTTCACACACTCGTGATGGAGTGGATTCATGAAGTTCATTTCCCAGGATCTTGAGCGCCTTCTGGTTCCCTTTCAGGA
The DNA here is from genome assembly GCF_051362555.1 of Lingula anatina. NCBI lineage: Eukaryota > Metazoa > Brachiopoda > Lingulata > Lingulida > Lingulidae > Lingula > Lingula anatina. The sequence continues at coordinate 7,747,193 of NC_141769.1, forward strand.
TGGCGTAGTGTACAGCAGACCAAGGGACCTCCAAGCTACGAGGGCATGATACCTATATGAAAATTAAACAAACTTACAAAAACTTTTTTCAACATCAAAGTCATTTAAAGAAAAGAATCACATTATATTTTGTTTTTAAACAAAGCCTACCTGTTATATGATAGAAAAAAATAATTAGTTTGATTTCGTGGTACAAAATGTCTTGTAAAATAGAATTTTTGTCTTGAGTTGATACTGCATTTAACCTACTGTTTTTAATTACTAAGCATCCTGGCTGACAATTTTTCAAAGTTTTTTTTTTTAATTCCAAGTTTATTTGTTTGCTTACAGAGTGCACTTGCTTGCGGTCATCTACTAACTGTTGGAGTAGTTTCATATCGTTCATCAAAACAGCTCTGATGACTAATTTACTATGTGCCGTGGAAGATACAAAGGGCACATTCTCTCTGAAAAGGTAACCACAAGAATAATGAATTATTTCTCAAAATAAAAAAATCAACAGAAAAAATTAAGTGTTCAAGATTTAGGGTAGTTAGACTTTTGTTTGGACAGAAAAGTGTCTCCCAAATCAAGTGACAATGAAGAACATGTGTCACTTACTTTGTCTCAAACAGGGGATCTTTTTCCCAGACTTTGATAGCAGGGTTAGGTTTCAGCCGGCGGTTAGGATCAGTAAGGTCGACCTTGACCTTAACAGCCTTGACCTCCTTTTTCTTCTTTTTGTCTTTATTTTTGGTATCTGCGGATAAATATACAAAATTAAAAACCCATATTTCAACAGATAAAAATCCCGAATATAATTTTTATATAATAATAATAATAATAAATCTATAATGTTTATTTAATGTTACTAGTATTCATATTGCAAATATCACTTAAAATTATTTAAATCACCAAGACTGTGGAGAAAAATCTACTTCTTCATAAAAACATTGCTTAACATAACCAATACAACCTACACACCTGACATTTTTTTTCTAAAAATGAATAATACATTGACACCCTGCTATTCACTTTTCCAAAAAAAAAAAAAATAATAATAATAAATAAATAAATAATAATAATAATAATAATAAAAATAATAAAAAAAGTGTAATGTTTTTTCTGACATTTATACTGATATGAAATATCTTTGTAAAAGAGAATAAGACCATTACCCTTCTTCTCCTTCTTTACTTTCTTCACTTTTGTGGACACAACTTTCATTTTACATGCTTTCTTTTTTATTTTGTCAGCAATTTTCTCATTTTTGGTGGTCTTCTTGGCCTTAGGTGTCGGGGGATCTGTCACATTTTCCCTTTTAACAGTCTTTTTAGGAACTGAAATTAAAAAAAAAAAAAACATCAAATCAATGTCTAGGTCTATAGGCAAACAATATTTTTGGTCAAATGTGATAATTTGAAACTGATGATTAAAGTTACTGACCTGATGTATCTACTAGCCATAGAATGTTACAGATTAAATTTGATTTGGTCCAATTCCCAATGTTATACCAATATTTCAACTAGTTTGCAGAAACCACTATTCTTTATTCAGCAGGATGAATGAAATTTTTTGGTTCAATTAAACTTGGCACCACCTGCCAAAGCACTATATGAGCACACAAGTAGATATATTAAAAATAAAGAAGCTGAAAAGCATTACACTTAAAATCAGACAGGGAAGCCATTTGCCAGAAAAACAGTTGAGCTAGGATACAGATATCTAAACACTAAACAACCAAATTAACTTATACTACGTTGGATGTTGAGAACTGAAGAATAAGAGGTGTATATGGTATGAGAACTGAAGGATAAGAGGTGTATATGGTATGAGAACTGAAGGATAAGAGGTGTATATGGTAGAGAACTGAAGGATAAGAGGTGTATATGGTATGAGAACTGAAGGATAAGAGGTTTATATGGTATGAGAACTGAAGGATAAGAGGTTTATATGGTATGAGAACTGAAGGATAAGAGGTTTATATGGTATGAGAACTGAAGGATAAGAGGTTTATATGGTATGAGAACTGAAGGATAAGAGGTTTATATGGTATGAGAACTGAAGGATAAGAGGTGTATATGGTATGAGAACTGAAGGATAAGAGGTGTATATGGTATGAGAACTGAAGGATAAGAGGTGTATATGGTATGAGAACTGAAGGATAAGAGGTGTATATGGTATGAGAACTGAAGGATAAGAGGTTTATATGGTATGAGAACTGAAGGATAAGAGGTTTATATGGTATGAGAACTGAAGGATAAGAGGTGTATATGGTATGAGAACTGAAGGATAAGAGGTTTATATGGTATGAGAACTGAAGGATAAGAGGTGTATATGGTATGAGAACTGAAGGATAAGAGGTTTATATGGTATGAGAACTGAAGGATAAGAGGTTTATATGGTATGAGAACTGAAGGATAAGAGGTTTAAAATGGTATGAGAACTGAAGGATAAGAGGTTTATATGGTATGAGAACTGAAGGATAAGAGGTTTAAATGGTATGAGAACTGAAGGATAAGAGGTTTATATGGTATGAGAACTGAAGGATAAGAGGTTTATATGGTATGAGAACTGAAGGATAAGAGGTTTATATGGCAAGCACGTGTGTGTACACCAGATACACCATTTCCTAGTCTTCTGTTCTCAATATCTGTTGTAAGTAATACAAGTCAGATACAGCATGTGTCAGTAGGGTATGTGTAAAACACACCTGACACATGCTTTGCTCTCATATATACACCTTTCAGACTATGATGCATCTTGTATCTATTACATATTCACAAACAATCTGACATTCACCGGCAGAGGGAGGGAGAGAGAGTGTGTGTGTGTGTGTGTGTGTGTGTGTGTGTGTGTGTGTGTGTGTGTGTGTGTGTGTGTGTGTGTGTGTGTGTGTGTGTGTGTGTCTCTCTCTCTCTCTCTCTCTCTCTCTCTCTCTCTCTCTCTCTCTCTCTCTCTCTCTCTCTCTATATATATATATATATATATATATATATATATATATATATAACTAGTCATATTAAACACTGACCTTTGACTGTATTTGATGTTGATGCCTTTGGGCCTCCCTTGGGTATTCTGGCTCTCTTTTTCATTGGTTCATCTACATGTTAAGACAGCAAACAAAGAACTTTGTATAACGTAATATGTATCTGTTTGTGCTGCAGAACTGAATTTGTCTTATGGCTTTATAGTCCATTATCTTGAATGTTATAATTCTTTGTGTACCCTTTATGCATTTCAAAAAATTCAATAATATATGTCAGTTTTATTTCAAATTCTTGCTCAGGTTAAAAATACCTAAAATGAATAAATAACAGTACAATAAAATCACCTTTTTTAAGTTCCCACAATAGTAACAACACCTACCTTCATCATCTATGTTGTTCGATGCTGAAGAATTTCCAAGGACCATATTAAGCACTGAGCTGATACGCCGTTCTTCCTTATCTGGCAGCCGATAGACCTCTCGTGACACGTACTCCAGCTTGACTCGGCACACTATACACTCTAGATCCACTGTGTCCATATAGTCCAGCTTATAGACATTGCCCGTTCCATGTGTGCTCAGCCACAGTACCTTGATGGGTTTGGTGAAATTGTGAAAGACATGCTGCAGTGCTTGGCAAAGGTAAAAACTACCTGTTTGTAAAAAAGAAATAAGTGTAAACATGGGAAAATTTGTACCAACACCCAAGATCATTAAATGTTAAATGATTCCTATTTTTGCTATGGGCCAGTAGATTCTTAGACCATTTGTCAGCAGGTTACAAAGTTCTTGAAACAGACTGCGATGTCAATTATAAAGGGACATATATACTAAAACTGAAGTTTTTAGTTTTACCTTCCTCATTTCTCACTGCAAAGAATGAGCCTTTCTTGTACAGCAGCACCTCCTGGCTGCCACTGTTGGCTGGCCTCTTCGCGGGGGTTCTGGGAACTTCCTCAGCAAACTGGAACGGCTCATGTTTTACTTTCACTCTCTTGCTGCTGCGTGGGGTCTCTGGAGCTGCAGGTCGCTTAGGACTCTTTGAAATAATAATATTAATGATTATTTTAATTAACAGTTATATTAATTTTGAGATACATTGTGTTATGTAGTTTCAGTTTTAACATTTAACATTTTCAGTTTTCATCCTTTTTTTTAAAATGACAGATGAAAAGTTAATAAATGAAGGCATGAAAAAACACAATCATTTTTGTTACACCCAGCAACTTAAAATTGATCCTTTTTTTTAGAATAGTCTTTTCCCTTTGTTCAAAATTTACAACTCTGACTGAAGGACCAAAGTTCATAATCTCCAATTCTAATATGAATATCAATATTGATCTGATAGATAAGAATGAGATTCATTTATAACAAAATATGATGCAGGTTATTTTACAATTCACTTGAATGCATTTTCATGCGGTTCTTATATATTATGGGTAAATTTACCTTCAACTGTTGGTCCTTTGTCTTCATGTTATAATTCTGTTACAATTGCTACAAATAAAATATAGTGAAAAAAATTATGTGAAAAGCAAAACATACATGTACTAGTAAAAAAAACTGATAAATCAGATGATCAGTTAGGTGTCAATATTTGCAAATGTCATAGGAAATATATTTACAAAGAGGTTTCTTTAACCACTGACTAGTATACATTAAATGGATCTGATTCAACAGTTTTGCTTGTAAATATTCATTTTATAGGGGTGGACATAAGCCGTCGTCTGGGTCTGCCGGAAGACGGTCAGATTTTTTTTAGTTCACATTGATGGGCATTAATTTTTTTCTGTCAGGATACATTCCAAAATGGAGGATGCTTCAACAAAGATAATTTGGAAGACTGTCAGGAAATATCTCTGGATCTGCTCCTGTTTTGTCCATTTCTGCAGCATTAAATTCTTGGCCAAATATCAGGAAAAATTCTTAATATTTAAAAAAAACTATAACAGAATATTGTCAAGGTTTCTATGGGTGTTATCCTTTGACATCTATTCAAATATTACCCTACATTCATACTTCTTGACTCAATTAGTAAGAATTATTCTTTCCACTTAAATTTTGTTAGTCAGGGTCTAAAAAGATCATTGCAAATTGTACTTCAAGCCTGGGCCAGTTTTACAAAGACTTTAGGCAAAAAATAAGTGTAGCAATATCTTTTAAAGGATTGACATGGAATATGGCCATGGTTTCTTGTTATAAAACAGGCACAATGCTGCAGTTTTATCTAATTGGATTATTACTGATTTATCTGACATCAAAGTAAACAAACATATTGGTCTAAAATCAAGGCCTAACAGTTCTTATGTGAGACAGCCCCATCAGGAAAAGCTAGTAAGCTTTATTTGTACAATATCTTTTAAATCACCTTTATTATGCAAAGATCTCTAACACAAATCTACAGTGTGTTATGGTAAATGATGGGCAATTCATACACACAGAAACAAAGCAGGCTTTGAACTGGTTTAAAAGATGCCACTCAAACCAGATAGTCAACACCCCAGCAGAAGACCACCTAACAAAATAGAAACTCAATGAGACAGTGGACTGAAGTTGGGCTTGCAACCAACTAACCACCGCGATAGCCTATCTTGAAACATTTCAGGAATCCTTTGATTTTTTCACTATTTGAACACACCACATCTTTGTTTAGTACGTACCAGCAGGATCTATCTACTAGGAATTGCAAATCATTACTTTGCAAATGAGGCTGAAATGTATCAGTGATGCTTTAATTAACTTCACTTTTGGCCTTTAAATAGTTAGTATGTCATAATTCCTTTCTTTCTTTCTTTTTTTTTGAAAAAAAAAAATAATAATAATAATGCAACCTGCTGCCTTAGACAGTTGATTGAAATATGAAACCCAGCGCTTCATAAATTGATGATAACTTATGGCTGGTACCCAATGAAATTATCATTCTACATACATGTATATCGATCCAACTCTCGCTGAATGCAATCAGATTAACAGACTGACACAACTTCTCTTGCTTCCAACTCGTGTATAATCACCACCTTTTGTGTATTCTTCTCAATGCCAGTGACCCCAGAAGAAAAAAGATGTGTTTGTTTTTATGGTCACAACTTTGTGCAACCTCTGACATTTAACTGAAAAACTAAAACCCAAGGCTTCCTAAATTCCTGATATTTTAAATTCCAGTGACCCCAAGCTGCCTAGCTATCTGATGTGCCATGATAACACTAGTACACTGAATGAAATCACGGGATACATACCATAGGAAATAATAATACTTTATCTAGTATACTTGAGTAAAGTAAACAGAGGAGGATACAGTGGAGGCCACGTGTCCACCTAAGTGCTTATTATATAATAATTTAAACTAATCGTTTAAAGAGCATAATTAAATAAAGAATTATGTCAATTAATTCTTATATATATATATTTTAATTATCATTATAATAATTATTATCATTACTGCCTTTGTTTATATTTGTTTTGTGATATGATTTTTTAATTTACTAAAAATCAATGCACACACACACACACACACACACACACACACACACACAGGAGGGGCCAATGCAAGCTGTGAAAGAAAAGAAAGTAAAAAAAAAATAAGTAAAGAACTCAAAGTTTAAAGGTACGTACAGCTCTAAAGGGATGGTCAACAATATTTTCAGGTTGATATTGATATATGGCAGGCTTCATCAAAAACTGCTGCTTAGTACCACAAGTGTTTTAAAAGAGTTATCATTTTTATTTCTTGTTATTATTATTTTCTATAATTCTGGCTACTAACACTATTCCCAATGCAAACCTGCATGGTTGTTGCTTTAATGTTATCACAACCAATGTTCAAGCCTTTCATTCGCTAATTTTTGTTCAAGACAAAGAAGAAGTAAACCAACACCCCATGTAGATAGGGAGGTGTATTTTCGATAGATTTAGACTATAACGTATGAATATGAGCCCCAGTAATAGCCTCGAGTATGTTATTGTTAACGTAACTCCTCAGCCAGAGCCGGTCGGCATTAGTCTTATCACAAACATCTCTTCTTTTACCAGCGATCTACTTCTTTGGATATTGCTAGCTAATAGCGATCAACTACCTACCTCTGTCGCAGCAAGTCTTGTGCTTTAGGATCGTGAAATACGACGATATTTATATCAAAAGTCATACGCAAGCACTGACTTGCCGGTGCCTGCTGTAAACATCGTGCGTCAGACACCGTACCACGTGACACCATGGCAAACACACTTCCGGGTTAGAAGTCGAATGCGCTCGGATATTACTCGGCCGTTTTCGCTCGAGTTGAAAGAACTAATCGATATCTACGTTTTATGTTGATGATAAAAAGGAATGGAGTTGAAGAACAAATGCTCTACTACAGCATCCAAGTTAAGGTCTTCAACTTGGTTTATTATGCGTTTTAGGCCTGTGTATTTTTGTTTTTATTTTAATTTATCTCTCTGCCCATATTTTAAAACTAGGCCTACTGCAATTTTGATTAAAAATAAGGTTCCTTAAAATTTAGAAAAAAATGAAATAAAAATAATTATTATTATGACGATAATAAAAGCAAATAATCCAATTTATCAAGTAATACAGGCAGGCACCTGAAAAAAGACAAATTTTTTTGAAGATGTAGGGCCTATTATTCGAGGCCCCCTACTATTCGCCCAATGGCGGCATGCCCATGCCAACCAAATGCCAACTGGGATGTAGCTTTTGAGCTAAAAAGTCTAATAATTTTTTTAAACTTCCAGATGAAGTAAAGGTGTCTCTTTGCTTAGACCTAGGTAAGCCTACGTTCCCAATTTACAACAGTTCTCTTATTGATAACTCATTCATTTATTGTTATTCGAAGTCCCGGTGTAACGTGACAGAGTTACCTCCATGATATAGACTCCGCTTCCCATTCAGTTGTACAGGTAAGCCTCGCCCTAAATTTTAACCCACTTAGGTCAGGCTAACCCTAGCCATTACAACTGAATGGTGGACGGTCTATTGAACCTTCCTGTCTGTTATATTACATGGAGCTCAGTTTCGTCACACCGGCACATTCAGGGCCGTAGCCTGAGAAAAATGCCGGGGGGGGGGGGGGGGGGGGGGGCAGTAAGCGGACATGAGGGGGCAAAGCCCCCGAGGGGGGAGGGGGTGTCCCCCTCCCACGGTGTGGAAAATTTAAAAAAACTGTATGTATAATACTGGATTCTGGTGCATTTTAACTGTTATTTATTGCTCAGTCAGAAGTCCGAAATTGTGGGTTCATTTTGCCATAAGTACAGTCATTTTTTCAACAAACACGCCAATTAAACTTCATTTCGTAAATTTTTTTGGAATATTTTTTTTTACCTTTGCGATAATTATTATTATTATTTTTTTTTTTTTTGCAACTCAAATCCCAGGGGGGGGCAGCTGCCCCCAACCCCCTGCCCCCCCCCCCCCCCCCCGGAGGCTACGGCCCTGACATTCAATATAGATCAATAATATTACATTTATATGTTTGTTGATTCTGATGACGAGTCAGTCAAATAAATAAATAAATAATACCAAAGGCTTAATAAAAAAGTGTCGTGGGATCGGTGTCGCTTTGTCCTTTATTGCAAAGAGAAAAAATGTGGTAGATGAGACGCTGCGGAGGTGTGATTGCTTCGCACACAACATTTCTAAGGTCTATCACGTATGATCAAGGATGTGGCGGGCAAACAAAACTATAAATAATGAAAAATAAAAGGCACCGCCATACTCCAACTCAAACAACACGCATGCTGTATCAAATTATACAATTGAAACGGGAAAAAAGTCACAAGCGAAGATGCTGGCGTGGAGTGAGGGTGTGATTCGTGATCTGAGGAAGAAAAAGATGAGTTTTCATGGCCGGCATAAGTCCATCTGTGAACAACGCATCATTAAACCATCTTTTTATTCGTAATCATATACTGAAAGTTAGCCCCTATATTACTCCTACGTTCAGCCAATGTTTGGCTTCATAAAATACAAACTCGGCCCAACAGGTAAATTCCATACAGACATTTAAACGAAACTTCCGTTAAAGTCAACATTAAAAAAAAAAAAAAAAAAAAACGTCAAGGTTTGTTTTAGGTATAACAGCAGCACTTTAACGTGGAGAAATGTGCGTGCTACCTCCTTGTCTTCTTCTGGCTCACCAAGACTTAATGTATAAAAAAATTGAGCTTTAATGAGACAAGAGCACATCAGCAAACAGGAAAGTTTACCTGAATGATATATGCCTCCTACTACAAGTCCGTTTACCAAAAGTAAATAAACGTTTAACGACAAATATCGTGTTTGCGACCTCGATCCCTATTTTCTATGCATTCTAGGGGGAAAAAGGGAAAAAAATAGAGGAAAAGAGTTAATAAATCTCAGTCAAACATACTGGTTTAATAATGCTAACTTTGCTGAGGATAAAACTTAAGACTTCCTGTTTGTCGAGAAAAATAAATATATAATGCATAAAGTGGTTTTTATGACAATAATAGTTAAAGAGATTTCGAGGACATAAGAACAGACAAGAATTTTTTAAGACTAGAAAAGAAGAGATATTGAAAGCCGACGCGGTTACTTTATAAATACCCCCCTCTTCACACAGAGAAACAGAAGATTCGTCATTTTGTGAACTTGTAGCAATCACCGGATATGCTTTCTGTATAATCTTTTCTTTCTTTTCTTTGATTCTGTTTATTTATTCCTTAAGGGGGGAACAGGTGGACTGATCAGCGACAGATGCAAGTGAATTTTGAAAAGAGCCGGGGTCTGGGTTCGGAGAGGTTGGTCCGACACGCGTGGGTTGCTTCTAAAAAAAGAAATTGCCCCAATTTTTTTCTAGAATTTTATTGTTAAATAACTTTAAAAACTACGCAATTGGCAATGATATTTTTCTTTGTCTGTAGCAAAGATAAGAGGTGTTACCATGCATTATTTGCCTTTTTACGCCTCAAAAATAAGCTTTGATGTTATCACGCGCACTTGATTCGATTATCCACTGGCTTGTTAATTGTTATCAGTGGTGCACGCACCGTGTAATTGCTTTTGATTTAATCAAATATTCAGGCCTGTTGCAATGTTACCCATTCGTGAATAGCCTCTTGCAGTACTGAGCCCGGAGTTTAGACCATAGAATTATGAAATGAAAAATACATAATCATGATGTAATGAAAATTATTGCTTTTGTGTAAAGAAAAAGTAATATCGTGATCACCTGGACCGTTTGTTATCACCTTTAATCTACAAAATCAGCATCTTTCGAAGAGACAAATACCGTGTTATTAATAGAGTTAATAAAATAATAATGAAGAATTATCGAGGAGGTAAGAGAGAACTTATTTGAAAAAAGTATTTTTTGTGAAAAACTCATAAGTTCATAAAGCAAACTAGATTTTAAAAATTTTGTCTGCGGACACATCGTGTCAGTCTGTCACGCACCCAGTCACCTCAATGAGGTAGTGGGGCTGCATCTTTTCACACAATGGGTCAAAATTTCACATTGAGTCAACAGCAAATGTTGCCTTCCTAGAACACAAAAGATGAAAAACCTTTCCTTGCAGTAACTGGGTGACTTCAAAACTTCTCAATTTCACATATGCAAGGAGCACAAAAAAGTATGAATGACACGAAAAGTAAATCTAACAAAACAGTGTTTTGTGGAAAAAATGCATTAAGGAGAAAATATTGCGATCTTATGCCCCCCATGTGACGAAGAGGTTAATTAAATTAGATGAAAATATCGATAGCTGGATCAAACTCAATTTCGTGGAGTGTTTTGCGGCAATAATTAGCCATTGTGTCTTCCAATATCGTCAACCCTTGCGCGTCTGGTTCCTTTTTGTAATTATGCAATAATTTGAGCTTAAAAATTATCCACGCTTAACAATAACCGGTGTCTACAATTAATGACATATAATCTGAAAATCCTATTTCAAAATTATTTACGGCCACCTCATATCAATCAAATACATCTAGAATAATCATGATGCTATAGCATACCATATCATAAAGAATTGTACACATTGATATAGTCTAACAGATATTGTTACTTAAATTTTCATCCATGAATCAGATAAGGCTCATCCCACCCCGTCACCCTAGAATACCGCTTATTAAGACAGTCCAGATATTTTGATTAACATGACATGGAATTTGTAAAGCACAGACAGTAAAAGTGACCAGCCACAACAGTTATGAATTTCTGGAATCTCAATGACAATATTTATATTGTATGTCTCTTTGTCCGGAGGGCTGTCCATCCAGGATTCATTTCATCCATCAGTACCTTTTTATACAGAGCGGTGGGGTTTATCTCTTTGATCTATTGTTCAGGAGAGATAACAGGGCCAGGCATATACATATATGCCCACTGCTTGAAAGGCCCGTAAAAGCAAAATCTATCATCAAATTATTTTCTGATGACGGATTCTCGATGGACTTTCGCTATCTTTTAAGTCACAATTATTCCCAATATTGAATTCAGTTGAGTGGGCAGTCAGTAATTACAAGAGACCATCTATGTACTGTTGACTTTTCACAATGCACCACCTTATCGTGCGTATATTCAAATTTCTGGGCGGACCGCTCTCAAATTTTATGATACAATCGTACACAAGATTGAATCTTATTGTGGTTGTTTGTGATAATTACAAATCGGATCGACCATTTACTGTTGGATTTTATAATTTTCCTGGCTACCATTTCCTTAAAATTGCCCCCACCAGAAATTTATCATGTCTTTATTATTACAACTCCGATACGTATACGTATTGCGGGCCTCCCCCACCACAGCTGCTAATGAGACCAACTACTTATATGTTGGATTTCAACGTTTTCCCGCCCCTAATTTCATAACGAAAATTTCTTGTCAGAGATTTATCACATTTTATGCTGCAATCATCATAATATGCACAGTTCTGTAATTGCTAATGAGACCAACGTTTCCCTTTTTATAATTCACAATTCCCCATTCGATCTATTCATAATATATTATATCTGGCAATCCTAAGGCTAGTTTCGCTTCACGTTTTCATGGCACAATCATAATAATACGGATTCTTATTGTAAAGTCCACTGATAATTACAAACGAGACAAACTTTCCCATCCCGCTCCTCCGTGGGAATCTCCTATTTCCAATTTAACTGTATTTCTCCTAATTTCTAATTGGATTTCTATAAAGCACCTTATCATTTGTTGGAATCGGCTGTTAAGGGTGCGTGGAGCGCCGGAAAAGATAAAAGAAGTCTCTTAATTTCACGAGTAATTTCAGCAAGTTTTCTTTATTGTGTACAGATGGACGGTAATTGATGCTGATACCTGTCCTCCGTTGAATGCCTCCCTCCAATCAAGGGGAGACATCATACGCCACTGCGCTTTGTCCGCGCGGCCGTGTCTCTTACATACTTTTGTGTCAGGTAGCCGTGTTTGAATTCCAATTCATTAAGGTGAGAACTGATGGTCCACACAGATCAAGGTTTACTTGATTAATTCCATTTTGACGGCCTACTAATCAGGGTGCATCCGTGGGTCTGCTATAGGAATCACAGCCATGTGACTGAAGGCGGCCTTGGGGTGTGGAAGAATTGGGCGTTACTGTTAACTACTAGCTTTTAAGAAAGAACTTCCGTTGACTTTATTTCGGATGTGGAAATCCTTGATGGGAATATCTTTCAAGTTAATGAAAATAATAACACCTTTTAAGTAATGTTTTTGTGACAACGTCCGCTATAAGAATAATCCGTAACACAGTATACAGTTATGAACTAGATTCCTTACTAATTCATATACTATAACGGACAGTGACTGCATTTGAAGGAGAGTGCAAGTGCAGTGAAATTTTCCTTAATAAATGTAAACCGAAAGCAAACGGTTTTGTTTCTATAAAATTTTCTATTCCAAAAGAGAGAGAGAGGGAGATGCAAATAGATAGAGAGAGTGATTTGAGAAAAAAAAAAGAAACCGTTAACGTGTGCCCGAATTTCTGCGTAGCAATCAAGCCGCAAGGCGAGAAAAAGACAAATTATATCCATAATTCCCATCGGTTAACTATTACTAAAATCCGTTAATCTTTTGAAGTGAAATTGGATTTCAAAAATAAAAAAAGTAAATTACATATGTGGGTAAGCATTGTTATGATTCTTTGGCGTTTTAATTTTTTGATTTTTTTAACACAGAAGCTATACAACTCCGGCAATGGGAATTAAATATTTTACGTACGGTTGGATGAAATTTGAAACTGAAATCTCCCCCATGCAATGACTTTATTCATCAAGCTTTATTCTTTATATGCTGTCAGTCACATGCAGGCCAGTGTTTGTGCTACAGGGCTCTCTCCCCCCCCCTCTCATTTTTAAACACGACGCTACGTCCTAAATATCACTTTTCAGGCCAGACCATTATGCTTAAAATGCTATTGGAGAATCGAATTAACTTATTACACTGCAATATTTGGCGATAGCGTACTACTTATTTAACAGGTTTTTCTTTAGGCCTGGCTGCGGGTTTTCCTTGTTTCGCTATCTCTGTATTTCTGTTTTTCAATCTTTGTGGTAGAGTTACATTTATAAAGAAGCCCACGCGAATTTATCGAAATGAAACATCAATTTTTCAACAGTGGCGTCTTGTTTACAAGTTTACCCGTATAATAACACAGACGAGATTCAAAGCAATACTAGTGTCAGCGTTTCGTAAAACACGTGATTATAATGACAAATGTGAAATGCGGTTAAAATAAAATCTAATTACTAATACGAAACTCCCTTAAATTGAAATAGGAATATATCGGTTTCAACTTACTTTGTTCCTTTTGGTTTGTATAAAAAGACCATTAGTCAATGCAAATACTGGACCCATCATGCATTTAAGATCCTTTTTCAGCTTTGGTCAACCATTTATTTCGACTTGTTTTAAACAATATTTCTTCCCTTAATAAGTGGCTTAAAGTATATTCAATTATTACAATTTTGTAGCAGAATAAATTCCAAGCCACGAATTTATTTAAGATCATCGAGAATTTATCTTTTCGTGTAGCGACAGTTAAATTTTCGCATTTCAAACTCAATATGCATACGTGTTTAAGACCTCTCTTCAATCATTTGGGCTGTGGAGGGGCAAAGGATAAATTCATACCTCGGATTTACACTACGCTTAAATTAAGACATTTAAGAAAAGGTTGTCATTGCCTATTTTCTAAAAGGAAATATTGTGCCTTTGAGATATGAGTACAGACTACCTAAAATGCAAATACAATTGAAACAAGCCCCAACACATATCATGGAATGTCTTTTTCAAATTGTTTAATAGACCAAAATTTTTATCGAATCTTTATGAGAGAAAAGTAAATATCTTTATGAGACAGAAATTATTTACAACTCGAGAAAGAAAAATCGAAAGAGGTAGATTTTCCCGATAATTTTCATTTTCAATTTTATCAATGAAATTTGAACTGGGTGCAAAATAGAAATGAAAAGGTAATAAAAATCAAAATTTTTTTCAGTCTGAACCTAGCTTGCAAACTTATTATTACATCATTCGTGAACACCAAAACGTCTGTAGATAGCTTGAAAATCTACGTGGAATTAAGTTTTGTTCAGTCCAGTCTAAACATTTGTCTGTCTATCGCCCGAACGTCTGTCTTTTTCAACCCACGTTGGATAATTTGCTGTTTGTACGTAAACAATTTTTAAATTTCTAAATGTCCAGAAGTCGTTCGTCGACCGATAACATTCGTTAATGCCTGACAGCTGTGTTATCATATCACCACTCGCTTTCAAAAGTTATCAAAAACCAAGATTTTTCACAGATAACGAGCGTGTTGTGAAAACTCATCACACGTTGGGTCTTGTTTTCTTTTCCAACAGGTAAATTTCACGATACAACTGATCACTGGGGTCCGACAGATAATTAGGCACGTCTGCCCCTCTAGTTAGCCAGTCGCACAGACACACCGCCAGTGTAAGTTCTTAAACACAGGTATCAATAGATTGTTCGCTAATTGCACGCTTGACCATGGTCAGTCGGGCTGAATTACTGGGGACACTGACCACGAACATCGGACTTGCACGTGTGAATGAAACAGATATGATCAAAGTGTCCCGCGCAAACCGCGCATGCGTCACACTTACCTGAGACATCGTTAACAAAGACAATAGTTACGGCCGGGGGAGCAACAGTAAATTATATTTCGCTATCAGCTGGCGATCGGAGCGTGACGAAAGTTCGGCGACGACGGCACGCGGGTGAATCCCCCCGCCCATTGTTGACTCCCACTAACTGCCCCTATTCACAAGTAGCAGACGTATGTGTTTGGTCGTGTCAGGTGACCGTGGTCTAGGGGGCTAGGGAAGACGGTACATAAAACGGTAGCGACTACCACAGGTGTCTTCAGTCGTAAACTGGAAGCGAGAGCGAAAGGAATATTAACAGTCTCTCTTCTCCTTAACATACTTATCCAACGGTGACAACGGTCCAAGTGTCAGTTGCTAGCGCAAAGCCACAACAAGCAGAGGGGAATTTCACCTCACGTTGACGTTGATAGTCGGAGCGTTTTTAAAGGCGAAAAACAGTGACAGTATTCTAACAGTAGCAGTAACCATGCCCAGAGCGTTCCTGGTGAGAAAACATGCGGCGCTGACCCCGGCGATAGGGGAGGAGCCCCCAGAGAAGTGCTGCAAAACCAGCCAGGGTCCGCCAAGCCCAGAGAAAGCTTCCCACCACCCCCAAGATATCCCAGTGGCTGGTGCAGATATAGGTAAGGAGATTACGGAATGAACTTTATAAACCTACTAAAATGTTATTCACCATAAATATGTTGTCAAATATATAATAGGCATTTGTTGTTTAGGAAAAAAACGTTTATTTTGGTAACCAGATTCGTGATCCATTGCCGAAAGGGTTCTCAGGTTAAACGTGTTTTATTTTTACATATTTCGATGCGAGCTGGGATCTTTTTTTGTAAAGATAATCATGGGAGAATGCTTTTATGTTGTGTATTGCTTATGTTGCTATGTTGTGTATTGAACTGAGAAAAAAATATTTAGAGTAAGGTTGAAACGTGCAACTTTTTAGACGCTAAAAATTACGATATTGATGTTCACAACTTCCAGTATACCTCTGGCAAAAGTTATGAATAATTTAACAATATTTTCATTGAGCAGAATTGCATTAAATAATTATACGAGCGCCCAAGAGCGTAGTACAAAGAGGGAAGAAAAATCTTTAAATAGAACAATCGCATAGTTTGCATGATAAAAAACTTACAAAGTAAAATATATGAAAGTAGTTGTAAACGTGCAGGCTTGACGCCACAAACAGTATTTATGTATGAGGAAATTACTTTATTTTATACATTTTAAAATCCCGTTCTTTCGCGTGCCCCTTGCGCTTAGCATAATCAAGAATGCAAATAAAACCAAAGTCAAGGAAGTTTCTTTACGAAGAAATATCGCGTGTTTTGAAATTTAGATTTTAGTGCTTAACTGTATTTGTTTTTGTATTTTATCGTCTTTGGGTTGACTCAATGCGTGGACTGGGCCATGAAAGAGAAGTGATAGTGCAATAAGGAGGCATGTATTCCGAATACGCACGTGGCTCAAGGAAGCAACATTGAAATGAATGAATAGATTCAATATACGGCGTGATAAAACCGCGAGTCAGGAAGTAACGGGACGAAAGTCAAACATCCGAAAGTTTCTTTTTTAGCTTTATCAAAACTAAATAAGGGCTTTCCGTGTCGTTGATACAGCAGCCCCAATTCAACGTGGCGATAACACAATAAGTAGCCAAACACGATCAGCGTCGAGGAGGTGTATATTTAACTAATTAACAAAACCGCACCTTTTTGTTAAGTCCCCGCGGTAGTAGCATCAATACCGCGCTCTGTGAGTGAGCTCGAAAGCCCAAGGGGTATATTGTAAACGCTTGTAAAATATCTACCGTTACCTGGTGCAGAAGTCTTGGAACAAGCCCAATCTATTAAATATTTTATGTGATATTTAATTGTCACAAGCAGGGATTTAATGGATTAGGTGTAAGGCTCATTTCTCGCATCCTCCCCTCGGGGGCTTAGTACATCTCTGCGTAGTCTTCTACCGCGCTGAGCCGGAGTCGCAAGCACGCTACTAACTGTCACGCTTTTGGGCTCGATTTTCCCCTCGAGCCGTCAGGTGCTCTTGAAAATTGCGTTCCTGTATCCTCGTAAATTCTTCTTATGTCCTGTCAACAGAGGTACTTTTTCTTGTCATCAAAAAGAGGAAACATGTTGAATATCTTGTCGTTTTGTATGTAGGACGGTGGCTTAATTACGGAGACGAAAAGGAAATGTCACGAATTCGATGAAGATAAACCCTCATGTAGTAAGAGAAACAAGCATTAAATAACTGTTTTCAAGGAAAATGATTTTTTTAACCCCTGGATGATGTAGGATCGGGACACCTCGTACCAAGTTGACAGTTGAACTTGTTTTTAAATGTTTCCCTCTGCATATATAATTAGGGGCAATTTATTCGTAACAAAATAGAGTAGGTTATGGGACTTGTTTTTAAAAAGAAATTTTTAGAGACTCGTTTGAGTGCAGTGTTTTTACGAATGGAAAGGGTGCTGTGTTCTTTTAGAGAAAAAAATATATGAATCGCATCGAAACAGGTTCGATTGAGTTTGTTACGCCAACTATTCGCCTGTTATGCTTATTCACTGCCCAAATCTCTCTCTCTCTCTCTCTCTCTCTCTCTCTCTCTCTCTCTCTCTCTCTCACTTCAGTCGCATTTTTCCGAACTACACGTAAATTGTTGCTACCAGAAGAACGTAAAATCAATTACGTTGTGGCGTAAGTGTTAACAGGTGTCAGGGTGTGATTGAATACTTAAAAGGGAGTATTCGTCCAGCACCTACATATGTCTATAAGTGCTACATCAGTTTAAACTGCAAGATGATCCGGGTTGACAAATCATTGTAACGGCAAAATGAAAGAGGCAGACTAGATCAAGTCCCTGTCGATGGCGGTGACCCGAATCGCACGGGTCGTGTCATGCAGTGGAAATCTATTTATCTGCTGGCGCAGCGCGTAAATAACGGTCCCGATCACTTTTATTTACCAAAGAATGCCCATTAAAAGAAGCTCACTTGTAATACGAGCGAAACTGAGAGACTATCTTTCAAGCAGTGACATCGGTGATATTAGTGTATTGAATCTGTAGATTTCCATCCGCTTTGTCTTCTTTATGCTGTTATCTCCAATGGATCTCAGTGTCATCTTCCCGTGATTTCAAAACCACGAGCCCGAGAAATTAAAGTTTTCGGTAAACAACGGCAAAATCTTAGAGGCGTGTCATTAGATCATGTAACCCCCTGAATTGACAAGCTGTAAGTTGGACAAGATACACAATGGCTATAAAGCAAGAATCAACTTGTTGTGATGAGGGTTAGGGGAAGATATGCAGACGACATTCCCAAACCTAAGTGAAATGTTCCGAAACAATCAAATTATCAAGCGATAGTGTGACAGGAAGAAAAAGACAAAATGCTTCATCGTCAATAAATAACGTTCATTGGATTTTTTTATCATGAATTCAAGGTCGTCTGTAAACGGCATATTTCTGCCATTACAAAGGGAGCCCCATATGAGAGAATAGGATCGCCTCGCACCTGGCGGCTATAGATGCTCTCTCATCCAAGACAGGCCTTGTCATCTCGCTTATGTCAACATCATCTTGTTAAATTGATAAAGAACAGCATTCCATCTTCAATATTATCGAAATTAATAATTTAGCGTGCAATCCTATCTCCTTATCTCCGCTCATGACGATTTTAAAAGTAGTAGTATGCCTATAGGATGGTTTAAACTCGTACCTAACGTAGCGCGATGGCCTTCAATTTAGGATTAATTTCAAACTCCATTCAAGCCAATCTGATGGAAGATATTTCATGATTTAAAGTAACGTTGAGTGGTGTATGCAGCTCAAACGAGGAAGTGGGCGACGGAAAAAAATAAATAGGTCTTTTATTTTTGCTGTTACTTTTGCTGTTACTTAATCACGAATCACTTTAACAAATTGAAAGTTATCTCAACTACGCAAAAAGAAAAATGCAACAGGGAAGTTTACTGTTCGAACAAACAAGAATAATTGACATCTTGATAGAGAAAGAGAACACGAGAACGCCGTATTAAGCAAAGGGAATGTTTGCTCCGTGTTAAAACGGAAAATGAATTATCAAAACCACTGATTGTTTGAATATGAAGTGCAATGCCAACGGGTTATTTAGTCACCGATGGGAAGACGTCCCACGCCCTTTCTTTAAACAGTGAAGCGCGTTTCCCTTCGCACATAGAAGTCTTATAATAACTGTCAACTAGAGAACATTTGCAGTTAAAGCTATCGTTTATTGTCATAATTTACCACCTTTACCAGCTTATGTTAGGAGATAAGACAAATTTCGCCTATGGGGAAACGACATAGTTATGTAATCGCATATCTGGTAAGTGTCTTGGGACCAAATCTCATGACACCATGCGGTTCGATCTCGTGATCTTGTGAAAGTGAAAAAAGAAACTGGTCTCTTATTTTCTGTCTTCCGGACCTTGAAGCCATTATGAGGCAGATTACCGTAGTATTGTTAAAAGACTATAAGGCGATGGCTTAGGTACGTGAAATTGCGTCTAACCGTTCACCTTCATTGTTAGTTGACATTATGAATTTTCCTGCTCTCTGTCCAATTTTTTCTAAAACCATCTATTTTATAATAATAATAATAATAATAATAATAATAATAATAATAATAATAATAGTAACAAAAATGATAAATTTGCTTAGTATTAAAGAAATTTAACTCCCTGAACTCATTTTTACATTTCATGCACTGATATAATCATATTAATCTTACAGCTTTGTTTAAATATACGTTTACAAAATTATAATATTGCGACGTCTTACTGACTCTAAATGTACAGAAATAATAACCCGTTGGGATACAATCTTAAACAGCAGATTAACACCTTTAATTAGACACTTGTGGACAAAAGCGTGCCTTCAACCACCGTGCATATATACCACCCTCACGTCGGTCAATTTCAGCTCTTGTGTTCTTCAGGAACCATAGGTGCTATTCCCACGGATTACACATGATAATCTTAGTGTCAAAAACAAAGGGGGTGATTAACGAAAGAAGCGCGCATTCATAACCGTGACTGACACACGCAAACCGATTAGTTGATAAACGCTACTGTAGATTAACAAGATTAAATAACAGAGCGAATTAAACGGAATCGGTGTAACGGTGGGTATTATCCCACGGCTGTGACGAACCAGAACAAGAATGGTATTGTAGGAGCGAAGTACACTTGCGATTTAATCTAGAAGTATGCGCTATAGCGCGTGTTACTGAGACATACGCTATCTGGGTAATGACCGCGCTAATAAGGAGGGGAACGCTGGTTAAGATGAATTTAAGATGGCTACGCGTGGTTTGTCATCGGCGTTGACACACCGCAACTTCAAGGTTTCGTTTAATGTCGGTATGAATTGTGCTAGAGCCTTCCTCCTAGGTCTTTGTTAGAAATAGTATACATGAGGGTTTCTCTCAAGATTAAATTCAGATTGGAATTTTTTCCAATGACATTTCAGCCATATTTATGATTTATTTTTGAAAATCTTAAAAATATAATAGGAGTAACATCCAAAACGTAAAAGTTTTTTGATTAAGACTTAAATTCTGGTGCTTGAATTTCGAGCCTGTGTGCATATCTCAAACAACTTGTTTCGCAGCGAGAAAATTGCCTCACCCGCATGTTAGTACGAACATTGTTATTTTACTTCAAGGTGTATATTTATATGTTTTTTCATAAATGGTTTCGCTTGACCCCGTGACTTGATAGACCATGTTTTACACACGTTTTTGACGTGCATATATCAGAAGGAATAATACAACAAAGAATGTCAAGTGCCAAATTTCGCTCAAAGAACAGTTAATGTACAGCTATGTTTTTGTCAGCTTTCAAACGAAATCGATTTGTTGCTTGCAATTGTGATGCTGCTTGTATCATATTTTATTGACATGAATGCATGTGCTCGTTTTTTCACCTCAATATTTTTAGCAACCGTAACTATTATCGAGTCATGATTTATTTTTTAGAGCAATCACCTGAGCAGATGGCGAGTCCGAAAGAAAGGTCAACGCCAGCATCGACCGCACCACCATCCGACGCCAACTCAGACACAAAACCTGCGAAATCAAAACGCATCTGGTCCCCAATTACCCAGCCTTCCTCTCCAGCGAACGAGAGCAGGACCTCTCTACCAGAAGTTCCCATACCAGCCGCACACTGCAGACCGACATTGCCATATGACAAGAGCGGTAACTTGTTGAACATGGTAGCACCTCCTTCGCCTTACTACGCGCCATACTTCCAATACCCTATCATGCCCCTGGACTACTCAATCCCCAAGAAACCTGTCAATCACCCAACAAGCAGTGGCGTGGGCGTGGGCGTGACCAGCCCGGAAATGACACAACCAGCGGCAGCACCCATGCCCAAGTTCCAAATGACCATGTCTCCGTTCATGACGCCATATTTCAAGCCTCCTGAAATGTTCATGCCAAGACTGTCCCCAGCCTTGCCCCAAGTACCTCCTGTCATGTTTCACGGTCTTCCTAAGCCTGTCCCGGTGCACGTACTTCCTCAATCGGTAAGTTTACACGGTAAATATAGCGATGACGTCATTTCTTACTCAGTGTGGCGTCACTTCATCAGTGTGACATCACGCCCAAAACCAAACCTGTTGTCAATTTGAAATATATCTCTGAGCAGTAGTAGTAACATAGCATGAATTCACTATATAAAAATGAAAAATATCTACAAGGAAAGACTGTTTGTCACCAAAAACCCTCATATTTAATGCTTCTTTCTTTTTCTCTTTAGTCCTCAAAGTTTGAGTTGATAAATGGTGGATACGGCGTGAAGAACCCGCTGTTGACGCAGGCACAAAGTGAAATAGTTAACCAAGAATTAGGCAAACTAGGCGCACAGACAGAAGACAACAAGTTCGTCTGCCGTGTTTGTCAGAAAGTGTTCCCATTACAACGCCTCCTGAACCGCCATCTTAAGTGCCACAGTGACATCAAGCGGTACCTTTGTACGTTTTGTGGAAAAGGGTTTAACGACACTTTCGATCTGAAACGACACACACGAACGCATACGGGTAAGTGGTTTTAACCCCGAAATGCATTATGTTACATAAAGAATTATAAACCTATATCAATCGTTTCTAGTGGTGTTAGTAACGGATGGTTGTTAAGATGAAAAAGGAGATATTATACAACGTTCCTTTTTGAGTGGAAGAACTCAATAACTGGACCTGAATAATTCGTAAAGAATCACTGAACTGATTCCAATTATTTATCTTGTATTTACAGGTGTTCGCCCTTACAAGTGCAGCCACTGTGACAAAGCTTTTACACAGAGATGTTCGCTGGAGTCCCACTGCAGGAAAGTGCACGGTGTCTCGTTTGACTTTGGCTACAAGGAAAGGAGAGACAAAATGTACGTTTGCGAAGACTGTGGCCATACGACAAGGAACCCAGAGAAGCATTATATGCATTTGAAGGAAAACCATCCGCACAGCCCCGCCCTGCTCAAATGTTACGATAAGAGGCAATTCAAATTTCAAAGTGACAAAATCCCTACACTCGTGGAGTAAGATGATAGACACTTCAGGATAAAGTGCTGCTCTTAAAAAAGTCCTGTATATCATTCAAGGCGACTTGGTCAAAGAAACACTATTCTATGTGATGTCAGATCGTTCCCACAATGCATGGACAAAATGGCGACACGTTCACAGGAAATTGTACACGCAGGCTAAGCCTGACTATAATTCACTAATGTATTTTGTATATATTTTTATTTATTATGTAATTCACTAATTGTAAAATATCTCATCAATGCCATAAAGACCGCGTGTGTTTCCCAGCATTTGCAATAGGTAGCTCTTAGACATATACCTTTTTTGTAGCACTGGACCGGCAATAAGTGCAATAATTTAGCAGACGATTTTCCCAACCGTGTTAATACCCGGGTGTAGATGCGTCCGTAGTTTGTCTACTGTTTAGATAATGTAGTCTAACAAAATATTTCACTTAATAACCAGAAACCCCTTTAGATGAGATCTAGATGTAAACTAAAAACAACAAACTTTGTCTGGACAACTACCCTGACTTATTGGTGCTTCTCTCTTATCTCTTCAATTAGGCTTTAATTTACTTATTTAATCTCTGACACATGGTGCTTATGTGGTATAGGTAGGCAAACATTAGATAAATATGCAATTTCTATAGAATACCCTTCCAAAATGAAAAATATATAAAAAGTTAGATTTCAATATTTGTGAAAACGGTAATATTGATTGACTAGTATTGATAGAATCATAGAAGAGTAGACTAGACACAATTTCTAACAATAGGCGCTTCACTTAAAAAGTGTTACACTATGTTTTTCTACTAAGTTGGCTTCTCCGGCCATTGTGCAATATTTGAGAAATAGTGAAATATATAATGTTATCGGTCACTTCAATGCAAAATATGTCAAAATATGTAATATATTTTGTAGTAATAGTTGTATTTATAAAATGTAATATCAGAATGTTTCCCAGTCACAACTTAAGTTGAATGTCAAACCTGTATATAAATGTAGTAATAGTACGTTTGAAAATAATTATCAAGCTTAGCCTCTCTTTGAAAATAGTTATTATCACAGAAAGCTGCTGGTGGTTAGAAGAAATGCCTTACTGATTTATTCGATCACAGCTTATCGACAAAGCTCTTTATGGCTAGGTTTAGTTTTCAAAACGATAATTTTTTTTCGATGACATAGAATAATTTAGAAACATTACATTGCTTATAACCTGGCGAACTTGTATTAATAAACACAAAGATTACACAATCTCACCAACAGCACAGATTGATATATAAGGGTTATCTCCAATTTGCCAAACTTGAGATAGATGCATTAAATATTCGAGCTTCCCATGAATAGAATAGATGGCGTGGGTTGGACAAGATGGCTTCAATTACTACACATCGGCCGGACGGTGCAATAATACAAGGCTTGTAGAATGCTGTAGAGCTAAACCCCTCTGCAATAAATTTTTCTGAAACATATGTTGTTGCCTTTGTTGTTTATGTATATATATTTGTGTTATTATTAATAAAGCTCTCTCTCTCTCTCTCTCTCTCTCTCTCTCTCTCTCTCTCTCTCTCTCTCTCTCTCTCTCTCTCTCTCTCTCTCTCTCTCTCTGAACTTGTCTTCTCACATGTTCCAAAGGTATTTCATACAAAAATATAGAAATTAAGTGTACGAAATTTCGGATGATTAGAGAATTGCCACATTATTATTGTGTTTTAGTGTCTAAGTTGAGTATTCCCCATTTAAAATTAATTAATGTAAAAGTGCTAGAGCTGCCCTTAAAGGTACACTCCATAAAATTTACTCACCAAAATGGATTTTCCTGGGAAAATAAACAATAATCTCGTTCTCATTAATCTATCTCCCTCGGTACTTGGATTCGACCTTTGATAAAATTTATAAAGGTTGATTTTAGCTTAAAATGACTGGCCAGTCATGATAACAGCGACCAGAAAAACATTTAAGGGGTTAAATAATTTAGAGGTGTATGCAAGGTTGTGTAAGAAGCTGTGAAAGGCCAAAATATGCATTTTGGGGATTTTCAAACCGATGAAGTTGACCTTTATTTTCACAACAATTAACAAGTGGCCACCAACCTTATTCAGGACATGTTTGTGTTCTAAAAGCCTTTAAAATGTATTTATGACCTAAAGATTTAGCATTCGTAAAATCTGGAATGTATATTGGAGTCTGCAAAATTTAGGATTGCATATACCTGATAAAGATATTGAAACGCTGACGCATCTTTAGCTTAAGATGAAAAGAAACGAATAAGAACAACTTTAAAATTCGACCATGTTCAGTTTCGAAAGTACCCCTTAAAACTTCAACCATTGCCCTAGTCTAGACCATGACGCAATTAAAGACTAATTAAAAATACATTTAGCAGATAAATAGGATGAAATATATTTAAACCAGACAAATAGTAATTAAGTTAGCGTTTACCTGTTTTAAAGTTGTTATAATGACAAATTTTTAAAGCCCATTCTTTCGTTGCATTTGTCTCTACCAAGAATTAAGACGAAAATATCCTATTTTATATGTACATATAAAAAATGAAACAACGAACACCATTGAAGATATATTAGTGAAAATCATCTGTATAATAACAAGAAAATAGAAACCCTTATATTTCTAAAATCAAACATGTAGAGCGGAATTTCAATTATGAAGCCTTCTCTTAATCAGGGAAGTTTGCCACTATTTGTTAATAATATATTATTATTTCATAATGCCAGGTCACCCAGCCTAAGATACCCTCCTCTGGATGACAGAATGCCTTAATAACAGAATAAAATGTTAATCTTTTCAAGGCTCGAAACATGACCGGCTTATACCGAATATGAATTGTACACACGGGATCAGATCACATGTAATGGGAGTGCGTTAGACAGCGCGGAACAGGGAACGCAAGGGCCTCTCAGAATGAGTTAAGTCGCAATAGCTAGTGCGCATTAACTCCACGTGGATTATCGCTGAATGCAATCCCATTAGCAGAATTAAGGGGCCCTAACATTTTTAACGTATTTGTGTCAATCACCAGCTCCTCTGTACTCTGCTCAGCGCCAGGAGGAGGTGTGTCAGATCTTGAGTGTGTCTTGCAGGACGGTTTCTGCTGGTAATAATAAAATAGAGGTGCTCAGTGTAATGTTCGATATTCCGCACCACTATAAGAAATAGAACCGGAGATCAAACACTTAAAAAAACCCTTAAGAGTCAGTGTTGCCTTTTGTAACCATTTTTTTCTCACTTCTTTTGCTTTTAATTTTCCATTGTTTCTATGTGTTCTATTTTAAGTATAATCATCAGTAACGAATCTGACCTTTCCGTTTTGACTACCATAAAATTAACAGCCATGAAAATCGTTATGCAGATTCAAATTTGAATGATACATGATCAGTAAAAACTGGGGTAGTTTACCAAAGCACCGAATTCAAAATCATAAGACTTGCCTTATTCTGGTACATAGCCTGAGGCCTGTTTCCACTGGCGTTGGACCAACCGATCTCAGGACGCCAAACCATAGGAACTTACTCTAACCGCACGGGACTCTCCTCGATCACATAGCCTTTCGTGGGACAACGGGGGGATTAGGTATACCCTCTCTGATGATATAATTACAATTAGATGAGGTGGATCGTACTAAAGTAGGTCGATCTTGCACCACTGGAAACGGGCCATAAGTACACAGCTGTTAGATACGCTGTCGGTGAGTAACATTATTCTCGTATTCTACCGCTACACGCTGCTAATGGCTTTGGTCACGATATCGGGCAACAGGATTATCTTTTACCGTGCACCAAGTCCCTGTGATAAAAATGGGTTTACGACATTGTTGAACTGTTGAGGCCGTGTTCACATCTATGTTAGTTGTACTTTTCATGTGCCCCCTTTTTACTGTCTTGGAATTGGTAATGGGCCTCTGCTGACTGCGTTTCCTATTCACTTTCAAGGAATGCAGTTGTAGCATATTTGTTATGTTTCTTTATTCATTATCGCTATTAAAAAATTATTTGTCAGTCTTCTTCAAAAAGTTGGTCTATAATCCACCAAAACCGAATGAGTGACTGTGCCATGCAGAATCTTAAAGTGGCAAGTTGGTGTGCCCAGAAATGTTCTGTTGTTGAATATAATACTATGACATTATTTATTTTCTAGAAATGAGCATAGCATTAGAAAAGATTATGTGTTAAAAGACTATATAATCTGAAACCAGAAATAGACCAGCTGACGTTATCTGACGCCAAGTTTCTTAAAACCCTAATTTGAGACAATAAAATCAAACTTTAAAAAATAATCAATTAGTAAATTTACTTATAAATTAATTTATCAATTAATAGAAATCAAATTAAATGGAATTAGGCGAATATAAAATTTTAAAAAAAATCGATCTATACCTAGCCAATTTGATAGCACACTCCGTAATTTTAATCAACTTTTGTAATATTAGTCTTGGAGCGTTTTTACAAAGTATGAACTCAAAACAAATCAAGTTATAATACCTAAATGAACGTCTGGCAGTACAAACTATAACATATAACTAATAATTGTCAAAGAAACCACTTATTGCACGAGAGGCTCAATTAAAAGACTGAAATGACGCGGCAAGCTGCATAGAATCTTACTGAAACGCTACTGTGTGGGTTAAAAGCATTCCTTGCCAACGACGGTTTTCGACTTTCTGGAAACAAGCGCGTGACGTCATGTAGACACTAATCAGTTTATATTATCTCTGACCTGAACATGCCTTATGTTTGTTAGGGTGAGTGAACACATTGCACTGGGTGTGTGAATGTAGCCATTTATTATAACTAAGACGACTTTGAAGTAGTCAGCCGGAACAACGCACCTAAACTCGGGATGAAAAATGACTTTACACACAACAAGACTCACGGCAGAATGGCCCGATACAACAGTACCTTTAACGAATTTTGGAATTTTTTTGAGTTACTGACACGTATAAGTTGTGAGATGCTTTCTCAGGTTATACAGCATTGCCCTCAATGTTCATAAAGAAGGGGGACTTGGGTCACCACCGCCGCCTACTCTCTTGAAGGCGACCCTCTTTTAAGCAATATCGTATCTAAGCTAGGGAGAAGAACAAAGCCAGCAAGTGCCCCCTTCCTTAACGTCTGTGGCACTATCTTTTCTCCCCCTCCCCCGCAAAAAAAAAAAAAAAAAAAAAAAAAAAAAAAAAAAAAAAAAAAAAGCCAGACATTTTCCATGCCGGTGTCCCTCATGTGATGTAGACAAGTGTCCTTGTCTATCTTTTAATACCGAAGAGAGGTATAATTTGTTATTTTGTGCGCGCCGCTCCCACACAGCAACCCCCATAGCAAAATTCTGGTTCCGCCAGATGGCTTTTATGTCACTCTGCCATTTATCTATGAGCCCTGCTCAGCTGCCAACTCCAACATACAGGCACATTCTGATCCGAAAATAATTTCTTTAAAAAAGAGCCAATAAAAAAACTGACGCAATCTGCTCGAAATATATTTCACTTCCTTAATTAGAGAGGACATGAATTGCTTAAAGATTTGGTGGTACCAAGAATACCAGCGCATGCGGCAGTGTGATGTTGAAAACGGACCAATGACGTTATCATTGCAGCGGTGTACATTTTAAGTCCCTGGAAAAACTTCATTAGACGATAACTAAGACGTCGCGCAGGTGTATTTGAATGCTAAGGACCTTTAATTAAATCAAATACGTCATTTATAGTACAAGTAGATTGCGCGATGGAGACTTGAACGTCATGAGTCAAAAGAAAATAAAATCAGATTACTTTGCTTTTGGAGTGGTTTGAACAGAATTAATTACACAAAAATTAATAAAAAGGTGAATGCCCTTGCAGGCCCCTATGTAATATTCAATCGATTTTCAGCTCCTGTCATACTTTTGCTCTTCTGCTATGTGAATTGTTTTCAATATGCAGCCGTGAGCACTAAATTGCGAAGGTTTTCGATTATTTTGACTTATGCACATCCAGCGTTTAACTAAGTCCAATTGACACCTACGTCAACGCAACTTTTGATGAATTCACGGCAGTTATTAAAAGAAAAATTCACAAGGAAACTTGAGGGCTTGATTTGCACAAAGGCTGGGGTTTTAGTAGATATCTTTCTCATCATAGAGGGCTTTATCTCTGGTTATGGGAATGAGTGGCAGTACAGATGGGGAAGACGGTTTTGAGAGGTGGAGATGAGGGTGATGAGGAATAGGGATGAGGGTGTTGAGGAATAGGGATGAGGGTGATGAGGAATAGGGATGAGGATGTTGAGGAATGGGAATGACGGTGTTGAGGAATGGGGATGAGGGTTTTGAGGAATGGGGATGAGGGTTTTGAGGAATGGGGATGAGGGTGTTGCGGGATGGTATGCGGGGACTGAGGGATGGGATGAAAGTGTTGAGGGGTGGGGGCGAGGGTGTTGAGGGGTGGGGGTGAGGGTGTTGAGGGGTGGATAGGAAGGTGTTGAGAAATGGGGATAAGGGTTTTGAGGGGTGGGGTGATGGTGTTAAGGAGTGGGGATAAGGGTGTGAAGGGATGGGATGAAGGTGTTTAGGAGTGTAGGTGAGGGTGTCAAGGAATCGAGATGAGGATGTTGAGTGAGTCTGGTTATTAGGTATCTCAGCCCGGCGTTTTTTTTGGGGGGAGGGCGTGAATTAACCAAGTTACAAGTAGGATATGACACTTCACCTTGATATATGTATGCAGGATAGTTTCCTTGTAATACGTAAAAGTATCCGTTTGTACTGTCTCATCATATCTTGTAAACGTGGCCACAGTGTAAGTGGACAGAGGGCAAATTGTGGACGCGCATCTTTTCCTTTAGGACCACCAACCCGATAAATTAAGTTTTCGGTAAAGGACAGCTTGATAAAAGGCGGAGTGACCCTGTTATGCAAGTTTCCGATGAAAATGGCCTGCGGTCTGGAATTATGGCTGGTGTTGTCAAAATAGATAAACTTGGCGAAGACGTTTCATGGGCGGTAGGTACTTGGTGCCTGACTGGACTCTTGCTGACCTCGCCGTTAATGTATGTCGTGCTTTCTTTTTTTTTTTTTGCCTAAGTCCTATGATTACTTTCATATTCAAAGGCATTGCTCTTATAGCACTTTCTTCGGTTGGGTTGTGCTTGCTTACGTGTTGTCGTTAATGGGACTTACTTTACCTTTGGGAAATTAAAGGGATAACAACTGTTCGTTGACTTAGATAACTTTGGGAAGTTAAAGGGATAAAAACTGTTCGTTTGAGATTCATATTGCACAATAAAAACATTGACAACAACTCATAGAAATATAATAAACTCCATTTTACCACCAAAACAGCGGTTATCCCAATTATTTCTAAATCTGTGTTTGTCATCAGACCACGTGGTCCTTCATAGATGGCTATACCTCCGTAACAATCCCTTAAGAGATTATTACAAAAACTAAACTTAAAAAAAAACAAACACTAGCTTTAAATGTCGGAATGGAAGCATAGGAAAATTGTTGTTTACCCCATGAAAATATTTTTTTGCCAAAGCGACCAATTGTTATCCCTTTAATGGATGGTTCTACATGCCAGGTCCGTTCATCTTAATCAACGTTACCCAATCAGATAAATAACGAACATATGTAAACCATGTAAAGAAATAAACATGGTAATGTTTTGGTTAAAATGAAATTTAATCATCAAAAGGAGAGCGACATAAAATGCATGATATTGATACAGAATCGTTAAAACCAATATCAGCTTAAATATGATGAAGTTAATAGGAGGCGGCGTTTCATGTTCATTTGACCGAACTGTGCGTTAAGTAGTAGACGATATTAACATTGTGCCTTAAGCTATGAGTGAGAGCGCATCCAGCCACGCTTAGTGAAGAGACCTCATCTCATGGCCATAGACCATTACCATAAGAATTTTAATAGCTTATGTCTTGCCAAAAGATTGCGGTACCATGTAACGGTTATGTTCAAAAGCCCATAATCTCTTTCCCAACGGGAATGTTGTTCGTTTAATGGAGTTTTAACGAGAATTCCCTAACACGTGGCCTGAAGGAAAGGATCGGATCGTCCTGTCTTCTCAAGTGTGGTCGGCTTTTGGTTAGTCCATTAGCACCAGTGAGAGAGAGAGAGAGAGAGAGAGAGAGAATGAGAAGAAGAAGATTTGGCATTTAACATCGTTACCAAAGTCAGACGAGTATGTTATAAAATTGTTCAGCTAGTCGAAACGCTAATAGAAACTAAAATTTGTGACAAATGAATAAAAACACAGTGCAATTTGATATATATTAAAAAATTTAATTACAGATATTCAATATCACCATAGGAATACACTTGTAATTGGGACTGCTTCCTCCCAAATTAAAATAAATATAATTGAATGTATACTTATATATTCACAAATATGCTCATATAATGTCACTGCCCATGTATGACAGGTTTTCACATATAGAGATGAAGAAGCACAGAATATTGCTAATTGCACATCACCGGCACACTTAAAATATACAACTTCCCTCGTGCTTTAAACTTCTAAAATAACACGAGATTAATCATTTTGCATTTTGATTTTCATTACAATGCTTTTCGAAGCCCTAGAGTCCGTGTAAAAGTCCTTCACTGAAGTCATGTACAATTATTTTCACAACATAGTCACTAGTATTAAGGTAAAACGTAAAAAAAAACCTTTGTTTATTGTCGTGATGCTTGTAACAGCCTTAAAGTACGGCAATTATAGTAACGTGGTATTCAACATGCCACGGCGGAAATAATGTGTACTTTATGGGTGGTACCAACATTATGATTCACTTAAATATCCAATCTCTTTCAATCCGCCCATACGTAATGAGAGCATCACTATGCAGTTTAAAGATTTGTCAAATTATAGTAAACATTGTCCAAAAGGTACTTTTCCTTTAAATGTAACTTGAAGGGTTTTTTTAATGTCAACTAACTACTCTAGGTTAACGTGACTCAGCTATCGGGCACGTTCACTGTATAGCAATGATCACTTAAAAGAGGACAACACCATTATCCTTAAATGAACATGTACCAATATTTGGATATTATATCATTCAACTAATGACCAAATGTAAACATCATAAACTTAAAACTGCAAGTAATTGTGTTAGTAAAATTCGCTTGATGTCATATAGGCATTCTGTCATAAGTATTCCGTCATACACATAAAAAAGCAACTATTTGAAAAAACCAACAACAAATAACTAATAGTATGTAAATAACTTGTTATGTACAAAGTTTTAACCGCTTGTATGACGTCATATGGCGTATGACGTCAGACGCGTATTTTGATGTCACGGTGACTGCGAAATCCAATTAGACTTTTGATTCTAATGCCACACTGCACACTGACTCCACATGCACAACAAATATAGCATTTAATAATAACACACAGAAAATGAAATGAGCAAAATAAACCCCTGAACCTGCCAGTCACTTTACCATGTTTTTACATAAATAAGACCGATTAATCGATTAGTTTAATTGACTAAAGAAAAAAACAACTAATCAAAGTTTCTGTAAATACATGGCATTGATGAGCTATTATCTAATTTCTAATTATATCAACAACAAATATATTGTATCAACAGTTTCCATTATCTTGTCTTCTGATTGTACTACCTTCGCCTATCTTGAAAAAAAAATTCTGTTATTAAGTTTGGCCCCAGGGGTATCTACAAGTACGTCTGCATCGACTGACGTTTGGAACAAAAAAATACCCTAGCTTGCTCTGCCTATGCTAAATGTGAAATCATTGGGAAAAAATAATGGGAGAATTAAATTAAAAGATAAACAATCGAAAACTGCTGGTTGAAGCCCATATAAGTTGACAATTAATAGCACCAATTGCACCGGGTATTGCTTTCACAATAAGAAGGCTGCCTTTATATATTTATGCTACACTACATGTAAACTGTATTATACTACATCATACTACTCTCTCGGCAATCTGTCCTTTCGTCTCCAGCAAAGACGGAATCCTGTCGTTACTAAATTTGAACTGTCTCTTGTCGTAACACTTCAACAGGGCCGGACTGTGAGGATGGTTTTCTTTGAGATGTTCATAGTAGGCCTCTGGGTCGGAGGTGGTGTGCCCGCAGTCCTCACAGACGTACATCTTCCCTCGCCTCTCTTTGTAGCCGTACTCGAATGTGATGCCGTGGACTTTCCTGCAGTGGGATTCTAAGGAACACCGCTGAGTGAACGCCTTGTCGCAGTGGCTGCACTTGTAGGGACGGACACCTGTATTATGTAATACAATTCAATAAGTTGTTTTTCAGTTTTTATGGAAGTAAAATAACTTAATATATTTTCATTTTACACTTATGCTTCTAATGCTTTCACTGAAACGAGCGATGGACTATCTAAGACACAAGTCCTTATGAAGCTAAAAATAATAGAAAAATTGTACTGCTTAGGGGAGTCATGAATCTGTTTCATCATGATTGAATAAATCAAAGTAAGACAATTACAAATCAGTTTTATGGATGAACATCCGCTTCCATCTCTCATTTCACCTTGGTAAGCGGCCACAGGTAACATAAAAACACAGTGCTTAAAAAATAGCGTCCCCATGCGTCCTGCCAATGGCAGTAAATTTTTAGATGTTAAAGTTCGACCACAAAATAAAGCCACCATACAGCTAATCGCTGAATCTAGAGCACAGGGAACGTTTTCAGAAGTCGATATTCGGCACCCCGGTCCGTTAACACATATCATGTATGTCATAAACGTAAAAGTACCTCTAAGATTCATGAAGCGCAAAGGCAGTTGCGGTTTGGGGAATTAGTTGTCAACATAAACGTGAATATAACGGATGTAAAGACTGCTAATACTTTGCTTAATATCTATGTGTGGTAATTTACAGTGGCATTTATGGAAAAACGTGTTGGTTAATGCGTCACACTTAATTATTTTGAGGACAACTTCTTTCCATCACATGGAATACCCAGAGATCCGCCCAACGCAACTTGTTGAAACTGTTTTATTTTCAAACACGCCTCGATTTATATGACAATTTAACTACAAGATTAAATGCAGAAAAGAATGTCAAACTCGTAATTAACTATTAGGTTGCGTATAAGCACGGGTCGATTTGTAAACGTGTCACAAATCTAAGATAGTTCAGAAAGTCAAAAATGGTACTGTCCAGAATTCCGTCTTTGCCTAATAGGTGCAAATAGTTGAACGTTAAAAAAAAAGATCAGATTTTAAAGA
The DNA here is from genome assembly GCF_051362555.1 of Lingula anatina. NCBI lineage: Eukaryota > Metazoa > Brachiopoda > Lingulata > Lingulida > Lingulidae > Lingula > Lingula anatina. The sequence goes on from NC_141769.1 coordinate 7,781,040, forward strand.
TGCATCAATTATAACTTGAAAACCGTGATATTTCAGGTGACATAAACATCTTATCTAATTGGCCTCACACATTTTTACATAGCACTACCACACATTATAAAGCTCGTTAAAATATAATACAATATTCACACAAAAAAACCTTTAACCCGAAACATCCATACAAAATGCATTGACCCCCCTACCTACACGCACGCGCACGCACGCGCGCGCGCACACACACACACACACACACACACACACACACACACAGACACATAAACAATTGCTTTAATTCGCCGGTTGAAAACTGAAGCTCTTAATATATCTTGCTAAATGAGCGCGTTAGATCTTAAAATAGCGGACTTTATATGTGCCTGGGAATTTCAACTTGTACCCTTGAGCACCAAGGTATACCATACCAGAAATCGTTTACAGAATAACGATTCAAAAACCATTGTGGTCTGAGTTTTTCAGATTTTGATTCACTCTCTCAACAAAGAGAGAGATACTGGTGAATTTTACTTTTTTGAACAGGTTTATAAATCGTGATTTCCTCGACGCATTTGGTTAGGGTATGACATTGCGCGAGAATAAAAGAATTGTTAAAATGCCCAAGGAAATGTATTTATTTGCAATCCTTTGCTCAAAAGTTCTATTGTTTTTTTTTTTCATATAAATTATAGTTGCAGGTGCAAACCACTTACCCGTATGCGTTCGTGTGTGTCGTTTCAGATCGAAAGTGTCGTTAAACCCTTTTCCACAAAACGTACAAAGGTACCGCTTGATGTCACTGTGGCACTTAAGATGGCGGTTCAGGAGGCGTTGTAATGGGAACACTTTCTGACAAACACGGCAGACGAACTTGTTGTCTTCTGTTTGTGCGCCTAGTAAAAAAAAATAGGACATAAAATCTTAGAAGAATAAGGGATTCTTCTTATCTTATTAAAATAGAAAAGAATTGTGGCAACTACTTTTCAACGAAAGGAACACTGATAATGGAACAAAGTATAGTCACGGACATTACACAAAATTACTTTGGTCTGACATTTGGCAGTCCACTTACACAGTGTTATGTTTAGTCTAAAACAGTAGCCGATTCTTCTTCTTCTTGTTTAATTTAATTGCACCACTACTGATTTTTCTTAAGTCAAAGAAGACAACTTTTAGTCAAAGACTCAATGTTTAATCTTACTTTCGTTTGTGAAATAGACCCTAGGTAACAACACAGCGCCTTTAAAACTTAATTTCAAGTCACGCATAATATTATAATTCATCATACCAAGTTTCCCCAGCTCCTGGCTGACTAGTTCAGCATGTGCTTGAGTCATCATAGGGTTCTTCATTCCGTAACCACCATTTACCAACTCCACTTTAGGTACCTAAAACATAAAAATTTAAATAATAATAATGTTTACGTTGTAGCTTAAAATAGATATAGCGTTGTAGGAATGAAGATGGTCAAATTGCATTCGAAGTTTAAGATCAATCTGGAAAATGCCTTTTGTCAAAGGCTGAAAATACTGACATTGTCGGAAATGCTTACCGGAAGTGGCATAATGGGAATGTGCTTGGGAAGGGTCTCATAAAGGGACCTGGTAGGCGCTCTGGAAACAGGCGGCTGGTGGGGGATAGGGACCTCGTGGTGTTTGTAAGTCGGCAAGGCGGGAAGTGGGCACATCGGTAATCCGGGATACTGAACCAGCGGTGACGTCATCAGCCTCTGCATGGTCCACCACGAGAGTAAACTCTCGTTGCTGTTGGCAAGCGCTTTGTATTGCATCGCCGCATGGTCCATCATCGACGTGGGGATGTAGGGTGAATAATAGGGCGATGCTGCGGCCATGGACATGAAGTTTGAATTTTTGTCGAGGGGGAACACTGGTTTCGGTGCGCAGAGGCCGGGGTAGAAAGGAGCAGGGATGCTCAAACCGCTGGGGGTGACACGATGCTCGCTGACTAGAGACACGGGCGAGATTGACGGCGTTCTTTCTCGTGAACCAGGCGGTGAAACTGTGTGAGGTTTTCTGATCCGAAGATCTTCCATGGCAGAATGTTCTGTAAAATAATTATGAGAATCACGTCAAATAACGTGAAAATGTGGCACGTATATCAGCGCCATACATATAAGTAATTAGATTTCAAAATAAACACATCATAATCATGAAACAGTATACCCATCTCTTTCTCAAGATCAACATCGATCTTAGTCAAATGCTACCATAAAAAAAATACAAAAGACGCTTTTCCATACACAAAAGTCGCCTTTTCGGTGACAGAGGGTATGTTTTTACCGTTAATTACAATATTGCGTGCAACGGGATATCCTGTTTACCGAGAAAATGTCGTTCGAACATCTTTATATATTTAAGAACGTTAAGACATAGATTATTATTCGTTGCGTAAAAAGAGAATTCAAGAGCCACTTCTGACGCAAAACGTTTATGTCACGCACGGGCATTTATTGCTTGTTATGTCAAAATTATGCCGCACAAACCAAAATACAGCTTTCAAGCAATTTTTTGTCCAGACAAAATACAAAACCTGTGCAAAATAATATGTAAAAGGGGAAATCATGCAGGAAACTCTTTCATTGCTACGTTTCTTCGAGAATGGGTAAATTACTTTTCACCGTGAATTTTTTTGAGGTACAAAGCGAGCAACCCGCATGACAAGATTGCTGATCATGTTTTATTCACAAGAATAAAGTTTGAATATACGATACCTTAAATTGGGGTGCATTCAAATTTGTTCAACTTTTTTATGGTTAATCTAGATGCACTTATTTAACTTGTGCGGGCGTACAAAACGTATGATTTGTAATTGACTTTGAAAAGGGATTTATATCGAGAACTGTACGCGCGTAAAATATGGTAGACTTCAGTCGTTTGTTTGTGTGCATGCGTAGGCGTTCAGTAGTACACACAAGGCGTTATGTTCAGCGTATCTTCCTTGTTACGACTTTGAAGAAATAAAGTGTCCATGGCACATACAGGTATCAGTTCGATGCAACATAAAGACCACGATCTGGGTAGTGTCAAATTTAATAAATTTGTTAGAAACCAAAGGAAAGAAAACCTTTTTTTCCTTCAGCTCATAACAAGCACTCATTTTTCTGTCCTATGTGGAACTAGGAATTCAGTTTTTTACCGACTCACTCAACATGCACAGTGCACACGCAAGTCATCGTCGAAACGCATGTAGGTCTAACACGCGAGCGGATGCACGAGCGGACATGCACAAGTATACAAACACGTCTCGTGCGGTTCCCAGTCCCAATACAAAACAATGACACTGGCTGGTCATTCATCACCCGTCAACGAGCACCTTAATGAGACAAGTCAACTGTTAACGCGATGCCTATCACGCGGAACAATGTGGGAAAATTCCTCCCTACCGATCGAGATGACGTCTTATCAGATCCTGGCCATGCCAAGCCTGTGTATTTACCGTGACACGGCCCGATAGAGAGGTCAACAGATCTTGACCACACTTCTTGACCATTGTTCTGGCCGTTCAAGCGCTTAATTTTCCCAAAGATTCGACACAATCAAACTGTTTAGCGCCCGTCATCGCTGCGGATTTTTCTCTATAATCAGATGATATTAACCTTTCGTTAAATACAGGGCTTCAAATCTCAACAGGTGATCAGCTCGGCCAACAGACCATATCTTATTGTTTTCATCCCGTTTCGAAGAGGCCCAAGCGCCGGTTACGATAAAAATTATGATTATTTTTTTCCTCAAGGATAGTTATTACTTTTACTTCTAAGGCCGGTAAACAGGGTTCTGGGACATCTGTTCATTTTGCTCGTGTCATTTATTTTTGCTGATTTCTAATAATGACCGACTTTTTTTATTTAAAATACCAAACGGGAAAAACGGACCATGGGAATTGTCCTTTTTTAAGACTATGAGAATTGCCTGGCATGGATTCTTAACAGGCCTGTTGCCACGACCAAGATCAAAATACTGATGTTTATTTCCCCACAAACGACTCTAGGTAAACTGCTTCACTCTTCCACGCACGAATGCCCTGAATAGTAAATACACTAATTTGCATTATTTTAAGACCCCTCTTTTACTTGCATTGGTGGTTGTACGTATTAGATTCCCTCGACTTCGACAGAAACGCATGCCGGAAAGCAAGATGGTAAAATCCTGAAAGCAAGGTCCATGTTGGTTTCTTTTTAAAGCTATTACTTTTTCAGTCTGTTGTATAGGGCGTCGCGTGTCACGTGACCTTGGAGAAATAAGAAGGGTAGTTAAGAATATACGAGAGTACTTATTCAGCTAACCCAAATAACAAAAAGGTGGATGAATTTTGAAGAGTTAATAAAACTTTATTTTAAATCATTGAAATCCAACCATACTACATATCGTATAGTAGTGTACTTTCCTGTCAGAGTTTATTTTTCTGATTATGTCGCAAAAAGGAAACCCAAGGACATACGTGTTAATGGCGTAAATTGCTCTACATTTTTTCGGATGATGTGATATTCAGCTACAAATGCAGTCAATTTAAGTAACTTGATTGCAATATGTATTATTAATAGACCTTATTGTCTGTCTTACTGTCTGTCTTTCATGATTCTTCAAAAACTGCATTACCATGATTTACATTTGAAACGGTCGGGAATGAGGAATCCGTCTTACTTAATCGTCGGGAAAAACTATTTGCGGCATAAGAACGCACGGAATGTATGCAATTCAGCTTGCCAAATATCTCCTCTAAGAAAATACAAAAAAAAAAAAAAAAAAAAAAAAAAAAAAAAAAAAAAAAAAAAACTGCCTGCGTTTAATTACACTCCTAAAAACAAAAGCATCTTCGCTGACAAATATTGCCCCATGCGCATTCCGCCCTCCGGCCACCACCGGTTCTTTCTTTCACGACCAAGCACTAAAGCCGTAAAACAACGGTATGGGCTTCGTGTAAGCTCGGAGCGTGACGGAAGCGAATACAAATGAAGTGGAAGACGTCGGTACCGATAGCATGCCATGCTTCTTAGGTTGTCAATAGATTAACTGCATTAATACCCAGTCCTTAAGAAGTGAATATGTAAAGTAAAAGCCCCGGTATGGACTGTGTTTGGTTTCTCGCATCATTAATGTCATCATATGGTTTTAAAACTCATTTAACATGATGCTATTCCGTTTTATGATTCAATGTAAAGAAGAGGCACTACCAATTGCCTATAGTTAAAACTTCTATCCATACAAATTAATTCATTTCAAAAATAACATTTTCGTTTTAGAACAGCTTCAACGTGTGCCCTTTAAAAATTTAATAAAAGGAGCGATAATAATTCGTATTCAATCAAATAATTGACAAGATGCGTCGACAGAAAAGATACGTGTTATCCACAATAGGACCGAAAATTTCGAAGATTTGAACAGAACATAAACGAAGATAATATCCTTTTGTTTTCACGATGGAATTCCCAGACATTCTTCTTTCGAGAGGAAAAGTGACTCTGTAAAACACGATCAACGAACACGCCATATTGTTCTTTTCACACGCTTAAGTCTTACGTTGTGGGTCCAGACTTGTCTATCTAGCCCAATCTACCCCCGCCCACCTACGATCAACAATGACGGCCTTTCACCGGCGTTTTGTTCCATTACCTTCGTGCTTTTCTCAGGTATAGAATTAACAGAGAATTAACCGCGGGTTTGAGGTGTCCCTATCAATCTCATCTACCGCTAGTTAGCGCGTGTGATTTTTAAACACATAGAGGGATTGTTAACCGGAGTCACGCGCGTTTTCTTGATCGAATCAGGTAAACGTGCGTGGTGAACGCCGTGCTTTCCATTTACAAAGTGGTAATTAAAATGACCATCTCGAAAAAAATGAGAGGTGGGCATGTTTCACGAATACTTTACTCAAATTTTATCACCATAATGACGACCTCACCGTCTTTGAACTAAGAAATTACAAATGTCAAAACACGTTTGGTGTATATCCATATTGATGATAGTAAAATAATTTGAGGGTGCTATATTTGAACGCAGATTATGTCAAAGAAAATGGAGTGTGTTTTTGATAATAATAGTCATTGCGCTGGGTAAAATAAAATCTCTACCCGCATTCCACCTTTTAAACTCTCATAACACCATGTTTTGACAGTAAAATGGAAGATGTTAAAATCGCCGAAAAGATTATTTTGATAACCTCTGCAATGAAAGAACATGTCATGTTTAACACTTTTCGTTCGGGGATAAAACTCACTTGTTAATCTTTGAGGAATAATTCGTCATGAGAACATAGTGACCGTATTAATAGAAGCTTACCTTTTTATTTTGATTTTAAAAAATCGGAAAAAATAAGTGTTGTCAATGGCCTTTCTTCTGTCGCGGTCAACACTAAGTCGAACAGCTGGTAGCAACCAAATTTAAAGTCATACCTATTGAATATCTATATACTCAAAACACCATGTGACACCATCAATTTCGAGTAAACAAGAACGAAACATATACAAATATAAACAATACGCCGTATCAAACTACTAAGGACTGAAAAGAATCCACACTTCAAGTGTACAAAAAGCTATCGCGGCAAATTTAGGGGGCTTCCGTATAAATCAGTCTCCCGTCGTGCGATTTTCAATTATTTATCCACGCATGCCAACCTTGTGGACTCGAGTTTTTTTAAGCGGACAGCAACGTAACAGTACAAGTAATTCAATACCCTTAAAGTTTTGCTCCCAGCTTTCTTATAGCACAGCGGGTTTCCGATGCGCTTGCTGGTAGTCAGATATGTTGTATGCGACGTCTTTAACATTACACGAAGTACGCCAAGTCGTGCAAAATGAAGCTCAATTTTAAACAATAGAGATTAAAAAGAAAAAGTGAAGGTGAAAGCTAAATATGCAACCAGGGGCAATGAAAATTATTATCATTCACGCTAAACAAATTTAGGGAGTAAACGTGATAGATTTTTGACTGGTATACATGTCACCGACTTCAGTGTTAGAGGCTAGATGAAGGCGCGATCATGAAACGATTTTTCTTGAAGATTGTTAATCATTTCCGCCAGTGGTTTCAATGATTTATAAAAAAAAAAAAGCCCATTCGACCGAAGTGCTGAACCGGTATGCATTCAAAAGTACCTTTATTCGTCGCCGAAAGAAGATATGTCAAGATACGTTATAAGAGGCGAATCTTCAAAAGCAAAACATCAGTCCAGCCCACCTTTCGAAAATGTTTTTTGGCACTTTCAGCTACGAGTTTAGTCTTTTCAATGACTTTATGAGTCTGTATGATTCCGGAACTGTATATCGTGATGACCATTGGTCATAACTATACGGTTTTATATCTTTTTCTTTTCAGTTTGGTATGTCGAATGTATGTATAAAAGAAGTTTTCACTTAGAGTTCCATGTTTACTCCACGCGTTATACGCGTGTTAAAAGATGTTTCATTCTTTCATTTTTTGCAAAACTTAAGTTTGTTTGGACTAAAGCATTATTTCTTTGTAATTTCACCCTCGTTCTTTACTTCTTGGTATAATTCAAACTCTATCTTTCTACTGTTTCACCGCAAAACATTCAATTTAAAATGATTTATTCCACATAGGACAAGTGAATTCAGCTCCACAGTTTAGGTGTACTTGTTCAACTACAGGATTTCTACGTTTAAAGAATTATGTGAAGATAAAGAAAAAAGTCCCAAATGACAAAACAAGGAAAAATCCTATCATCCTGACGTCCAATTTCTCATTCGTTTGACGTCAGGCAGTACTTCAACAGAAAAACTCAGACACGTGAGTTGTAGTGTTTTTAAGGTAATTGTTGGCTTGTTGCCAAATTCCAATACCATTTTAAAGCGATCGAGATACCTATGCTAAATAATAGATGGATCTGAAGGTGACTTGCTTCCAGATTTAGAAAAATGGACTTATTTTTCTTTTAAAAATGATATTTTTGAGGTGGTAAATTTGTTCCGATTGCTTAATAAATGGATGAATAATACCATGTGGAGTGCATCTCACACGCAGGTTGGAGACAAATGCTTTTATTTTAAAAACAACTTATTTATACACATAACTTTTACTAAATGTAATTGCACAAGAAAAAATTTATCTTTTTATCTGCAATTTAAACTTTATAATTGTTGTCATTGATTTAATTTCTCGTCTTAAACAATGAAAAAACAAACGTATGGTTTCAAGTTGAGCTTGGCTGGATTTTTCTCAAATTATCTAAGCAGGTGCGATCAACTTTATTGCATTTATATCCATCATTAGAAAAGGAGATAATAAACTTACTCATTTGTTTGAAAATGTTTCAAAACCTGTTCAGTCTTAAATTTATTTATTGGCATAGCCTTCGGGAAATGTTTTACAATTTCGATATGAAGAAACATGAAGGCAATAATAAAAATAACAATAAACGATTTAATGTTGCTCACATGAATGTCGTTGATATGAAAGCCGCAGCGTGACCGTACCAAGGCAATTATGGCATATTATGCCGGTTGGAGTCGTAAAAGTTAAACAGATAAACCGCAAGGCTATTTTAACGTTAATATATTATTTCCTCAAAAATGTGGATCCGCGTCGGATGACACGAGTGGCCCGTGTTTTGGCTGTGATAGTTATTAGGCGCATCGCTTCCCCGAAAATGTGTCTGTTTAATTTTATTGCTATTTGTTTAATTTACATTTCATCTCTTTTTAACAGTTATTCATTTCTCCTATGTAGGACTAATGCAGAATTAACCTGGTTGTGTTATTGGGCGACAGCATTTCCGTTACGCGTTATGAAACAAGGTAAACTTACAATAAATTCAGGAACACCCTCTGCAGATTACAACAGGAAAAGTTATTTTTAAAATATGAATAATGGGGGGGGGGGAATCATCGAGCGTGCACTTGGTATGTATGGCAACATATCATAAATTATCAAAAATTAAATTAAATTTTCCGTTCATTAAACCATCAAATGAGCAGATGAAATACATGTACTAGCACAAAATGCTTTTCCAGCAAGAGTAATATTTCAGATTATTTTGAATTTAGTCATTCATCCCCGCATTACATCACTCACTAATAAAAAAAATGTCAAATTACAACAATGCATTATATCGGGCTAAAACGTATAAAGGTACACCTGTGAATGCTGAGAGAAATAGCTACCTTTAGGCGTCTTTGGCGCTAGGGAAGCTTCTTCTGGCTTGACGCTCAGGGCAGTCGTCTTGTCCACAGCGTTCTCTCTGACATCACTTGGAAATGCGACTCCGCAAGGCCTTTCGCTTTTCGGAGCGGGGGGAAGGACTGATTCTTCGTCGCAAAGCTTTGCTCTTTTTGCCACAGGTTCGTCGGAACTCTCCATCGATGAAGGCAAAGGGTCGTCAGGCTTTCGCACCAAGAATGCTCGGGGCATTTTCTCCTGTTCAATGAAATCTCTTGTCGTCAAGTATATACACAAATATATATGTATGTGCAGATATCTATGTATTCGAGTAAATGGTCTGGAGCTGAGTTATGTGAACGGCTCGAGTCCCGTTGCTTGTCTGCCGTGGTGAATGGTTGTCGCCGCTTTTAATTTAGGTAATTTCTGATCGGCCCTAGGCTCAGTGATTGGTTGTCACCCATGAGGGGCTGCCAGTTACCCATATGCATTAACAGTCGCGACTGACAACTGTGAAGTTCACAGCTAGCCCCCACGCTTTAACGTCTAGTTTTCTTTTAATTGTCTTCCCCTGTGTTTAATCGGCCTACTTATCACTTTCTCCCATTCACAATGGTCAACAAAACAATGGCTCAATCTACGGAGACACCTTTAACACCTAACCTGGTGTTTAACGATGTTCTGATTTAAAGATAGTGACACCGCTCAGCTGTGGAGAACTTAATTGTTCAAGTGCGCATGCGCAAATCGTGAACCCATTCTCCGGTGAGTGATAACGCTAACGTCACACAGGGCATCGCTACCTGAACTTACATAAGGAAAAAAGAGGAATAACGTTCCGTTAATCACAAACTGTTAAACATGTCTACATCCCCCTCCAATCAAACTCAACAATTCTAATTCTATGTGTAAATAATGAAGTGACTCAGTGTCACATTCTAGTAAAAATGGCATTTAACAAGACAATTTCACGGAAATTGCAGAAGGAATTCTATTTTGGTGTCTGTCAGAAATTAAAAAAAAAATTAACGCTCTAATCCCAAGTCTTAAGAAGCACATTTCTATTTCTTATTCTTAATTTCTTTTGCAAATTCTCTCGACACGTTTAAAGCTGTACTGGTCTCTTAAAACATACCAACTGAAATATAAGGCATTTTTTACATTGTAACAGATCCATGGCTTGATTTCGATGACCCCCTCATTTATTCATTTTGAACAAAAATGAGTTAATTTTTCATCCAACGTACGGATGTGTGGTTCATTAGAAGTTAACATCTTGTGGCCATTTATTTCAGCAAATGTCATCTTTTTCATGTGTTTTTAGTCACCACTACTGTCATTATTACCCACACTACAACTTCTTTATGTTCATTTTTATTATTCATTATGACATTACACTTAGCCCTTTTGATGAATACGAATTTTCATATCGACCATTGCGTTCGTTTTTATCTATTCAGGCATTAACATTGCTTCGGTGAGCCTTTGGATATATGGGGCACGTCTATTCGTATAATATTTGCGGTGTGAGGTTTAAGACCTGCTATAATATTGTCTTACGCTCTATTGTGAACGAAGCCTAGCTGACATGATCTAAGTTTTGGTCTTGGACCGTTCAGACAAGTTTTGATGGCTGGGTTCTAGCTCTAGACTCGTGTCAGACCAGGTGTCAGATCTGACAGGTGGAAAGCTAGCCCGCTAAATTACTATAGCTCTTTTAACCTATTCACCTGTTAGCTGGTGTGTGTGTGTGTGTGCGTGGGGGGGGGGGGGGGGGGGGGGGGGTAGGAGGATTTATTTCAAACCTCAGACCTGAAGCCTATTTAGTTTTTTTTTTAAGTTTGCTAAAATTGCATAGCCAACATAAAGTCGACTTTTTTATATTAGATCTACCAGAATTTTGTCACCACTGAGTATATTCATATAAGACGCTTCCCAAGGAGCAATATTTGATATATAGACTGCTGCCGATTTCTTTGGTGTCAAGGGGTCAAAGATTTAGGTTTAAAGTTTTAGACCAGTTTTTGGGCTACAGCTTTTTTGATAATAGAAAGCCACCAAATGACATAAAAAGGAAATGATACATGCTTTTGTTTTTTAAATGTTAGCAGAAAAGGCAGTTATAAAATGATGTACTTATCAAATTCTAATTACAACGATTGAGTGTTTATAAAGCACAAGTAATTATAAACTGATGTGCATTTTTCCTTTAAATTTCTTCCTTGTACTTTCAAAAGAAAAATTGAAAAGAGTATTTTCTGGGTAACTAACGTCCAATACAATACTTATTTTAACATCCTGGCGTAGGGCATTCCTGTAGCTCTTTCTATTAATTTGTTTATCCTGAATTTAGTCCTCTCCTTTATGGGCGCAACTGAATGGGTAACAATACTTCACGTATTATATTTTTCAATATGAAAAAAAAAACCTTTGTAGTTATTGGACCTGGGTAATTTACTTCTAGGACTCACTGGAATTGGCGGGTCCTAGTTAACATTAATGATAATGTCTTAGTTAACGCTTACAATGTATCAAGTAATTAATGTACATGTAGGCCTATATAAAGTGCCAGCCCAGAAAAAAAGTTTTAACAAGTAAATAAAAAGAAGTCAACGTTCATCTGAATAATGATAACGTTGGTCTATTCGTCTCTATCAATTTACCTGATAAATTAGTATAGAGTATTGACTATAGGTTGATAAACCACTCAAAATGTAGTGTCATATTTTAAGAATTCATGGGGCATAAAATAAAGATGACGCGGTATCCGTTACGGTAAGACGTAAATTTAGAAGTAAGTAAGGAATATGAAAAAGACGTGAGTATGGTATGCAGTTATACAGATGTTTCTCTAACGAGCCCAAGTCAGTGACACAACACTGTATTTGAGTGTCACATTGTCACATGCTTCTTATCCCTGTATTCCAAAACAAGGAAAACTATATCAACGTACAACTGTACATGTAGTTCTATTGTTTATTTTCTATTAATTGACCAACCACCTTAAAGGATGAATAAAACATCGAATTGTAAAGCATTACACGCAGGCACGCGTAGAGAAATAAAACAATTAATTTAAAAAAAAACCTGTTAAGAGAAGACACATAAGCACATATTCTTGAGATTATTTTGATTTTGACGACTATTTAAAGGGTGAACAAGACGCGACCCCATTATTAACAATTGATATTTAAAACAGGGTGTCGTTTACAGCAAGACGGGGGACGAGGTTAACCACTTACATTGATGACTTGATAGCACGAACCTGCAATTATAATGTGCTGTTTATTTTTCTTTCCTACCTGTGAGAGAGTAACACCGATTCAGCCAACGAATCGCCGCCAGACACTGCCGAAGTAAACAAGACTTTTAATCAATAACCCTTGCCTATCTCGTTCGCGGCGGGGTTTTGCGCACCTTTAACACAATGGAAAGTAAAGTGGGGGGTGTTAATATCAGCTAAAAACTGTTAAATAGCTACCTGGTGAGACGCTAGCTCTTACCTCCGTCGGACGCCTGTTTGCGGTCACCTTGGACAATACTCAGTTAGCGAAATTACCCGTGAAACTATGCCAGCACTGCGTTTAGATCAGTTTGATCAAGACCGATACGGAAAAACACCCCGATCGTAAAACTGATAGCTGCGTCTTATTAGTCTAGCTAAACAGACAAGTTGTCAGAGATTTGGAAGACTATTCAGAGCTTTTGTTAATGGCGGTATTACTTTTCACTGCGGTGTAGTTTTTCCGATGGAGCATCATGTATCAAAATTGTTTGATTTGATTAACGGAACTCAAGTTTGTGAAAGCACGCGGAAAGATTACATATTATGAACAGCATCAAAACACATACCGTTCACATACCTTTACGTTGATTCTTTTGTTTGTAGTATGATATATAACATTATAAATACGTCTCTGATCTCACAAGGAAATGTGTGGGTAAAGTGAATCCTAACAAACAAAATAATATTATTTCGCAGATCAAAGGCCATCGCTTTAGTTTGTTAACTGAAGAAAAGAAAAAAGAGACGGGAGCAGAATTCCTATGATATGCCCTGTATAGCAGATCGTAATAGAAACTTGATAGAAGGAAGCGTGGGGTTTATGTATATATCAAATCAGGATAAAAGGTACGGCTGTAAGGTTCAATACGTCCTTCCTGATTGTCATCCTGTGAACAAAAAAGGTGATGTCACTTGGTAATTCATTCATAGTCTAGATAAATCCCTACCAATAACCATTGAAAAAAACCGACAAAATTCCTTTTGCCAGACATACAGTACATGTGTGTCTCTATGCTCATGGTGAAACACTTCCAATGTCGACAAAATAATTCGCTTAATAAATAAATAAAGTCAAATGTTTGTATCGCTTTCTTTTAAATGGGCCTTTTAAAAAGAGGTGTCTTTAACATATTATTTCAAAGTAATACAATAAAAAGTAAAAACAGTTATAGTTCCCAAAGAAATGTGGATTGTTATTATACTGATATAGCTTATATGCGGTTGTCCAGATTTCCTACCCCCTCTTCTCCCGTCTCAAGAAACAGTTAATAACGGTATTGGCGATTCAGATCGTAGATTGAGTCTCAGATTAGCTTGTAAACCCGCACTAATTGAATATAAATTTTCACCAAACGGAGAAACCCGAGATTTATCCTGTTCTTATCATCTGTAATGAATGTAACAGGAGTAGAGCTACATGTGCGTAAATTCTTTTCAGAAGGTCGTTAGTTTGGAAATGACAACAAGGTAAAGGTTATTAATATAAAACATGTCTTTGGATGTTTTAGCAATATCTGTTTTTTTTTATTGCAAAACGAAAACTCACAATAAACTACACCTTACAGTAACTTAACCTTTCATTACACAGAAGTCACAGTACACGAATCCTAACCTTATTAACCTAAATACTAACCTCTACCAGGTCCACTGATTGATTTTTCACTAGATATTCACATATAATGTCTCTGGCTAAATATGGTCAATCTTCTAACTGTGGCTGGTGGAAAATGTGCCTGGTTTAGGGTACCAAAATACCTAGTTTGATGTGAAAGTTACATTAGCAACAGCACCAGACTTTACATATTAGTTTAAGCCCCAAATATAACAATGGCATGCTTTTTCTTCTACCTGTACCTGTATTGTTTATTTCTAAATGTTGAACTGAATAGTGTGCGTAAGTGTGTGTGTGTGTGTGTGTGTGTGTGTGTGTGTGTGTGTGTGTGTGTGAGTGAGTGTGTGTGTGTGTGTGTGTGTGTGTGTGTGAGAGAGAGAGAAAGAGAGAGAGAGAGAGAGGGAAGGGTGGGCGAAAGAAACATGTGAAATAATTACTAAAATCTTGTCTAAGATCCAATGTCGTGTCCTAGATCATGTGAAAGATAACAAAGGTGAACACATACTATAAATTCCATCATACTGTTTATTCCATCAATACAAAATTAATCACATAATAACTAAATAAAGCTGCCGACTTAGCACTGTATCTGCCTGTTTATCATTTGCTTATATGAGTATTCCTATTGTTAACAGAACAATGAAGTAACGCTTTTTATACGTGTCCCATGTATTGTTGTTGATTACCAGTTATTCACCAAAACGCAAACAGAACGACGTACGTTAAATGTGCGGTTGCTTTTATTTGTATTGAAACTTTGTGGCCTTATTCATTTCTATATCAAACGGTAGAGGAATCTAACATGCCTATCTAAGAAGGAAGTCACCACACACTTTGGATTTTAGGGGCCGATTTCTATGCTTTTAGGTACCTTGTATAAAAGGCAGCCGTTAAGAATTTGATATCGATAATTAAATCAATCTTCAGATATGTCCCCTCTTTCCCTGACATATTTCATTAAATCTCTGCTTGTTACTCACCCCAGTTTCCACTACCCCTGTATACAACTTTGCAATATAAAGAGGAATTTACATATTGATGCCAGGAAGACCCCTCCTACATTTCTTGGCATTATTTATTAATTTATTTATTTGGTCTGTATAAACGCAACTTGCTTTTACTATCACGTTCATCAGGTTAATACCCAAAATGCCTACCGTCGTTTCTATATCCTGCTGCTTCCATACGATGTCTTTGAACATACATTCTTGGTTACAGTTAACTTAAATGTAAAGTTTCCAGACTGTCTCCCAGTTTTAAATGCCCATTCTCAGAATTCGTCCACTTACGTCCGAGATCAGGTCCACGTTGAAAACGATAGGCAATCAAAACAAAAAAAATGTCTTGATTAAAATAAAAAACATTTAGCAAAGAGCTTTCGAAATATGTTGAAAGTGAAATGATATTTATTAGGATAAAAATAAGGGCTCCCCCTCCGACCCCCCCCCCCTCGTCCCACGTCGACAGAAAGGTGTGCGAGAACGTGTTTAACTCTAGTGATCTTGAAGTAAATGAAACATAACAGTTTGGCTCATGAGCGTTTTTTTCTCTCTTATTATGAAAAAGAAGCTTAAACTATGAGAGGGATATTGGCGATTCCGTTTTGTGATGTGAAGGGCTAAGAAATGCCCGGGATCCTGGATATTCTTTGTCTGTGTGGCTTCTTCGGACTTCATGAAATATCCAAACCTTAGAGCTACAGTCTATGATTGCGTTAGATGCGACAGCAAAAAATTGTGCACTCGCCTCTCAACAATACCATTCCACAATTTCCTGTAAGCCATCCCCGTTATTAAGTTTTTGGAGCGGGAATCGATATCTCTTGTCAGTAAAACCCAGTGTAAAGGGGCCTTTAGGTTATCTGATTAATTGAGACAAAAAGTCTGGTTTTGAATGCTGCTGAAAGAAACAACACGCAAAACAAGGCAGTTTTTCAAGTGTGTTATTGTTATTAATTTAGGGGAATGGCATATCGTATTTCAACGTGTACGTTTTGCAATCCCACATTATCACTCTTGACAAATATCTTTACATAGACACTTACCACCCGTTTTAGAATAATCAATGTAAGAGTCATTTCACAGTCTTTGGCTGCCATGAAGTCTGCCTGTTCATAGAATGAACATTGATCATATTTTAAAGGGATAACAACTGTTCGTAAGATATCCATATTTCACAATAAATACATTGAAACTAACTCATAGAAATACAATAATTTCTATTTTGCCTCCAAATCGGCGGTTAACACAATTATTTTAACATTTGTACTTGCCATGACATCACGTGATTTCCATAGATGGCTACACTCTGTAATAATCTCTTAAGAGATTATTACAAAAAACCAAACTTAAAAAAAAAACAGGGACTAAATTTGAATGTGGGAATGGATTCACTTACAATTGGTAAGTATGGGAAAATTGTCCTTTATCCCAGGAAAATTAATTTTTTGGGCTAAAATGAACAGTTGTTATCCCTTTAACTAAAGACTTCTGGATATTTTATGTATATGCTTTTACCATTTACAAGTGCAGTTGAGGTTAAGAAAGAGAAAATGTCAGCTGACTGAAATTTTATAGAAAAATAGTTAATTAATTAAGATAAGCCTACCATACATGTATATTTTTCATATTCATAGTTTTCTTCGATGTCTTTTTATTTTTGTCTCATTATTCTGTCTCTCAGAATCTTTGAGCTATTTCCTTGGTGTAATATACAGTTTTCAATGCAGCATATAGCACTGGTTGTCATCCAAGATAATTAATAGGCCCAACTAATTTTAAGTTCTTCAAGGTACATTTCATTTACTATCATTGAAAATTATCAAATTAAATCAGTATTTCTAGGCAACCGACAACAACGTAATAAAAACGTGGCAAGTGAAAAATTTACAAATTACCCGTCCTCATGAGCCTACAAGTAATCATTTTGTATAGTTATCAAAGTCTTATAATTAAAATTAAAAGTTATTTTAATTAGAAGTTCTTGAAATAGAAAAAGAATTAAGTGCGCAAAGCAATGGAAATGTCATTAAACACCCAAAACCCAATATAGTGGTGAATTTCACATGCCGAGCTGTCAAAAAATAGAATTAAATCAATTCAAAGTTGTATTAAATTTTTTAAAACATGAATGTGTATAGAACAAAAATCCACGACTGCCTCAATTTTAAATGAATTTTTAATTTTTATCTTGTCTTTATATTAAGCCTCTCTTACAACCCGTCGTGCGTGCTTAGAGATCGTGCGTCCTCGGAGTGCTTGTCAGACGTAGCGTTGTTGCAGGATGAAAATTAAATCGCAGCGGACGTAAGTAGTAAGTCTTTTATGAGTAGGTGTGTCGTGCTCTAAACGTGAGGCCTGCAAGTGGTCTGTACGCCTTTTTTTGGAAGTAGGAAGAAGTAAGGAGCACGTACGATCAGTACTTGTGTCGCACACAGTGAGTGAGATAATCATGCGTGTATTGCAAGTGAAGCGTACGTTTTCAGAAATCGTACTTACGAAGTAAGAGAAACGTAAGATAAGAGAAACGCAATGAGCACGGAAGTGGAACGCACGGATAATCAAAATAATATAAAAGGGAGCACCGAGTCTCTTCATCATTCACTGTTTTGGCTTCCAAAATGGCACTTCCAAGAAGGATGCGCCATCGACTTCTACAGCTGCTAATGCTAGAGGAGGCCGAAGATCGTGACGCAATGCTGGCAGTGATTGCTCGGGATCGCCTGCACTTTTATCGTGCTGGGCACGTGTGTCGTCTTAGTGTGACGCACTTCACAAGTATGGTAGTAGTACTCGCCACGCACTTTGGAAGTAAGATAAACGCACGGAGGAAGTGCGCTCACCCCCCTTTTTGTTAACACGTACATTGAAAGCAAGTTGAACGTACGAGCCTCTTGCGTGGTAAGTACGTCTTCGTGGTAAAATACCCCGGAATTTCTGCATGCTTTTCCTGCGTTACACGAACGCCTAGCGCACTTACTCAGTACTTTTGTCTTGCGTGCTACGAGCGTGCTCCAGGCGTTCTAATTGTCGCAGACAGGTCGTAGCGAAAAACTGGCCGGCCAGTTTTCGGGCTGCGTGCTTTTCGTCATGTTTGCGTCCACCAAAAAAAGTACGTTCCACGCGCGTGTATCTTACTACTTGGCCAATTTTTTGCACGCAAACCGCTCGTAGAAGCACGCACGTTTTCTGTTTTCTGTTCCTGGCCGAAAAATATTTTGTGATTCCATGATATACATGTAGTTTGATATTTCTGATATAATATTTGGTTCACAAGAAGAAAAATAGTTTATTTAATGCTTATTTTACTATCGGTAGGGCGTATTTCCCCGTCTTTTCAATGACAAGCAAACTAAAGTCGCTCAAAACAGTTAACTGTTCTATACAGAAGATTATCATAGTTTTTCACAACGTTATATTTGTGGGAGATAAATAAAAGAACAAAACCAGTGATTATTGAATTTTCAAAGTGAGTAAAACAAAACTTTTTGCATTTGTGCCAGTAACGTATGTTCCTTTTTCGGGTTAGAAAATGAATTACTTTTGATTTTCCATGGTTCCAGGAGAGTGGAACTTTGATACAAACTTCTTCACGTGACGTAGTTTGCAAATTTGTGCACTTAGTATTTTTAAGAGCGTCCCTGTGTCTGTGACCTTGTTTGCACCTCTAAAAAAAATTATTGGGTTTGGATAAAGCGTTATTAGACAACTATCTTCCAAACCAAGCCGTTTAGTTGTACACGATCCAGTCAGCTGTGTAACCGAATCCTGTGACAGCGTGTATTTCCGTCACCTCATTAAATTGTTCCTTGTCCCACCACATGCTCGTTTGCAATCCGGGGACAGTGCCTCGTCCAATGACTATAGTGGACGCCGTCGCATTCCATTTTAACCAGAAGGGATAATATTTCTCTGAACTTATGAGGTCGCGACTTACAAAACCACTTATATGGGCGTAGCGGTCGTATATGCCCGGGATATTTAATACCACGGCGGGATAGATACTCGAAGTGGAGGAGTGCTGGTAACAGCAGGTGATTATGAATGTGAAAACATCTTTTCCACGCTCTCTGATATTAATGTATACTTCCTCGCCTGAAAATTGAAACAGAATAGTTTAAATTAAAAATGAATGACAAACATACTAGAACATCAGACAACATACCCTTATGTTTTGCTAGGGTAGTGTAAATCTATTAAAAATCATGACAGGTGTTGCCCATGTGGCGAAATTTGATGCTGAACACAAATATGACAATCAATAATTTCTCCAACTATTTAGGTAGGAGAAATGACAATTTTCAAAATGACGGCCAAAACGGCCTACCTTTCATCAACAACAATAAAAGGTACTTTAGTGCGTCATATGTCTTTTCTTATGTTTAAGGGGTTGTAGAATCCAATTTTGATGTTAATACTCAGGTTGGTAGGCCTAGTTTTTACAATGAGTTCAGTTAGCATATGAGTTAACAGTTAGCCTAAATGTCAAGCTAGACTGAAGAGCAGCTGCCCCCCCCCCCCCCCCCCGGGATTTGAGGTGCAAAAAAAATAATGACAAAGGTAAAAAAAAAAATTGCAAAGTTGGTATCAATTCTGTGAGAAAATGCACTCATGGCCACTAGACAATCATTCAACAATCTGTTAACAAAGGAGTAGGCCTACTGTTTTTAGCCAACTCACTTCATGCCAAAAAGCTCACCCTCCCTTAGGGAGCTATCCCCCAAGCCAATTGGCGTGTTGTGTTGAAAAAAATGACTGTAGGCTACTTATGGCAAAATGAACCCACAATTTCTGACTTCTGATTGAGCAATAATTAACAGTAAAAATGCACCAGAATGCAGTATTATACATACAGTTTTTTAAAAATTTTCCACACCGTGGGAGGGGGACACCCCCTCCCACCCCCTACCCCCTCGGGCTTCGCCCCCTTGTGTCTTCTTACTGCCCCCCCCCCCCCCCCCCCCGGCATTTTGCTCAGGCTACGGCCCTGGTACCCTACCCAGAAGTGATGATATATGTTACTGTTTCGGGGTGTTCACTCTGCATTTCATCAAAGAGCGGTAACAGTAAAATATATTTTGTGGCGGCGGTGAAATCAATGTAGCGGCATTTGATAACAACCTTTTAATCCACATTGTTTTTCCTGATCCCGCTAGTGGATCTCGCTAAAAGAGCGGTAAAAGGGCGTTTTAGATGTGTCTCGTACATGTCCAGAAGTAAAATTGGCATTAATCTACTTGTCGGGTATACTTTATAACTTTTACCACGTGTTATACACCATCGATATTTTATTTCCTATTACAAAAGTTTGGCAAGGATGCAGCACTATTTCTTGCGTCGAAAACGATGTATACTGCTCATCGATAAATACATCAGGTACTTTATCAAGATAAGCCGACGTTGCAATGGTTGACTTTTGCATCACTGTCTCAAGTTATCATATTCTATGAGTTGTAACATTAAACTAATCAATATTCGACTGCATAGCTCACACATATCGTTACCCATTTAACCTCCCCTTCAACGTTTTAATCATCGATAACACCATTTTCTTGTCAACAATCATACTTTAATAGCTACATAATATAAAAGTACATAATAATTTCAGTAGTCTATAACATAAAGTTTGTTGCTCGTGTCAGACAAATAAATTCCCATATTTCTGCTAGTTTATGCTGGGCGTCTTCATTTATCATAACCTAATCTGAAATAATAAAAAACATCGACTGATTACCTTGTTATCATTAAATTATACAGCTTATATTAGGCTTTTTTATGTTTAACTAGAAATGTACTCCGAGAGCGCAGACCTCCGCCAAGGCAGCCAAGTCTCCACCCAATGTCGTTTCAACCCTTAATTTTATTCTATAATGATTTAGTTTTTTGATTATTGATAATTTATTATTGATCGATTATTGATTGATTATTGATCCGGATCACCACCAAAAACAAATAATCTATTCCTTGGCCCACTTAGTTTTTTTAAAATTTTTTTCTTATTGATTATTGATCCGGATCACCACCAAAAACTAATCATCTGTTCCTTGGCTCACTTCTGACAGTTTCATCAAAATCGCTACATAACTTAGTTTTTTATTTTTGATTATTGATTGAATATTGATCCAGATCACCACCAAAAACTAATCACTTCTAAGTTAACCCATTTCTGACCTATCCTGAAAATTCCATCGAAATTCATCCATAACTTTTTGAGTTATGTTGATGACAAACAGACAGACAGACAGACAAACAGGGGTGAAAACATAACCTCTTTGGCGGAGGTAACAAAGAAAAAGGATACACACTTCATTAATACCCCCCCCTCACTCCCCCTTATATATATTACCATTGTCATTTCTTACTGCTCCGCCACATCTTCTTCCACGGACATCTCCTCCTCCACATCTTCTTCTTCCACAGACATCTCCTCCGCCACATCTTCTTCTTCCACGGACATCTCCTCCGCCACATCTTCTTCTTCCACGGACATCTCCCCCGCCACATCTTCTTCCACGGACATCTCCGCCACATCTTCTTCTTCTACGGACATCTCCTCCGCCACATATTCTTCCACGGACATCTCCCCCGCCACATTTTCTTCTTCTACGGACATCTCCACCGCCACATCTTCTTCCTCGGGCATTCCTTCCATCGCCGTCCCACCAGCATAAGGCTCCACCTTTTTACAAGAAAAAAGTATTCAATTACGCATTGCACACCATCGTATTACAACATATGACTACAACTAAAACATTAATATTCTTAGCACTGTATATACAAGCACTAGATAAATAGTATAGTAATTTTAACATTATTTACATATGTAAAGATAGTTGAATTAATAGATAACTGACCTCTTCTTGTAGATCGCTGCATCTCCAGGCAAACTGCTCCACAAGTAGCCGGCCCAACAATGGATCCCTGTAAACGGGTGACAAGGTCCTGTTGCTTATAGAAGCAATATTCTTCACAATGAAATCTAGGCACCACGTCCGGAGGGACGTGCACCCCATCCTGTGTGCTAAAATCAGTACATTTGTCACGTTGGTGACATCCAGGTTGTGTGAGACTGTTATCTCACACTTCTCCTGCAGACTACGTGCATTGTGGGCCATTCTGGCGGGGGCGGTGTCAGGGACTAACACATGGTTCGGATCATCAACGTCTTTGCCAAAATCTTCCAGCAACGATGCAGTCATGATGACGGAAAGAATGTATGTATGCTCTTGCTGCTTCAGTTTTTGTTTCAGCAACTTGTAGGCCTTCAGTATTGCCCCATGGCTCACAGCAGCTTTTGCCCTGGTGAAGTAAGTATGTACCGAAACCGACCAGTCGGCCATACACCCATCCATGTGATGCTTTTTGGAACCATGGTCGGCAATACACCCTGTGCAATACCTTTGACGCATGGCCAGTATTTCTTGCACAATTAACGTCACGTAAATGAGACGAACTAATGCTACGTCTGCCTCTACGTCGTTCTCTGCCCTGCTTTTGTCGTCATCCGTTGCCATGCCAATACATAAACATTAGATCGACATGCTCATTCCTGCCCAGTGACGTCATCTCGTTGCCATGGTAAAACATAAACAAAAATAGGGAGTCTACTTCGTTTACTCCCGGAAACGTAAAAAAATGTGGCCGCGGCTGGTTAAGTTTAACGCAAAGGCAAGCAGTGCACCTGACGTGCACTGGAGGAAAAGTGCACGGCATTTGGGAAGTTTTTAACTTTTGTTTTAGAGAAACACCATTTCTGTCCTAGCGTTTTTGAAAAAACTGTAAGACAAAATCTGCTCACCATATGAGTAAAGAATATGAAAAAAATTGGGGGGTTGATGCAGCTAGTCTTTCAGAGGTAGCGTCCCGAAAAGCGTCACGTTTATTAAATTTAGTTATATGGGGATTTTGCCAAAATATAATAGGACCTCCTTAAATCAAGATCTAGACTTTAAATATATCTTACCTCTCACGTCAAAACGAACACGGTCCCGTCTGGAGAGATCAGATATGGGAAACTTGATAGAATAATTGATGTTATCCGGAGTGGAAAAGTTGAAAGAAGATCTTGTAAAACCTAGAAATAAAGGTAGTTAAAGAGATTACAAAATTCATAGAAATAAAACCCTCTTTAAAAGGTATTTATTTTTCCCACAGAGCACACGAATTTTTATTACTGTATTTTATTTAATATAATATTTTCAATAAATTAAAAGAAGACAAACTACTGTAAAACATATACCTATGCTTAATGTTATTTGATATGAATCGCTGACGCCCATGTCCATGAGACTTACCAATTCTTACTTCGCTTGATTTACTTGATTTACTGGCAAGTTCTGAAAGCGAATATTGTTGGATATAATAGGAATAGCGTGCATTATTGGGCAAAATGTTCTTTTAAAGTACATGTTGACGTTAATTCTTTGGTGACATATATCAACGATAAAGAGGCACTGTAAATGATTTCCTTCAATAATAATAATAATAATAATAATAATAATAATCATACTAATAATAATAATTTTTCCAGAAACGCGTATATGTTGTTTGTATTACTTTGTTATTTCAGAAAAAAAGCTTTTTCCAATTTGTTTCGAGAAACTTCTGCTACTTGCCCGACACCACGATTCCAGTTATTCCACTGACTATCAAAAGAAGTGCCAAGGCTGCCATCAGCTTCAGTTTTACAGTTAGTTTTCCGGCCGTTCCACTTATGTCACTCCCTTGTGCACGTCGTTCTTAAAAACAAAACAATGATGAAATCAGAAAAAGACGGAAAATTGTTTTAGGTTACATGGGCACCAATTGTCTAAACACCACAGCAACGTGGTATATACGGACTCATTTAAAACATCAAATAATATTTTGTATTAGAGTTATATGGTTTTACTCTGTGTGTGTGTGTGTGTGTGTGTGTGTGTACGTACTGACCGTAATATGTTTGTAAGGAAACTTACCATTTTTGGGGAAATCGCCAGGAATAGTGTCATATAAATCTCCCCAATATTGGTCATCATCGTGTTTCACAGCACATCCTACGGGATTACCACCTCCAGAGGAACGCATATTTAGTGTGCAGAGATGTGATTGAAATAAAAAAAAATCTTCCTGCCAATTCTTAAGCCAACTTGGACAGTAGCATAAATACAAAGACACAACCACCACTTCTAGGTAGTTACAAAATAACATGATAAGTTTATTACAGCTTATATGATCTCTTTCTTTCCAATTCGATTTTTATTGTGTTTAATATGTTTGTAAGTAAACTTACCATTTTGGGGGGAATCGCCAGGAATAGTGTCATATAAATCGCCCCAATATTGGTCATCATCGTGTTTAACGGCATATTCCACGGGATTACCACCTCCATAATAGGAGCTCATATTTGGTGTGCAGAGATGTGATTAAAATTTAAAAAAATCTTCTGTCAAAATAGTCTAAAGTCAACGTGGACAGCCAGACAATGACAGAACTGCGGTATGTAGAGATGGGATGAGATTATACATACCAAAAAAAAAAAATGAACTCATGGATCAATGACCACTTGTAGGAACTTATAAGCTAGTTCTATATACATATATATGTATGCTCAGTGTTTGGTTTCATCAGCATAGTCCATTTCTCTCGTGTAACCCGAGATTTGTGATGCCAGTATCACGTGCACGTTTTAATCGCATTATATAAATGTAATGAGGTCTGAAACAAGATACTCACTGCACAGAATTGCATTTTCTTCACAACGAAACGGATTTTATCATTTTATCATGTATGTTTTTATAAATTTATTTGTTCTCGAACATTTCTGATATGCCTAAAAGATAGTGACCGTGCGCACACAGAGGCTATTATAAAAAGGAATATACATGTACATGTGTAACTGAAAACTCCACCCTGCAAGTCTGAAGCTGCCATTTTCTCAAGGGCAAAATGCCAGGAGTATGGTGATCGCGGGAAACCCTCTGTTTGTTTCAATCAATGGCCCGATTTTCAAGAAAACAATTGTAGTTTAAGTTATGGGCATATGTGATTATAGCATGTTTTGAATCTTACAAAACGATATCCATGTTAACATTCTCAAAGCAGATTATTAGTCCGCATTGTTGGATCTGGAGAAAGACAAGCATGTACATGCATATCTATTTCTGTTTGATTCTTTACCTATTACATTTTTTCATGCGAGCGACTGCTTATTTATTTATTTATTTATTTATTTATTTATTTACTGACATTTTTAGCAAGAGTTTATTTCGGCTGAAACAATCAAATTTGCAAAATGAGTATTCCTGTACTTCGTGCTTTAAGCATTTAAATGCTCAGTGTTTCAATTTCTCCACATTGTTCTTTAACATTTCTGTAAGCCGAGATTTATGATGCTAGCATTGCATTTTGATCGCATTATATAAATGTGATGAGATCTGAAACATGATGCTTACGACACCCATTTGCAATGCCTCGTGTAGTTTTTTTTTACAACGAACCCGATTTTACCATTTTATCATGCATGTATAATTTATTTATTTCATTATTATCAAACATTTCTGATATGTGAAACGAGGTGCTAAAATGATGAAAACACGCCAAGAGATCTGCTATCCACCAATTACATTTTAAACCGGTGGCAAGTAGGGGTCTTAAGCTGATCGTTGACGAATGTTTTTTTCGAAAAGAATAAATGCTCATCAAAATCTTGATCACGAATACATTTTTTCTTGATACATACCCAGGGATGTTATGTGCCCGTGGCGATATGCTGAACACTGAAGCCTGTCCATTTAGCCAAGTTTCAGTGAAGATGGAGAGCAACCTACAGCCGCTACCGAGAAATATCTCGCTTCACTCGACATTTCCTTGTGGCATCTCTCGGAAAACTCGGATTTATACTCGATGTAGTCTAGAATTTCACGACTACATCTTGTGGGTTAAGTCAGTCGAGGTCTCTAAAATGCTGAAAGCCGAAGACAGGGCTTTAGAAGAGAATAGTGGCTTTGCTTCCGTTATATACCTAGATAAATTAAAAATCTCCCACACTCTTAAAATTAGCATAAACTTTTTACGTTCAACAATTATTATCTATCATTTTATTAGTTACACCAAGTCATATCATATGGGTATGGTTTAAAAACGGGAAAATTGCATACGAAAAATATTTGTTAATCTATAACTTTTTAACGACTGTTGTGTTATTTACCTTTAATGTATCTTGGGTATCTTTAATGCCTGTGTAGCGTCTTTTGATTTCATGAAAGGAACAAACCTTAGATCGACAGTCTTGATTGTCTTAGATGCGAGATGCGACAACAAAAATTGCGCACTCGCTTCTCAACAATACAATTCCACATTTCCGGTAAGCCATCCCCATTACTAGTATTAAGTTTTTGGAGCGATAATCGATATCTCTTGTCAGTGAGACAATTTGATTAATGAAGACAAAAAGCATGGTTTTATTTGAATGCAGCTGAAAGAAATAACACGCAAAACAGGTCAGTTTTCCAAGTGTTTGACTGTAATTCATTTGTATGGGAATGTCGTATCTTATTTCCACGTATGCATTTGACCAATTCCATATTATCAATCTTGACAAATGTCATTACATAGGCAGTAACCCCCCCCCCCCCCCCCTTTTAGAATATCAGTGTAAGCGCCGTTCTGTAAAACAAACAGCTTGAATACTGAAAAAAATGTTTATTCCTCTTCTGAACACTTTGAACACCGTAAAAACCTTGATATCCAATCCGTATACCGTAAACATGTACAGAAACAAACTTATATCTTTTAAGCTTTCCTAAGCTGACAAAAAGTCCACAATGGTTTTACATACTATCTGGTTCCTACATGTACGGGTATTTATTTGGACAAATAATCCACACTATACGGCCTTATACAAGACTGTACTCTTATTAAAAATCCGAGTTTCCCCAGACCTGTTCATGCACCACATACGTATAATGGCACATTTTAACACTCAAGCGAAATCCAGCATGGGACGCCCTGTGTTTACTCTAGATTGTGACAGCAGTATGCAATCACATCCAGTCGCACTCTTACACGTGATAGATTTCTAGTTCTTTTTGGTCAACAAATTTCCACTCTGTATGTTTATTCGGGACCGTACTATTATTAGATTCTGAGCATTTTCCACCCTATACTACTATTCCAAACCGTATGGCAATTAGGAACTAGAGAGTACACTGACTAAACCGTCCACTGGCTATCCGCGACTGACCTTGCCGTCACGACCGCGAGAACTACTCATGCAGTGACCAAGCGCAAGAGATACGGGTCATTTCACAATATTGGCCACCCTGGAGACTACCTTGGCTCCGTAACGCAAAAGCATCGCGAACTGCGATTGCGATATCACCTTTCACTTCCAGTCTATTATATGGGGCGAGTAAATGCCGAGTTATGGAATAGAGACGCTTGCGCTCGGTCGCAATTCGCGATGCTTTCGAGTTACGGAGCCATGTACATAGCAGGCACATTGATCTTATTTTAACTAAAGACTTCTGGGATTGTTATGTATATACTTTCACCAACTACTTTCACCAATACTTTCACCAACCCCTACAACGTAACAAAAAATTCTTCACATGCTGCCATCAAAAAGTATTTATTTATTTTTGAATGTGGCTTGTGAAAATTTTTCAAATCAGCCGTCCTCATTGGCCTACAAGTCACCATTTTGTATAGTTATCAAAATCTAATAATTAAGGTTAAAAATAATTTAATAATAAGTTATGAAAGTAGAACAAACAGTTCTTATGTAAATGGAAATGTCCTGAAAGCGTAACTAGACAACTGTCTTCCAAACGAAGCGGGTTAGTTGTACACAATCCAGTCAGCTGTGTAACCGAATCCTGTGGCGGCGTGTATTTCAGTCACCTCATTAAATTGTTCCTTGTCCCACCGGATGGTCGTTTGGAATCCGGGGACAATGCCTCTTCCAATTGCTAAAGTGGACGCCGTTGTGTTCCATTTTAACCAGAAGGAATAATATTTCTTTGAACTTATGAGATCCCGACGCACAAAAGGAACCATGTTTGCGAAGCGTTCGTAAATGCCCGGGATATTTAATACCATGGCGGGAAAGGGAATCGGAAAGGGAAAATGCTCATAACAGCAGGAAATTATGAATGTGAAAACACGTTTTCCACGCTCTCTGATAATGATGTATACTTCATCGCCTGAAAATTGAAACAGAAAAGTGAGAAATAAAAATGAATGACAAACATATATCAGGCAACATATCCTTTTGTTATACATAGTACTAGTGCGTTCATCTATTATCTGGACCAAGTGGCTGAAATAGTAGAGTGCTTGCCTCTGTTGCAGAAGGTCGTGGGTCAACCCCCGGCCGGGTCATTCCAAAGACCATCATAAAAATGGTACCCTTTGTCTCCTTGCTTAGCACTTAGCATATAAAAGTAGGGAACAAATTCTGACAACTTTTCTTATTACAAAGGGTTAAGAATGAACCAGTTTAAAAAGTGTCACTATAATTCGCGTGTTTCTACTTATACTATTTGACGTGTAACAGCCAACAAGTGACCAGCCACATTTATCAGCTAAGTTCAGACACACTTGCGACTCAGTGAGATTCTCCGGGCTTTCGTGTTCTTATTAAGACCAGATAAACGAGGAAATATTAATCTCGGTCAGTAGTGGTCTTAAAATGTTTGTCCTTTTTAGAATTTCCTTGATATTATGGACATTGTTTTTTCCATGAATCGCTAGCAAAAGATTTTTTAGAAATGTGTGACAAATAATACTGCTTCCGGAAACGTAAAAAATATGGTCACGGTTGTTTAAGTTTCCTGCAAAGGCAGCAGTGCACCTGACGTGCACTGTGGAAAAGTGCACTGCATTTGGGAAATTTTAACTTTTATATTGAGGAGGCTCTCTGATATTTGAGAAACACCATTTCTGCTCTGGCGATTTCGATAAAAATTGTAAGATAAAATGTGGTCACCATATGAGTCAAAATTATGAAAAAAATGGGGGGGGGGGGGGGGGTAATCCAGCTGGTTTCCGAAAAGCGTCACTTTTATTACATTGAGGTTTTTGCCAAAATGACCCTCATTTGGCAGAAAAATGTAAAAAAAAAAATCTGCCCTACCTCTCTTCTCCTAATATGAGAAAGCCTCCTTGAATACACGATCAAGACTTTAGATGTATCTTACCTCTCACGTCAAAACGAACACGGTCCCGTCTGGAGAGATCAGATATGGGAAACTTGATAGAATAATTGATGTTATCCGGAGTGGAAAAGTTGAATGAGATTCTCGTAAAACCTGGAAACAAATAAAGGTGAAATTAAAGAGAACAACAAAATTCAAAGCAATCAAACCGCCTTTAACGTATTTATTTCTTCTCACAGAGCACACGAGATTTTTAGTGTATTTTATTTATTTTGTAACATTAAGGAAACACGTAAAAACGGCACTTTTCAATAAATTAAAGGGAGACTAACTGCTGTAAAATATATACTATGTTTAATGTCGTTTGATATTAAGAGTTGACGCTCGTGTTCCTGATACTTACCAATTCTTGATTTACTGACAAGTTCTGAAAGCGAATATCGTTGAAAAATTGAAATAGCGTGCATTATTGGGCAAAATGTTCTTTTAAGCTACATGTTGACGTTATTTTTGTAATGTTTTCATCAACTGTAAATTTTTTCCTTCAATAATAATAATAATAATAATAAACTTTTTCAGAAACACCTACATATATTTTGTATTACTTAGTTATTTTAGAAAAAAACATCTTCCAATTTGTTTCAAGAAACTTCTGCTACTTACCCGACACCACGATTGCAGTTATTCCACCGACAATCAAAATAAGTGCCAAGGCTGCCATCAGTTTCAGTTTTACAGTTAGTTTTCTGGCCGTTCCACTTATGTCACTCCCTTGTGCACGTCGTTCTGAAAAACAAAACAATGACGAAATCAGAAAAAGACGGAAAATTGTTTTAGGTTACATGGGTACCAATTGTCTAAACACCAAAGCAACGTGAATTTAGTACACGGATAGTGGTATATGGACTCATATAAAGCACCAAATAATATTTCGTATAAGAGTTATATGGTTTTTACTTTGTCCATTGTGTGTGTGTGTGTACGTGCTGACTGTAATATGTTTTTAAGGAAACTTACCATTTTTGGGGAAATCGCCAGGAATAGTGTCATATAAATCGCCGCTATATTGGTCATCATCGCATTTTACAGCATGTTCAACGGGATTACCACCTCCAGAGGAACACATATTTGGTGTGAGAGATTGAAAGAAAAACTTCCTGCCAATTCTTAAGCCAACCTGGACAGTCTCATAAAAACATTTTAATGCTCAATGTTTGGTTTTATCAGGATTGCTCTTTTCTGTTTCGCACGCCGAGTTATATGATGCCAGCGTCACGTTTTAATCGCATTATATAAATATGATGAGGCTTGAAACATTATTCTCACGCTTTTATAAATGTTATTGCTCTCGAACATTTCTGATATGACAAAAAAATAGTGACCGTGCGCACACATAGGCTATTATAAAAAGGAATATACATGTACATGTGTAACTGAAAACTCCACCCTGCTAGTCTGAAGCTGTCATTTTCATTTTCAGTCAGAAAAAAACAAATAGGAAGAGCTGCACCATCATGAAACCTACCAAAGACAGACAGAATATTAAATTTGCTCTAGCCCGCAAGAGGACAGCCGTTTCTGTATAGCTCAAGCACATCTGAACCACAGTTTGACCCTGAATCTTCAACTGCCCTGAATCTTGCCATCTCACGGCTAAATGCCGGAAGTATGCTATATGGTGATCGCGGGAAACCCTATGATCAGTCTAATCAAATATTTCTAACAAAATTTGAAAATGAGTGTTGTTTAAGTTATGGGCATATGTGAATGTACCATGTTTTGAATCTTACAGGGCGATATTCAAATTTACACTTTCAAAACGGATTATTATTCCGCATTGTTGGATCAGTGTTGGAAAAAGACATACACGTACATACATATCTATTTCTGTTTGATTATTCACCTAATAATTTTTCTAATGCGACCCACTTTTTTTTTTTTTTTTTTTTTTTTTTTTTTTTTTGCAAGAGTATATTGCAGCCGAAACAATCAAATTTATAAAAGTATTCCTGTACTTTCTGCTTTCAGCATTTGAATGCTCATTGTTTGGTTCTCTCAGCATTGCCCTTTTCAGCACTGCGTTTTAATGGCATTTTACAAATGTGATGAGATCTGAAACATGATGCTCACGACACCCATTTGCATTGCCTCATGTACTTTTTTTTAACAACGAACCCGATTTTACCATTTTATCATTTATTTATTTCATTGTTATCGAACATTTCTGATATGTGAAACGAGGTGCTAAAATGACGAAAACAGAGATCTGCTATCCACCAACTACATTTTAAACCGGCTGCAAGAAGAGGTCTGAAACTGGTCGTTGGCTATCGTTTTTTGAGAGAATAAATGCTCATCAAAATCTTAATCACGCATGCATTTTTACTTGTTAAAACACAAATGAGCACATCGATGTTATACATAAATAGATGACCATATATTTACAGGTTGGACATCACGACTGTCTGTTATGACGTATGCTACATAAAGTTTCAAAATATCGTAACCCGCGATAGTAGCCCTGACTTCATTGTGATAGATGCGACAGGTAAAATAGCGCACTCGCCTCTCAAAAATACAATTTCATAATTTTCGGTAACAGTCGTACGCTTTAACCATAAAGTTCTTGGAGCGGGAATCATATATCTTGCAGGTTAGCCATTTACAAGATGAAGACATAAGGCATGCTGTATTTAGATACGGATGCCGTAGGTTGCACAGTAGTGGGCGCACAGGTGGCTCACAGTTTTATAGGTAAAGTTCAGATTCGGTCGTCCAAAGGACGAACAAGGGACGCAGAAGCATTTACACTGGGACACGATTTAATTGCTTTGGCGACCATTGATTGGCCTGACCACAATTTTGATCGTAGATGGGACACTGAAAGAACGCCTTCCAGTGAAAAGGGGGCTTAAAGGAATTTGTTCTACGTACACGGTGTGATCTAATTAAGAGTGTGATAAATGTTGAATCAATTCATTGCAATCTACACATTCCTAACTACAAGTGTGTGCGTGTATTGAATCAAGTGCGATACACGCATAATAACTTGCATACACATGTGCTAAGCGAAACTGGTATTCCAGTAATTTCTCCTTTTCGACAAAATTCGACGTGAGCTAGTTAAATGTTAGTATTTCTAACCATGTGACATTTTACCAAGCGTGTACCTTTACTGAAGAAGGTATCATCAAAGCGTTACCAGGCAACTGCGTTGCGTCTCTAGTGAACCAAGTGCTAATAACGTCTTCCAAACCAAGCGCGGGTTAATTGTACACAATCCAGTCAGCTGTGTTACCGAATCCTGTGGCAGCGTGTATTTCCGTCACCTCATTAAATTGTTCCTTGTCCCACCGGATGCTTCTTTGCCATCCGGGGACACTGCCTCTTCCAATTACAATAGTGGACGCCGTTGTATTCCATTTCAACCAGAAGGAATAATATTTCTTAGAACTTATGAGGTCTCGAAATTGAAATGAACTAATATGTGTGTCGTTGTCATTGATTCCCGGGATTTTTAATATCATGGCTGGACTGGTGATGTTCAAATCGACGGCATACTGGCAACAGGTAATGACGAACGCGAAAACACTTTTTACACGTTCTTTTACTATGATGTTTACTTCATCGCCTGAAAATGAACACAGAATTGGATGAAATAAATATAAATCATGATCAGATATTCAACAACAAAATTACAACGAAGTCACGATGAAAACTTTTTTCGTTCTTCGTACCTTTTACGTCAAAACGAACGCGGTCCCGCCTCGAGAGATCAGATATGGGGAACCTGACAGAATAAGTGATGTTATCCGGTGTGGAAAAGTTGAAGGAAGATCTAGTAACACCTGGAAACAAAAAAGCATTATCAAAACGTTTGAATCCACAAAGAAGGTGTAGGAAAATCAAAGCAGGAAAAGCACTTCGTAAAGGTTTTAAAACCACCAGTTTTCTTACCACACGACACGAGGCCAGCAGTTTTTTTATGTTGACACTTATTAAAGAAAATATCAAAACAACGCTTGTGAACAAACAAAGTTGGAATGTTTAAAAGTAGTCTGTCTGAAACCGACCGGAATTAGGACCAAAGATACATACGCTCATTTCATTTATTATTAACCGAAGTGGAATGCGGTACTTAAGAACCAGACGTGGTCCAAGCTGTGATAAATGCCATTGGAGGTTACCAGCACATTACTTACCAATTTTTATTTTGCTTGATTTACTCCCAAATTCTGCAAAGAAATATATTTAGAAAAAATGAAGATGCCACAAATTATAATTATGGGACGACGTTTTTTATTTTTAAACTACATCTTTATATATATTAATGATTTGCGGGCATCTAGTGGCGATGAAAACGAGACAAAACATAAAATCATCATTTCTTGCGTTTTGATAAACCATTTTTGACTCACCTGACACCACAATTGCAGTTATTCCGCCAACAATTAAAAGAAGTGCCAAAGCTGCCATTATCTTCATTTTTGCAGTAAATATAGCGGGCGGTTCTCTAATGTCACTATCCTGTCCACGCGGGTCTTAAAAACAAAACAATCATGTCAGAACATAAGCCAATATAGGTACTTAGCCAGTTGTCAACCATTACCGCCAGCAAGCAGCACAGGTAATGCCACATTTTTTGTTTTGACCACAGTACTTTAAAATGGCCAAATATGCACACATTAGCATGGTCCCTGTATTCAATGACAGACCACCATCTCAGTCCTCGAGTAGAGTGCTGATTCACTTGAGTGATTTCAGACAATGGCTTACTTTCGATTTTCCGACATTTCGTCTGAACACAAATTGGGACAAAATTCTTGCAGAAATCATTTTATCAACAATCAAAGAATTAAGAAGGATGCACACAGCTCCACATTCGAGGTCTCGTAGGGTTCATCAGGAGGAGGGTACTAGCCTGTATTGCAGCCAGGGGAGGGCACACATGCTACTAAACAATAAGCTACCATTTATGCAACATTATTGTAAGCAAAAGCATATAAAACCCATACAGATAAAAAACATGCGTTTTTTTTGCCCAATAAAAATATTACACCAACACTATATACAGACTTGACATTTAATATGGAATATTTCAGTTTCGAAGGTATGCCTAGGTAAAAATGTTTTCTTTTTTCCAAAAAAAATCAGATCTCACATAAGATACGAGAATGGAGAAGTGTGTTGTCAGGTGTGTCGCTACCAATTAACAGACTACCTTGCCTGATGCACTGCTGCATTGTGTTATATGCAGTGATTTTATTGGGTAGTGCTTTTTTGGGCTGGTCAAAGCTTGGCTTTGGCGAAGCATGGTTCTGTCAAAAAAGTATCCATATGTCGGCAACTACTGCATAGAAAAAATTGAAATTTTGCATGCGAGCGGCAGTTTTGCAGTTCGTAAAATGAATTAAGCAGTGTTTTACAAAATAGTATATCTGTGCCAGAATGGCGCGAAAAAGACAAGCATTGCCAGACAGATTATTGTGTCACACGGAATGGTGGCCCGCACAGTTTTATAGAGTTAGGCCCAGATTGATGTACGTACACAAAGGCCACGTCCAATGTATCTAAATATTACCGCCAGGGTACAGGACTCACTGTCCTTTCGGTAGAAGACTGATACTGTGTGGCTTACTTTATTGAGGTAAGATTTCACCTGTACCGCTCAACAAGTCAATACAGAGTTTACAGACATCCTGGGGAAGCCTACGATGAAGCGTGTGCTGCGTTTTAAGTGACTAGGGTCATTGACAATGTCGACATCTGGAGTGGATACCACATTGTATGTATGTATGTATGTATGTATGTAGTAATTAGGGATAATAATGGCCTATATTTGTACGTTGAAGCCTTTTGTCGGTTGGCAGGACGAGGTATCGCTTTGCCTTCCATACGATTGCTTGTTCTATGTGTCTGTGATCAAATAAGAAAGTATGTTCTTACCATTTTCATTGAAATCACCGGCAATGGTGTCATTTACATCGTGGCAAAGTTTGTCATTACAGAAATCTTCCGTCACATAAATATTCTCAACGGCACGGGTACTACTAGATGCATTCATCTTTGATATGGTTCAAAATCTTAATGTCAATTTCAAATCCAACTTGGACAGCAAACCACGACAAAATAGTAACCCAATCTGTCTATCTATCTATCATATAAAAATTGTCACAGACAACTTCAGAAATACTCTTGCACTCCTAGTCACATCAAAATATTTGACAAAAATGATACAGTACCAGTATTTGTCGTACAAAGGTTAAGATACTGTATATCACTAAGATTGACATTCGATCAGATAAAATCCTTTCTGGCCAAAGTGTTATTTACATTTGTATATTTAACCTGTCCATGATATGTCATTTTTGTGAACCGCATTCCTCCACATTTGTCATGGTCATTGTTGTCCCTTTATATTGTGACAGCTGAATTAAATGCATTCAGCGTCACGTTTCACATCCGAAACATGAGGCTTACTACATAAAATTGCACTACCCCTTGTAACTGTTTTTAAAACGAAACTGATTTTTCCAGCGTCATGCGTGAACCATTCAAATATGGCATTGTTCTCGAACATACTTGATATTTGATACGAGGCACTTAAATGATGAGAACACGCCATCATATTTGCCTGTCATTAACGCAATGTCTTAATCGACTACAACAAAGAATTTTAAAATTGACTGTGTATATGATTTGCAGTGTTTTGAATTAAAAGGGCATTTTTGCAAGATTAAAAATGCTGACCGAAAACTAAATTAGGTTAGCGCACACACAGAGTTTAACCCTACAATGCATCAATAGAAGAAGCATATTAAGAATATAATGGATTACGACAAAATTTCATATGTATGGAATGTTTATTGAGAACTATGTTAGATCGAGACTTTTTCAATCTGACTGCGCAATCTTGTTTGTGTATATATGACAGCAGGTATTATGCACTCGCCTCTCAATACAATTCCAAAATTTCTGTTAAGCTGTGATCTCTACCTTTAGAACGAGAATCAATTTTTGCAATCTTTGCATTTGGAAAATGTCGATAATGAAGACATAAAACATGGTTGCTCTTAGATACTGATGAAAAGAATAACACACACACACACACACACACACACACACACACTTTTTCAGTTTCTCAATTTTAATTGTTGTTCATTAGTAAAACAATATCTATCCAATTTCAAGGTAAAAATACTAATAATTGATTATCTTCAGTCTTGACAAAGGTAACGATAAACGGAATAGATATCAAATAAGGCAAAAAGTCTAAAAGTTGCATTATGTAGGTTAAAACAATCCTCTTTGGAAAACATTGCTGAAAAATTGTAGCTTTCAGACTCTCAAATAATTTTGCCTTTCATACATTGCAATTAACTAAATAAACTTAAAATAATCACTTGAACGAAAAAAATTGTGTCATAATAACACGAATAATTGCAGGTGGATGTTTAACACTGAAGGGAATAACACATGCACGCCGTGGGCCTGACAAATATACAGCATTGGTCAAAAAGGTTGTCCCACCCCCATTTCCATGTACTTTTATTTACAAATGATCACCTTACAGCTGTAAATTGTTAGAAATAGTGCCTTTTATTACGGATACCGTGTCTAACATGATTAATGGTTTAAAAAATACAAAATAGTGGTGAAAATATACATATTTTATACCATTTAGTAAAATTTATAAGAGGTACCCCCTCAAATCGACTGTTTCACTGTGACTTCTACAGATGTAAAGAAATGTCTATAAAATTTAAAAGACGCCATCAAATGTCACCAAATTCACACACAATTAGCATTAGGGTGTGCTCGTTAAAGATCACGTGCCTAGCAGCGTGTGCGTCTACCGCTGCAGTACGCGTACAGCTGTGAGGTGATCATTTGTAAATAAAAGTACATGGAAATGTGGGTGGGACAACCTTTTTGACCAATGTTGTAAGTTTTCGTGTTATTGATTCAGTGTGATATACTATAGTACCTGGCAAAATAGTTTTGTGCATGCTCTCGGGCCCAAGTGTGATCTTGAACAGTGTTTGGTTAATGCTTACCACAGGGCACCTGAGACTGGTATTTTTATTTTTTGTTCACAACAAAAAATGGACACATAAAAACAACGCATGAATAAAGCCGTCAAACTGCTCTTAAACAAAAACTATGATATATTCTGTTGGAAATTACAAGCACATGATGGATCTGCAATATCGTTCGTATCACTTACCAGTTTTTACTTTGCTAGCTTTACTACCCACTGCTGTAAGGAATTAGCGAATCAAAACATCGTACGTTAAACAACAACACTTTCTTTTAAACTAACTAGAAAAGCACTCCGAGAGCGCAGACCTCCGTCAAGGCAGCAATTTTTTATTATTATTGATTATTGATTATTGATTGATTATTGATACAGATCACCACCAAATCATCATCTGTTCCTTGGCCCACTTTTGACAGTTCCTGAAAATTTCATCAATATCGGTCCATAACTTTTTGAGTTATGTTGATGACAGACAGACAAACAAACAAACAAACAAACAGGGGTGAAAAAATAACCTCCTTGGCGGAGGTAAATATACATTTTAATAATTTGGCGACTCCTAGCGGTGATGCCAACAAGTCAATTTGATTGCCTTTCACGAAAACTTTTCCAGCAGACTTTTACTCTATGCAAATGTACTTTTATAATTTCATACCGAGTCATCCCTCTTCTTGTGTTTTGACAAACTATTCTTAGACTCACCTGACAACACAATTGCAGTTATTCCGGCAATAATTAAAAGAAGTGCCATTATTTTCAGTTTTGTAGTGGGTAAACTAATCTCACTATCTTGTGCGCTAGGGTGGGTAAATTGTCCGACTAGAGATATAAGCACTAAACTAAGGCATTACATGTATATGGTGTTTTCCATTACGGTGATATGATTTTTCCTTTATTATCCCTGTCAAGAGAAAGTTGGCTTAGTAATGTTAAAGTCAGCAAAAAGAATATGACATTCGTATGAACAGTATGCATTCTTTATGCATTAATGTGTTTGCGTGCGTATGTTTGTATGCTTAACTTACCGTTTTCCTTGACATCCTCAGAAATACTGTCATATATATCGTCCCAACGTTGATTATAAACATTTTCTACGACATAAACACTTGCAAGTGCACTCATATTTTGACATGTAGAGATAAGATCCAAAATGTTCCTACAAATTAAAACCCAGCTGGAATGGCGGGCCAGCTCAAAGTAATGAAACGACTAATGCATGAAGGCTACAATGGACTGTGAAACATGAAGCTGAACAGATCAATGCACCACTTGCCCTCCATTTTAACCATATATGGTATTTGTTTCTTTTAAATGCGATTTACGCATCATTCATACATTTGCCGCTCCAAATGACTGTCTGTTGTGATAGCCGTGATTGGTGATATCAACGTCATGTTTCAGATCACACTGTATAAAAGTACTGGCATTTGAAACGTTTAAATCCCGGCATCAAATTACATTGCCTCCTGTTATTTTTTACGGCGACACTGGTTTATCCAGAATCATGCTTGCATTATTCTATTTGACTCACCTCATTCTATTTGACATTGTTTTCGAACTCACTTGGTTTTTAAGGGGAACTATAATAATGAAAACACGCCAATAACATGACTTCTTATCAATGTTCATTCTAGAGCGACTACCAGATGTTTCATAGAATGAATTTGACATAGATTTTAATGAAAAAATTCTGATCGATCTGTGGAAATGAACTGGTCAACCCTGTATGCATATTTTGGATGGATGTATAGAATGCAGAAAAAAACAGTGGTAGAATGTTTTCTCAAAATATTTTTAATCACACAGATCTACATATTCAACAGTGTCTGTGTAATTTTTAAGAAGTCTATTGCAATATGCACGTTCCGAAAAATGAGTCTATGGAATCAAGCCTGATGCAAGCGGAAATGCTAATGTTGGACATGCTAATGTTAAGACAAAAGTTGCATCCAGCAGAAACAATGTTCGAAATTTGGCCTAGGACTGCATTTATTAGAACGCCCCACTCATGAAATTGGAGTTTGAAGTTAGGTTACATGTAGCAATAAATTGTAGCAAATAAAAATGTACTTTTTTTTATTCATCATGATATAGAAACAAATTGACGCCGGTCGAGTATCAGGAATTCCAACATACATGTAGTAATTCAAGTGCTGTGTGGAATTTTACAGTGCCTGTACCTTTATTAAGGAAAGGGCCATCAAAATGTTACTGGGCAACTGTGACGCGTTCTGAATGAACCAATTACTCATGTCCTCCAAACAAAGTGTGGTTTAGTTGTACACAATCCAGTCAGCTGTGTGACCGAATCCTGTGGCAGCGTGTATTTCCGTCACCTCATTTAAGTGTCCCGTTGTCCACCGGATGCTCGATTGCCATCCGGGGACAGTACCTCTTCCAATTACTATAGTGGATGTCGATGTATTCCATTTTAACCAGAAGGGATAATATGTTTTTGAGCTTATGAGATCGCGTTTGAAATATGCATTAGTAAGTACGGCGTTGTCATTCATGCTCGGAATTCTTAATACCACGGCGGGAGTGGTGATATTCAAATTGCGAAAATGCTCACAGCAGGTAATGACGAATGTGAAAGCACTTTTTCCACGCTGTTTGATTATGATGCAAACTTCCTCGCCTGAAAATCAGAGATTTGAGTGAAATAAAAGTAAATTATAAAACATATCAGACTATTTTAAATACGAAGAGAGCCAAAAAAACTTTTTTATTCAAATTTCGTACCTCTTACGTCAAAACGAACACGGTCCCGTCTGGCGAGATCAGATATGGGGAACTTGACGGAATAATTAATGTTATCCGGAGTGGAAAATTTGAACAAAGATCTCGTAACACCTGGAAACAAAAGAGTGCATCAAAAAAGATAATCAAAACATTGAAGTCAACAAGAAGGCTTAGATATTCAAACACAGAAAATCCACATAATACAAAGGAGTATTTCAACCACTGGTATACGTACCACAGAGCAGTCTTGATTGAACTTTTATCCTTTAATTTGAAAAAAAAAAGGATGTAGCAAATGAGCATATGTGAAGAAACAGACACAGACTCCTCTTAAATCTGCATCTGTAATAAATGCCGTCGGAAGTAACCCACCCTAGAGATATTGTTTGTGTTGTAGGCAAAAACGTTTTTGTTACTTACCAACTCGGCTTGATTTACCAACTTCTGAAATAAATGAATTTTGATAATTCAAGATGCTGTACGAAATAGGGCAACGCAACTTTTTCTGAAACTGCACATGCACGAAAATAGATTCAGTGACACCTAGCGCCAGTGACAATGAAGTACTATAAATAATTTCCTTCTAAAAAAACTTTGTCCAAAAATTCTTACATATAAATTTATTGTTTTCTTAAGCCATACTTAAATCTATTTCTTTTTGTGTTATGAAAAACTATTTTTAACTCACCTGACACCACAATTGCAATTAATCCGCCAACAATTAAAAGAAGTGCCAAGGCTGCCATTATTTTCAGTTTTGTAGTAAATAGAGCAGGAGGTTCTCTAATCTCACTATCCTGTCCACGTGGGTCTTAAAAACACAAACGTTCATATCAGAACAAACGCCAGTGCAGTTACATGGGGATGTGCCGCAGCACAGGTAATGTGGAAAGTTATGTTAATTTGCCTGTCAAGCTGTCTGCAATTTCACTATACCGTCTTTCCCCTCGAATCTGTTTTTTTAATCTCGGTCTACATGAAACAATGATCGTTGTATTGCTTCAAGTTTTAAAATTGTCAGTATTCGTGTTTTAAATGAACCATGCTTCACAAAAAAATGACAATTTAAACACCTTTGTGTCCACAAGCAACTGTTGTATACCTGACGGATATGCAAAAAGGGGAGTCTCTTTTTTCACGTTTTGAAGATAACTTAAAGGTACCAAACAAAAATAAACACTACAAGATGAAGGAAGTAAAATCAGCAGAAATCAAACAACAGTATGTATGTATGTATGTATGCGAAACATACCATTTTCCTTGAAATCACCAGGAATAGTGTCATCGTACCGTTGTTGGTCATTACAGAAATCTTGCGTCACATAAACATTTTCCACAGCACGAACACGTTGAGGAGCACTCATCTTTGGTATGAAAATATGTAGTTTGAAATATCTCTCCAATTTTAAAGCCAGCTTGGACAGTGAGTCACATAAAAAGACGAAACAACAAACAAGTGTTTTAACGATGTGGGAATGCGACAATGGTTTCTGAAATGTGAGACTGAATGAATCAAATGATGGCTTGTAGCTCATCATATTTTAAACGCAATGTGCACATAATTCATATTTTCCACCATTCTCTAAGCTTAAACCACTGCATGCTTTGATCGCTTTCGTGTCAAAATGTCGCTTACTTCTTTGTTTCCTGAGTGGGGTAACTGTGTATGGTGACATCAACATCATGTTTCACATCGCATTATATAAATTGTATGGCCTTTGAAACTTGTTTTGGTCCCTGTATTAAACTGCTTCGCCTAGTATAGTGTTTTAAATCGAATCTGATTCACCTGGAATCGTGCTTGTGTCATTCTTATTTGACATTGTTCTCGGGCTCGCTTGATATTTGGAACTAAAATGATGAAATCACGCAAAACAAACAAAAAAATGAACATGCTTCTCATCAGTGCCCGCTCTAAATCGACTATAAGTTGGGTGAATTTGAAATCTAGCGTTGGCATGGTTTGAAGTTTATTAGGGAAAATTTCAGTAGGCCATCATTTGTCATATTAATATTAATACAAAATGGTTCAACAACTGCCAGTGAGATATATATATATATATATATATATTATTATATATTATTATATATATATTATCCACTGTAAAATAAAGTTTGTTCTTAGCGTTTTCCATATCCTGATTACCTTATGACATATATCTAGTGAGTAACAAGTGTGAATTCTTGGTTATTTTGTCACAGGGATACATGGGTTCAGCTTGCAGGGAGATACATTACACTTTATCCGACAATACACGTGCACACAATACCACACACACACAAACACACACACACACACACACACATTGCTATTAGATTTTAATAGGTCATTTTAGTAGTTATGAATTGAAGTAAGAAGATTAGTTTAACTCTCGGGGAATTTTTCCATGATATTTTATTCAAAATTTGCCAATTTTCAAAAAAGATCCAAGTGAGGTATGTTTATTACATAATTGTGACATAATGTCCACACAATTAATGTACTAAGCTCTAACATGCTGTTGCTTGTAATGATCTTTTTTTTTTACATTGGGTGATAGGAGCACAGGAATAATCCAGCTGATTTGCTGGGTTTCCTAAGGCAAATATGTTCAATATAACGTTCCATGCAAGGCGATCGAGCGTGCAGGCCACAGTTGGAAGCGGGGCACGTTTTTCCCTTGATTTAGCATTATCCATGGACAGAAACTCCTCTCTCATGGAACTTTTGGCTTCGCTTCTAGTTTTCCTAGACAGCACCGCCTTCAACCGGGAACCTTGGTCTCCCTCAGAAGTTTCAGGTGGGTTGGACACTGCAAAAAGAAAAAAAAGATAGAAGGCACAGAAGTGAGAATAATTTGTTCAATGAGTCCTAGTGATTGAAAACATGTGACGAATACGCTCTACCGGTGGATGTTAGATATGACCAACAGG
The DNA here is from genome assembly GCF_051362555.1 of Lingula anatina. Taxonomy (NCBI): domain Eukaryota; kingdom Metazoa; phylum Brachiopoda; class Lingulata; order Lingulida; family Lingulidae; genus Lingula; species Lingula anatina. The sequence continues at coordinate 7,823,874 of NC_141769.1, forward strand.
TGGGCATTTGTGGCCATTTCTCTATCCCATCACGTTATATATATATATATATATATAACTTTTCGTGGTCTGAGTTTGGAAAGACACTGCTTGGACCGAAAAGGACTATTTTGTTAAGGAGTACTTATTATGTTATTGATATAAAAACATTTAAAAAGTTAATCCGTTGTCTGTAATACTACATTAAATACTCGTAAATATGAAGAGTTGGCGACCTGGTCAGGCCCATTCTGAGATCCAAAGTACACGTAAGGCATTTTCCCTCACTTCTTATGACTTTATATATTTTATGTATCTACTCTCAAGGTCAATTTAGTCAACATTTGGCCACACAAGGATCTTTGTAAGGGGGGACCAAAAGCCCTTTCACTACTGGTTAAGATAAGAAGCCTCATCAAGAGGCATATGTAACTGATAAAGTCTGTGACGGTTCACTTTTGGAGGTCCTAATAGGTAATCGCGCGACAGAGGGTTATACTCGAGCTCTCAACAAGTCCGCAACCTGCTGCGTAGCCGCTTAGGTGACTGTGGGTTTCGCCAGGCAGGCCATAAATGTGTTATTCTCGCAATGTGAACCAGTACAGTGTGTCGCTTAAGTATAGGCCTAACGCTCGATATGAAGAGGACCTGATTGAACGCCGGTGTTGTCACTCCTACCTTCTCGTTTTCGTCTCCCAGGTGGCGGCACCAGACCAGGTGTTATCGACAACGCCCCAGTTCCCACCAGGTTGCACGAGTCTTCTACGCATGCCCATTGAGGTACTTGGAAATTGTATTCCACCGTTAGCTGACACAACAACAGCACGATAGGCTGAAATTGGAACATAGGCAAGTAGGTAAAATATATGCTGATCAAGAAACATGGGCAAAGCAGATGGAATGAGCTGATAATGAATAAAAGAAAGACAATAAATTGCAGTAAAGTAGTTGAAATGCATTGATAACTAGAATAGCACTCAGAGAGAGCAGTCCTCTGCCAAGACAAATGATAAACTTATAATTAAGCATTGATTAATTAAAGGTCATCATGTTTGACCTATCCTGAAAATTTCCTCAAAATCCGCCCATAACCTTTTGCATTATGATGCTAACAGCCAGTCAAGCTAACAAACTAATGGAACCAAAAGATAACCTCCTTGACGGAGATAATGAACTGTCTGGTAGGGCTCATTCCTAAAGAAACTATCGGTCTACGTAGATCTATGCAATTCTGCGGGGAGTCTCGCTGTATGCAATCAGTTTAACATATAAACACGCCCCTCTTGATTCCAACAGCTTTTCTGTATTCTACTCAACGTCCGGAGGTGTGTAAATGTCTTAATCTGATTGCATTCAACGAGAGTCCCAGGGAGTTGGATCGATCTACGTAGACCTATTGTTTCATTGGCAATGGGCCCTTAGCGTACTAATGTGAGGAGATGCTGTAGTTTTACCAGCGGTCATCTTTTCGCTCTTCCTGTTAGATAAAATATTCTCTTACAGGGCATTTACTTTACATCATTTTATAAGAACTCGTGTTTCAAAAATAAATTGAAATATTCATATCCAGTACGTTACAATTTTCATCACTTAACTCAACATGTAGGCCTACATACGTAATTTGAATTATGTCTCCCAAAGAGGAATGTGATGCTCGTGCTGCTTGCATGAAAAGGTACAAAGATTCCGTGTAAAATTTAACAAATGATTAACTGCTCATCTACAACTAGTGTATGTGTGTGTGTGAAAGTCTTGGTATCTTCATACACATACCGTAAAAAATTCAACGAAAATCTGCGGCAATCCTAGACTGTTTAAACCAATGCAATCAAAGGTCTTCGTGTTGCAGTCTTGGTCATTTTGGCAGGATGATCCTTGAACTACAATGATATGCACACCTTAAACATCGTGTAATCAATTAACTTCGTGAAACTTCAAATATGTTAGAAAAAGTTAACATTAAATGTTGTTTTATCATAAGCAATCAAGAGAAGCAGTGACATCACGGAGAAAAAACACGGAGTATACTGCTAGAAGATGTGCCGCTCTGTAAACGTTTCTGAGTTTTTTTTTAACGTTTTAAGTTCACATAAAAATGTTATTAACTTTAAACACATTTTGCTTTATATTTATCTTGATGTATTATTTGTTGTTTGTATTTCCGGCACGCCCCCGCCATGCGCTATTGCACCCTGATTACATGCATGTATTAGATCACAAGATTAGATATATCTTGTCGAAATTAATTCAGTGCACGAAATGAGTATACGAAATTTTTGGCCCAGAAATGTCCTTCTGTAAAGTAGTTCACGCATCTTGGATGTCGGGGATGTGAGATGTGAGCTTCTCTCACATTTTGTGGCCGTTGTTTTTCTCTCGCCCACTTTTTTCTCCATTGTATGGAGGATGTATGTGTCACAATTAGTTTCATGCTGTTTTGATCATCCCCCATAACTTTATATTTAATATATTTTCGTCATTTGAATAAATGAAAGATTTCAGTCATGTGCACTTAGTATTATTTACTTTTGAGCAGAAAACAGCTCTGCTGAGCTTGTGAACATTTGCCTACATGAATTCAACACCATGAAACTACAGAGAAGACAAAATGACCTGCACAAATTCACTAAAAGACACAAAATGCGCGCTAGACCTAAACATAGCAAAAAATATCCTGGAAAATAAAACTGTTTTTAAAAAACTTTTCATATATAGGTATACCATATTTGAAACTGTTAACGAACTTACGATCTGCATACAACCCAAGTTTAAAATTTCTGCATGTTTGGTCACTCTCGTAAAGAAGATAAAACCTGGTGACTTTTTGCACGTAAAGGTATAAACAGCATATTAGACCCCCCCCCCCAAAAAAAAAAAAAAAAAAAAAAAAAAAAAAAAAAAAAACTTACTGTTCTGGCACGTTCCATTCGGCAAGGGTACAGTGGTCAGCGGGCAGAGACACGCCTGAGGGGAGCCGACTATAAACGTGAACAGCAGCGGATTCCGTACACAGCGTGTGTTATCGCCACAAGCCAGTGGTGGAGTTCCGATCGCTTCTGTACTCGAACAAGCACTGAAAAGGCTTGTACTGTTATCGTTTGTATACCCTGAAAATATAGGATACTCCTCTGTATGAATTGGCTTCCATGGCTTTCACTTATCTCCACAGAAAGTGCTTTTTGGTGTTGCATTTGATATCACATGCTTAGCTTTGAAAAATACTACTACACGGTTTAACGAACCCACCCAGCATAGAATTGCATACTGTTTAAAATTGCTAGAAATTGTGAAGGTAAATCATTTATTTAAGTTTATAATTTTAAGAGACAATACAGAATTGTTCTAGTCTCCATGTTTCCTGTAGATGGACATATCTATGTATAATAAAGGAAAGTCAAAGTGAGTATACCTATAAGTGGCGGGATGACGGACATGGCTCACTTTAAAATGCTGGTCTGAAACAAAGAATAACACTTACAGATGAAGAAAGATGTATACCCCATGTTACACAATAGAAGCCTCTGTCAACAAAGGAAACATGGATAAGAACTTTTGATTTGAGAAAAAAACTTAGATGCAGTGCGTGAAAAGTAATGAATCGTAAAATTATATTGTTTGTCTTCTAAGAGACACCGAGGCCAGCTGAGAAATGACGTTAATTCTACGCAAAACTTCTCGCTGGACATGTACACTGCAATGCCATCTATTTCTAACCGGGAGTAAATAATTTGGCTTGGCGCCGTTAGAAACTCAGCGTAGCGCTTGGGTGGTAAACGCTCTTTACATTCTGTGTTTCTTTGCATGATTGTCTGGCAAACGTCACGTTTGGAGGAATTTCCCAAAACTGCACAGGCGATATTGCATTGTTATGCAAGCGATTACTGCCAGAAAAAAATAGTTAAAACTATTAATAGCCTACTTCTTGGAGAAGGGGGGTCGTCAAATGCCAGTGCCATATTAATTTTGTAAAATGTGATCATAAATTTTACTCGCATATCATCGCCGGCTTACAGTACAGAGTGTTTAGAATTATCTAATTAGTTATATTAGGAATATATAAAGTGAAAAAATCAGCCTGTGACCAGGTAGAGAGCATCTTGTATTTACCTGTGAGTACTTGTGCTTGCGAGTAATCGGATGGAGTAGAGTGTCTCCTGTCACTTCAAGCTCCTGAACGTCTACTGTAGTCGTCCATTACAGTCATGCGATCACTTACCTAGAAGATCAAATCAATGCTCCTCTCTCGGCCGGTAAATTTAAAGCCGCTTCCGTTTATTTGATTGGATACGGCGTATTCATTAACAGTAATTTTGCAAGGAACATACCTCAACCTCTTAACGGTGCATGTATGCATGCAGATGATAATGACTATGTTGGTGAGTTTCATAGTCAAGATATCATGCCGGGTTCTTGCTAATTACGTTAATTATATTGCAGAGAATGTCTTTAACTACCGTTTATCTCTAAAATACTAAATGTCGTGTAGAAAATTATCATACAGTAAGCCTAATATGTGTACAGATAAACGACGCATCCTTATCGTTAAACACAGAACTTTATTGTTTGACCATAGTAGTGCTAGTAATAAACTGCGACCATCAAGTGACTTTGGCTGCGGTATTCTAATCAAAGCATTACATCTGCGTTTTATCGAGAGAAGTACTTGTCTTAAGGTGCATTCACAATGCAGCTATTGCACGAGGTAGATCGATCAAACTCCGAGGGTACCTTAGCCGAATGTAGTCAGATTAACTAATTCACACGCCTCTTCTTTTTTACAACGTGCGCGTGTAATTAACAGCTTTTCTGTTTTCTATATACTTAGCGCCAGGGAGGAATGCTAAACTTTTAATCTGATGCATTCGGTGAGAGTCCCCGCGGAGTTGGATTGATCTACCTAGTACGATGGTATCATTGTGAACGCACCCTTATTCTTAAGCATTCGCCTGTCATTAAAAATAAAATATTACTGTAAAAAATGAAGAGGAAATAGAAAACGGTAAACAGATTTTAATAACGGCCAGATTTGACCATTAAAATGCACGCTTTACCTGAAGCACCATTAAGATCAGCTTAACACAGGTATTTACAAATAATTTTATACTTCAGCAGCAGAGCTGGGTAACGTAAAAGTAAAGAATGCACGATATAAACGTAGGCTTCAAAATATATGTGGGTGTCTGCGACGCAGACATAGTTTCCAGGACAAAATTCATCTCTTAACTTCGGTTCAGAACCGAGCCTTGAAATTACTGTATGTCTTACGAAAATATCCCCTAGAAATCAATTCGATCATAATGAATTCTTGTCTTTAAGCAATTACAGACAATACGGATATTTTAATGTTTTAAAGATACACCTACGTATCTCTATTCCACTATTATACTTTGAAAGCACGTGCGTCGAACACTGAAGTAATTGTTTAAGTATATTAATCAGCGTATATTTATTTTTAAAGTGCGGTGTAACAAGTCCTAAACAAGTGTGATTTAGGTGTTACAAATAGTTTTTTTTTTTGCGTGTAACTAATTTGTTGCCAACATACGATTCAAATACCTTTAACTATTGACCTGAGGTCTATACGTCTGAATAGGTACATGTGATACCTCCAAACTTTTAAGAGCGATATTTCATAGTGCTTGTTTACCAAATCCAACACAATCTACACGCTTTGTACCTCTATAGGGTTTGTGCATGTGTATTAAATCAAGTGTGATGCAGGCACGGTATGTCAGTTCAAATGTGCAATTGGTTTGATTAAAAATCACAAACTGTGCCTGCCACTGATCCTGACGCAGAGAAAAACCAGTGTGAGGTCATATATTGTTCCCATGGCAGTTCACGTGTCAGTTGTAAGTCTGAACTAAAGGAAATGCCAGTGAAGTCTTCCCAGGCAATGGCTATGCATTGCTAGTGAGCCAAGTGAACCAGTTCGTCTTCCGAGCCAAACTTTGGTTAAATGTACACAATCCAGTCAGCCGTGTAACCGAATCCTGTGGCACCGTGTATTTCTGTCACCTCATTAAACTGTTCCTTTGTATACCGGATGCTACTTTGCCATCCGGGGACAATACCCTGTCCAAATGCTATAGTGGATGTCGTTGTATTCCATTTTAACCAGAAGGCATAATATTTTCTTGAACCTATCAGGTCTCGAAATTGATACCCATAATTAATAACAGGATCGTCGAACATGCTTGGAATTTTCAATAAAATGGCTGGATTGGTAATATTTAATCCATAAACATACATACAACAGGTAATGACGAATGTGAAAGCACTTCTTCCACGCTCTTTGATTATGATGTAAACCTCATCGCCTGAAAATTAAGGCAGAATTCAATTTAATAAATATAAATGCTAATCAAAAATCGGCCATTATACCACTATGTTGTGCCCTTTGAAAGCAGAAAGAATACTTACTTAACTGTACCGTACCTTTCACGTCAAAACGAACGCGGTCCCGCCTGGAGAAATCAGAGATGGGGAACTTGATAGAATAATTGATGTTATCCGGTGTGGAAAAGTTGAATGTAAATTTGGAATTACCTAGAAAGGTAAGTACATCAAAACATCAGACTTCACAAAGAAAATGAAGGGAATTCCAAGCAAGAAAATCATTTAAGAAATAAAAGTCTCTGGGAAAGTCTTACCACAAAACATCCGAGACTGGCACTGGCAATGTTACTCTAAAAACAGAATACATCTAAACAAGACATGGCAAGCAAGAGAATCCCGTTGATCGAAACGTATTATTAATGCCCTTGTTATATGGAAAATTATTGTGATAGATAACGCCAGAAAACGTACATGCCACTTACCAATGTTTACTTCAGTCGATTTACTGATGAGTTCTGAAAGGAAACACGGATAGATGATATATTAATGTAACATTTTCTGTTTATATATATTTCAAAATAACTTGTCGGCACCTATTGCTGATGACAAGAGGCACTGTGAGTGATTTCCTTCCATGGAAATCCTAGTAACTCTTACTTAAATAGATGTATTATTTAAGGCATACTAAAATATACTAGCCAAATAAAGAAACGCAAGTATATGTTTTCACCACAGAGCTTCAAAACGACCAAATATGCGTATGTGAGTATGGCCACTGTATTCAGTGACAGATCACCATCTGAGACCTATAGCAGAGGACTGATACGCTTGTGTGACATTAGACAATGGCTAGCTTAGATTTTCAGACGTCTCATTTGAAAACAAATTGGCACAAGGTCTTGCATTATTTTGTTGTCCACCATCAATGCTATATGACACTGGCATCATAATCCGAGTTAGAAGACTTAATTACAAGTTAACATCATGCCGCGGCCATCTGATCTGGACAAGTTTCGTACCATTGGCCATTGCTTTTGGTACAGTTTTATGATTTTGGCGGTCACAAGTGGCAATTTCCAGACTGGAATTGTGGTGATTGTGTCATGAAAGCATCAACACCCAACCCTACTTTTGCTCCAGCAGGACAACGCCCGTTGTATATATTCCATTTTGTGGTTTAGGGCACTATCTTCTACTAGTACTAACCTGACATCACAATTGAAGTTATTCCACCAGTAATTAAAAGAAGTCCCAAGGCTACCATTGTCTTCAGTTTTGTAGTTTGTTTACCAGGCGTTCCACTGACTTCACTCCTTTGGTCTTAAACGAACAAATAATAATAATAATAACAATAATAATAATAATTATTATTATTATTATATCAGAACATACGTGTAAAGTAGTGCGCATGTTGAAACAAGTATATCTATTCTTCCAATAATAATAATAATAATAATAATAAGTTTCTTATTTGGCCCTTTATATACTACCTCAAGGCGCCTTACAATGAAAATATAAGTAACATCACTAAAATCACTACAATGTTTTAATCTAAAACACTCATCGGAACCATTTAAACTTAACACTACTAAAAACTCAATCTTATTAAAACTATATAAAAAATTAAGAGCAATAGACAGATTTAAAAATGTGGGTCTTTAGAAGGTACGGATTATGTAACAAGCAATGAATGGCACTAAAAATGTACATTCATCACAAAAAAAGTCCAACACAAGTTCAAACGGGAATCTCCATCTAGCTGTTGATAGTAAATAAGCTCGAAAATTGCTTATCAGCAAAGCAGTTTGTTGGTACAATTTATAAAATGAGGACACTTAACTACGAATCGTTTTACACAATACACAGGTGTTTCAGAAGGCGCTTTGTATTTTCCATCTGGTCCAACTATTAAACCAAAGACTGCACATTATGCACTTCTTAACAATTATATTGTTGCGTCCATTTTACTAATGTGTGTATTTTTTTAACTTACCGTTTTTATTGAAAGTGCCAGGAATAGTATCATATATAGCGTACCTATTTTGGCCATCATCGTATTTCATATCATATCCCACGGGATTAGCCCCTCCAGTGGAACTCATCTTGGGTATGCAGAGATGTGATTGAAATATAAAAATCTTCCTGGCAATTCTGATCCCCACTTGGACAGACAGTCACATCCAGACAATGACGCAACTGCGCTGTATAGGTAGGCATGGGATGATATAATACATACCAAAACATGAAGCTGATTGGATCAATAAATACTTGTAGGTAGTCACAAGAGTGCTCGATTTTTATTTTATACCCAACACGATGTATGCATCACTCATGTTTGTCAATGTAATGATTTACATGAGGGCATATTTACTTTATACACCATATGGGTATTTCTGTGGTCCATTGTGCGTTTATAAAACGCTTGTATGACACTCATTCTTTGCTAGTGGTGCACTGCAGGGGGGCCATAACAAGAATGTTATTTAAATTTAGATAGCCAACCAAATTCTCATGACATCGTTGTGTATGTTTCAATAACAAATCAAAGAAGCTGCATGAGCAAGGAGGATGTTGTTATAAAAGCAAAAAAATAGAAAAAGCAGAAAATATATCGAAATAACCCTCAAAATGGCGTCCTTTTTTGTGGAATTTTGACCCTACCTCTATTTAAGAACAGTTTGTTTAGGGTTTGAATGGATTATTGAAGCAGGAAATACATCTACTGCAAGAAGATATAATAAACAGAATGTGCAAATTGTTATTTAAATAAAAATTTATTTGAAGTCACTGAAAAATGATCACAAAATTAGCTTAACTTACGATACATGCGGTGTCCCACCCCGATGAAAATTTCATCTAATCCTATCTTTCCGTATTAAAACTGTTCAATCGTCCAAAGTAGTATGTCGGTTAGTTTGTGTCACGAAATCCAAGATAATATCAGTTTTCTTAAGAATTTCACATTTATTGCTCAGCAAGGTCGATTTTTCTTCACCGCGTCCCAATATAACGTTCGCAACGCTGAAACTTCAGAGATCGATTTTTATCAGACGACTTTAAAATGCCGCGTGAAAATTATACATCGATAGCGATCTTCTTCCATACTCACTAACTGATGACGTCTTACACACGAATGGCTTCTTTTGCACACTAAAAAAACCAGCTCAAACTGGCGGGTGGCCCATTCTGATAACGCATAACGCAATGACGCTGTCGAGATAGGATGCAGGGCACAGGTGTAATTCCCTCGATTTAACCGTCACAGGATTGTTTATTGGGATCTTCTTTGTATGAAGGTGAGAAATAATGAGTTTCGTTTCATTTTTCTTCAATTGTTTCAACATATTTGTGTACCGATTGATTTTTACCATTTTATAAGTAGGGTGACTTCGTCTGAACTTTCGTTTTGCGTCTGTTTCACATGGGGGACTAAAGGTCATATTGAACATGGTGACGCGGTGATACCGTATTCATGTTCTCTTGTTCTCGAAAACTCAATCATCGAAATTGAATTACTTTTTTTTAGTTTTGTCTTAAATTAAGCTGCTACACTGTATTCCGTGCGTTTAAAATTTAACCGTCTGTAAAAACAGCAATAATGGATTACTAGCAACACTTACGTTACGCAATGAAGCACCGAAAATGGGTGAAGAAAATGTGTCTCAGTAATGCGTGTTTGCCACTCATAATGCACTGTACTTTGTTTGAATAAGCAATAAACTATTTGTGATCTTAGGTTATCCATTGTTCGTTATCAGAGTTAACAGATTCTTTGTGTGATTTTTTTTCAGAATCCCAAGAGTGGATGCCTTAGTGAGCACAGAACAGATATCACCATTGGTCTACATATGTCAGGAAGAATGTTATAATTATGAACTTTGTGTTACACTGAACTTCATTTTGTTAAATTTTGTATTTAACTGAACTTTATTGTGTTAAAATAATAATAAAAAAGTAATAGTTCTGATAAAAAACTACAATCTGGAACATTCTTTAGATCAACTTTGTTCAGTGTGTGTCCCATATGACAGAGTTACAGTAAATAAAATATGTGAATTATTCCTCTGTGTTTGTCAATTCCATTTTAAAAGCATGTGAAAGTGGTGTGCCCCTCATGAATGAAGTGTGTATGGATAATAGCAAAAATATTGTTATTATTTACATGATTATAAAAAGTTTTCGACCCGCGTCAATAACGTTACCATGACCCACATATTCACCATTTTTATTAATTATGAAATGTGGATTAAATTCTTCAAAACCAGTTTTGAAGCATTGAGACAACACCCCCTTATGATTTAAACTAAAACTGAAAACATTCCATTAGACTTTCATTAGTTTGTGCAAAATATATTACCCAGGGTAACGCGTCTTGGATTTGGTGGGTATAGCTGTTCAACTCTCCTGTGTGCCCTAAAAAGGGCAGCTGCTGTTTTCCTTTTTATGAAATGATAAACTGTGATGGTGTAGCTATCACATCGCAAAATTACAGCTTCCCAGAGAAAGTTTGAAATTTTCGGTCAAATTCAACATTTTGTAACCACTAGCAAAGAATGACAGATGATCTCTACAGTAAAAAATGCTTTCAATATACCGTACTATATAATATTCTATGTACAAAAAAGAACAGCTCTTTTACAAAATAGCTGTTCTTTTTTTACTTTTGTGCAAATCAGAAAACGCTATTTTCCATGTGTGACATCATTTTGTTGTTGTTGTTTTTTCTTTTTGAAAAATGTTCTCCATATACACACACGAATTCGTATTTTAATAAAATAAAATGTAAGACTTTTCATGTGTTGTATGCTACGTGTATACACGTGACCCAGTCTCTAAATGTCTAGGAGGCTCTGACTCTAGATTGTCTGGCGTCATATACATGCTGTTCATATAATCTGCTGTTATTCCTGTTTCAATGCTTTCAGCATCACGTTTCATATTGCGGTAGGGAAACTGATTTATCGAACATTTTTACGTATCATTCGTACTGTATATGCCATTGTTCTTGAATTGTAATTATTATAACAATAAAAATTTCTTGTATAGCGCATTCTTTTGTCCGTGTTTTAATGAAAATTATCTAAAATGCAAAACCTAAATCATCTTAAATTACAACCGATTTAAAGATACAAATGAAGTCTATTTTTGCCACAAAAGCCAACCAAATGCCGCCATATAGTTTCAAGTAGTGTAACTAAGAGGATTACCAAAAGACATTGTTTAATTTTACTCGAAAAATTATATTTGAACGGATTTTTCTGCCAGCATTCTATGCTGTATATCAATGGGGCAGAAAAGTAGGTCACGAAAGTAGGTTAAATTTCTGATTAAAATTTTAAACAAAGGAGCAGACTGAAGCGCATTTATGGCTGATCTAGTGATTTATTCAGTTTATCCCTTGGCATGTCGAATTTATTTGTGTCGTATACGAAACTAGCAGAAGTGGTTTACCTGTATATGTGTTACTGGGAATCCACGCTCCAACGATGCTCGGTTCATATGTGCCTTTAAAACTACTAAACTGCAAAAAGAAATACATAATACATAAAGGACTTTTAATAATGTTAGTTTTAAACGATTCTCAATGTTATAATTAGTTTTATCCCTGAAATAAAAAGCTTGTAGTTCCACAATTTTTACAACAGGTTTAAAGAATGGGTTCGTATGCTCCTTTTCGTCCTTTTTCGTCTCCTTTTTCGTCTATTTAGTAAAGTCTTTTCACAATCAAAGTGGCAGGCATGAAGTACACATATCTAAAACAACAATACATGTATTGTTTCTGCTCACGACAGCTTTTAACCATTCCAATATTTTGGTATCTGCAAAGGTACACTCATCAGACACCAAATTACTCGCGTGGTATTGACTTTAACTTCGTGCATAAAACTTGTTTGAAAATGTTTGCACCCTTTGCTTCAATATCAAATAGAGGGTAGATAAACAATTCCATAAAAAGGCAATCAAAACATTCACGCTATGACACGAACACAATGTGCGATCTTCACAATAGCCGCACTGCAATAGGAGATGGGTATATGTGTTAGACTCACCACAAACACATTATTGTTATTGAATTGTAATTGTCTGGGTTCACCTGCGGTTCAGAGTTTGATGAAATCTCACTCATGCCTAAGCTGTTTTCAGCATCAGTATCAAAGTGTAGAGGTGAGATGAAAATGACGGTTATTAAATTTCCTGTCATCTGACACTCGGATGGGCTGTTTCGCGAAGCAGCCTTGATCTAATTCAAAGATACATAAAAGTGTTGTCCTGTAGAAGTGTTGTCCTGTGACCTACTACTTTCTTACAAAAAATTATAAAAAGAACATATGAAAAAAAATTAAAAAATCATCTCTCGGGTAAAGTAGAAGACTTTAAAATTCCCCTTTTTTTAATTTCTGGTCGTGCATTTGATCCACCTTACCCCTCCAACCAGTAAGGCACTAAAAATAAGCAGAAACTATGTGCACAAATATCATTTGTATTCTACAGAAAGTCAGTGGTAGTTTTTTAAGCTATACCATTTGAAACAGCAAGGTGGCGTTTGGTCGGGCTTAGTGGCAATATTTTGACATGTCTATTCGCTTAATGAACATCTTACTTAAAGCGGTGCACAGCCTTTCGATACATTCACACGTGTATGTGAAACGGAGAAATAGAAGGAAACGGCCACTGTGACGAGAAGTCATCAGGTAAAACGGTTTTCTTGGCACGGAAACCTGAATCGATAACCAGAAACTTCAAAGCATGTATCAGTGGCTTTTACGGTTATCTTCCTAGTGTGTTCGTTAAAATTCAATTCTTTGCTTCAAAAACCGGCTGAATGCCACTGTATAGTTTTAATAGTATAACTATAACACTGATCTTTCTGCTTGCTTTCTGTGCTTTATATAAACGGGGCAGGTAAGTAGGTCAATACGTCAATACGTTCTTTTATGGGTGATCGAGTTTTTAATTAGGTTTAGCCCTTGGCATGTTGAGTTGATTTGAGTCAAATAAGAAACTAGTAGGAGTAGTTCATATGCGTTACCTGCAACCCACACTCCACCGACGCTCGGTTTAAATGTGCCTCAAAGCGAAACCAACGAATTTGTTACTTTCCTACCCAGAGCGTACTTACTAATAATGAAAAAGAGCGAGAATTACAGAGAGAGATTTACCACTTTTGCAATTTTTATTGTACGAAACAAAAGAGATGTTTAATATACCCCTCTGTACTAACAGTATATGCAGATTACACTAAAAAGTGAATAAGTAGAACACAGATAAAAAAGTAGCAACCTTGAGTGATTCCAAATTCTCGCTTGATCAGTTTATATAACTGGGTTATTTTTTTGTGAATTTAACGCAATTTTTGCTTTCGTTACCTTTCTTCAATCAGTATTTTCTCAAAAATCTCTCACTTTCTAATTTGTCTTTAAGTCTGATGTTCATATTATAGTGTAAGATAGCAAGTATGAGATGATATCCCTTGGCAAAACTAAAAAAGTTTGCAGCAACGAGTTTGAAGAAGTTTGCAAGAAAATTGTATTGTTGCTAATTTACGGCCATATTGCTGCAAATTTCTGCAAATTTGAAAGAAGGAATTGCAGTTTGCAGCAATATTGCAGCAAATTTGCTGCGAATTCGCTGAGAAGTTGCAACAGGCCTGATATTTTGCTAAGGGATGGTGGTAATAGATAATTTTTCAATTGAACAAAGTTGTCCTTATCACTAGATGCTATCAAAAAATCGATTTTGACAACCAAAGTATCTACAAATCTGATGGAAGACTTTATCTTCTCATGTTCTGCTTCCCTCTCTCTCTCTCTCTCTCTCTCTCTCTCTCTCTCATAGAGAGAGAGAGAGTAAAAATAGAGTAAAAATAGACTGAAAACCAGACCCAAAGTAAAAGAAGGCTACATATTGCAATTACGCTTGAGAGCGGTATATACATATGCTATTGCAACAGACAAAAACCATTACATCCAACGGGTAAAAACACTTGGATAAAATTTTAAGTATGTACTTGATAATTAAAGAAAAGGTTTTCGTGCTATCAACCAACACTTGTTTCAATAAACCGAAAGATGTTAATCAGTGCTTGACAGGATTCCGTTAATCGTAAACACACTTAAACACGCTCGGCCTTTATTAAATGTTCGAGGGCTTCGAGCTTTCGAGTTACGCTACCTGCGCATATTTAACCTTGTTCCCATGCACATTTGGTTCAAACAAACATTAAATGTGACAATTAAAAACTCACAAAGATTAAAAGTCTTCAGAGTTTATTGGATTACTGTACCAAATGCGACCTGTAATAGTTATGACCATATGTTTTATGGTCGGTATACATATGCCTGTTTCTGAAGTTTGACTGTATATCCTGATGCACACACTTGATTCAAAGAGATCGATACCTTGTGAACATCGAGAAAGAAAATCCACAGAAGTGTCAATTCAGTTATCTGATATTGGACTAACATTACATAGGGCGAGATAGATTTATACAACATGACATTTAGTTATACGCCGAGCAGAGTATTATTCACCGATAGCATCTCCCAATGGGCGCATTATCTCATTTGAAAAAAAATACCCGTCAAATCCATTGCTGTATGTCAAATCCTGCATTGTCTTTGTTTATGCAGGCGTAGTAAACTCCTTCAAGCTGTTGCCTTTTTTATTCAAGGAGATAAACATTTAGGGTTTCTGCTCAATGGAATGAATTGCCTTTCTGTCAAAATCTCGCACTAAGCAATATTACAAGATTGAAAGCAATAAATGTCAGATGCAGAATGTACCCTGTCGGTTGTCGTATTAGCAAACATTGTCCAAGTCACAAGAATACCTAGAAGGCTTACAATAGCGTTTTCTTGTGTCCAAATGCATATGTGTTATATTCTCTTTTTGTATAAAATAAGCTAATGACTGTCTTAGGCTACGGATTGTAACGTTAATTACGAGGCAGGAGAATTGTAGTAAAAATGTGTTTTGTTTTATACCGTCTGCCGCATATATGACCTATTGACACTTTTAAAAGTATCTGCTTGTCATGGCTTTCCATAAAGGCTTAACTGTGTTCTGGTGGGCGAGTGTTTATGTGGGCGTGACATGATAAATTAAGGAACAAACAATAAATGGATAGACGCAAATAATTAACGAAATGCCTCAAATGGACAATCAGGATTGTTTATTTTTCCTCTTGACCCCCGATAATATAATTCATACGGCGAATAGCATTGCAATATTCGATTTGTGCAACGACAGAGACTAGGTAATTATATTTGACGTTTCAATTCATGTGGTCAAGCCGCAACAAAAAGCATGCTTTCTTTCAGTGCCGTGATAAGCACCGCGTCACTTAAGGAGCGTCTTCGGCTTTGCACACACAAACGTCGAATCGATGAGATAGATTTAAACCAACACATATAAAGTCTACATGCTTTTGGGTAAAGGAGAACAAACCATACAGCAGAGAGATATATCCTGATCTGTCCTGCAGTTCATGATCGGAACCGGGTTTCCACAAATTTAATCAAAGCGCTGAAACACTTCTGAAAGTATTTGAACAGGAATCAACAGTGTTTATTTCCCAGTGTGACACTATCCGCAACGGGAATCCTAATTTAACCAACGCTTGTGCGTGCAGAGTTTGAAATCTGACCTTACCACTCTTTAGTTTATCACAGGACATCGGACATTGCAAAATTCTTTTAAATTCTCCTCCAGCAATTCAGGTTTGGCACAGTCACGGACGATGGTAAGCAACGTTAGTACCTTCAACTACATCAATTATAACTTGTCCATCCTCTACCCAGATTTGAACGAGGGGCATTTTTGTTGGTTTACGCACGAAGCGTGCTGGTGCACTACAATATACATCATTGCCGCCATTGGGCTTCTTGCTAACGGAACAACGTTTCTCGTCGTCCTGTGTAGTCGAAGGCTTAGAAACAAGTCTACATTCACGTACATACTGTTTTTGGCCGCCGCAGATAACTGTGCGTTACTTTTCCAAGCTTATGAATGCGTGACATTCAATAGTGTACGGCCGAACACAAGGGACTTGTGCTTATTTGACAGCATTGGGACATATTTCAACGATTGTTTTCTGTACTTGTCCATCTTCTACGTGTTGGCGGTGACCGTAGAACGGTTAATCATCGTGAAAAAACCGCTTCAAGCGTCGGTTTTATGTACTAAAAAGATCGCTGTGATTACTTGTTTAAGCATAGCTGCAGCCGTGGTGGTTTTAAATACCTACGATCTGGCGCGCTGCTCCGTAGATCCAGTAGTCCGATTGAGCATGAGAGACGTCGGAAATTATGTGTATACGTTTGGCCACACGGCCATATCTATTTTCCTTGCAGTGGTCGCTGTTCTGATAGTTTGGAAACTCCGTAACGTCAGCAAGTTGCGTAAGGAAATGGCGCCATCGTCCATCGGTGTTTCTTCTCACAGGAGAACACATGCGCTTCTCTTGGTGACGACTTTCAGTTTCATTATCCTTAATTGGCCTATTTATGGGTTCGAAATCTACATGTCCACTCTCGAAATGCAAGGGCACCGGATCCGAAAGGACATACCTAACATTTATCTGGTGATCCGAGAAGGTTTGTTTCTCCTCAGCAAAACCAATCACTGCGTCAATTTCTTTCTGTATGTTGCCTCCGCCAAAATATTCCGGGACGAAGTGAAACACGTGTGTTGCCGCACCGTTGTAGCTACCTGGCAAGAACGTAGCATTGGAAGCAGTGTAGGCGGGGCGAGGCGTCCGAAGCGAGCGACAGGGGAGGCCTACAAGAGTACACACGAGGAATTTGGTCAGCGGGGGTCAAGCTGGACAATCACTACGTCTCTGTAGGACCTTACTGGAATGGCTGATATGAATTAACATTCTGTCTGACCTCTTAGGCAATAACATAGGTTTGCTGATGGTCAAAGATTACTACCATGGCCTGTTTGTATATGGAACCTTTGGGCGACCGTAAAGATCATTGCTTTTTATGTAGATTTTTAATCGCCGACCCCAAAATTAGTATGAAGCAATTTTGACATTTTTTTTCCAATTTAATTCGCCCCTAGGATAAGATAGTATGAACCGTTATGAAGGCAGAAATTAAATGACACTAAAGAAACTGTGCTTATGAATATAAAAATTTAATCTATAGCCGTACTTATATTTGCTGTATCTCTATTGTAATTATCTTAAACTTGGATGGTTTGTTAATTAGACACACAAACAGACAGGACTCTTGAAAAATGGTTGTAAAATGAACGATTAAACAGGATAAGAACTGTAGTCTTCACTAATACCTGTCGAACGGAAACTGTTGTAGTGTAATTGTTGAAAATGCGTTTAAACGTATATATTTTTTCTTTTTAATCCGTACGGCGTTACATACTTGTGAGTTTAAAAAGGTGAATAAACGGTACTTCATCAAACTTTGCTATAAGTAGTATTTCACGTTAAATGTAGTGGTGAATGAGCAGCAACCATGTCGACAGCCTTGAGACTCGGCTGGAATATTAAAACAATATTTTGATAAGCTGATGTAAATGTTACGTTCAATCTCACCGTGTACAGAAATAAATGAAAGCGATATCGAAATGAATAATTACATGTGTACCGTTTCTGTTCCAACTAACTGCTGCTGTATTGGCGTCACCAATTCGCTGCCACAAAAAAAAAAAAAAAAAAAAAAAAAAAAATCATCAGTAAGCTCCCTGTCTGTAGCGGTCGTTTTTTAATACAGTTGGTCATTTTTAGGCTTGTCATGGTGTGGTACATGTAGCGAGACTTCGCTACAATTTTACTCGCCAAATTACCCAACATAAGGAAATTGAAGTATTATGAATCTTGATACTGCCATACTGGAGAATTATTCTGTCATCATATCAGCCGTGTGTGCGGAAGTAATTTACTTTTTTTGCATTACTTTTTTACTCTCCGGTGGTTTAGACTTTACATGAAAAGGTAATCTCGATGTAAAATGTCAGACTTCACCGAAAGCAACGCAGATGTCATTTCCATTTACTTGTGATATGCTTCTCATCTTTGCCTCTCGAGAAAAAAGATTAAGGCATACGTTCTTTCTATTTTGGTGAAAAATCTTTCTTAGTTAAAAGATAACTGCCCACAATACAAAAAAATGACGTAATGGCCATCTCAAGGAAGGGCAACTAACTGAAAGCGACTCTGATATGCCGTATGGTGCCAATTCATCATTTAAAGCAATTACTATTGTAATATTAATCTTCTTTATTTCACATGTATTTTGTAAGTCTCTGAAGCATTCGTCTTTCAAATGACACTAATGTGTCTCATCTAGATCTGGGCCTCTTGTCTCTGTGTCCTCCTTGGTCCAAGTTGGTGATACATTTTTATTAATTTGGCATAAAAGCACCGTCTCTCAAGAGGATTGAACTGAGTGAGATTTACATGCCCACCTTGTCAAATCAATTGATGGAGACATAGATAATTTTGGTCGTAGTTACAGTAGCAGTGGAGTTGAACCATTGTACTCAAAGCAGAAATCATGCTGGGTGGGGCCGTGATTCATTGCGCTATCGCACGCGAACAGGCAATAATTCATTTGTATGTACACACCACAGCGCTCACACACACACACACACACACACACAAACGCACACACACACGCACTGAAGGACACAGGATTACCCTAAGGGAGGAAGGGATCCTTTCCTTCGTAAGATTTTTTTTTTTGGGGGGGGGGGAGGGGATGTGGAGGAAAGGATGGGCTCGTGATAAGGGAGTGGTTCATGCCCCATAAACACTGCACACACCAGTACACATGAGCACGAATTTTCTAGCAATGACTCATAGCATTTGATCGAACTTTATTTACTTGAATAGCTCACTTTCGCAAGATACCATATCACATTACTTTATTTTACTTGACAAGGCCTTAATGAAGATATACTACGTGACTAGGAATACTTCTTGAAATTTGGTGATAAATGGAGTATCAAAGTTCGAAATCAATCGCTTTGAACAAAGTCTTGTCTGAAAAACAATTTCGACAACCGTTTAACGGATACTCGTAGAAAACTTACAATATTACATGTACATCCGAGCAGGAGAGCTTTCAGACAATCTGGGGACGATGTATTTGTCAAACACCACGTGTATGCGTATAAGGAGGCTTGTATGTTTTCGAGTGGCAGATGCAAATTTTGTGTAGAATTATCTGAATCAGAGAGATATCATGATGACGTTCTTCCTGTCTGCCCAGGAGGATTCGATAAACTCTTAATGTCATATACCTGGGACCCTCAGCATCCGAAAACTAAAGTTTCAGTGACTTAATCTTGGCCACTAACCTGATAAGTTGATTAGAAAATAATTATCATTAAATGCACCATTTATAGGTCTAGAAATAATTGAAATAAACGTGCACGCTCAAAATGATCGATTACATTAACTTATACTGTAGGATGATAGGATGGTGGCAATTTAAAAGAGTGTTTTATTTTGCATCAGAAGATCAATATCACTTAAATGTTGGAATACCGTGGGTTTTCACTAATTTTTGTTGATATTCGCCCCTTTCAATTTAACCATATCATAATTCCTACACCTCAAAGAATATCAACAAATTCTACTATAAGCTGCTGGAAACAATGTTTTAGCTACAATATATGCAACCTTTTGTAAATAAAAATACTGACAAAAAATTGCATTTTTACCTTTAACAATGACATGAAAGGGGGGGGGCAAATTATTAGACGTACAAAAAAACCCTTAATTGCTATATGGATAATCGATAAGAGCTAAACAAGCCAAGTTGCTAGATTTCTCGTCTCATAAGACTTCACGTAGTACTGATATTCTCCTTTAAGGCTATTCCCATTGGTTATAAGCTTTATCTCAAAATCAGCTGAGAAGCATTGTCGTTAAGGTTGTTAAGATAAAGACGAAGGGTGTCTCAGATTTTTTTATCAGACCTTATGTTGCAAAATCTGAACTCTATTCGCCGGAGAACAAAAGCAGACAGAACTGCATAATGCGGATTTCTCCATTCTTTTTGCTTCTTTATACTTCAGTACCAGCCAATATGGAAAGAAACCGAGAAAAAGTAATGAATAATTGCTATAAAACAGTTGTGCAAATATTACACACAATACGTGCCCCTGACGTAACCAAAATATTCACTTTTTTTAATAAACCACACTATCGTTACAATTTCAAAGATCAAAATATAAAAATATGAAATATTAAGTCAAATTCTAATCTGTTACTTACATATCTGTATGTGCACGTGTGGGTTTTTACACAAATACGCGTACATGCGTGTCATACTAGGGTGAAAATTAATCGGGGCAGTTTTAAAACTAGTTTAGCTAGCATTCTTGGCCAAGATTTTACTTAATAAAAGCCAGCTTAATTCCAACTGAACCACCTACTTCGTTAACGGTGCATAATCCCCTTGAGCTTTTATTAGATTAGTGCATGTATGAAGTAGTGATTTAAAGGTACTCATTTGAATTTCCGTTCGATCTTACTATTTCCTATGATTAAGCTTGTCAAAATGAGAGAGAGAGAGAGAGAGAGAGAGAGAGAGCGAGAGCGTGCGAATGCTATAAACCATTGGTGGACTTTGCTAACTGATGGCAGAGTTAAGGGAGGCACAAAATTATTGCTGAAAACAAGTTAACGGTCAGTTTTTATCGATAAATTCATTTGACCGCGAGGCATATGGTCAATTCGAGTCACAGTTCGTGTTTTGCTAATTCCCAAGGTTTGAAATTGTGTTTTTGTTGCACATCGTGCTTTTCTGGGAAAAGGCATTACTTTTCCCCGATTACCATTCTGTAAATGTCCAAGGTAATAGCACTATCTAGTAAATGTAAATAATGCGAATTAGCTTCACTCAAACTGTTGAAATTAAAGCTGTCACTTGTAAACAACTCGCCAATAGATCGAGAAAGAGAGAGAGTTTTAATCTCCAAGAAAAAAAGAAACCTAATACCACTAAAAAGCACTTGTTGTACTATCTAAACAATATCACATTTAAATTGATCGTAATTATGCTCTATGAACTCTTATCGTGAGTCTCAGAAAACGGATGACAGGTGGAGTGGGGAGAAGATTAGGGAGATTAAAATAGGAAAACCCAATACCACCTGAAAGTACTCGTAATACCGTAACACCGTGATGTAGTATACTTAATCATAAGTACGCTCTTTGAACGTTGTTAACGTGTCTCGGATGACAGATCAAATTCGACGTCAATTATTGTTCATGATTGTGTGAGGTTGATAAATAAAACATGATATGGGGTCGTGGCAGAGAAATCTGTTATCTATATTTCCTTTTAATCTTTTCGTGCGGAGGCGGGCTTTGACCGTGCAAAATCGTACGGATTCACGGCCTCTGTGACCTCTACGGTTTTTGTCAAGCTGAAACTTTCGACAACTTAAGCTTAGATTACATTTTTCATGCGATCTCCGTATGGTGCTCGTGTACTGCCCGAAAGTCCTACCCATACAATGTAAAGATATAACATTAACTTAATCGGTAGCATGTCTTCACTTGCGATTAAAAAAATCGCACGGAATATCGTATATGATTTCATCGTACGTCGCCCGTGGGAAATGTAACCTAGACTTAATATTAATAGTCTTAGCTCAGAACAAGTTTTGACTTGAGGTGGTCGAGTCTAATTCAGAAATATTATTTCTCTGGGGATTTTGTCTTTCTTCAAAATATGGAATCTGATCACTTAATGGGTTAATTTTTCATTTATACATGTACGAAAGGGTCCAGAACGACTTGACTTTTCTGACATGGATCTAGGCAGTCTATCAAATTTTGACAGCATATGTTCAAAGCGAAATTTCATGTCAGGAATTTAAAATTATCTCCCCGCAGACAAATAGTCGTGTAGAAGATTAAAAAAAGGTTGCGGCGCGGACAGCAGTTGAATTAGGTTAACAAAATAAAGATAATTCAATTTACTCCTTTTTTTGCCTTGTTCAAGTGCTAATCAAGAAACCATGCGGACATGATAAAAATACACCAGTTGGCCTTTGACCGTCAGAAGAACATGTGAAATATGAAAAAGGTTCACGTAAATGTGTGCGTGTGTGCGTGCGTGCGTGCGGGTTTGGTCAACAGCCCTTCTCGCACCTCAAGGTAGTTAAGCACGAAAACAAAACATTGATTCGTGCCCTCGTTATGAAACCAAGCCACAAGCGGGTTTCGATGGTCTTGATTCACATATTATCTTAAAAGTTCACCCTTGGCAACTTCATCAAATCATTCAAGTATTTAAATTTCAACTGTTTCTTTTAAAGAAAATTACAGAGTTTGGCAATTTTCTGTTGTTTTTTTAATGTCCATGTTTAGAGTAATTTACTAGTATAAATTTCAAGTGGCGTGTCTCCTTATTCTGACAACGTGGGTATTATAGAAAACAACTCAACAAACTAAACGTTGTTGTTAATCTAAGACAACACCTACAAAATTTGTCTCAATCTATGAAAACACAGAACCCATTGTAATTGCCAATATGCAAAAACAAGAAAATAAATGACTGAACGAATACATAAAAAGCAAAACAAATGAGTGCACAATTGAACAAAAGGTGCACTTGTATAAAAAAGTCTGAGAAAACGAAACTTGTCCATGAATAAAATTCCGAACTAATGTACTTGTATAATTGGGACTCATGTTCACGTATGTCTCTTGAATCACAGAATTTAGAGAGTTCAGGTTGACAAGGGTGCCACGATTCACGAATTTTACCAAGCTGAAGGGGTTCAAAATGTGTATACTGCTTTACCTACAGAGAGAAAGTTTGTCGCGCTTCTATACATTTGGTCGATAACCAAACCGAACCGTTAATGTTTTTAGACCAGTCTCGAAATAAAATCCATTTTTTTTCTCTTAGACATTCCCGAAAAAATTGGACAGTTGACGAAGACGGATTGCAAAAATTACCGATTATCATCACAAATATATCATAATCAGTTAGGTAATCGGCTTCGTTTAGAATACATCAGGAAAATGAACCAACTTTTAGTGCAACAGTAATGGAAATTCTGAACGAGTAATGAATAAGGGTTAAAGGGTATTACAGTTGATTTGAAATAAAGCAATTTGAAGTAATCATCTTTTCCTCCAGAGACAGTCAGCCATGGTTTTACTTCTAGGCAACAGTTTGAGTCCGTGTTCACCATCTGTAATGTAGAAACATGACTTAGAGCTCTAGATGGCCGTGTCACTTTTAATAGTACAACATTGTGTTCGAGTCTATTATATTTAACTTTTCTTTAAGTCAAAGTTAAATTTCATTCAGTGTTTAATCTGATATTGATATGAGTATTGTAAAATCTGATTCTACGCATTTTATTTGTCGCACTGGAATGGGTTGTGCAGAGAAAATGTATAACGCCATGCCACAGTCAGGTTTTCTGATATTAAGCAATGTGACTTTGCAACTGATGATTTTTCCAACTGTTGATACGACAGCTCAGCAGTCCTTAGAGTACTTACTGCATCTATCCACGGCTGAAGCTTCTGACAGAATAATCAATACATGTGTTTTGCTAGAAAATTATTCTGTGTGGGTAGGGAGAAAGGTAGTGGGTGGGGTGGATGGGTGCATTTTTGATAATAAAAAGACACGACCAAGTCTTTCGGCGCAGTCAAGCGGTCGTACAGAGGTACATGTAATTTTTTTCTTCTTTTTATTTTGCAAAAGAGCAATTCTTGGCGTTGGTTTTACAGGTACATGTACAATGTATTAGGAGCAGACTATTCTTGCTTTTATCAAAAAAAAAAAAAAATGGGGGGGGGGGCTCTAAACATAGACATTAAAGAAGATATTTACCACAGAAATTCAAAATGGTTTTCATTTTATACATTCGAACTATATAGAAAATGGGAAAGGAGATGCTCTCGAGTGTGGAATATTTTGCATTATCTATCGCCAGATCTTTGTATTGACAATTTTGCAGATCGAAGGTCATATCAAAATTCTACGTATAAATACAGTTTTAGTATCAACTTCAAAAAATCGTCGCGCTTCACAACATGTATTTGATCTCTGTGGGCTAGCTGTTTATGGCTATTTAGGATTTAATGATTTGATGCGAGCACATATGAGTTCCAATTTACTCTTTCTTTATTGATAAATCTTGTCTCTGTCATTGATAATCTCCGACTCCACAAGTTAAATGTTAACTTTACAATCTAGGGTAACTAGAATAGGAGATAGATTAATGATTTTCAGAAAAGATGATAAATAAATAACGCATTTCATAATAAGCTTCTGAAATGACCGTTATCAGAAAAAAAATGGATTACTTTGCTTGTCGCAAAATTGACAATTTAAGATCGTGTTAGTCAGGTATATATTTTCGGTATATATGTTTCAGTTATGTGTAAAAGAAAAGGCTGGTTAGGTTATCTAACCATAAAGTTACGTAAGTGCACATGGAGAACGGTTAAATCCACCATATTTGTCTTAAAGACATATATAGTAGAGCGCCGTATCGGCGATATCTTGTTTCAAAATTAGTGCCGATATAGATTAAATGCATATGCCAACACTGTTGAACATATAGCGCCCATAGGTATAGGCACTAAATACTTAAAATTCCCTTTAAACTCTCACCCATTAAAACTGTCATGCCTAGGATGTACAGAATGTCATCGTCATAGATAATGCCTTAGTTTATCTGTTTCGTCAATGGTACTGGTAAACTGGTGCATTATTTCAATAAAAATACCCAAATTAGTAAAAATCTTCTTCTTCCACCTCTCCTTCTGGTATACGCAGATACAGACTCAGCGTGCTGTGAGGGACCTGCGTTGCCTCGGCGACATCAGTACTGATTAACTGGCAGTTGGTGTCTGTATCTCCTTGCATTGGTCTGAAATGGAACCCGGTACATTCAGCCTCCCCCGTGCACTGTCCCATGCATATCATCGGGTTCTTTGTCGTTACGGATTTCAACGCGGCAGCGTTTTCAACGACGATGTTCTTTTGTACCTTGTACTGGGCGCTCAGTTTCTTATTGCCTGGAAAAAACCAACATCATTTTGTTGACGTAATTTGTACATTGGAATGTATAAAAAAGGAGGCGATACAAAAGAAAATATGTTAATATATTTTGATGAGAAATATGGATTTGTGTTTACATTTAAAGGTGCAATATACTAGAGAATTTTTTAATAACTATTTCGTGATATTACGAAAAGCAATGTGATACCAAAGACAGGTGGGAAAATGTGTTAAATAATTACCTGGCATTATTTGGTAAAATTGCTTTGCGTGACTCCCACCTTTCCCGTTGATGTAACAGGTAAATGAACGTTCCTGTCTCCTTTTGAGAATCAGGTGAGCCGATGCAGACGACAAGCACTGGCCGCCATTTTTAAGAGCAAACACTTTAAATCCGCGTGCTTTGGCCGCTTTGTAGCATTTATAAACTGCGTCTTCTCGAGTTTGATAGTTGTCCATCAGCCGAGGGTCAGTCCCTTCTAGTGTTTCTAAACCCACAACTGTGGAGTCAGCCCAACAACCAAGATTCTTGAACTGAGCGTCATCTAAAAGTAAACAATTCAAACATTAAAACTGAACTTTCACATCTTATCGTGAGTCAGGTAGTGATATAAATCATGGGGTATTCCAAATACACATTTTTTTTTTGAAAAGAGAAATAAGACTGATTCCTTTACAAAGGGCAACAATGTTTACAATCTTTGTGAATTCCTTGATCCGCCGGTGCAAATCAACAGTCACCATAGCAGACATTTAATTTAACTCATTCGTGTATTTATAAAGCGATGCCATATACAATT
The DNA here is from genome assembly GCF_051362555.1 of Lingula anatina. NCBI lineage: Eukaryota > Metazoa > Brachiopoda > Lingulata > Lingulida > Lingulidae > Lingula > Lingula anatina. The sequence continues at coordinate 7,850,008 of NC_141769.1, forward strand.
CCACATACAGGGTTACTAATTAATATGGAATATTTTTATCATTGTTATTTTTGAGTGCTGATTAAATTTTTATTTGGCTTGAGTTATTAAAAAAGTATGTCACTGAGTGATAATAACATATAGTCTTCTGTTGTGATATATTTTGGTCAATCATATCAAATCTGACATAAGATGCCATTCAAAAGAAAGGAACACCCCCAGAAAACCATATCAACAGCTTGATGTCAGTATAAACTTTAAGATAAGATATTAAAGAAAATGATAGCCTCCGGACAGTGATATGTTACACAGTCAAAGAACTCACTACAGTAAATCATGAAAAGTCAGTAATTGCGAGTATGACCTCCAGCAGCCGCTTGCAGCGCCCTCATCCTATATGGCATACCCCGTGACACGTTTTTTAGAGTTTGGGTGGGGATATCATTCCACGCAGTGATATTTGCCTGTCGCAGTTCATCACTATTTACCGGCCAAGGACCATAGCTATTAATTCTGTGAGTTACTTCCGCCCACAGATTTTCAATTGGGTTCATATCTGGAGAGTTTGCAGGCCAGGGCAGTTGCTGAACCCATTGGTTTTGAAGAAAAACAGTGATTCTGCGGCCTCGATGTGGGGTTGCGCAGTCGTCTTGGTACACAAAGTTGTTCCTGAAGATGACTCTTACCAATCGAAGCATTGTTTGCTGTAGAATGTCTCTGTAGGAATCCTGGATGAGGTTGCCTCCTAGAAAAACCAACTGGTTCTGGGCACCGACATGAAATGCTCCTCAAACAGAGACGTTACCATCCCCTGCTTGCACCCTAGGCAGTACACAATCATTGTTTTATGCCCCTCGTACACGTCGGTGGACACGGATTCGACGATTAACCCTAAAAAATCCATATTTGGCCTCATCACTGAAAACAACGTGATTCCAGTGTTTTGGCTGCAAACGCACGTGGTCCCCAGCCCATTGCAGACGTCGCTGTATATGACCTGCTGTTAACAGTGGTTTCCCTACTGGCCTTCGTGCAAAATAACCGGCTTGCAGAAATCTCTTGTTCACGTGGGACCTTGAAACGGGCGTTTTAATGACATTCTGACTCTCTTTTCTGAGGACACTGGTTGTCTTTGTACGACCAGTACGGCGTCCTCTAAGGAGAAGGCGATCCTGTCTTCTTGGTGTGATACGCGGACACCCTGGTCGAGGTATTGGAGTAGGGGCCCCTGTTACAGAATTTCTTTGGAGGACTTCACAAACGGTTCCTGATAAATGTTGAATTACCTGACAATGGCTGTCCGTTTCTGGCCATTTTCTCTGAGAGCAAGAATCCCATAGTAAGCTGCGTTGCTTAGCTGTCGAACCATATCTTCACTAAGGTACCTGTCAAGTTTCAGAGCGATCTCTTTATTGCTTCTCTAAACACACTCCAAAGATTGACCAAACCCATGCGTTTTTATACAAGGGCAGAAATTGCCGAAAAGACCACCCCTCACATTTCTGACCACAGAACATGCAACTGCATGCATCAATTGTTTCGAGAGTTGTGTGGTAATTAGGTAACACACCTGGCTACACATGGAGTGACACCTCAGCTTTGGATTTAAGTAGTTAGAGAGAAATTATATATTTTGTAGAAAATTTACTCGCCAAAAAATAATATTCCATATTAAGTGGTAACCCTGTAAGTTGGCCGTGCAAAATTTCCCTGTCAAAAAAAAAAAAAAAAAAAAAAAAAAAAAAACTCACCGTGAAAAAAAACTAATACGAGTAAAGTACAACATGTATCTTTATTGTGCACTTACTATATTGGCATCTGTCTCCATGGATACCACGCGAACAGTAGCACTGCCTTTGACCTCCGTAGAAATAGCATCTTCCGCCATTTTTGCAGTATCTATAGAAACACCTGACACCAAATATCGTCTGCTTCGGAGAACGCATCCACAGGAATATTGTACTCCTCCCTGAAGTATCAGTCACCGCGTTGCTGCAATCTTCTCCAAAGTGAAAGTTATTGTTGTCACTTAAAATGCTGCCATCGTTCAAACCCTACAATTAAATACATGCATGTATTATAGCCAGCAATTTTGTTCAAAATTAAATTTCACTGCAGAAAGCCTGAGAGCAATGAACTTAACAAAGTATACATTCCGCCTGACACAAGCGCAGATGCTTTTATCTGAGTAAACGACATTTATCTTAAACATTTAACCTTATTGCAGACAATTATTGCTACTGTATGACTTCACAATACGTCACTTATAAGTATGACATCACATTCATCTACCCAAATCAATATTGCACACGACACGACGGTATGTAGCAAACCTTAATCTGTCCTGCAATAATTGTCTTCATGGCGCTCACACCGATGTGATGTCGTCTTCGGACTCGGGCCTCTATATACGTCTTAGGTACTATCCACCAATTTCGCCACCTTCGAGCTGGGTTACTGTCTTCTGCGAAGAACTATCGGTGAAACGAAACGACGTAATTAAGAAATAATATTTAAGCGTCATTTACAAAATGAAAATGACACGGTTCGTTAAAACAGTATGGGAGTTAAGGGGCAGTGCGCCGCGAGGTTCAACCATTTCCTTTTCTTCACCCCCATAAAAACAGTTCAAAAAGCAAAACATTTTCCCCTGTGCCCTGCATAAACATATAAACATATTAATCGTCCTCGTCAACTTTTGAATATAGTATATTTGCCAAAGTAATGAATAAAAGTAACCTTATATATTCTTTTCTGGAACCGCCAGTGCGTTTATACTCACCTCCACGTGGTCAGTTCGAGACTTGCCTCGCAGTGACTCTATGTGCATCAGTATGGAGTAATCTCGTACCATGGGGGTATGGGCGCTTGTCGCCAACAGTGGCGTCGACTGGGAGCAAGATCTACATATAATAAGAATGCATGATGGATCAGAATTTGAAAAAAATATGCGAAAAACATTTCATCAGGCTTAATGTTATATTGTGCCAAATGTTGGTCAAATTGATATTAACACTGAGTTTGCAAAGAGCCGGTAGATTTACTATGCCGGTTCTAGGATCCAAGATAGGATCGTAGGGTAGTTCAATCAAAATACAAAAGCTTCAAAAATGTATGAAGAAACTTAGAGTTATGTTAATTGTAAGTATTTGTTAATTTCGGGAAAGCAATGGCTAAGCCTTTCATAATTTCATAACATCTTGTTTTCTATAGTTTGCTAATTACAACATGTTTCAGAATGCTAGTTAAAGTTGAATTACGAGAAAGGTAATTCAGGTTGAAACACTTAAGACAATAGTACAGATACCGTGAACTTGTTGCCAGCAACAGCGTCCACCCTCCGCCATATCGTCTCATCTCGCAAAACGCCATTATAACGTGAGTTTGGGTGCGCAGACGATACCAGCCAGTCACAGGGCGAGAGCCTTGAGATTCTCGAATCTCTTGACAGGAACCAGGAGCGGATGCTTGAAGAAAAGACAAGTTTTACCAAATAAAATAGGCGTTAGGTCACATGTTCTTTTAGATTTTCAAATAAATTTCATTATTTAAACAGAGTATATCGGACTTAAGTGTACCAAGGATTCCCAAGAGAAGAGAGCGAGTGTTGGACGAAACATAAGAAGAATAAAAAAATGCGATAAAATGTAGGACATACATGTTTAAACCCTTGCCTTTGTCTCACTTTTTTGTCACGCTATTAATTGCACTTTTATTTCTGGGGAGGGGGGAGCTAGGGTGTCCTGTGAAGCTGCGAATGCTCCAACGCCCAAAAAGACATAATGATTAGTTTACTTAGCATCTTGTCTGAGTAACTGACAAATTTTGTACTTGTTCCATAATATATATTTTAGGAAATATACTCCACATATTTCGCTCCGGTTAAATTTCATGTCAATTCATACCTTCATAAAAATTTGTTCCAGCTTCGGTTATAAGAGATATTTCACCGGAAGTCGCTGAATGTAGTGTACACCGTCCCCCACTGGACCGGAAGTCAAACGAGACACAAGATGGCCGTCGTCTGCATTCTTCTTTACAATGGTCTAGTGTGATATCGGTTGTTGTGGAGAGAAAGGCACTGTTCATGGAGCGTCCACTGTGGGATATCCATTGTTCATTCCAAGCTGAAAGAAAGGCGTGGCAACCAACGTGACTTATCAACATGTAAAAAATAGACATTGTGTTATATTTAACTGGACATGGACGGTTGCAAAGCCACCAAGTAGAGATTTTTTAAAAAGAAATTCTGCACATAAACATGTACCAATGTCACATGTACCAATGTCAGTGGCATTTACGTAGCATTGTGATCAGTTTGATACTTATGTTTCCTTAGTAACTGTTATATATCTTACGAATTCGGATAATGGATAAATAATCAATTATTTGAAAACGTGAACGGAATGAAGTAGGAAATGACTCCGATCAGCCATTATAATATCGTACCTCTACTAATACATAGCTTCACATAACGCATTAACTGTACGTCGCTGTAGCTTATATTGTCACCGACGAACCCAAGAAGCTTCATATAACATTTGGCATTGGCGCTGTCGTAAAACAGCTGGTTACAGAAATTTTGCCTGTCGCACTCTAACTGGCATGCGGATGCATTTTCCATTGTTCGCACCATGAAGTCCCTGCCGTGTAAGCTGGTCACATTGCCTTGAAGTGTCCACATAGTAGCTCCAGCACAATCTGGTGGGGAAGAACATATATAAATCCCATGTTTCTTAAAGGATTTGGCGTTCCATAACAGATGACATGTTGCATAAAAGTGCATGTAAATTTATCAACAATGTAAACTTTTGATCGTTATATGCCACCTAAGGAGAAGTCACTGAATTATTTAAACGTTAGTCCTTTTTATGCATTGCACCATAAAAATAACTAATTTTGATATATGTCTACATTTTTTCTAGGTTAACTTCAACCTTTTAAGCCAAATACGAATAATACAATCTATATGCAACCGCCATACACGTCTTCCTGTTAATGGACTAAAACGTTTTTCATTTTTACACTCTATTCCTGCAACAGTGTCGTGGGTCACAGGATTCTTAACATTATAAACTTTTAAACAAAAACAGTACATGGGTCAGCTGCTATGGGAAATGATCAAGGTCGTATTTTCCTTTTAATTACAAAATTGATTAAATACCAACCACTTTGGAAGTATGCAGCCACGCCATAGTCTCCAGTAGCAGAATTGGTGACAAAGTGCACGCGCATTTGGTTGGCAGACGACAGCACGGTTCCGGGGTTGTCAGTCCCGCAGAAATGCTGCACCACACCTGGTGTGCGTATCTCTAGATAGTCGTTAGCGCAGTTAACAGAGCTCTCAATCTATAGCAGGCAAAAAAAGATAATAAAACACATTTCTTTTCCATGCTATCGTTATGGGCCACAGGCTCTGGGGAACGGGTGGAGGGGGAGGAAAATTTTTTGAAAAATAATTTGTCCGAGGTCTTTTACAAGGATTTATATTTTCTTCCTCCCAATTCATTAAAAGCCTCGCCCTTCACTTTCACTCAGCGTCCAGAGTTAAGTTCCACAAGCATTTTTTGTCCCCAAGTGTTTTCTCAACATACGGTCCTGTATTCTGATTGTCTTCAATTTCAATTTCAATATATATATATATATATATATATATATATATATATATATATATATATATATATATATATATATATGATTGTGTACGATAGAGAATGAAAATTAGAGAATGATAATTGAAAGCATTTAAATTCTTTATATATGTAAATCTTATTTCATACAGGTACATGCACAGTATAAATAAGAGTTAGAAATAACAGATAAGAAGTAGGTAGAGTTTGAGGTTTTCTTACCCTTAAATCGGTAATGTGCAATGCCACGCGATACCCACGTGGCACTAAGATATTATATTCGCACTGAAGATCGTTTCCATACACTTCAAAGGGGTTCCCAGGCGTTCTAAAGAAACCAGCTTCCCCTTTAAAAAGTCTGGGCTTATCGCACACTGAAAAGGGAATTGATTTGATCGTTGGGGTAGAAATCAAAACTGTATATTTAGGTAAAGAAAGCGCATTGGACCTGTATTTAGCCGGAAAGTTGACATTTCTTTAGTAATTTTAATTATTGAAAAAATTCTGACCTACATGTACAATTGCTTTTTGAGTTCTAAATATCTCCGTTATGAGTGAAATTTACCAGTCTCTTCCATTCTGAGAGTCATACTTAGAGCTTAAATGGATTTAAAGATCGTATTTATGTCAACGTTTTTCGAAATAATGTTAATTCGATGACCGAAAAGCGTCAAAATTTCCAAGAAAAATGCATTTCTTCCACAAAACTATATAACACTCACTATGAGCCTTTCACGCAAGATAATCAGATCAATAAAGTGCCTGTATATGATCTGCACATTCCACACACTGAAATGGGCAATGGGATAAAAAAAATACAACAACACTCCTTAACCAAATGCTATTCACAAGCCAGAATTGTACTCACCTTGATCTACATTCCGCCGGCAATCAAAGCCAGCATCCTGTCCGTGATTGCAGTGGGTGAAACCGTAGCCATATCTATTACAATCGTGGATATTGCTCTCTGTACAACTATGGTATGTTCGCATCCAAATGGGACCAGTACCTTGACCGTCGGTGTACATCTGACCGTCATCAAACCCAACCTGTCTGAAGACGGGAAATGGAAAAACCAGATAGAGTTGTGCAATATTCAATTTAAACAGAAATAATGAATGTTGCAAATACTGTTCGGAAATACTGAACAAAGACAGGTATATCAGATGCGCACTTAACTTGAAATCTGTATTAAGCAGAAGTGTGAACACTGGTTGATACAATTAAAAGATATAGCAAGTGGGATGCTTCAATTACCACAAATTATTAGACTATAGTATGATGATTGCCTATATCAAAATAAGTTTTGAACGAATGAAGCATGACCTGTTTGTGTTCTGTGGCGAGGTCGAAGCGGACAGTTTTTTAAAATGTGCCTGCTAATGAGAGCACCATGACCTTAAATCGAGTTTGGAAAAGGTGTGGCAAGACATGCTCGCTGCAGTGTTAAATTAATAATGCCACCCTAAGTATCTGAATGTGAACAGTGATTGAATTGATTCTCTACCCAGAACATGCTGCAAGTTACCTTTGCAGATTTTCAAGCAGATTGCAAATCCAGCGTGCTAAGTACTTCCCGACAGTATATACATGTATATATATATGTATGTGAGAAGTATCGATATACGTGTAGCAGATTGTGAATCCCAGGGGATAAATACTTAGGTATTGACATGCAGAAACTACGTGATCTATCGATATGAGAAGTGGTCAGTGAAATCCACGGTGGAAACTACTTACTGGCAGTATATATCTATGTGAGAACTATCAATATGTATACACACTGTTCCCCACACATAGTTCATGGACATCTCCATCCTACCACGGTATGGGTGCCCATCTGTAAGGCGGTATTCTATGACGCTTGATTCTGGAAATTGGGACAGAACATAAGAATAAAAGATATGTGTTATATTAATTTTTTCTTGCGCCAGTCTCCATCAGTCAGTTGGTTCAGTTTCTAAATTAAAATTATTCATAATATAATTCTTCAAGTAAAGCCATACCAGCAGAGTCAAAGCAGACCACCCCAGCAGGAGTTCTGTGATCTCCAAGATAACACAGGTCAGGATCTGCCGAAATGGACCATGGGCAATCAAATATGCTGGCTTCATTCCCAGTGCATTCCACCTTAGTCATGAAAATAGGTCGCCAGTATGAGTAGGTCCGCCTCGGTAAACCTTGATTAAGAAGACAAGAAAACAATGTCACTGAAATCAACATAAACAAGTACTCTTGTTATTAGAGTCACACGTATACGCTGGTCTTAATAAACAAGACCATTATGTGGATTCGACAGATTCAATACCCTATAATTTCTTGGTACGGACATCAGCGAGTGTTTGGATTTATAAAATAAGACCGATCTAAAAGATCTCCTTTCTCAGTCAAAACTTGCCTAAATTTTCAGACCAATTATCGTGTCAACGTTAGTTTGTACAAGTAAAAGCCGCCCTTTAGCCATTAACGTTTTATAGCGTTACCATCACGTGGCCATAACGTTTTTTTTTTTTTTGTAAAATTGACGTTATGGTAACGTTATAATAACGTTATGTGTTTGCTGGGTACTAAGCATGTCACAATCGACCGTCTCACCTGATGCAACTCCGCCATAATATCCTAGTGTTCTACACAACACAGTAGCATCGGCGTCATCCCAGCCGTCTTGACATATGATTCCAGCATGATCGCTACCGTACTGGATATAGACTCTACCATAATAACCGTTGGATAGGCTGATCGTTATGTCTGTAAAAGGTAATTTTTTTAAATCTATAAGTCATAATAATAATTATTTATATTATCACCATCATCATCATCATCACTTTTTTTATTATTGGTTCTCACAATGGTTCTCTAACACTTTTAACATTCATCTCATTTTGAAACTATCATTCCATGATGCAACTGGTTAAATTTAACAAAACAGAATCGTTACCTGGCGGGTTGGCGTTATTCCAACACACCATGCTGACATCAAGTCGTCGGTCCCAGTGCGCAGCCTCGCTCATTGGCGCTCTCTGGCACTCATCCAAAGAGGCCTCACTTCCGGTGCACGTGACATTGTAAAACCATATGGGTCGCCATGGATAACCCACTGGGTTACCGAAGACCACAGTGCCATTTTCAAGGCCCACTGATTTGCAGGCCACCACGGCTAGGTTGGCCAGGCTGGTGGGGGAAAGGTTGGGGTCCGCTCCGACTGCCCCCCATTCCCCGAGAGTGTTCACCTCGAGGCGGCCGTACGTAGATGTCCTGTCAGCCAGACGGAAGCTATACGCTGGTTTGAAATAATTTGGAATACTATGTAAGGAATATGGAGCGCATGCAGGAAATGTGTATTCATGTTCACAGCATTAGGTGTAAGAAAGGGTAATGTTGATAAATAGCCGTTAAGCTCTTATCTGAGGGGAAGGGGTATCTACTAGAACTCTATGCTTCCATTCATTATTTAAACAATAGCAAAAAATACTCACACGAGGCCGCGCCTGAATCATAACAATAAACACCAACCCCTCCAACCATGTGGTCGCATGTCGGGTAGTAGCCGCCACCTATGCTTCCCAACGTGCACTCAAATATACTGGCCTCGTTCCCGTTGCAGACAGGATTTTGAATCCAGAAGATCCGTGGCCCCCAGTCTCTCCCTAGGCCGCCGTTACCGTAAGGAATAGCACTGTCAAAACCCTTAGCCCCACAGAGAACCATCGCGTCGTTTATCGTCCAGTCATCGTCGCAGACGATCCCCCAAGCATTCTTGTACTTCACCTGCAGGAACCCCCAGTTGCCGCGTGAAAGCTTCCACTCATTGGCTGAAACGAAAAATATGTAAGAAAATTAAGGCATCTGTTCCTAAAATGCCAAAGTGAGTAAAAAGAGGTTCAATAAATGATAAAGTGAGTTCCTATGTCTGTATGTTACTTCAAAATTTTATTTGACTGGTTAAGTGAAAATTTTTAATTCAAAATTCAAAAATAAATATCTTATTTTTTGACTTAAATGAAATGAAATTATTTATAATTTATCTACGGACCAAACGGCCAATCAACTACAATGAAATACAAAACAAATAAGTACTAATGAATGACTGAATAAAAAAACAAATTCACTACTTCGGATATTACTTTGGGTTAAAAGAATGGCTGGTACATGTACATCAGTTTTGCCCTTCAGAAATTCATACAACACATGGAACAAATTGATGAGATAGGGGTTTCATTGCCACGTGTGTAAAGGTGACCAAGAGGTTAATCGTTTCTGAAGAGACTAGAGGTATGACGTTTACACCCTTCATCAATGCGTCTTGATCACATGACACAGCAACGTGAGCCCTGGAAGTTATGACGTCATCGTTGAGGGTAAAAACTCCACGCCGCACAGGTACAAACAACAGTCTCTTAAGAAACTTAATTTATTTTTTATCGTCAACCATTTGTTAGTGAAGTACTTACGCCATGTCTCTTTAAAAACTTTGGACTTCCTTTTATACCATCAACCATTTGATAGCTACATGTAGGCCTACTTACGTCATTCTTCATAGGGAAAAGCACGTTAAGTTTCTATGAGGACTTTAGATTTACATTTTATACCATCAACCAGTTGTGAGTTACTCACCGTACGTTATAGAAGACTGGTAACACAACACAGCTGCTGAGTGATAGTGAGAGCAGTGAGAGTCGGTATGTGTACAGTCCAGAAGATAACTCTCTGAGCCAGTGCACTGCCAGTTGCTCTTACTCGAGCTATGTCCCCAGGGTGAAGACGACCCACAGCAAACGGCGTGCCCGGAGTCAAAGCCGCGTTCGCTGCAGACGACCGTCGCGTCGGTGTCGTCGAAACTGCCGTCACACACTGGACGTCTGTGATTGTAGACGCCGTTTATCCAGAACTCCACGCGTCCAAAGTGACCGTACAACACAGCGCCTGTCAATCAAAATGATGGATTAAGCTTAGCCGATTTCTCATACTTCCTTGTTTAACTTAATTCCTAGATCTTTTATAAAAATGTGTTGTAAAAGCACCCAACGTTTCTTATTTTCAAGCTGAAGGAAATATTATAAGATCGTTTGGGGGATTTCATACATGATATTTGTATCTCGGCGCAAAGTATATTTAGGTAAATGCAGTTGTGATATAGACAATAAAATTTGTTTCATTGCAGTTTTAATCAAAAACAATAAAAAGATAAAAATAAAAAATAACAACGCGCACAGAATATCTCGACTCACTCAACAAATGTAATAGAAAATATATTAAACCTACTGTTTGACGTCGACACAAAGCAAAATATAGCAACGTCTAAAGCATGGTTGCCACCGCAGGCGTTTTCCTTCATTCCTTCGTGATAGAATGGGCAGTCCAGGATAGAGGCCTCGGACCCGGTACAAATAGGGCCTCTCATATAGATTCGTCCACTCCCCTGTCCATAAGCATCTATCTCAGTAATAACGTGACCATCTGGAAACATGATTTGACAAGGTCTTTAATAGTATCCCTGAAAATTAAACTCGGTACAATAATTTACCTCTGCTTCGGGCTCTCACTACATATCCATACGCGTCTACGTCAGTTAGAAATATTGAAGCAGGAAGAGTGGTTTTCGAAATTGATTTTTGAAATAGATGACCTGAATTTCAATAGACCGTTAACGTTAGGATAGACAAATTACATGCGCAATTGAAACTTATACGCGAAATCATTTGAGCAAGTATCTTAATTTGTCAATTTTTTTTCTTTTCATTCTGACTGATGCAAAATGACAGATACATTCAGAAATTTACATGATGTTCTCCAGCACATCAAATATCTGTCAGTCTTTATTGGCGTCGAGTCATTTAATCGCAGTTGCGAGCGAACATGAACAAACATTCAAATGAGAATATATCAAATTTCAATTTTAGAGCTTTCTTTCTCTTTATCACTGCACATCTACATGTATCTATCTATCTGTCTGTCTGTCTATCTGTCTATCTATCCCTTAACCAATGACATCATGTTCGATTGGAACCAATCACTAGGCGCATGCACGTACCAATGTACCCCATGTTGCGGCAAATCATCCTAGCTTCATGCCAGTTAAAGTGCGACCAGCAAATTGTCCCCCAGTTCTCATCAATCGCCAATTCAAGGCGCCCATAGTTTGGACCAGGGACCAGTCGAAATTCAGGACCTAGTATAAAAACCAAGTTGAACACCAACACGTGATTGTATCGGTGACACATTTTACAATGAAGGAGAAAATATATGTTATTAGTCAAAATAAACGATCTTGCCCAAAGAGGGTAATATTTTCGCACGTACCGAACACAATTAGAAAAAAAGATGTAGGGTCTGCTTTCTGATTCGTTGCTTTGAATGAAAGGAATGGGTCCAATTGGTTATGGTAAATGTTTCCATGGAAAGAGTATTCTTAATGCAATCAAGAACATTTTAATATGGAGTATTTTGCGACATGAAATCCGTTATCCCTGTACATTTCAACTGAAATAAGAAAATATATAAAGAGTGCATAGAAAACTCTCCAGTGTTAAAATGTAAATGTTCCCTCTAAAAACGAACCTAAAACATGAACTAAAAGGCACGATTAAAAAAGGGAATTCCCGACAAAAATTGATATACCTTTTTCTTGCCAGCAGTAGACAGCGGCATCACTGCATGCGCCAAGGACTGTCCAATCAGAGTGGCGGAACTGTACCAGTCGACTCCCATGGTACATGCACTGCTCGATAGATGTCTCTGCGCCAGTACAGTCCACGTGGTCAAGATACACAGGGATACTGGAATCAAACTTCTCGTTTCTTCGACCGCCGAAAAACCCCAGTTGTCTGCAAACGACATCTGCTTCCTTGTTGGTGAAGTATGTCTGACATATGGTTCCCCAGGTATTAGTTGCGTTGTTAAATACTTCCACTCGGCCGTACCAGGTACCACCGTCTTGTAATCGTACTGTCACAGCTAAAAGTGAAATGTAATTGTAAACAGTTTCCCCATCTTTCCATTACACAAATAAATTAATCAAACACATGTCTGTGACATGCCATCATATGGAGAAATTGCAACGGTGAAACAACGAGTATGCGCTAGAGAAAAGAATACGATAGTCTTATCGTTTTGAAATTAAGCTGAAAAGCAATCGCTGCAAAAGAGAGGAATGTTTTACAGCTTACATCATGTTTTGAAACCATGAAACATTAAAAAGTATTTATTACATATTAAAAACATTTTGCATCAAAGGGAAAATGGAGCAATAAAACATGATCGAGAGTGCTTACTGTTACTTCATGATGAAAATTTACCAATGACATACCTTCACAAGATGTTTCATAATGAACATAGGCGGCGTTAGTGTTAAGCGCTCCTCCAGTGGCGAGGCTTCCGTATCGTAGGTAACATCTTTGGTTGCCATCGAGATAATCGATTGATTGACAGGAGGGCGTGTCCTGACACCATTGTTTACAGTCATCCAGCGTCATCTGGTCACGACTGTCCAGTAAATGTGTGGTGTAATAGCCAGTGGACGATGTCCAGAGACGAGAACAAGCTGTAAAAAGTAAAAGTTTTGCATGAGTACATGGTAGTATCTCATGTTTTAAAATATTTGATATATTTCTTCTCCTATCTTTATCAATGAATCAATCTTCCAAAGAATTACAAGAGTTTACAAGCCTGTTTAAATCAATCACTCAATCAACCAGTCTACTCAAGCACTGTAAATATTTCTAGCAACCATATCACCAATTTGAAATTCCTATACAACTTGTGTATTCCCCATCATTCTATCCTATGACTTCCAAAATGTTCGAGTATGCATACAGTTTAAATTATAAATATGCAATAAGCAACAATCCCTTCCCTACCTTGACACTCATGCTCGTATTTCTCCAAACTGACACCCCCCAGTTGCACCCTCATGCCGGCAAGCCCTCTCAGCTGCATGTAGCACATGGCGTTAGCAGAGTCAAAGTACACCGCGTAACACGTGTAGTCCTTGTCACAGGCCATCTGACAATCTGCGACTGAACTGGCTGTCCTCACCATGAAATCCTTGCCGGACAGACTGCTCAGGTCGGCGGTTTTCGTCCAGACGCTGCGCTCATATCCGACTCCACATTCTATTTAAAAGAAAAGTTAATCCCATAAAGACTGACTATATTGGAAAATTCTTATTTTGGGAAGATGGTTTCAGTAGTTGTTCTTGATAAAACATGCATTTAATGTAAGCAATCCGTGAGATATTACGATGGTACCGCACAGAAATTTGTTTTTTAATAATTCGACGTATAGTTAAATGTTCACTGTAAACGTATCGCTTTCAGCATGATATGTGCTACAGTATGTACTGGAAATATAACAAAAACTGACATATACAAAAATAAAGGTGATAACCCGCACTATGGATTCACTGCCCAAACAAGTCTTTCGTTAATGACTGTTGGTTGGGGGTGTGGTGCAATTCTGAGGCATGTTTACGATCTGCCTGATAGAAATAATTTTTGGGAGGAAGAAAGGCGTATCTCCGAGGTGAAGAGAGGAGGTGAGTGACCATATGTACCGCTACTCCCCTGCATAGATACATGTACGCTATGAGTTAATACAAGAAAACATAAACGTAAGGGCATATCAGCTGCTTACCTGCCACAATGGACGCGGCGAACCCCTCCGAGGTGGTGTCCCCGTCTGAGACAAATTTAACCCATAGCTTATTGCTACTGGACCTGATCAATGGGATCATGACGTCACCGCAGTACTTCCCTATGATGGCCGCATTACTGTCATGGCCGTCACGAACCTAAAATATGTTTATGTGATACAATGTTAGACTTTTCAAAAATAAATAAATGAAAAAAAAATTAAATAATAAATGAAGATAATGTGTTTTGTACGCCATTTAAAGCGAGCATGTACGCTTCGCAGTAAATAAAAAAACACTTCTTTGTATACATCTTGTGTGCGTCTATAATTTTATGCTTTTCATGGTTTTCATATGGCTTTAGTTGTTGTTTGCGCACTTGAGCTTGTGTGAATAATCAAATATTCCCCCCCAAACGTTTACATCAACATACCTCGACATAATCCTTGGTACACGCCCCATTCGTTCCCTCCAAACTGATTCGTGCGAACTTCAAGGCCACGTGTCTCTCCTTTGGTACCCGGATGTACCAGTTATACGTCACACTGACAGGGTAGTCAGACAATGGGTAACCAGGGGAGCGAATGTCGCCCCAGCGGTACACAAACAGACGCTGGGTATTTCCTGTGATAAATGTGAGCAAGATTTTTTAACCAGAATAACATTTCACTGCACATTGGTAATTTTTAAATACTGCGTGAATAACAAAGACAACAATAGCAACAAGAATAATAATAACAATAAAAAAGGCTCCCTAAATTAAACCTATGATATCTCTAACAAATGAAATCCGTTTGAGGATCCCTTTGAAAAAAAGACTTGACCTTGCATTTTATATACCCGTATTTGTTAGTTTATTCAAAGGGCCATCGTTACTGAAATATCAGAAATCTTACCTCTCGGTTTTTTACACGTGTACTTCAAAAGGTCGCTGCACACACAGTCACTCAACATTGCGTTTGCATCATTTGAGTCGCTGAGCGTCCGTATGCAAGCACCATCGCCATTTGGCTCGTTGGACTCCCATTTCCTATTTTTAAAAAATTGGTTCAACTTGTTCTGCATACCCTGCATCATGCAATGCTATATATCGTACTGGTACATGTATAAGCATGTGACTATATATGCATATCTCAAAAATGTAAAGAAAACGCACAACATATATATATATATATATATATATATATATATATATATATATATATATATATATATATATATATATATATATAGTCAAATACTTGCCACCAGTGTCTGCTAAACTTGAAGACTTTGAGCTAGGACAGTTTTTTAAGCCTATATAGGTGCAATGTCGGTCATTTGTTTGAGACACGAGAAGATTCTACGTGTATAGCTAGATTGTATTCATTTAAGCTAAAACTAAAATCAAAGAAAAAATCGGTTTCACAAGAATTGCTCGACATAAATATCAATTAATATAATGCGTGACATGCAAGGGATGCCCATATCAAGAAATCACATAAAGTTAAGTATCCGTTGTCCGAAATGGAAAATAAAGGAATGTTTTATTTTATTCATGGAAAAAATCTTTTTTTTATTTTGAGAGAGAGAGACTTGTTCAACTGATAAATGTTGGTAAAAATGGACTTTTGAACTTACAGGATAGAGTCAACCATGGCTGTGCCATCTACCCATTGGAAGTCTCCTTTCTCGTTACCAAGGTAACTCATTCCAATATGCCACCACCCGCCGCCATTGTCCCGCATGCGCGCTTCTGCCCACAGCTTAAAAATCACAATTATGGAAAAAATTAACAAACGAACGTTATTTGAACCTATGTTTCAAAGAGTGTGATTAATGTCTAACCAGCGCCTGACTAAAAGAGAGGCAACATTGTGTTGTTTTACACATGAACAGCATTTATCTGAAAGACTATATGAAAGACTATATCTGTTATGCGGTGTACATCTTCTATTTACGACAAAAATAATTGACTTCAAATCAAATGTACATAATCTTTAACCAATTATATTGCATGTATTTTAAAAAATATCCGCCATCTTTGATATTGATGTTATGAAAAATAAACGCGAAAGAAACGCGGTATGCCATTAAATCTGATATCCTTAACATCAGAAAATGGACAATGGCTATATTGTCATCATATACAGTGTATCATTATAACATCTAACGACATATTAATTTTCCTTTAATTCGTCACGTCAAATGTCTAAGCCTACCCTCTCGACATCACTTGCATACGTCACGAGATCGGCGTTGTCATGCCAACAGTCTCTCTGAGCATCCTGGTGACTTGCTGCCTGGGTAACAAACTTGTAACATGCATTGGTAGACAGAGGGCCGGGGTAATAGCCATGTGGACAGTCCGGCAGGCGAACTGGAGAGAGAAAGAAGTGTTATGTTTCAACAGGATTGACCACCTCAAGTAGGTCTAAATGTTGTAACTTTACTGGTAATATTCAGTAGGTCTAGATTTCAAGTAAAGATAAGTAGTTTTTCTGGCGTACAAAGGGTGACAATAGTTTTCAACGACCCTGTCTTATGATGTGGCGAACTTAGGAGGAGGGGTTATTGCATCATCTTAGTTTACATGTATATCCCTTTTCCCTACCCCTTTATAAGTACAGCAAGCAACAAAGGAAAGAAAGATAAAGAAAGAAATAGATGAAACACTTTCAACCCCTATGTTTTATGTTTTCCATAAACGTGTCTCTGTTTTCTTCTTAAAAATTGCAGAGTGAATTGAGGATTACGCTTCTTTATCTACGCACCCGCCCCAATCCTTTTGCAAAATGCTGGATCCTCAATGTTATTTTCAATATCATACGCAAAACTTATCTTGTTTTTCCTGATCAAAGTTTCAAAAATTGTAGAAAAGAGTTAGGTAAAGGAAACAGTACGCTCATGCACAGATCAAATATTATATCACCGTACTTTTCCAATCACCAGCAATGGTAAAGCTGTTGACGGCTACGTAAGAAATTGGTCTTGGCTGTTGGTCTTGGTGGAACAGAAACCGATTTTCTCCGTACGTTTCTCCCTGCCCCACCTCCAGTTTGTTATTGTGCCATCCGAACCAAAACGTCCTAAACTGGTTGCAGTTAACGAAGCCACTGGTGCTTGCGACAGCCCTTTGGTCTGTGCCAAGCTCTCCACGTATTGCACTCTGTGTGTTACCCCACCCGCTTATGACAATCTCGTAGATGTTCGTCTGCGAAAGCGATCACAAATATGATTGCAAATATAGACAACATTCATATACATGTTGGTGGCATATTCAAATGAGGCAAATAACACGATTTTATGAGCGAAACATAAAGAGGTACCTGTTCCCAGAAAATTGAAGATGCCTGAACATAATCTAAGTTAAACTTTATCCTTCAGATCGATCACGTTAAAGAATATAAGGCGGCTGTGCGTGTGTCACCTCCGGCTTAGAATGACGGGCCGAGGCGAGATGCACAGTATCTGAACTGCAGTAGAGCAGCAGGGAAACCCGAGTGTTCACCCTTAATAATGCCATAAAATGTCCTTTTACTAAAGTATGTTAAGGTACATGTATATATTAACACATGTCCATTTTGTCATATCTGTTTTTAAACTTTAAAGTTAACTGTCATTGGTTGTGACGAGTTTAAGTGGAGGATTTCCTACCTTACAGCACATGTTATTTTTCGTACTTTGAGTCTCTTTTTGGCCGAGTTTGAAGCACTGAGGCTGATTATCCGTACAAAAAACCTACCTGTTCACCCCAAAATTCCGCCAAACCAACATGCATGTCGTTACAAATCTTGCATTCAATGATGATGAAGTTTCTGTTTTCCACATTCATATCTAGATATTCGTAAAACCTAGGATTGTGGCCAATGGTAGAAAAGGTCAATGTTTGATCTGAAAGACAAAAAGGAATAGACACAGGATAGATAAAACATTTTGCAACTGTCCTATCCGAGCTTATTTGTGTCTGGACATAACATTTAGTCTCTTTGCATTTTATTGGTCTGAACAAAGTTCAATTGAATTACTGTTTAACATAGATTACATGTATTTGGCTTGATTGATTTCATGAAATTGATGCAAAAATACATTTATAAAACAAGATCCCCCAAAGATTGTCCATTTTATAGATACTATTGGAATAAAATATCGCACAGGCATTTTAACCCATGTAACCCTTCAGTTTATATTCCATTTTGCTCATTTGTGTCCACAAAAAAAAAAAACGATTTAAAGAAACTGGCATTTACAGTACGGGGGAGGGGGGATACAGTTAAGCAAGATGAGTGAAGAATTTTTAGTACACGCTGGGAGATGTATGGATATCATTAAGGAACACCGCAAGGCGACTCTGACTTCCATGTAAATAAAGTGCCCTAAACAACACTTACCTGCATCATGGTTGAAACAAACAGCCGAAGCAGCCTTACTACTGTACTGGGACCCGCAATAGTTCCACCCATAACCATAATGATTACACGCACTCAGGGGGTGATCATGGCGGCTCGGGGGACGCCCACAGCCGTGGTCCATGGTGTACCTGAAGGGCCGATAGGGCGTCTCAAACTGCGTGTACGCGTATGCCTTCCATCCAGTGTAGCCCAATTCTTGGCAGAGTCGCTGGGCATGCGTGCTGTCCCAGTACGTTCGGCAAACTGACCCCCAATGACCGGCGATAGCCGCCTCAACCGGACCGAAGTTGACGCCTTTCCCGCCGAACCGAAAGCTGACGTCGTCTGCAACAAAACATTTTTGTGCGTAAGCCCAAATCTTATTATTTCACTTGGCGATTTTCAATACTACATCTTAAACGGAAAATAACATAACTGGTTGTACATGTAATTATTTGACCCATTTTCATAATAATTTATTCTCAGTATAACAATAACAATAATCATCAATTTTATCCAGTCAGTAATTAAACATGTACATCAAACAACTGGAAATAATTTCAGTTTTCCCACAGAGTAGAATGACAAGGGGTGTATTACAAAAAAAGTTAAAAGTTAAAGATTGGGGCTTTCCATGCTTACAGTTTCATAAAAAAGAAATACGACAAATGGATAAAAACATTTTTTTAAAGAACCTTAAGAAATAATTAGATATAATGAGGCTACGAAAAAATATCAATAAATTTTAGACAACGGCTAATAGAGGCCACAGGCTTAAACTCACCTCGCTTCTTCTCGCATACAAAATTACGCGTGACTCCCGTGCATGCTATCACGTGAAGCAGGTTTGTTGTGCGCGCTTCGACACAATGCGTCGCTCCAGTTGGCTCCCCACTACCCCATGGGCTGAAGAAAATTTAAAGTTTTAGATAAAAAGACATGTTTTCTTGCTGCAGTAGTATTTTTGTACACATTATGTCAGTACACTGCGTAGTAAAGTCGGCGGGATGTCACACTGGAATAACTGTTCTACATGTATCTATTTGACTTTTAAGTTGAACATTGCGTAAAATAAACCAGGTTCAGCATTAGAAAATGCGGGCCCTCACATTGTATTGGCCAGCCAGTTGGCCGTCCCGTCCAGCCATATGAAGTAGCCATGGTGGTCCTGGTCACTCAGACCGATCATGTAACCACTGTTAGCTGTGGCCAGCATGGTGGACATCACCCAGGTCTAGATAATCAGAATAAAAACATATAAAATAAAAGTTTCTCACCGCATTCAATTTAGGTATATCATTACACAGAGACATTCATCTTCTGTTTTCAATCACGTATCAGTTAACATTATTTCATTCATTCTGCTGTAACTTTATTCGTATTTAAAAAAAGCTTTGGCGATTTGAAGGCTACTAAAACACAGAATAAAACACTTCCGCCAAAGAAGACTCCTTAACTCCGAAACATGGAATGTTGTTAAAATATCTTGACACTGCACAAGCTGGTGTCGTTTCTTTCCACTTTTATTAAAATTTAACTTATGTCATATTGAACCCAGAGTGACAAGCACCGACCTTTTCTTCTTCAGAGCCAAATGACACCAGCTCCGCGTTGAGGTTGTTACAGTGGTCGTGTGCTTGTGTCCAGTCCTTAGGTCCCGTAGTATGGAACAGGTAACACGTGTTGTTGAATACTTTCCAGCCAGCTGGACATGCGTCCAAAACTAACAGAAAACATAATAATATAAAAATTGAGTAGCAGGACGAAAGCATATTTAAAATGAGAAGAAAATTAACCTTTTATTAACTGTGCAAATGGTTATGTAAGCTGCATGATTTTAAGCGCAGAGTCCCATCTGAAATTTCTACCGGGGCTGCAATCGACCGACAAATGTAGTTTCAGGTAAAATATTTGATATTCATTGTATTTCTGCGATCTGGATTTCAGCTAAATTCTCAAATGGGATCATGTGTTTCCACCAATTCAACAAATCAGTTAATTTTATTTTATATTATGATTTTAGGGGTGGCTGGGAGTGGGGTTACATGTGCAACATTCCTACATCAGAAATCCTCACCTTGTGTATCTTGCGTACAATACGCGACTGCTGAACGCGTGGTATCCGTGCACCGGCTAGTGGCACCAAAAGACCCCACACACTGGGACAAACTGCCCTCAGTTCCTGCACAACTGAAGTCCTTGACGAACGTCGGCCACGGCGCCTGCTTCCAGGAACTGGCATACCCCGTGGAGAACCCTTTCTCCTTACAAAACACCTTGGCTTGGTTGTCGTCCCAGTTGTCGACGCATGTCTTTCCCCACCGTCCAAACTTGTGAGCCTCTGCGCGGCCGTAATAGCTGCTTGTCAGTCTGTAGGCAGTGGCTTAAATGGAATAGAAAACGTATATGAAATCAGCCTAGCTACAGCCAATATCATAGCAACATAACAGTTACGAGCAATCAGCATATTATTATGTACATTGCCTCCAACTGAACTTATCGTACTTTTTATTACAATATGTACGCTTTTACAACAGGAAATACGTTATCGTGACGAACTTTATGCAATTTCTATGATACAATTTTAAGACGTGGATGGTAAGATTTCCGGCGTTAATATTCCTCTTTACACAATCTCATCATACCCAAACCCACATGCATCAACATGAATAAAGGTCGAAGATCTTCATACACTTTCACAAACATGAACATCTCTAAACTTAGAATGCATCAAAAAACACGCACGCACGAACACGCTCATGCACACACACACACACACACACACACACACACACACATACACACACTAAAGACACAGGCTCTCATACGCACAAACACTACAGATCAGGGAAGCCAAAATTTAAGATCATTGATCAGGGCATGACTTACTGTCATCCGTGTCATAGCATATCACCCCAGCGTCTTGTTTGTGGTCACACGTCACCCCGTGTCCACCCCACGCACTAACAGAGCAGGCAGTGAGTGACCCCTCTGTCCCTCCACACTGGACATCCTTCAGCCATATTGGACTGTCCAAACTGTTGGAGATCTGACCAGTGAACACTGGGTAGCCATGTTGGTAGCCGGCCATTTTGCAAGCCACCGTGGCATCTTCCACGGTCCAGTTGTCGTCGCAGATGGTGCCGGGGACGTTGTAGTAGGTAATTAAGACTGTTCCGTAGTTGTTACTGGTTTGCAGGCTCACTGTGCTCGCTGAAATGGTTCAATATAAAGAAACGTGTGTCTTTTACAAGTTCTTATGCTATGTTTTTTTTATTCATTATGTTTTATATGGAGATTCTTCTATTTGCATGACTTATTAAGTTACTTTTTGTACTTCTTATGCATACCAAAATATTTTATTTAATTCGGATGTAAGGTGTATATAAGCCACAATACTTAAGTTGTTATATCGAGTTGATTATCTGTTTAAGAGTGCACTACTGCTCATTCTATACATAAATGGACTGACAATAATCGTTAAATAAAAAAGTTTAATAAGTGATGATAGATGATAATGTCACAATGCAAAACCGAAATTTAAAAAAAAAATGGAAGCTTACTGTAAGTTATGCTATTTTTGTAGCAAACAACTGACGCCGCCCTGTCAATCCCTCCGCTGCATGTTGTTGAATGAGAACACGCCCCCAGGGAGCTTTCACTGCCCGTACACGCCAAATCACCGTACGTGAAAGACGTATAGCCGTGGAAGGTTTTACAGCAGAAAGCCTTTCCGCCGTCATAGCCTCTTTCCTTGCAGATTACGTTGGCCTCGTTATCGTCAAAGCTGGTGTCACAGATGCTGTTGAGAGTGGTGCCGACGTACTGCATGACGCGGCCGTACCAACCGTGGGACAGCAAACCTAAAAGTATACACATAGTGTTTGAGTTAAATGAAAGGCCAAGTTTCTATGTGATATTTGTCATTTTATCAGTATCATTACATAATTTTTGATTGTACTTTTTCTTGTAGAAAAAAGTTTGGCAAAGTAATTGACAATTTCAATTACAAAGCTACATGTATATTGCAAAAACAAGTTCACTTAAAATACATTCAAACTTACTTAGACGTTAATGAAAAACTTAAATAAACAAACAAACAAATAAATAAGAACACACTTACTGGATGTCGATCCATAGCAAAACACCGCCGCATCACTGGCGTGCGTAGCGCTGGTGTGACCGCCCCATATTTTAGGCGGACATTCTTCCAGAGAGTTCTCATTTCCTGTGCAGGACAACCCCGAGAGCCAGATTTCCCCAGAGCCAACGCCGTACATGTCTGCGCTGTGGAAGCTGCCTATACCGCCGGTGTAGCCAAGAGAGCGACAAAGCACGTCCGCCTCCTCCTTGCCGAAGCCGTCCACAGAGGCCGTACCCCAGGAGCCCTGGTATAGGGTTTCCACGCGGCCATAATGGGGACCGGGAACAAGGCGATAGGACGGCGCTGAAAGACAGTGAACATGATTCGTCATGTGGTTGACAAAACAACTACCCAGTACATGTATCGACGCAAGACTTTGAACAACCTTGCTTTTGGTGAACAAATATGTCCATACTCGGAAATTGGTTATTCAGTGACCTTAATGTTGGCCACCACCCTCATGTAACGTCATTCAATCACGCCCATTAACATGCACTAGTATTTGCGCTTAGGCAGGGTGACTTAAAATACCGAAAACGTCATCAGACATCAACGAGTCTGGAAGATGGTCAATACTATAGGTATTCTGTACGCATTTTGATAATAAGTTTGTTTGTTTGTTTGTTTGTTTGTTTTTTGACTATGTTTCCTGCAAATATCTTAAAAACTATCCTTCTGAAATGTATAGGAGGGCATGGCAATCTAAATGACTGACCAGTCTAAGAAATAAATCACCAAAGTAAACGTGGAATAAAACATAGAACCCAAGTTCTCAGACAGATCGGGCAATGATTCGCGAGAACAGAACAGAAAATTGCCTTTTTGTACGAGGAAAATTTGTTTTGGAGACTAAATCCCGTATAGATTACCTTTAATTCTTCACGCATAAACTAAAAAGTGCATCTCGGGTCTCACCTGTTTCACAACGTGTCCCTGCATATGGCACTGGGCATGCGCAACTGTAGCTGTTGACCAAATCGACACACGTGCCGCCATTTTGACAGGGGTATGAACTACACTCGTTGATATCTAATTATGATAAGTAGATAAAAAGATATATTTAAACAAAAATTATTTAAACAACAGAGATACCAAAATGTAAAGAACTACAAAAATTATCACACCAATTACCAAATGAAATACCTGTTCATTTTGTATTAGAAAGGTTACATGCAGCTCGGTTGTAATATATTTGAAAACAAATAGATTCTTGATAGAAATGTTATGTAGAAATATTCCAACTAATTTTAGTAATAAATGATTTATAGTGCGAAGCCCTAGTGGCTCTAAGTTATCACAAATGGAACACTGATGTATTGTATTGCATTGCTATTGAATTCAGTCTGCTCATACTGAATATCTACGTGTACATGGACATGTATTTACTCGAAATTAACCTACAGTAGGAGTTTTGTCCTATTCACGCGTATAGGACTGATCTTATATAAACGGGTTATTGTAAGAAACTAAGTATCTTAATAGGACCTTCCGATTTAATAAACAAGATCGCAAATGGACAAAATGCATTGTCTTGCCTGGTTTTCGGGCAAAATAAAAATCAATCTCTGTGTACTGTTTTTCTCTATGAACTCACAAGTGCATTGATCGGACATTGGGAATTGATTACAGTTTTTGAAATTGTTCAAAGCCCAATTAGCATGCGGTTGTGGAGCAAGAAAGAACTCAATTACGGTGATGTATTTCTACTTAGTTCTATAAACAAATGTGTTAGCTTTACGTTTCAACTTCAATACCTGCAAATATTTCTATTTCAGTGAGCAATACCCTGCACTCTACGCCTAGTACAAGCTTAACAAACAACCTGAAGAACACTTAACTCACTCACAGGTTGATTTCTGCAGGTTGCAGATTGTTTTTGCTTTTTTAATTCAGTGGAAGAGCAGTTTATATCGGGTGGCATGCAGAAATTGTTATCGGCCAAGCCTGATCATTAAACACCCGTTATACATCGAGTGTTCGCGACGGCTTCGAGAGCGCAATTGGCCTCACCTTCACGATGTTGATTGTGGGCAATTCAAAATCAGTTCTGGAAGAGGATGCTAGTACCTTAAACATAAGACACAGCGCCAATCACACATAATGCGTTTGTTGAAATAGAAGCATGGCCCAGAATTCGATATCCGTGGACAGATGGGCGCACTTTATTTGCATTTATCACAACTCTGATTGTTTTCATTCTCTTTGCCCATTTACGTTTGGATTTGTCTATTAATTTTTTCGACGATACAGCTTTGTCTTTCAGGTGTACAATGTTGTGTTTAATCACACATTAAGTGTATACACAAGTATTTGACTTATACTACGAGTTACATTTATAAAAAAAGGACTTGGGTTCTAACACATGTTTGATATTCCTCTGAGTGGTACATTTTACGTGTACAAATATATCGTTTGTAGGCTCTGTTGTATCAAATAATCTTCTATAATCACTGCTGTTTTGATATCATAAAAATCATCAGATTTCGGCTAAGAGAAAGAGCAAATGAAAGCATTATCCATCCCCTTCACATAAGTTGAATAGCAGGCAAACTCTTTTTACATTACATTAATCGATACAGTCGGAAATTCAAATACAAACCTTTAGTTAATACTCGAGCCTAGGCTTGGCCGAATTTTTTTGCGGCTTTTCATACAATATACATGTATATGTATATGTATCTTAATTCTGGTGTATTTGTTTGTAATAAAAACTGATTCTGTTGTACAAAACATTCTGAACACGTATATGTACGTGTAGCAGTAACTTGACGTAGCTAGATTACAGCCCTAATACTGGCATTATATATGGAATTGTGCCATTATATAGCAAAAGTATAATTTTCAGAAAGATTTCAAAACTTTTCCATTAATCACCAACATATATCATAGCCACAACCTGTCACAGAATTACGCTCCATGCAACCGTTTTTTAGTTCTAAGTTTCTGATTTTTTATTTATTCTCTTAATGGACATACATATAATATATCACACACGTGGAAATAAAACTCAAAAATAGGTTTGTACATAATACTTTTCCAAATCGTTTTGAAGAGGGCATACCTTGGTGATGAGAAGGTAAATTGATTAATTTGCTATTAACGTCTACCGCACATTGTTGTCCTTTAAAACTGACTTTGACCTACTTATTTCACATCTTATCCCGGCGAATCCTGCGACGCATGAACACGAGAACTGGTTGTCCCCATCCGTGCACGTTCCTAGGTTTAGGCATGGGTTACTGAGACACTGATCTACAGCTGGAATATAACAAAATTTACATTAAATGAAAGGGAATAGGTCAGTCTTCTCTCATCTCAATGCCTTCCCTCCCTCTTAATCTCCTCTCTCTCTCTCTCTCTCTCTCTCTCTCTCTGACACAACCACACACACACACACACACACACACACGCACAGAGAGAGAGAGTCATGCACGTACACACGCTCATGTATGCACGCACACAGAGTGTTCAGCGCGCTTTTACCTAAGCAAAATACAAAACCTGGAGATAAAACGTCCTTCTGGGATCTTGAAGTGTACACCGGTAATAAAACCTCACACCTACTCGTGCTGTTCTCAAAGATGACAAAACGGGTAGGTGTGATCAAGTGTTTTAAGCCAACAGTTAGCCTGAAAGCGGTTTTAGTGAAACCGGTGATAAACTCGACCATATTTGCTCTATTCTTTTGCACTAACCTAATCACGCGTCTATTCACTTTTTCATTATTAAAATTAATTCTTTAAAAACTTAGATATTAAAAAAGCATTGGGGTCAACATCTACTTGTGGAAAAAGTGAAAGAATGAAAAAGGTATACACATTTCAAAGGAGTATACTTACTGTCTTGTGCTGACGTCACAATCACCAGAAACAGCACACACAGGTGACATCGGTAGCTTGAGACCTTCATTTTAGACGTGTTTTAGCATCCTCCGAGCTATAAGACAGCTGTAGTGAAGAAGAGAAAAAATAGAATTATTATATAACAGTTGCAAGGGTAACCTGCCTCCCCCCAAAAAAAGAAAGAAAAAAGCGAACGAGTCAAAACCAAGAAGTTTTTACATTCAAGCCCAATCAATGCATATTCTTGTACATTTGCGTTTTATATGTAGTGAAAAAATATCCAGAAAAATCGACGAGAAGAATGTTTTTTTTTGCCTCCCCCCCCCCCCCCCCCTCAACCACAACCCCAGCTATATTCTGGCATAGCCACTTTTTACGTCTCTGATGCATGCTTCTGGGTCTGCAAACAGAGTGACAGATCTACAGGGGATATTTAATCGACCATATCGGCATTTACTGCTGACCTAAAAAGGCAGGGAATCTACTAAGACCCCATTCCCACAGATTTTAGATCGATCTATCCCTGTGGGGAGTCTCACTAGATTACTGTCAGCTTAGCCGGCTTAAATGTCTGTCCCGCCTACTAAAAGCTGTAAGGGGGTAATTAACTACCGTGCACGCTCGGCTAACAGCAATTTAGCGTGAACCCCCAGGGAGTTAGGTAGATCTAAATGGATCGATCTAAATCTGGGCATGCAGTCTAAGACAGCCATCCTGACCGGCTCTCCTTTGCAAGATGTTTTTTTGCATCAATATATCCAGAGGAAGCCATGATCAATGATATTTTTTGTAGACGACATTGTTATAGGTATATCGACATTTTACATTAAGGACTTTGACGTATTCAAACTACTGGAGCATTGTCCCCAATTGACTTATCGAAGAACTAGCATGAAGGCCAAGCAACCTTTACTTAAGTTATTGGCCCAGTATTTTCCCCCGTGCACACAGTCAACTCCTTTTCACAGACGAATCTGGGGATGAATTTCATGCCTGTTTCCAAAGAAATCTAAAAAAATCGATCTTACTGCACACCCTAATGCAGTGTCGACGACCGTTGCTTTAGCCATGACAATGGAAGTAAAAACTTTTATGTAATACAGGTTCACATATTCCCATGAATTATGAAACATGAGATTTGATAATGCTGATACATGTATACCAGTCTATGCCATGCGCTTTTTATGCTCTGGGAAGTCTGGGAGTACAGATAACTTATGTATTAAGTGAAAGGAATGCTATGTCCTATTTAAAGGCAGTAGGCTTGCACGGAAAGCTGCTTACAAGTGTTTTTTTATATATTCATAACCAGCTTAAGAAATTGTTCCTTTCTGCGTCCCGTAGTGCAGCCCCGTTTGGGAGTATAAAAAAATCTTTATATGCCGACAACCGGCCGACCATTGAGCATTCTTTCTGCAGCCAAAGCGATGCGTGTGCCTCCTTTCTATGACCACAGCGATGCCAGTTCCATGGTTGCACAAAGAACGCAGAAAGGACGCTGTCCAGTGTAAAGGGGGTTTTAGTTACTTCCGCGCAAAGTGACAATCTAGGGAGGCCAATATAGCATTATATTTTTCCCAGATGAAATGCTTTTATCTATAAATGTATGGATGTGATCTAAAGCACAAATGTGCCTTGCTCTTTTTACATTTTAAGATGTTTTCTATTCGTTAAAATGATAAAATATCTCGTCAAAAAGTTGTGGTCAAAATTAGAAAAAACAGCTTTGGAAAATTAAGGGCATCTTTGGGTTGGACATTGCTTTAATATTTCACTCAAGCGACGAAAAAGATAAAAAACGATGCTTAATTAGTTATAAGCTTGTTGTATGCAAGAGTGTTATACGGTAATGAATTTTCACTTGCTCCCGACAGCATCGAGAGATGAGCGGTAGAAATAGCAGTTAAACTAATATTCGAATAAATGTCTAAAATAATAAATTAAAAAACTGAAAATAACTCACCTGTAATAGTCGAGCTTGTCCTGTCCTGACTTTTGCACAAGCTGGTGAATAGAAAATGACGGAATAGCAACAACTCAGACTGATCAATCTGCGCTGCTCACAGATTAATCCACCGTGCGATTTGAAATAACACAACCGTATTATTGAATACACCGGTGTATCGGTCGGCGTGAGGACAACGCGTGTGTAGGCACGTTTTCACGGGCATCGATTTAACACTGCCAATCATTTCTGTGCTGTCAACGTGCTTGTCTACCGCTCTTGCTGCCCAAATAATCATTCTGAAGGTACAGTGGGTGGTAGTGGATATACATTTTAGGAAGGGGAGGAGTGTAATGATGTTTTTCTCTCCCAACTGTTAGTTTCAATTTGACAACATTTCATTCAAGTTTTAAAGGTAGATATTGGGAAGTTAGTGCATTTAATTTTTTCATAATAAATTTGTCATCACACCTATTCTTGTTTCCAACGTACTCGTAAAATGCTTTCTTATATTCTACTCAAGGCCAGGAGAAGGCGTGTAAGTCTGTTAATCTGCATTCAGCCAGAGTCCCCGTGGATTGCGCATTAGAGTATGATTATACTCGAAAATAAATCTATCGGAGTTTGGACAGGAAACTGTTCAGTTTCAGGCAACTTGCCTGCGTGTCTCAAATGTTTTGGCCCAAGGCACAGAAGGATGGCGCCCTTCCTGCCCTTTGAAAACTAAGCATGGTTTCCCGTTTTCGAGATCAATTTTTAGTTTATACAAGTCTACAACCGTAAAAAGACGTTCCAATGGAGTTTTAATGAACGTTTTTTTTTTTGTTTTTTTTTTTTTTTTTTTGAATAAGGTATATCTCAGGACCTCCACATAATCGTTATGTATACAATGCAAAGAAATATCCATTAGAATCATTAGTAAGGAATAATCAGCATTTGGCTGATTAGCTTACACTGTTACACTGTTAGCCTTTTCTTAAACAATCTCAGAAATAAAGGTACAGGATGTTACATGTGGACAGGAACTTGTAAAATTAAAGCCAATTTGCTTGCTTGTTTCAAATGTTTTTACCCAATAAATGATTAAAGTTTCGCTAGCTGGACTTTAAGATTTAAAAAAAATGGTTTCGCGTTCTTGAGAACAATTTTGACAATCGGCTGCTTGCTTTCTAAATAGACAGACAGAAGACATTGTTTCAAGTTGATATTGTCAATAATAATAATTATCATTATTATTATGTGACGCTAATACGCTAATTTTCAAATTTTCTGACACACTGTACGTTTGAAAACATTAAAGCGTCACATTACCTGTATTTAATTCTAACTGTATTGGTTTCTGAACCACTTTTTACTGTGCGAAACGTAAACCCCAAACTCCACACAGTCGTTCAAAAACAAAAGCATTAAAAATCTTTTAATTCCACTAGGAGTTGAGATCGCAGGAAAAAAAGGAAGCACATGTGCTCTTGAGCACTGCACCCGGTCATGTTTAACATCTTTAACTAAATGGCCACTATCAAACATTGATCTCAAGCAATCTAAAATAAATGGGCTGGGCAATCCCTTTTAAGGTGATTGATTTTATATTGATTAAAAGTGATAAAAAATATCGACTGTAAACTGAAAAATGTCAAGGTGAAGTTTAGGTAAAAAAACATTCCATACCAGTTTTTGATCAATAGGTATAATTGAAAGGTCATACACTGTAGCAGCATATTTTGGGACTTCTGTTTAGTTGTTTATTGCTATTCGTCGTTCATATATTGACCATAAAAATATCAACCATTTACCAGCGGCCTGTTGAGTGAGCACGTAGATGTACAAATATCCTCATCGGGCATAAGATCAGCTAGTGAATAGCCAGAAGAATATCTCATGAAACAATATTTCTGTTCCCGGTAGAGGGCGCGTAATATCCACCTAGACTGGTAAAAAAAAAGGAAAGGAAAGAAACAAAAATTGATTTTTGACTCACTTCGGGAGACAGGCTGTCTTTACTTTACCAACCTGAGCGCAAACTTTAAATTTACTGATAACCAAGGCGTAATTCAAACCGTATCAGAATCCATTTTATAGAAAACTGTTATTGGCTTTCGATTAATAAAAACCACGTTAAGTATAATATTATCGAGTTTTGGTACGCTTTGGTATTCCCAGCAATTTTGAGAAGGTTAAGCCAAATCACTTTGATTAAAACATTTTAACTATGTTTTGAAAATGTTGGGTGTAATTGTAACATATAATTTCCGGTGCATTTAAATATAAAGTTGTCATTGGCAAACTTACGTGTATATGCTTCATTTTTCTTTCTTTCAATTTTTCATATTTGATATGGATTTATTGGCCTAGAAATCTAAAGAAAGGAGTACATGAACCGCGCTCTTGAAAAGTTGACCTAATCATATCCATTTTCAATTAATAAGCATTATCAAATATTGATCACAAATAGTTACTTGTTTTTGACACGACGCTAGTTAGACACAATCTGATTGACAAAAATATTTCTAAAGTGATTGATTTTGTGATATTGATCACTTATAATAAACAGGTCAGCTGCAGCGTGCAACAATGTCAATGGCAATATCAAGGTGAGGTGAAATCAATGCCCCAACTGTTCGCCAAAGTTTAAACCGCCACAGCTCAGCGGACACATGACGTCATAAGTACGTCATTCAGCTACAACGGCATTAATATCATTCTACATCTAACAAACCTTAATGTATCATATAAACACTTTGGCAGAGGGTTCAATGACATATTTATCTGAAAAGAAAATGAACATCAATAGCATTTTTTAACAAACTAAATAATTCCGACAACAAATAGTTCGATTGTGTGATAATATTTGTACCGTGGGTCCATATTGGACCAGAATCAATTTGTTACAAAGATATTTACCACAAATATATTTACCACAAAGATATTTATATTTACCAACATCAACAACAACAATTGTAGAAGTCATTTTTATATTTTATCGTTTACAGTCATTGCAAATTTGACTTAGCCGTCGATCTAAGTCTTTTAAATATGCCAATTCAATAAAGATTGTCAGAGGTTTTCAGTCTATTCGATATTTGCCTTTAGCATCACAAGATTGGAGATCGAAAATACAATTTCTCACATCGGAGATATAAACAGTCCGCTCCCTTAACAAGCACCAGTGTGCGGTAGTGAAATAGCCGCGCAGAATTGTCCGTTATATATCAACGGTTATTAGAATAAGTGGGTATACACACACACATAACGTAGCTATAGATGCAAGTGAATCTTGCCAGAAACTGTATCAAACTGAATGCTATTTCCTGAATTTACAACGTTTCAGCAACAAGAAAAGAAAATCTCCAAATTCGCAGATAGTAAGGAAGCTTGAGCCCACAAATATCCCCATCAGACCGCCAATATCACCTGCAATACAAATCGAAGTCACTTAAACTGAGTATCATGCAATATTGGAATTTAGCAGATGAGATTCAGTTTGGGTCATTCACAGTTGCTGGTGAAAACACCTTACTAGCATTAAGTGCGGAATATTGAAAATTAATAATTTTGTGAAAATGAACAAGTATAATGAACTTGTTGGACTGATAAATTTTTACTCAGCTTGTATACCATTTACCGTACATAACGATACACTGTTCAGAAATGGGAGTACCATACCTATTAACTGAGCAAAGTAGTATTTTGGACTTTGTTCTATGATATCGTAATTCATCTGCTGGTAGAACAGGCGCATCTCCAGGAATTCTTTCCTGAAATCAAAGGATTCATGTATTGGTATGTACATGTAAGAAAATTAAACTAGTAGAGATATTATTTTTAAAAAATTTAGTATCTAAGAACTACCAGCAATATCCACTCTGAGCTAAATCGGTCAGATTCTGCCATCACAATCATGCTCCTCTTGTTACTAGATCTTCAAATTGAAATATACAAATATGTTTCATTCAAATATACCCACAAAATTATTAAATTATGTGACTTTTCTGAGAAAAAATAAAAAGGCGAAAGCATGAGAGAATAAGTGTGCGATGTCCATATGACAACAGTTTGAATGTGGTCAACCTAGAACTTTCCTCTTTTTTTTTTTTTTTAAAACCTTTCGGTTCAATTCAGTAACCTCCTTTCTCTGGCAGGTCACATGCCTATAGATGGCGCTTTAACTCTCCATCTTGGTACTCATCTTGGTACATACCTTATCGACCATTTCCGTATCGTAACTGCAACATCTATTTCCCTTAATAAACATTAGTTTGCCTTTAGGAGGTTAGAGTGACATGTAATTGATTTTATTTTTCCTCTTTTTCCTGGAATATGAAGGGAGGAAATGTGTTTCGTAAGAGAAAAAAAATGTTGCGGGTGGGAAAAAACTACAAAACTTCTCCTAGTGAACTCACTTCAGATACTCCTCAGTATAATTAAACTTCTTTAACTGCTGCAGTGTAGGTTCGTTGGGATAGGAGAGATGCGACAGTTGAGAACTGTACAGCGTCTGATAACATGGCGGCTTGCAGCCACATCTGGTCTCTATCATTGTATTTTGCATAAACGAAACTGGAAAGAAAATCCGACACAAAATATGAATATCACATTTAAATATGAAAATCAAATGACCCAAAAATACCTTTTAAAGTTGGGAACAATGACACATTAACGGACAAAAACTAACATAATCCCTCCCAGAGTATTTTCCCGATTGTTTTCTCTAAATTTCGGTAGAATTATAACATTTTGCACAACAGTATTTATCCAACTTATTTTCTTGTCACTTTTGTACTGCAATCTAAGAGACAGCATTCACCGGTGTATAAGGGTTTCACCCTTATTACTAAGATGTCAGCAGCACCTCTCGCTGATTCTCGCACATTTTCTACTCTTTAGTGACGTCACAAAGTGCCATCAGCTTCGTTTTAGGCTTTTTATTTATTTATTATTATTATAATTCTTGCATTTGCATTTGAACTTACTATTATTGAAATTATTAAATCCTACTAAATTAGATATGCATGCATTACACACTGACGTTATTAAATTTTTATGCGATTGTGTGCAGCTGCCTGTGATAACTTACCTAGAGATTTGCTGACACAAACTAATGCCTCCCAGACATTACAGCGCCGATAACCACCTGAAGAAGTGTAGATGTTGTACTTGCACGATACAATCAGTTATATCCACCCATCAATTTGGTTATCTTAAAGATGTTTGTGATACAATGTATTGCTTAATATGCTTTGTATAGTAAAAGACTCGTTTTTTTTAGGATATCTCCTCACTTTGTTGCTTTAATAAAAAAGGAAAAGCATATTGGAAGCCGTTGAAACGACTTCAGTATACATGTTCGTGTATAAACTGATTTTGCTAATTTTGTTGCAATGAAGAGAATTTTACTCATGATAGTAAAAGGTAAAAAATGAGAGAGCGTGAGCAATGCTATATAGTGTAGATAATAATTTTTGCAACGGTTTTGGATTGGATTAACCTTAGAGATAAAAGGAAACTTGCCGAAATCATTTTGTTTTGCTGTAGAAGCGTATGAGGAGCACAGTGCGTGTTGATACTTTATAAATAAAATAAATTAGAAATAAACGTAAAAAAAAGAGTACTAAATGGGCAGGGTCGGGATCAAAACCACGAGTACCGCCAGCGCTCATGCTGATGGTAATAAATATAGCTTACCTGGATGATAAAACAAGGTACAGTCGCATACGTCATTAACGTATCTTGCCTGGCACTCGTATATACACCCGGACAAACTGTACGTGGGGTAAAATTTTAAAGGGTTTCGAAACGTCGAGGCCTTGGTATCTATGCAGTCTATGCCGCGATATGGCAGGGCCTGGCCTATTATCTATAAAGGCATAAGAAAACTTAAATACTGTGTAATGTTCTCACTCACCTAACTATTGATAAAAATGAAGAACTATTGGTTAACTTCAACATATGAAGGTGTTAAGTATAGGATAATATAAACAATATGAGCAGACCAGCCGAAAATTACCCGTGGTACTTCTTAAAATATACTGACACACTATACAAACTACATATTAAAATTTTAGTTCAGATCTTAAGACGACACGTGCGTTTCATTATTCTTTCAATATATCACTTTATTACACACATGCTGTACATATATACTATATGATATAAATGCTACTTCTCAAAAGAGTCCAATCCACATGTAGCTAACTGTATACTCACTTGTGTCATGCGTATGGCGACCAGTGCCTCATAGCCTGCAGACACAGCAAAGCCTTGTTCGTGTACTAGAGGGACTTCATATGGCTCGTGGAGCAGCGCCTAAAATTTTAATGTTAAAGACAACGATGTACTAGTAAATGCTCTATTTTTTGGCATTATAAATTGTAACTGACATTGTATATTGAGAATTTTGGTTTATAAAGTTTATACAGAAAGGTAGCATTTTGTAATTACTCATCACAATTAGGGAGCATTCACATCGAGAAGAGCCGAGGTCTAATAAGGCCGCGACCTAAATATCGCGGACCTACATGAAAGGGAAACCGCTTAATCCTGTAATGGTCTTTCCGCCTCTCACAGGCCTCCCCAAGCGTCGTCCCTCGACCGGTTGAATTGAGCCGAGATTTAATTAGACCGCATTCACAACGAGTTGAGCCATGGCTCTACAAATCCAGGAACTAAATATGGCGGACGTACATGAAAGAAAAACCGCCTAATCTTAATAGTCTCTAAGCCTCTCACACGCCTTCCAACGCGTCGTCCCTGCGGGGGTACAGTCATTAAATCTCGGCTCCATTGGGACGACACATGGGGAGGCGTGTGATAGGCGGAGAGACTATTAAAAGATTAGGCGGTCTAAGTGTTCCCCTGCGGGGACGACGCGCGGGGAGGCGTGTGAGAGGCGGAGAGACCATAAATGGGTTAAGCGGTCTTCTTTTCATGTAGGTCCGCCATATTTAGGTCGCGGCCTTACTAGACCTCGGCTCTTCTCGATGTGAATGCTCCCTTATACACACTATACCCTACACCATTATTAAGAGTCATAAATTATCCATGCATACTGTGCAAAAAACTCTCTTCACATGCTCACTCTTTGAATTGGTCTACTCTTTGAATTGTGGGTAAGATGCGTTGGGAGCGCTGGACCTAAAACGCAGCGACGAAATCGGTTACCTTAACACCAGCCGACAAAGCAAACCCCGGCGTATACTCCTCATGCTGCAATTTCATACGCAACCACAGTCCAGAAGAACTGCCAGTCCTCTCAGCGGTGAGCGAGCCATTAGAATTAAACGTGAAACAGCGCCCCATGCTGGTAAAAGTCGTAGTAAACGCCTCACTGCAGTTGATGGCATGGTTCTTCCAGAAGCAGCTCCAGAACATGTCGTCTACGCTATATCCGGCCATGGAAATCAGGCTGTCGGTCTTCGTATTGTTTAGCACTATTGGCAGGAGGGGATCAGACCTGTTGATGTCGTTTTTCAGAGAGGGGGGTAGCGGAGAGATGTAATGAAGCAGCGACATCAGCGTTTGGTTTTTGATGATTTTGGATTTTTTGTATCGGTTGACGTTGCAGATGGTCACAGCTGGAAAGCGGAGAGAACGACGGTATTCTATGCCGACTTTGGTTTGCACCGGGTAGTGATAGTAGTCGATGACAGAGTACGTGATCATGACGAGACAAGTTACAGTCGCCATTAAAAGAAAGATGGCCCAAACAATTCTGAAAAAAAAAAAAAAAAGAAAAAGAAACATGAAAAATGGAACAATTTTTTTTAATTGAACGAATAACGTTTTGAGACAACTAAGAACAACATATCGAAGGGGCCCCCGATTTATAGTTGGATGTTTATCCTATATCGTGCTAAACTGGTTGGATTTGCTCAAAAATTAATGTTTTCAAGACGATAAGTTTTAAAAATTAGCCGTAGAGTTATCTGGTGCATCGTCAGAATTATCCTGATGTACGTCAAATAGCATGATTGGTTTGGACAACTTTTGGCTTGCGCAACTTTTGGCTTGGACAACTTTGGCCTCTTTGCAAACCCGAAAATTAAAATGTGTGCACTATATGTTTAGAAATAATATATATACTATAGATATTCTGCGTACACTTTACGTTAAAATCACTACTCAACACTATTCGATGTTTATCACTAAACTGCTTCACTTCTTTTACCAGAGGGACCTTCAATAAATGAGGCCGTCATCGGCCAAATTTCTAACATCTTACTTTAGTTTGTACTTTTCTTTTAATAGGTATGTCATACTATTATAAGTAATTTTAAAAGTGGGTAAAGATCAAGTAGACACAAATTATTATTATTATTTTTATTTATTTATTTATTTATTTATTTATTTATTTTTTACTTAGAAATTTAGTGTTAATTTTAGTATTGCAGTCAATAGCAAATAGGTCCTTATGGAATATACATACATGTATGTAGCCACTGGGTATGCTTGTAGTCGTGTTTTCCAATTTCACCTTTACTGACATTGTGCTGGGAATAGCTAGCTACAAATGGGCACTTATCTAGTTGATCTATCGGAACGTGCCAAGTATAATTTATGACTGTTGTTTCTCCTGCACTTCGCTAGATTGCTAGACTGCAAGATATTGCAACTCAACGTAACTGGTACATGTAGGCATAAATAAATTGCAGTTTATTTGTTATGGTTGATATGGGACACGTCAATATAAGTGCGGTTCATGGCAAGTTCAGTGTATTTTAATTGCTAGATCTTTTTGTTTTACTTTGTGACAGAAAAGGAAAGAGTGATTTTAATGTGCACATTGTATATAGCAATGCACAGCAGTTTCAATTTACGCAATGCACAGCAGTTTCAATTTACTTTGTGAGTCTATGGTATGATGGTTAAACAGTTTTCCACCTTTTGCTTTATGGCAGGGAAATTCGTCGATTTTGTGGAGATTTGCAGGCACTAAAGGAAGACAGAAATGTGTATTTTTGCGAAAAAAAGAATATATCAACCCGCGTTAAGGTAAAAGAAAAATACACAGTGCTCCGATTTCCTTGCACAATGTTACATGCAATTACATGTAATAATGCATTATCAAATAAGTACATAGAGTGCTTCAAGATGAACTTGCTTTAAATGCAACATGAATGACACCACAGATAGTGAATTATCAAAGAAATGAGAAGTATTTCAGCATAAATATCTTAAAACTTCAATTACACAAATAGAAAACAACAACAAATACACGGTGTATTATGTGTACCTGCGTATTAGTGACCTTTTGGCCAAGAAGCGAGCCCCATGCAAAGTTGTTTCTTCAAAAAATGTCATCCAAACACTGCTCTCGTTTCGAGTCTCCGTGGTTTCCTTTGGGGTCCCGTGTAACTCCACTTCTTTTTGCATTTTAATTCATGTTACATCAACGACCAAGCTGCCTTACTTTTCAAATACGTGCCAGTTATTGTAATTTATTAAGGATAAGCCCTCCTGGGATCCTCTATAACAGAACTGGTCCACGCAGTAAATTGTAGATTCAACAGATATTTTTCAGATCTTTGGCAGCGAAATCCCAAAAATTATAGGCGTGCTTTCATTTCCAGCACCTCTTCCCCAGTAATTCCTAACTGTCCTGGAATAGCCGTGCGCCGTGGGTAATTCTGCCGTCCAACTGACAATAAGTTAGGTTCAGCAAAGCTAGTCTCCAGTAATTGACCCTGATTAATATTTTTTTACATATGGGAGCGTTAATATACCTGAGGCCTTTTTCATTATTATTTGATGGCCTTTTGCGCGAACACTGGCCTCATGAAATATGATGGTACAGCCGATCGCCATCATCAAGGGACGTCATGGGGTGATTAAAGGGGCGCTCAATACTGTGTACGTAACGCGTAGACATATTAGTAGATACTCAGGGTCGTATTGCTTGGCTGAGCTTATGACCATACTAATATCAGTTCGCCTTTTTCATATTCTGTTTTCGACAAATGATTCCCCAGCTTACTGGACGTTTGAGAAACCTTATTTCAGTGCTCGACATTACCTTCTACCAGGGTTGCAGATTAATTATGTTTATCTTGGACATGATAACGTAATTTTGTCCAATTCATGGTACATTTCTCCAACGCGACAGTGGAGAAATGTACCATGATTTAACAAGATATTGTACGTATCTGTGGATATCTAGTGAAAAATCCATCCGTGGCCCTGGGAGAAGGTAGTTCGCTATACTGGTCTCTAAATATTGGCGTGATCACGAGTATAATAAAGCTCTGAACTGACGAGTGTGCGAATGACCTCGTGTGGCACGTTTTCAAATAAACTGTAATGATTTTTCGGGGCGGATCCAGGATTATATTAAGGGGGAGGGGGGTCCGGAATGACAGGCCTCTGATGCAAAGCCGACCATCGCCCGCTTGGTTAGGGGTTCGGGGAATGCTCAAGGACTCCGAAAATTTTTCGGTGTTTTGGGGAACAAACAGTGCCCTTTTGTACGGTTTAGAACTATAATTTAGTTGGTCAAAATTCTAATTTCAAGAGGGAAATATTGGTGCGATATATTTTTCAGAAACCGAAGGGGGGTGGGGGTCAGGACCCCCATGGCACCTCCTCTAAATCCGCCACTGGTTTTTGCACAAGCAGCCATAGTGAAAGTTCCAAACAAATCAATGACACGTAGACGTGATCATTTTGCCATTTCGTTGAGGTCAAATTTTTAACATATTTCTTCAGAATATGAAGATGAACGGGTATTGGAAATGTTGGTAAATACTGGCTTTTGGTGATTATTAAATCAATTGATAAAACCTACTGTAAGCATGATATTACCCCAGTGGGAAAACCGCGAAAGCGTAACACAGTGTGGCGTCAAACGTGCGGCAATCTGATAGGGCGGAGGTTGACTGTTTGTCAAATTCTATGTGCCACTAATGTCGTTGAAGAAAACAATATATAAATCTGGCACGTAAAAGAAGGTGAATTCGCACTTTTGTACAATAGACTATACAGAAGTAAAGATAAAACTACCAAAAACGTCAGTAGACAAATCCGTTAGGCTTGTCTTTCTTCCTGATCAAGTTATTCTCTAGATCCTGTAAAATTTCTCTTTATTTTGTCAAAATTTGCCGACATTGGGTTCTCCCATATTATTGTAATTGAAACACGTAGTCATTAAATAGAGGTGAAATATCGTTATCTCTTCCATCGTGCCCGACAGAAAACTATTTGCAAGTAGACATTAAGACGAACACGCAGCACGTGCTTGCCAACAATAGACCTAACAAAACATAAACATATATGTAGCTTTTTTATGCAAATTATCCTAAAGACGGCGGTGTAATAGGTGCATGTAGTAATTTGCCGACGATTTGACTGTTACGGACGTACAGAAATGTCGGCTCCAATGGATTAGCGCGTCGGACTTCTAATGGAGATAAGTGATTCGGAGGCTGTGGGTTCGAGTCCCACCGGAGTCGTTCCTTTTTCTTTCAAAAATTAAAAGCGATACTGAAAGCTACCTTACAGAATAGACGAAAATCATAAACCATGACATCATGTTAGTAAAAGACGACCCACTAAATCATGCACACATTTTATTTTGGCAAGCTAATTGAAACAGAAGAGACCATTCCCAGAGACTATCGTACTAACTTTAACTGAGCAAGTGTGCTATGGTGGAGCCTAGGGTTACTCCAAAAGACATCTTTTGCAAATGGAGTGAGATACAGGGTATCCGTGGAGAATGTTACAGCAAAATATCCTAATAACATTCTGTTCCAGAAAAAAAAAGGAAGAAAACCATGGGCTTGGAATGCTCTCGAAATGCGAAAGAATTTGACTTCTTAGGTGATATTGTCTTGCGCACACTTTTCAAGAGGCATTCTGCAACATGTCTACGGACCCTCATTTGGCCATCAACATACAGGAAATATGTTAGTACATTCGTTCTTCAGCAAAACCAATTTCCAGTGATGGCTGTCCAGGTTCTTGTACCTCTGGGGTCACTGAACGTAACATTCTCAACTGATATCTCTCACTCCATTATTTCATTGTCTAGAAAGACACTGACATTAGGGAATACCCCTTTAATAAAATATCTTTTAATAAAATCGTAATTTGTTCTTTTTACAGCCCGGGAGCCACCGGTCTGCCGCTAGGTGGCTATTAAACAAACCGAAGTCTTACACTTTTGAATCGGCTAAAATTTTAGAGATTTATAGGGTGTCAGAAATGATGCAATATCTCGGCTATGAACGTACTCAGGGACACATTACGTACATTGACATATTGAGAAATAAATTTCGAATGATGTGAGATGCACCACGAGTTGATCTAGAGCCTATTTAGTGTTAAAAAACTAGTTTGAAATCGAAAATTTACGAAAGCTATAACGGAAGTTCATCTTTAACTGTGATCTTTGTATCTATAGAGGCCTCCGCACAACTTTTAATTAGCAGTAAGTTGTAGCAAATTTATTCAGCTTTCTGTCAATGTAAGCATGTAAAGAACTTTACCTTAAGCTGTGAATGGCACAAATCAATTCACGGCCATGTGAGCCTGAAAACTCTTACTTACGATATCCGCATATAAGCCTCGCTTTGGCTTAGTGCTTTCTCATGAACTTCAGTCTCGTTTTAGTTTTTTCCTTCACACAGTATTACTTATATTAGGTACCGGCAGCAAGCATATCACGCATAGAAAAACCTGCTTAAAAGCGCCAAAAAGGTCATTTTCAAGGTTTAATTTCAGTATTAAATTTAATAGTAACCCCCTATATTTTTATACCATATAAAAGGGCAGGTGTTGCTCTTACAAATCATATAAAACAAAGCTAGATTTGACATTAAAAAACGTAGTCTAATAAGAGATGTAAATAACATGTTACGCGCAGTTTAGCAGAATTGTACTGCTGCTGACAGCACAGCAGCGCTTAGGTGCAAATGCGCTCCTTGACAAGGCATTAGAAAACGTCTCGGGGATTTTCCGCTTTTACTTGCACACGCATGTTTTTGTTGTCATCTTAAAGCTGAAAAGAAGAGCTAGCCAACGAAGTAACATTCGAAAATATCCACCAAGAAAAAATTATAAAAGTCCACAAAAAAAGGTAAGTTTTAAAGATTTGTCGAAAGAAAAACTAAAATATTTATATAATGCAAATTATTTACCCCCCACAAACTATGTATCAAAATAAAGTGCAAATTCTGTAGATTTTAATGATATTCGAAACTAAATTACAAATCCACAGGCGCAAATTCTCCAGGCGATCAAAGATATCAACCCGTGTGCCGTCAACAACATGGCTGCGCCCGCGAAGAGCGTGTCGAAAGCTCCTCTGCCGTTTTTATCATAAAATTTGTGTCTACTTGTCTAATTTAGGGACAATGAAAGGTAAGAAACCCCCTAAGCTAGTCACGGTCACATGCTTTTGGTATTTCTTGACGAAATCTATAAAATATGTTCGAACTACTTCAATATGCATGTGTAAAGAAAGTTGAGTTCATTTGGTTTGTATTACGGACGAGGCCTCAGGCAAACAATGGACTTCAGAGCTTTCCTAGTGTGTCCAAATTAAAAAATGTGACACGTTTCTGTTATACTAGTGTTACATATGATCTAAAAATTGTACTGATTTAATTTAAGGACTTAGGGTCTCATATTTTTTAAGATAATTAATTTTCTACTGCACACGATCATGAGCGATTATAGGCCTACGACTTTTTTTAGTAGAGCTATATTTAAAAGACATCGTATTTGACAGGAAGTAACTGATGCTATAATTTATTCATTGTTTAAAATTGCAAACACTTATTTCATTTATTCAAGGCAATATATTTTGACAGTGTTATTTACCATTATTTTAAGGCCACAAGCAGAACTCGGGAATGGCCAGCCCCAACACAAGCTGGAATGAGTGTGAATTGCCTGAAGTAATTATCAGTTGAATAGGTAGTAATGGAACATATTCTGCTCTCATCAATAATTTAGGCCTTACTGCTGTATATCAAGAAATATTTAAGAAACATAATTTTAGCATAATTCTTAAAATGAAAAAAGGGAAATTAACTTATTAAAATATTGTATGAATATATTAAAATTAATTTTAGAAAATTTTGTATTTTATAGATTGGGATATTTCTTACTTTCACATCATGATGCTTCGTGAAACTGCTCAATGTTTTTACGTGTGAAAACCTTTGATCAATTATTTTAGATGATGACTACCTCCATATATTGGGAAAAAATCTTCAGCGTGACAGAATATGGAAGGTGACCAGATCCCCTATTGTGCATTGTACAAACAAGCATCGTGTCCAGTTGTTTGTGTTGAGAAAGATTTATGCCTTTTATTAAAGGCTATTTAGTAAATTTAATTTTAATTTGAATTAAGAGGAAAGGAAATTTATTTCAAGTGGGTTCTAAGACAAAAAATAGGAGATAGAAGACACAGACTGAATATATGTCTTTGCATGGGACCTTGAACTGAAAACATTATCCAGTCATTGTTTGGAAATTCCTATCTTGAAGGATTTACAGATGCTGTACTTAAAATACAAAAACATATTCTGTTAAAGCAGTGAAATGCAGTTATATGCATTGCAAAGAATAAGA
The DNA here is from genome assembly GCF_051362555.1 of Lingula anatina. Taxonomy (NCBI): domain Eukaryota; kingdom Metazoa; phylum Brachiopoda; class Lingulata; order Lingulida; family Lingulidae; genus Lingula; species Lingula anatina. Next base: position 7,893,121 of record NC_141769.1, read on the forward strand.
GTACTAGTGTATTAAAAGTAAGATTGCTCTGGATAAGAAATGTTGGCATAATAAATTAACAGGACAGTCAAATTACTGAATGCAAGTAGATTTTTCGGGTATTTATACTCTGTTTTGCCCATTTTAAAAAAATTATGTCATCTAAATACTTTGTAAATGCAATATTGTTAAAGATAAGGTTATTAGCTTTCCAATGATACCTAGATCAAGCCTGTGGCATGAATGGTAACTGAGTAATCATCAATTTACTTTTGCAATTCAGTTTAAGTACATGCAATGGTAGAAATTCCATCTGCGATATTGCCTTTTTTTCTAATTTTGCAAGCTATTTATAGAAAAAGTATTATCCCAGTGTATTTGAAAAAAATTAGACATGATATCTGTATATAGTTGTGCCATTTAAAACAAAAATTGTTAGCAATTACCCGTAGAATAACAAATAATAAATGCATCAATTTGCTTGTATGTGAATAATCAGCATTGTTTTATTATGGCCGCTTGATACAAAATAGCATTTTCATTGCAGAGTATCTCAGAAACGGTTATTTTTTTCCAACATGAAATGATGTATTTTACTTCTATCTATATAGTTGTAAGTAATGCATTACTTTAATACTTACTGATATCATTTTTGGTCAGTACAGAGGGTCTGTAAAATGGCAAAAAATAACGGAATCTCTATTAACTTGAAACGTCTATTTTACTAAAACTTAAATCGCTCATATCTCGGGAACTGTTGGTGCTAGAGAGTCAAATAAAGTATCATTGTACATCATTTCCAAAGTTCTTTCATTTGGTGCATTGTTTATACCTGTAAATATTGAAATAAAAAATGGCTGCCGATACCTAATAACTTATATAGAGCAACTGAGTATTGGGGACAATGAAAATAATTTTTTTTCTTGGCACTTACCACGGTGCTAATACAAATGTATTTTAACTTTTTTTTTTACATTGTAAATAAACCCTTTTATTACATGAGGCCAATTAACTGATGAGGGTATTCCTTTCATTAAATATGAAAAATAACAAATGAAAGACAATTTACATATAATCACATTGTTATATTTTATTTTAATTATACATAAAATTCAACTAGTCTGAAATATTTTACCAGTGAGACATGTATGTTGCAAAATTGTTATTTTACATTACATTGTACATTAATTACCCAGTAGGTGATAATTTAATGCTACCTTACTTGATTGGTACACATTTATATATATTTAACCATCTAACACACAATTCCCCTTTACAAAGTGGACCGGTTCAATTTTTACAAATAATACAATTTCATAAATTTTCCCAGAGTTGTCATATTAATTTTCTTTCACTGATACCAGGTACCAATCCATATTTGCATTTGAATAAACTTGTTTTATTTTGAAAAGTAGATATTATCTATAAGCTACACATATATAGAAAAAAACCTGCACAGTAAAAATAAAACAATGTATTGTTAACTTAGTTGCACATACCTTACACTTTTAACTAACTTCATGTGGTTAAAACTTAAAATGATTTCACAAACTGAATTTCTATATACTGATAACCAATAACTATTAATATAAGCAACAGCACAGCTCAAAAATATACTTTTGCATCCCTTAGAAGTATCGCAGAGGTTGTGGTGTTCATTGCCACACAGCATTTGGTAATGATGGGTGCTTTTTTATGATAATTGCAGGTCAAGGCACAGCAAAAGGAATAATCCTGGTCCCATTCATGCTATTTAAGCCTAGAAAAAATAATAAAGTTTTCAATAGAATATCATTAAAAAAATTCTAACTACATTTATCAAACGCTCACACACATACACACTGAAATTAATAATAATTTATTGCAATCTTTGTAATAGGTTAACTGTAACAATCAATCTTAAACAGCACTATATTTACAATCAATCTTTACCTTAAAATGCACTATTTATACTTAATTCATAACAGTAATTATAAACAAAAATCATTTGAAACTGAACTTTGGGCAAAGTTGCACACCCATCATCAATTAAAAACCCAATTTGAATCAAGGCATGAAAATATTAAAAAATATATGCAAGTCAGAGCACCACATCACTATCATATGCCCTCATCATTGAAGACCCTGTTTCATTTAATGTACATACACACATACATATATTATTCACCTATTTTAAACTTGCATTTTTATGACATATATGACATATCTTCTCCTCAAAACCCCCAACCAATGCAATAAAACTTTTTTTGTGTTTACATGTTTTTTCTAAAAAATTAACACAATACATGTACGTTTAACCCCCCGCCCCCAGCAAAAAAGAAAACATGTTTAAAGCCATAATTTAAGATTCATACCTTTTAAAACATGCCTATGGTTAGTTTACAATACTGAATCTTTAACAACTACTGGTACCAATGCCCCCTCCCCCTCCCCACCGCTATGCAAACAAGTGCCGGTAAACCACCATATGCACATATGTATACGTGTATGCAGGTTGGATGACAATGTCATTTTGCAATCAACTTCATCTTTTTCACATTAAAACACGAAAAAATTGCATGAGAAGCCAATATTCAAACATTTCACTTATACGGTGACATTCATTCCATACATGAGACCAGAACGCCACTGCCATCACTCGATCAACTAAATGATATGGTACCCGGCACGGTGAATATACAGCTTGTTGGAAATGTTGAAATTCTACAAATTACAGGCCATCGCACATCTTAAAAAATTTTAAGTTCAAAAAATATTGCCAAACTATGAAAAAACAGGAACAGATAAAGAAAAAACCCCTTAAGCTGCATTTGGCACAGTTCAAAAGTCAATGTTTACAATGACGTTTTGTCTGCGGCCATTTTGCTATTCGCCAGTAACTTTAGAGAATACTCAGTGAAATCAATACACGAACACTCCTTCGGTGTATAAAGTGTAACTTAAACATATACTGTATTGTCCCGCAAATTCATTAGCATTTAAATCAACTGTTCATTGCACAAACACATGTACAACTTACCTGTCTCTATGCCTTCGTCTCCCGCCAAATTTTATTAGAGTTACCACTCCACGTTTTGAAAACGAGGCCAAATCTAATGTTTTCCAAAATAACCGTCAAATGAGCCGGTGGCTCCCGGGCTGTAGTGGGTTGCGTTTGTTGTATGCATATATGAAAACGTGTTTGTGAAAAGATCCACTAAAATGACTCCCATTACTCTCATATGACTCCCATTACTCCTTGGTTGTCCAGCCACTATCTTTTTGTAGAATCTTAGCACTCTCCCTGTTACAGATTGTGTTAGTTTGGTACTCTACTAGAGAAGACTTCTGACTTCTTAATTTCCATCAAAATATCTTCTGATTTTGGTAAAACAGAGACTGGCGCTTAAAGCAAAATTCTGATAATTTAACTACGGAAACAAGAAAATCACATAGTGCAACACGAGAGGAGGGTCAATAAGGCGTGTTTCTGATACACATTGCTTTTATTCAATTCTTACATAAATAAGTACATTCAAAATAAATAAACACATGAAAATGAAAATCTCGGCCCTTTTAAACAAGTGTCACCAAGATGATAAGACACACACACATTAAAGGAGTTCATGTTGATATAAAAAGGTTTAAAACTGTCTATGTTCAGGGCCTCTTGCAATGCGCATTTGAATGCGTAAAATACCAGTGATGACAATATCCCGTTAGAAGTGAACAAAATGTGCAGAAAATGACTGCAAAGGACCAAAAAGTGGCATTCAAGTAGCTTTTATGTCCCATTAAGTGACATTTCCTTCCAAAAATACTTTTTAAGTGTTTAAGCACAGTGTGTCCCCATTCTGCAGGTATAAGAAATGTTAAATTCTGAAATTTGGCAACATTCATTTGCAATATACGTACAAGAAAATGCAAAATATGAAATTGTACATAAGAATATTACAGCTACACTATATTAGTTTACAAACCGGCGCATCACATACGCCCGCACCAATACATACGTAAAAAATGTCAAAATCCTGTTACATGTTGAACTGTAAAAATATTCAGTTAGAATAAGAAGAATAAGAAGTCATTGGTGTTAGCGGGCAAATGCGTTAATCACTAAAGCCACACCTATCAGCGCACCGACAAGAAATAGGGTGAAAAAAGCACAAAGAAATTTCACCCAGTGGGAGCTCTTGAAGGCTTCTTTTACGTGCATTTTACTTCGGTAAGCCTCTCTGAAACAGTCCAGCTCGGCTATTTTGCAGTGACTTTGGCACGGGCACCGTTTTTTGCATACTCTCTTGATCAATATCACGCAGCCTATAATGATACAAGATATAATGACGGCTAAATCCTTGATGAGCCAGATGAAAAAGGAACCTTCAAGTCTTCCCGTGGTATCAACAAACCAGAAGAGTCTAACGCGGCAGATCAAGATTGGTAGATCAACGAGAAAAGACGCCATGTATACTACAATGGCCTGCAACAGAGACGAATAGGCTGTCTCCTTACAAAACGCATCCACCGCCTTGTGCAGTATAGCATTAGCCAGAACAATATAAACCTCGGCAGCGATGGCAGATCCTTGAACAATATCTATGTATTCCCTGCCAAAAGCTGCAGCGTCAAGAATGAGGCAGACCTCCAAAGATTCCACGATCCAGAACACCGTGATGAGAACAAACATAAACTGGTTCAGCAATTTGTGGTCTGCATCCCCGTCGCTAGACGTCGACACCGGGTGCCTGTCTGCAATAGCCAGGTCCATGCTCCACTGGATCTGGATCAGGCGCAGCACCACTGGGAGTAAAACGGAGAACTGCGCACAAAGGATCCACGAGCGCTGAAAAGTGGGAGACTTATCGTTAAACCCATGTGATGTCATTTACAAGACTACAAATGCACTAGGAAAGCAGGTTAATTTTCGTTATTATCGATTTTTATCAGTTAGTAATTTGGCAAAGCAATCAATCAATTGATTAATTAATTAACTCAGTGAAATTAATATTACCTCTTTGGTAACGATGCATAATATCCAGACATGTAACTGATGTATTGTGTTAGTTGAGAACATATTCAATGGGTCCAGATGGTCATCCAGTTCTCCACATTAAACTATTCATTTTTAAGTTAGTCCATTTCTTGCATATTCAGAAAATTTCATCAAAATCCACCCATAAGTTTTTTTTAGTTAGGACTGGTGACGAATGGACAAACGAACAAAAAGACAAGTGAAAACATTGGCGGAGGATTCAAAGAAAACATGCAATGAGTGAGACGTGATTTATACTTCGAGTTCTCATGTCTTGTGTTTCAGGTAACTCTGAAATTCCTGAATGATTCTGACCAACAGTATATTATATTATATTATATTATATTATATTATATTATATTATATTATATTATTTAAAAACTTCAGTTGAAAAACTGATTAAAATCAAATTGCATTAGATAGACCAGGAATGTTGTAATCAGGTACAATTTAACACATTTTGTATTCTAATAGCTAAAAATTCTCACCACAGCTCCAACACTCAGTGAATTGAGCAGAGGCCCCGTGTCCACTGTACACTGACCAGAGAACCACAAGGGACAGACTTGGAGAATACTGGTGTTCTTTTCCATCAACCAAACAACGGCACTGCTTGTAGCGTTTCTCTGGGCGGTGTTTATGGCGTTGGCGTCTGGCAGCCATAACTTTGGTAGCACCGTGGCAATTAGTATTGGGGAGAGAAGCACGCATGTTGATACAGGGTCGGAGAACCAGTAGATGATCCTGGAAAAAGAATGTTAATGGTTTTAAAATATATTCTATTCTATATACACACTGTATGTTTCCCGTACAAAATATGTAGACGCTTTAAAATATTAGTAGGCCCTAGCTGCAATGAAAATGTGTTTTTTCAAAAGAGAGAAAATGAGAAATCAATAAGCAAAGTAAAATTAAAGAGAAAAACTACCCTTCCACTATTAGGTGCACAACAATATGCAGCAATTTTTCCCCTTTTTGAAATTAAAGTGTAAGCCTCCAACACAGAGTATCCGATCTGGAATGCATAAAAAAATATGTCGTATGTGCGGCCCCGTGGCGCAATGGATCAGCGCGTCGGACTTCTAATGGGGATAAGTGATTCGGAGGCTGTGGGTTCGAGTCCCACCGGAGTCGTTCCTTTTTGCTGCTGCTAATCATCATAGGTTCACAAATTCTCACTTGGAACAGTTCAAGAACCGTTTTAGTACATCTAGCAACCAACGGCTCATACGCGATAAAACTAACGATTAAGAGACCATTCCCGCAGATATTTAGATCGATCTATCCCCCTGGGGAGTGTCACTAGATTGCTGTCAGCTTAATCGGCTTAAATGTCTGTCCAGCCTACTAAAAGCTGTATGGGGGTCATTAACTTTTGTGCTCGCTCGGCTCCCGGAAGCTGGTAGCAATATTTAGCGTGAACCCCCAGCTAGTTAGGTCGATCCAGATGGATCGATCTAAATCTGTCGGAACCCAGTCTAACAGAGTAACATGCCTTCTCCAGGCGTTGAGAAGAAGACAGGGAAGCTGCCTATTTGGTAATTGTAGCGGTTAAACTGACATCTACCGACGAACGGTGCAGCCCAAAGCTACACAATACTGACAACACAGAAACGCCGCCTCGTGGCAGAAAAAGCAGCACAGGTATATGGTGCAAGACATGAGATACACAAAACAGGCGAATAAATATCCACAAAATCGATTATAATGTTGTAATCACGTATGCTAACTAAATGAAAAGCGGTTTAGTCTGCTTCTGTGCATTTATGATCGATATTTCATTTAATACTCCCACCATAAGTGACACAGTGCATTCAGCGCGCAGCTAATCAATATCAGTTCTTGTTAGTTGATTCTTCTTTAAGGCTTCGGGGAATTAAATCACGTAATATGATCGCCTTTGTAAGCAGCCCAGAGGTCACGGTGCCCTACTAGGTTAATACAAACTGTGGATTGAACAGAGACAAAGAAAAGCTAGGTTTCCATCTGCGACACGTAACCGTATTACCATCGAACGTTCACTCAATGAAAATTGAATATAATTCGTGCTTCATATCAAGTTTGCATTTATCTTTCCGCATTCACATGGGTGGAAAAGCAAGTTAGTATTTCTTATCTACCATAATATTCTGACCAGCTATTTATATGTGTTTAGGCTCAATGTCAAACGCCCAATAATGAGACATTTCGTAAAATCCTTCAATTGTTTATTTTTCGTTTTTTTCCGCCACAATATAAGATAGTCAAGTGCGAAATGTTTCAGCTCGAAATAGGCTTACAATACATGGGCACGCAAACCAACACATACTGTACATAAAAATTACAAGGAACGGACTAAAAATCAGATGAGAGCAAAAAGCGAGTAGAGTTGTGGGGCCTGTCCAACTTGGGTCATCTCACAGACTCCACGCAAAGATAACTGCTTGTCCAGAGAAAATAAACTGAATTGCTCTCCAGCTTAACACCTGGTCCAGCGTTTCCCGCAGAGTTCTGTATCAAGGTATACCAAACTATTGTATAAGGTTCTAGGAAATGACCTATATATGAAACCCATGTTTCCAGGAGCTTGTCTGGCTTGCGGCGGTCATTATTCATGCTTTATAAAATCTCATTTTATTTGTAAGTTTGTTTTCATATACGGACAAGCAGAACATAATCAGAGTAATAAATGTTTATGTGAAACTGTTTACTATATGACAGTTTTTGTTCTTATTTATTTATTTATTTATTTATTTATTTATTTATTTATTTATTGCTTCTTTTTCTTTGTCGCACTTAATCAGAAAGAACCTATTCCTAAATCCATTAGTGTTATATGAACCGAAGCAATACAAAACTAATTATTACAGAAAACTAGCGTACATGTATATAATATCCGCTTTAGTTATTTTCATTTTTGCATTCGGTAAATGCCACGCATATAAACACAGTAACATCAGTCAGGTTAGCTGATAAGGGAAGTGAACTGTGGAAGGCTATCTGAATATATCAAGCTGTGTACTTGATATAACCAATATCCAATTATAGAAAATGTGATTAGAGGATGTGCTAGAATTACTTGCCCTGAAATGTCATGTAAAAACATATTGCCCAGAAACTGCTGTCATGATACCAGAATTCCGTATTAAGAGGGGCAAAGTCAATATTTTGCCAGCCAGAGATATTACATAACATATGTCCTATGATGAGGTTTACGCTATTTTCTTGCATTTTGTAAAATGTGGTATTTATGAGAGTTTGAAGAAAATAATCAAATTGCTTCTAAAATGCAGTAAGGTGAAAGTCTGAAGATGAACTAACCAACTGACTGACTTAATAAATAAATAAATAAATAAATAAATAAATAAATACACATTAGCTGTAGTGCAAACCAAAACTTGAGTTTAACGTTATTATGGCAAAATCAAATGTACCCAAATATACGGGTGCATAGTTCTAAAATACATGTACATGAATTAACCTATGGAAGGGTTGGGTAAATAAAACCGAATCTATAAATTTTCTGGCCCACTCTAACACTGAATCATTTATTTCTATTACTCATATCTGTTACTTGTATTATTTATATAGTCATTATGGTATATTTTCTACAGTGTTGACAACGTCCCAAGAACAGTCCGGGCGATCGATACAATAGCGCATTATCCGGGAATTGATTGCATAAGCCCACTAAAACAATAAGTAATCATGCACGGCATCGCTTTGGGTCACATGTAATATGTAAACATACTATACTGACAATGGGCTTTACAACACTTGGTTTATTAAATAAATTAGAAGTAGGTTAGCGTTGTTGATATTCCTTGTCATAAATTTATATATACAGAATACTTACTTGACGAAACTGATGGCAATATCATTCTTGCATAGCATTACAATGACCAGGGGCACCACGAGGAACTGGACAGCGGCAAAGACCAGGGTGGTCAGTGAGGCAGGGTCAAGATGGTGGTTGAAGACCACTTGATCGCCATTTCGTCCCACCAGCAGGAGGGAGGTGAAGACTATTAACACCAACCATGCCGTTAGCCATCTTATAAAGACGCAGGCACAACCAAGGTTTAACATGGTTGCTGCCAGTGCTGCTGTAGGAGAGGTAGGCTTTCACCCACTCGGTATGTCGGTCACCAATACTGTACGCTGTGGGTAGTGGTCAGAGGCCTCTTTAGGCTACAAGTCAATTGTATACACTGTTCCTGATCGTACTTGGCGTTAAGTTGATCCGAGATTCACCAAAAGCGTTGCCGAGGAGCTTGGATAGAGAGTAAAATAACCGGCTTTGCTGAGTTCACACGTCCTGCATGCCTAGAAGAGATGAGGCATTGACTGCCTGGACTGCTTGTGAAAAAACACTGCCTGATGTTTTGGTTTGAAAATGCTACCAGGGCACCAATGATTTCAATTATCAGCTCGAACACTGACATATACCGCTCACCCGCCAAGAGATACGCTAACCTGTCGGCTAGTCTGTTCTTCACCTACCCAGCAGGCTGAAGATATTCGGCTTCTGGTAACTGGCCGCAGGACCAAATGAATCCCGCCCGGCTTCCCCCGTGCCTCAGTTTTAGTTCCTAGAGTATTCCGAGTGTTGATGACTATGAACAAAGATCTCCCTCTCTTCCGCACGCTTACGACTCACAGACAAAGAAACTCTCTCTCTCACTGGAGATTAGCCTTCTAGATCGATAATTTTCTGAAGTGAGCTAGTGAGCCGCAGACTGCGACAAATCGATGGGGTTTTATTCAAACGAGGCCTCGGGTCGTCCTCAGAAATCAATGACGGGCATTACCCCGTGCCTCAGCCAAATACGGTGTGCTTTAAAACACGTTGGCATATTTATGAAGCATTTTTGTGGAGAATTTGATTGGAAGAAAATAAACTCGCATATTAAACATCGCTGGCAGATAATGGCCTAGCACTAAAGTGTGTCAGTGTGTTGACCTTGCTGAATGCTCACCTGGGAATTGCGTTGGGATGCACACCTAAAGCATTTGAGCACAATCCATAACCTAGGACGGTTGTGAAGCTCCGCACAGAATACATGTATGTTGTCACACAGATGTCGGAGCCGAGGATGGGGGAGGGGGCATGTAGGAAGCTTACCCAGGGGCGGATCCAGAGTTATTTTCTGACAGTCTTCCAAATTATCTTTGTTGATCTATCCTCCATTTTTGACAGAAAAAAATACATACCCGTCAATGTAAACTTGAAAATCTGACCGTCTTCCGGAAGACCCAGAAGACGCCCTAAATCCGCCCCTGTTACCCCCCCCTCCCCCCCCCCCCCCCCCCACACACACACACACACACACACACACGAAATTTTAAACACGTCAGTAGGGGGTTTATTGGCCCTGTTCACTTCTGCAAACCAAATTTATACGGAAATAATTCTTTAAAACATTACGTCACCCCCCCCCCCCCCCCCCCCATACACACAAAGACACACACGTGCTTCTTGCGGGGCTTTCTGAGAGTCGTATATTATTTCACTTTATTGTACTTAATAGCATTAAGCGTATTGTTTTGACCTATATATATTTTTTCATTTATTTTTCGCTGTGTTGTTCGTCTTGCTGCAAGATAGAATTAATGCAAATATTATTCTCATCGAAATTGCTCTTAGTTAGTCTTGCTACATAGAATAACGGAAGGGTTCTTAGAAGAGTTGGGCTTCAACTCTTAAATAAGTATTTTTAATACACAATCTTTTCCCCGATGCTGAACGTGCTGGCTGTTCCCGCCCATGACTGTCTCTACCCTCTACCAGGGCCACAAATTGATTTTTACTAGATATCCACAGATACACATATATCTGGATAATATATGACAATTTTATCTACTGTACAACGCGATTTTTTTGCATGGAGTTAATTTCATCATTCAGCTGGCTTCAAGTATAAGAAAAAAGCGCCCCCGCTTCCACGGTTTTCACGGTCTCTAGTCCTAAACTAACTTCATTTTACCTTGGACGCGAATGACGAATACAAAACGTCTGTCACAATAAGACAGAGCTCGGTAGGTAGAGCTTGATTAATTCCCACAGTGATAACCCTATTATTCCCTTTGCAATTATCGAAGCGTCTTCCCACTGAAAAGAATGAAAAGGTCTATAAAGATCTAACCAGTGTCGGTTGTGTATGATTATTCGGTGCTTTTATTGTGTTAAACTTTTCACGGGTGTTATGCTTCAGTATCCCTTTAAACATGCACCCCAGCTCATTTTAGCATCCTACAAAAAAGAAAAGGAGAAACGTCTACTCCTTTTGGTGGCAAGCTGCAAATGGAGGTCAGTCCCACGTGAAACTTGTTCTATAGGTAGAAACTAGTGCGGAACAAAAAATCCTTTTGTCACAGGAGTTGTGCAACACTCTCCCCGTGTTTGCCTAGATTTAGGCGAAATAGAACCCCCTGTGTTTGTTTTGAAGATGAGAATATGGTACAGTAACATGGAGTATCAGACGAAACTGTATGTTGGGGCGATCCCTGTGCTGTTAGCTTTGGCCTGGACTTTTCTAGGTCCAAATCTTGAAGATTTTTCACAGACAATATCGATAAATGACGCCGATCTTCCACAAGGCACCCCACCCAAGGGACACTTGCGCCCTTTCGGATACCACGCAGATGAGGAGAAGGGGATCGTCGAGCTAGACGAATTTCCTGATCCGGAGACTTTTTACAGGGACTTTATGAGGAAATCTGTCCCTATGATAGTGCGAGGTGGAGTAAAGCACTGGCCTGCGGTGGAAAGATGGAAGAGCGAGGATTACCTGAGAGAGAAATTTGGACATCAAGTATTCAACGTGATGTTTAAAAACACTTCAGTCGACAAAAATCACTTTGTCCATATGGCAATGCATATGGATGACTTTCTCAAGTAAGAAAGCTCAGATATTTCTGTCTTTAAATTGGATTCGATTGGCACCTTTATTTCCTTCACTTATTCGGGTCCTTTAGCAGAAAAATCCTGATAAATACCGTCCGTCCATTTCTATCACCCTGAGTTTTAAAGAGCACTGTGCGGACAGTAAACTCGGTAGTTTATTATCATATCTCTCTTGATAGTGGAAACGGCAGAGACATGCAGATATGTGTAAGACAGTAGAGAGTTTTTTTATTTTTATTATTATTATTATTATTTTTTTTTTTTTTTTTTTTTTTTTTTTTTTTGGTGCCCTCTGAATCTCGGGGCGTTTTTTCATACTCCCTCTGCACATTTCCTCGGGTACCCTAAGGTCTATTTCCAAGGTGGTATTCTACCCTCTGCCAGAGCTGCAGATTAAATAAGCGCACTGTTCTCCAACGCAACACAGTGGTAAATAGTGGCATGAAATAACCAGAGACATATCTTTGAATGTCTAGTTAAAAATCAACGTGTAGTCCAGGTAGAGGGTAGGGGTGTTAACGTTTCCATTCGAATAGTGACTCACCTATGTGCAGTCTTCTACAAACTGTATATACCCGTTCACTGTCACTGGTACGTATCGGTGCATGTAGCTCGCAATCCGCTTTATTGCCTTACTGGTGGACTGACCTACCGGGGTACATGTTGGGTAAAAAAGTTATTTAAGTATTCAAATCACATTATTACATTCCAGTTCTGAGTGCCAGTGTCCCTTTTATATCAAGCAAAATTGTACATATTTGCGTTTGGGAGCTCGTTTGTTAGATTTGTAATTTAATATTTCATCAATCAGTTCATCTATTTGTTTTATTAACTCATTTCGTGACAATGTGTTTATAAACTGAATACTTACTATCCTACTTATTTATTAATTCCAGTCATTATAAGAACCACAAACTCTACTTAGACTTTGGAATAACTTCAGAGATGGCGGAGGACGTTACCCTTCCAAAAATATTCGGTTGTGACACTTATTTAAAAATTGTAAGTAGTTTTTTTTCTAAATTAAGTCAACGGTTACAAGGGTGCATTACAAAATGTGTAATTCAGGAAACAAAAAATATTACCCACTTTCATTGTTCGTTGATTTTTATTGCTCCCTACCTCCAAAACTTGGAAGCAGATGATGATTCAATAACAGTGCATTTTCCATTATCTAGATGAAGCAGTACCAAATTTTCTTCAATGCCGGTTGGTCCAGCACCGACCTTCACCTTGACATCACGGAGACTTTCTTCGCCCAGGTGACCGGTCAGAGACAGTGGATACTGACCACACCTAGAGACGGCAAGAACGCATACAGCGATGACTTTGAGCATCATACAGGTCGTTTGTTAATCTCTCACTCTCACTAGCTTTCAAGCATAGACCTAAGACGCATAAAATTCATGATTATATAGACTTATCCTCATTCAGTATGAACACTAAATGTTGCTTCAAAACAAAAATACATTTCAAGCCAGTTTAAACAAATTAGTTGACTTTGTACAACAACGTAATTTATAAGGAAAATTTTCATATTCAGACCTTTATTGGTAAAATGGGGTAAGAGCCCAATGTCCACTTCATTTAAACTGCAAGTTATTTATCAGATATATCACAGACTTGCGTTTCCATCCTCCCATCTTCCGAGTTGGGGATTTTTCACGTAGTTGTTTAGTATTTGTCAATGCACAAAATTAGTATTAGTAAGAAAACATTGGCAACACCACCTCAGAAATACGTTTTTTTTTTAATTTTAGGTATATCTCAGCTTGATATCGAGTCTGTGGATTTAATCAATTTTCCCGACGTAACCAAGGTGGATGTATATAATATAACGGCCAATCCTGGAGACATCATTTACGTACCTGAGGGCTGGTGGCATCAGGTGCGAGCGAAAGGTCCCAACCCGCCAAACATCGCCATCGCCATATTTCTCCACTGGCTGAACTGTCAGTACGAGGTTCCACCTGGTACAGATGCCGAATATATAGACGGATGTATAAAGATCCGGGAGGAAAAGCCGCTCGGTGGGTGTTACTGATAGAAGCATGGAGAGGGAAGACCCACCCACCCACCCACTCAACAGCTTATTTGACTTTTTTTAGGCTGCCTAACATAAAGTGTACATCTTTTAAATTGTCTATTACCATTTATTTAGTCTAGTAGTGACGTCGGTATGACGTCAGCATGACATTAACATGGTCATATTCCTCACGATTCTCCACCTTGATAAAGATTGACTATTCAAATGCATGTTTTTTCATGGTCAAGCTCGCAAGCCCTCCAAGAAAGACATATTATATCAAAGATAATTTTAATTGATTTTATTAAAAATGTGGCTTAAGCGCTGGTGAGGCTTCTGAGAGCGATAATTTAAAAAATGATTAAACGTGCCTGCTGGTCGTATTTCTCCGCAAGTTCTTTTCAGTAGTAATTAAATTCCTGTCTTTCTGTCTTTCTGTCATCTGTGTATGTCCTCTACCAAGAAAAAAGACTTCACGTTATCAAAGTTAATTCACTATTTATTTATTTATTTGTTTTAGAAATGACTTGTGGCATGAAAGTTGACGAGGCCCCTATCAGCGAGCTGATGAAAACGCTGAAACACATGGAACTGGAGACATTTACTGCAATCAAAGAGAGAGAGAACTGGACAATAACGAGTGACCTGAAGTTTGTAACTTCACTGCTGAAGAGCGGATACGAAAGTACTTAACGTGTAGTATAATATATGTTAAAAAAGAGAACAAAAATCCCATAGAACGTTATTAACGTAGCCACTTAAATTGACTTAGCAAAGGAGTTTATGTACGTTAAAACGTACATAAACTCCTTTGCTAATATTAAAAACGTAAAAAAAACATTCAAAAGTTTTTAATATTGTGGTTAATACAAACTAAATCAAAACTTTATGAGACATTATTATGAATTTATAATATTTTATCATTGAATTATATCACGAAAATAATAAATAAATGCTGGTGTAACTTTGTTGAATTTTTCCACAGTGCCTGACCTGGGACTGGGACTTGGAGACATACCTCACAGTGAGTTAAAAGCTGCCCTTGAATACGCTCTCAAAGTTGGATACAGGTAGGGGAACGTTCATACATGAGCCGATATATCCCTTAAAATCCTTTACATCTTATGTTTCGTTTCCAGTACTGAAGTGAACGCCTTGGCTAACGAAAAAATGGATGCTGACTTATACAACAATGGCGGATCTAGCAGAAAGTATATACCGTCCGAGCAAGTGCCCCCCTTTTCTCCCTTCCAAATTAAAATAAGTATAACGAGTAAAACGGGCGTTTTTTTATCAACCCCCTCCTTATATTAGAATTGGTCTCATGTCTTGTTTCATGCTATCCGTCTTTGTGTTCCGCTATTAGCAGCATCCTGGATTCCAGTGCAGTGTTGTAGGCCTAAAGGTTCACAAATCTTTTGAAATTGAATATCAAACTACAAACTGTGACAGTTCATTTCTACAACAATTATGTTGTCTGATAAAGATGGTAGAACAGTGTCATAATATGTATTACAGTTATCATGTATTACAGCTATCAAGTGTATTACAGTTATCATAACTTAGATGAATTAAAAAAATTCTGTGAATTTTTTAGGTTATTTGACCCAGATTTAATCGAGGGGTCCGAGTCTATTCTGGGGTCTGTTTTGGCGAACAACAAATACTGCAAACGAGAAGACGCTTTCGTTATTGTTAAAGTTCCTCAAGACAGTTTAGGTATAGACGCCACCAGAAAGTCGGTGGAAAACTCATTGAAGAGACTTCAGACTGACTACTTGGATCTGGTCTTGCTGCAAGCACCATCTTGCGACCCCAAGGACGTGGAGTGTTGGGAATTATTAAAAGAATCATGGCAGACGTTGGAAGAAATGAACGCTACGGGAAGCATTCGTTCCTTGGGAGTTATGGACCTTAAAATGAAGAACCTTCGAGATCTAATCAAAATCGCCAAGGTACCAATATCCGTCGTTCACAGTCGATTCGACCTCATGAAAAGAAGGACAAAATTACGACAGCTCTGCGATGACAACGGTATTCGTTTCATGGGGCACAGTATAATGGGACAAAAATGGCAGACAGAAGACGGTCAAAATCCGTTAATGTCCAGCAATGACTTGAAGGTAGTGTCTAGAAGCGTTCACACTACAACACAGGCGGTTCTAATCCGGTGGGCGTTGGATCAGAATGTCACCGTAGTTCCACGAGCGTTAAATATGTTTTACATTTCTCTCAATCAGAGGGCGCTAATGACTGACATCTCTGAATTTGAAGACATTTTCGAAAACTTCCCTCATTCAGATTAGTCCTGGGAGATTTCTTCTTTTTTCTGTTCTTCATAATGCGTTTTATCTTTATTAGTTTAATTC
The DNA here is from genome assembly GCF_051362555.1 of Lingula anatina. Classification (NCBI taxonomy): domain Eukaryota; kingdom Metazoa; phylum Brachiopoda; class Lingulata; order Lingulida; family Lingulidae; genus Lingula; species Lingula anatina. The sequence continues at coordinate 7,909,392 of NC_141769.1, forward strand.
TATCCTGTGTGATACGTATGTGTTTTGGACAAATAATATACAAATAGCGAAGAAAACTTTTTGTATAATTATTATCCTTAAGTACATTATTTAGGTGTGACCATTCTCTGAAAATGTGATTAGCTTCTTCTGGGAAGACCATATGTCTTCATACGATATTATTTCACTGTATTCAGAAAACTATCCAATGATTAATCGTTACGTTTTATTCAGAGTACTATCCAATGTTTTTGTTGTTGTTTACTTCTATTCAAAATACTATCATATAATAATTGTTCATGAATTATTCTATTCAGAATAATATTCAGTGTTTTTCGGTATCGTTTTATTTTATTAAGAATACTGCCTTTAGTTAAGAAATATAATTATGATGTCTTATATCAGGAGTTGTTATGATCAATACATCTTTGTGTTTTGATGAGTTGCTGTGATATTTCTTCGTCTGTTTAAAGGGATAATACTCTTCGTTTTGACAAAAAAATGAATTTTCCTGGAGTAAACAACAATTTTCCCGTACTTACCAATGGTCAATGGATTCATTTTTACATTCATTGTTTTTTTGTGTTTTTTTTTTCTAAAAGGTTTTTTTTTTATATAATCTCTTAAGAGATTATAATAGAGTATAGCCATCAATGGAGGTCACGTGGTCTAAAGACAAGCTCAGATATAAGAATAATAGCTTTAACTGCCGTTTTTCTTGTACAACAAAATATATTATATTTTTATGAGTTGTTCACAATGTTTTTATTGTGAAAAAAAAAGATCTCATACGAAGAGTTATTATCCCTTTAAGAATATCCCTTTGTAACATATATCAATTATAACAATACGTAATCATCATTTATTTCTTAAAACCATGCTACACATACATCTCAGTGCTGTTCAAATAATTTAAAAACAGGCCCAGGAAAACTGGTCATAAAAATACACCGTTTCTACTCTAAAATTAAAGATTATACATAAAATAATTCGCGAAGGGCCCTGGACCACTAATTTACGCGTCTGAGCTCACATACTCTCTCATGCCACGATTTGACGAGTGGGATATCGTTGGGTGGTTATTTATCAGCATCATCATAATTTGTTTCGTTTTGAGATTGAAAATCCAAAGCGAAAGATTGAAGAAATGATTTGTCTAACACTTTTGACTATTGTGAACATGAAGTTGGGTAAAAACTGCTTGTGTTGAATCCGATCCATCATGGTATCAGCGGAGGTTCCCACTCGGATATCTCGACTGTTTTGGTATTAGACGTCATTTCGGTGTTTCCTCAGTGTGGTGAAATTAATACCTTATGACTTAACAACATTTTAGTGTAAGGGAGTTTTGATAGTTTGAATGAATATACTGGGTACAGTAAAAAAAGTTTAAAGATTATTTTCCGTATGTGTTTGTTTATTATGTATGTAAAAGATAAAGAAAGAAAAGATTTCACTTTTCGGGTGTCAAACCGGATCCAAAGCGATTGTGTTTGCACAGGTTACATGTACCACCCAGCCATGTCAACTTAGTAGAATATATATTGGAAAATTAACGTGTGTTAAAAACATCAGACTTTACAGAAATAAAGGCTTTAGAAACAAACAATCGCAAAATCATTTTCGTTTTATCTGAGTTCAAATCAACCAATGTACACAGAGCTTCGCGAGAGCATTCAGGGCAATGGATGCGTGTACATGTAAGTATGAGTGGCCCATTGTATGTGCCTAAAAGAATAACCTTTTAGTTATCAGTCATAATATTGGTGAAAAAAAGTTAATGCAATTTAATTCTAAAAAAAGAGCTATGAATCAGTAGAATCGCCACTCGCGCCTTTTTTATGAAAATAAATCTAATGAATGCTGTTTTGCAAGTTTTCTGTTATACAATTCGACTTATAACCGCTGTTGTCAGAAAAATGTGAACATTTATTGAGGAATTAAAGAAAAAACATTGCAGTGTTGACCACTGTCCGCTGCATTAGAGGTTTCCTTTTGTCTGATGGTTGGAGCAAGGTATTACTGTGTAATGGCACTGATGCGTTGAATAACTAGAAAAAGGTACTTTACATTATTTAACTCAAGTGCCACAAGTCACGCTTTTAAAATGGGATATTTGAATCATATATACTGGGTCATGATTCAAGAAGATTTTTGACCAATGTTATTTCTTGGTTCCAAACCCCTCAAAACAGCGTCAGTTCGTCTAAGAAAAGAAACTGTTGGTTTCGGGGAGTACTCGATTTATGATTAATTTTATAAATTCGGTGGGAGGGGGAACATTCAAAGTGGCCATTTTATTAGCTTTATTCAAAAACCGAAATGGAGTACAATGAATTTAATAACCCAGCAGATTAAAAAGAACACAATATAAGCTGTTTCTTGGTAGTACCAAATTTTCAGAGATGTTCGATGTCCATATTGTAGTGTCTACTATTTAGATCCTCCCTGCCCCCTGTGCGTATGACTGATGGCGTAAAAAAAAGTTGGGGTTGGGGATAAGATACCCCAACCCGCCTCCTCCGAAAGTCGGCCCTCAATTTAGTTATAATGGTTAGGGTTAGCCTGAACTAAGCCTGAACGAAGAGGATTAAAGTCTAGGGCAAGGAGGGGAGGCTCTCTTTTACGTTACACCGGAATGAAACATTATACTTATTTATGTACTATTAATAATATATATTATTATATATATAATAATGACTTACATTAATACACGAAACTTTTTTTTTTGAACAAAATGAACATATTGCTCAACGCAATGCAATAATCAGAAAAGAATTTGAAGAAACACTTTATACTTTCCCGAATAAAATAAACAGTAACAACATCTTATAAAGACTCATAAAATTTGGATATAACGGTATTCTCGACTGAGTCACTTACTCAAACATATACATATACGTATAATTATTGCACAGATCTGTCACATCTTCTCGAGACGTACGTCCAACCACACATTACCACAGCATAGGATGGAGATGATTAAAAGCAAAATCATGCGAACCAATCTTCATTGGGAAACTGATCGAAAGTTGCTTCAAATTCAGAGTCCTCTGGTTGGAAGAAATGTAAAAAGGACTCGAAACTCGAAGAACCAACGCCCATCAGACCAGGGCCGCCTGTGGTGTAGCGTTCAAGACACTATTGATTATGAAAAAATATCGGATATAACTATTTGATAGAATTTGACATTTGCCAATGTTTCTTATACAAACGTAGTTTTCTAAATATAATAAACCAATATTCAACATAGAATAAAACAGTACGTAACAATAATGATAATGTATGTTATGGAGACATCTACTTGTCCGAATAAAACCTTCATATATTTTCACTTGCTATATATCCCAAAATTCACTAAGATAAAAAACGAACAAAGATAACATGCCTTTTCAGGAAAAGAAAAAAAAACACGAAAAAGAAATCTCATAAGACTAATCTGCGTGAGGGAAGTTTTCGAAAGTGTCTTCAAATTCAGAGATGTCAACCATCAGCGCCCTCTGGTTGAGAGAAATGTACAACGGATTCAATGCTCGTGGAACTACGGTGACATTCTGATCCAACGCCCACCGGATTAAGACGGCCTGTGTTGTAGCACGAGAGGTTGCCGAGACTACACGTAGGTCATTGCTGGTCAGTATCGGATTCTGACCGTCTTCCGTCAGCCATTTTTCTCCCATTAAACTGTGCGCCATAAAACGAATGCCGTTGTCATTGCAGAGCTGTCGTAATTTTGTCCTTCTTTTCATGAGGTCAAATCGACTGTGAACAACAGAAATTGGTACCTTTGCGATCTTGATGAGATCCCGAAGGTTCTTTATTTTTATGTCCATCACCCCCAAGGAACGAATGCTTCCCGTAGCGTTCATTTCTTCCAACGTCTGCCATGATTCTTTTAATAATTCCCAACACTCCTCGTCCTTGGGGTCGCAAGAAGGCACTTGCAGCAAGACCAGATCCAAGTAGTCAGTCTGAAGTCTCTTCATTGAGTTTTCCACCGACTTTCTGGTCGCGTCTTTACCTAAACTGTCTTGAGGAACTTTAACAATAACGAAAGCGTCTTCTCGTTTGCAGTGTTTGTTGCTGGCCAAAACAGACCCCAGAATAGACTCGGACTCCTCGCTTAAATCTGGGTCAAATAACCTAAAACAACATTTTGTAAACGCCAAATTATAAAAAAGCTATATGTATAATACCTTTTGCTTTATCCCACAATATTGTGTCTTAAAAAAGTGAACTATTACTGCAGTGCCTTTTGATCTTCAGTTTTCACAGATTTTTTATTTTTTACCATAACAGCTTCAACTGTTTAAAACGCGATCGGCCTAACACTGAAAATATTTCAATACTGGGAAAGAAACTTAAGATGGCAACATGTACAATTCCACGGTGATATTGTTCACCTACCTGTATCCAGTCTTAAGAGCGTATTCAAGGGCAGCTTCTAGCTCACTGTCAGGTATGTCTCCAAGTGCCAGTCCCAGGTCAGGCACTGCGGAAAAAAGTTACACCAGCATCTATCTACTATTTACATATTATACTTCAATCATAGAATTTTAATTTATTTTACAGTTGAAAATGTACTGTCAAAAATTGTTGAGTAAATTTCTGTCCATAAACCCGTTTCTGGGCTCTAAATGTCTATTCTGATTGTCATGTAAGTCTTTCACCAGTATTCATCTTCATTACAAAAGTTACCCAAAATTAGAAACCGGGCTTAGATATCATTATTCTGTCGACGATAATAATAATAATAATAATAATAATAATAATGTTTGTGGAGCACTAAATGTGTACATGACTTGCTATTTGCTGGATCACTATTCTACAAAGAATTATATATATATATATATATATATATATATATATATATATATATATATATATATATATATATATATTCTGGAGAACAGAACATATTAATAATACTTAATCTATAATTTTACCTTACTTAAAACAATAAAGTTAGTACACATGTGATGTGATATAATACACTTGTAAGGCTGCTTTACGACAGTGACTTGTAGAAGGCTAACGATTAAAGCAATAAGCAATGTTGGGCATACTTTCATATCCACTTTTTAGCAGTGAAGTTTGAATTTCCAGTTCTTCCATGATTTCACTGGCATCCTCACTGATTGAAGTAAAGACGTCCAGTTCCATGTGTTTTAGTGTTTCCTTCAGCTCACTCATAGGTGCTTCATCAACTTTCATGCCACAAGTCATTTCTGAAAAAAAAATCGACTATGAATCATCTTTGATATCACAGAGGATTGATTGATTGATACAAAAGAATATGCACCGGTTTGCATATATTATCAAAGAGGAAAATATGAGTAATGTTACCAGCAGGCACACCGACGTCATACCGACGCCACTGCTGGAAGATGTGAATACTGTTTATATTTTAAACGATGTTACAGGGATAACAATTATTCGTATGAGACTCATATTTAACGAGAAATACGTTGTAAACAACTCATAGAAATATAATAAATTCTATTTTACCACCAAAACGGCGCTTAGCGCAATTATTCTGAACCTGTGCTTGCCATCGGACCACGTGACCTCAATCGGTGGCTTCCTTTGAAAGAATCTCTTAAGAGATTTTTACAAAAACCAAACTTTTTAAAACCATGGACTAGCTTTGAATGTCAGAACGGGTTTATGAACCATTGTGAAGTATGGGGGAATTGTCGTTTACCCCAGGAAAATCCATTTTGGGCCAAAATGAAGAGTTATTATCCCTTTAACCTTACAAATAGGAGGCAACCTTAGAAATTCAGGTGTGGATGAAATGTAGACCTGAGATGGCGTTGGTGTGGGCTTGGGCTTCTGGGCGTTCCATCAGTAACACTCACCGAGCGGCTTCTCCTCCCGGATCTTTATACACCCTTCTACATATTCGGCATCTGTACCAGGTGGGACCTCGTACTGACAGTTCAGCCAGTGGAGAAATATGGCGATGGCGATGTTTGGCGGGTTGGGACCTTTCGCTCGCACCTGATGCCACCAGCCCTCAGGTACGTAAATGATGTCTCCAGGATTGGCCGTTATATTATATACATCCACCTTGGTTACGTCGGGAAAATTGATCAAATCCACAGACTCGATATCAATCTGAGATATACCTAAAATGAATTTTTTTAGACTGTTAAGGGGGGTTGTTGATGTAAGAATGGCCCTCATAATACAACGTCGACAAAAATAAAATCGCTCAAATGAAAAGATGCTCTTTTTTCCCTCTTTGGTTAAACATATGGGCTTTGCTTTTATAAACATATGTTAATGTTACCTGTATGATACTGGAAGTCGTCGCTGTATGTGTTCTTGCCGTCTCTAGGTGTGGTCAGTATCCACTGTCTCTGACCAGTCACCTGGGCGAAGAAGGTCTCCGTGATGTCAAGGTGAAGGTCGGTGCTGGACCAACCGGCATTGAAGAATATTTGGTACGGTTTCATCTAGATGATTGTAAATGTATTGATTATGAAAATACATCTTTTTTTTTTTTTTTTTTTTTGAGTGGGAAATTAGAAATCAACCAATCAAGTAATGACGATCATGTGTCATTTTTGTAAAAGATAAACCTATGGCTTCAGACTTAATAAGAACAGTAATAGTTATTTCTTGCTTAAAATAAGATCAGTATTTCAGTGACTGAGCATCTGTATTATAAGTATTTGTATGCACTAATGTAGTGTATCGTTCTGTACTTGTACGGTGATGTGTTTTCTGATTCTGTGATGTATTAGCGGAATAACAAAACAAAACTGGTTATCATACGCATTTTTATTTCTTGCTTAAAAATAAGATCAGTATTTCAGTGACTGAGCATCTGTATTATAAGTATTTGTATGCACTAATGTAGTGTATCCTTCTGTATTTGCACGGTAATGTTTTCTGATTCTGTGATGTATTCATGTTCCTGTATGTTTGTCTTCTTTGTAATGTGCTGTATTGTGTTTGTATATGCTTAAAAAAAAAAAAAAAAAAAAAAAAAAAAAAGAACAGTAATAGTTCCATTCTATGAAAAGCGCTATACATGCGTCCAAGCGCTGTTTACATATGAATATAAAAACTAAAAATACACAGATCATTTTAGAACTTATATAAGAGAAAGTTAAGCTAAAAGATACAGGTTAATTAAAAAATTTAAATAAAAAGTTTTTGTGTTTTTTTAGTTCTTTGAAAACAATGATAGGAGTCATTAAAAGAACATTTGCTTTATTAATGTAATTGGACCATAAAATTGATGCTGTAGTGTCAAAAGCCCTGTGACCATACGTTTTATTTCTTTTTATTGTATCATCCCGCTTTAGTTGAATTCGACCACTGAATCTTACACACAGTTTGTTTGTTAATCTCATTCGCCGTTAAATAAAAATGTACTCACAATCTTAAAATATGTGTCACATCCGAACACTTTTGGAAGAGTGACGTCTTCCGCCATCTCTAAACTTATACTGGCGTCTAAGTAGAGTTTGTGGTTCTTATAATGACTGGAATTAATACATAAATGTAAAGGTAGAACAACTTAACTTACAAACATCAAATACGCAGCTTTTTTTAATTTATTTAAAAAAAGTAGAGAGTAATCATGTTATTTTTAAAAATAATATAGTACAATTTATAGCTATGGCCGTCATCCGGTACGTGACCTACCTCTGTAAAGAAATTGAGTGTCCGTGTGACAGAGAGTCCGCCCTCCATTAGATTCATACAGGTTTACATGACGTAAGTGGGTCATATTCTAAGTGGCCTTACCTGGACAAGGGAATGGGAACCGGTGATGGTGGGCGGGTGAAAAGACAGCCTCAATGTTGGCTGTCTTTGACAAGGTACACCGTCACGCTGAGATGATGGCCCGAGGCTGCACACCCGGGGAGGCGTGGGAAGGGCATTCAGAAAGGGGCGGGAGTTATATAGCAGGATTTTTATGCAAAAGGACCTGCATTAGTCAAGGAAATAAGCGTGGTGAACTTTAAAGATAAAGATACCTAAGTTAGCTTACTTGAGATAATCATCCATATACATGAACATATGCCCAAAGTGATTCTTGTCGACTGAGGTGTTTTTAAACATTACGTTGAATACTTGATGTCCAAATTTCTCTCTCAGGTAATCCTCGCTCTTCCATTTTTCCACTGCTGGCCAGTGCTTTACTCCACCTCGCACTATCAAAGGGACAGATTTTCTCATATAGTCCCTGTAAAAAGTCTCCGGGTCAGGAAATTCGTCTAGCTCGACGATCCCCTTCTCTTCATCTGCGTGGTATCCGAAAGGGCGCAAGTGTCCCTTGGGTGGAGTACCTTGTGTGGGATCGGCGTCACTTACGGATAAAGTTTGTGAAACATCTTCAAGTTTTGGGCCTAGAAAAACCCAGGCCAAAGCTAACAGCACAGGAATTGCACCAACGTACAACTTTCCCTGATACTCCATTCTATACTGGAGTGAATACAAGTTAAATACAGCAAGTCAATTGTCTCGTTCTCAGGGCAAATGATAAAGGCTGCATGCGGCCAAGACGAGGCAACGGTGCGTAGAGTGTTTTAAAATGCATTTACGCAGGGGATTCGCATCAACAAGTCCTCGTCAAAGCCTTTCTGTTCCGCACCAGTTTCCACCAAAAGAATTACCTTGCTTAAAGAATCCGTGAGTCAAAAAGGTCATGGTTACAGTCTCATCTCGACTTCAGGTGATCATACAACATGGTAACAGCTGAATGGTTGGAAAGAAAACATAGTTTTAAAGGGAGAGCAATATAAGGTTAAAATACCTGTCTTCAAACGATCAAAAGACCAAAAAGATATCTCAGGGGGTTATTTACATAAACATATGTGAACATTTTATGGTGTACTACACTTATGGTGTATTATTTGCAAACTATATAATGTCACTTTTTACTTAATGTTGACCACTTTTCATATTGGAAAGTAGTTGTATAAAACAGACAAAATAATGGGGCTAGACAATATTATGCAAATTCTACACAAACTGTGTGCCACAGTGTTTTAAATGCATTTAAAAGAAGGTTGGATTCTCAAGGGATTCTCATCAACAACTGCTCGTAAAAGCCTTCTGTTCCGCACCAGTTTCCATCATAAGAATTATCTTGCTTAAAGAACCTGTGAGTCCAAAAGGTCATGGCCACAATGTCTTCACCAATTCAGGTGGACGTAACCTGGCAACAGTCTAATCGTTGGAAAGAAAAAATAGTTTTGAAGGGAGAGCAACATAAGATACGTATCTTCATATGAAAAGAAACGACCGAATGAGATTCTCGGTTTTAAAAGGCACTTTGTGTTCGATCCAACTTACATGTTATTTGTTATTTACATATGGGTCATCCCACGAAACGGTACACATTTGGGTCACATCGGTGACGAGAACATATTCTGTAACATTTTCAAGCTGTTTAATGTCACTGATTACTTTTAAGATTATTTTTAATTACATTAAAATGTTGATTTCTTTCAATATTGGTAAGTAGTAATATAAAACAGAAAAAATATGTGGAATGACCCAGATAGAACTTTAAAATAAATTTTTAATTTCTCAATAACTTTCCTTTTTTTCTACGGTACTGACAGTGTGCGCACTACCTCCGCCCACACCTACAAACGGACCTTAACAACTAAGTGCAGGCAACCGATACCAATATACCCTCTACCAGGGAGACAGACTGATTTTTCACAGATATTCACAGTTATGTCTCTGGATAAACAGACAGCTATTTTTGTATGAATTTTTCCGTTTTTCCCAAATAATCCACCACCCTGGTAGAGGGTAGTACCGATAGGTGGGGTATGACAAAAGGTAAAAATGCCTCTTAAATTGAAAAAAGAGAAAAATGTGGTCATTAATTATAGAATTAAAAATCCACAAATTGTGTTTTAAGCTTTATGTACATTTACCTACAGGTACGGGATGACAGCTTTTCATATGAGATTCATAATTTCACAATAAATATAACGTAAACAGCATACAGAAATATAATAGGACCTTCATACATGTAGATGGCTACCCTCCGTAATAATCTCTCCGTAATAAAAGAGATTATTACAAAAAGAACACACTTGAAAAAACCATCGACTAACTCTGAAGGTCGAAACAGATTCATTAACCATTGGAAATGTGACAAAACTGTCGTTTACCCAGGAAAGTCCGTTTTATGCAATTTTTCCTGCCAAAATGATAAGTTGTCATCCCTGTAATGGTCAAGCCAATAATGGAGGGTCACAGCGGTTTTGATGGAATATAAAAACCTTTTGAAAAGCGGCAGAGCGCATCTACTGTCTTGGGTCTGTATTCGAAAAGTTCACTCGGCGCTCAGTTAGTGCAGGGAATTATAACGGATATAATACATTTCTGATTTTCACGCGTGACAGGAAACTTATGATGCATTTGTTCAGTATCTGAAACGATCTTATTGAGGAAGCATTCACCCTACACACATATTAGCGCTTAGACCGGCCTTCAGTCAGACTTGAGTAATATGAGAGAAGTGTTAGCGAGTGGAACTTTTTATTCACCCAAGCTCTAGTGTAAAACGGTGCGTTCTTCACTTCGTATCGTACGCTGTCGAGTGTCAGGACAAAAAACTCCGTTACCAATATGGAGTACCAGATTAAAGTGTGTATTGGGGCAATCCCAGTGATTATAGCATTGGCTTGGACTTTCTTAGGGTCGAACCCAGGGGACGGCGTTGCACGGATATTGAATGTTAAGCCGGACGAGGCCGAATACATGGGACAGGCCCCAAGGGGGCACATGCTTCCTTACGGACACCATGTCGAGGAGCCAAAGGCCATCGTAGAGCTAGATCATTTTCCTGATCCAGAGACTTTTTATAGGGAATATGTTCACAAATCCGTCCCTTTGGTGGTTCGAGGGGGGTTGAAGCACTGGCCTGCAGTGCAAAAATGGAAAAGTGAAGATTATTTGAGAGAGAAGTTTGGAGGGAATGTGTTTCAAGTTATGTATAAGAACGCGACAGCCGACAAGGAGCATTACTCTTTCATGTCTATGACTATGGACATGTTTCTGGAGTAAGTACAATTCTCTCTCTCTCTCTCTCTCTCTCTCTCTCTCGTTAATTATTGATATCGCCGACATTATATTTTTACTGTTTAATTCTTCAATACAATCTTGAGGCTCTATATGCAGAATACGGTGCAAAATTATCCAGTATTTGAGATTGAAGGTATACTTTCTGCGTTTGTCCCAAAGTTATATTTTCTGCGTCTACATATTTTGCAAAGCTACTTATCTTTCCCAATTCAAAACGATAAACCGCCTCAAATAAAAGCACCTAAGGTAGATATCTCTTTGTCATATGTACGAGAAAACATGGCGGTCTGAATGAATTGAGCACTAAATTACTGAATTAGAAATGGTATAAAACATCGAAACCAATAGCTGGTACGGGTGGAGAAATGATTTGTAAATAAGAAAATATTGCTTTTTAACGAGGATCATTCGATTTGGTGGCAAAGTTCCAGATAGGATACCTTTAATTCGTGAAGAAATCTGACGTTAACGAGACTGCAGTGCCTTATAAAATGACCCTTTACACTTCAGTGATTACAAGAACTATAAGCTATACTTGGACTCACAGATATCTATAGAAATGGCAGAGGACATAACCTTGCCTGGTTACTTTGGATGCGACCACTTTCTAAAGCTGGTATGCTATGTTTTGCATAAACCCTTAAAGGAATCTGTGGTTTTTAAAATTAGTGTTGCAAAAACAGATTATCATAAAATTGATGTTGACGATCGCTGAAGCACAATGCGCATGCACACACACACACACTGCATTTTAATTCTAAGGATGATAACACTTTGACACCTTAATTCCCAACAGATGACTGGGGTCAACATATTCTTCAATTCGGGTTGGTCGAGCACCGAGAACCACCTTGACATTACGGAGACGTTCTTCGCTCAGGTGGTGGGCGGACGACAGTGGATCCTGACGCCCCCGCAAGACGGACAATATCTGTACACAGACAACTTCACGTGGCATTCGGGTAATTCATAAGTTTCATTCATGCTAGATTTTATTTTCACCTTTTGGGTCTCTTTTTACGTGGCAGGAACGAGACAGAACGTGGAAATCAAAGGGAAGTTAATAAAAGAAAAAAAATTAAAAGCACAGCTAATTTCAGATTTTAAATGAATTTACTTCTTAAAGTGACTTCTTATTCAATTATCTTCTCCCACTGAAATTTTTTAGATTATTTGATTTATCGAACATACAGGAACCCCAATATTTTACTGCAATGATACGGCCACTACAAGGGTTCGGACACTACATGGATAATATATGTGTGCCTCCTCTGTACTAAAAAAATATGAAAAATAGGAATTATGTCCTTCATTCAACATTAAATGAATAGGCATAGGTTATGGTACAGGTTGATTTTGACTAGGATCTTACCAATATTTCTTATGCCTTGTCCAGTGTGGCATGAGTTACGCCGTTTTCACGTAGCGCATTAGAGGAGTGTTTCAAGTTATCTCTTAAACTGAGGGTGCAAAACAGACAATGTGTCTAACTTTTGTTAGTTATAATGAAAAATAAGTACATGTCAATCTTCACCTTCACACCCTACCTATTTTCGGTTATAATAATTATAATTATATTGCACTCAAGGTATATCCCCTGTGGATAAAGAAGCAGTAGACCTGTACCGTTACCCGGACGTCGCCAAAGTGGACATTTATAACGTCACAGCCTACGAGGGGGACATCGTGTACTGCCCAGAGGGGTGGTTCCACCAGGTCAGCGCAGTAGGTGGACCAAACATAGCCATTGCCTGGTACCTCTATGACTACGACTGCCAGACTAAATGCAAAATGACCACGTACCAAACCTATGTAGACTGCTGTACTGACATACGGAATAGTAGACCAGATGGTATGATACTGTTGATGTTGTTGCTGTTTAAATATTGAGGGAGTCAGAGTTCATAAACAGATATCATGAATTTCTAAAGAACACTCTTAACATCCGGGATTTGGATTATTTACATTTATTACAAGTTACTTTGCGCAATCTCTCTCTATCTTTCTCTCTGATTTTGCACTGATACATTCCCCTCTCCCCAGTACATTAAAAACACATAACTCAGTCATTATTTATCTTGCAGAGATTTCTTGCCATATAAAACCGGAAGAGATGCCTCTGGCTACATTGCTTCGTGCGTACGTCGATGACGTACCATTTGCGGCAGATCTGGACGCAAGAACACTGGAAATATTTTCTCAACCAGAACCTTTCCAGTTAAACAGTGGATATGACAGTAAGATTAATATGTATTGTTGTTATTATATTCTTTACGTATATACAAAAATAACTTTCTTTGCTATTCAATGAAGTACGGTGTTTGATTACAGAAACTGAAGGGTATTCCATTGGAACATCACCCTGATGTATGCTTCATACGTAGACATACAAATTACCGTTTCCATTTCTTTAACTTACCAAGGTGCAAAATGAAATCTTTGCTGTCTTTCCTCAATTGTGACCTTTTCTTTGTTTCAATCAGTGCCGATACTAGGCCTTGGACTTGGGGGCATGGCAGAAGAGAAAATTGAAACCGCCGTTAAAAGTGCATTAAAATTTGGATACAGGTAAATAATAACTATTTTTCTTGCTCGTGCAAATGTATTGTTCTTACATTACCAAAGACGATCTTTTAAGAGGCCTTTCTGTTTTTCAGACTTTTTGACACAGACCCTGTGGACGAATCTGAGAAAATATTAGGATCTTTTCTTGCAAATAACAAGAATTTTAAAAGAGAAGACGTTTTCATTATTGTCAAGGTGCATCCAAAGGATCTGGGAAAAGCCGCCACCAGAAAATCGGTTGAACGCTCGTTGGAGAGGTTGAGAACCGACTATTTGGATCTTGTTTTGATTAAAGCGCCATCTTGTGAGTCCAAAGAACACAGTTGCGAGACAACTGGCACGTGGCAAGAATCGTGGGAAAGTTTGGAAGATTTGAAGACCATGGGTAGCGTTCGCTCCTTGGGGGTGAGCAACTTTAAAATCTCTCAACTCAAGGAACTTTTGTCCATAGCAAAGGCTCCAGTTTCGGTGGTCCAATGCAGGTTTAACATTTTATTAAGACGAGAAAAGATGCGGAATTTTTGTAGAAAACATGGCATACGCTTCATGGCCCACAGTCTGCTGGGATATGATATGGTGCCCTCTTTCGGCGTAAACCCACTCATGGAAGGTAATAACGCGGTAACTATTGCCGCCAGGTTGCTGCACACCAGCCCAGCTACTCTTATGGTCAGATGGGCGTTGGAGCAAAACGTTACCGTGGTTCCAAAAACGTCCCATCCTTTCCACCTATTACTCAACGTACAAGCACAGGAAGGCTTAGACTTGGATGAGAGACCGGAAGTGAGGGAAATGTTAGATAGGATGCCGCATACCAGTTGAAATTCATTGTCAAATTTGATGTGGCACTAACGTGTCGATACTCTTGGTCAGGAGAGGGTTGGTCATGCAGAAAGGGAATTTCACATTTTATTAAAGATGGATAGTTTACATATTGTCTCAGACGGTTTCAAATCGTCTTTTTCACACAGGTCCAGGTATCATAATTCACTTCTAACGCTTCACGCACAGCATTCTGCGATGAAGATAACACGGCTTGGACGTCACATAAGAAATGCCAGAGCAAGACCTGCCTCCTCAGCTAAAAATTCCGGTGTAAACGAAACAAACCGCAAAAAAGTGTTGGGGAGTATCAAAGGCTGATACATGTATTAATTAAAAATTACCGATTCTTGAGATATGAGGACGTGGGGTTAAATGAGCTCTAATACACCAAGGGCGTCGTCGTTACAGAATTGACCTCAATTCATTTGTTGCGCAAAAACGAAAGAGATACTTCTGTTATTTGCAAAGACAGACTGGGCAGGTCGTTGAGGATGTTATTTGGCGGGCCCGTAATATTTGTCGATGCATAATGAGAAGGAAAAAAACAGTTAAATTATTGTTGAAATGCGCATTAATTGATTAGGTATTCAGAGTGAAAAGTAATGGAGATCCGACTTCTTTTTTCTTAGTCTCCTTTACTAGTTCTAAAGATGTGAACATCTTGGATGTTATCAAGATATCAAAAGACAGAATACAGGATATAAATAGTCTTAAGATTTCCTACTTTTTATACAAAATCTCTACTTGTATCAAGTGACATGTTTGGTGTATCTTTATGTTTAACTTTCTAATGAAAAAAAAATTCAAATCTTCCTTTTTTTCCAAAAGTACTACTCCAGCACAGACAACAACAATAATAATAATAATAAAATAATAAATAAATAACAAAAAATGGATAAATAAATAAGCTTGTACTGAAAGTCAGACACCTTTCCAAGACTGAACATAAGTTGCCTACATAACAATTTTGATGGATAGTAATGCCAAAACTCCATCAGGCAGTTACACATGTGGTGGGCAATACAGGAATGTTGTAAATGAATGACCAATTAAGAATCTGCCCCATTCATGAAAAACAGAAAATAAAAATGTCAACAAAACTTACTATTACCCCAAATATTAAGAACCTCTCATAAAAGGATATTCCTCACAGTTTTCTAAAAACTATAAAGGTTTTGTGACTCTTCATTAAAGATTCATGATTGTTTGTAAAAATTCAATCTCCTAACTTGTTTGTTTGTATAATTCTACCTATTTATTTATCACACTCGTTTTTTTTTTATCTAACAACATAGGAAACTTCTCAGATTCCAGTCAATAGTCCAGCACCACTTTTCTTAAACAAAAATACATCAAGAAAATATTTCTTCCTTGACATCATACACAAAAGTCTTATTTAGAAGCAGACATCTCAGCTAGTGTAAGTCCTCACTGTCTTCCTGGCTTGAGAGTACAAATCAAGCGCCATCTTGTGTCCATTTCTGCACCAGGGGACATCAGTATTGGAATCACAGTAAAAATAGAGCCCCAAGAGTATGGCTACCATGGCGACTACTATGCCAAAGAATATGCTACAACAAGATGCACCACCCCCTGTAAAAAGAAATAACAATTGGTGAATTATTCAAAAAGAACAACTCAATCATATACTTGGTAACAACTATTACTCTATATAATCAAAATTCACCTATTTTGTTATTTTCTAAGCAATATTGTTTTTCCAGAAATACACCTTCATCCATCAGATTTAAAGATGTGTTTAAAGTGAGTTAAGTCAAATCACTGCCTTGAACCCCAACCAAATCCCACCATGAAGTTTCAAATAGCAGAAATTGACGACATTCCTGAAAAATGATATCTGAACAGACATTTCAGCTAACTATCATTTGAATAATTATTCTTTATTGGCAGTAAAGTGTCATACATGATTACAGTGTCAATTGGTGGACTTTTAAGAACTGTGAGGGTGCTAAAGGAGGTCAAATTTACTACCAGAAATTTGAAGAAGATGCTTTTTATTAGGATGACTGAGAGTTAAAATTGGGTTTACCCTTTGGCATACAGGGAATATACACTTGTTTATATGTAACATTTTACAATAAATATACACCAAAATGAAAATGCACGCAACAGCATGATTGACACTGCATATTCTTACCAGTCTTGATTGCCTTTTCCTCAGCACTGTGACCATTGAGTGTCTTCCTGTTTTCAGTTTGTAATGGTACTGTCTCTTCCTTTTCTTGTTGCCTCTTTGCTGCCTGAGATGCCTCAAATTCTCTCTTCCTTCTTTCTTTCTCTGCTTTCTTTTCTGCCTTTTTCCTTTTGTTTTCCTGTTCTTCTTCTGCCTTTCGAAGATTTTCTTTAGCTGAAGAAATTTTGAATAAAAAATCTTATCTAATGCCAAAAGAAAAACAAAACTAAAGCATATATGAACTGAACAAAAACGATGTGAACACATTTACACATAAGGATGTGTCACTGCTAACAATTCAAAATATCACAGACTGAAATGTTAATAAAATGCCTAAACTTAATTTGACATTATTTTCCAACTTGCAGTTATTGTTTACAAATGCCTGTGTACTTGACATTGACAAAAGATGAAAAATAGAAAAGAGGGTTTAATTTATCTACACAACTGACCTCTTTCTTCGTCTAATTTCTTTTGTTTCTGTCTATCAAGTTCTGACTGCACTTTCTTCATATATGCCACCATCTAAAGTTAAATATAAAAATATTTATCAATTATTCATTGAAAAGAACATTATAGTATCACAGTAAATTAATATGAAGTTTCTTACAAAATCATAAGCTGCTTGGTATACTCTTCAACAGAACTGCTAAATCAAGATAACTAAATGCATATTGGTGATTGTCGTGGTTAACTTTATTCAAACACACCAACAGGTCAGAGTGAGAAGTACCTCACAGACACAAAAATAATCACATTTACAACCATCAAATTTACCATCCACAAAAAAGACCAAACAGGTCCTGGTTTTTACCATTTTGTATTTGTAGGACTGACAAATATATATATATATATATATATATATATATATATATATATATATATATGTGTGTGTCAGTCCTATATATATATATATATATATATATATATATACTTTTCAAACACCACCACTCACTTTTAATGATAGGTTCATTTCCCACTTCAAAAATAATTGGCACAGATAAAAATTACCTTTCTGCAAAAATGTTAATATTTTGAATGGAAAAAAATAAAACTTCATATTTATACTTTTCAAACACCACCACTCACATTCTGTGCACATCTTCTGCACTGCACCTCATCCAAGCAGTCCCCAGCCACCTGCTTCAAGTTTTCACTGAGAGGGTTGTCTTTAAGGTCCAGCCACTTCAACTTTTTCAGGTAGCACATACCGACTGGAAGAGTGGTCAGTTGGTTACCAAGGAGATCAAGGTGCTCTAGTTTCTGTAGCAACCCTATGTTGGATGGAATTTCTGTGAGGCTGTTCTTGCTCAGGTCTATTTTGACCAGGTAGTTCAGTTTGGTGCAGAAGTCATCCTGTAAAGAATATCAATGGAATTTTAACATTTGTAATGGAGGGGAGGGGGGGGGAGCAAATGACCATAATTCTTACAGTCGGCATGACGTCACAAGATGGCCGCCACGCCCGGACTAGGGTAAAACAATCTGTAAGCTCCATTACTCCCCATGTTAAAATGATCAACTTTGATCATCTGTATCTCTCACACCGGTAGATAATTAAACTTGACAACTGTTTAATTATATCAACATAGGTATTTAGTGTCAGGAAATGGCCATCAAGGACCTTTTCTAGCATTGATGCCGATTTTATCAGCGATTGAAATGCACCTCTCTTACACTGTAATTATATGAGCTGCAGTTACAGTTCTGATTGTTTTTCAGGTAAGAAGTTCCAATGGCTTTGTTATCGGATGAATCTGTCCACTGACAGCGATTGAACAGAACTTACCTGGATCCTCAAACAATCATAGAGCCCTTTGAGGTGGTTTCATGGGAAGAAAGTGATCTTATCAGTTGGTGTCATTGTAGCAAATAGAACTAAAACAGATATGATCTTCACAGGTGTGGTCATTGTATTTGTCTTTGAAAAGGGGGGCTGAAAGAAAGCTTTAATGACAATTTACTAGTCTGATTTTATTACTGAAAGTACATGCCCTTTTGAGAATTTGAACAATTTTTTCTAGTAATTTTTTAATACCCATGTTGCTGCAGACAGAATTGAGATCATGGACAGAATGAAATTTTTACATACTCAATAAATCATTTAATTATTGTACTATGAAGTGTGTAAATGGCAATAATGTGCTATTGGAACAGATAAGTAATACCTTATCTTTGTGATGTTGCACACTTTCATCAAGAGGATAGAACGCAAGAAAGGCTATCAATGCACATACTCCAGTATATGAACTGGAAGAAACAAGTGAGTGGAGCTGTTTGCTGAGTAAAATCTATTAACCCATGCAATTAGAAAAAACACTCAGCAATCAAATTTTTGTTATGGATTGGACACTACTGTTATATTTGCTTAAGTGTGATATAGAAATTCTAATTCATTTTTACTGTACAAATGTTAATTCAGAATGGAACTTTACAGCATATGTCAAGGAATTTTATAACTCCTTTCTTACATACCTTATACATGTAGATAGAAATAAAATGTAAATTTAAAGTCAACAAGTTTTATTGTATCTTTCATTTTGCATTTTGTTTAAGAATTCAAAGTGATTTATGATGGTTAAATATGCATTCAATTCATATTTTTATAGATCATACTTTGTATTGTGATATTGAGTCTGATGTTCTAAAAATGAAAATGAAATCACTACTGTATAAATTTATATTATTTTCTAAAGAAAAAAAAAACACCATGAACTTCATTTAGCATCAGAGTCAAAAATGATTTGTAGATTTTGACAATTTATAAAGATTTAAGTGAGGCTTTCATTCAAAACTTTTTGTTTAATTGGATAATTATGGATGAATCTATTTATGAAAAATAATTTTGGCAGGCCTCTAATGAAATTTTTTACGTTTTTGCAGAAATTATAAAAGCTAAAAAAGTATTTCATAGTCTCTTCAAACATAATCCAGACAACAGTAGAAAAATAAATTTTAATGAAAAACACAGCAGTGACAAATTAAAATTCTTTTTGAAAGCACATTAATTGCATTACTTGAGACACCTGCTTCGAACACGACAGGACTGAGCAGTGCTACCCAAGCCTCCTTTTCTAGCTTATCAAATCTTTCAAACTGAGACCTCTAAAAGCAATATGAATATAATAGTTTTCTTTGTTTAGATAATGATTTTATTATACAAGAATTCTGACTGTATATTAATGAACTGGGTGCGTATAGGTCATAGTGTCCCAGTAGGAAAAATTGCTTTAAAAATAGTACACTACCATCGTTGATAAAGTCGCCACTGACGCTAGATAATCCTTTTGATGGCAATTTCCCTGAGCTAAATACGTAAGTGAATATCAACAAACAGTTGTCATGCGTATTTGTTCACAGATATACTTGATACAGACGATAAAATATACCTATTACAACATGCATCTGGTGTAAACTGAAATTGCAGCCCGTTGGAGGAGTGTTGGTATTATCGCTGATAAAATCACCATCAGCTCTAGAAAATCCTCCTGAGGCCCATTGACTGACGCTAAAAACCCTAGTGAATATAACCAAGTGGTTGTCACAAGTAATTGTCCTCTGGTCTGCTTGATATGAACGATCAAAGTTCACCAATTTAACATTGAGAGTAATGGGCGCAAGCCAATGTTTTACCCTAGTCCAAAATGAGAGCCTCGTTCTGGGTTCAGTAATCCTGTAACCGACTGTAAGAATTCAGCAAAAGCAGATGCCAGGTTTTCATATCAGTATGGGCATCGCAAGTAAAATACTGATCAATATCTATGTAACATGTAACTAGTAGAATTTTTTAAAAAACTTACTGGTAAACTTTTAATCTGGTTACAAGATAAGTCCAAACGAGTTGCTTTCGGCAGGGCAACCTGGAATACAAAAGCACCAAACATTATGAATAAGTTCAAGAAGATAATATAAATGTTCCTGTTACTAGTTAGTACCCTAAGCTAAAATTATTTTTATGCTTTATTTTACCATTCATTTGAATTGTGAATGAACAGTCAAAGACAGAGCATTTCCATCATGTCTGACGATTTGTACTCGATAACCGCACTGCCCCTAAACATACTCTGTCAACCTCTCGCCTTTTCGCCAGACCGAACATTCAGTTGTTACCAAGATAGCTCTGTGATTCTGCAGAAAATACTTACAAGCTCTTTAACTGGGACTGTATCTAAATTACTCAGGCTCAAGTCTAGCTCGTTGCCTTCCAGTTTATCCTTTAAGTTTTCTTTTGGCATGATTTTAGAGTTTTTAAAGGGAACCACCGGCGAAATGACCACCCAAACACGCTTGGCGGAAGTTGTGCAACGTGACAGTACAGAGTTACATATACTTTATATGAAAAGTTTTGGAATATATTTTCACTGAGGTATGTACAAATCTTGTATAGTCTGTAAATAATTGTTCAATTTGGCATTTTTTAGTTTAGAAAACTATTAAATTGATTTTTTAAAAAGATATATATACTATAAAATGCAATAATCTTTATCGAAACTTTCGCTGTAAGAAAAGCACTTCCGGAGAAGCATGCGCAGTTTGATCCTGCTGATGATACGCACGTTTGATGCTGAGGTTTTGTAATGGTAAGTGTTTGAAGTTATCTCTCACAATTTGATGCCTAGAATAACAGTGCACTGAAAAGTGAATAGCTTTATTGAAATTTGGCAAAATTAGTAAAGGGTAACCAACGAAACAATCATTTGTTTTGCCAAAATGGCAACATCGTAAACCTATGCCCTTGAGGGAACAGTAGAAGAAATAAAATTGTTGTCACTATTTTGCAAGTTGCATCACCATTTGTGCAGCTTGACTCGATATTTTCAACGGCGCCTCACTCGTACCATAATGAAAACGAAGTGTGTTAGGACAGTGTACCCATATGAAAAGTAATATTATAACAAAAATGAAAACATTAAATATTTAAAATTTAAAACAACATTACAAAGTGATTGAGGTTCTCTTGCCATCATTGTGGGGCCAGACTGTAATGCACAATACAACACAGCACAGTGCAATATACTGGAAAAAATGAGACCAGTCGTAAGTTAACACAGGAAATGGTCATTCCCAACAAAACAGGGTGATATGAAATAGAAATATATTACTTGGTAATTTTTATCATTTGTACAACTTGGCAAATCAGCACAAAGCCACGGGGAGTACCAGTAGATGTCAGTCCGAAGTCTTGAACAAGAACTTCAATGTCAAATGAACAGTTGTTAAAAACAAAAGACCCAGGTATGGTGGATCGATTACTGTTTGTGTGTGCCACACAGGCCAAGTCCTAATTGCCCCTGAAGGTCACAAAACTCAGTTACTGACAGTTAGGCACCTCTTAATTATAAAAGTAATGTGTTTCCACTCCCTTGTTTGCCGTCAGGTTGGCCGTCATGTTTGTGAATGTCTCATCTTGGTGGGTATTAATGCCAAAAAGATAATATGATGATGAGACTATAATGCTCTTTATATCACAAGAATACCTAAATCCACAGCAGCTAAGGCACTATAAAAGTCAAGGACTGTTACCCTTATAAATCCATTAAAATGATCTGGTTGAAATCTATGTTGAAAACAATTGCAAACCCCCTTTAAGGCAAGGCAGAAATCTACAGAGATTCTACCAAAAACTGGACTGGAACCACCTTAAGGACTCTAATATTTGTCTCCAGTCTGTTGACTTGTTCAGAGCAGCAGTTATCAGTGACTAATGTCCGCAGACACACATTTACCTATTGTGTCTAACAGGCCCTGTGACGATAACCATTGGCAACATTATTTTTGTTTTTTATGTACAGACACAGATGTGTCTGTACATATTGCCATCACCTGCGTCTGTCGTCGCCGATGGCGATGGCGATGCCGATGCCGATGCCGATGCCGATGCCGGCGCCGTGCACTTTCCTTGTAAACACGATAAGTGGAGGGCAGTTTTACTTTTTGGCTTTATATTTACAGAGCTGATGAATATTCATAAAACGCAGGTCAAGTTCGAAAATCAGCATAATCGGGCCATTATTGTAGAAGTTTTCAGCATATTTTCAGCATATTTTTCACATTTCCTCAGATTCAATTCTTAGGCATGTTAACAGTCTCATTATTAAACGAATAAGATACGTAAAAGTGTTTGTTTGACATTTCCTGCATCTTTACAACATTGTTAGTTGATTTTGTAAAAATGATGGTAAACTTGTTATCGTGTATTGTGTAATAAAGTTTCAAAAATGGAAATAAACTCATATCATTGCAGTTTGTCAGATTCAATCATTCACTATGTTCAGAATCTCAGAATGGAAGAAATTGGACATTTAACACTGCTCTGTTGATATTTTTCCCATCTCATCAATTTTCTTAGTTGATCATATAAAAATGGCAGTAAACTGTTAATTTTGTTTTATGTTAAAAATTGTTAAAAATGGAAAAAAAAAAAAAAACATTTCAGAACAGTGCTGTCTTGTTTACATTTTGGCATTTTCAAGTTGTGACTTTGAAGTTCCATGGGCCTGAAGACCTTTGCTAGTCACATTTTCTGAATATCCATGATACTAATATTTTATTATTAAAAATTGATGGTCATCATGCTGTTAAACATTATGTAATATTGCATCAAAATTTGAAAAAAACCTATTTTGGGCACTGCTCCCATGATGACCATTTAAGAAAAACCATGTCACTTACTGTTCTCAAACAGTACAGTAAATATATATAGATGTGTCTGTACATATTGCCATCACCTGCATCTGTCGTCCCCGTCATCGCCGTCGCTGGCGCCGTGCACTTTCATTGTAAACACGATAAGTGGAAGGCAGTTTTACTTTTTGGCTTTATATTTATACAGCTGATGAATATTCATAAAACGCAGGTCAAGTTCGAAAATCAGCATGATCGGGCCATTATTGTAGAAGTTATGCTTTATTTTTATGTACAGACACAGATGTGTCTCCACATTTTGCCATCACCTGCGTCTGTCGTTGCCGTCGCTGTCGTCGCCGTGCACTTTCCTTGTAAACACGATAAGTGGGAGGCAGTTTTACTTTTTGGCTTTATATTTACAGAGCTGATGAATATTCATAAAATGCAGGTCAAGTTCGAAAATCAGCATGATCGGGCCATTATTGTAGAAGTTATGCTGTTTTTTCCCTTTTTCAGCATATATGCAACACTGTTAACACATTTCAATGAAAACCTATAGGCCTGTTGTCATGAAACTCACAGGAAAAATTGATCTTACTAAAACGCAGGTCAAGTTCGAAAATTGGCATGATCGGGCCACTATTTTAGTAGTTATGCTTTTTATGTACAGACACAGATGTGTCTGTACATATAGCCATCATCTGCGTCTGTCGTCGCCGTCGTCGCTGTCGTCGCCGTCGTCGCCGTCGCCGTCGCCGTGCACTTTTACCGATAACACGATAAGTGGAAAACCATTTTGCCTTTTGATTTGAAACTTGCAGAACTGATGAATATTCATAATACGCAGGTCAAGTTCGAAAATCAGCATGATCGGGTCACTCTTAGGGAATTTATGCTGTTTTTTCACTTTTTTCAACATATATGCAGCACCAATAACACGATAAGTGGAAAACCATTGTACCTTTTGGCTTGAAACTTACAGTACTGATGAATATTCATAATACGCAGGTCGAGTTCGAAAATCAGCATGATCGGGTCACTTATAGGGAATTTATGCTGTTTTTTCACTTTTTTCAGCATATATGCAGCACCGATAACACGATAAGTGGAAAACCATTTTACCTTTTGGCTTGAAACTTACAGAACTGATGAATATACATAATACGCAGGTCAAGTTCGAAAATCAGCGTGATTGGGTCATTTTTAGTGAATTTAGGCTATTTTTTATTCTCTTTTTTCAGCATATATGCAGCACCGATAACACCATAAATGGAAAACCATTTGACCTTTTGGCTTGAAACCTACAGAACTGATGAATATTCATAATACGCAGGTCAAGTTCGAAAATCAGCATGATTGGGTCATTTTTAGTGAATTTAGGCTATTTTTTCACTTTTTTTCAGCATTTTTGCAACACTGATAACACAATAAATGAAGAGCTGTTTTACCCTTTGGCTTGAAACTTACAGAACTGATAAATATTCATAATACGCAGGTCAAATTCGAAAATCAGCACGATCGGGTCACTTATAGGGAATTTATGCTGTTTTTTTTTCACTTTTTTCAGTATATATGCAACACTGATAACACAATATAAGAAAAACAGATTGGCCAATTGTCATTATACTCACAGGAGGGGCCAATCTTACTAAAACGCAGGTTGAGTTTGAAAATCAGCATAATCAGTCCATTATTTTAAAAGGTAATGCTGTTTTTTCACATTTCCTCACATTCAATTCTTAGGCATGTTAACAGTCTCATTATTGAACTAATAAGATATGTAAATGTGTTTGTTTGGCATTTCCTGCATCTTTACAACATTGTTAGTTGATTTTGTAAAAATGATGGTAAACTTGTTATCATGTATTGTGTAATAAAGTGTCAAAAATGGAAATAAACTCATATCATTGCAGTTTGTCAGATGCATTCATCCACTATGTTCAGAATCTCAGAATGGAGGAAGTTGGGCATTTAAAACTGTTCTATTGATACTTTTCCCATCTCATCAATTTTCTTCATTGGTCATATAAAAATGGCAGTAAACTGTTTATTTTGTTTTATGTTTAAAAAGTGTTAAAAATGGAAATAAACCCATTTCAGAACAGTGCTGTATTGTTTACATTTTGGCATTTTCAATATGTGACTTTGAAGTTCCATGGGCCTGAAGGCTTTTGCTAGTCACATTTTCTGAATAACCATGATACTAATATTTTATAATTAAAAATTGATGGTCATTATGATGGTTTTTTGTGAAAATTTAATTTTTCACTTATTGGCATTTTCAAGGTGTGACTTTGAAGTTCCATGATCCTGAAGACCTTTGCTTGTCACATTTCCTGAATATCCGTGATACTAATATTTTATAATTAAAAATTGATGGTCAGTATGCTGTTAAACATTATGTAATGTTCAGCGTTTGACACTCGCACTCGCCAGCTCGCCAATGCGAGTTAAAATTAAATCTGGCGAGTGAAAATGATTGTGCAAGTCGCCATTTTGGCGATTTATGTCAACTTCTGTATCAAGTTTATCGGCAAAATTTAGACTCAATTTAAGTCCGACTCGTATGCCAAAAATTACAGGGAAGTTCATGGGATTACCCTTACTGCTAACCTCGTTTTCACTCTCATAATCGTGATTGCTTGAAAGTTGGGAATTCCGTAATGACGTATTCACAGTCTCGCTGTCGTTTTTGAAAGCATCTAGCCTTCGTTTGCGCGCCGGATTTTGACGAAGTATAGGAAATGCTGTCTGTTTCGTTTCACTTGCGTCTTGCGATTTTGCGCAGTTGACGCTTCCGGGAGAAAACGTGATGCACGTGGATCATCAAGCTGCATGGAAAAGTTTTTAAAAATTTCAAAACGCCAAGTAGAAGAGACTGAGAGTGAGAGCGTCGCAGAATCGGCTTCAACTTCAAGTGGTAAGTAAACAAAATCAAAGCAGAAACGAAGTAATAGTCTGAGCTCTTTGACCCAACGCATGTTTTTGACGTTTTCTGATTTTTTTTCCTGAGCGGAACAAAAAAAGAAAAAAGGGGGGGAGGGGGTTAAATGCGTGCGACGTGCAACGTGTGTAGGGTAAGAGAAATTGAATTACATAGCGCACGCTATTACAGTACAGTGCAATACTATACAAATAATACAAAATAATGAATTTTATTTCAACTCGGATACAATTGAATCTTTTAACAATCTCGTTAGGTTTTCAGCAGTTCACCGACTGCATCTCCGTCAGTGCGACTTACGGAGTTCACCCTGAATATCACAAGTTCTCTAATAATGATAGTGCTTAATTTAACCTCATTTTAATATTTATTTTGAAACGAGTATTTCTTTATATATATTTATTAAGACCCCATATCTGAACGGTCTACTTGTTTGTCCCAATTGTTGATTTTAACGTTGTTAAATGTTTAGCTCTTTTTCACATGTACCAGTAATTGATTATGTCTGACTCAGTGATTGTGTTGGCAGTCTTTAATAAACTTGACACTTAAAAATTGCAGGTACCAAACCAAAAACACCAAGAATTGAAAAAAGGGATGCAGTGACAGTGATGAGGGGTTTGATGACAGTTATAGTGATTCAGATGAAGACATTGAAATGACTGAGAAGGATGTGGAGCAGTTTTTAAGACAAAATTGATCTTTATACTGACTTTTATCTCTTCATCGGTATCAGGACAATTTCACCCCGGCCGATTCCCCCCAAAGAATATATATTTATGTACAAATATATAGTAAAGAGCATGAAGCTTAAATCCTTGCATCTATTGTATGAATATTTCTTGGTGTGATGATGCAACTTAAAGATACAAAATATAAATTTCATTAAACAAATTATGTTCACGGAGTACAAGTTCAGAAATTTTAGAAATATAAGTACAGAAAATTTTATTAAAAATCTAATCAAAGTATCTCTAGGTAAAGTGGGGTAAATAAATATGCATATAGTTTATGTTTAATTTAGATTAGAATGTGCGAAATCTGTAGACTAAAGAATAAACACAGTTCTAGGTTTAAAAAAGGTTTTAAATTTTTTTTCTTTATTTGCTTATGATAACATCTCCATCATGAGTCATTACCACATGGCCTGCACTTTGAATATTTGGCCAGTAACTTCGTAATAAAGCTGGCCAAAGTCTGGCTTGTGCATTTTCAGTTTGGCCAGTAACTTTCAGAGCACACTGGCCAAATTGGCCTGTACTATTTCAAACGAAGGTCAAACACTGAATGTTGCATCAAAATTTGAAGAAACCCCTATTTTGGGCACTGCTCCCATGATGACCATTTAACAAAAATCATGTCAATTACTGTTCTCAAACTTACAGGAAAGAAACATGGGTCTAAAATACAGCTTCAGTTGGCAATGCAGTCTGTTTGGTAATTTTTTCTGGCAATTAAACAGTTTTTTGTGAAAATTTAATTTTTCACATATTGGCATTTCCAAGGTGCGACTTAGAACCTCCACGGGCTTGAAGACCCGTGCTAGTCACATTTTGTGAAAATCCATGACACTTATATTTTATTATTAAAAATCGATGGTCATTATGCTGTTAAGCATTATGTAATGTTGCATCAAAATAGCAGAAAACACAATTTTTGGTGCTGCTGCCTTGATGACCATTATGGAAAAACCGTGTTACTTATGACTGTCAAACTTTCAAAAAAGAAACACAGGACTAAAATGCAGCCTGAGTTAGAAAAGCAGTCTAATTGGCTTCTTTTTCTGGAAGTTATACATTTTAGTGTTATATTCATTATCTTTTTTGGCATATTCATTATGGGACTCGGAGCTCCCATGGACATGAAGCCAAATGGTAATCATATTTTCTACATGTCCATCCTATTTATAGTCAATAAACAAAAATTGGTGATAATTATTCTCTAATTTATTATGTAATGTTACATCAAAATTGACAATCTTTTTGCACTGCCACTGCAAACATTATGAAAAGAAAACTGTGCTACTTATTATAATTTTAAACTTACAAGTACGATTTTTAGGATTGGCCTTCAGCTCATGAGAAAACCAGCTCTATCGGATTATCATGTTTATTGTATTTATGCATTTTTTGTGAAATTTTCATTTTTCTCATTCTGGCACTTTCTAAGTATAAACTTGAACTCTGATGGGCCTGAAGCCTTATGCTTTTACTTTGTGTTACCTGTTGTGCATAAGTTGATGTTGACTGTGCAGTTAAACATAATGTATTATTGCATCAGGATTGGTAGTCTCCTATTTTGGGCATTATGGTTTTGTGCTTTTCTTAAGGTGTGACTTATGGGCCTGAAGACCTTTGAGTGGGTCAGTCTGTAAATTACCCTTGGGTATCACTAGATTAATTTCAGAGTTATAAAGTCATTTGCTTTAATAGGCCATTAAATGAGATTACGTAAAGCACACTTGTTGATATTTCCCTGTAAACTCCCAAAGGTAAAGCTCTTTGCTAGATTAATAATAAGGAAGCAGTGATAATTATGCAGGTAAATTTTGTTTAATATTGCAAATAAGTTTTAAATATAAATATATATATATATATATATATATATATATATATATATATATATATATATATATATATATATATATATATATCAAACTGGAAGATTAAAAGTTTGAATAGCAGCTTCATTGGAATTATATTTACCTTAAGCTCTGCCAAGGAGGTTATATTTTCACCCCTGTTTGTCTGTCATCCACATAACACAAAAAGTTATGGACTGATTTTGCAGAAATTTTCAGGAACTGTTGGAAGTGGGCCAAAGAGGACAATGATTAATTTTTGGTGGTGGTCCGGATCAATAATCAATCAATTATCAATATAATCAACAATTGCTGCCTTGGCAGAGGTCTGCACTCTCAAAGTGCTTTTCTAGTTTTGTTGTTTTCCTTTATAATTTTTTCTCAAACACTTGCATTTGTGACTTTTAGCCCCAGGCAGGCTCTCATCTGCCTGGGGCTCTGCACATTTTCTGTATTTCTACATAAGCAGTTGTATTGTTTTTTATGTCTTTAAACATTATGTAATATTATTTTATGCACTGTCATCATTTTTCAAATATTGAGACTTTCATAATGTGAATTTGAACTCTCATGGTCCTGAAACTGTAATCTTATTGAAGGGGTGGATTGAGACCATCTTCTGGGTCTTCCGGAAGACAGTCAGGTTATTAAGTTTATATTGACTGGTATCTATTTTTTCTGTTGGAAGACCATCAAAATGGAGGATGGATCAACATAGATACTTTGTAATACTGTCAGAAAATATCTCTGGGTCCGCTCCTGTTATTGACCATGTTACCTGTTGTGCAAGATTAAAATTCAGTGTTGACTGACAGTGCTATTATAAGCATTATTTATTATTGCATCAAAATTGACAAAATGACCTTTTTTGCATCTTTATTTTCTGTTTTTTGTCTGTACATTTGACAGCTTTGCTGCCTTGTTTTTCTTTTTTCAGCATATATGCAACACTGTAAACACAATATAAGAAAAACAGATAGGCCAATTGTCATTAAACTCACAGGAGTGGTCAATCCTGCTAAAACGCAGGTTAAGTTCAAAAATCAGCATAATCGGGC
The DNA here is from genome assembly GCF_051362555.1 of Lingula anatina. Lineage (NCBI taxonomy): Eukaryota > Metazoa > Brachiopoda > Lingulata > Lingulida > Lingulidae > Lingula > Lingula anatina. Next base: position 7,939,235 of record NC_141769.1, read on the forward strand.
CATTACTTTAGAAGTTAAGCTGTTTTTTTTTTACATTTCCTTAGATTCAATTCTTAGGCATGTTAACAGTTTCATTATTTAATTAATAAGATATGTAAAAGTGTTTTTATGACATTTCCTGCATCTTTACAACATTGTTAGTTGATTTTGTAAAAATGATGTTAAACTTGTTATTGTGTATTGTGTAATAAAGTTTCAAAAATGGAAATAAACTCATATCATTGCAGTTTGTCAGATTGAATCATTCACTATGTTCAGAATCTCAGAATGGAAGAAATTGGACATTTAACACTATTCTATTGATATTTTTCCCATCTTATCAATTTTCTTAGTTGATCATATAAAAATGGCAGTAAACTGTTAATTTTGTTTTATGTTAAAAATTCTTAAAAATGGAAATAAACCCATTTCAGAACAGTGCTGTCTTGTTAGGATTGGCATGCAGTTCAAATTAGAATGCCAGCTGAATTGGGTTATCATTTATTATTGAATTTATGCAGTTTTGTGTGAAATTTTCATTTTTCTCATTCTGGCATTTTCAAAGTGTGAACTTGAACTCCCATTGGCCTGAAGCCTTATGCTTGTTACACATTTTACTTACGTCAGTATTACCTGTTGAGCATAATTAAAATTTGATGTTGAATTTGCAGTTGAGCATAATGTACTTTTGCATCAGAATTGACAGTAGCCTATTTTGTGCATTGTTATTGTCTGCTTTTTGTCTGTACATTTGACAGCTTTGCTGCCTTGTTAATTTTTATGTACAGACTCAGATATTTACAGAGCTGATGAATATTCATAAAACACAGGTCAAGTTCGAAAATCAGCATGATCGTGCCATTATTGTAGAAGTTATGCTGTTTTTTCACTTTTCAGCATATATGCAACCCTGTTAACACATTTTAAGGAAAACAGATAGGCCTGTTGTCATGAAACTCACAGGAGTAATCAATCTTACTAAAATGCAGGTCAAGTTCGAAAATCGGCATGATCGGGCCACTATTTTAGTAGTTATGCTGTTTTTTCACTTTTTAGCATATATGCAACACTGTAAACACAATATATGAAAAACAGATCGGCAAATTGTCATTAAACTCACAGGAGTGGTCAATCTTACTAAAATGCAGGTTGAGTTTGAAAATTAGCATAATCGGGTCATTGTTTTAGAAGTTATGCTGTTTTTTCACATTTCCTCAAATTCAATTCTTAGGCATGTTAACAGTCTTATTATTTAACTAATAAGATACATTAAAGTGTTTATATGACATTTCCTGCATCTTTACAACATTGTAAGTTGATTATATAAAAATTTTGGTAAACTTGTTATCGTATATTGTGTAATAAAGTGTCAAAAATGGAAATGAACTCATATCATTGCAGTTTGTCAGATTCAATCATTCAGTATGTTCAGAATCTCAGAATGGAAGCAGTTGGGCATTTAACACTATTCTATTGATATTTTTCTCATCTCATCAATTTTCTTAGTTGATCAGATAAAAATGGCAGTAAACTGTTAATTTTGTTTTATGTAAAAAAATTGTTAAAGATGGGGGAAAAACCCATTTCAGAACAGTGCTGTCTTGTTTCACATTTCCTCAGATTCAATTCTTAGGCATGTAAACAGGCTCATTATTGAACTAAGATATGTAAAAGTGTTTGTTTGACATTTCCTTCATCTTTATAACATTGTTAGTTGATTTTTTAAAAATGATGGTAAACTTATTATCGTGTATTGTGTAATAGAGTGTCAAAAATGGAAATAAACTCATATCATTGCAGTTTGTCAGATTCAATCATTCACTATGTTCAGAATCTCAGAATGGAAGAAATTGGACATTTAACACTGTTCTATTAATATTTTTCACATCTCATCAATTTTCTAAGTTGATCATATAAAAATGGCAGTAAAAGGGTTAAAAATGGAAATAAACCATGTTGAAACGGTACTGTCTTGTATACATTTTGGCATTTTTATGTACAGACACAAATGTGTACTTTCCTTGTAAACACGATAAGTGGAAGGCAATTTTACTTTCTGGCTTTATATTTACAGAGCTGATGAATATTCATAAAACGTAGGTCAAGTTTGAAAATCAGCATGATTGGGCCATTATTGTAGAAGTTATGCTGTTTTTTTTACTTTTCAGCATATATGCAACACTGTAAACACATTTCAAGGAAAACCGATAGGCCTGTTGTCATGAAACTCACAGGAAAAATTGATCTTACTAAAACGCAGGTCAAGTTCGAAAATCGGCATGCAGCCTGAGTTGGAAGAGCAGTCTAATTAGATTCTTTTTCTGGAAGTTATACATTTTCAAAGTGTGAACTTGAACTCCCATGGGCCTGAAGCCTTATGCTTGTTACACATTTTACTTTGGAATTACCTGTTAAGCATAATTAAAATTTGATGTTGAATTTGTAGTTTAACATAATGTACTTTTGCATCAGAATTGACAGTACCCTATTTTTTTTCTTGCTTTTTGTCTTTACATTTGACAGCTTTGCTGCCTTGTTTTAATTTTTATATTAATTGCTTTGTGCTCTCAGCTGAAACTCTACATTTGAGAATTTTCTTTTTAGTTAAAGGTGATAGTCCAGGCAGTTGTGGCTGGAAGCCAAGTTGTAGGTAGGGCATTTACTAGAGCATTACAGCAGGAATGGGCTGCCAGTCAGCAAGCAGCAAAGCGCCAAGGAGGTGGAAAACAGGGGACAAAATCAGCAGTAGCTGACCTAAAGAAAGGGTTAACTATACAGGTTAAGTGTCAGAAGTCACAGAAAATGAAATTGGGATGACAGTATTTAAGTAAATTACACATTTAAAGTTTTGAGTAATTGAAAGGAATTTTGGAATATGCTTCTGTCCTCCAGAAAACTTACTGTGAAATTAGTTTAAAGCTTTTATTTTGTTAAATACACATTAAGGATTATTTCAGATCAGTAGTACTATGAATTAATGAGATTGTACGTTATTTTAATAGTTATTTGTGTTTTTGCAAGAATATGAGCATCTTTGCCAGTTTACGTAATGTATTTATTTGACTTTCATTTATTTCCCTAAGATAATTAGGGAGACTTAGAAAAATACTGTAATCAATTCTGACAGTACTTTAATTAAATCAAAAATTCACTTTGGTTATTTCAGGAAGCAAAACAGATACTGAATGTATCAGACTTAAATGATGTTGAAAAAATACAGAAAAACTATGACCACTTATTTGGGGTCAATGAAAAATCCAAAGGAGGCTCATTTTATTTACAGTCAAAAGTAAGTATCTGTTTTTTTAAAGAGGCTGCATCGCCTCCATCAAAAAATTTACTAGCACTAATCTGCTTATAAGCTTCTAAGGTAGAAATTGGTATTTTGTGGGCCGATTATGTTGAAAATTCTCCATTTAAGAAACCAGGGTTCGCACAACTCTTGAAAACCCTTGAAAACCCTTGAATTTTATTTTCTAAAATCAAGTCCTTGAATATGCTTGAAAATGGAGCAAAACCCTGGAAAATAAAAATAAACCCTTGAAAACCCTTGATTATGCTTGAAAAATAAAAAAAACGAACTTTTTAAATCATTTATGATTATTAAAAACAAAATTAGAGTCGGTCGTTTGTTAACGTCGATATATAACAGTCTGTCGATATATAACAGTTTTCCCCAGAAGTTGGGAAAAACGATGTTGTCCTGTCTTGGTAAAACATAACAGGGAAAAAACGATGTTGTTTTGTCTTGGGAGAAATGTACCTCTTTAGTATGAAGAAATTGTTTTTTAACTTGGATTCCCGACTTTTGTTTGGTTTGTTTTAATTCAATGCAATATCGCAAGAATAATTTGTTTGTGCTTATAGCTGATCACAGTGATTTAATCTTTAAGTAATGCTTACACTTAGCAATGTAGGTAAGTGGAGTGATATGCGACCATGTCCATTCATTAGGAGGATTAAGCAATGCCCTAGTTACAACAGCCTTACTGTTGTCTGCAGGGAGTGCTAGACAAAGATATCAGAATTACTTAGAGGGGAAAAAGAAAGCAAGCTGAAGAGGACGGCAAAAAAAAAAAAAAAAAAAAAAGTCTGTAATGGAAGACATTGATTAAATTAAAAAAAAAAAAAGAAAAAACGCATGGAAGATGACATTTGTGAATTGCTTAAAGTCATAATAACTCTTTGTTTGGCCAAAAAATGAATTTTCCTGGAGTAAACAACAATTTTCCCATACTTACCAATGATAAATGAATCCATTTTTACATTCAAAGTTAGCCCCTGGTTTTTTTCTAAAAAGTTTGGTTTTTTGTTAAAATCTCTTAAGAGATTTTAACAGAGTATAGCCATCAATGGAGGTCACGTGGTCTAAAGACAAGCTTAGATATCAGAATAATAGCTATAACTGCCATTATTGTGGTAAAACAGAATATATTATATTTCTATAAGTCATTCACAATGTTTTAATTGTGAAATAAAGATCTCATACGGAGAGTTACAAATATGCACAGAAGGCTGAGACGTGCAGCAGCCTGTCAATGATTTATTAGTCAAACAGCCTCAGGAGATCTGCCTCAGAAAAAAGAAAAAGAATTGGAAAACAAAATAATTCAGATGAAAAATATATAAAAAACAAATGAATACACAGGGTGGTACGGACCATATGAATTACGTGAAATATTGACAAAGAATAGTGTGTATCAATAAAATGTTTCAAGATGTGAATTGTTTTGTTTGAATGTTATTTAACAATATGAAATACCACAATTTTACTTAATGTATTGTTTCATGAAAATTGAATATATAACTAACAGTTTCAGTGTAAATTAGTCCTTGAATTTTGAATATATGACCCTGGAAAGTCCTTGAAAAGTCCTTGAATTTCATTTCAAATCATCTGTATGAACCCTGAGAAACAAGCCAATCTCTAGAAATTTAAAAGCCTTTGACAAGTAATAATATGAACATGTTTATCATATCTCTGTAATATGAAATCTGAAATACATAAAAAAATGAAAGTTTTTTTTTTTTTACTTAATATGAATGACTTGTACATAGTAGCCTATGCATGAATACAACTCAAAGGAATTTTGTTTGTATTTTATTTTATTGAATTACTATTGTTATTTACATGGAACCCAAGTTTTTGTACTTGGGACAAAAAGTATGAGAATGTGTGTAGGAGAAAAATGCCCTCTGCATACACCTATCATTGCAAAAAATGAAAGCAAGTATAATTAATGCAAAACATAAAACTAACAGCTTTTTGGGTATATATATATATGTTTATGTTAATTGTACTGGCATATGCCTATTGCCCTAAACATGAATCCACGATTGATATTTGTCAACTGTAACCAAAAGAGATGAGCTAGATATTATAATAGTTAAATGTCAGTTTGGCTACTTGAAAATTATAACTGTGACCTAATTCTCCAAGGTGTGTTTTGGTACATTCATTAGTAACAAGGAAAACTCCATATTTTCATGTAAAAATAAACATTTCCCAAGGTTTGTAGTATTATATTGAACTTAATGTACAAAAATTAATAGCCAGGATTGAATAATTGGCATCTTGTAGTAGATAGATATCGTTTTTTGTTTTGAATGAAAAGAGGCAGTTCTCTATTTTGTCATGTTGAAAGTTTCAGGTTAATAAGCATTTTATGACTTACATGTGGCTTTTCAAAACATTGGTAACAAATTCTATTAAATGATTGTCAAAATTTTTATTATATAGTTATTCTAGATTAGATTAATTTTTATGTACAGACACAGATGTGTCTGTACATATAGCCATCATCTGCGTCTGTCGTCGCCGTCGTCGCCGTCGTTGCCGTCGTCGCCGTGCACTTTTACCGATAACACGATAAGTGGAAAACCATTTTACCTTTTGGCTTGAAACTTACAGAACTGATGAATATTCATAATACGCAGGTCAAGTTCGAAAATCAGCATGATCGGGTCACTTATAGGGAATTTATGCTGTTTTTTCACTTTTTTCAGCATATATGCAGCACCGATAACACGATAAGTGGAAAACCGTTTTACCTTTTGGCTTTAAACTTACAGAACTGATGAATATTTATAATAAGCAGGTCAAGTTCGAAAATCAGCATGATCGGGTCACTTATAGGGAATTTATGCTGTTTTTTCCCTTTTTTCAGCATATATGCAGCACAGATAACACGATAAGTGGAAAACTGTTTTACCTTTTGGCTTGAAACTTACAGAACTGATGAATATTTATAATACTCAGGTCAAGTTCGAAAATCAGCATGATTGGGCCATATTTGTGGAAGTTATGCTATTTTTTCATTTTTTTCAGCATAAATGCAACACCGATAACACGATAAGTGAAAAACCGTTTTACCTTTTGGCTTATAAGTTACTGAAATGATGAATATTCATAATACGCAGGTCAAGTTCGAAAATCAGCATGATCAGGCCGTTTTTATGGAAGTTATGCTGTTTTTTCACTATTCAGATGGTAAACCTGTAATTGTGCATTGTCCATATTTGTCCATATTTGTGGAAGTTATGCTATTTTTTCATTTATTTCAGCATAAATGCAACACCGATAACAGGATAAGTGAAAAACCGTTTTACCTTTTGGCTTGAAACTTACAGAACTGATGAATATTCTTAATACGCAGGTCAAGTTCAAAAATCAGCACGATCGGGCCATATTTGTGGAAGTTATGCTATTTTTTCATTTTTTTTCAGCATAAATGCAACACCGATAACACGATAAGCGAAAAATCGTTTTACTTTTTGGCTTATAAGTTACTGAAATGATGAATATTCATAATACGCAGGTCAAGTTCTAAAATCAGCCTGATCAGGCCGTTTTTATGGAAGTTATGCTGTTTTTTCACTATTCAGATGGTAAACCTGTAATTGTGCATTGTGTAATAAAGTGTCAAAAATGGAAATTAACTCATATTTTTACAGTTTGTCAGATTCAATCATTCACCATGTTCAGAATCTCAGAATGGAACAAATTGGACATTTAAAATTGTTCTATTGATATTTTTCCTATGTCAACAACTTTCTTAGTTAATCATTTAAAAACGACAGTAAATTGATTATTTTGATATATGTAAAAAAAGTCTTGAAAGTGGAAAGAAATTCATTTCAGTACAGTTATCTCTTGCCTACATTTTGGCATTTTAAAGTTGTGACTCTGAACTTCCATGGCCCTGAAGACCTTTCCATATCAAATTTTCTGAATATCCATGATACTTTTATTTTATTATTAAAAATTGATGGTCATTATGCTGTTAAGCATTATGTAATATTGCATCAAAATTGAAGACAACCCCATTTTAGACAATGCCTCCATAGTGACCATTAAAGGAAAACCAAGTCACTTACTCTTCTCAAACTTACAGAAATGTAGCATAGCACTAAATTATAGCTTCAGTTGGAAAACCTGTTATATCGATTAACTTTCTTGGAAATTATATAGTTTTTTGTTACAATTAAAATTTTCACATATGGACATTTTCAAGGTGTGACTTAGTCTTTGAACTTCCATTGGCTTGAATACCATTGCTAGTCACATCTTTTGAATAGCTATGATACATTTACTTTATTATTAAAAATTGATGGCCATTGTGCTGTTAAGTATTATGTTAAATTGCATAAAAGATGAAAAAAACCCTTTTTTGGACATCGCTGCTGGGATGACCATTAAGGAAAAACCATTTTACTTAAGATATTCTAACTTACTGAAAAGTTTCATAGGACTGAAGTGTAGCTTGTGTTGGAAATCAGTGTGATTGTTTTCTGTTTTGGAAGCAATGCAGCTCTATAGAGTGCTATGTGGGGCTACTGTTTATGGATGGTGGTAATTGTCCCTTGGGATAATCACTAGCTAAATTCAGAGCTACAAAATTACTTGCCTGATTAATTTTCAAGTGCCCATTAAATAAGATTACATAAAACACACGTTGAGATTTCCCATTCAAGTCCTATAGGTTAAGCTCTCTTAACTGTGTCACATAATTAGGAATTGGTGATAATTATGCAGGTAAATGTTGTTTAATATTGCAAATAAGTTTACAAAAGAAAAAAAATTTGTGTAATGCCAACATTAATGCTATAGATGAATAACAGTGCCTTATTATCCTCAAACACATTGGGATTATTCATATCATGTTAATACAGCAAGATTAAAAGTTTGAATAGCAGCTTTATTGGAATTTTTTTTTTTTTTTTTTTGTGTTTTCTCTTTAATTTTTTTCTAAACACTGGCATTTTCAACTCCCATCCACCTGAAGCTCTTCAGATTTTCTGTATTTCCACATAAGCAGTTGCATAGGTTTTTATGTCTTTAAACAATATGTAATATTATTTTATGCACTGTCAACATTTTTCAAATATTGGGATTTTCATTATGTGAATTTGAACTCTCATGGTCCAGAAACTGTAATCTTATTGCAGGGGTGGATTGAGGCCGTCTTCTGGGTCTTTCAGATGACGGTCAGATTTTAAAGTTTACATTGACTGGTATCAATTTTTTTCTGTTGGAAGACCATCAAAAGTGGAGGATGGATCAACAAAGATACTTTGGAATACTGTCAGAAAATATCTCTGGATCTGCTCCTGTTATTGACCATGTTACCTGTTGTGCATGATTAAAAATCAGTGTTAACTGACTGTGTTATTATAAGCATTATTTATTATTGCATCAAAATTGACAAAATGACCCATTTTGCATCTTTATTTTCTGTTTTTTTGTCTGTACATTTGACAGCTTTGCTGCCTTGTTATAAATCACTTTAAAGTGTAATTGTATGATTGTACAATTAATACAGATATTAAAAAAGGGCAAAGTTGGTTGCAAGTTCTTTTGCTTTTCATTCCAGGTATATAGAGCAAAAGAAAGAATTGATGAAGAAATTCAAGACAAAATGCAGAAGGAACGATCCCAATTTGAAGAAGAACAGTCATCGCCTCCTAAAACATGATAAAAGCTGAACTTAGGATATACATTTTTACATTGTGTTTTCTGGGGAAGTTTTAGCTGTGGCCTCTTTTTTTCAGTCATGTCTGGCATTGATTGCAGTGACATTGTCTATAGTAAATGGAAAACAAAATAACATAAACCATCAATGAATTAACTCATGTGTGATGTCCCAATTTCAATGTCTGAAGAAGCTTTGGTGGAGGAGGGAGGCATTCAAAGGGCTTATTTTTCTAAGTCTACCTAAGAAAATTCAGTCAGTTTTTATTTAAAATATTTGTAAATATAAAATAAATAAAATATTCTTTTCTTTTGCTATGGACTGTTGTTTGTTTACATTGAGACAATAAACACATTGAGTACAGGAAATTTAGAAAATATATTTCCATGGTAACCATATATTGATTGGCACACATTATAATATAAAACACCTTCATGGTATAAACACCAATGTTACACAACACGCAAATAAATCATAAATTGTCATGCCAACCCCCCCCCCCACCCCCTCCTCAATTTTTGTTTTATCACCCTGGTTCTGTACCATACCGAAACTCTGTTGATTCAAATGAAATGTCCTGTAACATCGATCCAACTGTGGGGACTCTTGCTGAATGCAATCAGATTAACATGCCTCTCGTTTCCAAAGCACGTGTAAAATCACTAGCTTTTCTGTAAATCTACTCAATATCAGGAATTGGAGCGATTTACATGGAATGATAAGTGTTATTTGGAATGGGCCTAATAACTAAAGATAACTGGATTTTTCAATGCAAATAAATTGTCATCACTTTTTGTGGAATCTTTATTGCACAAATGTGAATTAAATGTAAATGAATGCTGTTATGTTGAAATATGTCAGGGGAGGATGGAAATGGTTTAAGAATTAGAATATCTTTTATTACAAGTTATTAATTTAGGTATGAACGAGTAGTAAGAAGTAACATCTTGCAGCTACTGTAACACCTGAACCTGATAAATTCTTAAAATATCACTAACTTTAATACCACCTCTGTCAATTTTCATGAAACTGGTTTAATTTTAATTTAACAATCATTTTAAATATAGCCTCTGCATTTCTGTGCTTATTTTCAAATGCCAAAAGAAAGACGTAGATTCTTGCTAACTACTCTAATTCAACTGTCATGAATGAAAAATATCTATTGTTATGAAGTGTTAATATGGAAAATGATATGCATGCCTTAACAGGCTGGTCCCAATCAAACTATGCCTGTACAAAGTACATAAATGTTAACAAGTTGATTTATTCAGTACTGTAACTGCAGTGCTACACAGGTTGAACTCTCATTGTACACTGTCTGTATAGTGACATGGTTCTTATGGCTGTTTTGGTAATTTTGATATAAATAAAATAATTAAATTATAGTGTGTCAAGAGACGCAAATTAAGAAATCAGTTCATTTCAATCAATTCCCCTCACTGCATTAGAGATAGCTTGGAAGTTTAGATTTCATCAACTTATGAAAACTTCATTTTTGACATGAGGTTCCCATGTATACTTCATTTTATATGAAAAGCAAATATATTACAAGTGTATATACTTTTGAAATAGCACACGTATTAAAAAGTAAAGAGATTTTTTTTTTTCGAAATAAAGTTAGATTAAGCCTGAATAAAGAGGGATTGGGAAATAATTTTGCTTTGAAATGTCTATTTTTGGTAAAGGTTGAAATTGTAAGTTGAAGTGTTAACATGCAAAATTTGCAAGTTTTAAGTCTTTCCTGTGTGCAGGGGAAGTTAATTTCCTTGAACAGATGCCATTACATATTAGCCCTATTATCGGTTTTGTACAAGTTTTATTTTTGACACAACGAAGCCAACATCTGAAAGCATACAAATTTTCAAACATTTCTCACCAAATAAGACACACTGTGACAGTGGAAGTTCAATGGTGATCAAATGACAATTTTTTCTAGATAAGACTCGTGTTCCAATTTGGTTTTAGTTTCCATTTATATATCAGACTGGCTTTTTATTAACACTTCAAAAATATGAGAATCCCAGTGTCAAATGTCTGGAGAACCAAATAAAAATGATTTAGGGCACTTGCATGAAGACTTTTACAATTCAGACACATTCTGCATTGTACTTATTCCAGTAATACTTGCACCAGGTGTGGGGTTTATTGTTACGTACAAGTTACAACTATTTTTTTCTGATCCTTCAAATGTGAGCCAAGAGTCTCAGTCTGTGATATATTTGGAAAGGAGATCAATTTTATATCTGTCTGATGGAATATCAGTTGACAGCTTAGTGGAAGATAAAAAGAAATGATTTGTCACCCAGTGTAGAATTAGATGACATGACAAACAAGGCAGCAAAGCTGTGAAATGTATAGACATACAGCAGAATAAGATGACAAGACGGCATGAAGTTCAGCTTACAACAGGTTATATTTGCAACATGACATGTGCATTATGTGAATAGAACTACTTAATATAAGCAATACGTGACTGGGTAAATGCAAATACTGACATCTTTACAGCAATCACAAAATCATAAATTAAAATTGATGAAGAATTCCTTTTCCAATTATGGCATACTAATGCTTCTGTTTTCACATTAAAATATCAACTGAATCTTTAATTAATTGAAACTCTTCTGTCCTACACATGATAATTATTCCTGGTCCTTTTAAGTGATTTTCCAGCATCCTATGGCTGAAAAAATCATCAGATCTATGCGATTCCGAAGATAGAAAGTTACTGCTACCTTCTATCATGATACAGTGCAAAGGAAACAATTCTAAGGATGAAAAATATAAATACATAACCTTTACAAACCACAGACAAACTTGAACTGGAACTTTTCTTATTAGAAAAAAAAAAACAGTTTCTTAGTTTTCTACATGTAGACCAACCAAAAGTTGTGACAGCAAACTCAATTCAGAGCAGTTCAAGTATCAGTTTTGTTTTCCCCTGAAACAATTTGCATCAAAACCCAAATTCAGGCTTTATGGGGCTTAAAATTTGAAGCAATTTCAATTAATCTGAAAGGAGATTCTGCTTAACTGTTTTCTCTAAATCATGTGTTTACAATCAAGTTGATCTCAGTCTGTGTTGATCAACTCCCACTTGGAGCTGTACCCAGACCCCACTGGGTCGCTATGGTTACTGTCACCATGGTTACTGTCATGAGCAAGAATAGGGCTTGTGGACAGATCCAAAGGAGTGTCCTGGCACTTGGTCTCATCCACATCCTCATCTAACATCTCTGTATCAGTGGACAGGTTCTTAGGCGATTCAGATGTGTTGCTGTCGGTCGAGGACACCATACGATCTGTCTGAGTGGAGATTGACTGAGTGACAGGTCCCGAGAGAGCGATGACCGCCGAGGAGAGCAATGGGTTGGACGCTAAGGTGGACAAAGGTAACATACTGCTTTGGATGGAGATAACATGATGGGCAGGCAGAGAAGCGGTGGGATTCAGAAGCCCATTTCCACCTCCACCCCCATAACTCACAGGCAAGCCTGCTGCTGGATGATGGGGGAACACTGTTGGCAGTAACATGGACTGATGGTTATCCATCATTTTTGGCATTGGGTGATGAGGGGGGATATTTGAAGTATGGTGATTGTTAACAATGTCTCCACCTCGGAAATAGTGGGAGTTTGTTTTAATGTGCTTCCTCAGGGAGCTTGGGTCAGTGTAACGTTTGTTGCAGCTGGGATATTTACAATAGTATGGTTTGTCTTCCTGGTGGGTTCGCACATGTTTGAAACGGTCACTTGAGTTGGAATACGCCTTGTTGCAGCCTTCAACTGGGCATATGTAAGGCTTCTCACCTGGATAAAATAGAGCATTTAAATTAAATTTCAAAGAATGAAGTTTAACCCATAAAATAATAACTTTACAGCTACAGAAACTATAGTCTCAACTCAAATTTCAAAGAAAGAAGTATAACACATTAAATAATAACTTAACAGCTACAGAAACTATAGTCTCAACTCAAATTTCAAATAATAAACCCATACAATATATTATAAAAACTTTGCACAATTTGTCCTAACCTGTATGAGATCTATTATGAATCTTGAGATTCTCCACTCTTGAAAAGCTCTTTCCACACAGGTGGCATTTATGTGGCTTTTCATTTGTGTGTGTGCGGACATGGATCAACATCTTGTACCTGACATATTCAAACAGAATGGAATTACTGTAATGAATAATTTAATGCAGCAAAACTGTCAACTGTGCAGACATCATCTGTTGAACAAGATAAAACACAAGTTACAAACACAAACAAGATTTGTCACAATAATCTAATGGACTTTTAGAGAAGGGACACTCTTGTGACAATAATCTGAGTTTTAGAGAAAGGTTACTCTTGTGACAATTATCATATGGACCTTGAGTGAAAATGTCATGGTAATTTTAAATACCTGGCATTGAAGCCTTTTCCCTTCCTTGGGCATCCTTCCCATCGACACTTGTAGTCATTATCTGTATCCCTGTCAGCTCTAACATGATCATCATTAACATGATTAACTAACTCGTCCAACCTGGTAAAAATATACATTTAATCATGATCATATGTATATCTTAATATTCTTCATTCAAGAAAAAGATTCTCATAACAAGTGCTATATTCATTGAGTTCCTAGGCTTTCCCAACTTTTTTCTTTGAAAACTTTGTATCTAATCATCTTTCCTCAAATTGCTTTTCCTTGGGGGAAAAAACTTGTTCATTACTGATCAGTTAGTTTGCCCTGGCAAAGTTCAAACTTGCATGTAGTTAAACAACAAGTCTATCATATCTTTTTCAAATTACAAACCCATTTGAGAGCCAAATGACCAAACATAACACACAAATTCTCACCTGTCTACATTTTTCTTGCACCCTGCCCAGCGGCATTCATGGGGTTCTTCTTGTAGGCTAGCCCTGCTGTCTGGCAACACAGAGGGAGGTGGATAGAACAGCTTCAGGCACACAGGTTGCATAGGATTGTGAGAGGACTGCACCCCTGGAAGCTATAAATATAAAAAAAAATTATAGCAATTAATTAACTGCAGGTGGTTGTAGACAGAACAGCAGCAATTATGGGCCATTCGTGGTATTTTTTTGCTGTTTTGGAAGGACACTTAAAATGAAAATATCTAAAAAAGAAAAAAAAAGTTGGAAGGCCCATTTTTTATTCCTCTATATGCAAGTTATATTTAGGCAAAAATTTATGATTAAAAAGATAATAGTTGAAGAAAAATAGTTATAATTAGTGAGCATCTTGGAAGGACATGAAATGGACATGGAATTTATTTTTAACTTTGTCAGGTGCATACTATAAATACGTTTTTGTTATCTCGCACCACCAGAGGTTCTTCATTACTGGAGGCTTTTATGTCAAATTTGCTTTTTCAAAAAAATCTTAAAAATATAATGAATGTAAAAATGATGAGGAACACAATAAATGACGAAAAGCACTGAACATAAAATTACATTTCTGAAGTTGCAGAGATTTAAAAAAGATGTAAAATAAAATAAAAAAGTTTGACAAAATAATTAAAAAAAGCACTACCCCTTATTCCCCAGATTTTTCACCAGTTACACTTGTTTGCATAACATTAAATATAAAACTGAATGAAAAATGTGTGAAATCAAATGTACTGAACTTACATGCATGATTGTTTCTTCAGCTCTGTTCCCCAAGTGGGAACGTAAGATTGTTGGATGTGTCCTAAGCATGCTGGGTAACACTGATGTCGATCCTTCTATTACAGCTGAACTCTGAATCAAATTTATTTTCACAGAATTCTCCCCTGTAGCTGATTCAGTAGTCACTATCAAAGTCTGGTCCCTTTCTGATGAAGTTACAGTATTTCTTGCAGTTTTAATGTTACTATTAACAACGTTAATACCTGTGGGCGTGCTTATCACATGATCGTCATTTGCACACAGCCCATTTCCCTCATCAGAACCTTCTCTACCAGGAGGGGGGTTGAGATTATCACTTTGGCAATTAACGGGGCATTGTTCATGTATTGTAACAGTCATAGGAATTAACAGTTCTGACCCAGCTTCATTATTTTGTCCGCTTTGGTCTGTAGGAGTGGCTCTGTGAGAGTTATTTCTGATGGTATTGGGGTTGGTGATGATTACTTGATGGTGACGTGAAGCATCAAAAGTCACACCTGCACTTGACAAAGATGTGTGTTCCAAAGAATCTAAATGGCTACCTGAAAAAAAATTTTTTAAAGTTAACAATATTAATGAAAATAAGAATTAAAATATCAATCATAAAACTAAACAAACCAGACACCAAAGATGTCACATATACAGACATTAAAAATAGATTTAAAGATTCTGAGGCAAGTTTAATGACACCTAGACAAACTGTCTTAACAAGAGTTTTAAATCATGCACAATCCAGAAGTCATGTGAGAACACAGTTTGCAGCCGGGATGGCCTAATTGTTACAATTATGGCTAGTGTTAGGAATGATGGTTGGTTAGTCTGACAAAAACACTGTTGCAGGAAAAAATTCCTAATGTATTAATATTTTGTGGGAAAATTGTATCTACTGTGCCTTTTAAGTAATTTTTGTAAAAATTACGATATGGCATCAACACTGACATGGATAGACACAGTAATCTGAATATTTAAAGATGCATTTCAAGTCAAATTTTTGCCACAACAGCTTACTTTCTGTGCTGTATATAACTCAAGCAGCTAAGTAGGTCAATTTACAACCAAAAATTTGAAGAAGTTGAATTATTAAAGCTATATTATGGTTGATCAATTGATAAAATTAGTTTATCCCTTGGCATGTTGACTTTATACGAGTTGTATAAGAAACTGGTAGAAGTGGTTTATATGCGTTACTGGGAAACCAACTTATATACATGCAGTGTCTGTAAAAACAATGCTAATTCTGAGGTCATTATCTTGTACAATGTTCTATTCTTGACAATTAAAAAATTGATATTTTATTCCTGTGTAAATTTTTCCAATTTACAATACTGAAACAATTAATTTGGCAACTGATTTCTTGGAAACTTGAGCCTCCACTTCCTCATCACTGTTTTACTTGGCTTCTTACTAATTTCCTCTTTAGCAATTAATAAGAGAAACAGGGGTTATCAACCCAACATTGACGTCATTGGTGTTTTAAAAAGCATGCTATGTGATAGATACAATACGAGTCGCCGAGCTGTACGTGAAATATTACGAGTGTATTGGCGAGCCGCAGGCGAGACAATACACGAGTAATTTTCACGTACAGCTCGGCGACGAGTGTTGTATCTGGCTTAAACCACGGCCTCTTATTGGCTACTACACTAGTAGTGCAACAGACCGTGGAACGCACTCGTACATGACGTGCTTGTATGTCGCATACAGCACGGCCGAGTCT
Source organism: Lingula anatina (assembly GCF_051362555.1). Classification (NCBI taxonomy): domain Eukaryota; kingdom Metazoa; phylum Brachiopoda; class Lingulata; order Lingulida; family Lingulidae; genus Lingula; species Lingula anatina. Next base: position 7,955,553 of record NC_141769.1, read on the forward strand.
TTTGTTCTACGCGCTAGCCGTGGTTTAAGCTATAATATGCATTACAATGGATCCTGATCTACACTTGCACCAGTGATGGCAATTTACAGTTCATAACCACAGCTTCTTTTTTTAACCACTAAAGTGTTCAAAATGCACACATACACAAAAAAGCAAATGACTAAAAATTGCCATTTTATTTATTTTAGGCCCTTTAGATATGGAAGATCAGGAGTATCACTGGTTGATATAATCTTCTGAAATGCACATTTTGTACCTTTTGTCTACTGTAATTTCAGTGAAGCCACCAGTGCTCTCAATTCACAGCAAGAAAAAAGATAAAAAATCTTTAAATAATGGTAATTGTAACTCTTAGACAGTACTTCAACCAATTCAACCATGATAATCAAAATAATTTTAGTTATCCTCCTAACAACTTTATCCATCACTTAGCTGACTTAACTTGATAAATGGTTTAGAACCTAGAACAAATTTGGAATCAGAGCAGACTTTTCAGGCAAAAGGATGGTTCTTTTAAAGCACCCCCCCCTTATATGCCTGCTAATTAAGAGCAGTTTTATATAAAGCATCTTCTTTCAAGAAGGTAGGGTCATTCTGAAATTAATATCCTGTCAATTTAAATTTTTTTCAACACTAAATTTAAACCAAGTACGCTGCTTTCCTTCATATTTAAATATAAGAGGGGGGGGGGGGGGGGGCAAAGTATACTAAATTTTTTGTGTAAAAATTTAGACCTATTATCTATTGTGAAACAGGCCCAAGTACCTCACATCTAGCTTCCAGGTTCTTCACCCCAGTTGTAGACTTTGCAATGATAAATCAAGCTCCATACACAAATCAATATAACCCTTTCAGGCAGAGAAAAAATGGTCATTTTTCTATTTGCCTCATATTCATCATTCTCTCAAATTAATTTCGGGAAAAAATATGTATGTTATCAGAACCCCCTGGGATGTTTCTCATTTGATGATTTCTTTTACTGTGATGTGTGTGGCACTGCTTACCCATATACATGTCAAGGGCCCTGTGACTAACTGTGGACTACTCCTAGTTAGGATAATTATGACATTAGTATTTGTTAGTCATTGTCCTCCCATGAAAACAGCCCTCAGAGGAGGCAGTGGGGGAATATCTATCAACAGGCCAAAGCATTGAGCTGTTTACAACATTCCTACCCATTGGAGTGAAGAAAATACAATGGCACTACAAGACCGATCAGCCGTCCTGGGGGGCAACTTAATGGAGTACAATTAAGCACACTCTTTTAATGATCGATAGCATTTTAGGGCCCTTAACCATCCGAGTGTGTGATTGGCGGCTAGTAGTGCTTACTTTTAGAACTAGGAGGTTAGACCTTGGAGTTAATAGTTAAGTGAGATCGATTGAAGAAAAAGTTGTTTTTGCTTTGCGTTCAAAAACATTTTTCGAATACAAAGATACATTACCTTTTCTTGTTGTTTACGACTACTAATTTTTTTTCATTTCACTCGGGCATTGTGCTCGACACAACCTTTGTCTTTTTGTTCCTCCCATTTCCTGCCCCTCCCATTACCCACACTCACATCTCTATAATAGAATTACTTAACCTTATCTAAGATCCATAGATATATGATTGAAACTGAATACAGTAGTCAAAACATGATGAAAATCAACCCAAGTTCACAACATTATTTGAAGGCATAATTCAATTATCTATGAAGTCAGTAATTTGAAATAACAATCTGAATAGCATTTGATGAAGTAACCCACTTGACTTTAACATATAAATTATTCACTAAGTCAACCTCCCACACTAGAACTGTGTAAAAAATAAATTCATTGTTATTTAGCGTAATTAACATGATCAAAAGTAGGGTGAAGGTCATTTGAAAAAAAAAATCCAGAATTTTTCTGTACTTTCCACTAAGCTTATATATATATATAATTACATTTATATTTGTCTTTTAAAGCAGCATGTGTTTTTTTTTTTAATTTTGCCCAAACTCCTTGAGAAACATTCTTTTTCATGTCATACATAACTGAACAATAATCTTGCATCACCCAATTCAAAAGGATCTATCACATTTGAATCCAATGCTGCAAAAAGACAAGAGGCAAAATTTGATCCAGGCAACCTAGTAAACATTTTATTCTATTGACATAACACCCATATATCATAACCATTATCTATAGACTATAACCAGTATTTTTTATCACTACCCATTCTGACAGTTAGTTAGAAAGACATGTCTCTCTTACTCCCACCCTCCTGATTTGCCTTTTTTTTTTTTTTTTGGATGAAGAAAATTTGTCAATGAAGGAGTCCTTTTTGGACTGGCTTGTAAAGCACTATAATCTAACAGCAGTTTGTTTGGGTCAAAACATCATTTTAAGTTTTTACCAGGCTACCTACTTCTAAAAAATTAATTTTAACTTGTAAAGTTGTACAATAAGACAGGAAAACAGGGACTCAAATATTTCTTTAAAGGCATGATTCAGATTTTATCAATAAAAATATACTGTTCCTATTATCCTTTTATTTAAAAATTTTCTGTTAAATGGATCTCGTATCTTCTGAACAAAAGCCACTGTAAACAGAGTAGTAGTGTTCTTCATTTGGTTCAACAAGTAGTACATAAGCATTTTGAAATGGAAACAATTTTCACCTAGTCCCCCAGTTTGCTACATGAGTGGTGCCAAATTGCACATTTGCTTAAATTTGACAAACTGGAAAATTAACATGATCATAAATAAGCTTAACTAGAAAGCTAATTTCTTTTTTCGTTTACAGAAAATGTAAAAAATTCAGCATTTTGACTATGAATTCTATGACCTCCCCACTTAAATTTTGCCCTTAGTTTTCAATCAAAGAACAATTCTTTGAACAACAAATATGGCAAAAAACAAAGAAAATGTTAATTTATTATTAGAAGATTCTGTATAAAAATATCAACATTCGTGTGTGGTAACTAAAATACATCAATGACATTAAACCAAGCAGGTAGTTTTAGAATTTTGAATGATTAAATATAGCACATACAATAAAAAAAATGTATATCAAAATTAGCATACACATAAGAACTTAAGAACACTAAAGATAATTTTTACACTGCCTAGCAAATGAGATATCACACTGATTACAATACAAATTATCATATAAATAGCAAAACAATCAATCATTAGTTAGAAGAAAGGTCAAATAGTGATAAGTATCTTTACACATCATTCTCCTCTGCACTAAACAAAGTGCACCCTGAAGGCAGAAAAAAAAACTACAAAGATTGTATACTCTAGCATATTCCAAATATTTGTCATTCATCTCATGCTGCACTCTGACTACTCTCAGTTATCACGACATATGACATTTTGATGATAAAATACACACAAAATTAATCCAATTAAAGTGAACAAAATATAAACATCTCACCTTGGAGTGAAGAGTGTCAGGTGGTCAGTAGAGTTCCACTCTGGACTGACTGACTGACATTAAATGAAGGTGCCGGGCAATGTTAAAGCTGAAAACTAGGGGGTCTAGCTTACTTCAAGGAGGGTCGAAACAGTGGTCAGGTTTTTCTTGGGGAGAAGCTGGGATAAACCATAGTCTTAAATACCAACACTGGAGATTGTCTCAAATACTATAGATTGAAGCTTAAAAAATCAACCCTGGCGGTTGACACTGCAATAACTTATGGATCAGTGCAGTGGTACATCATAAAATGAATCAGACAACGGTAAAAGATGAACAGTATTAATGCATGCAAAATAAAAAAGGTAAAATAAAGCATAGAACTGCAATGCCCCCTGCAAAGGACTGGCATCGCTCATTTGGTGATATTATGAATGGTTTATTAAACTATGTGCTGGAATGGTACACAATTGGACAAAGGACCCGTCTCTATATTTAGATGAGAAATTAGTCCGTGGGGGACTTTTTAGCATTTTTTTTCAACTGAGGGCTCATTCATCCTCAAATCCCTTCTTTTCTTGGGTTCAAACAGTGGAACTTTGATGTAAGAATCATTTCAAGCAAAATAAATTAATGAGAAGTTTACTAAGTATCACTTTAGAACTGTCTATTCACTGACGGAAAGGGGTATATACATACACCCACAGAAAATTTCACAGGCGCCATAATTTTCAAAGACGCTGCAAAATTTGATGAAGTGATTGTCCATCTTCCATATGATAACATATAAAGGATGCTTAATACGAACAAATCAACATTGCATGTTGTGACATCAGTACCTGAAAATCCACCCCCCCCTTTTACACCCTCAGTCCAAACCAGTGCCTTTCGATCCTACATGGGTATCCCAGTGATGATGCTTAGCCATGTTCACATTAAAAGTTATCGGTCCAGCAGGATCGATCTTTCTTTGCGGGGATTTTCGCTTAAAGGCACTCACTGTAATCAACTTAATTGTCTGGCTCACTCTATCCAGAAGCTAAGTATCTTTCATAGCTACTTTAGGGGGCAGACCAGACAATTAAGCTGATTACATTGATTGTAATTAAGTGAGAATCCCTGCAGAGATAGATCGATCCTGCTGGACTGATAACTTTAAATCTGAACATAACCTACATGTAGCTTAGTCATGGGGTCTACAGCCATGTTCACACAAGAACTTTTTTACATCACAAATAGGTTGAATTTGTGCCATTATATGTGCATGTTACAGAGTCTGAGACAATAGAGCTTCATTGTCATATGGCTATCTGATAACACAAGTTGATCCGTTTTGTGGTCAGGTGTGGTCTTGTCTGAACAGGCCTTATAAGTTAAAGAGAATTATTTGATAACATGCCATGACAGAATGCAATCAACACCCAATGTACTGTGTCACTTCATTCTGTCTGACTTATGACTTGTTATTGTATTGTTCACAATAATACAACCAAAATGTGTTAATTGCAAGGATTACAATAACCAGTGACTCCTTAATTATTGTAGCTATATATATTTAACGTTGCCAAAGCAATGACTGTTAGCCCTGTTACATCATCCCTGGAGTGAAAAGCCCTCCCCACTGTTCAGTAAGAGAGACCATTGCTGTGCTGTTGACTTTTTGACTGCTATGATGTCAACTATGCTGGGACCTGAACTGTTCACCCTTATTTCCAGGATCATTCTCACTGTGAACACAGCCTCAGACCCATGCAGACATCCCTGTCAACCTGGGAGAGTTGAGAAATAATGACTTTACTGGGGGTCTGTACTAACACTATTCCTAGCCAGTCTCAATGGAGTTATAATTAAATGTGGTCTAAACAAATACAATACTGTGTCACTCTCTGCAGGGGGGCAATAGAGAAGTGGCTGATCAGGGGAGATCTTGGGGGAGGATGGGAGGGAAAATCAATAAAATTACTATAAACCAAGCTCTTGTGCTATCAAAGGGATGATGTAACAGGGCTTTTAGGCCGCAAAGTGAATACAGCACTGGGGGTATAGCTAATACTGACGTGTGTGCATGCTTTCGCACGGGGAGAAATTGCATGTGGGGGACTGACGGCACGACAACAAAGACTCAATGGGTTTACTGTAGGTATAGAAGTCAAAAGAAACACCTGCATTTAAGGGTGTAGACAAAAAAAGGGGCCTGGCAAATTTAATGACCTCTGTGGAAATAAATGTATTCACAAATCTTTAAAAAGAAGAGAACAAAAGCCACTCCTGGTTTTGTTACTACAATTCCCTACATCAGAAAAAAATGCATACATCTAAATGAATCTTATTTGTTTTGAAATTCCAATGGTGAAAAAGTCTGCTTATTTTGGCAAGTGAAACCCATATATAAACATTAAAACATACCTACACAATCACTAACACCCTAAAATACCTCATAAATGTCTTAAGTTGACCGTTAAATTCACAGTAATTGACAGAATATTCTACTTACTTTCATGACTTCATTCTTGAAATTGAACATGTAGTTTATGTGTTTCACAAGTCAAATGGGATATTTGCCTACTGTTTTTAAAATTTCTAAAATTAAGTGAAATTCTTTGAAATCACACTCTGATACTTTTTCTTCAAACAAGTTTTTTTGTGAATAAATAAATAAATAAACAAAAAAAAATTAAGGGATATTTAAGATAAAGTTTATCAGCTCATTCTTCATGATATAAGGTAGGAGGGCACATAGGAACATGTCTACTATCCAAGACCACCACAGGGGTAGATCCAGAGATTTTTTGTGACAGTCTTCCAAGTTATCTTTGTTGACCCATCCTCCATTTTTGACCGTTTTTCCAACAGAAAAAATTAGATACCCGTCAGTGTAAACTTGATAATCTGACCGTCTTCCAGAAGACCACCTCAATCCACCCTTTCACCAAGAACACTAGATTTTTGCAATATTGCTATATTGCAGACACAGGTGAATCAATCTCAACTAACACAATTTACCATGCATACATATAAAATGTGTTTTGTTGCACATAGAAATTTCAAATTAATTCTTTAATTTTCAAGAACTTGGGCCATATCATTGATTTTCTATATTTTCTATCTATTTATCTATTTAATTACTTTTTCTTATTTTTCAGTGTGCAAAAAGGTGTATGTGAATGAATGCATTTTTTTATCCCCACCAACATATTGTCACCCTTCTTTTTCACAGGCGAAAACATACAAAGAATCCTTTAAGGAGACTTAATGCTCAAAATGTGGTGGTATCTACAGTAACAATTAATCAGTTATTACACTTTCCAGTTTCTGAAACTTAAAACATCCCAGCAATATTTATGGAGACCAGGGTATTAGCAATTTATATGCTAATTCAAATGTTATCCAGGAACTTTTAATGACACTGTATCTTCCAATGTGCCCTGATTCTCAACTAGCACTAATTAAGTTCAAGTAAGTAATCTAAATAGTTAATAGTACTGTTACTATACCCTACAGTATCCGAATAAAACGTCAAAGGTAGAAGGTACATAGCTGTCACACTTAGGGACCATTCCCACAGATATTTGGATCAATCTATCTCCCTGGGGAGTCTCACTAAATTGCTGTCAACTTGACCGGCTTAAATGCCTGTCACGACTAGTAAAGCTGTTAGGGTGTAATTATCTTTACCCCTAGCTGATTCGGTAGGCAAGACAGACATTTAATCCAGTTAGTTGACAGCAATTTAGTGAGACTCCCCAGGGAGTTAGATCGATCCTAGGCATAGGAACCCAGTCTTATATACAAGTTGATATATTATTTAGAAATAGCAAGGCACTTTCAGTTTAGCTGCCCTGTAATTCAAAAGATATCCTTATTCTCCATTGGCACTTATAACATTTTGGTATGCAAAATACAAGTTAGTGATCCATATATCTATCATTTACCCAAGTACTCACCATCTGCCACAATTTCTTCCTCGACCGTCTCCACATCCTCACATGACCCTGTGACACACGACAGCGAGAGATCCTCAGGTTCTGTCAACCCCAGATTGTCATAGTAACCGTCTAAGATACGCTTCTTTATTCCTGGAAACATCGTACTACTGGAGTGATCATGGTAACCACTGTCATCATCAATACCATCCATTCCTGGAAAAAATAGCAAAGAAAACTTATTATTTCTTTTTAATCTGGGTGAAATGAGATAAGTCCAGGTATTTTATTATCAAGATAATGAGACTGTTAATTTGATATATACTGCTTATATACATATACGTACATTGTTAAAGTCAAGGTCTGATTTTCACTGAAGCAATAATCAATTATTTGAAAAAAAGAAGAAAAATAAATAAATACATAAATGATCTTTTTCATCAATCTCAAAAGCCAATTTGATTTATCTTTGGTATTCATCGACTATTCTTCATTTCAGTGTAGGAAGAAATTCTCATCATAATGGTTGCATGGAAGAAAATATGTTATAAATTCATGATAGTCTTCCTGCGTGAAGTAGACCATATCTGTGATTTTTTTACATTTTTTTTTTCTGAGAAAATTAAAATCAACTAAGTCTTACCTTGCAGCAGCAAGTATGAGAATGTTCAATTTTGATTGCTCTTTTTTTCCTCCTAGATTTCATGAAACTTCAAAATTAAGATTTGCTTTTTTGTTGGCAGGTAGCCAGGTTTTGCACTACTGGTGAAGGGCCCACCGTCTTCTACCATGAGGGAACCTCAATGAAGACAGCTTAAGCTGCTATTCTATCCAGATCCTGTAAAATACCAACATTTCAAACTTAAATACTTATTTCTAATTAAACATGCCAAATGCTGCAATTAGCAAAGAAAATAGACACAGTGCATGTCATTGGACAGCATTTTAATATGCAGGCCAAACATCTAACATACTGAGATCTAATGTCTAGTAGAACCATATCCTGCTGTCATTTTAAAACAGTTAAGAATAAAGTTGTTAGTCAAATTATCACTTCAGATATTCATATATCATATGATGCATTGAACATCCACCAACAAGCTGGCAGTGTGTTTAATTTTCAAACCCATTTTCTTTCAAAACTAGGTCAAGCACATCAATGAACAATGCAGATTTTCAACCACATGTTCCTAATTTGTGTTGTTGTATTGTGCATACATATTATAAACCATAATAATATTACTTTTGTCATAAAAGCTGTATAATTCAAAGCAACACAAAAGGGTGCTGGGATCATCAATGAAAGTAACAGGCTCTTGGCTGTCCAATTCAGCACCAATAAGTTAGGAACCCTATTGGGATCAACACCAGCAATAACATGGGCTCTGTTCTTTACAAAGGCGTCTCTGGTCTTTTAGTTAACAAGTTAGAAAATAGAACAAGGCTACTTTTGAAAGTTTCAAGACAAAAAATGAGAGATTTCACCAGTGCCAAAATAAACAATAATTTGACCCTAGGAGTAAACAATGCAGCTAAGAACCAAGCAGGACAATGAGTCTTTTACTAGCCAAAATTCATTGATCCATGAATAAGTATTTTTATGATAACAAACTTACAGTCTCTATACATTTCTATAGCTTTAACCTTGAAGTTTAAAACAAATATAGAAAACTGCTTCTCATGTCTATTTTTTCTGGAATATAAGGTTACTACTATCAATCAGTTTACTATCAATCAGTTTACCAAACATCGTCTCAAAATAATATAGATGATAATTCTTCGCATATTTACATTCATAAACAAGACAGCAACTGCTGGCAAACCAAAGAATACAGTAAATTACTTACAAGCAAATAAACATATTTTTTAATAGGGGATAAACCTTGTACAGAATATTTACTTGATTAATATCTGGACAAACAAATTCTTCAGATTTATTTATCAGATAGATTTAGTTTCTAAAATATTTGATATGAATATACACTGCTGACTCAGCTATAATCTCTCTACCTGCAACCCCCTATATGTATAAATATATTGTCCCAGGGAGCTTTTGTGAGAGGAATGAAACTAAAAGTAAAACCTGAAATGCAGCAGATCCCCTATCTCCTTCCCGACCTGAATTTTTCTTCGATGAGACATAACTGGACCACAGAGCAGTCCTGTGATAACCCTCTGTGATCCGCCCAATTCCTCAAACACAAACCTTCCTGTAGTAAAAACAAACATTTATGTACAAGATAGTATCCACAGCAAACAATGTCACATTTCCTACCCTGGCACTTCCCTCATCCACTCCTATGTGCACTATGAAAGATAGTTTCCATGGTAACAATGTCCAACTTCCCATTTGTCCTCTTGTTATGCAGAATTATAAATTTCAATTTTTCTAACATTAAAATATAATTTTCTTTAGATTTCCTTTTTTAAAACCACTTGTGCCCACAGAGGATTTTAAGTGCAGTCAGTTCGATTGTTAGGTGGGCAAATGAAATAAAAATTTAAAGACCACTGAGAGAGCAACCATCACTCTAGTAAGTTTGAAACTCAGAACATCCTATATTTATTATTTTAAGACATCTTTTTTACTCAGCTTAAATCTGGTATATGATGGAAAAAAGCTATTTTGACCAGAGATGTTAGTTTCATTCTTCACAAAGGTGAACACTATATTGGTATCAGTACTATTAGAAAATGTGATCTACAGAAATGGGAAGATTTCAGGAAGAAATGTATTCAGCATGTTAAAATTGACTTAATTGCAATACAGATAAAAAATACTTGATATATTCATGTGCCATTTATTTTCAGCCTTACTTCTGAGCTTCTTTTGGAGAGCAACAAATCTACAGTATAGAAATACAATTATTTACTAGTACATAACAAGTTCAGGCGTTAAAAATGAAATTGCCATTTGTGACTTGGGGCAGAAATTAACATTCAAACTGTTTCAATACACAGTCCAAGCCTTGCGCTATTGACAATGAACAGCAGGTCCCTTCACCTTACCTATTCCACACTTTCCATCTGTGCCAGAGATTATCGAAAATGCATTAGTATTAATGTACTCTCATATTATTCCACAGTAGGTACAGTGATTGTAAGTCTGGCAATAATTTCCAAGCTGCTTAACTGGGCCTCAGTGGAGATGTCAAGAAGCTAAAACTTTTCAGTAATGATTGTTCTCATAAAATTGTCTCTTACCTAGGCATCCTCCACCCGCTATCACAGATACAATGGCCACAACAAACTGTGAAACAGACTTCTGAATGAGAGAAGAATTTTGGAAATTGTTTCTCACCCAGAATCAAACTCTAAAATAACCACATAGGACATGTACATGCACCTTCTATTGTGCTCAGTAGGTTACTTCCTGGCAGGAAAAATTTCCATCATTATTTGACTTACCGCAAGCATTCAGAAATCCGATCAGGCTGTTATAACTCCTTGGTTTTATCTAGCAGATGTTTAATTTTAATGCTGTTTAACAGGTAGACACTGAGATAAATGTTACCTTATTCATGGCTCTGTTGACAGGAAAACTGGTTGACTTTAAAGGAGTTTGCAAGATGAGGAGATGAGAGATGAGATAAAAAATTTGTGATTTCCGTATAATCCTGGATGTGCAACCTAGAGACCATTCCCAGAGATATTGTACTAACTTTGGATCGATCTATCTCCATGGGGGTTCTCACTATATTGTTATCAAGTTAAGCAGCTTCGATGTCTCATACGCCCACTGACGCTGTTAAAGGGTAATTGATTATCGTTTAGCGGCTTCAGTAGGCGTGCCAGACATCTAAGCCGTTTAAGCTAAATGCAATTTAGTGAGAAACCCCTTGGAGAGCGGCCCTTGGAGAGGGGTCAATCTAGTTAGATTGATCTAGGTACAGGAACCCAGTCCTAGTCATTATTTAAGATTCTGATCCATTTGTTTCTATGCTTTAGCACAGCCAGTACATATGAGAAACCATAAATAGGAGTGTTAAAGCATGAATTTCATGCTCACGTTGTATTAACATTGTAAGACCTAAAACCTAGGCAAGCCAAAACAGCCAAACCAACATTATTTGGATCAGCAGCACGCTTACTAGTACTGTTCTAGCATTTTGTATTAAACCAAGAGCAATGCCTTTAGTGAAATCAAACCAAATAGCCATTTACAAGCACAAAATATGCAAACAGTTTAACGTTAACGCAGATGGAAATGCAAATTTCAGGCAGTAGGTTTGGTATGCATGCACAAAAACAATATAAGTACGGTCTGTCAATGCTTTGAGTTCAATTGTTTCTATTTATTTCAACTTTCAAAAACGTAAACAGTTGTCAAAAGCACAGCTACAAATATATAATTAAAAACAATTCATAATTTACCTGCATCTCGGTTTATTTTGCTCTATTTAAGACTTGGATGACAGCAACCAAGCTCGTTGTCGATGCAGCATGGACCCCCTGTAGGCCAAATAATACGTCATCATTTCTTGCGGTCTTGGGTTTATCTGAAATACGGATTATGCATATTAATTTATCACAAAATGCGCTAGGAACAAATGAACGATGTGTGAAATATTAAAACCAATAAAAAAAGGAATTGTTAACTGTTTTAAAGTAAAGTCACATTAAAACAACGTTTATATCAGAAAAGGTGGCGTGGGAAGATTAAAGACGTGGATCCTTGAAGGGAAATATATAAAGAAATACGATTTTGAGAGCGGTAACTATGCTCGTCACATCTAACACATTACATTTTTATTTTGCTCGGAGATACAACTGATTTAATACAAGTGGCGGATTTAGGGTGTCAGGGGGATCCTGACCCCCCCCCCCCCCCCCCCTTTCGATTTCTGAAAAAAATCACACGTACCAATGGGAATGCATGGTTACTTAATTAATTCTTGAATTTTAGAACTTTGACTAGCTGAATCATACATGTATAGTTCTAAACCGGTCCAAATAGCACCGTTCGCCCTCTAAAATACCAAAAATTTTCGAACCCGACGCCAAGGGGGCAGGGGGGGGGGGGAATCGGCTTTGCATCCGCAGACCCCCTTCAAATAATCCTGAATCCGTCCCTGTTTACTAATACTATCCACATAAAAAGGGGGCGTTTCGATAGTCCGCAGGTTCAATGGTCCGAAATTTTAAAAGTGGTAACATTTTCATCGATTTTTTAATCAAGGGTTCGTTGGTCCGAAGGTTCTATAGTGAATTAACATTCGGACCAATGAACCTTCGGACTATTGAACCTTCTGCCTATCGCTACGGCCCCCATAAAAATGTTCAAATGATCTTAATCTGCAGTTTTTTTTTCTACCAGTGCACATACTCAACACAAACAAATAACAAATTTATGATCTCTCTAGAGAGCTCGCACTCTCTTTTCACATCAGACCTAACCTTTGAAATAATTTCATCACAATAAAATAAAATAAATAGGCTTGATACAACAGGTAACATTTTCATAAAATTTCGAATGCATATTCCTACTGCTATAGTATTTTGCTGGAGTCACTGCTATCTTTTTTAAAAGCTCCTTTAACCATGTCAGCTTTATGCATTTTTATATATATTTAAAACTTTATGGAAAGGTAAGTTTTAAAGAAACGTACAGTACAAAGGGTTTTTATTTTATCTCAAATTTAATCATATACATGTACTGTAGTCGTAGATCTAAAGGTTGTTCTCATAGTTTCAGTCATATGATATTGTTTTCCTTTGCAAAAGTCACATCAGACTTCATTTTTGTTACCATTTTTATCAGCTAATATTATAAATTTGCACTGTTCTCTTTCTTGAGTGTGAAAAAATTAGTTTCACTTCATATTCTTTTTGTTAGCCAAGTGCGTGTGCTTTAAATCCTCTCGACCAATCATAAGAGGGAGTCAAGTCATATGATCGACTTCAAGGAACACACTTGACGAAAAAGGTAAAATGTGAATTGACCGGTTGCATTCCAGACACTCGTAGTAAAACTAAGGAGAATCAACACCTAGGTACCGGCAACTTTCAGAAAATAAATCCAGTATAAAATCAATGCAGCAATGACACAATGTTTCCTTTAAAACTTTGATGTATCGAATTTTTGTCTTTGGTAAATAAACCGGCTTTAATTAATTCTTTTAAATTTCCATTTACAAAATTATAATTAACTCGTATTGTGCGACTTGTTTTGATCACAAATTCTCCCAACCACGCTTTTGGCATCGAGCCAACAGCTGTTGATTGTTTATTCGCCGCTTTCCCGCGCCTTGCCAACACGACATCCACTTAGTACAGTGTACTTCCGCGACAGATAAAGAGCGATTCATAAAAAATTTAATAAAAACCAAATACCAATTTTAGTAATACGATCTTATCATTGATGCATTCAACGTTGAACACTAAGATCTGAATACATTTTATGTTGAATATGAGCTCAGATATTGTGCTAAAATTTGTTTGGCGCGTGATTTCTTAATGAGATGCGCGGATTAATATCAGCATGTGCTGAGCACCGAGCAGCTGTTTCCCGCCAAATAGTACTCCATTGTATATCTTACTCACCGCGACCTGACTCGTAGTAAGCTTTGTTTACAACCTGAATTTTCAGTTTTTCGTGGGCGCAAATTTGCCAAATTTGATTCCATAGAATCTGCGAAGATGTCCTTTCAATCGAAGTCAGCGGATAAGCGACGCAATTTCATGGTTTACGACATCCAAGACGCGGAAGCGCTGAGAGATATGTTGAGGTTTGTGTACTTTTTACTCATGCTGTTATGACATTCCACTCATTAGTTAATTAGTTTTTAAATATTTAGATACATTTCTTTTTGCATTAATGTTGGTTTTAGTGTCTTTTAATGAATAATGCATCATATCATACGCTTGTCACTTGCGATTTGAGGAGTTTTCTGTGATAAAACTGCGAAAGAAAATGGGTGTTTCAGGACGAGCACATGTTCCGATCGGCATATCAAAACAAAGGGACCACACAAAGGGCCCGTGCACCCGTGAAGAGACTTGGCCTCTTTTACTAAGATATTTACCACATAAAGCAAAGTCTCATGGTTCATATTGGGAAAAATTTATTGTTGGCATTTAATTTAATGTATTTTTCACGTATTATTTTTTGCAAGCCGGGTTGTTTTGACTGTAAAATTATCAGACTTGTTGACCCATATGACTTCGTAACGGAGGCCATTTTTATCGCTTCAGCGCTTTTGTTGACTTTGTCAATTTTAAGACAGATTTAATGACTTTGCTTATATTAAAATGCTTAAAGGCACCTCTATTGACGATCTCTACGTTTCATACATAATACACGCCGTAGACATTCTCAAATGTATATATTTTTTTACAAGAAACAGCTGTTCGATCAAAAAGGGTGGGCCGTTTGAGCTTTGTGATCAGCTGCTGCGTACTTGTCTACTTCCGCATAAAATAAGCATATTTAATCTTCAGGTCAGATATTGTGTGCGAATTTTGCGATGTTTTAGGTTGATCTTGGGTACAGGTTAGGTCATGATTCAGTATTTAGATTATTGAATTGATTGCATTAATCACCTGACCCGACTTGTTTGTAAACAAACTCGCCAGCGTTTATAGAAGAATATAAATAAAAGAGGTCATCCTGCCGGAAATATCAAACCCTTTTTAACGGCCGTTTATTTAAATCTGGTTTTTATATGCATTTCTCCTTGCTCCAGACGCCAGTCAACATAGATAATGTATGAAAAATGAGAGATCGTCACGAGTTCGGACTACTTGGCTCGCATCCAAGTCTGGGTCAAAATAACTGCACAGATGTTCGGTCTGATTGTATGTCTGGCACTGTTGATGTTACTGCGTCTTCAGTTATTTCTTTCTTACCTCAGGACTGAGTGATCTCAGTGAAGACATCTGCTCACTGGTGTTCACATGTATTTAGGGGGGATGCTTTGTATTGTTATTGTGCAAGATGATAATTTGAACACCACCCAGCTGGTGTGTTGGCTGCATGCCAACGTTTTACTGAGGTAGTATGTTGGCGAGGAGAAATCAATAAAATACATTGATTTAAATGCAGGCCGCTGAATATTAATGCCTGGTGTATTCCGTGAATAACATAACCAACTCTTGTCTAATTTAATAGGGAAGTGATCAGTGCTCCCTTTGCTTTTCTAAGAGTTGTAATTTGAGTAAAGCAATTATCATTTGTATTGTGTGGATATTCATAATTCAATAGGCCAAAGTAAAAGATGCTGGCATTAGTCATAGGACATATGCCTCATTAATTACTTACACCTAATGATATTATAGTAGTTCTGTGATTATGGTGATCTCATGAATTAAATAAATTGGATATAAATTGTATCTGGATTCCAATTGCAAAGTGATTATGCAAAATAAAGATTTAATTAATTGTATTAAATTGCAATATTTTCATACTAATAGTATAATCATTCTGTAACTATATATCACTTTGCAGAAGCAGCAGTGATCTGTCACCTAAAGCTCATTTGGAGCAAGAGAAGAAAATACGGCGTGAGATAGCCAACAGTAACGAGAGGCGCCGTATGCAGAGCATTAATGCTGGGTTTGAGACGCTGAAAACCTTGCTGCCACAGACAGATGGAGAAAAGCTGAGCAAGGTAAGAATATGAGAGAATATGTCTGTGATGTGTGGAATTTTGCTGCTTAGATCCCAGTTTTAACTGCTAATCTGAGATATTTAATCTATTCAATAATTTTTCTATAATAGGCAGTCCTGGTAGTTTTAAAAATAGTATTATTTATATGAAAAAAATGGATGAGTGATGTACTTATGTGATGAGCCAAACACATTGCATTTTATTTTTTATACAGTAGTGTTTTATTTATCTAAAAATATAATTTAAAAATTTCTGTATCCTTATTGTTTCATCACATTTTACTATAATATGTGTTTAATGCAAATTAACAAATTTCAGCAAAGTATATCAATCTCTATGGGTGTTAACACTTTCCTTAAAAAGAGTGCATCAGATCTATTTAAAGTATGTAATCTGGTTGTCGGAAGTCCACACTGGTGTCAGCGTGTGTCATAGGCGAGCTATCATTCACTTATAAAAGCTGCGGGAGACTGAACACCTCTTTGTCACTCCCGCATTTTTGTCACCCGGACAACGCTCATTAAAGCATACTTGTGGCGAGATAAATGGCTGCGTATCCCTTTGTCATTAGTAGAGCTCTCTGCTCATCTTTGAAAGCTGTTCAGACTGCAGATAATGATCTAGAGAATGCATTCGGGTGGATAAGAATCTACAGAACTTGGCCAAGGAGTAGAATTGTGTCATGTAGACATAGGAATTTGTAATGACACTTCTGGCTGGATTGAGGTTACTTTATAAGATGAAGAAAACTTGATAATTCAGATAATGTGGTTGGCCCATAGGCAGCATATTTCTGGTGTTAAAAATGTAATCTTTCCCCCAAACTTAATTGAATAAATTTTTATATCAAAAATTATATTTAGCAGATTTAAAGCACTACAGCATTTGGCAGACATTCTAATACTAGTTTTAGTAAAGTTTCTCACTTACTCAACTTCTCATCCTCATTTTATTTTACTTAATTTTTTTGTCCTTAACGATGTGATTACATAAACAAATTTAAATGATTACCTTTCGAATTGCAACCACAAACAAACAGAACATTTAATCTCAAAAGTTACTCAATTTAAAGATATTAGCAGGCTTTTTTCTTTGTTTTTATATAATTCTTTTTCTAGAGAGTGGCACTGTAAGTTGATAACACAACAGATATGATGTTGAGACACAATTGAATTGCGGTATCGTTTTTTCACATATCATACGGAAAGCTGTTGTTGCATGTTAAGCTTAAACCCGCAAGAGGTTGCCATGGAAACCTAACCACATAATCAAATATTCCAAGGTAATTTCCTAGTGTGCAATTCTTGTACACTGCGACAACGTTATTGATTTTATTAAGCTTTCTCTGTCTGTCTACTTCAAGTAATCTTAGATTGTTGGTACTGATAAGTAAACTGATCAAAGATGGAAACGATGCATTATCTGCATCAGTTGAAAATTAATTACCTGGATTTCCAGCATTCTAAGAAAGAAGCTGGAAAATTTTGACTCATTGAGTGTGCAAATTATACTAGGTGTGCTCTTATTAAGTATAGTGATGGGTATTCAAAAAGCACGCTTTTTGTTTTTAGTAAATTTTTTTTTACCTCCACCAAGGAGGTTATGTTTTCACCCCTGTTTGTCTGTCTGTCATCAACATAACTCAAAAAGTTATGGACCTATTTTTATGAAATTTTCAGGAACTGTTATTTTCAGTTAGTATATTTCGGAGGGGTATCTGATGCCTGCTTTATTATGAATTTTTTCTGAGTGTCATATGGATTCATGAATGTTTTTTGGTTTATAAGCGGGGGAAAACTGAAATGAAATGGATGTTGTTAAAAGCAACAACAAATTTATGTTACATTAATGTATGAACATTAATGTATGAACATGCATTGCCTCAGTACAAATAGAACAGTCCAACTAAAAAGGAGAAAAAATATGACAAATCACATACAGGCTTTCTATTTATAAACAAAAACTAGGTAAGAATAAACTTAAGTTTTACTCAGCCTGCCTCCCCTAGATCAGCTGATTTCCCCTCCCATACATTCAAGACAAATCAGCTGACTTGTATTTGTACCATGCAGATTGTTGATGCTACCCTTTCATGTCTTGAGTAATAATAAGCCACAGCCGCATTCCACACATTTTACTGGTCGCCAGACTATAAAAGGTGCATCGTGGGAAAGAAAGGTGCTATACAATTGCACTGGAGAGACTTGTCCGACTTTAATCTCGTCATTAGCATGTGAAAACATAGCCTGTGACCCAGAGGCTGAAAGTAGTTCTCCTCAATGAACCTAGAGGCCTCATGGTGTACATTAAGTGAAATAAAGTCGGACGTAGGTCCCATGAATAAACCGGATGTGGGGGGTTCAGTTATCAGCTTGGCCAGGTAGTAAAACAAGTTGATTGATTGAAGGGCCTATATTGTTTGACTGTGCACTAGCGAAAATAACACCCTGAATGAGAAAGTGAAACTGAAATGAACGCGTTTGATGGAAAGTCTTAGGTGAGGGTGTAAAGTGACTGGTGGAACAATACAGGGTGTACAGGGTTACCGGGTGCAGCTTATTACTTTTGTTAGTCCCTGTAATTAAGCTCACCTGTTTGACTAGGGATTAAGTCCACTATTTGACCACGGCTACTAGTAGGTGTCCCATACAGCTTATTTGATTTGCATTGGGTATTTACACTTAGGGAAGTGGCACTGATTTGTGGCATGAATGAGACAAGGTTGTTAAAGTATTAGCTTTTATAAAGATCCCCCTTCTCTTGGGCTGTATGTTAAACATAGGTGGGTGTTGAAGCGGGTTTAGTTTTCTGTGTTAAGTGGTGAGTGGGATATTATTATGAAGATTTTATGCAAAAGATAATATGTATACAAAAATTAAAGGCATAATAACTCTTTGTATGAGACCTATATTTCACAATAAAAACCTTGTGAATAACTCATAGAAATATAATATATTCTGTTTTACCACAAAAACAGCAGTTATAGCTTTTATTCTGATATTTGAACTTGTCTTTAGACCACGTGACCTCCATTGATGTCTATACTCTGTTAAAATCTCTTAAGAGATTTTAACAAAAAAACAAACTTTTTAGAAAAAAACCAGGGACTAACTTTGAATGTAAAAATGGATTCATTAACCATTGGTAAGTATGGGAAAATTGTTGTTTACTCCAGGAAAATTCATTTTTTGGCCGAAACGAAGAGTTATTATTGCTTTAATATTTTCTTTTTTTCCTTCTATCTGGCTACTTTTATCAACCAAGCTTTTCAGTTCACTGAGATGATAGAAATACCAATATTTTATTTTATTCTTTCTTTTACTCCCTTTCCTTCCAGAAAAATAAAGGGGAAGTTGTAAGAATATGACCAAACTTTTAACTGGAGGGATAAATAATGTAATAGATCTCAATATTCTGTACAGACAAGTGATACGTGCTTGGGCGTTAAAAGGCAAATTAATAAGCTCTGTGTACACTATGATAAATAACCTGTGCCAGAAGCACTGTCACGGATTCATTCATCACCTGTTCAGGAAAGAAAGAGGAGGAATAAACAAACATGTCATAACATGTGCCTTGGAGAAAGTGCAGAAACCAGGCTTCTGCTGACATGCACATTTTCTCCGAATGTGAAAGATTAAATGGCCTCTTTTCACGAATTTTTTGGATAACATACAATCTTGAAATGACATGTTAAGGCTCCACATTAATTTTAACAAGTCATAAATTGAGACCAGATTAAAATATGTAACATGGTAGGATCATAAAATTAATAAAATTCTGATGATGACTTCAGATGTAGAAATCTCCATCTCTTCACCCTGCATACTAAAAAAGGATGGATAATTTTTAAAACGACCTTTCAATGGATGGTTGATTCTGAATCAATGTACCACGGAGGGTGTTCTTCTTTATTTGTGTACTCTGTAAATGTGTTTAAATCTATGTCAGTGGTTCGGAGGGGTAAGGGAAGGCAAGAAAACAGTGGGTATCTCATGAATGAAACCGCAAAGTTCATTAAATCAGCACCTTCCGCTTACCAGCCTTCAATAAACTCTTTCAGCCAATGTTATTTAGACACTTTTGAGTGGTTGGACAGAGATATTGGGGGAAGGCAAACAAAACTTTGTCCTGACATCATTCAGGGAGGGACTAGGCAAATAAACCCGAGAGAGATAACTTAATTCGGCATTGTATGCCCCGCCATAGTGTTGTGAACAGTGCTAGCCAGTATATTCAGGCTTTCGGAGTATTGATTTTTGTCTGGCTGCTTAGTATATTTTTAGCTAGTTCAAAGAAGATGGTGGCTCTAATTTCATTGCTTTGTTCCCACTTCCTCTCGTAAGCGATTGAAGAGTAATTTGTCTGTCAGCTTTTCTTGATTTTCTTAAATCCATGCTTAGGTGCATGAAGTAGCCCTGAAATGGTTTAATCAAAAGCATTTCATTCCGAAATGCACTTACTGGCTTATATCAATGTAGCACAACACATTGTGATTTGAAATCATACAACAGTAACAGCTTATCATACATACGTACTCAGTCAGTTCAATTGATAACCTTATTGATTAGATTTATGGCCAGGTTGTCGAGAATAATAGTCTGCAAACACTGTAGTAACTAGTAAAGCAGTGTCAACAAGTAATAGTAAATATTGCACAAAAAGAAATTGGGGAAAAATTAATATTAAATGGATTGGCTTATTGAGCTTTGTGAAGGAAAGTGGTCACAAATAGATTGATTTGATGCCCAACTTCATGCTTCTGTGCCCTTTCATTTTCTGATTTGATAGACCCAATTAAGTCCCGCAGACCTGTTTATTTTACATAGTTTGATAAAAAGTGTTTCCTGTAGTTCATAATGGCATATTTCCCCTTCCGAATCTTTTTTTTTTTTTTTTTTTCACAACTCTAGAAAATACAATGATCAGGTACCTGGGAGCCAAAGTAATAGGATTTTAGATTATAACTGTGGCTTAGGACTTGGCTTCCCTGAATTGTTATTGACAATAGGTTTGTCTTCTAAGTTCTAAGAAATGTGGGTTTTTTTCCCAGGGTCTTTGCATGTCACGTTGAGTGACGTGTGTCTTCTTAGTCCTGTAGCACAGATCTATGACTGGCAGACTATGTGACAAATTGGTGGACAAGTTAATTTTCTTTTATTGCATGCAGACAGATTGCTATATCAGAAGCTGTTAGACAGATTCATTTTTGCACAATTTGTGAGATTCTTAAATCAGAGGTCTCTACAATGCATTATATTTTATATTTTAACTTTTTATTTCAAGCTGTCAGGGTGATAGTGGTAACAGTTTGTTTCCAGGTTTAAGATGGGCACTATTTAAAATTGAAATGTTTCAAGGAAATATTAGAATTCTGACCATAATCTCATTGATAGCATATCATTATATGACAGGAGCACTTCTAGCCTTGTTGTCAAGGAAACAAATTAATCAATGAAGGTGAAAGGTAAATAACTCGAAGCAAGACGGGTGTTAATCATCTCCTTACCATTTCAGACATCACCATCTCAGTAGAATATTCAGACATTTTGACTTCACTGGAGAAAACCATTTCCCTCAGTCTAGCTTTACTATTCATTTATTTATTTTCACATTTCAGGCTGCAATTCTTCAGCAGACGGCAGACATACTGACAAGTCTGGAGGGAGAAAAGGCACGACTCTACTCCCAAAATGTCCAACTGAAGCGAATGTTGCAGGAAATGACGAGAGACGACACGGGAGGCTCTCCCCCACCAAAACGGAAGAAGAGAGATACAGGTAGGTCCACAGCTTGAATGCTTTGAGGCATGGCAATTTTTTGGCTAAAAACTAGAACTCATTTTCAAAATAAAATGAAAAAAATGTTGTATGAGTTTTATTCCCTATTTATATATGGAATAATATGTGGTATTTCACCAATTTGTTTTGGTGCCAGGCTGGCTATATTTCTGTCAGTTTGCACAGCAATGCTGTAACAGAATTCAATCTGCTATGACGCTGTGAATGGTATCAAGTTCTGTAGGGTATCAGATAGTCTCTACTTAGGTGTAAATTCCTGTATTCTCACCTGACCCGAACTTGGAAGGTCTCTGATTGTTTGTTGATGCCAAGTCTGGGGCTAATAACTGGACATGTGGGATGCGGGTCATTTGAGGTTATCAAAGGCTTGCCACACAGCCCCTTGATTCTCAGCACTCCCCATAGTAACAAGGGCAGCATCATTCTACTTCAAATACTTAAATCGTGTCATTCCAGAAGCTGTTAGCTGTTTACAATAAGGTTGCTATCAGGTGCAGGTTGGGGGGAGGGTCATAGGTGGACACAAAACTGTTACTTAGGGTGTTGTATAAGAACAAAATCCGTCAGTGGTGTCATTGGTTATTTAAACCAGTTCGATATTTTGAAGTGAATATTAAGGGATAAAGCAAAGAAAAAGATGTGAAAATCGGGCACATTCATAACACATATCTGTATATGATTACTGAGGGTTTTTTTTTTTTTACCCAAGCACATTTCTCAAAGAGCAAAAAAAGGGTTTTGGTTCAACACTCCCTTTATTGAATGTTCTGGCCATTTTGAATAAAGTCTTAAGTGATAAGACAAATACAACTGTTGGAAAACAAGAGAAACACAATGAAAACAAATGTAGACCGGATGTTGACACAGGACTAATCTTACTGGTAAATATGAACTGCACAAATTTGTCTGTGGGGAGGACGGCTATAAAACAGTGTTGACTGAACTAGATCTATTAGCAGGTAAACCATGAGGCAAGGTGAAACCAACCCAAGGACCCATTTCACAAAACGACTTAAGCCCTTTAAATACGGTCTTAAATTTTAGCCAAAAATTTTAGCCTGTGTTGAACCAATATCAGTCATCTGTAGTCCAAGTTAATGAAATATTGCACAAGTAATCAGAAATACTCTGATAATGCTTCAATCCATTGTTACTTAAAAACAAGTTGGACTAAGTACTATAGATTTATTTTGAACTGGAGTTGACCAAAATATATTTTTTTTTAAATGCAAAATTGCACTTGCCTAAGAATAACTGTGAAATGGGTGGCTTGCACATTGCATGCAAATGAAGTTATTTTGCATGAAAATGTTTTCCATTGTACCACAAATAGTGATGATAATTTTTGTTAAAAATAATTTTGAAGTGAGATGATTTATTTCTTCATCCAGACAGCTATTGATATGCTAGGGCAAGGGCCAGGTATTTATTATTTTCCATACTGGGAACATGGAAATAATACTGACAATTAATTTAAAGACCTGGTATGGAGACAAGGTTCTCTCGTCTTATTCACTTATTAATGTGGGTGTCTGTAAAAAGGCAGAAGGCAGTTTGTATTGCAGAATAAATACAAGCTGTGTAATTATTCAGATTTCTCTATTAAGTCAGTTTCTTTCCTGGACAAGCTTGGAAATGTGTTGAAGTGCTTAATTTTACTGATTATTATGTATGTGAAGTTCAGTTTCTGGATAAGGCTCCAACTGAGTAATAAAAACTGGGCGAATGAATGAAAAACATTTTTGAAAGAACGATGCTCCAGGCACAAGTTTAAATATAAAACTGCTGCAGGATTTTTTTTTTTTTTTTTGCATGAATAAGAACTTTTAGGGTTCAGGTTTTTTTGTTAACTTGGCTTTTGTTGTGGTCAACCAAATTTCTGAAAGAATGAGGAAGTTTTGATGTTCAGATTATATCCGTGAACTGCTTTTTTTATACCCTGGATAGTGGTTTGTTGATGGAAGATATGGTGTTCATTTTTGATGATGGCAGAATATTCACTTCAGCTGCTTATTCAAGTTTGGCAGTAAAAACCTGTTTTCTTTACATAGTTCATGTTGCCTTATGAAACCTCAAGTCACCCTGTCATAATATGGTTATTTGGCTGGATGCATTATGCTATATTTGTTCTCTTACAGTCTCAGATATTTTATCTTCATGAGTAAGCAAGTTTAACCTGTTGCATCCGCATTGGCTCAATGCCTGCCTTTGGGGACAGTTTTTTGCCTATATTTATCCTGCTCCTTATGTTTAATGAGATCATGCAATAACTTAGCCCCAAGTCTACTGGAGCTGTGTCCTCATTAGGTTATAGTATGTTGCAGTTCTCTTGAGATCATGAGTCACGGTGTACTGGTATCTAGAACTAAATGACATAATGATGAAGTCATCTTTGAAATGAATAAATTAGTGAAATGTGTTAAAACAAAGAAATGCTGAACATGGTTGAAAGGCAATTTTGACATAGGAAAGCAAAAGGGTGTATCTGCAAAGAACATTTTATTGGCACAAGGAAGTTATGCAGATGGTGTGTTGTCAAAAAGTGCCAAAAGAAGTCCTTTAATGAAGTGATGAAGTCGTCTTTGAAATAAAAATAATAATATATTATGGGGCCAAACAGATATTAAATAGGTGTGAAACATGGAAGACAATTGTATATAGAGAGGGAAATAGGCTAATTTACTAAAGAAGGCACATGGAAATTGAACAGATGGAAGTTTTGTCACTAAGTGTCAAAAGAAAATCAACAGGGAGCATGTTGGAGCAGGGCTTCTGAGTGACAGCCAGTCTTCGGGGCTGGGGGACATATTCATAATTGGCACAGTGCAATTCAACATATGGCAGAGATGTCAAGGTGGCTAAGTAAAGGTTAGACGGAGAAGTAATCAACAGGAAGAGGCCAGTGAACTAGACTGACCTTTTCTCAATTGTCCAGGGACCCTAAGTCAACTCACCAAGTGCATTAGCTAGCTAGCCAGACAGCCAGTTCCACTCTGTGGCCTCTTTTTCAGTATTGATTGCACCAAATAAAACCATCTTTAAAATGAGGCTGCAGTGGAATGCTGCTGCGTTACTATTGCAGCTGGTTGTGGCCTGATAGGAATGATTTTTTTTATTCAGGAATCTCCTAAGAATAACTGACATTTAGAAAATCCCAGACTGTCTGACTAGTGCATTCCCAATTCAGACATTCTCCAAACTAAAACCGTGCATGCCACTTAAAAGTGCTGTTTATTAATTATTCAGCACCCACAACTTTAAGGGAATACATTATTTTTTTAAAGGTATGAAACATTGATATACCATCAGT
The DNA here is from genome assembly GCF_051362555.1 of Lingula anatina. Classification (NCBI taxonomy): domain Eukaryota; kingdom Metazoa; phylum Brachiopoda; class Lingulata; order Lingulida; family Lingulidae; genus Lingula; species Lingula anatina. The sequence continues at coordinate 7,980,581 of NC_141769.1, forward strand.
GTCACATGAGGTAAACTTTTTTATAACATTTTTTTTTTGTCTGGATTTACTTTAAGTTGTAATGAAAATTAGCAAAGTTGAACATATTATTATAGATATAAAAATAATTAGGATATAAATAAATATATGGTTAAATGATAAAATATGTGAGTGATAAGATTAATGAATGTACATGTTATCAGTAAAGTGTATATAGGCCTATATCAGTGACTAAAAAAAGTCTTCCTTGGCATAATAAACTGTACATATTTGTTAAACCTTGCATACGGTATAATAAGTCATGGTACATTTTATGCAATGTCAGTTGAGGTAATATTTGTGCACATGTGTAGTGTTTTCGTTGAGGACACATGATAACAGTACACATACATTTAGCAGAGGACATGGTAAGTCTAGACGAGCTAATAAAGTTCTGTGTGAAAATCCAGCTGTGCATATAAGAGTAGGCGGTTGCTTCAGTCCTGTGCTGCAGGCGGTCTAAGTTTATGTGTCAGGGCAGTTTATGATGAGCGAATTGGCAGACTGCCAAGATAGGAATCATATTGGTTTATTATGTGTACAGCTTTTGAATAAATACGATGATCCAATAAAGCTATTTTCTTGTATTGATGGTACGCTTTCCTGTTGCCCTTAAAACTGATAAGCAGCTCCTACAGTGCAAATATGTTATAAGCATTTTCAGCAGTAACAGACCGTAAAAAAAAAAAAAAAAAAAAAAGTGAAATTGAAATGTTCTTCACTGTGCTGATACTGGTATATATGTGTGGTTTGATTTATCCAACTTATTGTCATCTATTTTTATATAGATCTTAGTTTATTGTATAAACCAGGAAGTACTGGGGACAGTGATAATATGGTCTTTTGGGCACAAGACATCATGAAACCTTAGAATAAGGAAAACTGGTTGATAAAAATAGAGAAACCAATGACAATGCATCAGTCAAGATATATTGATCAGATTTGCAAAGATATAACATTCTTCATGTGATTATATTTCATTTATATATCAGCAGAATATTGATATATATCAAGAATGTACACAACTGCAACATGTTTCTTCATTCAGATCTTGTGTTTGACTTTGACTGATTGGTTTCTTTACTTTCAGTTTAATAGAACCTTCAATTATTTTCAGAATCATCAGACGAAGGCATAAGCATGAGCATGGACGAAAACATAGACGAACTGAAGAAAGAGTTGAAGGACCTGCGCTCACAATTGGACCATGAACGCCAGCTGCGAAGGATGCTCGAGAAACAGATTTGCACTTTGGAGAACCAGTTGTACCGTGAACCCATCCACAGTTACACCCCCACAGTGCCGCCCATGCAGGAAGAAAGGAGGGCAACAAAGGAAGATGTAGGTGTCCCCCCCCCTTCCCCACCTTTCAAAAAACTTTTTTTTATTGTGACAAGTCACATTCATAAGAGGCTTTCTCAGCATAATTTCAAGGCCAATCTCTTACATACATTCATGAAAACATAGCTTTTAAATCCATTATTTCCCTCATACATATGCTTATATTAATAAAAAATAGAGTAGTATTGGTGTATTGCATGCTAGTTAAGCCATTCTTAAAAGATTTACTTGACATATTGTAAGAAAAAGACCTACCAGTTTTATTCATTCTATTTTGAATCTTTTGTTGAATTGTCCTTGTTACAACAAAAGTGCAAAAATAACTTTCTCACCATGAAGAAAAGATCGTCATGAGTATATTGAAATGCACAGTATGTTAGGTGAGGGGAAGTTATTTGACAGGAAAAATGTCACGCAAAGATTGTCGAACAGCTTCAGGGAAAATGCTTTAGTTGGATCCCGACTCCAGCTTGCACGATATGACACCCTTTGCCCCTTGTTTGAATTGAATTCCTGCACTTAGTGACAAACCAGTATACACATTGTACATGCTTATTAATCTATTTTAGTATGTATGTTAATTTGCCTAAATTGAAGGGGAGATAAGTTTTTATCCTACATATTTGTCATGATCTAATTCTTATTTAAATTTGGTTACTCCTATTTCTAGGCCTCGCCATTTTACCACCATCACCACCAAATTCCAGAAGCAAAGCACGAGTCCATGGAAGACGTGGAGGAGACAAAATCAGAAATTGTTTACGATAATCGTCGTCTCCAGCCCCAGCCAGCTCCGACCTTCTCCACTCCGTCAATTTACACCAGCAGCATGTCAAGGCGGAACCTCGAAACCATTGTAGAAGCCATCCGCCATCTTGAAGGAGATCGAGTTTTGCTTGATGAGAGAAATGAAAACAGTAAAGGGGAAGAGAGTGAGAGAGATTCCAGCATTTCAATGAGCGACCAAGAAGATTTGAAGTCAGAGTTGTCATCGTCATCGTCACCTTCTGGGCGAGAATCCCCCTCGTTGTCATCAACGTCAAGTAGTCATGGTAGTTTAAGCTTGAGCAGTTCACCCTCCAGCAGTAATTCTTCATTTCCGTTCCGCGAGGACCATTACACATGTACTGTCAATGCTGAAAAATATCCCATGGTTTCTATGGGTTTGATACAGCGACCTTTCCACCATGCGTACCTTCAGAGACCCGGTGTCATTGTTCACAAGTCGTCCTAATGGTTATCCAACGTAAAGACTGTGCAATTTCAAGAATTCTGACTCTGAATATTCTGTGAATTGTTTATATTATAATTAATATTATTATGATTAATATTTGCATTATCGGTAGCATCATAATGGTTGCCTCAGAGTAATATATTACGTATATATAAATGTAAACATACATGTATATAAATGTATCAGCATTGCAAAGAGAATGATGCAGACCAGGAAAGTGTAGTAGTAATGAAATCTCCCACCCCCAGGCCAATATTAGATTTATATATCTAGTGAAATATAGATATTTTGACCTGTTTTATTGTTTTCATCTGTCTGTCCATCATAATATATATTTTTTGTTAATTTAGTTTTTTTCTTTTGAAAAAAGATTATATCTTAATGGTAACATGTTTATAAGTGTAGCTTTGTCATTATATTTTATTCTCTGAAAAATTGTACATAAATTCAATATTGAAGCAGAAAAGCAACATTTCAGTGATTATTGTACATTAAACCAGATAAGTTTGAAGCCAAGCTACTGAAAAGCTTTACAAAAATATACACCAAATAATGCTGTTTCTTTAATAAGTAACTTTTGGGTAGATCATGAAAAATTAAATATCCAAGGCACAGTTCATGAAAACTTAATGTCTATAAGTTCAGTCCAAAAGCAAGGCCAGCCATCAACTGTTTCAGAAATGTGTAGACACCTGAAACAGAAATGAGAGAAACTAATGACATCTTATAACCAATTACTTGGAGTCAAGGTCCCTAATTAAGTCAAGCTCTTTTTAATTGATATATTTTGTTTTAACGTAAGTGTATCATGTAAACCAGCTAACTTGCCTTTGTGCAACTTGGTGGCTAATGTGCTCAGTGTAAAGTTTTGTATACATGCCCATGGCACTACACAACAATGCAAGTGAAATGGCAACACTGTGCTTGGGACTATTAACCCATTACTTTATAGACATGCTGTTTTTGATGGAATTTTGATATTGTCTGATGAGAGATAGATGCTTCGCATATCCACATCTGTTGTAATTTTTATTGCCATGTTACAAGTTTGTAACAACTAATTGATATTTGCACAAGTTCTGATGCCAGAGTGTTAATTATGTGGTAATGGATTGATCATTTCAACCGGAAAAACTATCAATTTTTCAGACATAATTTTGGAATCATTAAAAAAACATTTCTTTGCAGCATTTTGGTGCTTTAACTATAGAATTTAGCTATTAAGTAGTCTCCCTTGCAATCATATTGCCATCACACAATAGGATTGTTTTAATTTTAAGAAGTTATTACTTTAAAAAATTCAGTATCTGTAAAATTCACAGTCTTACCTGTTGAAATGATCAAGTCATTATCATGGTTTTGATTTGGGTTGTCGCTCACTTTTTTTTTGTTAAGTCGACAGATAGGCAGCATAAACTGTGACTAGATCCCACAATGAAATATTATGCTATTAATTCAAAACCTTCACTACCCTCAATCAAATTTCAATGAAAACATTACTTGAGCTTATGTTTTTGCTGTGTGTTGATCACATCTTTCACACATTTTGTAGGTAATTACTACTCAGGTGTTCAAATCAATTATAATCATTCTTGTTCCTCAGGAAAAACAGATGTTAAACCGGTGGATAATCTTACATGAATAAAACCCAGTGAAATTTCATTAAATAGGGATGAAACTAACCGGTGTAGTTGGTTTGTAAAGCACTGCTTTTAATGATTCAAGGATTGAATTGATTGCTTTAATATTTCTATAACATTTTGTTTTAAGTAAAAAGAACGCCTTGAGATGGCTTGTTCAGTAGTGTAGAAAAAGATCAGAGGGTTAAGGGACAATACTTATTTTTTCTTTCATGGCACAAGATTAAGACCAATGATTTGATGTAATTGAATACCAGTTATTGCGAAGATTTAAAGTCTTGATTAAATTTCAACTCTTGATCCAAGGATAGCCATTTTCCCAGTGCCATGGTTTTTCAAGCTACAGATATTTAAATCCAAGAAATTCTTGTTTAAATTTAGCAATGATGGAAACTTTCAGTGTAGTTTTGTTTTAGAATTGTATATATGTAAATAATTATATTTAAAAAAACAATGACTTGGATATGATGGATGAGATGGCAGCAAGTTTGGGTTGTCTCATTATGCTCATTTGAATTTGTCACAATTTTGGATTTGTACAGTAACAGTTTATATATGGGTAAACAGAAATCATTGTTCTACAAGTGACCGCTCCCTGGTCTCCCAACTTCCCCATGTAGCATATATTTATGATATGAAGGGCATGTAATAGCATTATTAAAATATCTTAATTTATTGACAAGACTCTTGGAGACTTGTTCAATGTTGTGTTGTAAAGAGATATTTGGTCAAGTTAAACTGCAGTGTAGATTCAATGCTGGAATTTGTACATAAATAAAAAGGAAATATTATAGTGAGCTGCAATGTGAAAGCTTTAAAAGTGTGTCTTATGAAAATTTTTTGGAAGTGGAGTGGTGTTTGATTGCCATGTTCACAGCTTTAGGATGCCACACCTAGGCACGGCATGAAAGAAAAGTGGAAATGTTTAAGGTGATTATTTTGAATTTTATCAAAATAATTGTAACCTATTAAGACGGAAACATTGAAAGGCACTTTGTTAAACAGGTGTTTAAATATGTGTACAGTTGTGGAACTTATTATTATTAAAAAACCATTAAGTTGTTGATTTTGTGAAATGTTTGTATTATTGCTTAATGGTCTTCACTGCTAATATACATTTTGTAATTCGTGCAGGCAAAATGGTAAGCCAAAAGCCTTCAGCAGAAATAAATGTTACTTCTTTTGTATGTATTGTGTACAAAAAAAACTTGTTTGTTTTTGTCTGACAAAAAGGGTACTTTGGTAATCCATTTTACAGCCTATAATGAATGGCTTATAAATTATAAATCTGATCATTTTCTATAGAATATAACTATTTTCTCCATGCTCCTTTACAAACTATATGCAAACAGTATGTACACTATGCCCTTTGAAGATAATGGCAGAGCATGTTACATATGCACATAATTTGATTTTTCTTATGTTACCATGCATACTGCCCCTATCATTTAAAATAATCCAACTTGATTCTGAGTATTTGGGACAAAGTTTTTTATTAAGTTCATGGCCAGCGAAACAAAAGTAATGTATTTTTCCTCTCTGAAAACTGGTCATAAAACAAAGCTGAAGGGGTGAAAGCCTTGAGGCTATGGAACATAAAAAGACCACTCTTTTAAATGTTGAGTTAAAATTGTACCAGACATTGCTGTCATTGCTCACACTGGTCCCTCTCCGGCCTGTCCAACTTAAAAAATGACCACAAGGAAGCCATGCCCTCCCCTCCTGTCTTCCGCTGCTGTAAGTAAATCATTCCATATAATCTGGCCTGGGCGATTTGTTTAGCTTATAAACAACTGTCATTTTTCATCGGTATCATCATTATTTTAGGACATTTTGAAAACTAAATTGGAATATTATGAAGGAAGTCCTGGACATTTTCCGGCTATGTATTTGTTTATCTTATTTTTTGTAAAAATTAGTTTATTTAGATCAGAAAGGATAGCTGTTACTAAGTTTATTTAGATCAGAAAGGATAGCTGTTACTAAGACCCCATTCTCATAGAAACCATCAGTCTATGTAGATCCATCCAACTCTGTGGTAACTCGCTGAGTGCAATCAGCTTACCTTAATGACACACCAGGGCCATAGCAATGGTCAGAAGGTTCAATAATCTGAAGTTTTGTTGGCGAACCCTTCATTAAAAAACTGATGAAAATGTTACGATTTTTGGATTAATGAACCTTCAGACTATTGAGACACCCCCGACACACCTCCTTCTTTTCAATGCACTTGTATAATCAGTTAATGCATTCAGTTTAATGGATTAACACACCTGGCCTCATGCAAGGTGTTAAGTAGAGCACCGAAATGCTGGTGTTTATAGAGTACAAGAGGAAACAAGAGGAGGCGTGTCATTTAGGCTAGCTGATTGCACTCAGCAATTCCCCACAGATTTGGATGGATCTATTTAGACTGATGGTGTCTATGGGAATGGGGCCTTTGTTGAGGTCTCACTTAATGATAACCGTGTACTTGATAACCCTGAGTGTCAGAGCATTCTGGAAACTGCTGGAGACAGCAGAGGTACACAAGCTGAGAATGGTTGCCAGCAGTAGATTCTATGAAACTGGGAGTGCATTACTTCAATTTCTTTATTTTTTTTGTTTGTTTGTTTCTGGTCAATCACTCAAAGCTGTAGGATTCTAGGATGCTCATAAGCTGCTCACACCAACAGCTTTGTTTAAATAAAAAGACTGGCCCAAGGTGAGTGATCAAGACTCCACTTTCAGGGTTGGGGGTGGGGGGGTGGGGGGGTGGGGAGAAGGTTGAGGGAGTCTTGACATAAATAAACCTGCTAGCAGGGCTGGACACTGGTAGCAATATATCTGAACTATCCTAGTGATATAACAATGCAATTTTGAAAACTTAATTTAGACATAATGTATGGCTGGCATTTTCCCCTTTAAAAGTATCCATGCAAGATATCATTCAATAGTAATTTAAAGAACTACATTCAGTCCATGTTTTATATATTTGCCTTCAACCAGGAACACAAAATAACATCTGTTAACAAATTACTACTGTATTAAATTCCGTCCCTTGCCACCCAGTCCATGATCAGCAAGCAAGAGATGAACTCTAGATAAAGCCCTCCATTATGAAATTTTCTTGTCAAAACGCCTCCATAGCACCTCTTGTGTACATGATCAACTTTGAGAAGAGTAATACAATCTGATTTATACAAGCTGGAACATGCTAACATCCACCCACGCTCTCTCACATATCCCCTATTTTACTCCTACAATCAAAGTAGAGTTTGATTTACAAACTATTGATGTTGACACCTACTAAACTTTTGAACAAATAATTGAAATTATTGTGCCCTATCACATTTTGAATCATGATATCCCAACTAAATGTTGCTCAATTCACCATTATATGACAATAAAACTACCAGAGAGAAAAAGCAAGCGACTTATTTATGAACTACAGTCACTTATCCTTTAAGGGCAATGTTCTGTTTATCAACAAAAAGCTACATGCTGTATTTCTTATATTTATAAGCTTAGTTTAGTTTAGTGTCAGCTTGTTGTATATATTTGTCAGACTGTGCATGTTTGCCAGAATACATGCTGGTACATGAGTTGCAATGGTTTTTTCCCCTATACTTTAATGGTTCACTTCATTCCACAGAAAAGTGAACATTTTAGTTTCAATATATTGAAATATGTCAGTGATGCACACATTTTGTGTAATATTTTCTTAACTTTTTTTACATTACTTTTAAATAATTTGTATTTTTTCCTTTCCATATTGAAAGAACTATAACATAAAATAGGGAAGATAATGTGGCAAGTCAGAATTGTGTGAAGAACACTTGGACCTCAAAAAGTTCAAAAGCATGAAATTGTTTTTCAATCATTAAAAAAACTAGGTAACATAGAGTGGGAAAACCTTCAGTGTATGTAAAATTAACGAATGGTCGGTGCATTATCCAATATTTGGCTTAAATATTTACCTTAGCTCATATGGTTATTTTATAATTATCCAAATAGATTTTTCCAGATTTTTTGGCCAAGTGTATAAAATTTGTGTCACTGATGTAACTCAAATGAACACTATTCTGTGGCATGACCTGATAGCTAGCTGATTTAGGAAATAAATATTTTTCTTAATTTATGATGAGCGATAGAAAGTAACAATTTTTTCAATACCATGTACAAATTAAGAAAAAATGTTTGAAAAAAAAGATATATATATATATATATATATATATATATATACGCATAAAAATCAGAGAGTCAGTCACCGTTTTACCATTATACAGTCAGCAGGCCAAGATTTAACAACAGCGTCAAAAGTTATTTTTCCAATCTAACTGTTATTTCATTCAAATATTGCACGGTCACTATAAGGGCAAAAGGTCATTTGATCCCACAACTAAATTGGTCGACTTGAAAAACACTCTCTAACCACAAATGTAACCGCATGAATGGTAATTTATAGTTTTGTTGTGCTCAAAGGTTGAATGAGGAGACACTTAAACAGCTCACCAGGCCGACCACTGCATCTTATTGACTGACCCTGTAGGTGGCGTGTTTACAACTGTCTGCCCACCAGTCACCAACAGCATAAAACTGTGTAATTTGATGGATAATTAGCCGTTTTTAAATAATTGCTGTAATTATGTAAAAAAACACAGTGAGATGTTAGCTGCTATTGTAATGAAGTCATGGTGGTGATTTTTTTTCTTTGCATGTTCATGTATGTGTATACTTGTTAGTGTATTTGTGTGTGCATTTGTGTTCATATGTTCAAATATCCTTCCATGTGTGCTTGTATGTTACAGCATGTATGATCATGTGGGTTAATGCGTGCATGCACAACTTAAAGTTTTTTCGGCCCTCCCATGCAGTCACTCCCTTGATCAGGACCATTTCCCCATCCTTTCCAGTAGTTAGCCTCCAGAGGGGGTAAGGTATTCCAGTCATTTCAAAGACCTGAATTAAAATATTTACTCTATGACTCAATGTTATGCTGTGTCTGTGGGAGTTTGTTCCATCTATCAATCAGTTTTATGGCCAATTCTTGTGCATCTGGTAAAAAATGGAGAGATGTGAATTTTTTTACATCATTTGATCATTTAATAGTAGCATAACCCATAACCCTTATCAAAACAGTAAGGATGTCACATATCAAATGATTAAATGGATATTAAACGTTGCATTAAAAAAACACATTTGTAATATTTTGGAAATGCAGTCTTGGAATCTTTTCAATAAGTGCAAAAGGATTAAGAACTGAACTGCCCTATAAATGAGTGCAGAGTTAATATTTCCTATTTCAATAAATTTTATTTTCTTTTAGAATAAATCAAGGCAGAGGTACATTCTTACACCTCAATTAAAACATTACATTGCCCACAAATTTAAAATGTGGTAATTAATTTTGTTATTTATGGCAAAACATTGCAACTAAACAATAGCCACGTAAATCTTCATCAAGAGCTTTTTAAATGCTTCTTTGTAAGTTTGACAAAGAAAAATGTATACAATTAGTTATCTAAAAAAAACTTTTTTCCTCTGCCACTTCAGGATAGAACAGTTTGACATCATAAAGTTGAACCTTGCTTTACTTGATAAAAAATTAACGAATAGTGGTAATGAATACAATACTTTCACTTGTATTGCCGAAGTTTTAATTACTGTGAATTTGTCAATTTTCTTTAAAATTTCGGTAGTATTAATTTCACAGTGATTTGTTTGCAGCTCACATTAACCATCACTTCATTTATTTTTTTTTCCTTATTTTTTTCTGCATGTGTACATGTGTACATGTGTGTGTGTGTGTGTGTGTGTGTGTGTGTGTTTGTACCGGCATTTGTGTGGTATACCATACATACAAAAATTAAGGCTGGACAGAAAGTTAACATTTCTTTAAAAAAAAACCTTAAAACACAATCTAATGGTGGTTGTGTTGAGAACACCCATATCACAACTAACACAATTGAGAACTCAGCTCCAGCCTTCAATGGCACAATAGATAGATGGAGTTAACATGTAAAGTAAATTAAGTGAAATAATATTTCTGGTTGTACTAGCAGTGGTGTTGGTGGTTTTTAACATGGTAGTGATTGTTATACTTTTAGAGGCTTAAAGTTTTAATGTTAGACGATACTTAAAAATTACTAAAATCTTTTTAATATGCCATAGGTAAGGTACCTGGTTAATTTTAACTTTCAACTTTCATTTAAACTTTAAAATACTTCATCTGCCTTTCATTACACCTTTCTTATTGTTTTCCATTTTCAGAGTACATTCCAACTGCTAATGGCAGCAAGAAATACATGTATCTAAACTACTTCAGCAGCAAAGTATCTTGTCACATGTTAAAAGAAATCACATATAAAAAGAACAGTTTTATTGGTCAACAGCCACTTATACCATATCAACCATGTACACTGATATAATTTATTGACAGTAACATTGGATATTTCAACAATAAGGGACAGCTAAGTATCACAAAAGGGGGGAGGGGGTGGAGGGGGATGAGATTGGCTATAAGCTAACAGCATAGATGATCTCAATTTTAACTTTGTGAACAGACAATTTAAAACTTCACTTTTCTATTAATTAAGAAAGCTTTAAGCAGAGCTATTTCTTTTTTGAACCATGGTTTCGCTACACAAACTCACAACAAGGTATTTACTGAGGTCTAAAAACAAAATTAAAATAATATTAGTATTTTCATTAATTCTACTTTCACATATTAAAGATAACTGGAACAATTGCAGAGAGCCCTAGTAGAGTGATCAGCGGCTGTCAAATGCCGGAGCAACAATAATAAATTAATGTGAAATGCATCGAATAGAATCCAATATGGATGGATGGAATACCAGGACAATTGCACTCACAACATTTAAAAACAAATTAAAATATTATCATAACTCTTTAATCCTACCAACACCTACTGGCCCAGAAGAATCACAAAATTGCCTACATTCATTTCTCCTTTCAACATCAATATATATCTTGCCAATTAAATATATAACATCCTTTTAATGATGGTGTTTTTTAGACTAAACAACTCTCATGACTTGATACGTTAACTTAATGATACCGATTTTTAGATTTTATTCATATAACCCTGTACAGTATAAATCTAGGGGATAACTTTTGGATGAATAAAAGAAACTACAGAATTTCAAATTATTTTGAATATTATAGCTAAACTTCTTATATGGAATGGGACTATTTTGAAAAAGGAAAAAAAGCACAACCAGAAACAAACCCACACAATTCTTTTCAATTAATAGGGACTCACAGCTACAATATTGAGAATAAACTTAAATAGGACATTTTTAAATCTCTTTACTCTACATCACTTCTCTGAGGATTTTAATTAAAAATAACTTTCGTTACTCACACAATCACAAAATAGTCATTTTCTCAGGCTATGTATATAGTAAAACTAGGTATACATCAAGTCACATTTTGTTGAGAAAATAAACAGAGCTGAACCTTTTCTCTCCAAACATCCGAGCCAACAATATTGTTGTGGAAACCAACAATCTAAAATCCAGCAGAATGTACTAGGATGGAAGTATCTGAATAGCAGTTTCAGCAGACACATTCACATTTATCCACAAATAACCTGAAATAATGTTTCCTTACACAGCACATTTGTCTCATTTTGCACTATAAAACACCATAAGCATCCAAGTCTATCTCTTTTGTCAATATGGCCTGTGAATTAGTGATTAATCAATCTCTACAAACAATAGCTTCTTGTATGTTAAATCACAATATTAACATCCAAATTACATCAAACTGATACCAAATACATCTAGCAAAACATGTTGAGAAATCCTAGCTATTCCCAAGGTTTTGGACAATAAAACCTTTCGTTTTCACAGATAAGCACTGGTCCCATTATTTTCAAAGAATTCTCAGTATTTACAATATTGTCAAGAAAAGGCTCACTCCTATATAATAGGCACTACAGTAACTGATGATGACGACAATGAAGATGATATCTTTTCCTTCCATCATATAATCTATGCATTTGTTGGATTATTATGATCCATTGAAACATAATTAGATGTTTTATATGAAGGATGGTCTGTTGTATGGAGGTGCTCGGTAGAGTTCATCTCGTCTTCACTGCCTAATTCATCTCGCGAATTAAGAAGGTTTCTTGAGACATCTCCTTCATGTCTATTTATAAAGCCACCACTGTCAGAAGCATCTCCGTTAGTTGGAGTTTGGTCCTTTCGGGCTTTGGGTAGATTAGCTAGGGAGACCCGCATGTCTTTAAATGCGTGGAGAAGGAATATACCTGCAACTATGGTCAGGAATCCACATATTACTCCCATAGCATCCATGGCGCCCAAGTGACCCCACTCTTTATACAAAATGGCAGATGCTATAATTGTAAATGAGGTAAAAAATACATAGTATATAGGTGTCACCACGGCAGTGTTGAATATATCCAAAGCTTTGTTTAAGTAGTTTAATTGTACTGATACAAACAAAGCCACCGTGAATATGAAAAAGTATGTTAGCCAATTGGTGAATTCATTTTTCCTCCCGCTGAACGTCTCTGTTAGGGCAACACCCAGGGCCTTGCAGCCCATCACAGATAAAGAACCAATCACTGAGCAGATAACAATGTAGATCAGGACGTTGGTGGTGCCATGTCTTGGAGCATAGTAGAATATCAGTACCCCAGCGATGACAAACACTATGGCTACATACGTAATGAAGACTGAAATAAAGGAAAAAACAGCATCTTTATTTAGATAACAGTTTTATCATAATTTTGCTTAAGAATTTAAGATACTGAATAAATTTTTATGACCTGTTCAGCATATACAAGATAAACAACAAATTCATGTTCCATCTATTTTACATTTTTCTGAACACAAAATCAGTTTGAAAACCAGATTATGGTCTGCAACTAATGCCATCTATCTGAGAAGACTTAATTTATATCTACAGCAGCTTTATTCACCTGGATCTACAAGCTTGTGTGCCAGGGACTCCATGCTATCAACTTCCTGTTCTTTTGGAGAATGGATGACTACAATAGTGGATCCCAGAATGCACTGCAAGCAGCCAATCTTTCCCAGAAGATTGAGACGCTCTTTCAGCAAATACGAAGACATGACAGCCCTAAGAAGAAGTTGAAATATTATGTATTGACTTAATTTTACTGGAAGTTTTATGTAATTTTGTATATATGCTGCTTAGCTAGCTCATTTGTACAGATTTAAATGTACATAGTTAGGACATTCATAAACAGCTTTATGCTGAACTTTCTGTTTGTAGTTGTTTATTCTGTCAACTTTTTCAATTATTCAGGCCATCTTGTCTGGTGGATACTAAAAAGTAAGTTTCGGTCAAAAGTTTTTTTCAACATGGATACTAAAAACTAGTTTTAAGTCAAAAAGTTTTTTTTTCATACATTGATACTTTTTCACCAATGTTACCACTATTCATTTTTCTGATAAATGAATCCTTCAAAAAGATATTTCTTCTTTTCCAACCAATCTTTTACAAGTGACAAATTCAGGAGGGTTCCCAGAGATGGGTGACAACTTACGCCACAAGGACACTGAGGGCTCCAAGGGGGGTGACTAGAGTAGCAGGAGCAAATGCATACGCTGTGAAGTTAGCTGCCTCTCCAGTTCCCACTGAGGACGGTAAAAAATTATAAATAAATAAATAAACCTGTTGTTAAATATAACATATCATTTCTATAAAAGATAGAGGTAGGGGTTAGTTTATCTATTCATTCATTAATGACATTCTTTATCTATTTATTCACATATTAATTTCATTATCTATTTACCTAATTAGCTACATAAAAAGTAGCAAGTGAAGAATATTCCATTTTACTTATCATTTTACTTATTTTCTTTTTAATATTTTAATAAATCATTTTTTATACATCTGTTTATTTTATCACCCATTCACTTACTGGCTTATTTATATCGAGTTGTTTGAATGAAATGCCAATTTGGCCAACCTTTTTTTCAGCTATCTGACTAAATCCAAATGTATGCCAGGGCAGACACATTCATCACTTACTAAGAATCAGTCCTAGCCACCACAGGGGCTCCTTCAGGTAGCCATAGCCGCCCTCACCTGGAAAAGAAGCAGCACAGTGTTAACCATCAACCATACAATTAAGATAATCCATTACAAGGGCACCTCAACATAATTATGAGCCATTCAACTGGATATAATATTAGCAGTACTATCTAAGTTATAAAATGGGACATGGAATCAATGGTAATGCAGCCAGTTCTTTGATCAAATACTGTATCATCAACATCTAAGCTGTTCTACATACATAATGCAGGTGAGGTTTACCTGAGCCTATACCAGACTTAAGCTATCTCCATTGGAATAATCAATTTTTAAATTCCACTTAGGCAGAACCAAGGCATATTGAAGGAAATGTTGGTTTCCACACCTACAGTACTCTTAGTGATGGAGTTGCTAGAACAGAGATCTTTTGTCAAATTCATAGGAATCAATCATCCTAGAAAGCCCAAAGCCTCAAGACCTGGCATAAAATCAAGTGAGATATTTTTCTAGGATTTGGAGGACAGTGGGGTCAGAAATAATGGCAAAGTACTCTCTGGCCACATGGTGTGCTATTACACTGTTACAAAAATTTCACAAGGCCCAGAGTGAAACTTTGCAGACTAATTTAGGGGCCCTTGATATCAGTGGGTAATGGCAAACTAGCTACTGCAATGCAGCAACAAATAAAATCTGGCAGAGTTAATCAGCTGATATTTTTCTGGTTATTTTCTGTTCTGTTTTGCATGTTACGTGTAGGTTGCTTTTGGTGATGTGAGTTTTGCACTTATTAATGAGAAGATTACCCCCATCTTCCATAGATTCTCGCATGTTTTCCAGTCTCGTATGAAGCCACACGGTGCCGACAACTCCATTAACTGTTACTTTGGATGATTCCCATTTAATTAATTTACTTATTCCCTTTCAACTCATTGTGAGGTGTTAAAAATCAAGTGATACACCCTGTACTATTCACCCCAGTGAAACCCTTGGCTAGTCTGACAATTCACTACTAGTACGCCATCAATATTATATGATATGGACAATAGGTTGGAGGCTGAGTCACTAGAAATATTGCGAAAGTAACCACTGTTCCCTGAATTATCATGACCCTGCTTTAATAATGAAAATGTCTGGAAAGCAGGCAGCTCACCTGAACCGACAGAAAATCAATGATTCTACGTGGGGTTCTGTTAGATTTCTAGTCACCTCGACTGAGATTGGTTTAGTCTGTAGTGTTCTGCTAAAACCTGGGCATTTCTCTTAGATGGAATCGTATGGCTCCGAGTATAGTGGTTTGCATATCTATGATAACAGTTGTACTCTCTTATTTATGGATGTGGGTCGTCATAAGCCTTTGATCTAAACTTTATGTGTGTGTGTGTGTGTGTGTGTGTGTGTGTGTGTGTGTGTGATTTGCCTCTCAGTGTTTTGTGACTGTGATATATCAGATTAAGGTGGTATTCATTCTCATTAAGTATAAACATTTGACTGCATAACATTCTGAATAAACCCAAGTATGGATTACACTGACTAAACCAATTCTATCTTCAAAAAAGTTCATTTTGCAACTCTTTCCCCTTCAAGACACAGGCTGCACCTCAATATATGATTGCATTACATCCTGCAAGCACCCTTCATTATAATGACTGAACAGGGATTTCATTTTAAAAATCACCTCACTCCCTTATCCCTGCTGGTTTATCCATCCACAAAGTGATCCCAGTCCATACAAATTAAAACATTTTGTATTTTAAGAATATCAACTTTAAGCAATAAACACCTGCTCTTGTTCCACTAGTAGCCAACTTCTTCAGTCCTTTCTTTTTCAATATGAAGCTTGCACCAATGAATATACTGGAGCTGACTGCCAGGAAGAATCCTATATAGAAATCCCTCATAGCTTTATCAGGGTCTACAGAGTGGACGTGGGTGCCATTGGTCGGCATGATGCTAGGGCTTAGGGTGGAGTTCTGAAATTGAAAAGTTCATAACATGTTACAAAATTGATATTTGGTGTGTGTGAGAGAGTGTGTGTTTGCGTGTGTGTGTGTGTGTGTTCATACTATTTCCACAATCATGATAAATCCACAAAAAAGCTCAATTTTCAAAACACATGTTCAAATGTTTAACATGATTAGATTCTCTGTAATATATGTACCTCCATGATATATGTAGTACAGGTCATTGTGTGTGCATGTGCGTGTGTGTGTGTGTGTTATGTTCAAAAGACAACAACATAACATCTCAGGTTACTGCACTGGACCCTTCATGACCTATAAATCTGAGTCACAACTCTATGTCTAGCAGTTTACTATGGCAGACTAGAACGCAGAGTAACACCATTATGCAGCATAAAGTGATGGTTCAGAGAGCAGGTGAAGTTACCTTGGGCAAAAGTACAGTCACGGTCACTAGGACAGCTAATGACAATCTACATGTAGAATTTTTCAAATAGTCAATCACAGACAGATAGTGTATTTTTCAATCGACATGTCTGTTGAAAAAAGCTTTATTATAAATAATCTACTCTTCTGTACAAGCTGTTCAAAGGGCATTTAGCTATTTAGTGATTAAATTTGGTTATCCATTGTTAAGCTGGTAGAGAGAACGGGTCCACATTTCTGTTAACACCTGACCTACATGTCTCAGGTACGGGTCAGTGCCCCAGAGGAGTTATATATACTGTACAAAAGTTTATGCACAGGTAAACTTACAACCTTATTTACCATTCTGTTGAAATTCAACTTGACTACAGTTTGTATGTTTCAGTATTAAAAAGGGGGATTTTTGCTAATTTTTTAAGAATAATTTGAGTATAGAAATTATGGAAATTCCCAATTCAACATAAATGCTGTACTTTTAGATATGCAGCTGCAGTATTTATAATGATATATAAGTGGGAATCAAATAAAGAGGTTATTCCCTAAAGCCCTCATAAATATTTTGATGATAATTCCAATACTGAATATGCATGTGATCCAAGTCTAAACAAAGTTGCAGTAATTACTTAATTCTAACAAAATAATTAACTACCTAAAACAATGCTTTATTAGTTTTCTCTCATAATAAACATTTGAAACTTCTGAATATGATACTAGTAGGCTAATATCAAAAAGGTCTTGTAATTTATAAATTTATTTAAAAAAAAACAGCTCATCAAAAACATAAATATGTACCTTTGTATTCTAATTGCCAACAGAGGTTAATTTGAGTATCAAGTGAATCTGTATGTTATGCCACATGAAATTACATGTGATATCATAAGAAAGTTTACCAGATACAGATCCAGAGATATTTTCTGACAGTCTTCCCAATAATCTTTATTGATCTATTCTCTATTTTTGACCGTCTTCCGAATAAAAAAAAAAAAAAATTGGATATCTCTTAAAAACTTTAAAATCTGACCGTCTTCCAGAAGATCCAGAAGACAGCTTAAATCCTCCCCTGGAAACCTTATGTGATATAATGCGAAAGAGCAAATCACTTACCACAGTGGAGGCAGAGGAAGACATCATGTGAAATGTCAGTCCTAAAATGGTTGGAAAACTTTGCGAGAGGCTTCCTTCTGTGTGAATCTTATAGAGAACCCAGAATACAGTCAGCAGTACCAATATTGTCAGGCATGCACGGATAACAAACGGTCTTTGTAACTGAAAAGAAAAGAAATAGCAACTTAATACCACTGTACAGTATCCATGCTAGAGCACAATACTGAGCCCTAGATTCATGCAAGTCTACATGTTACTCAATGCCACCACTTTCAGCCATACCACTGAAATAGGAGAGTTAAATACACAGACACAATAGTGAGTGTTATCATAACCAGAAACTGTGAGGACATTGCTTCACTCACTAACAATGTGTAAATTTATACCATATATAACTAGGTCACAAGAAAGTATTATGTTCTGATTAATATATTACTATAATTCAATATAATGCAGTGAAAGACTGGCCTCAACAGTTCTGAAACATCAAAACAATATATAATAAGGAAATGTGAATATGAATGTATTTACATCTCAATATTCATTGTATAGCATATGAATAAATAAATAAATAAATTCAAAGCATGACTCTCAATTCCTAGAGTGGTCCAGGATTCCACGGCTACATGTAATTTGACATTAATCTCAAAACTAAAATCTCACTGGGCACAATTCTTGTTGTTTTAAGATGTTTAGAAACCAATTTTCAATGTGGTATTACACAGGGGTAACTGGTCTAGCAACAAGCTTCCCCGTGTATTAAATGCCCCATGTGCTATTTCTGTACAAAATCAATGTACAGATAAATCAAAATCAACAACAAAAGCCTTGGGGCTTCTTAAATTGAAGCCAATGCTGATAAGGTTACATATGATAACATTAAACTGTTTGGCAGCTAAACCTAGCTGCAATAGATATTCATATACCAGTAGTCAAATAGAATATTTTCACTTAATTTGAAACCATCTTACATCTTGGATCCAAATGAACTGCAGTGAATCCGTATAATGAAAACAACTGGCTCCAAAGAATTATCCAGAAAAGATTCTGAAACTGCCTCCTTCTCTTTTCTTATCAAGTAGAACAATCCAAACTGAAAACTCTGGAACTTGATCTTTCACATCTTTGGCTGAACCCCCTGTACGGGTTCTTTATGAAACAACGCATTTCTGAGAACCATACTATTAAGAGTATGAGCATCATTTATTTCTAGAAGTCTTCTGATTCATGCAACTGACATGTAAACTATCACACCATGCTGGCTCTTACACAAATTATTCTTGGAATCCATACTCCCCCCCCCAAATCAGAGGCTGAATACTTTCACACATCAGTTATTTATGGTTCCTGCTGATAAAAACTGATAGAGATCCTATTATAATACCTTTATCATATCCATATAATACCATCATTTCTCCCCAGTATTTATATGCTATGAGTAAATTGAAGTTATAAAATATTAACAACCATAATTCTATTTTCATACAATTTCGTTTTTTATCAACATCAATGCTTCCAGTAATGATAACTTTTCACATTTCTCATCCATTTTTATCCATGCATGCCAGAATGTAAAAAAAATTCCCAATATTCCTAGAATTCCATTGCTTTTTGCCTGGAAAGAATTGATTGCCTGGAAAGACTTGATATTCCTGACATTTGTGGGATTTCCCTGTACTGGTTCACCAAAAATGCTCTGTATCTATGGTATCCTTTTTTCAGAACAACTTCAAACAACATCAAGATGTCGACTGCATCCATTTACCAACCCCGAAAACCTTGATTTGGTTAAGACAGTCTGGGCCAGCTCATCAAGAATCTGAGTCTTCTGATAAGTTCCATTCCAGAAAGAATCCAAGGAACCTTAGCTCGTTTCCCTTCCTTGGGCCGTAATAAATCCCTTTTCACCAATTTCTTCTTCCTGTTGCATTAATGGCCTTCTTCAAAATTCAACTAGTTTTCTGCTCCTCACTAATAAAATTGCCAGTATTGCTGAAAATTCAGAAGCTCGCTACTAGTGTTTGACTTTAGCAGGCTTACAAAAAATAAACTTATGTGCTACAGTGTATTACCAGCAATACACTGTATATCCTGTTGCTACTGAAGGTTTCATTATCCTTTGATTCATCGAAAATTGCTACCTTAACAAAACACAGGATATTCCCTAGAAATCTGCCTAGACATCAATCTCTGAGCATCATAATATACTGCACTTAAAACAGCCTTCCTATCTGCTGCAGTGAACAAAGTGAAACCTTAAATTGTCCAACAGGTAGGAAAACAAATAGCTTCCAGAGGGGTTTTTTTTTCATAGGAGGACAGGCTTATCTAATGTGAGGACAGCACATCAGTTATACAGGAAAGGCAATTTCACCATTATATTACATTGTCTATTTCAAATATCCGACCACTGTTTCCTAGTAATTTATAAAAATTGTACCATAACATCAGTCAGGTCACACATACAGTCAGATAAGTGTGGGCAAATTAAATTTTAAATCCACATGCGTTGTTTCATTTTGTCATACTAAATGCACAGGTGAAAATTACATGGAAGAAAATCAACTTCAAAGAACTTATGTATAAAATTTCCTCACCTGCCAAAACTCAGTACAGGTCTTCCTTTCACTGCAAACTAGATTAGGCTTACTACGCTAGGGCATACGACTCCAAGATTACTGGTACACAACTCCCTCTTTCTCTCACAATCATCAACTAAGAAACTCCATCACGTACCAAGCATCCTCTGCTGAATACATATAACTTCTATACCTAGTCATGTAATTGATGACTTTACCCGACTAACAAGTTTTAGATCACGGGCTGAAAAATATTCCTTAACATAACGTATACTTCATCCTGCAAGTTTATTTTCATTACATCAGGTCAGTGTTTGATCTAATACAGAGAAATGGTGTCTCTGAGGAATTACTAGTATGGATGCCTAAATTACAAGACTGGATCGCCTTCAATACATGAAGATATTGCTTTTTTGTTTGTCATCTTCAGGTACTAGTACCTGATGCGATTAACACCTTCTTCTGTGATGCTTTTACAGTCCACTTGTAAAAACCTGGCTTAGTCACATAATGCTTTTGCTGACAGTTTGATTATGATTTCCCACCTGTACTACAATAGTAGTTCATATATAAGTGGCTAAACTACTGTTATATATATATATATATATATATATATATATATATATATATATATATATATATATATATGAGAAATCTCGAAATCTTTACATAAATAAGAAAGGGGGTGTCTAAGCTACCAATGATAAGAAATTATTTCCACTAAGATTGTTGAGATAGCATGGCACCCAGCACAGCCATTACAGTCCATGAGTGAACTGCACATATGCCTCTACATTTCAGGAAATGTATCAAAGTGTTGATACTTCATTTGACAGAAGAGACGTTATTTTATTAGTGGTGGAATATCAGTTCATGATTAAGACTGCAGTTTCAAAACTGCTTTGATAGTTCACATTATAAAATAAATAAATAAATAAATAAATGAGTAAATAAAAGTAATGTCATTGTACCTAAACACCCACCCCCTACCTTTTGGGAAGGTATTAAAATATCCATGGAGCACAATGCAAAGAGTGGAATTACAGCAAATCTAAGTGCACTTCAAATAGCTTAATTTTACTTAATATAAATTCTCCAATGACAAATTTCAAACCATTAAATAATATTTGCTTAAAAGCCTCTTGACATGCAGCAACTATGGTTCTAGGCCTGGCTTTTAACTCCATCACTAAGACCCCATTCCCAGAGATTAGATCGATCCAACTAGATCGACCTAACTCCCTGGGGGTTCATGCTAAATAGCTGTCAGCCGGGCGGGCACAAAATTTAACTAGAGGATCAGAGAGGCGATACCGCCTCCGAATATTGTACCACCAGCTGGAGCAAGCGCATTCATATAGACCCCCACATATACAAAATAAGGAACACAGCCACCAGTCTTGTGCTTGACAAGCTGTAAAAATGCAATCAACAAGAATTTTCAAAATATGCAAAAAATATATATGTTACTAAAAATGGTACAATCAAAGTTAAGTTCATCGCAAGGTAGGTCAAAGGTCAATTCCAAGGTCACAGTAAATTGCCAGTATATGACTTCCTATTCAACTTCAATAGTAACTATGGGCCTATCTCTGCCAGGTTTGGAGTTAAAAGAGAAAGAAATTAGCAGAGTTCAGTTCATGATAATAAGTAGGTCAAAGGTCAATTTCAAGGTCACACTTAGATTGCCAGTATATGACTTCCTATTCACGTTCAATAGTAACTATGGACCTATCTCTGCCAGTTTTGGAGATAAAGGGGAAGCAAACTATGCAAAGTTCAGTTCATGGTGAAAAGTAGGTCAAAGGTCAATTTTAAGGTCACTTTAAGATTGCCAGTATATGACTTCCTATTCAACTTCAATAGAGACTATGGACCTATCTCTGCCAGTTTTGGAGATAAAAGGGAATCAAAATTTGCAAAGTTCAGTTCATGGTGAAAAGTAGGTCAAAGGTCAATTTTAAGGTCACATGTAGATTGCCAGTATATGACTTCCTGTTCAAGTTCAATAGAGACTATGGACCTATCTCTGCCAGTTTTGGAGATAAAAGGGAAGCAAAATTTGCAAAGTTCAGTTCATGGTGAAAAGTAGGTCAAAGGTCAATTTTAAGGTCACATTTAGATTGCCAGTATATGTCTTCCTATTCAACTTCAATAGTAACTATGGACCTATCTCTGCCAGTTTTGGAGATAAAAGGGAAGCAAAATTTGCAAAGTTCAGTTCTTGGTGAAAAGAAGGTCAAAGGTCAATTTTAAGGTCACATTTGGATTGCCAGTATATGACTTCCTATTCAACTTCAATAGTAACTATGGACCTATCTCTGCCAGTTTTGGAGATAAAAGGGAATCAAAATTTGCAAAATTCAGTTCATGGTGTAAAGTAGGTCAAAGGTCAATTTTAAGGTCACATTTAGATTGCCAGTATATGACTCCCTATTCAACTTCAATAGTAACTATGGACCTATCTCTGCCAGTTTTGGAGATAAAAGGGAAGCAAAATTTGCAAAGTTCAGTTCATGGTGAAAAGTAGGTCAAAGGTCAATTTTAAGGTCACATTTAGATTGCCAGTATATGACTTCCTATTCAACTTCAATAGTAACTATGGACCTATCTCTGCCAGTTTTGGAGATAAAAGGGAAGCAAAATTTGCAAAGTTCAGTTCATGGTGAAAAGTAGGTCAAAGGTCAATTTTAAGGTCACATTTAGATTGCCAGTATATGACTTCCTATTCAACTTCAATAGTAACTATGGACCTATCTCTGCAAGTTTTGGAGATAAATGGGAAGCAAAATTTGCAAAGTTCAGTTCATGGTGAAAAGTAGGTCAAAGGTCAATTTTAAGGTCACATTTAGATTGCCAGTATATGACTTCCTATTCAAGTTCAATAGTAACTATGGACCTATCTCTGCCAGTTTTGGAGATATAAGGGACTAAATGTTATAATTTTGGAGTTACCATAATGTGCCATAAATTTCCTACAAAAAAAATTAATTAAAATAAAGAAAAGGTCATTTTGGTCAAAATTCTTGAAATGGGAGGTGCTCTGAAGTTCCAGATGTTCAAATTTGTTGAAATAATGTCATTTTTGACCACAAGTTGTCTGCTTTGCCAAACCTTATGTTTTATTTTTCCGGAGTTCAAAATTTATTATCCATTACCGTACTGCACATTTTGCTTTCACCACCAATATGTACTTTTTGATACAGCGTAACTCGAAAACCGTATGGAATACAAAAAAACGGAGACCACCTCCAGTGTTGGGCTTTACATGCTCTACAAAATGCAAAAAAGAATGGGTGTCTAGCATTAACGGTTCCCGAATTAGAGACAGTTTTCAGTTTCGATATCTTATGGCCGCTACTCCCGTGAAAATGCACCGATTGACCCCAAATTCACGGAGATGAAAGATGACCTGAAGGGTAACACTTTCCATTAATATTATTAGTTAAGTCTGTGTGGTGTCTGAACAAGACCGCAAATAATTTTTTTTTCGGCAAAAATTTTGTTTTTTTGAAAATTTTGGCCCGTTTGACCTTAAAATAAAGGTCAAAGGTCAAATCCAAGGGCATATTTGGAATCTACACATATGACTTTTGGAAAGCTGTCTGTAGAAATTTTTCCCATAATTCCTTCTGTAGGGGAGATAATTAGCATTTAATTTTGCCATTTTTGGACAAGGGTGCATTGCAATGAGTGCCACACCTAGACCCCAATACCGACAAAGCCCAAATTTTACGTGGAACGAGTTGAGATTATAGGTGACCTAAATCCAAGAGATGGGTATGGAGGCCCTTACCGTCTAGGAGGAGAAGCGGTAACGGTGACTTGGCGGCGGAGCCGCAGGAGCCGGCGGAACATACGGGTCGGGACTAAAACCATGTGTACCGCCAGCGCCTACGCTGGTGGTACAAATTACCCCCTTACAGCTTGTAGTAGGCGGGACGAACATTTAAGCGAGATTATCTGACAGTAATCTAGTGAGACTCCCTACGGGGATAGATCGATCTAAAATCTATGGGAATGCACCCTAATACTATCTATGCTCCTCTAACATAAGCTGCTCACTAGTCCCTGTAGAAAACCACCTGGAGTCATTAAGCCTTTCATACACTTTAGGCACCACGACACCTTCCATAATGATCTGATGAATACATTTACAGAAAAGCTTTAGGCTCAAGTTAATCTGTCATGGTGTCCCACTGGGTTTTATCAGGTGACAAGGGACGTGTGCATGTTTTACTGTTAATCTTATAAAGGCTGAATAAGTTAAATCATTGTGCCTGTCAATAAGTAGTAGTCATTAAGTAGGACGATGAGAAATTAGAATACACCCTTGAGGTTTGACTCTCTCTCTCATACTAGACATAATCAGTCTGAATGTGGAGAAAATGCAAAATAACCAATGTGCAGTAGCTATCATTAATGAAAGGGCTCCATGTGATGCATAACAACCATATCCTAGCAACTGAAAAATAAAACAAGATTTTAAAGAGAGCAAATGCCATAGCAGTAGTGGTTGTGGTTTCATGATTTCGTATAAAACCAATCCAAAAATTATTTTAAAACACTTCTAAGAAAATGATAAAATTATAAAACAGCCTTTCTTAGAACTTATTTATTTAAGAAATAGTTTATATTTCTTATACTGTTTATCCATAAATTATAAATAAAAGAGTAATAGGGAACTGGATATTTTGAAATTAATTCAACATAGGAATATCCATTAAAGGACATGTCACTTCTTGAAATGTTCCCAACCTATCAGTAAAATAACTTACTATACAGTAAACTTTCTTGTTAACTTTCAATATCTGTCATTTACTAGTCTAGCATGCCAGCAAATTGAAATCACTGCAATATGAACTTTCCATGACCCATGTAGGTCTAATGACCTACTTGTACTCTGTAAATGTTCTATACTAGTTATCTTTTACTTCTGAAACATCAAAGTACAAAATTTGCCTCAGCATTTATTATTGTATGTAAAATATCAAAAGACAAAACAAGTTAGATTTTGTATACATTTTCACATTCATATAACATTCTATAAATTTCAAAATTTACAAAAGCTTGAAACAATCAAAAGGGTTATTTTTCCGGTGTAACGAGATTAGAGGGTCCATGCAACAGAAAGTCCGCCCTCCATTTAGTTATAATGGTTAGGGTCAGCCTGACTTAAGTGGGTCAAGATCTAGGCGGAGGCTTACCTTCATAAACGAATGGGAAGCAGACTCTATCATGGGGGGGGACCCTCTGTCACGTTACACCCGTACCCATTCCATATTTGAATGAGTAATAATATCTTGTAATCATAACCAACATACTTACCTGTCTCAAGCTATAGCTAATCCACATTTTTGACAATATATTTATCTACGGCATCAAAGAGAAATAAATCCATCTCTAAGTCCTACTTCATCATGATACGCTACTTTGATCTAACCCCCAACCGGCTTGCCTCAATCTACTAGACTAGTCTAAATGGATTATCTAACCCTCACTGTACATAACCCGTTTACTAATCAGGAACAAACTTCGAACAGTGATCATATGTCTTACTCTTAATATGTTACCTATTATTGTTATCTTTGTTTACTGATACTGGAAGGCAATGTTTATCATATCTTCATTCATCGGTCAGCCGTAAGGCTGCCAAGCTGCGTTTGGTAGCTCTATCACTGAGTGACAGTGACAGTGCAACTGGTTGCCAATGACACAAAATACTTTTACTAAATCAGAGTTAAAACACAATCTATGTCATCACTCACCAAAGTAATGAGTTAAATTATATAACTAGTAACCAGGCGGCATATGTTCATTTTACATAACGACATACAGGTGTACAAAAACAAAAAAATTATTGATGTATGAAGTTACGTTGTAACACTTACCATGTTCAGCCATGATCAAATTGCCTTGTGACTCCACGTAATAAAAATTAGTCACTGAGGGTTTTCCGTTTCGATATCTAAATACAAATTCCAGGCAGCCATTGAGCTATCTCGTTTTAAGTGTGTTGATCTGATTACGAAACAAATGTCTCTCAGGTGAGAAAATATGGCAATGAGTCAGGTGTATTTTGCGTAAGAACACAGTGACAGATAAGAGGTCATCTGTGAATAGTGCCTACAGGTGGCAGCAAAAACTTCCGGCAAGCCAATTCAGGAGAATACTTGAATGTTACAAGTAAATTGCGATTATGAGTGGCAAAACGAGTACAAAAAAGAAGGAAGATGCTCCGTTTGATTTAGAACAGCACTTCATTTTAAGAATGCCGCCAGTGAGTAGTTTATTGTGCATTATATACGTGCAAAATATTGCTAAATGTTGCTTTGTTGCAAGTTGCATCGCCGGCGTCTTTTCACTCTCAGAGTGACTCTGTCTCTGATAATGTGTGATGTTTGCAAGTTAGGACATTATTTAATACCCAATATATATTTTATAATGTTTTATTTTAGTGAATAGGTCAGCCTTCATTATATATATACACCAATAGCAAGATTATAAACTTGCAAATATTTTGGCGAATAAACACTTCTCTCAAATAATTACAAGTATCTTCATTGATGCTCAAATTGGAGTCATTGCCACTGCAACTGCAAGCTAGGTTTCATGCACTTAGTCTTACTTTAGTCTGAAGTAAAGTTCAGAGTGAAACCCACCACAGAGACAACACTTACAAGGGTGTAGAACTCCCAAGGAGTAGGTACATCGAGTTAGTTGATTATTCTAGCATTTTGTCTCTTTTTACACACAGCACACTTGAAATAATATCTGACCAGGTCTGTAAAGTTCTACAAATCTTGGATTTCTTCTTCTGAAATGTGCCCTGAAAAAGAACACAGGAGCTGAGCTTACTTATTTACCGATTTGATGCACTTAAAATTCAGGGCACAAGTAAATACAGCACCTGTGCTTTATGTCATGGGCACATTTGGTATGAAGAAAACTGAGATTCATGTACATGGAGTTATACTCTATTCACATAGTACTATATTAAGTGTGTACTATGTGTAAAAAAGACAAAATGTAAAGATTATCAATGCACTCAACATATTTCCATCTTGGGAGTCCAACCCCATTGACTTATGTTTTTCAAGTGCAGTGCAAATTCAGGGGATCAACTTAACCATTGCGGTTTCTACCTACATTTTATTTTTATATTATGGATACGTAATCATAGTATCAATTTCAACAGCACAATTCCTGTCTTAAACTCTATGTTGTGTTTAACCTTGACTCTTAGGGCCCAGCTATGGCACTTAGAAGAGACATTCAGTCAGGCTCCATGGCTCTGAAGGACAAGCTGTTCATAGACTTCCACCCAGACTCCAGACTTGGGCAGGTCAGATATGGTGGAGATGTCTTTAATGCAAAGGTACTGAATGTAGAATGAAGTTTCATTTGGTAAACTGACTTTATCTCTTTCTCAGTTATGTCAGATGCTTTCTTTGGTAGGTTGTAGTGGTTTTCATGCCCTTAAGGCTTATATTAGTTTTTTCTTGTCATTGTGAACATCACAATTGATACTAGATCTGCAGATTTTAGAACAAAAAAAAGCTAGGATTTCAACATACTTGTCCAAGTTTAAAAAGTTAAACTACAAAAAAGAAAATGTATTTGTAATATTACGCTCTTTGAATTTAAAAAAATCAATTTAGATTTGCATTAAAAGATACAAAATGCTGCCGTACAAAAATGTTTGAAAAAATATTTGTTTGATTATTGATGTTTAGATCTAATACTTTTCAGTTGGTGGATCTCCCAACCATCACAGAAACACTGAAGACCACAGACAGAAAGACATTCTATAAGTGTGCAGACATCTGTCAGGTTAGAATGAAGATAAAGTTACATATGATTGTGACCTTTTTTTTAAAGCGAAGACTGCTAAACTAAAATTATAGCTGTGTGATACTCATCCAGTGTTTCACAACCAATTTGGCCAGAGAAAGTAAGATTATCCCACCAGCATATATGAAACACAAGTCGCTGATGAGTCCGAATACTTAACATACTGTAAGTGCATGACTAATTGTTTGTGAATTTCAAGGAAAATGATAATTATCTTTTAGTTTTACTATTTATTTTTTTGTGTGTACAGTTAATGATTGCCACAACTGAAGATGAGCCTGAGCCTGAGATGCCAGAGCTTTCTAAGAAGAAAGAAGAAAAGAAATACATGTGGAATCATGGCTGTATGTCTTTCAGTTAAAAAATCTTTCAAGTTTTTTTCTTGTGCCTCATACACATCAAATCAGCCATGGCATTAAATGCTTATCAGAATATCTGTAAAACATAAACTGCATTATCACTTATTGTTTTTAAAAGGGATAAGGACTCGTAAATGGATACTGTAGAATGCCAACATTGTGGAATGTTTTCATCTTTCCAGTGACTCCCTCTCTGAAGAATGCTAGGAAGAAAAGATTCAGGAAGATCCTTAAAAGAAAAGTAGGAAAATACTTAGTGCAGTTAAAATGATCGCTGTCAAATAGAATATAATCTCCTGCTTTTTTTACCACAGAATATTAGTTTTTAGTCAGAATGCATGCCTGCTGTGAAGTACTATATATTTCAGATACTTAAAATTAGCATAGCATATTTTTTTCACCATTCTTACCAAAAACATACACTATATACACTGAAGAATAACATTAAGTATTATTTTCACTTTGACCTAACATGTTTATTTGCTCTGTAAGAATGTAGAAGAATGGCCAGACATTGAGAAAGAGGTGAAGCGTTTGTTCCGCACAGACAATGAGGCTGTTGACGTGAAGTGGGAGGTGGTGACAGAAGAGGAAGAAGAAGACAAGCAAGTGGTGACGGAGTCAGGACAGACTCAAGGAGCTGGAGGCAGTGTGGGGGCTGGCTTGTCCCAGGAGAGAAAACTACAGCTAGGTAGTACATAAGTTGTTGTTATTTCACCAGTGTATGTGCTAAAGGTACCTTAGATTTGGCCTAGAACTTCAAGTGCCTAATTGTTAAAATCAATTATTTGCTGCTGTTCTTAAATGGGTAATGTTGTTCCATTAGTGTGCTTAAACCAGCTGGCTGTACATACCCAAATATGTCATAGTAAGAGAAGTTAAAGATGTTAAATTTAAAATAATTTGATAGTAGAATATCATATTCATGTAAGAT
The DNA here is from genome assembly GCF_051362555.1 of Lingula anatina. NCBI lineage: Eukaryota > Metazoa > Brachiopoda > Lingulata > Lingulida > Lingulidae > Lingula > Lingula anatina. The sequence goes on from NC_141769.1 coordinate 8,010,063, forward strand.
ATAAACAGCTTGTATAGAATTTTTTACAGATCTATAACAATACTATTCATTACATCATATATATTTCAGCCACGCATGACATCTTTGGTGAAGTCAGCAGCTCAGATGAAGAAGAAGATGAGAAAGAGGTCAACATAATGGACGTAGATGAGGACTCCAATTCCCAGTTCATGCCTAACTTGTCAGGCCGTTCCTCCAGTATGATGCACAGTATGGATGAGGACTCCATGCAGGGCGGCCTGTCACAGCTTACTTCTACACTGCAGGAAGACACCAGTGAGTTGTAGAAATGTGGACATCTTTTAAAAAATAGTTGGAGATGTGGACCTTACAAATATGCTACGATTTTTAGAATTTGGTCATTGGATTTTTTCTTCAATATTTATTCCCAAATTTTTAATGATGTTCTTGAAAAGGTGTTTACATACTAAAATGATACAAAATACCACTTTCCCACACACTCATTCATACAAGCTCATGCAGTGTTTAAAGTAATTTTCCATATTTTAGTGGACCTTGAGAACAAGTTGTCAGATTTGGGAATGGAGCTGTCAGAACTTAGACAGCAGAGGGAATCTTATGAGGAACAGCTAGAAGAAATAGACAATGCTGATGTTAGGGTAAACATGTAGAAAACTTGTTATTGTTTGAAATGTTGAACTATTATATAAGATTCTAAATATTTTTGTAAACTGATATGATTTGAATAATTTGGTGCATTTGCATGTTTGCAGCTTAGGTTCTGAATTAAAAAAATATTTTGGAAAGTGGAAATATACTAGGCCTAACTTTAAGTGAATTGTAGTGTAGGTGAAGGCATTTGGTATATACTTTAGGAGCATTTTGCCATACAATTTTATCAACAAGATGTTGATATTATGACTTGATAACCATTTAATCCATCACTGTTCCTGTCTTAGGAGAGAATTCAGAGTGCATTGGAAGATTTACAGCAACAGGAGAATAGAAAGCAAGAAGAGGTGAGAAAAGTTTGAATTGATATCCCAAAGCAAACACAATGTTGGATAAGACTATAGATAAAGATATTAAAAATTAGAAATGTAGCAAGAATTTTAAGTAAGCCTGGTGCAATGAAAAAGGTCAAGTTTCCCAATTGTGTTTCAAAATAAGAATATATTTTGGACATTTCCTTCCAGAAATACATTTAAAAACATAAAAATCCTTTTGTAATAAAGTTGCCATCTCCCAAGTATATTCCGAAAACTTTTAGAATTAAATAGTTACCATGTTTCATAATGGTTGTCTCCAAATATGGGCATAAAGGATGTTGTGTACATTTCATTTAAACCTAACTTACCCAAAGCTTTTATTCCTATATTGATAGTTGTTAATAAGTATTTGTTTATTTTCTTTTCAGTATAATATCCTTGCTTCCATGTTGGGTAAAACATGAAGTAAGAAAGAGTAGATGGCTGCAAGAAATTATGTGCTCACCTGTCCACTAGAGCAACAACTTTGGGTGGACCTTGGTCATTTTTGACCTAATAGTCCTTCAAGAAACAGTATATACTGTGGGATGGCCAATTAGATGGATAAAAGCAACAAAACTGACCTTATGAGCATGTAGTGACCATAGTGAGCTAACACTCACCTGTGCATAATATTATATTGGCCACAGGAACTGTGCACTGACTGAGCATGAAGATGGGTACAAGGTCTCTCTTAATCACAGGAACTTTGTACTGGCTGAGTATGAAGATGGTACAAGTTCTTTCTCAGTCACAGGAACTTTGCACTGGCTGAGCATGAAGATGGGTACAAGTTCTGTCTTAGTCACAGAAACTGTGTACTGGCTGAGTATGAAGATGGGTAAAAGCTCACAGAAAGTGTTACCTTGCTGATTATGAACATGGGTTTAAAATGCCCTTTGAGTCTGTTTGTTTATTTATTTATGTATTTACTTTGGAAGAATCTGTAAAATGATTCATTAGAGATGAGATATCCTTGTAAGGTTAGGTTACAAGGGAATTCTACCATGTGTCGTTAATTCTTGAGTAAGAAAGTGATACGTCATTGTCAATTTCAACATATAAATTCCCTGAGTAAACATTTGGGAAAGTTTATCACTCAGGTATGTTGAGGGTATGACTTTGATCCTCTTGCTGTTGGTTGGCTGTTAGCACTAACTTGAATATTTGAGTCATTCTTCAACTTCAGATTGGGTTTCCTTTCTTTCTAAAAATAGCCTAAGCCATATCTTTGTATACTTGTTTTCTTCTACCAAGAAATATTTCACAAAAATTGTCATTTCTCAGACCTTTCAATTTTGCAACATTCTCATGCTCATATTTCCATTTGTCATGGCTACATTTCACAGATAAAATGTATTATTTTGTTATGGCAGTTGTAATACCACTGGGATAGGAATTTTCTGTCATCATCAGTAGGTAAGGACTTACAAGGAATTTCTAGTAGCCTATCCTCTCTGCTAGTAGATTTTAAAAAAGCTTTATATTGTTACAAAATGTTAATAAGTAAAGGCAATTTTTACAGAATTTGAAGTAGCTGTAATTACACAGTTTCAACTTGCCTTTTTTGCAGGGTTTGTGATATTATTATTTAGCTTTGATGAGAATAGAATTTTACTTTTCTCCCCACACCATTTACAAGCACCTTGTTGAGTTTTCTTTATTTTTTCTTAGTTTTTCTCAGGCAATGAGCTGTGATATAGTGTGGTTCAGCTCAGTCCTATCAATGCGCGATGTCGGAGTAGTTATAAGAGACAACTCAAATACCGTCCAGTTCCAAAATCAGAATAGTTGCTTTATTGAATTTCACTTAGATTTTTATTACAGATTACTAGTCAAAATAACATTGTTTCATGTTATTTCTTTGACTCTCCACTGAGAAACTCTGGAAGATAACTTTCACACACACCTAATGCATGCCAGCACATCTTCAATTTTTGACTTCATTCAAGTATGTGTGAATAGAATACTTCCACAGTCCCTCAGCTTTACACCTAAATAACCTTATCATTATTAATCTCCTGCTCAAATAAGTTTTGCGCCTCAAAACTTTCACAATTAAAATTAAAAAATCTATTTCCAATAAAATTCTATATCATCACAGTTAAATCATTTTATTTAAAATCATGCTTAATTAAAGATACCTAAACATTATTTAATCATATCATATTCTGTTTATATGAAACTTCTCATTACTGTTAATATGCACACAAGAAAAAATTTGAATTAATAAAAAAATTATAAAGTAACATTACATAATACTCATTCCCTCCAGCAAATATACTAAAATTTAACATAACATATCTTAGTTGTATTAATTGGCTATGTACTTCTCTATCCATTCCCTTCCATTTTCACAACTTTCTCCTTGAAATGGCAGTGGGCTTACATGTTGAGGAATTGTAATAACAACAGAATTGTTTATCTGTTGCTCTCTATTCGTTGACTGGCTAGCTGATGATGTATGGGGAACTTCTCGACTTGCTGTTGTGGTTAGGAGATTGTCATAAGGTGGAAAATGTCTCGTAGGTGTTGTTACTTATGGGGTCTGATGAACACTTGCCTGCATAGAGGTTCCTTGATCACTTGGATGCCATGGGAACTGCTGGCTCTCTGTGCTCATTGCCTTTGGACGTACACTCGGAATCATGGTGTAGTTTTCAATCACTGCAGTTGGTTTGCTGATACCAGTAGCTTGCAGTGGAGAATGCTGTCTGCTTGGTGTTATAGTTACTGAACTCGTGTAAATTGGCGACATCATAGCATCTGGTATTAATTTTGCTGCCCTTGTGCTTTCTGGATTTTTATCATTTTCATTCTCTCCGACATCTTCATTGATAGTTCTCAATTTATCTTTTATGATGTCTCTTTCCATTTTTCTGGCAGCTGATGTATAACTTCGTGTTTCTTTAGGAGAATATTTTTTCATTGTGAAAGTCTGGGATCTTCCTTTTAAACAATGTTATTAAAAGTTTGGTACCTCCACCAATTTATCAATGCGCGATGTCGGAGTAGTTATAAGAGACAACTCAAATACCGTCCAGTTCCAAAATCAGAATAGTTGCTTTATTGAATTTCACTTAGATTTTTATTACAGATTACTAGTCAAAATAACATTGTTTCATGTTTATTTCTTTGACTTTCCACTGAGAAACTCTGGAAGATAACTTTCACACACACCTAATGCATGCCAGCACATCTTCAATTTTTGACTTCATTCAAGTATGTGTGAATAGAATACTTCCACAGTCCCTCAGCTTTACACCTAAATAACCTTATCATAGTCCCACCCTGCCACCTGGTGGCCACTTTTTTTCTGTCTCCCTTTTGGGTCTGCCCCCCCCCCCCCCCCCCCCCCCCCCCCCCATTACATTTTATCATACAGCTTTCTCTTCTTTCATGAAAAAATGAATACTTATTATTTTACAAAAACTTGAGGGCATCTTTCACCATATCTTCTTTGCTGTTTGACAGCTTGGTCTTCTAATTTCTGAGTGTCATCTTCAAAAACCTATTGCTTAACAAGCTGATTTTAGGGATGACAAATCCATTCTTTGAATATCTTGATTAACAGCAGATCTACACATTTTGAGAGCTGTAATGAATATGTTACAGTGAATGTAGTCTTTTTTCCTTTAATGGGCAATTCAAATAATTTTTTTTATTAACAGGTAATAGTGTAAAGATGTTGTGATTTGTATTGTAGTTGATAATGCTCTCTATTAGAAAAATATGATCTTCACTCAGGCTTTTGTGCAATCGGGGACTGTTTTTTTACTATAATAGTGAATTATAGTTTCCTCCCCTTTTGTAGCATGCAGAGAATACATTTTAAAATCTTCTGAGACTATAGGGCTTCAATCAAAAGCTTATAAAAATGAAGTGGTTTTACTATTGATTAAGAATAAGTATTTCTTGAAAAAGCTCCTCCCTTTTTTTAATGAATACTTTATAACATATTGGTAATATTCAAATTGATAATTGCTTGTCATAAGACCACACATTGTTTCCTGTGCCTAAGCAGGAAGTTATGAATTTCAGAAACCTGAACATGACAGCCATCTTCCAATTATAACTGGCAAGAATTTTGCTACTCTTGGATAAGCACTTCTTTGTATAATCCTTTTGACCTTCTTCATATTTCTTACAAAGAATAGGTTTGTGTAGGTGTTGAGTACTCTTTTGTCATGAGGTCTTAATAATCCCTTCTTCCACTCCTAATACACAAGCAGTGAGGGCATTTATTTATCTCATTTTTCTACCAACCAAAGCTCTATAATCCTCTGAAATGCTATCCTCTTTCTGAGCATCATCTTCATTTATCTATCACTTTATAAACTGACATCTAAAGAAAGTTCTTAAATAGATGACCAGTTAACAATAGATCTACACATTTTGAGAGCTATGTTGTTGACAAGAAGTGAAAAGATTCAATACCCTTCTCCAGCGTGATTGGCAGCAAACCTTGGGATCTAAATGGATTTATTTGTTACAGCGGTTTCCATTCTTTATGTATTTACTCCATATTATGAGAGTCAAATCTGTACAATTTTTGAAGAAAATTATTTTAAGCTGTTACACGGTCAGAAGTGTAAGCACTATATAGTACATGGGTTCTGGTCACTGATGACAGGTAACTGCTACTCTTGTATTTGATCCACCTGCTCTTTTGAGTTATATGCACTATGTGCAGCTATGTTATGTAAGTAATACATACCTAGGGATGTTATGTGACCGTGGCGATATGCTGATCACTGAAGCCTGTCCATTTAGCCAAGCTTCAGTGAAGATCAAGGGCAACCCCAGCTGCTACCCAGAAATATCTTGCTTCACTCGACATTTCTGCGTAGCATCTCTCAGAAAACTCCAGTAAATTCAAAAATGTTTACGACAACCCACTTAGTTGGGGGTGATTTTTTTTTCCGGAGAACGGACGAAAATCGGTGCAGGTGCAGGATGTCATCCATAAAAACATAAAAGAGTGGCCTTGGCAAAAATTGGCCAAATTGGTCAGACATTACATAAGGATTTGGCGGGAGATGACCAGTGCACGTGGAAGAGTTTATTCCATATAACATCTCTAGAGCGTGATATAGGGTCACTTTATTCGGTTTAAGGGGTGTTTTAGGGTGAAATGACTATATTTATATTAGTTCTCAGTATGTATGTCAAATAATACACTGTCCCCCTCTCGCGATATATGCCATGAACACCTCGAGTGTCAGCGAGAGGTGTTATGGCATATATTGCACAAGTGACATTGTATTATCTCACACGTAATTATAACAAAGTGTGGATTCTTCCTGAGGGTTTGTCTGGAGATGTGCCTCTAAAGCATCACTTTGAATACTGTCGCTTTTCATAGGGGTATCTCAATTTTTGTGGTAAGTTAAGACACATGGTAGTTTTTTATTATTTGTTTTTAATAACTATTGGTTTGAAAATACTTTTTTGCATTAAAAAGGAAATATCACTGCACATACTTCTATAAGATGTTAAGCCAAAGTGTCATTGTTATGAAAAAAAAACTTATATTTTAATAAATGGAATAACATTTTATTTGATATACCTTACAGATAATGAAGTACAAATTATATCTTTATGATTGTAAACGTTTTGAGCACTGATAATTATCTTTGGTTATCAGCTTCAAATTCCAAAGTACTAAGTGAAACTAAAAGTGAAAATGAAAAGCTTGAACCTACAGAGACTATTTCAAATATCATAGCAGCTTATTCTTTTCTCCCCCTCTCTCTAGATCTGATACACAGATCATGGAAGTACAGTTGTCATTCCATGTACAGATATTTATAACAACTTCAATAACCTCAATATGGAATAGGTGTACCTTAGTATGTTTTGACATCTTAAACTTTTCAGCAGGTCTTGACCTTTTCAACACTGCTGGAAAAAGCACACACTTGCACCCCCTGAGAATATCAACAAAGTTATAACTGAGATTCACACCTTATGTTTATATATTAACCACATTAATTCAGGCATCTTCATAAATTAACATATATTTTCTTTCCTATAACACAGTATTAGTTATTTGGAAAAGACTGACCACTGTGTTACAAGACTGTTTTCTCATTGGGTGACCATCAATAAACATTTTGAAAACGAATAACTTGTGTTTGTCGCTTACTATCGGAGAGAAATATTATATACTATAACATGAAAAAAATGTTATAAATACAATGCTTTTTAAAGCATGGCATTTATATTAAAATACATGGAAGTAGTAAAATGGTTTAAATTCCAGAAGACGCATGATGGCATTTTACCAATATAAATGCATAACTTCAGTAATGTAAACCTAGCTATAATACAAACTACTGCTATAATCTATTATATACCTACAACAAAATGTGAGTAAACGATACATAAATTAGGCAGACACTTGGTGAACATTTACATACAAAAATAATATGAATACTTAACCAATGATTAAAATGACAAACTCCTTTCTGACGTGTGAAAACTGACATAAATACATAACACTTTTACATACCAAACAAGTGACGCTGTCACTTTTGTAGTAATAATATTGTATCAATGGGGAAAACAATGCTGATAAAAAATCACTCATTTTCATATATATATCTACATAAATATAAAACTGCACTTTGTACATTTTCTTATGCTGTGACATTTAAAATCACTACATAAAACGCTGCCTCTGGGACATGCAAGGCCATCTTTTTCTAATTTACACATACACTGCTACACCATTTTATGTATACACACATTATACCCATTCCTACAGACCACATCTGGCTCCGTTTACAAATACTATCAGACATACTGTAATTAACTAAGGTATCGGTAATTTATAGAATAAAATAACAAGAACATTTTAGTCTTTTGATTTTTTGCATGAGCAAATAATACAAAGATGATCATGTTAAGAACGCAGGCACCTATTGGTTTGTCTTTGATAAAAATGTTGTATAAGAGATGCTAACCTAATAAATAAGGATTTTATTAACATCAAAATACTGATCTAGGAGGGAGTATTTATAGGTTTTATTGCTATCTGAAAACAATATAAAGGGTCTATTTTAGGCAGGGGATCTAAAACCCTGACACTGGTCATGTGAGGACATATTTGGAACTAGTATTTTTTTTTTTCTATTTTATCCCAGTGACCAGTTCTGTTTTTTGTAACATAGACAAAACTCAGTTTTGTAATATCACGTTTGTGATGAACGCTTCATCATCTTTGGGTGCAAGGAGCGTTCACTCTCTTTGACTCTCTTCAAGCGGGTTCCCTGGTCTTTGATTAACTCAGCCATCTCTGGAATGATAACTTTTTAAATTAGAAACCACTCAAAAATACAAATAAACACTGTCAAACTTTGAATGAATAAAATACTTAAGATCATGTTCAAATTTGTGTTAGGAAAAAATTTTCAAAGCTTTTTAACAATGACAATCTTGAAGACAGCCTGAAAGATCCAGAAAAAAAATCAATAAAAAATTAATGCATGTACTTCAGAATGCATAATGACAAAAAACGCTGCTGCTTGTAATGAAAAGAAAAACAAAACAAAACAAAACAAAAAAAAAACAGTTGCCAGCATTTTAAACTATACCTTTATTCTCCTGCTGCAGGTGCCCTCCCATCTGTGTGAGTCTTTCTATCTTGTCCTCCAGTCTCTTGCACAGCTCCTGGGCATCACTGTTTACACGGCCAGGAGCACCTGAGTGAAAATATTCTATTTTATTTAGTTACTAATGTCATGTCACTAGATCTCCCCAGCATACTTGGTTAATTAGAAAAATAAAATACCACAAATTAAACATTTGTTTTTAAATTACTTGACAAAAGATGTTGCACTGACAGCACAAATAAAACTGTCCAACTTCCATGATTTGCTTTCGACAGAAATGTTTGCAAATCTGTTGGAAGCACAACCAATAAAATATACTCATTTACCTTTAGGTCCCTGAGGTCGCAGCACAGGCTCACTGTAGGTGTCACTGGCCCACTCTGTCATGTGGCTACCTGGAGGTCCCAAATATCATGCTTTACTAATTTCTGTTTACAATAATTTGAGATAATTCATGATTTCAACAACAATGCAAAATAAAAAATTTCATCCTTTCAAATTGTGACGTGACTGACATCACACAGAATTTTGAAAATGGATTAATATATCACACCAAATATTGTTAGGAAGTATTCATAAATACAGTGTGCATATAAGGAAATTGGAACAAAATTGATCTTAACTTGACTATCAGTTAGGGCCCCTTTACACTGGACGGCGTCCTTTCTGCGTCCAGCAGTACGGCCCCATTTGAGAGTTAAAAAATTATAATACTTTACGTGCCGACAACTGGCCGATCATTGAGCATTCATTCTGATACAGAATCAATGCTCGTGTCTCCTTATTTAGACCACATTGATGCCAAATATCATGGTCGCAGAAAGGACGCAGAAAGGACGCCATCCAGTGTAAAGGGGGTATTACAGAATATCACTACAAAGGCTATGATATGAAAAAAAGGCCAAAATACAGAAATATCAAAATTGTTCCATTCATTACATCTATTCCTTACAATATCTATCTATCTATCTATCTATCTATCTATATCATTTTTTTTCAGATAAGATGATCTTCAATTTTTAGTTAGTCCATAATGTTGTCTTTTATGTTAATCTTCCTGACCTGTAGTAGAGCTGACAGCTGTACCAGTCTGCCTGGACTCCCTGCCTGACCGCATCGTCTGACCGTACAAGGTGTGACTGGACTGAGGTCGTGGGGGGCGCTGGTTTTCAATAGTGTCCCTGTCTGATGTCAGTGTCTGCACAGAGGACGGACGGCTGGATTGTGAGCGCTGTCGGTGCTGATTGCCATTGCGTACAACTGGTTTTAGTGAAGAGGAATGCACAGGAATACCTAAGTGATAAGATGATGGTTCAAAGGTGATAAGGGCCTAAAGTATAATCAAGACAAAAGTGAGTAGTAGTGCATGAAAGAGTGACAATGTTGTATTTTTATGTCTATATTTTAAGTTTAAAAAAAAAAAACACAGACATCAATTTCTAAATCATCTGAAAAGTGTTAATGTAAAATGCCCATTTCATACACTCATATTTCATATAACTTCAGTAAAATGATTTTACAGCTTTACCAGTATGTGAGTCTGTAGAGTTACTGGACTGTTCATATGGCCTTCGTCCATTTGTCTGCCTGTCCCCTGTGGAGTTTGGAGGTGGGAGGGCAGCTGGCTGCTGCTGGGGCTGTTGTTGGGCATTCATTATCAGTGACTTCATCTCAGTGAGCAACGTCCTGAGTTCATCCCCTGCTACATTGTTCAAGGCTGCCGCTGACTCCGTTTTTTCCTGGAATCAAAGCAAATTTTAAGCTATTGCTGCAAGTTTGTTCCCTAAGGCATGAAATACTATGAAAATGTAAGAAAAAAATATGATAACCTTTTTTATATATATTTCTCCTCAGGATAGGACTGAAATCCAAATTTCTGGAAACCTAACGTTCGAGACTAGAATAGCATTTCTGAATAAACTGATATTCATCTCATTTGCAAATATTGTGCCCGTAAATAGCAAGTGTAACATTCTACCTGTCCTGGTTTATGCAGCACAGGCAGCTCATCCAAAGATCCTGTTGACACTCTTCCTAGTCCCTGTGTCACTACTGAGCCTGTTCCCTGTGATCCAGCTGTTGTCTGCCTCTCAGATTTGGGGTTTACAGAAGTAGATACAGTGGGGGTCCCAGTGTATACAACATGAGTGGAATGTCTTGATGGTGGCTGTGCTAACCTTTCCAAAGCCTACAATAACATAAACCAAAAATGTTACCGACAGTTCACAAAAAGTAAAATGTGGAAAAATGAGAAATTCAAAAAATAATAATATAATGGCAGCTGAAACTGGTAAGTTGATATAGATTTCATCACACTTGCGCGTGCGCCAAGCGTGCGCGCACACACACACACACACACACACACACACACACACAATAAGGTATCACAGTTTCTTCATACCCATTACCTTAATATCCAGCTGGTGCCTGAGTTTCATGCTGGCCATTTCCTGTTCCATGGTCTCCAGTTTGGCCACTGCCTCTGCATGCTTCACTGCAGCCTGTAAAAAAAATACAGCAAGTCTTTAGAAAATAACACATTTCAAAATCTAAATGCTCAAGAAATCAACTGAAAATGCTGTAGGCAAGCTTATTTTATCAACGAGGATAGAAAACATCATTTCAAGTTTATAATGTTACTTGGTGAAAAAGATCACTCCCAGAAAAAAAAAAAACATAGAGCATACTTTTTCCAATGCTGTCTCTAATCTGTCACATTTTGATTTAAGATCTTCATTTTTCTTGGCATATCCCTCCAGTTGGTCTGCTAGCTTCTCATTCTGTGTGGAGGAGTTGTTCAGGGAAGATGAAAGTTTCTTTCTCTCCTGCTTGAGGGCTTGTTTATCCTGTGAATCGAGTTTAAATTTCAACATTAAATTCAAGTTTGAAACTTACACGAAAATAATGCAATAATAATTTAGATCTTAACTAAGAATTCTGAGCATTGCCTCATGTCATGTATGAATGCAAACTGGGAGCTTACTGAGAGAGATAACAGGAAATTCTTTTCAAATTCTTTTTAAAATATCAAGAGGCATCACTCAGGCTAAAACTGAATCACTTCCAATCTATATCTTCTGAGCAAACCTTAACTTGTCATCAATCCTTTTAAAGTTTTGTAAATTAATCTAACTTTGTAATTTTTTTTTTTTTTTTTTTTGCTAAAGGGGCCCTCACGAACCTTCAAGGCAGCATCTAAACATTCCTCCAACCAGTGCACTTTACTCCTCAGGGAGTCTATCTCTCCTCTCTTGGCTGTCACTTCTTTTTGCATCTTGTCTGCATACTTCACAGCTGAAACACATGACATATTTATAATTTAAAATAGAACTGCGCATTAGATTAAATTAGATTAGAATGTGGAGAAATTGTAATTATATAAAAAAGTAGGCAAAGAGATTCTTTGAACAAAGTGTTTTGTCTTTGGAAAATGGTATTTGTTTAGTATTTAGTCACTGTAGGGATGTAGAAACAGGGTAAAATGAGAAATTTAAAAGTCCTACAAGTTTAAAGATAATTTTGGATTAGGATATGCTTTGGTTAATAAGGAATTGTTGTTAAAATTTCCAGGAAAAATCTTTTTTACCTAGATACACATTGTTATTACATAATGCGGAAAAGTAGCTACTACACATCAAAGCTACCGGCATTTCACTAATATTGATATTAATTTTGGTTTCATCAAGATTACATCACGAAAGACCCTAGAACACAGGAGAAATTCCTAGATGAGAGTACTTAACATTAATGACTAAGTAATTATAAAGGTTAACTGATATGATTAGAAAAGTTAAAATAAACACAATTTTTACCTTTACCATCCACTGCCTCCTTTGTCTTTATAGCTTTCTGTGCTATCCTGTACTCTTGCTGCAAAGCTATAGAAAATATCAAACTATTTGTAAAAATCATAAAATTAAATGTGTCAAAAGGCATATTCAATGTGGTAGTTTTTAACTTGAAATGAACATTTTCCTAACAAGGCATGGAGTGTAATAATAAAAGAATTTTTATTTCTTTACTTTTTTATAAAAAAGCATGAAAAATGCACAGACACCTAATGTCGAGGCACAGTGAAATGCCTTATTATCCATAACTGAGAATAGAACAAACTACTCTGACACATACCAACATATTTTTGAGTTAATCTGTCTAGCTCCCCCTCCAGCTGTTTCTTCTGTTCTTCCTTCTGTTTTTGGATCTCATCTCTTTCTTCAGATAATGTTGCTACCTCATATCTGCTATCTTTAAGCTCCTGATACAAACCATCTTTCTCTTTGATAATAGCATCTATATCTTGTCTTTTTATCTGCAGCTCTTCTATGAGCTTGTTTTTATCAAGTTCAATATCTTTAAGTCTTTTCTCACGTATTTTAAGTTTTCTTGTGATGTTGCTTTTGGCAAGTTTAAGTTCTTCCAGTTCAATTGTTCTTTCCTCTATTGATTTCAAAAGCCTTTCTCTCTCCAACTTGAGTTCATCATTGGATTTAGAGTTCAACTCAATGGCATGGGACATGTCAGTGCTCTGCCTCTGTAATGCAGTAAAATTTCTCTCCTTTTCATCAAGCCTAGTAGATAACTGTTCATTTTCAGCCTGCAATGTCTTTAGTTCCTGATTTCTCTCTTCAAGAAGTCCAAAATAATAATCTCTTTCCTGGGTTAATCTCTGACAATCATTTATTCTGTCTTCCATTAATGCACCTAGGTTAGTCTTTTCAGCTTCCATGGTCTCGATTTTGACTCGTGCATCCTGGGATTTTTCAGTCAGTTCTGTGACCTGTTTTTTGAGATTTCCATTCTCTGTCTGAAGTGTCTCAATCTCATAGGTCATTCTAGTACTCTTCTCTGTCAGTGTTTGAAGCTGTATGGTTAGTGTTGTTATCTGTTCTGCAGATTTTAATTTTTCATCTTTCTCTATTGAAGCAACCTGAAGAGAAATGTTATTATACAGTAACATTTTCAATTTAACACAAGCAACAAAGACAGGCACTTCTGTTGAAATTTGTTAAAAAGAGTAAAGTACTTTATATTTAAAAGAATAATATAAGTGATAGCAATTTAAGCAAGAGTTTTCACATGCAAACTTTTCTAAAAATAATAATATTTCTTTTTAAGCTAGAAACTTTAATTTTTCATCATCAATTACATGATTATATACACACAGGAGCAAAAACCAAGTCAGAATGTGTAATTTCTTAGCATGAGTATTTTTCCCCTTTTTGTTCAATAGCCTGTCTCTCTCTTTTTATGCAGAAATATATTAAAAAATGAAAAAAAGGAAACAAAAACCTACCCTGTCCTTGAGAGTAAGCTCACACTCTGCTTTCACAGAGTCCATCAGCATCTCCAGTCTCTCAATTTCCTTGTCTTTCTCATGAAGTCTGCTCTCCATCTCGATCTGTTTCTTGTTGGCCTCGTCCTCTCTCTGCCACAGTTTCTTCATCTGCTCTCGGTCTGTGTCCAGTTCATCTGATAACTTCTCCACCTGGAGCTGGAGGCAAATGCAGTTTGATAAAGTTATGACAAGCTTCAAGACACTTTGATCTATAGTATCTAATCTCTTGATGATGAGTCTCCAATTAAAAAAATATATTGGACTGAAGGATAAATCCTCCAGTGCAATGGACATGCCACATATGTTTACAGTCATACCATTTCTTAAAGCATACTTTCAATATAGTGTAGTCAAATGTAATCCAAGCAGTTAAGGGTCCTGTAAGTCCCACCTTCAACTTTATATCAAGTATGTGCACTCTTTTCTGTGTCACCAACAAAACCAACTTAATATTTTCATTGAGTATATTCACCAATGTCACCATCAAATCTCATCATTTTAAATGTTGCATTAAGTGCACCCTGAATCAAAAACCAATTTACACCTTTCATCATTACATTAGTGCACCTCCCCATCCACACACACACACAAACACACTGTCACTATCACACCTCCCCCACTACTCAGAGTAAACCACTGTGTAAACATGCCTGGTAGTCCTCAATCCTTGTCTCCATGGCAGCAGCAGTCTGGACAGCCTCCTGTTTCTCACTCCTCATCACATTCAGTTCCTTCTGTACCTGGTCCACAGCCAGCTCCAGGGCCTCTCTCTGTAGAATATGATACAGAAAACATCTTACTCAGAGAAGTACCACATATGTTAACCCAGTCTGCAACATCAACATTGGTCCTATGCCAAATACATGGTTGAGAAAGCCATATAGTGAAGAAGTCTGAAAATATGGGGCAGGGTCCACGGGGCACCTGCATTAATCACAAAAATGAATTATTGGCTCCCAAATAGTCGGAAATCCACAGGTGGTGGGAAAAAACTTGTAAGTGCAAATGCCAGTAAAATACCAGTAAAGGGTGGTTCAGGTCAGCAGAATTTTTTTGTAAAATTTTCTAAATATAGAAATATTTTTGATGCTAACACAGACAATTTGCCAGCGCAGAATGGTTATTTTTCACCTTTTCTGTCCATCCTTTCTTTGCCACATCCTGGTCTTCTTTTAGACTGGTGATCTTATTTTCCAGCTCTCTGATGTGGTCATCCTTCATCTGAGCTTGTTTGTCCAGCTGCTCTCTGGAATATGGGAACAATTTGCTTGCAGTCACAATAATTTTGTACAATTACTTTACTAATAAAATGTTTAAATGCTTTTCAATGAAAAATTAACATTGGAAACAAAACATCAAAATCAGATAGAAGTGCAATTAAATATTTCTGAAACTTAATCTTTTTATGTAAATGATTTATAGATTTTTATGTAAATTATTTATGCTAAATAAAATGAAAACCAAAAAGTATTTTTACAGTCTAAATAAAACTGTGCCAAAAAAAAGCCATGATACTGTCATCTATACGTGTCAATCCCAACTTTTAAAAGCTGCAAATTTACATTGACTGTATATAACAAGGCTTAACAACCTGTTCAGATATAAGTGTCCATGTTTAACCTTTGAACACAGGTGTGTGTGTGTGTGTGTGTGTGTGTGTGTGCAGATGTGTACTCATTGCATCAAAGTAATCTGTGACTGAAGATTGGCTGCCTGCTCTCTAGCATTGGCTGCCCTGTCTGCAGCAGCTTGCAACTGCCGTTCATGTTCTTCTGTCAGCTGACTTAACCTGAATAATAATAAATATTGTGGTCAAACCAAGAACTGCCCTTTTCTCCTGAGCTCATTCCTAAAAAGATTTCTACATAATTAAATCAAAACAAATTTCAATCCTCTTATCAGACTGACATGTTGTCTGTTTGCCATTTTGAATATTTGATAATCATCTCATTTACAAAAATCTGAATGAGGCATATTTAAAACAGCCTGAATTTAAGAGCAATGCACATAAGTTTTTTTTTTCCAAATTTCCATTCATTACGACTGCTAGTCTGAGTTCGATAAGTACACAATTACAGAAAACGAAGAAGCTAAATATAACTTAGAGAACAGTCATATAATTTTCTCTAACCTTTGCTGGTGCTCTACAATCAATTTATCTTGTGTTCTTCTGGAAGATTTTTGTAACTCTTCTAGGTCATTTTCAAGCTGAAACAAAAATTAAAAAACATTTTTAAAAAGCTGAAATATTTTCATATTGTGCGTAGGCCTTCGATCTATCCAACTTTGCAAGGACTTTCACTGAATGCAATAATACTGAATGAACAGATTAACACGCTGTTTATACTGGTTTAAATACAAATCAACACACCTGTTTCATTTTCCCAGCCTTGGTCTCCAGGTCACTCTCCATCTCCTGCACACACCGCTCCAGTGTGTGTACCACCATTGTGCTGCTCTGCTTGTCGATGGGCTCAGAATCGTAAAAAGACTTGCCACGCTTCTTCTCCACCGATGCTATCACCGCCCTGATCTGGTTCAGGGAGGTGTCAGCCACATAAAGATTCTGGCTGAGTTTGTCTGTCTTGGAGCCTGTTTCCTGAAGAGTCTAGAAGAAAAGAACCACAGTTTGAATTATGATGAAACATGTACTTTTTCAGCAATAAAATAAATGTGCATTGCACTGGATTTTGCATTTTTTCAAATTAAGTCCCCTGGATAAGGGTTACATTTTGCAGCCAAATAATCTGACTTAACAGAAAGACACTGCCTTAATTTATCCCATTTGGAAAAACACACAGTCTTGGAAGCCCATGACATCTTTCCAAGACTTGTACCTTGCTTAACTTCTTAATTCAGCATAAATGTACATTCTGACCTTTTCTTGCACACTGTAAGCTTCCTGCAACTGACGTAATGTTGCCTGAAGTTTTCTGATCAGATTCTCTTGACTTTCAGCTTCCCTTTGTCTTAAAAGAAAGGAAAAAGAAAAACATCACAATATTAGTTAGAAAGTGGATAAGGTCAATTTTACATTTATATTTCTATTTGTTGGCACTAACTTTTCAAACATCCATTTAAACAAATGTGAAAACAGCATATTAATTCTGGGCTAACAGTTGTATTTTTGCATATCTACATGGTAATCTATGGTAAAAGAAAGTTATAACTCAAACCACAGCACACAGCTTATAAACTAGGTTGTGGATCATGAATCTTACCTTAGGTCCATTATAGAGTCTCTGTTCACCACTGTCTCTTGTAGTTTTGACTTAAGTTCTTCTATATGTGCTCGGAACTGTTTTCGCTGCTCCTCGCTCACTTCTTTGGCCTGAATTAAAATACAACTTACAAGTCATTGCTGACTACAAAAAAATTACCTTGAAAGTTGCACAGTTGTTGATAAATGTTTTCAGCACTCAAAAATAACACATAATAATGTAAGTGAGGCAAGCTCATTTTGCCAACACTATTGCCTACAAAATTTGTAAATTATATTCAAAAAGGTTTTTTTTTGTTATAAGATCTGAAAATTGATACTCATGTTCAAAAAGACAGCTTGGTGTCATTTTGTGATGAGTAAAAGTCACAGTGATTTCAAGACAATTAAACATGTTTATATCAGTTACCTCTTCCAATCTTTTTCTGAGACTAGCAACATGTTCCTGGGATTCTTTTAATGCTTTTTCCATGTGAGGCCTGCAATCAGAAAAGAGACCAACACATAACAGAAGGATAATGATTACTTTTTTTGCCAAAAAGATAGACTATATATTATTAGTTACTCATGCCTTCTAACAGTCAGTTCTCTCTCTCTCTCTCTCTTTTCTCTCTCTCTCTCTCTAACATCTTTCAACTTAGATACATTTTAAATAATCCTCAGTTACGGTAATTCTCCAATCTATACGAACGCCGCAATAATTACGAACGAAACATTTTTTCTCTGAATCTGAATTTTTTGTCTCCGTTCTGTACGAACGATCGCTAAACTCACCTTGGGCACAATTTAAATTTTCCGAACGCAAGAAAGTGTGCCCAATTGAAACTCGCCCCATGATTCGTCAAAGCGAGTTTTCAGACCACCGTTCCAAACAAAGGAACTGCCACTTGACAGGAGAGATTGTTATCATGTATTTGTGCTGTTTTTGAATGAGACGATAGAAGGACTTAACCTGCCCGCCGGCAGCTGCAGGCCAGTTTTAAAACCCTATTGTTATTTAGAAATTATTGAAAGCATCAGTACACATAAATTACTTACTGTTTATTATCATTTCTTAACTTCTGCCGGCCGACTGGATCATCAACATCCACCATCGGTGTTTCACCGATAACTGGTTTCCAGTAAAATCTACGCACAACAGAAGAGTATGAGAAATCCATAGTCAATGATCGAGTTTTTCTTTGTTTTTGGTAGTCATTAGGAAATTCAAATTTTTAAGAGGAGTTCTGTCTTGTATTGTATTTATTTTTCTAATTTGAGTTGTGATAAAGTTCATGCTTTTTTTTTTGTTTGTTTGTTTGTTTGTTTTTCCTTGTTAAAGACCTTGTATCATGAACAACTATTAGGTAAACCTTACTGATATTGGTGATTGTGAAAAATAAAGGTGCCGTATGACTTTATACAAATTTGCCTGCAGTTTTCTGTATTTTTTCTAATTAAGTTTACATTAATTGCGTGCAAATTAATATGCTGTAAAAGACTTTCATAAATAGACGTGAATTGAGCTGATGTTATTTTTTATATCAAGTATAATCTCTATTAACGTCAGTGATATCTACTGTGAGGAGTTTCAAGTATTTTGTTTTGGCGGAAGAAATTTATGTAGGCCGGGGGGGGGGGGGGGGTGACATTATTAATATTGCAAATTTTCTATATGTGAAATCATATTAAAAGTAAACACGCATTAAATAAAATATGCAACTGGATACGCAAATATTCTTGTCTGTTTTTGACAGAAGTTGGGAAAAACGATGTTGTCCTGTCTTGGTAAAACATAACAGGGAAAAACGATGTTGTCTTGTCTTGAAATGTACCTCTTTAGTATGAAGAAATTGTTTCTTAACTTGAATTCCCGACTTTTGTTTAGTTTGTTTTAATTCATTGCAATATAGCAAGAATAATTTGTTTGTGCTAAAAGCTGATCACAGTGATTTAATCTGAAAGTAATGCTTACACTTAGCAATGTAGGTAAGTGGAGATAACTTCCGGTACAGACGTATTCCATTCGTTTTTCAATGGATACGAACGCGTGGCAATTTTTAGCAGACTGAATTTCAAGTCTTACGAACAAAATGATTATCTTCCAAAAATAATTAATTTAAATCGTTCGTATAGATTGGAGAATTACCGTAGTAACAGTGGCTGAAAACGACAACTCACTGTGGCAATGTGTCCAAGGACTTCCTGGTGGTACTAGGGCCAGCAGATGAAGACCTGAGTGGAGAGGTAAGTATACTTGGACTCAGAGGTAAGGAGGAGGGGAGGGGCACACCTGTATCTTGGAACAACTTTTTCTGGATCTGGTCCATCTCTTTCTTTTGACTTTCAAGCTGCATCCTAAGATGCAATGTTTTTAATAATTATGATTTGTAATTTGCCACCCAACTGACATTCGAACAGAGAAAAATTATAATAATGATGATAAAAGTAATAAGACCACCTATAAAAATAAAGATATCTGCAAGTTTTTTTATTCCATTTTTAATTCACTATTATTATTTTCTAGTTTATTATTTTATTTTGTTTGTTTGTTATGCAAGTAAATCATATATATTAATACATCTTTTTGAGCAAGAAAAGTAGCTGTTTCTAGGCAAGTGAGTTAAGAAAGACCTTACTGTTAACCCATGCTTAAGCATTCTAGATAGAGAAATATTGGTCTCACCTGAGATCTGTTATACTTCTCTGGTCTGTGGTAATATCTGTTACAGTAGCTAGTGAAGGAGGCTGGTAACTACTGCTGGGTTCATAGTAATGTGTCACAGAGGGGGCAGCACCTGTCGACAGCTGTAAAACACACAGTGGATGAGCTCATATCTCCCTAATATCAATTTGACTGAGACTTGTGCCCCAACCCCCCCAAGACAAAGATTTTGTTGTTGATTTTTAAAGCTGAAAAACTTTATACAAAGTGGCCTTGGATTTCAAGTGTTTCCTGGACAACTTTTTTTTTGTCAAAACTTGTGGCCCATTCCCAGTTCTTCTAGTTACTTCATAAGGTTATTTATGGAATGAAAGATTGAAATGAGTAAACACTTACCTGACTTATTCCTCCATTCATTGTGTATTTAGATGGAGATCCTAAAGATAATGCAAAATTTTAATTGTATAATTATTGTAACCTTTTGTAGAAGCACATGGAATATGCATGACAATTTTGGACTTTCTATATAAAGGTAAAAAATGAAAGATAATACTATTAAAAACAAGATTTAATTCAAAATGATATTTTAAGCAATTTTAGAATAACTTCTAATAATAAATGCAAAATTTGAAAAAAATTACTGATCACTTTTTCCATGCTGTGCCCGAAGGCTTTACCAGTAAGCTACTGGAAATGTATACAATGTCATGTGAGATATCAAGTCATAAAAAAAGGCTATACGGCAGTTGCTTTTAAACTGCACAATTTAGGAGGCATGCCTCATTCTCAAGTTAATTCAATTATTTGCTTTAACCCCAAGTATATGACAAACAAAGCCTTGAGTCAACAAGGCCAGGAATGAATGTTTATACAATGGCCTGCGATTCAAATACAGTAGCAGAGAAAATTATCTGGGTGACTGGCAATGGTTGAGCAGAAAAGTTGAGCAGAAAAGAATGTATTCAGGAATGGATCATTAATTTTTATGAAACAAACTAATTTATGGCAGTCATCAGTAGGTCACAAGGTAAAATATACTTTAGGTATAGAATTCTAGTACATAATATAAAATTACAGTTGTTAGCTTTTATTTTATCTAATTAATTTATTATTTTTTTTATTATTATCATTTTTTTTTTTTTTTGAAAATTCAATTAAAAACCAGATCATACCAAATTGTTCAGTGAATTACTGTTGAAATATGATCACTGCAATTGACATTTGGGGTATCTGGGCCATTTCTTTGATATGGTATCCATCAAATATTATAATGGGGAGGGGCCAAATGAGTGAGCAGTTAAAATGAACAGAAATTGCTTTTGATATTGCTCGAAAATACTTTAGAAGCCCATGCTTGGTGTCAGCATAATATCTCAAGCCAAAAATGGAAACATGAATCAACAAATTCTTATAGCAGACAAATGGCAAAATTAGTTACTATTTAATCATAACGTCATGACAGTCTAATATAGCGTGCTAAAGTGTTACCTGGATCACTTCCACGGCGTAATCTTTCACCTTCCATCTCCAACTGCCGTATCTGATCAAGGAAATCTGCACTGCTTGGTCCTCGTGAGCGTGATAGTCGACTGCGCGAGGGACTAGTCACCAGCGACGTATTCAAACTTGACGCCATTTTTCAGTAGCTCGAATCAGTTCCCTGAAGTTGTAAAAAAAATAAACGTTTTCTCAGTTATGCATCTTCAGACTGGTCTAATTCTCACTGAACTGCAGCAATATTGCATTCTTGACTCTATCTTATCTTTGATTTAAGAATGTCAGTATGGTTCGTGCAAAGATCTCATTGTAAACAGTTTGTTTTTCTTCACAACGAATACATGTGAAGCGGAAGTATTTTGCGGACATGCGCAAATTCAAACATACCGGAAGCCGCTTATATCTACATAAAAAATGAGTGAGATAGCTGTGGCCTGTGGCAGGTTAGTTAGGTGTTACATGTTGTAGGCAATATGATCATGAGATGCTCATTTACAAATAACGCTATTTATGACTGGACCTTGGTGCTAATATGCAGTCATTCTGGGGTTTTGCTCACGAAATAAATAATCAAACTAAAATTCTAAAATTTGTTAATTTTATCATTTTATGCTCATTAAAATTTATGAAATAAAAAAATTGCATATGTTCGTTACATTTGTAACTGTTGTATGCGAAATGTTAAAAACAGCAATTTTGTTACCATAGTGTTTAGTTTCAGTCCATTATGGTGTATTTTATGAGCTAAATTTACGTAATTCACGGTGATTCGTTTTTATTTTTTTAATTTTTATTTATTTTTTTTTTTCAAATTAAGGATTGCCCTGCTGTCAAATGTTAAATTTCTTCTTCCACACACCACGCCAATATCCAATGCATTTTTCCACTGAAAGGAAAAATGAAATCCTCAAAATAAGGGTACGACGTGTACGTTGTTTAATTAGTCAACTTATCAAATTTATCTGTCAAAAGGTACGCCTAGGGTCTTGATCCTCTGTAGGCATCAAAGATTGATCCGTAAACCTAGCTGCGCCACAGGCGTGGACATGTTGATGACTGCATTACTTGGTGTATTTACCTTGAAACTTAAATATTTCAAACACGCGTAAATAAAAAAAGAACATTTACGTGTAATTCAGCAGCTCGAACCTGACTTAATTGACACATCAAACAATTAATGACTAACCATATTTTATATGAAAAATTTCTTTTATTGTTGAAAATTGATTTTCACTTTCTTTGTCCAGGTGGTGAACAAAAGCTAATGAAGTACAAAAATGAAATAACCCAGCAATTATCACAATTGCTCTAAAAAATGTACCACAAATAATGTACAAAACATTTAACATACATATATAATAATGGCCAATATTAGAAAAAAATTAGTAGTGGCATTAGTTTTTAAGAGGAATCTTTGGCTTAACAAAGAAATCTGGACGGAACAGTTCTAATGTGTACATATATATGTGTGGGTGTATATCACAGAAAAAAATAATATATCACAAACATTTATACTTGAAGGACATGATTAATGTCAGCATAATAACATGATAAAATCTCAAATTTCATTTAATTTTCCCTTACTTTCATACCTAATTAAAATCTGTATATTATGCAGTGGCAGTGCATTAACAATAGCTATCAAGAACTGTTGCAAAACATCCTACACCAGGAACTTGTTTAGGGTAACATGAAACTGCAGTGCAATAAAGTTCTACTGATTTTTACTAGTAAATCCAAGTCTCCCATGAAGTGGTTTGATTTGTCAGTACAGGACTTTTTCCACATTGGTTAAGAACAGCATAAAGACAACCATTTTGTCGAATTATGTAACAAATAGATTTGTATGTTTTCCTGTAAAATTTGATTGCTTCCCAAATCCAATTGTGAACTGGTGACATTTTTTTTAAATTCCAAACAATCGTGTGACAAAGCTTAGAAAAACAGTAATAATGTGGTCCAATTTCATGTAAAAATTATTTTCATATTTGTTACTTATGCAATATTAAGCTGTATCTTATGCCAATGTATTGTTGAAAACAATCCTCATGTACATATATGGTCCAAGCAAGGAGAGAAGCAATGGCAAGCATGCGATGACAAATAATCAAAAGAAAGGTGCTTAACATGAAGTTGACTGGAGTTAACCTGTCCCTAAAACAGCTTGTTATTTTTTTTTTTTTTTTTTCAATTTAGTGACTCATCATGTTGGATTGAAAATATCCCTTGCAACTGGAACTGCTATTGCCTGTGTAACTGCTGGTATATTCAGTGCTACCAAGGACAGCTCTGGAATCGCCTGTATTCCACCTTCTATTCACCATTATTTCAATTATCCTAACCCTGGTTGGCTGTCTCTAAACATGCTCAATCATCGTAAAAATTGAAAGGGTCGTCATTGTGTCCTGATATCTCAGGGGGTTTAATGTCTGGAGTTTCCACCAGGGGGAATGTCTGTAGAAGTCTGTATTCACTGGGACCATCACGATCAATCTTCATCTGGCGCGCTTTCATACGCTCATGCCTGACTCTGAAAATATTGAATATTTAATTATGAAAAAAAAATACTAATAATAATAAATACAAATTCAATGCCGTTTTTTTTTTCAATAACCACACAGTGTTTATCATTTACACAAGGTCATTGTAACTGATATTAAAGTGTACCATATTTGCTATTTGAATACTTACCTTTTCCCTGTCCCCTTATTGAAGGGTTTCTGCTTGATCTGTTCTGCTATAGTGGCATCATCCACAAAATAAGAAGTCTGTTCACCATATACAGGGGCTGGCGGGATCTTCTCTTCTACCTGGAAAGGTCACAAGGAAATTTTTTGATTAACTGATTTTCAGATAAAACATGTAAAATAATAACCTACACTTATCAATAGTCTATTGTAAAGCCAAAACAATTATATTATCTATAAAAATTTCAAGAAACATGCTATTCAAGGAATTTGAACCATTTTCATTATTTCAATTCAATTCAAAAAAATGTTTTCGAAAAAAATGTCTTATATTGAAACATACCAAATTTAGAGTCTCAAACTTAAAGCCCCAGGCCCATAAATCTCTGTAGTCTATTACAATCAGAGACCCTCCTATGCCACCCATCCCTGAACTACTTGCCTTATCTTTTTTCTTATCACCATGTAGAACCTCCTCCAAGTTCAGTTTCCCTGCTATGACAGGGTGGGACGGCAAGCTCTTGGGGTCCACCAGGACATCATACGGCACCATGGGGTGTTGGAAGGTATTGGGGTTGAACACATCCCAGGGGTCTGGCTGGCCTAATGTACCTGGTGTGGGATAGGAGGAAATGATCAGCTTGGTGAACATAGTGTTGTCCATTTCCAAACAATATATTACTAGTTTTTAATTATCCAAAGAAAATGTCGGTGGAAATAATACTCAATGTAAATTTATATACTGCCATAATTGGATGATTTAAAGTTTTTGAATAGCTGGTCTTGTACACTATGGTGTGATTGTTTTCTTTATATTGGAGGGGGTAAATTTTTTATCCTTGTGAGAGAAGTTTTGAAATGAAACCCTCCCTTTAGCAAAAACCTGGAATTCACTAATCCTCCTATGTTAATATGCTGTTTCCTTACCAACGTAATGTCCCTCTATTGTCCAGAGTCTTACTGTACAGTCTAGAGAAGAGCTGATCATCATTTTGTGTTCTTCAATCACATCTATATTGGTTATACTCTCTACATGACCACGCCAGTAGGTTATCACTGGAAAAGAAAACAGTTAATCTTTTATACTTTGTTAAATGTCTATATTCTCCTTTTTAAAAATCTTGAAATAAAATATAACAAAACAAAACAAAATTAAATGAAACGAAATAAAATAAAAATGAAAATAAAATGAAATGGAGATAAAATGAAATGAAATGAAATAAAATAAATAATTATAAAATATTATAATGTTTTTCACAATTATAATGTTTTCCATATAATGGCCATACTTACACTCTGGTGAGTCAGTTGCCTTGCTCTTAGCACAGTAACCTTCTACATTCCAACAGTAGATAAACCCCACACTGTCAGCAGTGAACAGAATGGTGTCATTCTTGTACAACTCCATGGCTGTGACCATAGCACCTGTGTGTTTAGTCTAAATAACAGTATTAAAAAATTGGATAAAAATTCAAGCTTTCAAATGTAAAGGCTTGTTATTCATTGCATAAAAAACTTTTTGATTTGTACTTTCATACACTGTAGAAGTTTTTAATCCAAAAGACTCATCCCAGATAACTTCTTGTAGACTAAACTTTCTTTAAATTTTTTGTGTGAGCAATTCACCTAATAAGTATAATCTATGAACTTCAGGTTTGTCAATCTTTTTTCTTTTTTTTTAAATATCCTTAAACCACTAGTGTTAAAAGATTGTAATACATACACATTTTTTCCAAGCCATTTTGCTCAAATGTCAAGCTCATACTCCACCACAAATAATATCTTACCCCTGTAAACTGGGCATACAGAGAACCTCCGTGGAATACATTCCAGAAGTGGAGGTAACCCCTGGGTCCTCCTGCAATGAGAGATGCTGCATCCTTCTTGTATGCTCGGGATCTCAAAAACAACAGCTTGTTGATGCTTAAGTCGCCATCCACTGAAACATGGACAGTTTTGTTAATATGCAAATATAATTTTTTTTGGATTTTTTATGAGAGTAAAAACTGTCTCCCATTCCTAGTGCTGGCAGGCCCCCTTGTTAAAAAATTGATTATTGATTTATCATAACTGGAGTTCTTAAAATTATATTTCTACAAAATTTAAAACATCTTCTTCATAATGTACGTCTTCAGTTAAGTGGCATTTCACAGAGATAAACAGCAACTTATTGTTAAAAGTCGCATTTTCTGACAAGTCAGAATGAGCTACATGTAAGCAAAAAAACTGTAATCTTTGCTTTAATTCTGAACTTCTTTCATTCAAAATTAATCTGTGATAGTCTACTAAATAAACAACTGTTCTAAAACATTAGCCATTTCTTTCTCTTTACAAGACAATCATTTACTTAGACTACTGCTGACTTATCTTGAGTGGAAGTTGACTGATATTATCTGGTCTACAAACACAACACCTACATGACTGGTCCTTGTATCCCTTAGGTACTGGAGCAAACAGGTGGCAGAAGATGTGTCCAGACACCATGTTCCATACAATGACCTCTCCATCATAACTGGACGTGGCCAGAAGATTGGGTGGACAGAAAGCCACAGAAAGAATGTCCTCCTTGTGACCATTTTCCTGAAATCATTATTATATTTCAGTATATGTATGAGTATATGCTGAAAAAATGAATAGAAAAAATTGTATCACATCTGGAGGTATTAAAATGCAGGTTCAGAACTTTAGAAAGGGCAAGGGGATTGCACTGCATGCCCTCTTAAATTTGGAGGCTAAAGAGGGATTGCAGAACAGGATACTCCATCAAGTGTATTCTTCCTGAAGTTTGAAATAATAAATCTTTATCTACTCCTTATATTATTATTTAAAAAAAATTAATCCAGTCTGAGTGTCCATCTACTGACCAGGTCATCCTGCCAGGGAGGCTGCGGGTCAATGGTATGTCTGACATCATCATCGTCTTGGTCATCAGAGTAGATGTTGACCCTATGGTCCCAGCCCACAGATACCACATACCTGAAGTGAACAGCAGGTGTTATAGCAATTGATTTGAAATATAACTGCAACTTAAATGTTGAAGTTTTACAAGACTATTGTTACAGTAGGCATTTTGTGCTAGCAGTGAACATTTTTTACGTCTGTTTCATTAAGCTGAAAACTATTATCAATAATATCAAAACACAATAACTGTAAAACAAAATACCAGGATACACACAAGATGAAACTGGTTAATTGATTATTTACTTATTACATTCTACTTGACATGGTGCCTTTTCAATTAATAAAATATTTTCCAACAATGTACTTGATTAAGGAAAAATATTGATTGTATTAACTTAATATTTATGCACTTATCATTAAAGCATATCCAAAATGAATGTAAAGCCTTCCCTTTTAATATGAGCAACCAAACAAAAAAGCAAAAAAAAAAAAAAAGACTGCACAGAAACCCACACAAAAACACAAAAATGCCTTCAAATAGCAACTAAAAAGTTATCAAGAGCAATAATAATAACAAACATATTAATGGGACATTGCCATAAAAGATCACATGATAATTTCATTTGTATGTCAAAAAAAAAAAAAATCATTGTCATTAAGTCAAAATATTGTTCTATCTAACAAGCAATTGGCTGTAATTTCAAATCCCAAGCCTCATAAGGAAATATAGTCTTTGACACCGAGCTAAGAGATCTGCAAGCATGTCTATGTCTAATCATATGTATATCAAATTGAATAATACACTGTTTACAATTTAAGCATGTCATTGGTATTTACAAAGAAAAGTGTAGATTTTCTGCTCAATATGCACCAACTGCAAAACATAAGTCTTTAATAGCGCCCTAAATACCATTGCCTAATTTGCTGTCTAAACTCTCAAAAATGACTTTTTAAAATCTCTAAAAGCATCTTTAATATCGCCACCTAATTTTCTGTTCATACTTCTGAGAATGACTTTTACAAAATCTTTAAAAGCTCCCTGAATATCACTGCCTAATTTGCTGTATAAACTCAAGATATAAACTCAAGCTCTATGATGTTGTATGCAAGACAGCTTGCAAACATCTACCTCTGTGGTCTGATTTCAATTTCTGTGTTAACATCAAGTAACTTCCTGTATCACAGTAGTATTGAAAAAAATTATTATCAACTGAACAAATAAAAAGATGATAACACAAAATATTAACTAAAATTTAACTAAGAAGACTGGGGAAATCATTACCAAACAACTAAGCCATGTATGATGTTAACACCCATGTTTTTTAAAAAAATTAAATATTATAATTAAAAAAAATCTTTACCAAACAGAGAATTAACCATGGCCTTATTATTCTGAACATCAAATCTCTGCACAAATTCAAACAAGAAATGAATATAACGTCAATAAGAATCATGATGCATCAACTGCATTTGAACCCAAACAGCTATACCTTTTATATATTCCAGTCTTACTAATTAAAGAAGTTTTTAAAGAAATTAAACAAAAAATTTAATGGCAACTTTTAGCATGAGACACAGTAATCTCCCACTGAAGATTAGTATTAAAGGATAAATATGAGATAAGTCTATATACATTTAAAAGATCACAGGAAGAATTACAGAAAAGAAAGGTTACCAAGCTAGAAAAATAGTCAAATGTTAATGTTGCATATGAATATGTAGGTTAATTTGCCACTAACATTTACTATAAATATTTACATTATGGTATTCACTACAAAGCAATGTTCTCTGCTCCTTGACTTACCTATTCTTGTTCATTTCTATATATGCACAGGAACAAATCTCATCATTGCCAGACTCTGTAAAATGAGGAAGAAATATCATCAATTCCATAAATGATATTGATTTAACCAAACCATGATAATTTTATCTATTCAGATCTTAGTGACAGTTTTATTTATAGTTTCAACCATCAGAAAAGAATTAAAAGAGATGCAACTGATGAAATCGAGGCAAGATGGATGGAAAGAGTTTATAATAAAAGCAATTAAAAAATTTAGCAAAATTCACCCTCACAAAAGTGCCTTCACTAGAAAATGAGACATTCAAATAATTATTATAACAATAAATATATATTAATAATAATACTACTACCTTTCATTAAAACCCTGAGACAATGTCCATTGTTGTAGTTCCATATTTTAAGACAGCCATCTCTGGCACCAGTGATACACCTACAATCAAATAAATTAAATTTCAGGACCAAAATTTTGCTTTTGATCATTTAACCAAGAAACACAGCTACCAAACAATGCTATCTTCCAAGTATTATATGATTTAATTATTTTTTCACAAGACAGAATTAGTACACATTCCAGGTTTTTATGTATATAATTAGTTTGCAGTTGTATCCCAACATTATTTTGTTCTAGATCAGATTGTATTATACTAAAGTAAATATATTACAATTTGCACAAAAAAAGCCCTTCCAACTGCCATGGTCTAAGAACTTAGAAGCCCAAATAAAAGAAGTGGTAAGTAATTGAACAAATTTATGGACCTTTTACTGGCATTTGCCATTTGACTGGTGCTAATACCATAAACAAGTATAATATATAATAATTTGACTGGTGCTAATACCATAAACAAGTATAATATATATATATATTATACTTGTTTATGGTATTAGCACCAGTCAAATGGCAAATACCAGTAAAGTGACCTATATTACCTTCTGCCTGTGTTATCAAAGCACAAGCATGTGATGGCAGCATCCCCATGAGCATTACTGAAGTCAAAGATTGGGTTGCCACTTTCAAAATCCCATAGCTTCACTGTCTGCAAAATACACAAACATAACTACTTAAAACAAACTCTTGACTATCTGTATTCAAATTAATTTCATACTCTTAACATACAATACACGGATGAATTTTTTATTTCCTTTGTAAACATAAACATTTGTACATAAGTGACAAACATTCATTAGTAAATAAATCAGTATAGAGTGTATATTTTATAATATCAACTAAAGAAAAGCAACTAATTATACTTCAATTCACATACAAGCATCGGCAAAAATTGGAATACAGGCAAAGGAAATTCATGTATCAGACTGACTGAATATGTGTGCACACCCATACATGCATATGCATATATGCTGACATACAAATGCATGTACCATATGCACGCAAGCACATAATGTATAAAAGAAAATACTACTATACTTACCGAGGCAGCTGAGCATGTGATGATTTGTTTGAACTGAGGGTTGTATCTGGCTGTATGGACTGGGTCTCTGTGAGTCAGGACTATTTCTGCTTGTAAGATTGGCCTGAAAATATATAACAACAGTCTCAGTATCCTTAACTTGTTTCACATGAACTCATTTTCAGAAGCGGGTTTTCTATAATGACCACACTAAGTCATCTGAGTGTACTTTTCTAAACGTTGAGTGATAATAAAATATGAAACATATAGAAATTTTAATCATCTAATAATAATTTGTCAAATAATTGCTTTGAATTCATACATTTCCTGTACATTCTCAGCAATCAATAAACTTTGTTTTTAATAACAAGCAATAGCAATTTACACTACAGTAATGATGAAAATCCAGGTGGACAACCAAAGCTAATATGAGCATATATACTAACATATATCATACTTAGTAAACTTATATATCGAACCACGGCCTTCGCCATGTCTCCCACCTAGCAGAGATAACTTACCTGGACTTGATGGCCAGTAGAGATATTTGGTCAGTGGCCACAACTAGACATTTGTTAGGGGCAGAGTAATAACAGGACTGCAAGTCACCCCGAATTTTGTGACTCTTTGGACGTACTGTTACCAGACAGTTCTGGTCTTGTATATCCCAGACCTAAGTGGAGATAAACAGGGTGATTAGCAATAAGCCGATCAGTCATAAAGGTGTAGAGATTCTCAATATCATATAACAGATTAATTACAGTATCATTATGACGCCGGTATACTACTTCAAAGAAAAGAAAATGTTAGTCAAAAATAACAAAATTTTTAATTAACTGTAAATGAATAAGTATTTTAAAAATAAAAAGGAATATATTTATTCAGTTCATCTACTCAGGTGTAATTTTTAAATTCATCTCACCTTCACACATTTGTCTGTGGATATACTGAAGATCCTGTCATCTTCCTCAGAAACAAACAAGTAGAAAATGGGAGCATTATGACCTCGTAGCATCCCTGTTGGTTTTCTGAATAAAAAAAATGACCTCAAAATAAACCATTCAGTGAACTTACTGTCAATAATATTTAACTGCAAAGAGTTATTTTACTTAGTAGCCAAGTGGGTCCAATTAAAGCTAGAATTTGACTAAAACAATTTTTCTCTATATCCATAAAGATCTCCTTAACAATCAAATTTAGTATTTAAAATAATCAATGAAATGAAGCCGATTTAAGACAAAAGCAGACGACTTACGCTGGCACATAAGGGTTCCACATTCTTACTATCCTGTCCATACCTGAAGTGATATAAGAAACCATTTATAATTACTAGCTCTCAATTTTTTATCATTATTTAGTTTAATTTTTCAATTTCTCCAACTCAATCAAAACATAACAAATAAAATGTTTCAAGTATTTAGTCATTAATGAATTAATATGATCTGCTGGCGATACAATTTACAACATAAAGTAATTTTAGTTTAAAGTCAGTCTGAAATCAACTTCTACCACAAGTGTCAGATGTGACCTGTGCCAGCTTCTCCATTTTCAAATCTCCATATCTGTATACAGAAAATGAAAACAAAGAAATTTTCACACACTAGATATGAACCTCAGGGTACTCACCTCCTGTCACCAGTGTGTTCTTATCCTTAGAGAAAGCAAAAGTCTTCACTCCTTTATACACCCTGAAGACATGTTGGTCTGAAGGGAGGCGTTCTTTAGGAACAGCATAAGCCGTGTTCGTCTTGTTTTTACCCTTGGAGGAGTTATCCACCAGTGTGTTTGAGTCCTTGGTGTCCTTCAACTGCTGGTCAACATTGGTGCTACCTGATGTACAACCTGGTAATGGACAAGGCAGAGTGACCAAATAGTTTATACGTTAAAACATGTCCTGATGATAAAATATGAATAAAATGCTGTTCCACAATACTCCACATACCGCAAGTAACAAAAAGTTTTCTTTCAAAAAATAATTTTCCTGCAGCTAGCTGTAAACCTTTAAAAATCTTTTCGTATTTTTAAAAAATGACATCAAGTTATCCCAATTTACCCTTTCACCAAAAAAAAAAAAAGCATAATTTATAAATAATATCTTACCTATGACTAGTGCTGACTGGGAATGATTAGAACAAGAAATCACCTGTCCAATTTCATCATAGTACTTCACCTGTAAATATAAAAATATCAAAATATATACCAAATATAGCAGAAAGATTGGGGAAGACCAACTGAGAGCTTGGATTCTTAGACTGAAAACCCTGAATTGAAATCAGCATAGATGATCAAACTACTCCTGTCTCTCCCTTCCTCCCTCTCCTCATTCTACCCAACTGCTGCCTCTTAACCTACAACAGTTTAAGCCTCTTCTCTCTTTTTTAAAATATTTGCTACCAGAACAAGCCAGAAGAAAGAAGAAAAAACATAAAATAGTACAGTTATTCACTGACCTCCTGAACCCAGTCTCCATGCACCTTCCACCTGATGAACTTGGTCATTCCTCCCCCAGCCACAGCCTCTATTCCCACTGTGGCTATCCCCTCCACCTTGGGCATCTTCTTCCACAGCCTCAGGCACTCCCCAGTGTTCTCTATGGACAGGATGTTGATACAGCCAATACTGTCCCCATACAGAATCAGACACTCATCAGGACCTGTGCCACTGCAATGAAGGAATGAACAGTTAAATATACAAACATCAAATATGTTATTATCAGAAGATTAATGCAACTGGGAACATCTGCACTCTCCACTTATGGGTATTTTTCCCAACATTTTATGAATGATGAATTAAAATTATTAATGTCAAACTGTTGATTTTATGTGTGAAAATACCAATTTTCAATAGCAAGGGGACATTTATTACAAATGCCCTGCATGTGTTTCAAATATCCTATGCAGAAATGTGTGGGTCCAGTGTTTAACTTGCAGAAAATCAAGGCTTGTAAAGATAAGGGGAATGGAATGAATTTAGGCATAATTGCATGTCTACAAACCAGTTAGGTTAACTGAGGTCAGAATCAGCAATAAAGCAATAAAGTAAAATTACCCAGATTGGTTTTTATATCTGGAGAGAAAAAGTCTGATAACCAAATGTAAACATAAATGGTGCCTTAACAGCCAAGTTGGCTCAACCCTACTCTGCAAAATCCAGACAATCAGATATAGATAAGCACACCACTGATTTCTCTTTCTCTCTCATTCACTGATGTTCTCTCTCTCTCAAATGGAAACCCCAAGTCCCAAAATTAGTACAATAGATAGGAGAACAGAGAGTTGCATTTTTATCACAAAATAATCAGGCAGTATGTATACTTCATGATGTAAGAATGGGATAACTGATATTATAACAAATAATTTCACAAACAATTAATTGACAATAATTACAATTTAAATTATAATCAATAAATTACCCTCACTCACCAGTAATCAATCTTGAGAGGCACAGTCTCCAGTCCACTGATCTGGCAGTAGGGTTCAAAAGATGACAGCTCATAAAACTGGATCTCACGGTCCCTAGGGAAACAACAAATAATAAAACAATAAGTTGCTAAAATTGAAGAATTTATTGGTTCAGTTTTCAATGACTCTGACAAGTTTTATTATAATAATTTGCACATTTCATTTATTTACTAGTAACCCCATAGTTTACAGTGAAATTGATGAAAAACATTCCTTGGTAGTCAAGAGTATACAGCATGCACTGACAGATAAGTATATTTTTAAAGTGCAGGCGTGTGTGCGTGTGTGTTGAATGGGATAGTCTTACCCTGTAACAACAATGATTTTGTTGAACTGTGGCATCAGGACCATGTCTGTGATCCACTTCTGCTTGGGTTTCATGGCAGGGTCATTGGGCTGTTCAACAGAGTAAAAGGTAAGGCTTAAGTTTTGCTAGTTGTCAATACCATGACAGAACACCATCAAAATAATATATTCAAAAACAACTTGATTTATTTTCCATAAGCAGCTATGTTACTAAAAGTTTTACAAAAGGCATTAAGAAATTAATAATTTTTTAAAATTTTCTCCATATTGATGCACATTTTGAATTAGCCACCAGTTCTCTTTAAAAGAAAATATCATGGATTTATTCGATGTTTTATATCACACAGCTACAGAAACAGACAAAATGTTCCCATCTTACCACAATGGACCTGACTCTCTTCAAATCAAGATTGCCATTCCAGAAAGACACAGTGCCATCCTGGAAATATAAAACATACAGAATCAATTGGTATTCTATAATGATTAAATTTCAATCAAAGTTTCAAACAAGCTCTCAATTGAAAAGCTATCATAAATTAAAGTTTCTTCCATCAAAAATAAATATCTCCTACATGTTTTCATTATTTTCAAATTTCAAAAAGATTTTTTACAGTGGAATTCATCATTCATTTTTCTAATTTTCAACAGAAAAATTCTGCTTTTCATGATGCAATAATTTTCACAGATTATTTTTCAATAAGGCTCATTAAAATCTCTTTGAAAAAACTGTAAAAATAAAATAAAACAAACAAACATCAAATTCTGCCATACTACACCTACCTGGCTACAAGCAAGAATGGTCCCGTCTGACGCGTCAGTTATCTTTAGCACAGTGTCCCTGTGAGGCGTTGTTTCTATCCTGGCAGGCAGCTGGAAGGACACATCTTTAAGTCGCCTGTATGAATCTTCCTTCTCAGCATACTCCAGCTGCATGTATGTACAGAACTCATCCCAAGTGATGAGCCCATCAGAAGAGTAGTCAATTTTGTAAAATAAGGCATCAATTTGTTGTTCCTGTGAAAAAATGAGATTATATGAACAGAAAGCACTGGAGTACTGGTTGGTGTGTGTTGTCATTTTGTAAAATACAGTTTCCACATTTAATACTCTTTAACTAAGTACTATATTTACTTCAACTGAGAAAAATTTTGGAGAGACAAAATGCCAACAAAAATACATTAAATGTAGGAGGTTGTATGTATAACTATTAATCATAAAATCCAAGACTTCACTGCAAATATCAAAGGAGCTAACAAGCCAGAGCATTCAACAGTAGAAGTATTCTTTTTATCTTTATGCAAAATAAACATCTTTGCAAAAGTGAAAAGATTTCATAAGTCAAAAAGATCAAACAGAAGTTCAATAATTCTGATCACCAGTTACAGTGGTTCCCAAAATTAACATGCAAAAATTATTATAATGATAATTGCATGCATTTTGCCCTATACATATGTCTGGTGAAAAGGTGCCTTTAAAATTTAATACAGTAAAATGGACAGAATAAAAAAAATAAGTGCCTCATAAGCTTATGTGGTAAACTGGATATAACCATAAATAAATTTTACCCATATAACAATCTGCTAACACCAGTGCTAGACATATCTCAATTTGCCTCCCAACACCTCCAGTTAAAATGTCCATTAGTAAATGTAATTATTTTCTCTTATAACTACTTTTGGTTATATCTGGGGAGTGTATATTGAGGGGTGCACATGGGGAAGGGATGGTTAGGGTAGGTTTCCTAATTTGGGAGAGTGAAGACTTAAGATAAAACATTGGAAAATTAACTGTGAGTTAATGGTTTTAAACTTTTAGACTTTGGGTCTTAAACTATTTTTACAATAGTTTGAAATAGTTTGAAATGTTTCTGAAACTTTGCATTTAATTTTCTTTTTTATTTGACTCTTATCTTTAATATTAATCTGCTGTAATCTGCAACACACTACGGGAATCAAATTATCCAAAGCTTATAAAAACCAGCAAATCTTAATGCATGATATATACATAATGCCAGGAGCAAATTCCAAATATGCTGCCACACGCTTCCATGGATTATAAAATTGCATGCATTATATTACATCTATAACAATGTGGTGAAAGCAAACTGCTAACAAAACTGGGCCTGGGTCAGGAGTCATATTGCTGCAACCTACTGTTTCATGGTGTTATATTGGAGGCAAGGGACTACAGGGTGGAAGGTAAGGGGAGACAGCATGCAGTGCATGGACCCATTCAAACTGGAATAATCCTTAACCTTGGAACTAAGGTCTGATTTTACAGACAGATGTGATTAGAGATATGCTAACTTATGTGAAATGAATATGTAATACAGTATGTGTTAAATCTAATTCCAAATGAGATTAATATACCTTAAAAGAATTAAATTAATACACTATGGTAGTTACCCATAAATTTTGAACATCTTACATGCAGTGTTTTATTTACCTCTGCGTCATGCGTAAAAAACGCATGAATCCTAAAATTGACGCAAAAAAATATGATCTAGTGCGTCATTTGACCCTAATGTATGACAGCCACAACCAATTACTTTCAAAAGTGTTGTAATATTGCCGATTAAAAACCTACATGTACTAGTACATGTAGGTTTTTAATCCTACATGTACTAGTAGGCCTATTTCCGATCGTTGTTGTGTTGCAAAAAAGTATGTCAACTTGCCACCGATAGTACACTACTAGTACAATGCTGCTATAGGCACAATACGGGTTTTTAAATTCAATTTAAATATTTTATTGTGTTTTAAGATCCAAATGTAATTGGTTTGACATAAAAAACAGTTTAGTCCGCAAACTGGTGACAGAGATTACTCTAAATGGTTAAAATATGTTACACTACGTGTATAAAATCACAGGTGAAATGTCTAGTATTGTGTTTTTATGTTTAATAGTCAAAACATAATTTTTCCAGATTGGAATATAATTTGTTATTGCCGTAGTAATTATCTATTGAAATTCCTTGTCTTCATTTATCTACTTTTTTTGTGTTTGACAATCTTATTCCCTCCTATATAAATTGTTTTCCATTTATGTCCATATAATTTTTAAAAAATATTTTTTTACATACTAGTCAACACAAAGTTTATCCATATCAATTTTAATTTATCGTTTATCTTGGTGATTTTTTGTTCATATATCTACCTTTAGGTTTAATCATGTTAATAATCCTTTGTTTTAACGGTTTTTGTAAGAAAAAAAAAATCAAAATGCATACTTTTGTCCATATCATTTTGAAGTTGTATGACTATTAGTGTGTTTGTTGTCATATGTTGAATACACTTATACAAAAGCTGTTTTTTTTTCTTTTTTTTTTGTATTCTTCAGTTCCTGTAGATAGAATTCTATACTTTAAGTCTGGAATACAACAATTACAAATAAACAACCTCAATTCATGTACAATCTATTTACATAATATATGGTTGTATGCATCATTAATAGTTAAAATTACCCATTCCAAAAAGGCGGGAAAATTTTGACTCCTGAAAATAAAAAATGACTCGTAATCTGCAGTGTCAGCGAGTCATCTGACTCTCTAGTTCCAAATTGTAAATAAAACACTGTACATGGTCAAAACATTTAATCATTTAATTTTTTGCTCTTCCAAAACCAAAATATCCTGAATTTATGATGCTGCTCAGAATTTTTCACAATATTTTTTTGGGTATCATAAACATATTCTGGTTTTGAAAAACAAACTTGTCTGATTTTGTTCAATGAGAAAATATCGTAGGTTGGATATATCTAGGTACAGTAGTAAGACCATATTTTCATAATAGCAGTTCAGAAGCATGCAATGGGCATGTATCATTTAAACAGAAAAAGTCAAAAGATGAAATCATGGCAATAAGCTAAAACATCTATAAAATATCATCCTCATGCATTTAAATGTATAATAATGCAGTGTGTACAAAACTCATACCAGTACTGTTTCCTTTGTCTGAAATGGAGATTCAACACAAATATGGTTTTAATGAAAATTAGTATGCATTGTTAGTGTCATCAAGCAAAAAGAACATGAATTTTTACAACATTTAATATCCTACTGCAATCTTTTTTGCCCAGAACAATGTTCAAAAGAAGCATTTTAAAATAGAACATCTTGTCTATTTGGATGAGACATTATCATTCATGATAAATATTTTGGACAAGGCAATTTTTTTTAATAATAGAGAAATTACATTATTCTTAAACTTTACCCAACATTGCCATTTATGGTAAGAATGCTGCCAGATACTAATTTTGAACATTGTGGTAGGCCCTTTAATAAAACTAAAAACCAACTGAGCAGAGCTATAGAAATGAAAGAGTTCTTAAAATTATATAATCTAAGCAACTGTGAGGACATCAGAATGAATTACACAAAATCAAAACAAATTTTTTAATTCACTACTATTGCTAGATTAATTCAAAGAAAAATCAACGCTGTTATTTTACAACATCAGCCACAGAACGTGAATTTTCTAACTCAAATCACAAAAATTGTGGGTTATAAACTGTTATTAAAAACAACAAAAACCAAACAAAAATAAACACTCTGTAGTCTACGAGTACTAATATTAATCATTCCATTATAATGTACAACAATACAATAGATATCATACCTTGGTCCCTTCAAGTTTGAGCTTACTCTTCAGTAGAACTTTAAACTCGTCTAGATCTAACTCTCCTGATCCATCCTCATCAGCTTCCTCAAACGCCTGCTTCAACAGGTTCAGTGTGTCAATGTTGATCTTTTCTTCAATCTGCAAACAGAAAAGTTATATTTTACATATAATCATAACTATTTTCCCATGAAAACTCTCCTCAATGAACTTTGTTTAATCTTATATCAGATCCTGCAATCAAATGACACACCTTCAACTAAAACCTTTTACCTTCATGATTTTCCTGACATTTTGTGCAAATGATCAAAATTACACCTGGAATATGCAATAGCATCATATTCTTTGATGTCTGGCTGGTTTGGGTGCAATTTACAGACAAAATTTGATATTTTCAATCACCTTAAACGTTTCTAGGCTCAACGTTTCTAGGCACAATGTATGTTATTTTGCCACCTGTATGAAGTCTATTATAAAAACTAGTGAATATACAAAGCAAACAAACAAATGCCTTTGTCCTTACAACAAAATAATACCTACTCGTTTCATCTGTGAAACTTTTTGAGGCCACAAAATACTTATAAAAAACTTCATACATTTCCTTTCACCTTAGGCCAACTCTGAAATTACTTTCTTATCACAAAATCACACATCATAAATGTATTGTAAATGTGCCTAGCCCCTGCTGATTAGAAATAAAACTGGAAAAAGTGTTCAATATCAATGGTGTAGCTTAGACTTTAAAAGTCACGTAGAGGCATGATCCTAGATTGACGAAACACCACTGGGGTGAAACCTTGTTACTGAAACATATCTTTCCACTATATCTTATTTACCGACTGCTGGGTTAAATAATATATATATTACAAAACACCTCTGATGTATCACTGAAAGGCCTTCCTCTTGGATGAGGAACTGGTTTTTTCACTTCTTCTCCTCCGCCAGTTAGAAATGTCAAGTCTGGTAGTGTTCTAAGGAAATATTTTGCCATATCTTGTAGTTGCAAAGTCAACTCTTTGAACTGGTTCTGTAAGAGCACTTTCCTGAGCACAAACTATGAGATTACTTGCAGGTAAAGTACCAAATGAATTTTACATCATACCTTATCGCGGTCACTTGACCATAGTGTTAACTGAAGGTGTATATGTATGCAAGCTCATGCCACATCTCATCTCAAATTCAGGAAGTCTAATAAATCACTCTAACAACAGCCTTTTTTTTTTTCTTAATGATCTGTTTTACCACATGAGCAACCAATGGCAAACAAGTTGCAAATTACTAGCCATCTTGTAGAAGAGGTTTAATTTCATTCTCTGTTACCGTCTCTAATTTTCAATGAATACAAATTGGAAAATTAGAATTTCATTTTAATTGCTTCCTTAATCAAATTAACAGTCAGAATCCCATCTTAGATAAACTTTATCATTTAAGTTCTAAAACTATATACACAAGACTCAAAATAAAGAACATTTCCTTAAACTGTTATCATGGTTTACATGTATCTTGCAAAAATAAAAGAAGATAAAAAGCAATAAAGAAATTTAAAAAAAACATAAAAGTCTGCATTCTGCTAATATTTTACCATATTATATACTATCTACTTATACCATTTCCCTCAACTAAAAGGGTTCCTAGGCATCAAAAATTTGTTTGTGTATCAAAGTCTCTCCCTCATCACCCTAATCACATTAAAATTCCACACTTTCTCAAACAGGTGGCTTAACATTGACAGGTACTTGCCTGATTGCAAAATCCTGACTGACTTATCTCTTGAGATACAAAAGAGAACTTATTGCACTTGCTATAGAGGAGGAAAAGGCCAAAAATTCAAAACTTTAGGTAAAATGATGCTATTTCTTTAGCCAAAATTAATGGCATATGGTGTCAAATTGCCATACAATTGCGTTTCAACTCCCAATTTTATAAATCTTTTTTTTTTTTTTGAAGAATGTATACCTTCTTTTTCAAAGCATCTTCTGCTAAAGCTTTCTCAAACTTTTCATTTTCATCTTTCTCTCTCCTGGCTTCTTCATCCTCTTCAATTCCATTCTCACCAGTATACAATGCGTTTGGTATCTGTGTATAAAAAGCTTTGCTGTCCGTTTTGGGAGCTTTGTCAACGGTTGAAGAAGATGACACAGAACTTGTTGGTGACAAGGACCTGTCGCCATCCTCAGAGTACTGATCGTCTGACATTTTGCGATTTTCTTAAAATGACACTGCACAAGAAAACCTGTGAAATGTAACAATGGCAGTTTTCATTTGACACAAAATGAGACCATCTCAGCATTGAAAATCAATCTCCTTTTGATTCATTCCAACAACCAAGCACCATGGAGTCAGATGTCCTGTATACCTTTGATGTGAAATAAGCACCAAGTTTATACACCCTGTGTCCACAACGTCAACAAAATCTCACCGGGTTGGGAGTTCTCAAAACAAGTCTTAATCTATGTGTTAGAAACTGAAGCCAGGTAACTCATCAACGGCTTATGTAAAATAAAATGTCTCGTCCCTACTTCGCAATACATTCATGCTACCCATGAAGTACGCTCTCTGTCCTAGACGAGGGTCCCAATAAAGTAATAAACCATAAAAATCCCATGAAAATCCTTCTATTTACTGCACTGGTCATAGCATTGCCTTCTTCTCTAGTAACTAGTCTCAAACCTGGCTACGACATCACCTAAATTGTTATTCATTCAAATAAGCAGTTGACCAAATCACAATGAAAGAATTCAACAGTTGCTAAACACAACTTAGGAACCAGTCAAAGAAACTATAACACTGAATCATAATGGGACCACCAGTTGGCTTACACAGCAAATAAAAGTGACCAGCCCCCGGAAATAATGCCTATTGTGACCATTGCAGTATGTTTTTAATCTTAAGTAAATTGCATTTGCATTGCTTCTGGAGCACTATTTACGAAATACACTGCATAAGTTCAAGTTACAAGTGAAAGTAAAGAGTCAATATTTACGCAATGCTTTATTCTTTATATGATATAACCAAATCACTATTATTTGTTTAAATTGCTTTATAATCTTATTTCGCTAAAAAAACTATAGCTTTTTATTCTGCAAGAGGGCAGCAGCAACCACTTATCCAACAAGACAGACTTTCCACGTTTGAGCAGGGATATTACGCATCTGGATGATGTGGTTGAGACAGAGATTTGTAAGCACAGCTACAGCAATACCATACCATTTCAAATTGAAATAAATTTCATTTCAAATATTCCAAAAATGTATTCTTTTGAAGTGCCTACTTGATTATTTATAAATGAACAATTTAAATATCATGATTTTTATTGACACATTTTCTTGAATTTAGAAAGTGAAATACTAAAATATTAATACCTTAATTAATTTTTTTAATGTTTCCATAAACAGAGCAGAGTTTTGAGGTTAAAGGTGAAATTGAAGAACTCATGTCCATTCAATGCCCTTTCCAAATGCTCACTAACTATAAACATTTTCCTCAACTATTAATTTTTCAATGTTATTTTTCCAATAAATATAACTCACATATGGGGCAATATCCATGTCAAAAATTTTACTTCAATTTTTTTAAAACTTTTTCTTTAATTTTCCATTTTATAAGAATCAATGTCCATTGTAATGCCTAACAAATACCAGTGAATTGCCCATATCATAATGCCCTTGAGGAAACGGCTACTAACACAATGATGGTAAATTTGATATCAGAATAATTTAAACTTATTAAAACAAAATTATAAGAAATTGGTCTACTGAGGACCAAGCATGCTCTTAAAAAACAAGTTTTCCAAATATTTATTTAACTAATTAAAATCTAACTTCTGAAATCACATATTGCCCAAAAGTACATACTGATGTATATATATACACTCACTGACTGCAACCAAAAGCACAACCACCAAAAATTTTAAAACACCCCACTTACCCATCCCTTCCACTTTGCAAACCTGACTATATCTTCCCCTTCTGCCTTCTCATACATAGTCTTAAAGGAGATGTTCTGATCAAAACCCCAGGGTCCTTTTAATATGCAACCATCGTCATCTCCAGGTTTAGCTTCCTTGAAGCAGGCTGCATCACCAAGTTCTTTATCTTTATAAGGATTTTCCATGATTTCTGTTGTTTATGCCAAACACTTCGGATGTCAGTCTCTCAAATATATGTGTTCAATATAGACAATGGCTGCTGTTATCTGACTAAACAAGAGATTGCATGTCTTCAGTTCTACAGATAATTGTTTTCTACTCACAGCAAGACACTAGAAGCAGCAGCAAAACTTGTTTTCAAATATGTATATCCTGTCATATGTTTTTAAGTAATTTCAGTGGTAAAAGACAGTAAACCTTGCTAAAATCTTCAAAGATTTCACCTACTAGTAATAGAAAGACAGTGTGCCATTCTAGTCTGTCACTGTGTCTGTCTACGAACTAATCATACATTACATATATATATATATGAAACTACTAGTAATTTCCTACCATCATCAATTCTTAATGACAGGTTACCTGACTGCTGTCTATTGGAAGGCATGAGAAGCACTAATTCATTAGCAAGTGGGTTCTACAAGTCAGAACCTTCATGATTTATATATGAAGTGGTAATGATGACAAGACAAGATCAACACCATCTGTGTTTTTCTGTTTCCTATTGATTTTGAACTGCAAAATATCAACATTCCCTCATTTCATCTTCTAATTTTTCAATGTTATTTCACATGGTATTTCAAGATGTATTTATCATAATCACTGTGTCACAGGAGTAAATTTTCAGGAATGGTTTTTAAAAGTCCTGTCTTATATACTGACCACACAAAATATGTTAATTTTCCATTCCTTAACAGAAAGAGATGCACCCATTCAAAAAAAAAAAAGGTTTAGTCACTTTTGTTGCAAGATTACCACTGTATGCAAAATGTTATTTGCATTTCAAAATACAACATATATGGCATTTCAAAACAACTTGTTGTCTCCCTTAAGAATAATTTTTGTATTTAAACATCTAATTTTTTTACGCCACATCACAATCTATAGACCAAAATCCATAGTCAATGTATTGAATCTTTTCAACACAAAAGGGTGAAAAGTATTCTTGATGGTGTCTTTACATTATTGGCTTGCTGAGAGGCACAACTCCTAAAAAGTGAGCTTTTTTGTGTGGTAAAGAACAAAATATAAACATTCTACATGCAGTCAACTGATAAAAAATACAACAGCTGTAATAACATGGCACAACAAAATTAAATATTTGCCAAGTATTTCAGCTATTATTCAACGACCTCATACACAACAGAATTA
This sequence comes from Lingula anatina, assembly GCF_051362555.1. Lineage (NCBI taxonomy): Eukaryota > Metazoa > Brachiopoda > Lingulata > Lingulida > Lingulidae > Lingula > Lingula anatina. The sequence goes on from NC_141769.1 coordinate 8,053,841, forward strand.
TATTGTCATTCAATTCTTTCACAACAGGTAACAATCAACTTATGTTTTTATATTATCATATAATTTTCCTTTTTAAATATGATCATTTAATCTATCGAGTATGGACTGCACATTATCAAAAGCAAGGTGAAGGAGTAAATATTTCAGTGTCTCAGACCCCATTCTCATCAGTCTACATGGATTGACCCAATCTGCAGGAACTTGTTGAGTGCAATCAGCTTAACTGAATGACAAACGTCTTTTTTTTTTCAATGCACTTGTGTCATCACCAGCTTTTCTGTATTCTACTTAACACAAGGGGGAGGTGTAATAATCTGTAAGACCCCATTTCCAGAGATTAGATCGATCTACTTTAGATCGACCTAACTCCCTGGGGGTTCACGCTAAATAGCTGTCAGCCGAGCGGACACGAAAGTTAATTACCCCCTTACAGCTTGTAGTAGGCAGGACAGACATTTAAGCTGGATTATCTGACAGTAATCTAGTGAGACTCCCCGCGGGGATAGATCGATCTAAAAGCTCTGGGAATACAGCCTTAAACTGTTTGCAGTTAGCAATAGTCCCAGTAGAGTTGGGCCGATCCTTGTAGATTATTGGAATGAGGCCTAAAATAAGACAGTGGGTTCACAAACTTTGCTCATAAACTGCCCCTAAACAGACCCCAGTCTATTTCCATAGAATTTGTTCATGCACAGCAATGAAGAGTTTGAACCCAAATTCTTCTTTTTGAATAATGCCAAATGTTTATTTTTCCAATTCAAACAACTTCATAACTTTCTCACCTGAAGCATATGATGAGCATTCATACACATATTATATTTTGTATTTACCCTTGATAATCACTTTTGAAATGTTCTCATTTTTAACAGGTGTATCTTACATAAGATCTGGAAGTTTATTTTGATAACCTGTGTTAACACTAATTTCAATTTAAAGCAAGCATGGGGATGGATTTGTAAAGAAAGTATAATACAACTGTACATTAATACTTACAGACAGACATATATCGCTTCACATCTCAGGCAATGACAGTTTATTTGCCTAATAAGACTTAATATATTTATCAGCAATATTTTCCTGACTCATTAGTTTTAATAATAAGGGGTGAAACAGAATCATTAAGGCCTTCTGCATACAAATTGTACTCACTGTTGGTCATGGTAAAACTGGCCATCCATGTAAAACTTACGAAATCAACATACACTGTGTTTCAGAGCAGCATGTTTGTCTCCCCTAATAATAGCATCTCTAAGGTAACAAACAGATACTGCTCATTAAGTGAACAATTACGCACACCACTTATTGTTTAGTCATGAGAACATTTTCCATCAAGCTATTCAAGAACACCATTCATCTTCATAAATAGATATTTTACAAGTGGACAAGATGCCTACTCAAAATCTTATTGGTGCCATTGAATCTAGATTGCTTTCATAAAATTGGGCTAATGCTAATAAATGTTAGGGCAATAGATATTCAACTCATATTATATATTACTTTACATTGCTGCTTTGCTCTGCACTTACAAGAAGTGCTGGCTGTCTGCCTATGCCCTGATTTGAATGTATTGGAAAAAGCAAAGTTTATCTTTTCAATTAAGTCATTTAACAACCTTAGCCTGTCATCAACTAATCCTTCTGATTGATTTAGTACTTAAATGTTGACTTTTAATCAGAATCTTTCTAAGCAATCAATATTCTGAAATACTTTTGCAAATACATTCAAACTTGTTCTTTAAAATCCAATAGTCAGAAGCTATAATGGGAGATTTATTCATGCTTGTACCTGTATGGCCTACTTTTTGAATATAAAGTAACTGGTAAATGTTAACTAAAACAATGTAGACAATGTAAAAAATCGTATTATCAATCTTACACTTTAATTTTCTTTTCATTTAAGCCAGGGTGAACTTTTTCAACAAATCTCTAATGAATTATTTGATTTAATTGAATTTATACCCTATTTTATGTAATTTAAATATTTTTGTTATTTGGGTACTGCTAGATGTAGAGAAATTGTAGTGTGCCCTCTGCCTTTTTTCCTTGAATTTTTGTATTTTTGCTTAATTATTTTATCAACTCACCTTATTTCTTTTTTTCTGTTATTAAAAGTTGAATTTGAAACAAAGTTCACAAAATATTAAATGTAGAATATTTTGACTCATTCCAAGAATCACTCATTCCAAGAATCAACCTGTCCAAAATCATTCTTTCCAGAGTATTTAGAGTATTTGATATTACAGGTCATGAAACCTATTTTTAAAAAGATATCTGCATATTGCCAAGACAACATAGAATATTTTAACAGAGAAAAACATGTAGTTGGGGGAAAAAAAGCTAATTTTTTCATCCTCCAAAGTACACTGCATATATATATTCACTACATTCAGTCTGGGAGGTTGGGGTCATGTTGATACTCTCCCATACCGTTACTCCCCCACACCGTTACTCCCCCGCACCGATACTCCCCTGCACCAGTAAATTTTTGAGTATTATGCGCATTGATACGACCCCACACTGATAGATCCCCCCATTGATACATCTTCAGTAAAATTGCCGATGTAGGCACACCGTTACTCCCTCACACCGATGCTCCCTCACATCATTCCTCTCTCACATCGCTTCTGCGGGGGAGTATCGATGCAGGGAAGTATTGGTGCAGGGATATACTGGTGTGGAGGAGTATCAGTGCGGGGACATACAGGGATGTAACCGGGAGGTTAACACTGGCCCTATACCAAATGCCAGCAAAAATATATGAAATTTTCTGAAATTTATTCAGTCGATGCCCAATAATTACTGGATTTTTTTTTTTTTTGGGTCCAAAACCCACAGAGACTTCTTGGCACAGCTAAACTTAAAATGGCACAGGGGCATATTGATGCAGGCACAATATGATTATTTTCCTTGGTAAGTAATGATGTAGGACATATAAAGATGAGCCCCTTAAAATAAAACTGATTTCTCACAATCAGGATACCTCATTTGAGAAACGGATTAGCAGCAGTCATTCATTGTGCCTTAATGAGTTACAGTGTTACAGAAGGGCGAATTCATATGTGAATGGGGGGGGGGGCACTTGTTTCCTTACTATGTACATACAATTACAATATATAGAGCCTACCCCAATACAACAACTTTGCAGTAGCTTTGCATGATGAATTTTTAATATCTTTATTAAATACCTTGCTTTTCAGCATTTGTCCAGCGGCTTGGCCAACGAAGCCATGTGGAATGTCAGCTGTTTCTGTGTCTCCAACCCCATCGATCTGGGCCAGTGTCAGACGTCTCATATTTCTCGCATTTTCTATCTCTTGCAGTTCAGGATCCAGCTTCTTTGCCAATGTATATTTGGGACCCCCTGTTCGGGTTGCTGGCCTCGGCCCCAAAATATCATCAAGGGGTCCCGCTGGAGCAGCAGTCGCTGGACGACCATCATCGTACAAGCCTCTGTTGAAAGCTTTGTGGGTTTGTAGATTTGCAGCGGCCGAACTTGGGCGGATTTTTTTCTTAGTTGGAATCGGTATCGTGTCCGTCGGCATTTTGATCGGTACAAATAATTAAATCTGAATGAAAAGTAAGTAAAATATCTTTAAAACGAGCACTGAAGCAGTAACATGCGTTTGCTTTGCCAGTTCTCCATCTTTGACAGCCTTATCACAGCTACAAATGTAAACTTTGCTTCCGCAACGGATTGATGTTTACATGTCGGATTAACCACAGCATATTCGAAGTCTTTAAATGTTTGACAATCTAAGACATTAAAAAGGATGGCAGAGGCATATTTATCTAATATGTTGATCTGGAGACTAAAAATGCTATAGAAGAAAGAACGGATTAGTTTTAGAGCAGTTACCAGGAGACGACGTATTTATGCGCAGTACAGTGCAACCGACACAACCCCAGAACACCTGCTCGTCTCACCTGTAGCAATGGGCTTGAGTTTTCAGAGGAGGGCATCTAGTCTGGGTAGTCAGTCAATCGTTAGTTGATGATGAAGTTTGTCCTTTTTAAAATGATTTTACTCAGTATTGATTATTCGTTGCACGTTAAATATATCATATGAGTTTACTTGTGGTTCTCATATAACTTTAGGCTCTGAAACCTGTTGAACTGCTGAAGCAAACAATAAGCCTTTTCTGCGGTTGTCAAGAAACTAAAATGTATTTTATAATAAAATCTTATCCATAAAATTGCTGTTTATCGACGGCCAGAGTTCAAGTTAACTTAGATTTGCAGAAACCATATGGACTTTTGATATGGGCTCTAGAAATTATTTACTTCTAAGTGTTTTTGTTATTGCTACTTTGTTCAGTTATTTTTTTTTTCTACGATCAAGATACTTATATAAGAGTCATTTTTAATATATAATACACCATTTTCAAACTTAAAAAAAAAGTTTCCTTGATAATGACATTTTATTTTTGGTCTTTACTGTCACAGTTTCCTGTTTAATGTAGTGACAACATTGATTTCTTCAGAAAATGTTATAAATTGCTGCCCCACGATTTTTTTAAAGGGAATGTGCCCGGAGAACGCCCACCTTTGGCATGCTTTCAATTTGATATTCTGTTACAATTTTGAACCTATAAATACCTTCCGTGTATAATATACCACAGCTAAGAGCGTTTGACAAAGTTTTTGACATTATTTTATTATAAACATTTGTGAACAATCAACACAGTTTTACTTGCAAGGCAAGTGGAACATTTAGGTTAGTCTGTCATAACCATTTGCATTATGCAAAGAAAGCAAATTATTATCAGTCATAAATACAGAGTCATCAGTTCACATTAAGAAAAATCCATGTTATTTTTTATACAAACAGAGACTATGACATGGATCTTAACTAAACATAAACCACTGAGGAATACAGAATATTGGGTAGGTGTGCAGAACCCACTCCTCCTCCTCGCTGCAATACTGAGTGCATAAAGCATGCTTTTATGGAGCTCTGTGTCTTAATTTCCCCCTCCTTTAGGAAGGGATGGGACTGAATACCCCACTGGGTTTAGAAAAGTGAATGAAGCAATCCACCTCCCATCCATAGCTATCATTACAGCACCAGGTGCATTACAGATTAATCAATTATACATTGTAGCAAGACAGATGATACTTAGATGTAAATAAATGAAAAGCTGTAAACGTATTTTGATCACCATAGGCTGCCAGTTGTGCAGCTCATGATAATTAAATAAACAAATAAAAAAATAAGAAATACCATTTGTGCAGATTTATCCTTCTGAGAAATGGAATTTTATGAATACACATACTTTTAAAAATCAGATTCTGCCTTAATAAATTACATAACTTTTAGTAATAATAGTTTAAACAAAAATACTGATATGCAACACATATTACTTTGCCAAATCCCTCTTTAAAGTATTTTGTTGGGTTTTACTTCTTTAACAAATAATCTTATGATATGCTACATTTTTTAAACATTAATTTGAGAAATACAGATGAAACATTGCTCACGAAGACATTAAAATGCCATACTTGATTATGTAAAAGTATGTTATGGACATAGAGCTAGGCTAACTTTAAGGACAAAGAAAAGCATTAAACACTAAAAGAGTGATTCAACAGGTATTCTCATCAAATATCATGGATTCTTCAGGAATAAACAAAACTTTATTTTTTTGATTTGCTATGCATTCATTACCACCTAGTATCAGCAATTAAAATTAACAGAAACTTTCTGAGATTCTAGAGTTATTCTTTCAAAGTGTAAATGTAACATAATTTTACATAATTAAAACAAATGATTTTAGACTTTTTGAATCTTCATCATAAATTTAGGGTTCTTAATTTCATACCCGATTCAAAATTTCTACTAAATAAGAAAAAAAAACTTGTTCAACATCTATTGTCTGGATCTTTAAATTAACAAAATGTGTTAACAGTAAGTGGATTGGCATACCGCATAGAGAAATAATACTTAAAGGCAGATATTGTGATACTGATGGCATATTATGTGAAACATTTTTCTTGAAGCTAATTTACATTGTGTCCCATTATATGAAAAAAACTCCAACATTCACAAGCATTCTTTGATTTGTTAGCGGCATGCTTTTTTTCACTGTACATATTCATGATTTTAAAAAATAATTTATAAAATGTTGACATGATTTAACTATGAAACAAACCAAAAATATTAACTAAATTCAGTATTTAGAAAACTACCATCTTTAAAATTATTTAAGAAATAAGTTTCCCAAAAATATACTTCTATCAAAAGCTGGTTTCCATTGCTTATCCTGTTTGTGGATGGATTTTTGGTATATGGTCATAAGGTATTGCTTTTGGGGGTGGACAGTACAGTGAAATGGTTGTCCTTATAGATGTCAAGTTGAAGCAACAACTGAAAATTGTCTAGACAAACCTACTAAAGAAATAAAAAATAACCATAGTTTTATATTTTATCGGCAGGATTCTGATCAGGCGTATCTGTTTTAGTGACTTCTCCTTTATCATTCTCTTGTGGTGACGGAGATTCTCCACTGCCATCAAAGCGTGGCCAGCAGATATTGTATGTTTCCTCCATATTTAAAAAGGATCCTGGGAGAACAGGAATATAGTCATCAAATTCATAACCATCTGCTGAGAAAACGTCTGATGGAGTGGATGTTTTTGATTTGTTTGAAACTGGTGGCGTTCCAGGTATTGGGGGTAGATGACGTGGCCTAACTGGGGGAGGACTTTTCATTTTGAGTTTTTCAATAGCAACTTGGTCTTCAAGTACGACACCATTATTATGAGGGTTTCCCACATTGGATTTTGTGAGTGGCCTCACTGGCAATGTTAATTTTTTTGTATCGGGTCTGGACTGAAAAATGGAGGAGTATGGCTTGGGAAATTGTGGCTGAAATGTCTGCATGTGGAACACCTCCCTAGGTGGCACCACTGACTCCCCACCTTCAGGTGTGGTGTGAGGAGTGATGCTTTTCCCATTACTGTCTTTTGCTTTCAATTTGTCTGAACTCTTTGATTTTTTCTTTCCAGATTTATCACTGTCCATTGTGCTGTCTTTACTACTGGAACTATATCTTTTCAGAGATTTTCCCTTGTCATCTGGCTTGGTGTCTTTAGGGGTATCTTTAGCTCCACCATCTGATGATGGGGTTGGAATGTGAGATTGAAGCACCTTGGGTTCCTGGTGAACCCCAGGGGATGTACTCCCCTCAGGAATACCGGGCGGGGTTTTCTGCTTGTCCCATACCTCAAAATGAGGGGAAGTAGCATTTAATGCTTGAGCCGCTGGAGTGTTTGGTCTATTTTTTGTCTTCTTGAGCTGATCTGAACGATCCGAAGTAGACCCAGGAAGTGGAATGTTCTCGTTTATTGTTTCCATAGCAACAGGTTGTTGTTGTGAATGTGAAGATAAAGACGGATCATCTTGCTGCTGGTGATGTTTATGACTCTTTGATTTCTTTCCATGTCCCTTTCCTTTACTTCCACCTTGGCTAACATGTTTGCCATCAGGGTCTACTGTGTCTAGTGAATGTAATGCAGGTTTAGGTGTGCCCCGCCCAGTTTTTTCAGGTGGTGGGGTGGGTTGTCCCCTCTTTCTACCATGTGCGCCCCCATAGTTTTCACGACTGAGCTTATGATGCAAGTTAGGAGATTCACGATATTGAGCACGGTCTCTCCTGTGTGCCACAGGGGAAGCCCCATACATGTCTCTTTCTTTTATTTTTTGTATGCTAGGTGAAGCCCTGACATATTCTTTTGTGGGACTGTGTCCCCTTGTCCTTGCCATTTCCTTCGAGGGACTTCTGTCTAAAGTTCTGTTGATGTCTTTAGTTGGACTTCTCCTAACTTGTATAATCTCTTTCGTGGGACTTTTAACTGGGCTCTTGGCCCTTCTGTCAGATCTTTTGATATATTCATAGTTATGTGGTTGTGATTTATTATGGTGATGGTGGGTTGGAGAGATCATGCCATCTCTTTCACCTTCACCCCTGTCTCGATGCCTGTGTCTATGATGACGGTGCTCTCGCCCTATCTCCTCATAATCATCATCATGTCTACGCCTGTGTCTGTGACGTTCATGTCTGTGATTTTCATAATCATCATCTGAATGTCGTCTTGTGCGAGATTTGTGTTTATGAGTTGGAGACATATTCTCAGGCATTGGACTCGCATGCAGGAACTTTGCATCATGTACAAAGTCATTTTCTGTTGCATTAACAGCATAGGGACTTTTCACAGGGCTGCACGCAGGGTGTGGAAGGCTTTTTGACCTTAACTCTTGGTGGGGTTGATGAGATGGTCCTGCCTCAGCCATGTCAATCCCTTCCCCAAGTAGAGAATTGTGGGAAGAATGTAACGACTGACCTCTGGATCCCAGTCTACAGTTAGCACCTGTGCTTTCCTTGGTTGGAGACTTCTGAAGGTTAGTGTACTCATTACAATTAGTCTCAGAACGTGATACCATCAGAGCATACGGCGTGTCATTCGGAGTCTGTCGTCCTGTTGGTTTGTAGGTCACTTCAGATGATGCATTCCTTAGTGCAGATCTTTTTGCTGCAGATGGTATGAATCCGTTTTCCTCAGTTCTTGTGAGTGTGTATCCATACTTCTTCCTACGGCGCCTCCAGACACAGTGATGGAGGGCAAATATGGAAGCTGCTAGAACTATAGCACAGCACAGTGTAATGGCAACTATGGTTATGGTGCTTTTCCAAGTACCACCCTCTTTAGGAGATCCTGACACAAAGCTCTCTGGGATCACAGCAGCTGAAAATTAAAATCACAACCATATCAACAACTGGTGTACCAGTTACTGGCTTAACAATCCTGAACAATATTGATAAATGTAATCTGCATTCACTATGGGAAGTTTTCTGGACATTTTGAATTATGAATATATGTGCAACATTAAGAAAAGAAATTAATTCAACTGAAGAAATAAGTACCTATCAGTATGTCGAATAGAAGTACGTAAATGTTGTGTGTGTGTGTATATATATATATATATATATATATATATATATATATATATATATATATATATATATATATATATATATATATATAAAATTCATGGCTTTTTATCTAGAACAAATCCTCTACAACCTACCAACTGTGCTGTACTCTGCAATGAACCCATGTCCATTCAATCCTACCGCAGGCTTCCCATCACTCCGTGAGATCACAAACTCCAGTAGTAGGATGTTACCAGATGATACTATAGTCTTAGGCAACTGGCAGCCTGTATGATAAACAAGCAACTCAGACATCTGCTTGTTGCCATCACGGACCTTCAGCCATTGTACATTATCCATCAGGTTGAATTCTTTGAACTCAAGCCGAATACCCTGCCCCTTCTTTGTCTCGATCACCCAGCGACTATCGCCCTTACAGGCTGACATGGCAACTATTTTGCCACTTGGGTCCTTCAGGTGACAACCACATGCACAGGGGGGAGGGGGTGGAAGCTCCGTGGTGGTTGGAGGTTCTGTGCTTCGAGAGAGACCTGAAATATTGAGGATGTAATTTTCAGGTGGTAAAAAGGAATATTTAAATTGTAATTGTTGAAACCTTTACATGCAAGTGTCAGACACACTGGAAAAGAGTCAGTTGCCTAGCTTGCAGACATGTTATCTTTTTAATCATGGAATATTTGTTGCAAAACATACAGAAAACATTGTTAGAAATATAGAACTTAAAAAATCTTTTCTCTTGCAAATAAAAAAAATGAAAGGTTTTTTTTCTACTGTTTTACCAAGATTTGATTTAAGAAACATTTCACTTTAAATGTTTACCTGTGACAAGGATTTAGATTTAGAGGAAAATGTGACCATTTTAAATGATTGTGTTAGTTGAGACATGGTATTGCAGCTGGTTGTTTTTGTGATTGTGTTAGTGCCTGTATATTTGCCTTACACTTTTACATGTCAGCGAATGAGTTTTTTAAAAATAGGTTTCAATAATATTGTACAAATGAGTACTTTAAAACTAACAGAAGCATTAAACCATTTCCGTTGCATTTCGTGCACATTCCCATATCCATATCCCACATCCAACCCAAATTTTAAATCAAAGAAAAGTATATTAATCTGCCCTCCTACTCCCACCTAGAAAAATTAATTAAAAACAAATAAACAAAAAAAATAAATAATGAAAATAGTCCCAGTATAAGTAACCGAACCATGGTCATATATACTATAAAATATCCCAAGCTGCCCAGATTTTGCAAGCACCATACTGTGCTTTATTATAGAATTAACTTTTAGAATTAAAGATTGATCTGCGTACCAAAGCCAGACAAATTGTCCGAAAATGTTTTATCTGATGAACTGGATAAAGTCAAACACCAAAAATATATCTTCATACAAAATAAGATCAATGACAATGATTCCATTTCATCTCACTCCAGACAAAATCAATGATGTTCATTATTATCTGATTATAGTCTTAGTAGTACACTATTACTATTTTACAACTGAGAAGTTCAGTAAGTACGTCATATCGATTTCATGTCTACATGATACACTTCCTTACAACGTTGATTGCTAAATCATAATCCATTTGTAGATTAAGGGCAAGACAAATAAATTGTTTTTTTCAATTCTCCAATAAATTATTTTAGTAGACAGTAATACAACATTATCACCCAGGACAAAAAATGTTTAACTCTATTTTCATGTTCCTAAATGCCAAAATAAGATCTTTATCAGAAAAGTCTGCATCACAAGATTACAATACTTTTTGCTTGAGCATTCTGATTGTCCTCTGTTATACCAATTAGCAAATTCAATCAGGTCAACCTCGAGAGAAATCACAAGAGGATCATTGTCTATAAACTTCTGCACTCCACCTGGGGACAAAATGGCCTAGGGGTAAGGTTATCGAGAATTACCATACCATGACGCATATCTCAGAAAATAATAGTCACCAGTCAGTCAACATGTGCATTTCAGTCAACAAGTCATGCAACTTCAATTGCATGTATGTTTTCATACTAATATGTACTGAATTTCAATTTTGGAGTCAACCAGTACATTCCCATTTATTATTGTATTTTAATATTTTTAGAAATAATGTTTTTATATTGAGGAAAGCTATAGCGTGACTGTGTGTGTGTGTCTTGTGGGGGGGGGGGATCAGACTTTTAGATGATATTTTATATATTTCTAATAACTGTATGGTCTTCTAATAAACAGAGAAGAATGACATGGAAACTCAATTGTGAGGGGTTAAGTATCAAAAGTGGGGTTGAAGAAGGAGTTTCATTACAAAAGAGTAATAAAACAACTACATGCCATATAATATTACATACAAAATAGGTCATTCAGTGCATTCTCATTTATTTTTCTCGAAGTCATAAATTATTGGATTAATTCTATAATTATAATTACAATATATTTTGGGTTTATTTAGTGTATGGGGAAATTTATTTTCATGACTTTGAGGTGATCTGAAACTGTATTATATTTTAAAACATTTCTTTATATCCTTAAATACGTATGAAGGGGAGAGAAGGAGAGATAAAGATGACAAGACAAATGTGGTGGGATGAAATGTTGTAAGGTTACAGGTGGAATCTGATTAGAAATTATCTTGCAGTCATCAAGTGCAAACGATAAAAATGCTCAATTCTTTTACTTAATGGCTTGTTTAAACGAAAAGATATACCGCAAAACTTTATTAATGCAAAAGAGAGAGTGAGACAGCAACAGTCAGGCAAAATTACCACAACATCAGCAATTTCAAACATTGACACACCCTCAGAAATTTCCACTCACTAGAATTAAAGAACAAAATCAACTAAACTGCAATCAGTAAAATCAAGAGTTGATTGGCCATGCCACACCCATGAGAGTGGTGGTTGTGGAGTGGGGGTGGGGGTGGGGGGAGTTGGGGGGGGGGGAGGAGAAGAAGTGCATTTGGGGGAAGGAGCAGAGGTGCATTTCCAGTAGAAGTGTCCAGGCCCCACTACATACATTACATGTAGTAACTTGCCTGCTGGCACCAAATGATGTATTATAATAAACTGCCAGTCTGAATATATGTAGTTCTGCTTATCTAACCTTTTGCAGTATACTTACGCCTGCAGTCCACAGTGCAATCTTCCCAGATGATATTCTCTCCTTTGCAGAATTTGCCCCCTGGGGATGGGGTGGGGTTGTTACAAAGACGGTAGCGGCTGTGCTTCCCCTTGCCACATGTGGCCGTGCACTCTCCCCATTCAGACCACTCACTCCAGTTACCATCCTCTACAGGTGCTGCAATTACAAAATATAATACCATTCATTGCCTTGGTTTCTGTGAATGGTTTTGGAACATTTCATTAAATTAATTAAAACGTATGTTAGAAACAATTTGATTGAAGGTAAAATAAAATCAAAAATAGGAAAACTGTCGTGCCCAACACCTCCCTGCTTTGATATATGTCAGGAAAAGAAGGAAATAATGATGCTTAATTCTAAACTTGTTTTGTTTCTAACTCTGGAAAATAAAAGAAAGATCCTGTAAATATAATATTGCCCCCATTCTGATAATTCTGAAATGAATTTTTAAAACAAATTAATGTGGTTTTGAGACTTTTAAAAATGCTTCTGAAAACAATACAGGTAGCTGAAATCGTAAGTAGAAATCAAATATGCACACATCTTTTATCCGCCATTAGGCATTGTGTAAGATGCTGGAGTGAAATGCCCCATGAAATGCATAATGTCATTATCAATACAATCATAATGGAACTTTTAATTATTGATGAATGTTAATTGCCTAACATGTAACTTGAATAGTAAATTCCTATGCTAAATGTTTTAGAAGCAGAACACTCCTTGTTTTGTCCTAGCAAATGGTGGATGCAAAGTCTAATAAATAAATAAATAAATAAATAAATAAATAAATAAATAAATAAATAAATAGAAAGAAGTGTGGCAATAATTTGTTCCAGTTATTTTTTTATAAATGTTGATGAACAGAGATTAACTCATCAAGCAAAAATGAACTCCACTGTGTGATCAAGGTGAAAAGTCAACGTGAAAAGTCAAATTACATAGACATAAACTTTCACAAATTGCATGATTTTGTTGGCTTACAATTTGTTTGCAGAATAATCTGAAATTGAGCTGACAGAGCTTGGTTTATGCATTTTGAAAGATACTTGAAAGGAAATGTCACTGGCAAGTCCATGATCTTTTCTTCACAAGAAAAGGCTGTTTGTTCTAATCCACAAAAATAACTTGATTCAAAACATAATATATTTTGTCTATTATACACCTGTCTTTTGGTTGTATAAAGGACATTTCTTTAATTCTTTATCTACATTAAAAATAATCCCTGCTTTGTCATTTTAAGGCTCAGAAAATGAATGTCAACAACAGTGGCAAGTAAATGCAAACATTCTATTTCATCATTCAAATTTAATGTGCAAGAAAAAATTAAACCTTTAAAAGAAAATGTAATCTCTACATCTTAACTTTCAAGCCATGAAAAATAGATTAATACTACACAGAAATAAAATTGATACACCCTTTTCTCTTATATAAAGACAAGCACTCAGATCTTCTTTCAGGTGTATAACATGCAATGACACATCCCCTGTGCAAAAAATCATGACAGTATTAAATCTTCAAATTGCAATTTTGCACCGCCATCATCATTATCGTCATCATCAATGGCCCCCAAACAAACAGGACCCCTAATGGGGTTTCATTAAAGGAAGCAGGTTAATTGATTTTAATGGCATCTTTATGAAGAGGTTAATAAGATAGAGGAAATGCTTTTGAAGCCCTGATATTTTCTTTTATTATCGGGGATAGTTCAAAGGAGGTATGGTTACCTAAGGAATGGAGCCTTTGTGGAGACGTAATTGCAAGGTACTTCGTTTCTTTCTTATGGCACTGTGTGCAAAGAGTAACAGTATTGCAGGTATTTAGAATGTGAAATCAGCAGAAACAGGAGCTCATATTTTTAGGGGGAGGGGGAGGCAGAGGAAGCATTGAAGAAGGATTGAGAGGGAAGGAAGGACAGAGCTCAACTAAGTTTTAACTTGCACAGACAAATTAAGTGAAAGGATAAAGGTGGAGAACAAAAAAAGTAAAATATAGAAAACTATTAAAGTTTCCCCTGTCAGCATGGGCGGATTGAGACCGTCTTCTGGGTCTTTCAAACAATGGTCAGATTTATAAGTTTACATTGAAGGGTATCTATTTTTTCTGTCGGAAGACAGTCAAAAATGGAGGATGGATCAACAAAGATAATTTGGAAGACTGTCAGAAAATATCTCTGGATCCGCCCCTGTCTGTGTACATGTGGAAAGCTCAAAATGGTAACTTTGAAAGAAGATTTTGTATGCCCAACTTCATTAGAAACTTTCAACATGGGTACCTTCTTTTAAAGTTTTGCAAATATGTTCGAGATACATAATTTGGACTGACCCTATCAGTTTTATCTTTGATTTTATTCAAGACATTATTATTTCAGACTTGACATAGGCAAACGCCAGAGAACAGACACACTTGTTCTCTGATGATCTCCTGAATAAAGCTGGCCTAATTCAATAAATCTTCAAAATTATCTAGAAAAAAGCTTCTGCTACATGGGTATTTCAATGATTTTAGCCCCTAAAAATGGCGTGCAGAGATGTCACATAAGAAAATGCAGGACTGGAATGATTCATGTTACTCTCCTGCCTATTCCTCCATCCTTAAATGGCAAAATGTGTCTTGAAATACAATGTCAGGATTATAGAATTTGACTTAGGAACAGAGCAGCCTTTTTACCCCATTGTAGCAGAATAAAAAGCTTAATCCAAAGAAGGGATTACGATACTGCCTTTTTCAACCTGTATTCTAAAGCTTTGGAGATAAGAAGATGAAGATAGGCTTAGGTAGCGCTGATATCCAGATTGGATTCCATATCAACTGATTCTGATCGGATAAAGCTATTAAAAGACATTAGATTTAATGACATGAGTTAGAGAGTTTCAATACCTTTGATTACTCTTTTTGTTGAATCGAATAAACTGACAAAAAAGTGTGTCTAAGCTTTTAGCAATATTTCACAAAATGAAGTTACAGTTTATTGTGTATTTCAATACATTAAAACTATCCAAACCCTAACTCTCTCTTTCTCTGTCTTGCTCTGAATTCAAATATTTGAATTTGTATGGCATAATTAAAATCCTGTACTTAGCTAGAAAGTATTGACAGTGATACAGCATCACTATCTCCTGTCTTAATTGTTCTACTGTTCAATAAATCAGTACAAGCCTGAATAGAGAGGAAGTTTCAAATGATTCATCATCCGAAAGTAAGTCTGATATCATTTCAGTCTTTTCTAATCACCAAACATTATTCCATTAGCAAGTAAGGTGCTACGGTGCTGATGCATGTATTATGGCCTGTCGTAATGCATATATCGAGTGCTCCAGTAACATGAAAACTCAGGGGGATTTTATTAATTTTTCATCACTTGAGAATGACATCGTAATTGGTTTAATTTGCAACCACTGGGTATAGTAATTGCTTAAATTCAAAGTGTTTGCAATTTGCAAAGGAATGCTCACTCAGTCGTGAAAATCAACTTAAATTTGTAAAAATCCTTCATGAAAAGAATAAAGCAATGCATTATTGGATCGATAGTGATACACTCTACTGTTTTGATATGCTCTGACAGTAACACGCACACACACGCACATGCATATACTTGTGTACATGCTCACACATGTAGACAAATATACTCCCTCTTCTCATCTTGCACAAACACTTTAGCCCATCCTTCTATTTCTATTATCATTATTTTGTCATTTAGATAATAAAATTTAGAAGTTTTCTTCGAGAGAAAATATACTGCATCCATATCATTATGTCACACACTGATAGATGATTCACTTACCATTTTTCCCCAAGGAAAAAGCATGAAGAAATAGAAAGAGTGATATAATGTTAGCTGTGTTAATTATTTCAAATGACTCCATTAGTTCTTTAACAACAAAATAATATTATTTAAAAAAATACCAAAATGTTTGGACATGTGAGAATATTTCAATATGCTGACTTTATGTAACAGTGCATTCAACATTTTTTTTTTTTTTTTTTTGAAAAATTGATAGTAAAACCACAACAAATACATCCATGCAGGAAAAATGCATGCATAAATAAAGGATTGTTACCAGGCATACTAAAACAGGGCACACAATAAGTTGATGAAAAATAACATGAATGTCATATATACTTGTATATTTATTTAATTGCAATATCACACAGACACAGGCAGAGAGAAAAAGTGGCAAGATAATACAATTCTAGGTCATCTAAAAATTAATTGGGGTATTTGTCCTACACTTAACTAAAATATTTTGACTGAGAGTTGTAAGGAGGGGGTCTCTCTCTGTTGTTCAGTCACCTGATGAAATGAGTTTGACCAATTTTTCGTCTTTGGTATTCATGGTCTGAACCCACCACTTCACTGAACCAATAATAAAGTTACAAGAGTACTTCCTCTATAACTGATAAAATGATGCACTGCTTACGCAACAATGACATCAGCAGAAAGCCTGATTTATAAAACTATCCCTCGTTGCAGTACGTATCATCCTGTGACTGGCGTCTCTGTACACTAATCTATACTGCATATACCACTGAACCACCAGTTATGCAAGGGATTTGGGTGTTTACAAAACTGTATCAATAAATTTTCTCTGGTATTTTGAAACCACTTTCTCCTTTTCTTTTCTGACAAGTTGTTCAAGATTTATCTTCTTCCTCTTGTCCTGTTCTATGATTTTACTACATAATTATGAAATTCCTATTTATTGAAATGACAACTGTGCAATTTACTTGCATCTTAACTTTCATGCTGTAACAGTTCTTTTTTGTAACATTTTTATGTTTTAATAAGTGTTATCTAAATATTCTAATAACATATCTTGAGGAGAAATCATTTTGAAAAAGGTTCTTTCCTTTTAAAAGTTTTGTGACTTTCTGCTGTACTTTTTTTCTCCATTTCCTCTGTAAGTTCCTCCCGTTACCCTGTTTTCATTTCACATTAAATGTATCAAAAGACTCCACATCTCAGCTGTCTGCTTCAGAACAATATGTGGAATGATTAGTTTCCCCTTTGCCTTTTTGATGCTGAGAACTGAATAAAGATGTCTAATCGGGCAGACATTTCATTTCGCACATCCAAAAGCAAAAAGGTTGCCACACGAGAGGGTTAAGCACTTTAAAAACTTTTTATGGCTGGAAGGAATAATGCATTCTTATGTGAATAATCACAGCCATTAACGGTGTGCCAAGAATGGTCAGATAATGAAATTTATTTCTGAAGAATTCAACTTTAAATCATTATTTTTTCATTAAATATCTAATTTTGCAATTTTCTTAGTGCCTTGTACCAAATTAGTGATAATTTCTTAAGTAAACCTAAACCAACAACAAGAATTACAGTTCATTTTTCTTTAAGAAAAGAAAATGGAAATGATCACTCTGACAGCCATGGCAGACTGAATGACCTTAAAATTGAACTTCTCTCCAATATTAAGTTATCACATTCCCACTTCATTCTTTATGAAAGAAATAACATTGCACAGCAAAAGGAGGAACAAATTTAATTCCAAGATGTATTGGTGCACTACTGTGTCAGTTTTTGGTATGTCAGTACTGATGACCTCCAAAGAAGTTTTTTAAAAAGTGCATACTGAAAGACACTTCTGATATTGCCACTTGAGGCTGTTTGAAACTGAAAGGGATTTGATGGACTTGCTACAGTATGTATGTAAAAACAATACACCATTTGTATGGAGGTAAATTGTGTTTATGTTACAAGTTTGTCCTGAAATGAACTTCTGTTACTCATCTTCCATCATTTGATTGTGAAAGATATTGCAAAATTAACTCTGATAAAGATGTGCTAAGATGAAGAACAATACAGCATAACTACTATTGTTACAGTTATTGTAAATTGTGTTTAGCTTTAATTTTCTCTGTTGTGGCTTCATTGCTTGGACTCTCTTTTCTCTAGATGACTAACCAATCCCTTGTTTTCCATAAAGTCATGAAGAGAAAATAATTCACCAACTTGGCAATATGATTAGCAACTTGGCCTTCCCTTGTGCAAACCTTTATGAAGATAAATGGCCAAAGGCCCATCAAAAACCTGCAAGTTGTTTAAAGCTGATAATGAAATAAAAAAATCTCTGATTGTAGTTGGTGTAATCTAATAAAGAGGTATTGGGAAATTATTGGTAGGTGTGATTGATTGCCCAGAAGGTTTCACTGGTGTTGTGTATCAAAGTTCAATATATATGTGCATTCAGTCATTTTAGGGACTGGCTTTGGTCTAAACGATGTCAGAAATTAAAGATTGTCATATGATGATGTTATTAACACCTAGGACAGGTCAGTTCTGGTTGAAATAAGTTTTGCTCTCTTAAAAAAGAGAATAAAGGAAACTACTAGTAATCCATACATATGGCGGTCAGTGTGCATTTCATTCAACCATCAATAATTATTACTCTACATGCTAAGGAAAATTATTGAAAAAAAAAGTAAATCCCTAAATCCCAGACCACCAGGGGTTTTCTGTTGAAACTCTTTTTAACTCGTTACTTATCCTGTTTGACAAGAATATAGTAGTCCAGTGAACCGTACCAAGTACGCCATGTTTTCTGGTCCCGGTAGACCTCATCAATTTGCATACATTCATTGAGTAAACATTATTCGGTTAGATCTGATGAAAAAGCCACTTTAATGTGCTTTGAAATCTCGTGGGTGTGACTCTGATTGACTGTATAATGCCGAGAACAAAATGGCTACATAAATGGGTTTTGATTTTTATTGACTGCTAAAAGTTCAAGTAGAACTCTGGGAAACTGGACATATGTTGATTGTTTCCTTGGCTTGTGATGAGAGTAATAGCAATAGCTCACAAGCCTTTGGTGTAACTAAATGTAATGGAGATGACAGAAACTTCCGTCAGAGAATTGACTAAATACCTGGTATAGAAACCAAAATGTTCTCCATTCATATTACACAGCTTATGGTATTACCAAAAATTATTTTAATTTAACACATGCTTACTAGCATACTTAAAAAGAAAATAATAACAATAAATGATTTTAATGAGCACTTTATAATTTATTTATAATAGTATTAATTCTTTCAGAAAAAAAATTATTGAAGGGATAAAACTTCATTTTTCAGTGTTATAATTTGATTGTCCTCTCTAATGCTTTATCTTTTTAAAACTGGCACAGCTCAACAATTATGGAAACTTTAATAAATGAAATTTCACCTCCTCATGCAGAGACATTGATGTCCACACACACAAAGAGAGACGATATGGGCTTATATGAGTACGGTGGGTGTCCTCCTCTGCCTGAAAACCATTAAACTGTAATTAATACCTGGGACATTAGTAGCCATTCCAGGCCTCCCCTATCTGATATTTAATTAATTTTGCCAGAAGCTATCTTTTAATGTGTCTCTGCAACTTGAATGATGGCAAATGATCCGTTTGCTGCAGCAATATCTGAAGGAAGCAATGTGAAAGCTAATTTCTGTGCTGTTTTGATGCCAAACCTACGAATGATGATTCTTGCTATAGTTTTGAAACATAGGACTCCATTGATGGAAAAATTATGATATCAGCCACAAATTGAATATGTGTCCTAGGTTAAAGAGAAAACTACATTGTTGGTTATCTATCCTTTTCAGCTAGGAATAATGTATACCACTTTCACAGCAGAATTTTTCTGAGTGCTTTTAGCTAATTGATGGTTTCACGGCCTGTAGGTAAATTATTGCTTTAACACCTATCTTTACTATAGATGATTCAACACTGACATTGATTGATTGAGTTACATTATGACTGATATTATTGTCCCAGATCTGGATCTTGTGCTCTCAGTTTCAGGTGTGATAAAGCATACACCCTACCTGATTAATATTGAAAGCAATAGATGGAAACATGTCATGTCATTCCATGGTGACTTATGTCTTCTCTTGTAGACAATTATAACTTAACATCTAAAACCATTTTTTCATCAATCTGAAAACTTAATAATTGAACTCTTTTAGGAGTTAGATCTGTCAATTTTAGACATCTAACCCATATGTATTCACATATTTCTAACTTCTCATTAGCAAAAAAATAAAATAAAAATAAATAAAAAATAAATAAAATAAAATAAAAAAAAATCTGCCTTTTTAAAAATTCTGTATAAAGATTTGTCTAAGAACTGAGGCATGCATCCCACCTGTCCATATACCATATTTATCCTTTAATCATTACCTTTTCTTAGTTTGACTTGAACCATGCCAATTTTGTACCCTGCTGACAATGAAGTACTGAGTACAGCTTTCTTTTCTCCTTTCTTTCATGCATATTTTGTTTGTTTAATGTTAGAAATCAATCATAACAAATTTACCATGCCCACAAAAAAGGAAAACTGATTGCATTAGAGACAGTTCAATTGTCACTATATGAAATTGGCCACAAGCAGGCAAGTTAACTGAGAATTAGACATGTGGTAAAAAGTATCCTGTTCGGAAGCATTTGTATTAAAAGGGTTATATATCACCTGTATCTAAATAGTATTGAATAAGACAGAATAGAATATAGGTGAAACAACATATCTTTGTATCTTAAAATAGATTATTCTTATTGAAAATCAGTCTTAATAAATGATGGAGACTCAAATAGCGCTTCAGGTCATATGAAGAGATTCCTGTGTTATAAAAACTGGTCCAAAAAATGTTAAATTGATTAGTTAAATCAAAAAAATATTTTCCTCTGCACATTTTATTGTTCATATCTCAGGGTTTGTGAAAAATAATGAAAAAAATTGAATAAGATAAATCATAAAAATAATCACACATCCCCACAACACAAGTATGACATTTATAGGATTGCTTTTTATGCTGAACACTTAACTGGTGGTAACCTAATGTGCTTTCCTAATTCCACTGGCTTTGAGTTAAGTAGACATTTCCTACCTAAGCAACAATCGTTGTTCTCTCTGTGAAACAATGAATCATACATGATATAGCCATCAGTGAGGTAAATGATCTAACTGCTTTTGGAAATTAATGTTTTTCTGCAGTCCTGTTTCTTTAATGGCTTTTATATTAAAATATGTTATGATATATTTGGAAGGAACTAATTTTCGACATCACAAATCTTGCACTGTATAATGTTTTGTTTGCATTCTTTGATTTCACCAAAATAAACATAAAAATAATGTACAAAGAAGATTTGTTTGTTTGTTGTCTGCAGAAACATGTACATATCAATGAAAAATTAGCAGATCAACTGTTATATCTACTGATTCATGCATATATACATAAAATAATATTTTTTTGTTTTGTTTTTCTATATTGTATTTCAATGACATCAATGGCCAACTTTTTATAGTTATGAACAGTTATGATTGGCGATTACCTATTGAGTATTTCAATGCTAGCAGAGCACTTGAGAAAACTAGTGACATCACACACTGTAAGTCTCAGGAATTCATACAGATTAGATGGGACTTGTAGGTGTCACCTCCATTAATTAAATAAAAACAGATTTGGCTTTTTGTGACATGCAAAAAGATAATTACTGTCCAGTTTTGTACTTTAAAAACGTTGTACTGTGATATATTGAACAGAATTAAAGCTTGATGAAAACAAGTGAAGCTAAAAATCACTTAAGCAGAGGTGTAATATCTGTGTGCACTGCGATATTATTCAAGTTTCAAGCCTTGATATCAAAACCCTTTTCATTGGAGGTTTTATATCCTTTTTCTTTCAAGGTATCCCAGTGTTTCCAGTATGAATTTTCTAATACATTTTCAATGTTTTTCTAATTTCATATTTTTCATTTTTTTCCCCTTTGTCCTCTTTTCTACCCAAATAAAACAGAATTCAGATTATCCAACTCTAGGCAGTATTCTAAACATTTTCAACTTGGACTCCATTTATGTAATTGACATTTTACTATTATGATAAATTACCAATCATCACATTTTGAGAACTAAATTGTGGGTAACCCTGAGCATGTATTGAGCCCTGTACAGGAAGGTTTACCTCTGGGGTATGATTCAGCAGCAGCATCAAGATGTCACACTGGGTCAATGATTGATGCTCGCCAAGGACAATTAATATTATTGATTTTGTCTACCTTTTCTGAAATACTCACCTGGTCGCAGGCTGTGAGGTGTTTTATTGTTTGCATAGCAATACTATTAAGTGATTCTCAAAGTGGTCTTGATAAGAAAAAACTTGTCCAGAAAGCTGAGACAATTGAATGGTTTGAAGCTGTTTGCCTGTAAAAATATCATTTTAGTTATTTCTGGCAGTGAAAATAAAAGAAAGATAAAATCCTCAATGTTGTCACTTAACTGCTAATATGATGCTATATTATTGAATGTTTGGAATGTTGTCTCCAATGCGAAAAAGCAACACACATACCCTTACAAATTACTATACTTCAATGCATCTACCAACTTTTGCACCTGCCAAACTAATTAAATGTCTTATTTTAGTAATTTACATTTTCAGTGATATCTTTCTTTCAATTTATAATAGTACTGTAGTACCTTAAGGCAAGTTATCTGTAAGATGTTTCCACTTTGATTCTTTTTATAGCTTCTTAATTTTCTAATTAGGGTTTAATGCTATGCTCAGTTAAAAGTTGACATCAATTACAAGTGACAAAATGAAACTTGCAACGATTAACCTTTGCCAAGTGGCTATAATATTCTACTTAGCACCTCATTTGAATTGCATGTATGACTGCTGTGTCTTATTCTTTGTGAATGAGAAACACAGTTTATTTCAAGTCTGAAGATTTTTTTCTAGCTGTTAAACAACACATAATATTGTTAAACAATACGTAATAAAGGTAGTGTTTCAATTTCAGGAGCATTTCTTACCAACTGCTAAACAATGCATAATAACACACAAATTTTACCCTCTAACTAGAGGGAAAACAAGCAGCTACACTATATCCCTGACATACATTTGATACAAAATATCCTGAAATTTTATGTAATCTTATATGCACGTCTATAGTTATACACTATCCTGCTATTTAATTATTACAAGTAATTTTGCCTTGCGTAACCATTTGATAAATAACAGCATTGTGTTCAACAATTGCAATTTTAGGAAAGAAAGTTGTGGTTCAGGATATGTTATTATTATTATTATTATTATTATTATTATTATTATTATTATTATCTTGCTTGATGATATGTTGACATTAAGCCCCCCCCCCCCCCCAAAAAAAAAAAAAAAAAAGAAAAAAAAGTAATAATAATTTTTCTACATGTTTGCTTGTCAATGCCATGTAGTTTGACTGACTTGGTGGATTTTATATAGCCAGCATGTGACATCCCACTTAATAACTACATGCCACCCCAGTCACCCCTCCTCTCCAACACATCCCTAAAGACTAGCTCAACTGCATGCATGTACTGTACAGGTGCACAGTCTCCAGTGATGTGACAAAGACAGACACATGACATCAGTCTTATGTCACTTTTGCCTGATGAGATATAATTAAAGTGACTGCGGGTTTACCTGGCGGAGTTCAAAAGACACATTGTCTGTAGTCACAGACATGACATGTGTTCAGGCAGACAATGTTACTCTTCATGCAGAATATTAGCAGCATCCCCATCAGAAGTTATGATATCAAGACCCAAAAGGTTATGATCAAGATCAAACCTTAATGGTAAGCAATATCAGGAAATGGAATAAATGTGAAATTGCTCACCCCTGGCAGTTTAAGATGATTTTGAAAGAGAGAGAGGGTGGCACAGGAACAGGAAGACCCCCCCCCCCCCCCAATTAACTTGCTTATGTTGACTGTAGGTGTGCAAAATTATTTCTTTCTGTGGCTGAGACACTGCTCTCTCTCTCTCCCCCCCCCCCCCCTCCAGATGCAACTCTATCCAGTGTTGGCAAAACAATTAACTATATGACTGCATTCCTAATAAAATGTCTTTTCTCCAATGTTATTTTCATTGAGGTAAATTAATTCCCTTCGGAATATGTTCAAGACCAAGTGACTGTTTTTCACTTGGAAATATAAATATACTGTTATGATCTTACAGTAATTTCATGGCTAATTGAGTGAGCTAATGTCTAATAACTGGAGACATTTCTGAGTATATGATGATGAATTTGTGAGGGTTAGGGGTTTTTAAGTAATGATGTTATCAATTAATAGCTGTGTCCAAAATTGAGTAGTAGATGCAGACAAATTAAATATTACTTAATTGGTAATAGTATTTGGGTCTTGAACTGAATGCAAATAATGTCACTCTTTTCTTCACTCCTTTTTTCTCTCTCTCATTCTCTCTCTCTCTCTCTCTCTCTCTCTCTCTCTCTCTCTCTCACACACACACACACACACACACACACACACACACACTGTTTTCCCTAATTCTCTCATACGCATTTACATGCCTATCTTATCTTCTATGAAAACACATTCAATTTGAGCCTTTTAGCTTAGTACCTTGTTTTCTAGGTGAATTGCTTTAAGAAGCACTAGAGACAGTTTACACTGAGCAAATTCAACATGATGTAATAGGCTAGTACATCACTCTTGAATAATATTTTCCTTCTCTTATAATGTGTAAATGCATTAAGTTTAAAGTGATGTGATCAAAAATCCCCCTTTTGTACACACAAGTGATAGGATGCTTTAAATGTCTCAAATGCCATTTTCTCATTTATTGTCCTGGTTCAGTTTCAAATCCAAGCAGAAACTTTTTGCGGGGATCCCAGCTTGGTTAAAAAAGGACTGCACTTCATTAAGCACAAGTTGTACAGGCTTTTAGTGTGGATTTCCACTTCATTAGGTAAACATTGTGGTGGTGCTTTACAGAGTTCTTAATTTCATGTGCTAATAGAGTAGAGCCCTGGAAGACATTACTACTACATGGTATGCAATATCAATACGGGTTATATCCAGTTCTTTGACAGATTTTTAGCTTCAAGGAATAGATTGATTTTTTCACTATTGTTGAACATCCATCTGGAGTGCTTTGTAACTGGACCCCCTTTTTTCTAGTAGCCAATTAGAATGAGCACTAAAAATATATTTTGTTTTATGAGGGAAGTATTAAGTTAGTTATAGCTTCAATATTCTGTTTCTGATATTGGTATAACGGTTCTTTACAAATGAAGTGTTTTGTCAAAAATGAAAATACAATGAAATATATTCTAAAACAGAAAATGTATGGGACTATCAAAAAAATTCTTATATTGAAAGCAACATATAACTCATTAGAAATGCTTTTCTATTCTTGTTTACTGATTTAGGTGCTGAGATCATCAAAAATATCACTTACAAAGACCAAGATCACAAAAATATTTTCAAATTTATCTTAAAATTCAAAGGTATGTTCTCCATGAATCAAACAAAAGTAAGGATTACATATGGGAAGTGTAAGGTACTTTTTGTCCTTATTGTTGAATTTTTTGCTTAATAGGTAATAACTGCTGCAGTGTCACAGGTATCCGTATATGTTGCTATACAAAGAAAAAAGCATGGATAAAACAAAATACAAGGACTACATATCCATACACCATTCAGATATTGCTAATACTAAAATACGAAGTTTCAGGAAATTTTAAAGGGATTACTTTCTCAAAGATAAAATTACAGCATCATTTTACTTTTACCGATCTATGAAATGAAAGCTGATCTCTACCAACTTAAAATCTGATTCTTGACAAAGATCAGGCAAATGTTAAGTGACAAGATTTTTTCAAATTCGAAAATGAAAGTCAAGCACCCTGTAACTTTTGCATATTTGCACTTTCTATACTGAAGCCATGTGTAAAATTGGGCAGGTTATTTTTACTTCTGTGTTCCCTTAAAATACACTTCCAAGCATGGCAGTTTGCCCCTGTGCTATATTTTACAGGGCTGTCAACAAATATTACAATCCTCTGGTAAACAGAACCATATTCCATTTTCTCCCAGTAGGATCCAAATTTTTAAAAAATCCTGGAAATAGTGTTCTTTGTTTCCTTTTGCATGGGTGTGCCTAATTTGCATACATTAAAATGGATGTGTTTTAAAAAAAGAATTTCAGTTGAGAAATATGAGTACAGCAGGTTAACAGGTTATTGGTAGTCTTCTAAAAGAACACATATTGTTCCTACTCTAAAAATCTGCATGGTCTAATAATTATAAGTACATATCCAAGATGTAAGCTGAAGAGCCAGAAAAAAATTTAAAGTGCCTTACTTGTATGTTTTTGAAATGGGTTGGAATTGACATCTGACAAGCTGATTGAGCTAATTACCAAGGCAACATGCAGAGCTTTTCCTCATTGCATTGATTGTATTATTAAAAACCTGCTGGATTGGAGACTTAAGGAAATTGCTGTTGAATTGAGAAGTAATTTTTATGTCTCTGATGAACACAAGCATGCATTCACACGAACATGCTTCAAGACATACTAGTGCAAATCTTAACCTTTCAACTTTATTTCTAAGGATCTACAAAATTTTCACCAGGACGTTTTTGATCTTCTCTAGAATCTTATGTGAAATTGCTGCATTCTTTCCCCAAGTTAAATGTGTTTCAAGTAGATCCACAGTCAGGGATACAAGTACTAGTAACATAAGAGGGAAAATATCAAGTTTGTTTTCTTTAATCAGATACTTTGGAAATAGAACTTATGACCCTTGAATGCAGGAGTCAGACAAGCTAGTGGAAAAAAAAGAAACAAATCTGGAACCATTTTAGGTATGGCGCTTTGAAGCTGTACCCTCATATGTTTTGAGTACAAGTAAGCAGATGATCAGAAGATTTTATATGGGGGTGGGAGGAGGGGCTGCTACCCTGAGTTTCAGATCTGATATGTCCCAGCTTCTTGATGCTCAGTTCTTCTTTATGTCAAGGAAACACTGATCCAATAACTGCACAATCACTAGCAGTATGCAATTTTTTTTACAATAATGAATTTGGCAGGCACTGCTGTGAAACTTGAGGTAGGTGTAGGTGCTTTTTAAAACTATCTTTTAATTGTTTTGTAGCTTCTGTGATTTAAATACATGTAGATGATGGAGCTAGATGAATGGTGTCAAGATGTACTGGTATTTAGTCAGTGTCAAATATCAGTAATATCTCCCTCAGTCTAAACTGAGCCAAACACTCCTATTTTCAAGGTCTCGCACAACATTACTTAATTCATTAACTCAACTACTAGTTATATGACACATGGTAGTTACATTTTGGTATGATTTCCTAGATATTTGCCCCTGCACCTGTGATCAGATTACCAGGAAATAACCTCATAAAAGTATACTTAGCTGGAGGGCACTGTAATAAAAAACTGATACAAATGCAAGTATGGTTTTAACAGCCAAGGCTTATCTTTGCTTTTTTATTGCGAGCAATTGTGAATTTTTTCTCCTCTGGCTAAGTACTAGTCTAAGAGTATTTATTGCTGCACCCTGACTTTCAGAATTATAATGGTGATTCTCTTTATCACAGTTTACAATGTCCATATCTGTCTCACTATCACTGGATCAATCCCTTAAATTCAGTTTTACCTAGCTGCATTTTTTTTTTTAAGTGAGTATGGTTAATTTATATATCACGGAATTTTCAATAGGCCAAATAGCAGCAAACATGGTACTTGTCAAACCTGCCCCTTGTGCTCCCCCTCCCCAAGGAGGTTTCTACCACCACCAACCCTATTCCTAGAAAGATATATATATGTCTTTGTTTTGTCACTTATTTACCTCTAGCAACAGGACAACATTTGTTGATTCAGAAAAATATCCATTTGCCTTAACCTAACTGTTATATAGACATCAAAGCATACACAACATGAAGTAGGAATCATTACTATGACTATGAAACAAAGGGTTCAAGTATACGCAGGGAAACTAAATAGAAGACACGCCTTCACCTAAATGGAAGACATACTTAACTGGCTAAAACTTGTAGGGCTTCAATCCAGGATCTATGGGAAGACTGTAAAAGTAAGCTGTTTCTACAACATTTACCTTGGTCCACCTGATATTCTTAGCAGGTAGGCTTCAAGTAAGGGTTAAGTAGTTTTAAAAATTTATTTTTTCCATAGGTGGCAAGTAACCGTATCATGCAGGATATATGCAAAGAAAAAAAGATACTTAGTCTAAATGTGTTCATTCTTTTACATTACATTCTACTTGCTCCCACAGTCATACATGTATATCAACTTTAAGGATTCAACTGGGTCTTGAAAAAATTAGTTTCAAGCTCTTTTTGACATTTTGATTAGGATTAGCACGCTTCAGAAAATTCCCACCAGCTACGAAAAAAAATCTTATTAAATTCTCACCCTTTGAGGAAAGTTTATTTCATTATATCACCTGCTCCTTTGAAGATTTTTTTCCAGGGGCGGTGATTTCTGACAACTGACAGGATTATGGTGCTGTTTATCCCCCCTGGGATGTGAAGGCATCTAAAATGGGTGGAGCCACTGGATGGCACCCTGCCTAACAACCTGCCTAATATCACTTTTTTTCTACTTTTTAAATAATTGTTTTTCTATCCCTTTAAATATTTTTTTATATATGTGATGGTTTTGATGCTTATTGTCCTGAGGTGTGCATGGTGGAAATGAATTTGTTATTTGGGCCTATCTTATTGTATTTTTATTTATCAAAAAAAGGGGCAAATATAGATGTGATTATTTGACAGCATACTGCCTGATTGTGGGATTATTCATTTCATTCCAATTTCTGTCTTATTTTGATTTTTTTTCACCTCTTTTTTTTCAGTGAATAGATGCATGCTTTTGTTTGGTGCCATATAGGAGTGTTTATTGGGTAGAATGCTACCAGGCAACGGTTAACTTGGCTATTTTTTTCTTATTTTTTATAATCTTTTCTGTCTAGTTTTGAATATTTTGATGTGATTCCAGCTGTGGCTACATGCTCTGAAATTGTGACTGTAGACGGAGATGGATTTTTTCCCTCACACCAAAAAAAGTTTTAGATATTCACATTTAAAATATGTAGTGTTGTAAGTATAAGGTTGCCATGGATATTGGACACAATAGTTAGTTTTTACATCAGTTCTTTTTCAATTTCATGTCAGTTATATTTAATCCATCAAGCTGTGTTATGCAGTATTTCAGGAATCTTGCTTTCGTTCAAAACTTTTGAGGTGATGTTTTAAATAAAAATGGGCAACATGCAAAATACTCTAACTTTGCATAACTCAGGAATAGACTAAAAAGCACTCCTCTCTTCACACAAGTGCAAGATAAAATAGGTTAATAAAAATGTGGCAAACATAAATGGCTCAACACTAATAGCATTGCTGAGAAGACAAACTGGGGCTCCTGGCAAATAAAAAATGAACCAAGTAAAACTTTTGCTAGATTGACCATAAGTTTTTCATTCCAATGAATTATGTTCAACAATGTTCAATATCAGAGATGATATCTAACATACAGCACCAAAATTAGGGTCCAGATAAGTTTTCCTTAAAAATAATAAAAAGCAAAAGGAAGCAGGGAATCAGTCTTCTGTAACACACCAAAAATGATAGAATTCAAATAAGCAGTTTAACAATAAAAAAACGGCAGCATTGAATATGTATATGGCAGCACAACCAACAACAGCAACATCTGAGATTAACTGCTTCATCTGAAACTATGTACCTATGGGAACAAAAACAATAAGAGAAATAGCAAATTTTCAAATCATGTGATGCAATTTGTGGGAGAATAGTTCTTGACAACATCTGTCACTAAGGAAGTAAATGACTGCTCTAAATCAAAATGCGAAATTTATGATACAAAGGCATTAAAAACAGCAACAACAATGATAGCAGTAACAACAGAAGAAGCAGATACAACAACAACAACAACAACAATGACAACACTGACTTACCTGCACCATCTTTTGTTGCAACGCACTTGAGCACTTGTTCAGTTACCGCACCATTGTTGGCCACACTGATGTATTTGAAACAGTAGCGTAACATGGAAAAATGAAACAGATCACACTCAAATGTCACTGATCCCTTGTCTCTTCTCACCCTCCGCTCGGTAACATAAGTCAAACTGGTCGGAGAAGCAATAGAGCCAGAGGCAGCCTGTTCCTGGGCAAACATTCGCACCTTATCGTTATCACCAATGCATTGCGGATGGGAGTATGCAACCCCCATGGCGTTTCGGCAATATGGAAAGACACTGGAATATGGTATGAGGAGGGTGTACCGTTCACTCCATTCCACCTTCATACTGTTGGACTGAGCAATCAAAGTTTCTCCATTGTGGTTGGATTTCAGCAGTGCTCTGTACTCGCCATCCAAGTCAATGAGCTTGCATGGCACTATTTTACTATTTGTGACCAGTCTGGTTAATTCCTTGATCTCAAACTTCTTCACTACTGAAGGCTCCTTCAGTACAGTTTTGTTGCTCAGCCTGCCATAGTGGACAACTTCAATCCAAAACTTACTTAATGGTTGCTGAGAATTGCAACCAGCACCACTTGACCGAAATGATATGGCAATATTGGTTGTAAGAGCAGTATGGACACGTGGTAATAAAAAGTCAAAATTGGGCCATTGTGCATTCATGATTTTGGTTGAGGAAAGTAATTCGCCATTTGGATGGGTGTACAACCGAAAGACATATTTACCAGCACTGTCAATTATCCCACATATAAAACTGATGGTTCCTTTTTTGGCGTCACCAGGCAAACTTTGGCGATAGACGTAAGTATAGGTGGCATTGTAGTAAGAGTAAAGCTCAATTACTCCACTTGGGAGATTCAGGTCTAGTGGCATTTCATAACGAACCTGTACATCTCCAGAGAAGACATAGTAAACGGCAGGTGCTGTGAGGTTAAAACGGTGATGGTGCTCACCTGAAAAATTAAATAAAATAGGATTAATGATTATTATTCTAGAAATTAGAAACAATAATTTTCACCAATATAAAGTATTTCATCATTTAGTTATTAAAATCCCTAAAAGTTTGCAGGCTGCAGATATTCATTTTTAAAGGTTTTATTAGTGCAGCAGTAATGCAAATTTGAATTAATTGCATCATTATAAGGACAAACAGTAGCCTTTTTTTACCTTATTTTGTCATACTGGGAGACTAACAGTGAATAACAATTGATTACATAAATATAACCTTAATTGATAAGATACACAAGATTTTTAATTTGTACTTGACTTGTCTTATCACCTATCTGTTGTGTTTCTAAGTTCTTATTCACATGAAACACTCAAAGCTATACAAACAACATTGATTACTTTTAGTTTAAAAACAAAGATCTCTTTATCTACATTGATTACAATTTTATAAGGCACTTTAACAAATAGAGTAATCATACTAAAACTGTGTCTACAGTTAACTCTACAACTCTGATCACAAGTCATTTTGACAAATAGAGTCTTTAATTTAGTCCTTTGAAAGTTATGAGATAAAATTCCTTGTCATTGTTAGGGGAGGATGTGTGGAGTGTTGACTGTTATTTCTTCATTATCTTTCTCAGTTTACCAGTGACTAAAGTGGATGGTTTAACACCCCCAGGGGTAAAAGAGCACACCCCGGCTTAGGAACAGGGTCAACAACAGAGGTGGTCTATCAAGACAGGCAATTCTGTGGCTGAGATGCTTTTCGCATAACGCTTACATTATTGCATTTTCCATTATATTAAACAAACAGCTTTGCAATACAAGCAATGTATTGTCACATGCTAGGTATTTGCTCAAAGTCTGCTGGTTAAATGGGAAAGCCAACAGAAGTAGAGAGGGCAATTTCTGTGGTAAGAAGCATGTTGTTCAATATTCTTGGTCAATTTTTCCACTTGGAAAACAGACGTATAGAGAGGTTCTCTTGATGTTCAAATGTTTGCCGATACACTAAAACATCAAAAATATTGCTCTAAGATAGTATTTACAAAATGTAATCAAGTTTTTACTAATATCTTAAGGGCATGTCTCAAATGAATGAAAATGGAATGTGCTTTACTAGAAATAAATATTATTATTATTATTATGATACTGCATTGCTGCGTGCAAGAAGAGACTACTTCTTTACTGCTTGTACATAAATCTTAAAAATTAACTTAAACTGTTTAAGATTATTGTATCCAACCCCTTGCATATCCCAGCTCCCATTTTCTCCCCCTAGCCACACATTTTCTCTTTAATCTCAACTTGTGGGGTCATTTCCTTGACCCCGGGACTCATTCTCTCATTTAAGAGCTTGTAGCCGGTAACAGACACCATGGTCCCTGAACACTAACAGCTCACTTAATGGATTTGCCTAAATGAGGTGTGTTACTTAAGGGAGAAGTCTATTTACCTAGCCCAGCAGTTCTGTTTGTATGACTACTGTATGGGGACACCTTGACTTTAGCCCTAGCCAGAATAATATTGTGTCTCACAATATAAAAGCATTGACAGTTACTACTTTGCTGTGTTTGGGGAGTAATTGTGGGCTGTTTTGACTCCCAGCTCCATGCTTGGGTTTGTCTGGTATTTTGAGACTATAATGCTAATTGTACCTTGAGAAGAAAAAATTGAAAAGGTTTTGTTAAGACACATTAAGTATAGAGTTACAAGTGTAAAAAAAGCTATGCTGGGGTAAGTTGTGACAGAGAAATGTTCAAAAGCATACATAATTCTACTCTTCTCCTAATACCAATTAGTTTAAAGCATAAAACAAACAAATAAAAAATCAAGAAACCAAGATATCAAATGCAGTTATCAAACCAGCATCATATGTCTGAAAACCAGGTAGTTATATTTTTGATGTGTTATAATTTTTTAAATTAACATTGATTTTAAGAGTTAAATAAAATCCTCCCCCCCCCCCCCCCCTCATTATCATTATTACCTTTTCAAGTTATATGTAAATCAGTGCTATGAAACACAGGGTTGCACCCACATATACCCACAATTTGCCACTTTTTACTCGCTTTTGATGTAGAAGTGAAATAGTACTAGCAGTAAAATGTATTAACACCAATAAAAGAAGCTTTTCAGATAGCATCAGCTTTTAACATATACTTTGAAAGCCAATGGCCTTGTTTCAAGTCAATACACCTGTTCCGTGACCACAGCTGTTATCATCAAGATTTTATGACATGTCATATCTAACCTTACACAGTTCACTGATAGGTGGATACAAAGTTATATACCTGTGATATCAATGAACCCGCATTGGTGCAATATTATCCAGTATTGAAATAAGGAGAGCATGTACAATGCTGAACTCAGCCTGACTTAGTTTATAACCAGTGGTGAAGTTATCTGCCTTTTTTTTGTTCCTTTTTGAAAATTCAAACTGTTCAAATCTATGTGAATGCAAGTGCACCTGTGACCATGAAAGTGTATGTGTGTGTGTATGTGACTGCACGTGTGTGTGTGTGTGTGTGTGGCCGTTGTGTGTGTGTTTGTTGGAAGTAACACCTAAACTTGACTACAAGTTTATTTCCATGCATTACCTATATGTACATTACAGCTTAAATATAGATAACACTGTGATGTATCTATAAGATGATTCTATGATTGCATTGGATTTCAGTCACAGCATCATCCAGTCTGAAAAATAGCTATTTTGAGGTCTAATTATAAATATTTCATCTGCATTTTGAACACTAATCAGAACCATTATCATTGTCAATTGATGTATCTTGTCACTTTTTTTCACTCATCAAATTATTATTATTGTTGTTTGAACCTTGATATACTGATATCATACTACAACGTGGAAATGAGAGAGGAAAGCACCAGGTGACAAGTGGGTGTCTCAATTTCCTGCCATTTTTCATTCAAATGCAATATTGTGACCATACCACAGCTTGGACTAACTTAAACCCCTTGTTATCTATTTGTTGGATCAGTATTTAATCATTACATGTATCAGAATCTGCATGGAGTCATGCTACCTGATAACATAAAACATGGCAAACACAGGAGGACATGGGATCTCACAATGGAGATTCTTCTTCAACAGAAATAACATGTGGAATTTAGAAATTTTTTACATGACTAACCATCTGTTTATTTCTGTCTTTTGAGCAATATAAAAATTGTACTAGCTACCCATACATGAACTGATATACAATTGTGCAGGTGCTTTTATCTGATTTGCCATACTAGCCACAGTTTTTCAGGAGTCCTGACCCCTGGTGGTCACTAATTTACCATCATCTTGACCCATAACACTGTAACCATGCTCCTGAATGCATATCTGATGTGTAATGTACATTTTAATGGGCAGTTCTTTCATTCCAGTGGGCGGCCATGAACACAGTGATGACAGGTGAACTGATAAGTGTTGAAGGAAAAAGGCTGTACCAGACTACATAAGGAATCCAATATATCTTTAATTTTGTGAAAATCATTATGAGGTGATGTGCCCCCATTTTGGTAACTCCACCCTTAATCTTGAATTTATTCAATAAACAGACTTCGTAGTTATCAGTAAGCTTGTCACTAAGTATTTCCTTCACTTTCCTTCAAATTATGATGTTCATGGAATTTAACCTGTACTATGCTACAGAGACAGGGAAAAGATGGTGCACCTACCATTTTATTATTTTTTTTAATAAAATCAAGACATTCAAGAGTCATGATCTCTCACATAAACTAAGCAATACCAATCTTTCAGTTCAGAAACTTGTTCTCTGCCTATTTATGCCTATTCTTTTCTATTTTAATGGGTTTGGGCTCTCTTTCAATATTTTATTTTCACATCGATACCCACATCATAGCATCTAGTTTAACAAGGTGGAATTTTATCGCTTTAATTGAACTGTTTATTCTACAGTGGTTCTGACTTATCTGATCTCAGCTAGGTCCAGTTCACACACAGTTTTAGAAAATTTTGAAAACAGCCAGTTGGATCACAACCTGGTAACTTATACAAACTATTTATGCTCTTAATTTCAACCTGAATGTACTAAGACCATGTGTGAAAAGCAAATCCTGATCAACAATGGCCCAGACCCACAGATCCAGAGACTTTACTTCATATTAACTTCATAAATCTGAAGCGAATTAAGACTAGATCACAGAAAATGATGTGTAAATACTCTCATACTTGTGTCACTGTTGTCTGGGTGTAAACCAAAGTAGATTCATGTGTGTGTTTGGGTGATAACTAGGTATTTAAAGATAACCTTCAGGTCAGTTCTTGTCAAAGATTTGGATGTCTTGGATGGTGGGCCTTGTAGCATTAGTGAGCAGCTAAAACATTCTTTTCATCATTCTTCAAAATTAGAATAAATTCATAATCCAATTATCATTCAATGTACTTAAACCACTGCAATTTTGGTCTTCACTTTTAAAAAATGAACTATTGGTAAAAAGCATACTATCTTTCCTTTATATGAGACAGAAGCATTATGTCACTGAATTTTTAGCCTGAGTCAAAAAATGGTCTGAAATTCAAGACAACTTTGGGACTGAAGTGCTCCTGCGAAACTGGTCCCTGGACCAATCTTGCACCTTGATGACCTCGAGGTCACACACCCGACTGGTCAGCGCACCTTATCCATGAAAAATCTGGTTTACATGTGGTCTTTGTGAGATTTATAAGTGTATACACAAGATAACTAGTGGCTGATCATCAGGTAGTATTAAACAGGTACAGGTAAACAGTTTTATAACATTCGAGTGGGAGACCCCCCTACCCTCTTTATTTGTTCCAACTTGAGAAATACTCCATTGATTGGGTTTTGATCCACTTTTAGAACTTTTCCTTTTGATTAAACCTGAAGATTACTTCACCTTTGTCAGTTTTTCAAAACAATGTATCCCAACCCAATTTCCTAGACAATCTTTTTGTCTGATCTGGACATAGTCTGATGTCATCAGGTAAGTTCCATTATATTTAATGTGTTTACATGTTTTCAAATCAGACATTTGTAAAACAAGCTTTATCCACTATAAACATGTTTGTACTTCTTTAGTGTTTCTTCATTTTTCTTACTTTTTTTTCTTATTTTACTTTCAAAACAAAGCATTTGTAGATGATCTCAAGGTTAAGCCCCATGCTGTCAGCTCTTTGTGACACTAGTAACCTAAGCCCGGCAACCCTCAGCCTCTAAAGTGAAACCCTAGTCTCTTGAACAGACTCCTGTCAGGTAAACACCACTTATTTAAAGTACGTAGTTGGGGCATACTGGCTACTTTTTATCCCTTCAACTTTCTGTCCACCCCCACAACCCCCAACCCTTACCCCTACCCAAAAAGAGACAAAAAAGAGAAATAATTAAATGAAAATGTAAAAATCTCTTATGATTGATTTTAAGAATAGAATATATGAATGATTAACATTACCCAAAGAAACTGCCAAGGAACACTCCTACCCCTATGTTGAAGATACTGTAATCTTATACCTTACAAGAGGATTTCAGGGTTGGACGTAAAAAAAGAACTGGTAACCAGACACCACCTAATTTCCTTTCAATAACACTGATAGTAGCAGACAGTGTTTTGTAGTTCACAGCAGAGGTGAGATACAACCAAACTTTTCAGGAAGCTCGCAGGTGTAGACATGTCAGAGTGCATTGAAGCCTGTCAGAGCCCTTGTTCTGGAAAGTAAACCCCTGTGTAAAACTTTAACACATAGAAACCATGGTGTGCTTATGACATGAATTTGTGTAGGTGTCCTGATCATATTCATACACCATATGGGTTGTTTATTGTGAAATAAAATACACCATTTGTTATAGATAAGACATTTTCTTTTGGATATTTGCTATTTACTATACATACTGTAATGTAAACACTGATGGGTCCAGGACCTTGCCACAGAGGAGGAAGGGGGGGGGGGGGGGAGGATAACAAATGTTTGTCTTGCTTTGCTGTAAATCTGTAAATATTGAATAATTGGAAACAGGGAAAATCCACTTTAATATGCAAGACACAGACACAAATTGATGGGCAATAAGGGTAAGAGGAAACCGCCATAGCAGAAGGGGTGG
The DNA here is from genome assembly GCF_051362555.1 of Lingula anatina. Taxonomy (NCBI): domain Eukaryota; kingdom Metazoa; phylum Brachiopoda; class Lingulata; order Lingulida; family Lingulidae; genus Lingula; species Lingula anatina. Next base: position 8,090,772 of record NC_141769.1, read on the forward strand.
GGCATGTGATAAATTGTGTCAACCCCCTGGAGCTGTCTCTGATTGAAGACCAAACTGTAGAGAGCCTTGCCATAGGAGTGTACTATTTTGGTGCAGCAAGGTCTCCCTAACTACCCACATTCTTTGTTAGACATAAATTGAATTTCATGAATATGAACAGCTTCCAAATTCTTTAAACATTAGAAATTGTACCCTCCTATTTTTTATAAGCATTCCTCATTTAATGAAGCCTTTCATTGAGAACGATCAGTCACCACACGAAAACCACATATAAATGTGGTGAGCACATGGCCACAAGATGATACATTGAACACAGTGTACTGTATCCTAGGACTTCACACAGGGATGTACTGAGAACACAGCTACTGTGTGTGAAGGAAATTTTAATGGACACCAAAACAGATATATTTCAATACTTAGGTATACCCCTTTCCCCCATCATCAACCAACATCAACCCTAACATGCAAGTGTGCACACACACACACACACACACACACACACACACACACAGAGAGAGAGAGAGAGAGAGAGAGAGAGAGAGAGAGAGAGAGAGAGATTTTTTTGCAAAAGTTTATCACCATATCACATTATAACTATAACTGTTCAGATTCAATATTTACACCACCTAATAATTACTTAGCACAAAAAGCATTGGTTTTGTCATTATGTCATACATTTTGGTGTCATCTCCTCAGAAATGATTAGCAATCTTATTATGCAAATCTTATCAAGTTATCAAGCTCTCAGGCTTGCCCAAAAGACAATTGCCCAAGTGTTATGTTCTGAATGGGAGTAAAAGCTGATTATAAATTAAAAAAAAAAAAAAAAAAAAAAAAAAAAAAAAAAAAAAAAAAACACTGACAGTGGCTAACCACAGCATGGTGGGTTCACTCTTGTACCAGATTTCTGATGTAACTTGACAGCACTAAACATGCAATGCTATGTTGTCTTGACAACAGTGGTTTAAGTGACTAAACAATTCTGTTCAAGTACAAACATTCATGTCTCCATTTCAACTTTGAAGTGTATAAGCAAAAAACATTGAGATTCCATCCGTACACTAAAATAATTCTGCTTATAATTCAAGAGTTCATATAAATATTTTTAGAAGAGAAGAATAGGTCTGTGATATTTCAAGTAATTAAGTCTTTAAAAATCTAAATATTTTAGTGAAGGTAAATTTTCAGAAACAAACTGTATATGTTAAACTTATATTTAAACTTTGCAAATATTTGTGACTGGTGCAAAAAGGAATTGTTTTATAAATATAATGGAATTGTGAAGAGACAGCCAATCACATGGATTTCATTCCATCATCTTCAGTCCATAGCTGCAAGTACATTATTGCCCAGCTTGTGTTTATCTAGTTTATTTACATTTTTAAGAAAATGCAAAAACAATATTATTTGTGCTCTATTTAAAGTGGTCTGAGAGTGCAAGTGATACAGTACACCAGTTGTGCATTTATACACTTACTCTACATCACCCAGAAAGAGGAATGCAAACAAACAAAATTCCCCTTAAAATTGCTTCAGATCATTTTTAACTTCCAACAGCTGAGCACAGAGTTCCATTCCTGAAACCACCATAATGGCAGCTACTATAGAGGCTTAATTGTCACGAGACAAACAGATCAAACAGAGAACACTACTGCCCCTCGAATTAGTTGGCCATATTACAGAGTTGACAAAATCTGGGAATGGAAAATTAGGTCAAGTCTGAAAAAGTGTTTGAAACAGCTATTGAGCTAAAAGAAAAAAAAAGTAGTCACATTAAGTTATCTGGTTGTCTTGTGACACAAGTTTAACTAATGCAAGTTTTAAGTTGGTACAGATATAAATGTGCCTTAAGACCCTCAATCATGATTGTTTTTGATACCATTTCAGCTGGTCCTTGAATCCAGGTGGGCGAAGAACTGAAAGCCTCAAGTAAAAGGTGATGACAGGATACACGACCACCTGGGACTGTTTCTATTATCTCTCGCCACAATCCGAGAGCAGAAATCAATTTCAACAAAAACAGACGTTGCTGTTTGAACAGATTTGTCCAACAAAATGGATTGTCTCTCTCAGGATTATTGATTAGGTTTCTCTTGGAATGGCATGGAAATCAAGGAAACTCCGAGAGGGATGGACCCCAAGGATTTGTTTCATGTGCCACACCCTATTTGATAGGTGCAGTTCACACTGAGCAACACTAACAGTACACTTGAACTTGCCTTACAATTTGACTTTGATTAGAGAAAATAGTTTCATTAAATATGTAAACAGTTTTATAGATTCAGAAGTAATCTTGTCTTCATTAATTAAGGTGGTCAAAAAGGGGCTGCGCTACTGTATGGTGTGACTTAGATATGAAGCCTAAAATAAGCTCCCCCACAAATACATAAAATGTGCCATAAGACCATACAGACCAAGAATTGACAAATTTTTTTTACCCACCAAGACAAAGAAAAACCCTGGACACGATATTGTGTAACAAGTTTGAAACAGCTTAATTGCTACTATGATGTCCTCGGTTTCTAGGGAATAGATTCCCAGGGAAGAACAGAGCCTGATGTGTGTCAATATTTGAAGGGTTTGATGAGTGCATTCACTCAGTGTGTGCTGTACCTGAGTATGTGACATTTACACAGGTATGGGAATGTCCAGGAGTATCCTGTTACAGTTATGTGACATATGCCCTGATAGAGTTACAGAAGGTCCATTCTCCAAGAAACTAGCGTTCTACGTAGACTGATCCAACTTCACTCTCGCTGAATGCAATCAGTTTAAAGCTTAATATGCCCCCTCCTGTTTCCAAGGTACTTGCATAATTTCAAACTTTTTTGTATTCCCACAGAGTTTGTTCAATCTGCGTAGAACAACATTAGTACATTTTCATTAGGAAAGATCCCAGATGACTTCTAGAAACTAATCAACACTTGTCAGCATGCTGCACAAAAGGATTCTGTTGCATCTTTTTGTGATGGTGGCAAGTATGAACCAAGTCACTGCTAATGGCAAATGTGTTAAAGTAAAAAGTGGATTCAAATGTGTTTGCTTCTATACTCACTATGGCACATTAACCCAGGACATTAACAATGTTTCAATTGAAATTCCAAAACAAAACCGTAAGGTCTGGTTCAATCTAAAGCAGCAGTCTTTTGAAATACAAGCCCCTTCTCAAGTGTTTCACACATAAAATGGGTCCAGGTATAGTTGTAATACACCACAGTGTATAAGGCGGTTCATGTGCATGAACTCTGACAGTTTGAAGTATATGCCAGTACTTGGTTTACACACCTTTATCACCTGACAGGTAAAGGCAAGAGATGCTGGTGTTCTCTATCACCTTCCCTTGCAACAGTTATGTAACAGCCATTGCATGTCTCTCAATTATCGTGCTGTCAGACACATGAGGAGAAATTGAAGACATTTCTAGCAACTTTGAACAAGCTGTGACATAATAAATATTCTGTTTGTGTGACAATTGCTGTGGTTTCAGGCACCTACGAACTATGAACAGGTACTTGTGCTAACAGATTATCACATGATTTGACATCCAAGAGACTAGGTGTAGCTAATAATCCTCTCTCAGACACTCTCAGTGTGAAGCACTCCCCTTTATATTCATATATGGCATGCTTGTTGTTGACTGCATTACTTTGGGCAGTGAAATTTCAAAATGTGAAAAACAGTCTTGCTCAGGTTGCATAGTAAACTATACATTAATTTTCAGGAACATGAATTTTCAGTTATGACAGGGCCCTGTCCACACTATATTTGTTATATACATGTAGATCTACCAATATGGCCATAGTGGCCAGTCACCTCAGATATCATGTAGCTGGCTGTTCTCAGTGGTCATTGATTGATCACAGGAGATTTGAGTGGTCAGCGTAAAAGTGATCGATGTCTGCAAATGCAAGGACTGTTATACATCCTTAGTAAATGTAAAGGGATTTAAATGTAGTATTTGCCCTGTTGATGCAAACTTAAGGAGAAGTGCTTGTTTTAGGATTAGTCTGGAATGGATAAGCATACTGTAGTAAGACACTTTACATTATTTATGTGGTTATGTCTTTGTTATGTTAGATTTAATTAATCGCTATAATTTAACACACATAAATATACTGGTTAGCTGCAAATATTAGGCCTACTCTAATGTATGAAATCTTTCTTACATAATTATATCATAAGCCACTTTATAGTTGACTCCAACCTGTGCTTTCTTTCTTGCCTTGGTTCTGAAATGTTAGGAGGGTAACTGAAACAGCCTTTAGCATGCACATGAAGGCATTTTAACAAACTCACCTAATGACAAGTGTGAAAAATATAAATCGTATCATTTTCTTAATGTTGTGTTTTACATGTGCTAATGATTGTAACATCTGTGTTTTACAAGTCAATCTCCATGTAAGTTTCTGGATGGTGACAGAGTACTTCCTTCCCATGATAAAACACCACAGGTGTCTCCCAGTGTCACCCTGTGTCTAAAAGATTGCTACCATCTATTATCACCTGGATGCCCCTACCATTTGCCTACCCTTTACCAAGGGACACAGATTGATTTTTTCACTACATTTTCACAGATATGTCTCTAGCTAAATGATAAAACTTTTCTACACTGTGTTAGAGAAATTTGCACAATATTATCTGTGACCCTGGTAGAGGGTACCATTTTCTAGTATTCAATGACTGAAAACGCTGATTTCTGAGTTTTGGGGGATACTGAAAACTCATCTATGTTTTCCACATGTCTCTACCACTTCTAGTATCCAGTAACTTGAAACAACAGAGACTTGCTGATAACAGAAGCGAGTTTCCAAAAATCACTGAATCTCAGGGTACCAACCAATACTGACAAGATTGATGCTGTGATGGATTCCTTTTGACACACCACCACTTAGATATACTTCCTATATTTCCTAGATCATTCTTGGTATAATCCTTCAGTGACTTTTCTGTGATTCACAAGTTCATTGTGTAAAACATTCTTAGAAACTGGAAGGTACTGGTGTTTTGACTTTTTTATTCAGATTGTGACCTGTTCTGGAATGATTGATTGATTAGTCAGTGAGTAATTGTTCAGTATTATCCAAAGATGTTTCAATTTAATCTGATAATATTGTTTGAAAATGTGCAGCTTTTCATGAGAGGAAACACAGAGAACCTGCATTTAAATCGTCTACTTTGATTAAAACCACACAGGTTGAATTCTGATTATATCTTTGTCCCCAGTGGCAGAAACTGTTGTGCAATAAGCTTCAGTTTGCAGTATTACTTATTCACTTTCTGAAATTCTGATACAATTTTTAATTCTAAGAAGTGAGATCTGACAATTGCTGATACATTTGCTTTTCCAATCCCTCTTAAAATGTTTTGTCTAGGTATTTTTGTACAAATGCCCCCCCCCCCCCAATCCCATGGGGCAAATCGCCTACCTCAATGTTATCAAGCCTAATTGACTTATCGCTCTTATATCACCTCACTACTGATACGCCAAATTTATTTTGACAGCTCGTCTACTGCTTACAGACTGGGCACACTTCAAAAATAATCATAATCACATGCCTCATTAACTCTTGGCCACTTGATGTCCAGTCGGGGCACCTGCTAAATGTCCACTGGCTATTAATAAATCTGTGTCTGGCCAGACATTACGCCACAAAGTTCAGATCAGGTCGGAAACGCGTGCACAGAGTTCAAGATATTACTGAAACACCTCAATCATTAACATTTGCCGTTTTCACCAATATCTTTAACCCAGGGTGTGTTATTGTTTATTTTGGATTTAGGCCCTACTGCTGATCATTTTGAAAACAGGTTAACGATCCTCCCCTCGACCTTTATCGCGTAAAAAATAGCTATTTCTTCCCCTTTTTTGTTTCAGTGTTTTAAAGTCAAATTTTAATGGATACGAGTCTCCCTTTCTACCTCTATTACGTTTCACAGCACGACACGTGTTTTAATAAAGTAAAAAGTGTCAACTTTATCAGTTCCCTCGTTCAGAAAAGAAACGGAGATTTTTATAATCACATTTGTCTTCATATATCCTCTGCCATGTTATCGCACCTATTTAAACCCAAGATGGTGAATAGAAACATTTCTGTCGACGTAGTCTCGCTGACAACGATGAAATTTTCATAAGTTTGCTATTTACAAACAGTTTGGCTTAATGACACTCCTAAAGACGGGATAGAATGACCTAGATTAACTGTGAATAGACTCTTTACAAAAATTACACATACAGTGGTATTTAAATGACATGAGACACGTTCATATTTTTGTCGGCCCCCAATATTTTCTGCATGAAAGGTATCAGGACGATGCACGATTATTTTAACATTAGATGTTGAGTACTACTTGACCCTCAAGTGAGAAATTGACAATATTAACATAAATTTCATTCCAACTTTCTTTCAAGTCCTTACACAAAAGGGCTGTTGAGAGTTTGTGGCATTTATTGGGCAAGTTGATGAATTAATCTGCAAACCGCACGGGTCAAAAGCATCCCAACTAACGTTTTATTTCAAAGTCGTGCCCTGTTCTTAAATGGGTTAATTTGGGTGATTTATTCTGATAGGACTGTTATCCCGTTTGTTTCGTACGTTCGTGAGAGGATTCTGGCTACAAAATGCGTAGGTTTTACCTACTTCATATTTTCACCATCCGTTTTCTGTACCATTCGTCAATGATTGTTTGTTTGTTTGTTTTCATTTTACCATATTATATCTGACAAATGCAGGTTTGTCTTAGCGGCAATTTCAGACCTTCATATATTTTTATTTATTTTTTAATTACATAATTTAATTGTATACATATGTCATGAAAATGAAGCTAGCGTTAACTTAAGAAATCCCCGAAGATCAACCTAGGGATTTGTACGGAAGATTGTAATTCGCTTTCTCACCGTTTATCAGTCTGCGGACACGGTCCTGGGTGCCACAGTATCTGTCGTAGGAGTCAGATAGATGCCGCCCGATATCATAGCGGCACAGCGAGAACACAGATCAGACATTGGTGTCGATACGGGCTATCAGAAACATTACTCATTACCAGAAATGGGACAGTTTACACTTTAGATAGAGGTTCGATGAACGTACTGTGCAGAGCGAGGGGATCAAGGATCGGAACCGTTCCCGATGAAATGATACCCAGGTGCACCCTGCGTATGAGAAGTTACTGGGACATAGTTTCCATTGTGAGCATGGTTTTGCCGTGCCCAGTGCTATTACTTATAGAGATCAGTTTCCAGGAATCTCTGAAACTCAGGATGGCCGTGTGGAAATGGCGGAAGACTTGAAGCAGAAACATTAGCCGTAGATCAGGAAAGTTTATCTTTGTAAGCCAGGGGTATGCAACTTCGACAAGGTCTCATCAGAGAATACGTACATTGTTATTGCGCTATAAATCTTTCCAATTTCCATTAGGTTATACACACTATAATTGTAGTATATAGTATTCAGTGCATTGTTATTGCGCTTATATGCAAAACGTAGTGTAGAGAGCCAACAAATATTCGTGCTCAATAATGATAATGATAATAACAATAATAAAAAGCATTATTATTATTATTATTATTATTATTATTATTATTATTATAAACGACAAAGGACAATCGAAAAAATACTTGGATTACATGTTTAGATTCAATATATAGGTCTATTATTAAGTCACCATTATGACTTTGTATTATATTTGGTTACCAATGTGAAACCCTCAAACACACGTAAACGGTGGATGTTGTATAATCTATAGAATTATGGAACAGAAATTAATCAAGGTAGCCATTACGACCCCCTTCTCAAGGGACGAACGCTGCGACTTCCGAAAAACTAGGAACTTCAAAGGTATCATGGAATTAATTCATGAGTGTAAACCGAAGAGTCGGACGTGCGTTCCTGTTCATTCTGCATGTTTTCACTCGTGTAATACAATGGAGGATGATTACGGCAGGCAAATTATGAGGATAAAATCTGTTGAATGTGCTTCGCGAATCGTTCGAGTTATCTATAGAAAGACCGGGTTGCGAAGTTTTTTTGTGCCCTGGATTTCTGATTAAGTCTATCATTGCACGCGTTTATAATGTTGATTCCCATGGGTCGTTATTCTCAATCAGAGAGAAAGAACTTTGTTGTTCAGAAATATTCAACGAATGTACTCATGCAACTTCCTAAAAATATGTCATAAAACTTACATGGTTATCGCGTTAGTCATTTCATTCTAAACATTATTTTTGTGAAAAGCAGACGATGAACCCGTTAATGCAAAAGAATAAAATATATTGCCATTCTGTGTTCAACTCTAAAAACCTGAAAATGCACAAACGGGTCGGCATTACCCATTCCACGCACGTTTTGTTGTCTTTGTCATGACTTGCTGAAGCTTTACGTGCATTAGAACGTCGCCTGGTGTAGTTAATGGCGAAAAAAGTAAAGGTTACTCGGGCTAATAGCTGTGTCAGTCATTACAGAAGGAAGGCACATTAGAGTCTTTTCAACAGATCTCGACCTCGGTGCCACCTCATTGTCGAAGCGCTCTATCAGTTGGTGCGCTGCTGGCTGCCACATCATTTTCATATATAAATTTTTAAAGATGGGGGATTAATTCCTTCCATTTACGGTGGTAAATGCGTTGTGTGTCGCAGCATTATTTTCCGAGACAGGCCGAGCGTTTTCTGGCAGGTTTGAAAGTCAACCAACTGGAAGGGGTAATAAGGGTTAAAGGCTGCCATATGTATATCTTTCATGACTCATGTTCGTGTAGTTTGAAACATTTACTGTAAAAAGACACAATGCGGGTTCTAACCTTAGTCGCGACCCTTGTGCATCATCGTTGTGCACCATAAAATGCTGAAAATCACAGAATGGATGTAATTGTTCCGGTAACTTGTAAAACAAGGATTCACGCCAGTAGTTTTTTTTTTTTTTTTTTTTTTTTTTTACTCAACTTTAAGGTCCGTTTACGACTGTCAAGTTGAAGTATTCACGAAGTGCACCAGCGACTGTACTAATATGCTCTTCAGAAGACGAACTTAATCAAACTCCCCCCCCCCCCCCCTCCCGCATCCTGAGGCGAGAGGATGGTTTTAAGCCTTCCACCCTGCTGGCCACGACAGAACATGCGGTTTCCTTTTTTTTAAGCATTGATATTTAGGAGCGCCCAAGTTGTCATTTATTCTTCTCCCTAGTCGTGGGTAGCAGAGTCTTTTTTATCAAGGTTATTAACAGCTTTTTATCAAGGTAATAAACAGACAGGAGTGCACTGAGCACATGGACTGTACTCAAGTAAAATTTCCACCCCTTTATATCTAATCCATTATTCATTGTCATTCAGTTCACCTTCGTTGATTGACAAAACTGCCTTTACACACAGTCGAACGTCAGCGTCAAATTTCTTGTCGTTTCTGGCCGTCCACCCCGAGGTTCAGCGTCATTTCGATGACTCTTCACTTTTTAAGTCTCGCAGGTGCAAGCTGGTATAGAGAGGGGAGAGCTGCAAAACGACATTGTTCGATTGCCGACCCGTGCCCAATAAATATGCCTGGAAATTCAGGGTGTACCTGTCACTCACTACTTACGCATACTGGATGCTTCACGGGGATGGTTCCTGCCACCAAGGCAGGGTTATCACGGGTTATCTTCCGTACTTGAATTAGATTATTTAGAGACAGATAAGAAAACATTGGTCGGCTTTCTAAAGATATATAACACCGACTGTCTGTGGATAAATTCGAGCACTTGCTGTAATAATGTTACGGAGGAGTGACACGGCCACCGGGAGATGGGAAAGACTTCAGTTTTTTTTTCCTCTATCCTTTTTGTGATTGTTAAATGCAAGAGACGTACACACACGCACGACGACATGCCGAATTTGTGCTTTTTTCTCCTTGGTATATCAATAACAGTCCTTTCAGGAAGGTCACTAGACAACCATCACAAAGACTTAAAGCATTTAAAACACGATGGTAACGGAAGAACTAAATAGACCAAAAGAAATCGTTAGGCAACGCAGCAAAGTGCTACCAAAAATCTCTAAATTGTTGAAACAAATACTCATATTTATTTTACCAATTTAAAGATAATTTAAAGTGCAGCGATATCTAAGAATATGATCTTTACTCTGTTTGTTTTTCATTTTGGTCGATTCTAGAAGCGTTTCTCAATCTTTTTTCAATGCCTTTCGCATTTGTCTTGAACAAATATTATAAAACACTCCACCAGGATTAGCGATAAGGTTCTTTTTTTAAATGTCCGGGGGTTCTTGGATTAGAGTACTGTAAAACAACCTTACTTACGACGGGCCTCCCAAGTAACAAGATGTGACGTAACGCACCATGACGTCACAACACTAAACAGCCTCGGTGTCGAGCAGTACAAGTTTTGGTCCTTGAAGATAATTATCCTCCGTAAAGACTCGATAACGTGACAGGTTTGAGGTGCTGAAAACACTTAAAAAACACCCCGCTGATGAGAAGCTTTGAAGACCTAGACGTTATTTTATTGGTGGTATAAGCTGATAGCGCGTAGTTATTGAGCTGAGGGCGTTCAGAGAGTTCACAATTAAGTTTGGCTACGGTGGAAAAAGACGGTTTATTGTCTTCGTTGGAATTCAGTTCCGTAGTTAAAGACATGTTTAGTTATAGAAAACTTAAAAGGTTTAAAGCTTACAAAACGTGCGCCCGCATCAATCGCCTAATCATTGGGGGTGAACAGAAGGAAAGAGTATCATGAAATACGAAATAGCATCATGAAGGACCCACGTATAATTGAATTCCTATAATAATAGAACCCCCGCTGCTGTATTAAGAGCACGTTGAAAAATCATTAAGGGCGATTCAATTCTCATTAAACTTGATTTGAGATCTTCAACAACGACCACATAGAATGCGAGTCACCTAGTCTGTTACAGAAGACAGTGTGATTTATGAGTAGCTCTCAAACACTTCAAACTTGACAGTCTCTTTGCAGGTAGAAGAAAAACTGAAAAGGGGGATTAAGATAATTGTTGAAATTTTGTGATAATCGGGCTTAGATGTCGGGTTTAAGCAGAAGAGAGGCTTGTTGAAAACGCTGTCAAACGATATGATTTCTGCCAAGGCACTTCTTATATTGCCCACTTGTCACTCGAGTTAGGACGGCCTATCTCGGGGTTTGTCAAGTCGCTACGATCCACCCCTCCCTTTTCTAGTTGGAAAACCTTCAACCTGCCCGACGGGTTCCCTGCGGCAATGTCAAAACTGTATTCCATCAGCTTTTTCAGCAAATAACTGATTTATTAGTAAATCAACCCATGTCTTAGTTTATTAGTTTTACCTGTGTTTTTGACGGGGGCGTCTCGATAGTCCGAAGGTTCATTGGTCCGAAGGTTCATTGGTCCGAAAAGTGGTAACATTTTCATCGATTTTTTAATCAAGGGTTCATTGGTCCGAAGGTTCTATAGTGAACATTCGGACCAATGAACCTTCGGACTATTGAACCTTCGGACTATCGCTACGGCCCCGTTTTTGACTATCTGCAAGCAGGGCATATTCAGTGACAAGAACAATTTTGCTTTTTATATTGGACTACTAGTGGGCGTGACGCTGACAAATTTGATATAGGCCTATCTTCCTCCTGCTACTGTCTGTGTCATTTATCACGTCCTTGAAATGAACATAAATCTCAACTTCCATCGATTTTTTTTCTATCTCCTTCGTTTGACTTTCCCACCGCGTCAGGTGTTTCACCCCGAACATGAGCCCTCCGCTAAATCCAACCAAACGCCATGTTTTATTTGTACCCTGTCCACTCTGGGGCCTCTCCATCACGAGCGATTTGAAACCTATCACTAGTTTGTCCACAAAAGTCAGCCACAGCCAGCCATTCAAACACCTGTGATTTTACGAACAATACCTCAATGGAGTTGACAGATTTTTCTCAGTCCACAAAGGCAAAGTAAGTCCAAATACGCCAAGGGTTTGAATATCAAAGCCAGAACCTTTTTGATTGTGATTGAAAAGCACGGCAAGCAACAATACATCAATGTTTTGTTTCGGCGTATTTATTCGCGCTTTTTGGTGACCCCTATTTTGCGTGGAACAAAGTCGGACAAAGTATACCGAGTTGACCTCGCTAAAAGAGAGCGATGCCACTTATTTACACGGCTTAATCAAATGGGCAAAAATATTGTTATCAAAATTCGATTGGTCTGGCAATACAACTTACTAAGTTAAAGTAACACCTATCGATTAAGAAGAAATCGCTGCATGTCAATAAAACTCATGCATCTGGAAGAACCTGTAAAAAAGCTCAGTTTTCAATATTTGCCCGCATTTGAACTGTTTCTTCCTTTAAGTTTGGAGGCTTAGTTGGTTTAGTCGAGCAAGCAAAGAATTAATGGGGAAGTCGCTTGTCGCAGCCAAGTCAGGCTAAGTATGTGACGCAACCTCCGGCTAGCTTCTTAGTGGCCTGATTTCACCCTAATCAAGTATAAAATGACCACGAATAGAAAAACAGCTGTAGGTTTTAGCTGGAGACCACGATTCACTGCACTCAGTAGTTACCTTTATCGACGGAATGAGCGACTTAACAAAAACTGCTTACTTAGACCTGATATGCCAAGCAAATTGGACGTAGTTTGAAACTTCAATAAACGACAAAGTAATCGTTCTCACAGCTGAACGGGTCTTTTTTTTTACTTCGAAGAATCAGTTCCACTGTTATACATCAGTATCTTATAAATTTTGAAGATATGTTCCTATATATGCAATTAGTTGTTACGCCAACCTTAATCATAAAACGTATTTTCCTTTCTCTGGAGATGCACGTCTAGACGTCTAAACAAGTGTGTGTGTGTGCACGCACGCGAGTGTGTGTGTTTTACGTGCAGAAATATGGATTTTACTTCTGCTGCTGTTTCTTTCTTTCTTTCCTTTTTTTCCGTTGACAAAATTGGTCTTGAGACTTGAGCCGGGTCGGGGAGCGTGGCCAAGCATCGCGTTGAGGTCACGTGTCACGCGCACTTCAAAGCCAGTGTATCGGACTTGACGCGCCTCATGCATCGATTTCATTTACACTGCCTTTTTCATTTTATAACTTCATATTCGGTCCGTCGTCACCATGAGCTCCTATGTACACCTACGTCAATATCTTATACAATGCGCGCTAACTTTTTATTAAGTTTCCACTCCAAATTTAAGTGTTCTTATCATCATGGTTTATTGTCAGCGATGATGCGTCGATATAAATTCGAACGAGGTCATTATTTTGGGGGCCTTATCATTATCTCATTCCGATTACGATTACGGTAAAAGTGAATCACCAATGGGCTTACTGTGAGGCATATTTCATCACTACAATCAAATGCTAATGATGTAATTTAGAAGGTAAAGATCAAAATGGCAAACGAGGAAAAACGCTAATGTTAAGGGCGGGCTACTTCGGATTAAGTTATTGCTACATTGATTATTACAGGGGGGATTAGTGTTATACGCCCCATTTCGTAATCTTGACGTTTACGTAACTGATGTTTAGGTAAAATTATCAATGTGCTCGGTCCATCGGACCCAGGAACAAACACAATGAACGAGACCCTAATTTGTCCTCGTTTAAGTATAATTTTCCTTCATTAATAAATCACCAATCCATCTTTTCTCCAACTTAATTTTTTCTTTTCTTGACTGGAATCGCGATGAAGGAAACCACGTCATATATGAGACAAGTCTGCTGCTCCCAATTCACATGAGTTAAAAGGAATATAGAGCCTATATACTCGGCTTACCTCAGGAGCACAGACTTTAATCATGAAACGTACTACTCACACTCGAGAACGTACGTGTACCACAGAAATCACCAACGTTCTCTTTGAAGATTGACACCTCTTGCCCTGCGGCAGAGAAGCGTACTTTGCTTTTCAATCACCATAATTAATTCCCCGGAGCCATTTTTATTTCAAAAAAACATAAACGTCATGTTTTTTCATTCTAGTGACAGCTTTTACGCGTGTCAACGTAGGCCCTAACGGGTGTTATTATTTTAAATTATGTGTAACAATACCCGCTCATTCTGTGTTGGTTCTCACCATGGAACGAACATGGTCTTGTTCAGGGGTATTCGGCACATCAGTGCGGAACACATTGTGTGCTATACACCCTTCTAATATACAGCAACAGACGTACGGAATTAAAATATTACACAGTCCGATTTGTCCCTAGTTACAAGCTGTACTTATTTCATTTTGCACCATTCATAAAATACTTTGGCCTTGAATATTTTTCATTTCCCCCGCTTCTGAGCCAACTTGTCATTAACTTTCTGTAATCTGGCTTTCTTGCACTTAGAAGTCACCGAGTTCTCTTTTAACTAACATGACCTTATTAGCTTTTTGTTGGCGGGCTTTGTAATATTGGAAAAGTCACTGACTCTTAGTTCAGCCAATCGACCTGAACGGACCACATGGTTCATTTGAAATGTGGGGGAGGGCCCCCTAGCACAAAGAAAGTAACAATAGCTTATTACCGAGCTGTGACAGATCGAAACAGGGGGTAATGGAGAAATGTTTCAATGCCGCGTGGAAGTTCTTATTTAGATAAGTACACCTAACAGCATGTTATAAGTACGCGAGTGTTCTGGATGCAAGGCTAGGTAATGATAGAGCTCTGAATTCAACCCTAAAACGAAGCTGACAGATTGCCCTCAAAGTCATTCCAACTGTAAAAGGTGCAAAGGGGTCTACCTATTCGATGAAATGTTCCATTAAATACATGTACGTGCACTGAGAAGCGAAATCTTGAAGCACAACGTAATCAGGACCTTTCTTACCATTAACATTTACTTAAAAATCAGAGATGCTAAGCTTTGTTCAGAGAGAGAGACAACGTCGAGGCATACATCTTTAAGCTACATCTTACATAAAGAGTATCGATCTATGATCGATCGATTTCCTGCAGGACTTGATGTTAAGTCCCATAAAGTTGACATATCGTGAGGGCGTATGTTTGCTCTCTTGAAGCATTATTGGCGACTACGCTGCAAGGCCGCTGTGTTCTGTTGGCCATTGTAGAGTTACATGGCCTTGCACCTTTGCTTTTCACCGAAGTTGAAATATTAAAATATCTCGAAAATTTTGCTGAAATCTAATCTAAAGGGGGCGATAAAGTGAGCTGCATTTTAATGAAATAGCCTCCCCCTCTCTGCTCTTCTCTTCTTCAACACAGATCTACCTTAATATTGTGCTCATTGACAAAATAAATAGAAGAAAAGGAAATAAAAACGCACTTTGTCCATTTTTATACTACATAAAACCCATGTGAAGCCGTGGATAGGGACTACGCGTCGGTATTACTGGGTATGGACCTGTACAAGAGGCGATGTTGAAAGTCGACCAACAGAACATAAGTCTTCAGTGGGTTATGTCTGCCCCAACCCCTCCTCCATCCTCTTGTTCAGACCCAGGGATAGGATCTGCTCAGTTCGGCCTGACCTTAGCACTCCTGTTTCATATTTACACGGAGATAACTCACGTTCACCAAAACATCGTAAATTCACCACAGTTGTAAAAATGTCACCCGGTAATATGCCAGTTAGTTGATTATCATCCCTAATGCGAAATTATCATATAGAAAGCTTTTTATACTCTATGGGAACGCAGAGAAAGGGTTTAATATACAGCGTCTGTGTTACCTGTATAAGCGTCTGTAATTTACCTGTGTTGTGTTACGCAATGAGGAGCAGATGATGATACGAATGAGCGAACCTTGAAAATTACCAGAGATAATTTACTCCAGGTTTATCATATATTGGCCCGCCTTTTTTCTTCGTTCAGGTGAGCGGGAAGCGAGGGGATGTGAAGAACACTTCGTTAAGTGGATTGCACGTTGAAAACTACTTGAGGCACCCTGAGTGTCATGCTGATGATATGGGTTAGTTCCCGGTAAACTCTCAAACACAGGGTGAGTGTACTGGATCCGGGTTTAGAACACGCCAGACATGATGGGCATTGATCTACGTTTTTCTCGGATTATTGCATAATATTAAAGTTTCTGCAAAACCTGAAACACTTACAACCAAATATTTCAGATGAAAAAAAAATTGGTGTGACGTCTTTAGAGCAATAAATTAGCATTACGCTAAATTTCAAAGAAAACCCCCGAAGACCGTTCCATGCATACTTTACGCATCCCTGGTTTGTTAAAATCAGGACTCAGCATCCGTACATACTTTTAATTGGCTTCTATGTTTAACTTGCACTTTTTGCAGTAACCGAGTTCTCGCGGTTTCAGTGGCAACGTCGGGGAACATATAGACGCTCCTCCCATGCGTGAAACGCCACAGCGCGTTTTGAGTTAACCGTGTACAAAGTCACTGAAAGGCCGCGAACAAAGTGTCCCATAAATATACTACGTAAAATATGAGCATTTTGAGAGTAGTACTTAACCTTGCTAGGGATCATTTATTTTATTGACTAGGTGGCACTCGTATTTCGCTTTTCATGTCGGGTGTTTTATTATACGATCCCAGACTCGAGTTCTTTTATAAGTTTTATCAAAAGCAAATACAACGCATTCCTGATCACCAACCGTAAGTATGGCTTCGAGAGGCCGACAGAATAAATAAAAAATGGTTTCTTTATGTAAAAGAAGTGTTGCCGTCTGCATGATGCAGAGGGTTCAGCGTAAACAAACACTATTAACGTGTTTTTGAAACATGTGGCACAAGGCTATGCGTTTGCGTGTTTTTATATATGAGAGAGAGAGAGAGAGAGAGGCTGTCTACATTAAAAAAAACATATAATCACGTAAGAAATGTCCTTTTTAAGTCAGTAACAGAAAACATTTCCCGTGCTTTTGCGTGTTTTTATATGAGAGAGAGAGAGAGAGAGAGAGAGAGAGAGAGAGTCTACATAAAAACCATATAATCACGTAAGAAATGTCCTTTTTAAGTCTCAGTAACAGAAAACATTCCCCGCACCCTCTAAGCGTGTTTAGAACGTTCCTAACACGGCGCCACAAGGGCATTAGTAATAGCATCATATACATCGTAATGCATCTCAAATTTGTTGATTCCTTTATATACCAATGTTTTCACTGTTATCCTAACACTGTAAGCAAGGCAAAGGTGGAAGAGGATTACCATTGCACCGGGATTAACCGTGACCCAATACCTGAACAGGTGGTCAAGCCAGCGTCTGTGTCCAGCAGTCTTATCAGACAACCATTATAGTTCACTGGTGGTCAATTACAATGTGTATCTTGATATCAAAAGCGAAGGCAAACCTTAAGATAATGGATCGTTCATTTACACCTACTGCTTAGAATGCAATAACGTAATAATAACGTGAACTGATGACATAAGGGCGAACCGGGAAGGGGGGCTGGGGGGGGGGGGCTGGGGCGTTTTTATTCTGTTTTATTCAATGTGAAATCTCAGAACAACTTTATGAATATTTGTCAACCAATGGTTGGAATCTGTATCATTTGACCTCTGGTTTAAAAGCCATGACCACCGCTTATGGTCAGTGTTGATTTCAACCGATATCCACCCTGCACCCTAAAGTTCGGACCACACTAAAACGAAATAATATTTACTCTCTGATACAATGCAGCAATAGACCGTAGATTGTAACACGATGCAGTAAGGGTGTGATTCCCAAGGTGTCTCCTCTCCAAATTTCCCATTACATACGTAGCTATTGATGTGAGAAATACAGTACTCATTCTTGGCCAAATTGCAATGAGTTTCAGTCAAGACCATAGGTGGTACTACGAGGAAGGGCATATTCTGATAGATTACTATTATTCCAGACAGACCCGAGGTCGATTTAAAGAAAAGTATCACGCTGTTTTGGCACCTGCGGAGTGTGTGTGTTGTTCTATGCGGCGCATCTCGACCGGCTCTCAGACTAAGTGTGGTCATTTATCATATACTTTAAAACACCTGAGCTCCGCGTCCGTGAGTCTGACTGTTGTATCGTGATACTCCATTACTTATAACTACCTACTGCATATTGTGTAAATAAGTACCTGGGCCGTCACTATATTATACAATGACATCTGTCCATCGTGTTGAGAAAGTGGAAAGTGCGGGACAGGTAACTAATTATCAAGCTCCCGAGGACTATACCATAACATCGTGATATACACCAATTTGAACGTGGGCTAATACACGAAAGCTGACAATATAACGTGTGTTCTACAGGTTTACTTAATCTGTGGTTAGTCAGCGATTTTTTGTAACATATTCAACTTTCTCCTCCACCTAAAAAAAACACCGGTCCTGCCAAGACCGCGTCGTGATTGAACCCATTTTTCACTCGACTTGATATATATCATAATAGCTTGTCAGGACAGTGGGCTTCACCATGTCTTGTATGTAGTCCGTTAACCTCTACAAATTTGGAATTTAACAAAGTAATCATCATGAGCTTGGCTGTCTCGTGAAATTATACTTTTAATGCGTCCCCAGTCGGCGTCATCTGCTTTAAGTTGTCTCACCTGCTCGTACTATGTCAGGTACTCTACGAAGCATAAGGTGAGAGCCCCGCAGGCTTTAACTGTTAAGTCCCCTTGTTGTGGCTTAACACTGGTTCGTAGTACTATATATCACGACCTCTCTATCTCTTAGGTCTCACACGGGTAAACGTACATGTTCAACGCTGTCAAGCAATTCACAGGGTTATACGTATGCATGTAAACAGCAAACATTACCGCTCGCTGTATAAGGCAAAGTGACTTACCCTTTGTTAACTCCACTAAACAGCACAGGGTTATGACACCTAGAACTCCCTCGAGTATTCCACTGGGTTTCATCGCTCTTTAGGACGCGTAATTCCACGTTAAATCCTTCCTTGTCTCTCCATGATATGTACGACCCCGACTCCCGTCCGTGATTAACTGAGATCCATGTTAAGAGCGGCGTTAAGTGTCTTCGCGTCGCAGAGCCGTCTTCACGCGGGCAGCCATGTTGACTGACTGACTGCTTGGCGTGTTAGCGTGTGTGTGACAGATCTCAAAGATTATTTAGTCAAGCGTAGGTCCATTGACTGACTGTGTCGCTAGCGCATGCGGCCGACAGGGCTTCTCTATTATCGTTTGAGTGCGTAAACAGTTCTTTATGGGGTGTTGACTTAAAGAGAAAGACAGCGTGCTTTTCTGGCTGGGAAGTGCGGAAACTTTTGTTAGATTTTTAAGAAACTGTTGTTGATAATTGGTCGGATGTTGCATTTTAAAGTACGCGTTGTGAGCTCGCGGCACGTTGTGGGGTCCGCAGGAGTTTGGATCCAATATCCAGTATCCGATACCTAGCTTTCACTCATTATTACTTGTGAGAGTCATTATAAAAAAGACAGGGGATTCATGGGTAGATTTTTAAAAAGTTCACCTTGGAGTTTTTTTGTTATTTTCCACCATGGACAAAATTTATCTCGCATAAATTTAACGGATATTTTGATGCCACTCTAGAATTTAACTTAAAGAATATAATTGTATGTAACATGTATGAATAGTTTTCAAATGTCCTCAGCTAAATTTTCATAAATGACTGAAAAGGATTGGAAAAGGGAAAATAAAATGGTTTAGCGAGAAAGAGGTTGGTATGACCAAACGAAACTATAACTCGATTAATACAATTAAAGGATGTCTTTTCGGTAATGTTATTACGCTGTATTCTCACGTTCATGGACAATAATTCAATAATTTGTAAGAACGTAAGAAAAAACTGCACACGATTAAAAAAACCCCATTTAACTTAGTTGAAAGCGCTGTATCAGTCATACCGCTTGAAAGGGATTGTGTCAGATAAGCAGCTTGCATCACAATCGCAATTTGAAAATTGCGAAGACTCCGAAGGAGACTGTGCAAGCTACATAGGATTTGATTGTGTTACATTTAGGTGCGGATCCGGGGTTTTGCTGAGGGGAGGGGGTACAACGAAAACAATTATGTAAATAAAAATGTAGTATTTTATGAGGAGCTCAGGGATGTAAAATTTCTTGGCCTTTTTCTCAGTTTTGCTTGTTCTTATCCCTTAAGAAAAAAATTATAGGATCCTATACTATCCTATAGGAATTGACAAAATTTCCTATAGAATCTAGTTTACATTTTCATGTCGTTCTCGTTACCTTTTTTCTAATACAATAAACATGTAAGCTTGATAAAAGTGTAACAAGAGACTTGCTTGTTTGTTATGGTCACCAACGTGGAGGTTTATCGGTTTGTATGGATTAATGAATACCTTGAATTGTCCTGCAGTGGTTTCCAAACACTGTATGTCTAAAAGAGGTGTATAAGTCAAGTTGATGCGACTCCAATAGACTCAACAGACGATGCATTCGAGCTGTTTAAAACCAGAAATACCTTAATATTATTTTTCAGTTTAGCCACTAAGTAGATCTTAGACCCATTTTATGGAAAATGATACAGTTCTAAGCATTTTTCGTTTCACTAGGGTACCTGCCTTTGAAACCATTAACGTTTTTTTTTTCATTATTGCATCTCTTCCATTATTTTTTAAATTTCTCAACTGTGACAGTGTTTAGCAGGTAATACCATTGTGTTTTTTTTTTTATTTTTTTTTAATTTCACACCTACTGCAATAACTCAGATCTAACTGCAATAACTCGGATTTCTTCAAACTTCCCGGATGTCATAAATATATATTCTCTAGAGATATTTCTTTGGGAGATAATAAAACAAAGGATCAGTTTTGATCAGTAAGGGTCTACCAAGGTCCAATATTGAACAAAATGCATAAAAAGACTTAAGATAAGTTAAAATGGCTTTATTTAGCTTTTTTCGCATAGGCTTACGTAGTATCATTGCAATTTACAGTACATGTACAACGCTATACTAGAGCGTCCAGTGTTTTTATTTATGAATTTTGGTAAATTATGAATTTTTCGAATTTCTCAAACCATTAGTTCTAATTTTTATTTTCATTGAACTTAACTTTCCATTTTCAGCAGCATAAAAGCAGAGTATTGTAAGTATTCTGGGCAAAACCCACCAAGGTGAAACAGATCGATATAAAGTTTATGTACTAAACTCGAAAGTCTTTATTTATTGTTACGACTAATTGTTCTATATTATTTTCATTTTATATATAAGCAGTGTTACAAATATAAGATCTCTTGACAAAAAAGAAGGCACCGTAAAAAAGTAATAATTAGAAATATTTGTCGCAGAGTATTTTGTTTCATATGCCAAAATACATTTTCTGTGGAACAAACTGCGAAAATATGTATTATTCTCAGAAGCAAAATATAAAAGTATATAAAAACTCACCGAAAGCGTAAAAAATACATACATACATAATTTGAGACATTGAGCAAAAGTAAAATTAAGGAATAACAGTTCATTCTTTTTCTATGTGTAACTTTGTGACTAGATAACACACTTTTGTTGCGTTCTTCAAAAGATATGGAATATAACTAATTAGGCCAAGAAACGCCGGCTGCATCATCCTGTATGTGAACAAATTATCCCTCTCATTGTGGATTTCTTTGAAGATGAAGTCATTGGAATATTCCTTGTTCAGTTTTGCATACAGACGATCGATTTTGTCTTTGATTTGAGGCTCACGAAGTCTCGTAATGCTCTCGCAAAATTCACAAGTTCTTTCATAGACATTCTTATCTCCCATTGCTTTCAATTCACTGAGTCGTGTCCAGAATTCATAAAATTCTTCCAGTTTTTCGTGTGATGTAAGCCGCCATCTTTTTTTGCTTAATAACAATCTGCACATTTCAAGAACCTTGATGAAGTCATTCATGGTATATATGTCTCTCGGGACTAGATCCGGAACTGCCAGCTGAAAAATAATGATAATGGAATCACAGCCGTGTTATTGCAGGGGAGGTTCCAGGATTATTTGAAGGGAGGGTACGCGGATGCGAAGCCAACCATTCTCCCCCCCCCTCCCCGGGCCTGGTATAAGGCCCCAAAAAATTTGGCATTTAAAGGGGCGAACGGTGCAATTTGGTAAGTTTTAGAACTATGATTCAGCTAGCCAAAATGCGAATTTCAAGAGGGGACCATTGGTGTTATTTTTTCAGAAATCGAAGGGGGAGTCAGCCCCCCCCCCCCCCGATACCCCCCCTAAATCCGCCACTGAATTGATGCACCAGTAAGATAATAAACATTTTATTATACACCAGTAAGATAATAAACATTTTATTTTAGCATAACATTTCAGCGTAAAATCATATTCAGCTTTTCTATTGAGAGAGAGAGAGAGAGAGAGAGAGAGAAGATGATGTAAGTAAAATAAAAATGGGAAAAAATAGGAAAAAGAAAGAAAGGCTACATACCTGTACAGTCTGTAAGGCCACACAAAAGGCCTTGTTATTTGCGCTGAACCACTCAATAAACTGCGTCCGCAAAGCGTTGTACTTCTTCAGATGTGCCAGAGCATCTTTTTTCACTTGATCTAGCTCTATAAGCTTTATATCAAACTGCGTCAGTTGCTGCTGCTGGGCGTGGCGTCTCATCAGGGGAGTTGGGACTGGGGTCCAATATGGCGTGTTACGAGGAGTCGTCACTGACGACATCTGGGAAATCTGAAGTTTCGATAAAAATGGCAGATTAATGGACGAAAAGATGAGACAATTAACATGAGTAACTCTGTTTGTATGTTGTTTCCCATAAATGGCAATGAAATCATACTTGTAATGCGTCCCTGGAAGGCGTCGTCTGCTTTACCAAGCGAAATTATCATTGTTTAATTAAATAAGATCTAAGTGTTGATCAAATGGAAACTGTCACTCTAAAAAGTATAAAGTGCAAATAAAAAAAATTCACGGATGTAAATCCTGACTCCGTTTCTAGGAACTCAAACAGAAGGACGTAATGGAAGAAAGAATAAACATGGCGTATCGACCTGTACCATTTGACAGCGAACAAGGAGAGTTTTGTGCTATTTACTTTCTCTAATCGATTTCACTTGTAGCTCCCCGAGAAATGGTGCGCACTGACGTTATTTACAATAGATGTGTGAGTTTGCCACTGTGACTTCATTGTTGGCAAATATGTATTTTACCTGATTAAACTATAAGGAACTTAAAATCATAAAATAGATCCTTTGAATTTTTTTAAATAATGGTCTAAACGAGAATGCATATCCAAACAAATATTTTCATGTAGGCTAATATTAAATCTTCCGCGTGCTGTTTTGTACATTTTGATTTAGTCTCTTCTGCTTTTATTCTTTTGTGTGTGTAATGGAAAAGTATCACCTCTTTCTTTCCCTCTCTCCCCTCGCCACACACACACACACACTCACACACACACACACACTTATCTTCGCAGTTTTACAAATAACGGCACACACACACACACACACACACACACACACACACTTATCTTCGCAGTTTTACAAATAACGGCACACACACACACACACACACGTACTTGTCTATGTGTACCAACCGAGGACATCAGCACAACACCATACAACCGAGGACATCTTATTCCTTGGTTAAATCAAAATAAAAACATTCAATTTAGGGTAAAATCTATTCGAGTATGAATGTTATAAATTAATTTTTTTATAAAAACTAATTTTTTGCTGACAAGAATTTTACATTCTAACCGAGGACACACACGGACACACACACGGACAGACACTACACATTACAACCGAGGACATGCATGCATCTACATGTAATAATGATTGTACTTTTAATGCAAAGCAAATTTTATATAGCGTTACTTTGCAGCAATTCACATTTTCATGAAATTCTTTCATATTTAAGGTAAATTCCAAAATAACACCAGAGGTGATGATTAAATGAACAGTTATACAATATTTAATGCTGGGCTTTGCCACTTTTTTAGAATTGAAGATTATGAGATAAAACATCAATTAATTTAGGAAAAGAAAGGATACTGATGAAATAAAATAAAAGACCAAAGAAATTCGTTTTCAAACATTTTATTTTCATAATGCTTATTTTCTATTTAGCACTCTTTTATTATCATGAATTTTATATTTTGATAACACAAAGTGTCGTCCATTGGATACAGACTTGCACAGTACACAATTTTACAATTGAGGACATCATGCCAGCAGCACCCAAAATTGTGCTTTCTTCCAATTTGATGCAATATTATATAATGCTTAACAGCATAATGATCATCAATTTTTTATAATAAAATATTAGTATCATGAATATTCAGAAAATGTGACTAGCAAAGGTTTTCAGGTTCATGGAACTCCAAAGTCATACTTTGAAAATGCTAAATGTATACAAGAGAGCACTGTACTGAAATGGGTTTCTTTCCATTTTTAACTTTTTTACATAAAATAATACAGTTTACTGCCATTTCACATGATCAACTAAGAAAATTGTTGAGATGGCAAAAATATCAATATAACAAGTTTAAATGTCCAATTTCCTCCATTCCGAACATTGTGAATGATTGAATCTGACAAACTACAATGATACGAGTTCATTTCCATTTTGGCACTTTTTTTACACAATACAAGATAACAGGTTTACCACCATTTTTATATAATCAACTAGCAATATTGTCAAGATGCAGAAATTGTCAAACAACCCATTTTACATATCTAGTAAATTCAATAATGAGACTGTTTACATGCCTGACAATCAAATCTGAGGAAAACCAATTATATACAAATAAAGGCTGAAGTCCCTCAAAACTCAACCAATCAATCTTATTTTTAAATTTGATTTGTATATAGATAACATTGATCACTCTTGTGAGTTTAATGACAACAGGCCTATCGGTTCTCCCTGAAATGTGCTTACAGTGTTACTAATATGCTTTTACTAATAATCATCAGTTCTGTGAGTTTCATGAAAACAGGCTTTAAGTTATTAGTTCTCCCTGAAATGTGCTTACAGTGTTACATATATGCTGAAAAAAAAAAAAAAAAAAAAAACAGCATAAAATTTGAAAGAAAAGGGCCTGGTCTTGCTGATTTTCAATCTTGACCATTCTTTTACTAATAATCATCAGTTCTGTGAGTTTCATGAAAACAGGCTTATTGTTTCTCCTTGAAATATGTTAACAGTGTTGCATGTACACTGAAAAAAGGAGAAAAAAATGCAAAAATTTTGAAAATAATCACCCCATTTCCTCCATTTTGAGATAATGTATTACACAGTACATGATAACATGTTTACCGTCATATTTATATAATCAACTAGCAATGTTGTAAAGATGCAGACAATTTCAGAGAAACACTAACATATTTACATATCTAGTTAATTCAATAATGAGACTGTTTACATGCCTGACAATCAAATCTGAGGAAAACCACTTATATACAAATAAAAGCTGAAGTCCCTCAAAACTCAACCAATCAATCTTATTTTTAAATTTGATTTGTATATAGATAACATTGATCACTCTTGTGAGTTTAATGACAACAGGCCTATCGGTTCTCCCTGAAATGTGCTTACAGTGTTACTAATATGCTTTTACTAATAATCATCAGTTCTGTGAGTTTCATGAAAACAGGCTTTAAGTTATTAGTTCTCCCTGAAATGTGCTTACAGTGTTACATATATGCTGAAAAAAAAAAAAAAAAAAAAAAAAAAAACAGCATAAAATTTGAAAGAAAAGGGCCTGGTCATGCTGATTTTCAATCTTGACCATTCTTTTACTAATAATCATCAGTTCTGTGAGTTTCATGAAAACAGGCTTATTGGTTCTCCTTGAAATGTGCTTACAGTGTTACATATATGCTGAAAAAAAACCAGCATAACATTTGAAAGAAAAGGGCCTGGTCATGCTGATTTTCAATCCTGATCATTCTTTTTAATTTACTAATAATCATCAGTTCTCTGAGTTTCATGAAAACAGGCCTATTGGTTCTCCTTGAAGTGTGTTTACAGTGTTGCATGTACACTGAAAAAAAGGGGAAAAAAATGCAAAAATTTTGAAAATAATTACCCCATTTCCTCCATTTTGAGACACTGTATTACACAGTACATGATAACATGTTTACCGTCATATTTATATAATCAACTAGCAATGTTGTAAAGATGCAGAAAATTTCAGACAAACACTAACATATTTACATATCTAGTTAGTTCAATAACGAAACTGTCAACATGCCTGACAATCAAATCTGAGGAAAACCACTTATATACAAATAAAAGCTGAAGTCCCTCAAAACTCAACCAATCAATCTTATTTTTAAACTTGATTTGTATATAGATAACATTGATTACTCCTGTGAGTTTCATGAAAACAGGCTTATTGGTTCTCCCTGAAATGTGCTTACAGTGTTACTTATATGCTGAAAAAAAAAAAAGCAGCATAACATTTGAAAGAAAAGGGCCTGGTCATGCTGATTTTCAATCTTGACCATTCTTTTACTTATAATCATCAGTTCTGTGAGTTTTATGAAAAGAGGCCTATTGGTTCTCCTTGAAATGTGTTTACAGTGTTGCATGTACAATGAAAACAGGAGAAAAAATGCAAAACTTTTGAAAATAATCACCCAATTGCCTCCATTTTGAGACACTGTATTACACAGAACATGATAACATGTTTACCGTCATATTTATATAATCAACTAGCAATGTTGTAAAGATGCAGAAAATTTCAGACAAACACTAACATATTTACATATCTAGTTAGTTCAATAACGAAACTGTCAACATGCCTGACAATCAAATCTGAGGAAAAGCACTTATATATATCAAAACAAGGCACATCTTCCACAAAACTCAACCAATCAATCTTATTTTCAAACTTGATTTGTATATTGGTAACATTGATCACTCCTGTGAGTTTAATGACAACAGGCCTATCGGTTCTCCCTGAAATGTGCTTACAGTGTTACTTATATGCTGAAAATGGCAGAAAAAAAAACAGCATAACTTTTGACAAAAAATGGCCCGGATATGCCGATTTTTGATCTTGACAACCCTTTTACTAATAATCATCAGTTCTGTGAGTTTCATGACAATAGACCTATTGCTTCTCCTTGAACTGTGTTTACAGTGTTGCATGTATGCTGAAAAAAGCAAAATCAACAGCAAATTTTCTGAAAAAAAAAGCAGCCCATTACGAAGATTTTCAAACTTGACCTGCGTTTAACTAATATTCATCAGTTCTGTGAGTTTCATGAAAGTAGACCTATCGGTTCTCTTTAAAATGTTGCATCGCATATAATACTGGGAAAAGGGAAAAACAGCAACTTTGTAAAATTGGCCAGATCACACTGATTACGTTGATTGCAATTTATATAGCATTCCTTCTGGGAGAGATCGATCCATAGTTAGTACGATAGGATCTGGGAACGGTCCCTTGATCGTTTTTGCCGTGCGCATATCCGAACTGTAGGCCTATATATCAGGACGCGTAATTGTCGGGGCGTCTTTTTTTTTTCTTTTTTTATTTCACAAAGCGGTTCTTGCAAATGCGGTGTTTATGAATATGTGTGCTCTGTGTTAGCGACATGGACCGACAGGGGCCCATTCAAAATATAATTTCACTTCAGTTGTTAGATTTAGTATTTATTCTAGCAGCCAGGTGTATAACAAACAGGTCAGATCTACAGGTGAAAAGAAGTGACTGTAGTTCGCAGAGCCATTATGTAATAATAAATGTTTCATAATGTCATAGCCTTCTTCAAACTGTCAGGGGTAGATTAATTCATAGTTAGCTAAGGGGCCCTTTACACTGGACGGCGTCCTTTCTGCGTCCTGTAGTACGGATCCATTTGAGAGTACAAAATTATAATACTTAACTTTCTGACAACTGGCCAATCACCAAATATTCATTTTTTTCAACCAAAGCAATGCTTGTACCTCCTTTCTACGACCACAGTGATGCCAGTTTCTTGGTCGCACAAAGGACGCCGCCCCAGTGTAAAGGGGGTTTACGGACGATCCATTTACCCTTTTCATTTACTCTGAAGTATCGAATAAAAGAACTGATGGAATAAAAGTACTGGGTGGAAAAAATCTCAAAATTTAATAAAAGTACTGATGGAATAAAAGTACTGGGTGTAAAAAATCTCGAAATTTAATAAAAGTACTGGATGGAATAAAAGTACTGGGTGGAAAAAACCTTTGCACCACTCCCCCCCCCCCCAAAAAAAAAAATGAAATAAATAAATAAAAGTAAAGAAGAAGAAGAGAAAGAAAAAAGCTAGCTATTGATCATTGTAAAAAAAAAAAAAAAAAAAAAAAATTAACCAGGTAAAATTCACTCAGTATTATAATTTATCTTAATATATATATATATATATATATATATATATATATATATATATATATATATATATTTGCCATGAGTTAAATTTCATAATCGTCAGGGGCCGAAGACCCAGATATGTCGCACATAAGCCGCCTCCGAGAGCCATACGGAGACGTTATTCATAGTAAATTTATTCTCAGATATAAGGTTCGTTTTGCATACCTGTTAACTCCTAAGGGTTTATCTTACATAGAAATGTGATTTAACATCGTTTAAATCATAAATCGGCATGAAATAATTGACGTTTGAAAACAGGCACAACTTCTTTGCTGCACTTGAAATGACCTCCTTAGCAATAAATATGATCCTATCACCTTGCGACATTGCATCATTCGATCGATGTACATGAGTAGTTGTCACTGTTGAAGGGAAAGCACGTCTATTTATAGGAACTGAAATCAGGTGACGCATGTACTGTTGTGTTCAGAGAGCGACTTCCGCTTGACCTACTTTCCAGTGCTGTTGGTAGAACAGTCGGTAATGAGTTGAGATCTCAATTTTCTTCTCATTATACTTCAATTTAAGAAAATAAAAAGCGTGACTTGTACTTGTGTAATTTCCCACCGGTACAATATGTATTTAATAAACATACCGGGTGGAAGATTTTTGAAAAATTAATAAGCGTACTGGGTGAAAATGGAGCGTACCGGCGGGAAGAAATTTGGAAAATTAATTAACGTACCGGTACGTTTATTTGATACTTCAGAGTAATTCTTGCACCCTCAAAAGATTGTCGGTCCTAAGATCTACCGAGTGAGCCACAAATTCAGACAGTTCTTCTTTATTTAAACCACTCCAAGTCAGTTGTACTAATAAAGAAGCGTGCCGTAATATGTACAGTGCGGTGATAGTTATATAGTTACGTAACGGCCTAGGAGAGCTTAATTTGATAAAAAAGACCTTTAGTTTAAAAATATGAACTTACTGAATATATAGACATCTGAGATATAACATAAGTTTCAGTTTAGTCTGCCCTTTACAGCACAACCGAGGACGCGGGATTTGGTCCGCCCTTAACAGCACAACCGAGGGCGCGTGTGTATAGCCCGATTTCAGACAAAAAGTTGGACAGTATTTCTGATACACTCGTGGCGGGAATTTGGCCCGCGCTATACAGCATAACCGAGGACTGGCTCAGAATAGCGTCAAATTTCACCACCTAACTTGAAATGGGCCCCTTTATGCATTCCACTGCTTATGTCAACCGAGGACGTCCTCGGTTGGAGGTGTGTCCTCGGTTAGTGGGTTTCGGGCGGGTGTGTGTCCTCGGTTAGAATGCGTGCACAAGAGCACACACTTATCTTCGCAGTTTTACAAATAACGGCACACACACACATACCCACACACACACACACACACACACACACACAAACCCACGCTCATGCACTCACACACATACCTAGATCACCACAAACTCCTTAGTTAATACAATCGTATCTCAGGTCGTACATTGGCTGTGTTTACATTGTTTGATTAAGCCATCTTGAACCGTCAAAATCGCGTCAATCAGTAACAGGCAGTCAATAATTTGACCAAATAATCTTACTCTATGATCATCTGATCACAACAGAAAAAACTGTCAACCATACAAGAGATACGACCATTTTACTGTGGAACTTTCCTCAATGTATTAAACAAGGAAGTAAACAGTTAACTTTAAAATATGTTATTCGGTTGGCATGGAAATGTAACTGATTTCCATTGCTCAATTTACTTTATTTATTCAAACTTCACTCCCGTATCCCCATGTGTAACGTTTTTGTTCTTTAAGTATATATACACTCGGCCCTGTTTTTCAGAACATTAATTTCCATATTTGCAGAGCGCTAGGCAGAGATTGATCGTTCTGGGTTGAACTCTTGACTTCAATATCATGTAGCAACCACGACACTATTAACTTTTGTGCCAGATCAAAGTTCTGACGACCCAGTAATTACCTGCAAAAGCTCGATAAGGTATAATTCTAAATGACGTTTTTTATACCGGTACATAACTAGGACGTTTTTCAATTATTTCCTTTTGTTAAAGTCAAATTTAAAGAGAGAAAAAACTAACTGTAATCCAACACCAAGACAGAGGGGCTGTGTACGAGTATGTACCGTTATTACACAGTGAATTTTTTCATCGAGGTTTTTTCTTTGAGGTATTTTCAATTTTCTTAACACTGGGGAATATAAGCAAAATATTTACCAGCTTAGTGTAGATATAGTCCAAGAATCATTTCGTGTACACAAGCCAAAACATGTATGAAGTTCACATTTTAGGTAACCGCCAACCTGGACGCAGGCCTTCATCAAATTGAGTGGAAGGTTCTCAGATATAAAATGTGTCAGACGAAGGCAGGACATCTGAAACAATGCTCTGACCGCTGTGTCACCTAGCGTTCAATAGGTGACATTTAATTTATTTTATGAAGACCATCCTGGTTGGTTGAAAGCCTACGTAAGATTCATAAATATTTTGCTTGTATACAGATAACGATCATTGGACATTGGACAAGTTATTTACCCGTCAAACCTGATGAGTCGTGATTTGTAAAACTGCGAAGATGTGTGTGTGTGTGTGTGTGTGTTATAAAACTAACAAAAAGCAGGCATTATTGCGTTTACAGAAGCCAAAAGTGGCTTTGCGTTTCTTTTTAGGCTATCAACTGTTATAGTGCAATAATGATCAATATGCCTATCTAGGTTTTGTGCTTGCTTGCTGAAATTCATAGCCACTTTTATCATTTTGTCCATTCAAGAGAAATATGTCGATTTTTTCTTTATGGTCGTGCTTTGTAAAAACTACAACACCGTGGTATGATATTTATGTGCGTGTTGTATGGTTTCAATCAAGACATTTACGTCAAACGGTATTTCAGCCTCTGAGCTTTGTGAATCGGCATTGGTTTACTTACTCACAAGGGAAATATATGTTACAGTTGTGAGGGCATTTATTATCAACCCTTTCAAGCTGGGATAGACCCGCTCCAGGCTGCCTATTTATTTTGTCTCTAAAATATCATGACGTGAAGCTAAAGCAGGGAAAAGTCTCTATAATTTTTTTCATCCAAACGTATGTCCCGCCTGATAGAAAATGAAATAGTAGAGATTCGCGTTCAGAAAAGTAAATATTGGCTAGAAATGTGATTATAAAAAAGATAAAGGAAGGCGGTCAACAAAGGAACCTCAAAGGATTGTTGTAAGGGGGAAAGGGGTGTCCTGTGCTTGGGGGTTATTAAGTCAAATTATTTCTTTTCCTAAAGGTTACAATTTTTCATATAATCCTGAAAGGCACGTGTGTTTCTTGTCATACGTATTGTTAGCTAATATAACACTAAATCATTAATCAACGATACAACCGCAAACATGATTTTAGTCACACACACACACACACACACACACACACACACACACACACACACACATGTAAGTATAAACTTAAATTCTGTATACTATGAACATGTACGTACACCAAAGGGCGTTAAGAATTTAACAAATCTCTGTACGCGTTTTCTGTGTTCGTTTTTTAAAAGTCGATTTGCTTTAAGAAAACGTGCGCTTTAATCGACCTTTACCCCGGGCTACCAGGTCTCTACATTTTTGTAAAGATATTGTTTAAAGGCATTTTTTGCCTAAAAGCACACGCCTACTGAATGTGCCAAATAAGAATATTAAAAAATGTTACTTTTAAGGACACCAAGCGTTCGGCTTACCGTAGACCTCGGGGAAAGCAAAGATTCGTCCATCTCGGTGTCCTTCCTGAACTGGATGGGAGAATTCTCTAACCCTCTGTAACCGACTTCTCGCCCCTTTACCGTCTAGATCAAACTTGTTGAAAGACTTGGTAAACTGAGCAAACTTAAATAATCAGACGCCGTCTCTTGGAAGAGCTAGGGACCACGGATTGCCGATTTAATTAACCTCCAGTCTCCATAGCTCAGAGCTCCGACATCAGCACGACCCGCTAGCAAGACGACAGAAACAACTCACTGTGCAGATTTACGTGACGTCAACGACGGGTAAACACGGTTAGGCGTACACTGTGGTTACCGGTATGTTTTAGTGGTCCACAGTTTCTAAAACCCTTCGTAAACTTGAATAACTAACACTTAGACAGCAAATCAACTATAATAGACTTCTCTTGCAATTTTGTTTTAATATTATAGCAACCGTCTTCTATGAAATTACGTCACTGTTTTCCTTCTATCAGTATTACTGGTTTAAGCCTCTATATATTTCCCTAAAACACAAGTGAGTCACACTTGAGATATGCCATAATAAAGTTTGACACAAACTGTTGCAGCTTTCAGTCATGCAGAGCAAGTTCCACGAAAACTCCCTTGCTTGCCTTCGGTTGACCACTCCGATTTCCCCACGAAAACAACGCCCGGTGTGCGGTTAGCTACGCTCGACACAGTGCCCGTAACACATATATATATCTCCTCCGTGTTTACCAACGCATTTGAGTCCCTTACTCTCTACATAGAAACATGATTAGAACCAAGTTGACATAGTTGACATCGTTAAACACACACACCAATACAAAAGGGGTACAAACTGTTTGGCCAGGCTCTATCATTTACCTTTTTATTAATCACAACATTAAGCAATGGGTGATTAAATGAGGCGTGCTATGGGGTGGTTTGAGGTGTACTTGATAGCTGGAGTTAAAGCGACATGTTTGTGCAGTATTTGTGTGTGGATTAGGGGACTACCGTGACATTGGAGTGATCAATGGCATAGCGACGAGGTGCAAAAGTGTAACGCGACATAAAGCAGATCTATGGACTCGTGAAACGTTCCGCTTATTGACAATTAGATTAATTGCGTACTTTAGGTCTCTTTGTGACGTGAAAAGATATTAATCTACAAGTGTCAATAATATCTATTTTAAAAGGACGTTTTGCATTTACCTAGTAGCATGTACTTTTCATTTGGTGAATTTACCGTGTGAAAAGTTCAGACATGGACAACTTGATTAATAGTTCAGTCCACCGATTGCATAAATGCAAGAGAACCTGGCAAAAGAAACATTTACCTGTGATATAAAATACACTATTTCACACTTGAAACGTTTAAAATAACTTCGGCTGCTTTGTATAATCGCGGTCACGTCCAAAGGTATTCCCTTGCAATATCTGTAAGGTTACCTATCAAAGGGCTTTTAAGATATAGACGACTAAATTAAATGTCCAGTACGCCCGTTATATAAATACATGTCTGCTTGAAAAAAAAAAAAAATATTTGTCTACATTAAAACTCACGTGTAGTGACATTACTTACAAAACTTCTGGATCTTGCCTAAATGCACAATTCTACTGTAGAGGTTATATGCAGTTTGGTTACCTTGAATTTTACTTATGATTACGTGGTCCATATTTGTGCTCTTGCAAGCACTTGCATCTGAACGGTCAACTTATATGCGAGGCATAAACAAAGAGAATAACGCCAAAAAGAAAAACATTCTTATAATATTTTAGACGAACAATGAAAGAAGAGAGTTCACTTCACACCTGGGAAAAAAAGAGATGGTTTAGACTGACCTTCTAAAACATTGTGTAGTGTAAGTTAGAAAAGTGGAAATTATATCGACCAATGACGGTATAAAGAAACTCAAGTTTCATGTGAAGGAGTACGGCTCTCCTTTAGATTCAGACAGGGTTGGGTAAGTGTGACGCAAGTAAGTCAAAATCTAAGACCGAGGCTTACCCGTACAAATGGTATCCGAAAACTGCATCCCAAAGGACTTGCTAGTACTAGTTTGCCGTGTAGTCTAGTAGAACACAGTGAGAGAACACCACAGTCACATCTATGATGGAAACAATCTGCTTGTACCATATAACGTGGACTCATAATTGGACCTAATGAGATGCGATCAGAAACGAAAAGTTCCGTGAGCTGTATCAGCCAAAATCCTCATTACACCCAATATTACGAGAGAAAGGAATTTAAGATTTTAAAAATAAAGAAAAAAAAAAAAAAAAAAAAAAACAAATCTGAACCCTTACCGAAAACGATCAACGAAAAAAGGCGAGAAATACAGCCTCAGAAAACTGGGAAGCTGGGCACAACTAACACAATCAACACACTTACGGCTCTCTCTCTCACACTCTACCTCTCAGTTGAAAGACGGGTAGCCCTACCAACTAGGGTGAAGAATGGGTGGAATGTATTTAAAACATGGATGTCATTGTAAAACTTACCTCAGATATTGTTTTATTTCTGGCACCAAGCATTTTAAAATTGCTTGTGTTTTACCCAAAGTTTCAATCAAACATTATTAGGTTCGAGAAAAAATGGACCCTATAACTGCACTATCACAACAAAAAGTATGCCTGTTTTCGACATCGATCAATAAAAGTGTACAAATAATTTCTTGTTGAAACAGATGTCGAGTGTAAAATATTCGCTCGATGTGTTGCCTTTATCGCCATTAATATTAGAATAGAGAAGTAGGAATAGAGAAATTCATCAACACATTGAAGAAAACACAAAGTGCTCTGGAAGTCGCCTACAGAACTTACGGAAACTGAAAATAGGATATGATATTATAATGCAGTAAAATCTACATAATATTTTTTATTCTCGGCTGCCTTCAGATTCCCTTTTTTGTTCCCAGGAAAATGAAAATAAACTGTGTAAAAGATACCGTTCTCAGTGTATATCGGATGTCATACATGCACAACCATTACCCAAGCTTGTACCTGTAAACAAACACAAAAAAAGGTAGACTAAGCATTGCTATTTGTTGGCACATTTCACATGGTTATCTAGAAAATCTTTCCCATGCTAGAAAAGTCAAATATTTATTCATTGCTGTTATAGCACTCAGGAAGTTAATGTTAAGCGTGAACCTTTCTAACCGATGAGTTGGAAAAACTGTTCATGGTTTTCTTTTCATATTTTACTTTCTGTAAATTTTCCCGAGAAGAAGAAAAACAGGATTTACTGTTATAAATATCTTGTTTAAATGCCTCGAATTTTGTGAGTTATTTTTCCTATATACTAAAAAAATTAAATTCTGTCCCTTGAATATAAGCAATCCAACTTTTTCGTAAAAAATATATATAAAAACACGCACACACACGCGCACACAGAAAAAAAACACGATTACGTATCTACATGTACCTGTATATTCGTGTATTTATTGATGAATATACTGTATATAACAAATACATAAACAAACAAGAGCAAACACTGTACAAAGCTTAAGAAAACGTGATGTTTTGCATCACTCCAGTAACACCTATATTGTAAAGTTAACCAAGTTGAACGGTTTCGCGTTTAACCTTGTAAAGATGTTCTTTACGCCTGACTCCTTCAGTATGACTGAAGCGTAATTAACCCACGCTTGAGCTGAAAAACTCATTTGGCAGAGACGAGGTGCTCGCTCATACGGCTAGACGGGAATTCCCTCATATTTTTGCCTTACGTGCAGGTACAGGTACCAGATCCAGTAACCAACCGTCCCACACCCATTCTTCACTGCATGTGCACTGACTGCGCATCCGGCACTTATGCCGGAATCAAAACCATCGCAGAAAGCGATGTTTAAGTGTACCTGAGAAAGAGATTGGAATGATTAACCTATGATTGCTTAATGTATTGAGGTTGAAACCTCTTTTAAAGGCTTTGCAGCATCGGCACAGACATTGGGTTAGATAATGGAGGAAAAGGCGTGTAGATTTTTCAATGCAATGTAGTTACATTTGCAGAAAGAAGTAATTGCAACAACAGCCACAATTTAACAGCAATGGTAACAGTCTACATGTCGCTAATGTCTGCCTACAAACGCAAATTAATGTTTCCTTGCACGTACACGTATCCAAAGAGCCTAAATAAGATGTCTTCAAGACCCGCTGACAAAGGACACGTGTCACCCTTACCTATATGTAGTACATCTCATATCGACGGGTTGTTTGATTACGATACGTACGCTACTGTCATTGTTGTAACTCGCGTCCCGCTAGATTCAAGGCATATTTAATCAAAGAACGTACGTCTAAAAGTTGGTTTAAACTTTAAAACCAAAATTGTTTTCTACTGTGACCCCAAATGAAATAAGTAATAGTCCGATTAAACAGAATACTGCGCTCATTATACAACGAGAAAGATGTGGCTCAGTTTTAGACCGATGGTCATTCTTTTAAAGGGGACTTTTTCACATTTATACTGAATTGAAATATGCCAAATTTTTTGTTGAAAAGTTAAAACTTTCTTTCGGTCTGATTGTATGCAGCGAGAGTATCAGTGGCAGACATTTGGCAGAGAGGGGTCTTACTACGTCAGATTGAAACTGGAAAAGGGCTTTTTACGCCCACGACGGAACAGTACATTGACCTTTCAAAACAAATTACCGTCGTACGTCTTTATATTTAAATTATTAGTATTTTGTTTTACTCGCAAGTAGTCTTGATTTGGACAATATAAAAATATTTTCATTGACAGTTATTGAATTATACGTTTTTACCAGATACGCTTCTATCATTAAAATAGAACAACAAACCAAACGTCACATCTTTTGATGTGTTAACAACAAATTGTATCGGACTTAAATTGTGTCTGCGCATCAGTTTCCGTAACAATATGTTTACACCTTTCTATAGAGTTAAGTTGCTCGGTCGGTCGCACCTTTTTCCTCATTTTCAGAATTAAAAAGTAATATTTATAAATTGACGGATAAAGTGCAGGTGAAAATCTGACCGACTGACCAACTATTAACTCTAGCAAACTGATGTAAGAAATTGCAAAGAGGACTGGCACGTAGGCAATTTTGAGTCAGTCCAGACGGGAGGGCAATAGTTGACGTCTACTACCAGTCATCAAATGATCCATCAAAACAGATACCCGTACTATCTTCTCCATCTAGGCACGTGTGATATCTAGATGAACTGGAGAATGCAATGTAACCGGTCATCTAGAAGCTCCCTGGAGAGAAAACTTGCCGCAGTCGGAACACCTTTGCGGGAAATAGGCATCAGAAAACGTGTCCTGAAACCCGGTTCAGATTGTTTTCCAAATTCCTCACGATTCACGAATGAGTGAAAGGGTTTACCTTGAATATACGCCTTCTTATAAATATGGTTTCATTTTTTGTTGTGTTATTATGAAAAAGACTCCGTTACTCATACTGAATATAATGTAGGCCTAATTATACGCGAGTTAACTTGAACATGACTTCAAATGAACTGCCACCTGTGATTATCCAAATCAAGAATTATTATCAACCATCTTTAAAATCAATCAACTACTCAATAATATATAATAACATAAATTAATAAAATATTGAAATAAATATGAGTAAAAAACTGAGAAGAATTTTAGATGGGGAAATTGGGTCTAAATTTAATAAATATGAAATACTATTTGCATTATATATGTTGTTACATCATACGGCATCCTAAAATAAGTGTTCTGATTGTCTAATAAGTAGGCGATATTTCTCAAAATTTCAAGGCGATGGCCTATATATTTTCAGTAGTAATAAAATGTATTAAAATAATTATCAAAATGTTTTGGTGCATTTTGTTTGTCCTTAAAATAAATAAGAACTTGCGCCTCGCGAATTATTTTTGGGGGTGATCAGATATTTACATATGCCCCCATTGGTCAATATTTTTATATCATCTCGTAAAGAAACATCCACCTTAACCTTAGGAAAACTCCTTCGCCCCGGCTTCTCTAGTAATTGATACATTGTTGAAATATTGCCTGCCCTCGCCGTATGTTACATCCATCTCCGACGTAATTATAGTTCAGCAGCAACTAAAAAACACGACGGTAATTTGTTGTCTGTCATAACAAGGAGTAATGAAGAACTGCAGCAGCGCTGGTGAGAGGGGCGCACTCAATATACCACGAGTAGAACGGAAAAAAATGCTTCTTTTTCGTATTGTATATGAACTGATAAACAACTCGAAAAGCTTGCAGTAGTTACCTGTAATTTTAAAATGGCAATTCTTATCATCTTTTGAAAAAAAGTTCAATACAAATTTGCATATTATCGCGAAACGCTTTCGACCAAATTATCTTGTATCTGGCATGTTACGTGCACGGGTGCCTGCCACTTTATATATTACTTCTCCTTTATCTTTATTATATGTAAGAGGCAGGATGTATACACTAATTGCTACCTTAGAAAGCATATCAGGTACAGGGGTGTTGCGTACAGAAAGGTATGCAAGAGCGAGAGAGAGAGAGAGCGAAATCATCCACGGAATATCCATTATTTTAGAACCGGACGAAATAGTCTTGATTATGGAATAAAAGATTATTGGAAATCATTTTAACAAAAATATATAATGCACGGATAAATTTTGTATTTCATTAATGTATTTTAGATATTTAGGATATTCAGTTATTATTTATCAGTTTTTATTCTGGATCTTACTGGGTAACTATTTGGCCTTTGGTCTGGGTGCATACCTGTAAACAATTTATGGTATAGGTACGCAGTCCCTGTGGTGAACTGCTTTGTGTAAGGTGTATCATTTACATGGTTTTAACTTACCGGAACTATTTTTTTGGTAGAACATGTAAGTATATAATAAAAAATACTGTTATAGTTGATTTCTTCGATAGGATCGGTCAGCAAATTATTTCATATTTTAAATTACAGGAAACGGGTTGGGCGAAATGCATATTTGTGTCCCTTGGTGCGGGTTTGTGTGTGCCTTTTTTTTTTTTTTGGACAGACGTAGACAATTAATAAAAAATATGTTCGCTGTTCTTTTTTGCTGAAATGTTTGAACTAGCAGAAATTCAGATTTTACACCAAAGATGATATGTATCACATCTCAGGTGAAAGTAAACTGTGCAACAATATTTACAATTTGTTCCACATGCTGCAAATTAGAGAAGAATAAATATGGATACGCAGTTATGAAAAAAATCGGAGCGTTTTGATATTTATTCTCCATTTTTATTGAGAATACCAATGGTCATATCACTTCATATTTCTTGGTGAACAGATGCATAGGTACCTTGCAAGAGAAATGAGGAAATAACTGATAACGAAGCAAGCCACACACCTGTTTTTGTACAGGTCAGCGTTAAATCAGCCCAGGCTACCTTTGAGTAGAACATGGTGCTGAAATGATATTGCGCGACCTTTTTAAAAATCAAACAGAAAAATAAATGCCGATCCTCCCACTCGCGATGAAATAAATTACCTTCAATCTGCCGGTTGGTTTGTTATAGGTAAAATGCCAAATAATATACCTGACCTGGTGCTTTTGATATTTGACAATATTTAGATTTCACGTATCAATTTGTTTTTATGTCTATGTAGTTTGTGTTGGTATTGACTTGTACATTTGTATAGTCTTTCACCGCAGATGTGATAAGTCGTGTAACTATTTTTCCGGAACGATGCCTAATAGATTGTTTTTACCGTGGCTGGTGTCATTTTTTTTGCCTGTACACAAATATACCCATTGATTAATATCAAGGAAGTGTTAATCTGTTGCTCTGCTTAAAATTCCCAGACACTTTGTTTTATTGCACAACACATTGTAGCGATTAAGACGTTATTCATGAAAAACGCACCTCTGAAAACTGCTCAGATCTATACAGACCACTCAGATTTCAAGGTGATAATTTATTGATATAGATAACTGTCTGTTCTGGTATAAATATCAGCGACGCATGTAGTTTTCAACAGCTTTAGTTTCCTGATCCGAAAAGTTACGAGAAACTTATCTTTTTAAATGGTGGTTACGAAAAATAAATGAAAACTTTCCCCTTTTTCGCAACTGATCCACAAGAGGTGCCATTTATCTTCCAGCACGTGAGAACAGAGCAAAATAAAAGTATTAGCACCGATATTCATCTAATAAGAATAAAACACCATGGAACATACATGTACGCCAAGAATGGACAACGGGGGCATAAGAAACATGAGCGACTTTCTCAAAAACGCGCTAATATAACGAATGGAATAATTTGCAATCGAAAGAGCAGCAATTTTTATCTACCTGTTCTAAACCACTTGAGTTGAAATCTGTCTAAAAGTGAAAAAGGCACAGTAGAGAAACAGAATTAGATAATGGCAGCATGTTTGATGTTTATAAATCTTTTTGAAAATAGCCAAGGTGTTGAGATGAAGGGGGTGGTTGTGAGGACATAATTGTCCTAAGAATATTTATATATATATAATGCTGCTCAGCAAAATTCTGGGATTACAAATAAGTAAAATATGCGTACACCTGTAATAAACGCTAATCAAATTCACCTGGAAGTGATTCATTCTTATCGAATGCGAATGCCTGTATGCAAAGAAGAAAGAAAAACAAACTTGTTGATTGTTTTTTTTGTGGAAAACGCACAGAAAGCATTAACCTATACAAAGAAGAATTCTCATCAAAGAAGACAAAAAAGTAGCTGACCGAGATGTTTTTTATACAATTAAAAATATTGAAGGCATTCTATTAATGGGTCAGTTTTCTATACAAAGACTCACTGTTATGTAA
Organism: Lingula anatina; assembly: GCF_051362555.1. Lineage (NCBI taxonomy): Eukaryota > Metazoa > Brachiopoda > Lingulata > Lingulida > Lingulidae > Lingula > Lingula anatina. Next base: position 8,131,427 of record NC_141769.1, read on the forward strand.
ACGCGACAAAGTTTAGAATGAGGCAATCCCCTCCCGCTGGGCGCAGACATGAAAACACGGCTGGAGGAAAACACTAGCCTCCTGGTGCTCTGGCAGTGATACAGGCACACGGCACTCAGGTCATTAGGATATACACATATCATAAGAATATTGAAAAAACTAAAGCAGAGAAATTCAGAAGAGTGAGAGGCTGCCACAGCAAAGAGAAATGTTTCTGCATATTTGGTTCTCAGCTTAACGGAGGGAATTCCGGGCCGAAAGGTTGTTTTCTGAATCAGAGTGATCAGAGATAAATCACCGCGAAGCGAACTGTCTGTCTGTGAGGGTTCTCCATATAAGGGTACCCCATGTAAGGATAGCCTAGAATCGGCTGGAAACCTTCATCTTACGTCAGCCGCTTGGTCTTGAACCTTTGTCTTGTAGCAGCCGACATAGGCTTAAATTGGTAAAATAATGGCGGTTGCACCCCCTGGTTTTCTCCAAGCGTCCCTGCAGCTCTCATTAAAACCCACCCAAGTCACATGACTCCCGGTCCGTCATCTTCAGCATCTTTACCTTGCAACCCTATATTGGGCTCCCATCTCTTGCCAGCGCCACCTGGCGGCGATGAGGTATACGTATATAAACACTTTGCAGGGTATTTAAAGAATTCACAAGCAGGGCTTTATCGCGTCAGTCTCTTTCTCTCGTCAGCTCAGGATCAGTGGCGTGCGGTTTCTTACAATTTTTTAGCTATACCTTCAATTTTCTTTTGGATCTGTACCCCACAGCACCCGGGAACCACTAAGAACCATGGCTGATGACAGCATCGTTAAGAGGACCGTCCACAGGACCTACCAGGTCTACCGTGGTGTGTCGCCTTCCTCTAGCAACAGAATGGAGGTAAGCGGAAGAACGCCAGGGACAATATACAACAAAACAATGCTCATTATGTAATAGTCAAAACAGTCACAGCATGTGACAATATTGAAAAAGAAAAACAACAGATTATTTTATAACAAGTGATATATCTTTTAATTGAATTTATTGGATATTGCAAAATCATCATGAAAGTTTCTACAGGCTTTGGAAAAGAAATTTGGTATCGTTTAGGATGACAAACTTTGAAAATATACTTAAAGAAATAACAGGTAACTTACAGGTAGGTGAATACTGACTAGGGACTAGAATGGTAGAAGAAGCAAGCCAGAAATAAAAATCTTGAATCAACATGGAGGTTGATACTGAAAGGCATCCCGGTCGAAAAACCTTTTACCAAGGAGTTATAACTTCTTGACTTTCACTATTTATGAATTGCAATATAGAACGTGGTAACCATTCATAACGAAAAGGGTTTCAAGTTATTCCAGGAAGGAAATCGGTTTCATCTAAAACTTATACTGCAAGAAAATGCCAGCTATACACAGGTGCAAAAGGCAATGTTACCACTAAACTAGAAAAGAGGCCACGCCCCCAACCTGGCCTGCCTGTTCCTCCTTTATCGGAAGCTAAAGGATGGCTGCGATTTTTATTTGCTGTTTTTCTTAACCCTTAAAAACCAAACGAAATTATATTTCTTAAGTTAAGACACACTGAAGTCAGACTACACAGGCATAACCTTATTAATGCCCCTCACCTTTAAGTGTATGCGTTCTATTGAACATTAAGCTCAACAAATATCGATGACGAATTTATATAGAGATCGGTCAACACGTGAAGAGGGGTATAAGGCGACTGATGAGTATGAGGCTATATACAACTGAGAGCCTCGGCAAGTTATCTGAAAATAAAGCTATAGAATATCCTAACACACACTCGGTTTGAGGCGATAAAACTTCTCCGATCCGGAGCATTAATATGTAATACTAAACCTTATCTCTCAGATTGCATACGGTTAGGGTGTATCCTCTACACGAACGGAAACTTCACTAGGATAGGTTTAGAATTTTAGCCCTTTTACCTGGTCAAGTTGGCTTAATGGCAATAGTCTTTCAAACGCAGCGGAATTAATCTAGATGAAAAGTGAGAAAAATCTGGGGAAGTAGGACTTCTTAAATTTCTGTTAACCAAGAGAGAGATATAAGACCAAAAAACGATAATGATAAAACAAGGGAAAACTTCAAGATAGTGAATACGTTTTCATTTCGAATGTGAAGAGAAGTAAAAGTGATGGGATACAAACCGTCTCGCCTTTATCAGCTGGCACTGTTTTTCCATGTATGGAAACCAGTATTAATGTCAGGTCACGGGCAATTTCCCAAACATAATAACATCAAGTATTCCTGCATTAAGTCCTAAGAAAAGGTGGGATAGGGGATCAACACTGTGTATTTGAGTAGCCCTTTAATTGTTGTCAATATTTAAAGTGCAGTTCAAAAGCGACATAGACTGAAAGGACTTGGAATGCGCGAGACATTGATGACGGAAGCGATGACGTATAGTGATTGGAAATCCAAAATGGCCGATGGATTTCCTGATTTGACGTTGAGTGATCCCACACAGCATTGCTCTCCACCTGAGTCAGCCCTCACTGTGGAATTTGCTCCAAGTTAATTGAATGAGTGATTTGGCATTTACCTGTGCCCTGCACCTTCTTTATACGTACTTCATATATTTCTTTCATTTCTACACTGAGTCCAAAGAAACGATGGTGTATTCTGTCCACAAATCAAATCAGCATACAGTATCATGATCAGAAAGGCCTGTCTGCACTGTACTTAATACTGCACTGAACTTAATAGACTTCTCTCTAAGTTGTTTCAGTCTTTTGAAATACAGTAAAGGGGTATGGACATCGGGCCTTTTATTTCTAAATCTTGAGAAATGGCGCACCGGTTTTCTGTCCAAACAAGCCCAAACAAACATATGACAATATTTGCAAAGCCAGCCTAATGCAGCTTCAGGTTACAAAACATATCTTTCAGCTGAATAACTTCTCCTTGAAGTAATCGGCATACGGTTAGGATCAGTCTGGTTGAAGATGCCCCAAAGATAAAAATAGGGAAAAACATATCTTCACATTTCTGCAGAGGCATTAAACGACCAAAATAGAAGGGAAACGGTTGATGTTTCTAGCTAGGCACTGAACATAATTTACGGAAGCTTACAAATCGTTCAGACGCTCTGGTGGGGCTTAAGTTAATGTGTAGGATGCTATCTCCTCACATCCCGAATATCTGGTTTATTTTTGTGCAATGTAGTCATTACATAAGATAAACACTGGTAGGGATGATCATGCTTTTCGCTCAAGCTAGTTCATCGAATAACAACCCATAGCATATTATTCCCGATTTCTGTCATTGATAAAAAGTGAGGCGGATTAAGAGGTAAAGTGTTCCCCTATTCACTTAGCAGGGAGGAAAACCATTCGAAGCGTACCCTTGTAAAAACGCTAACCTTTAACTGCAACGCTTGGGTACGGCTGAATATAATTATGGCGAGGAATAGCATTACATGAAAGGTCAGAACATAATTTGGCTGGAAGAGAGAGCTAAACAACCTGTATAATCTACAAATGATTTGTTTATTTATGCAAACGTGAAGGTGGAATGGAAAAAAGAAGATCCAATTTGTCTGTGAAAATATCAATGTTCTATATTTGTGAAGAAAAGAGGGGGTGAATTACAACTTTAAATCCTGAGGCAAGGAATGATTCAATATCACCCGAAAAAAGATAAGATGGACCCCAAACAGTTAAATATAAGCCCATCCTATTTTTTGCACACACCTTAGTCTATAAGACTCTTCATCTTGTGTCTGCACACAAAAACTGCTCTTAACTCAATACGAGCGCGTCTTGGTAAATTCCATCAGGTAATAATCATTTAATAAGAGCCAGGTGTAGCCGGGTCACGTTTGTAAACACACCTACGTCGGTGACCTTTAAGCTTAAAGTGACCAAATTATATCCACAAAACAGAATTCTTCCTTGATCAGTTCAAATTAAACATTGATGAGATATTACATTTTCATTGGGATAATTTCTTAACCTAGGCTGACTGATCAACTTGTGGGTGAAAATAGGAAGTGATTACGTTTTAACCCCATTTCTTAATTATTTCTTCAAATGATTGGACATTTTAATACATGATAAAAATTAGTAGTAACATACAGTGGTCAACATTATTAAGCTGTAAAGAACCAAACCGAGATGACAAAAGTATTAACGTAAATCTCAAATAAAGTTATGTCTAAATTTATCATTTTTTTCAAAATGTGAACTGATGCCATGTGCCGTGTAGAATATAAATTCTTTAAGAAATCTTCAAGAATATTTTTAGATATAAAAACTGTGAGGAAAAAAGTCGTTTGGGCATCACCCGCTGCAATAATCATGAAACGCGATCTGAGAAATAACACGGTACATAATCACCAACAATCACACGAATGCTTGGACGAAAATCCTCACTAAGCATAACAAACATCGACTCCTCCTACGCTGGGGCTACACGCTGTTTCTCTTTTTTGGAGCTTTGTAAGAAGCGAACGCTGCGGATACGGAATTAGTCTTGAAACTTAACACGAATTTCTCTCACATATGGTGTAGTGGTGTTAGAACTCGGCATTCCACACTCGGGTAGAGAGTTCAGATCGTGTGGGCGAGCGATCTGAGATGAGAAGCTGACGCAACCTTGGATGTGTTTTTATTTCAAATGATTATTTTGATAAAAACCTCTGACCTAGCTTTACCGGCCGCGTAATTTATTTCATCGTACGTTGACACCTGCGAAAACGCATGGTTCATACAGTACATTGATGTGTCCAAAAACATTTATCGGAACATTTCCTTTGCTGGTTACGTAAACGTCAAGATTGAAAATACATTTGTACCTGTAGATATGCATTCATAATAAGAATTAATCAAAAGTCAGCAAATGTACAAAGTGTACACTTTTATTCTTGCAACAATACCGTTACAAATTAAATGACGATAAAAAACACCAGCGTGCCTTTTAATATGACAATAGTTGCTTTACTTAAAATATCCCAATATTTCAGTTCACCAGGTAAACATCCAATTCCGAAAATCATAAGGTTTGAATTGAAACATAACTAGACTAGGACGTTTCTGGGTATCTTATGCAGTCTCAATAAAACCAAAACGTCCAGCAATCAACCAATAAAACATTAAGCCGGCTGTAAAGTGAAAACCGAGCTTGTATCAGAGATAGCAGTGCACAGTTCATACATACTGCATGCGCTCACGTGACCACATGGGTACTTTACCGAAACCTGTGAGTAATGCTTAACGCGCGTCTAAATTTGCCCCATATGGGCATCCAATATACACGCTCCACTGTCTGGCTTCTGCGGTGGCTCCAGGAATTATAGGAGAATTGCCAGATCCAGTTACCTGTAGACATCCAAATTTAGCCCCGGCAGTATGGCTACCTGCCCACGTACATGGCAGACGTATAGCATAAACGCCCCAATGCTCGAGTGCACAGGTAGCGTCTAAAACCAACGAACAGCCCATTCACCACCGTTACGATTTTTAAGACCTAGGCTTTGAGAGACGAGTTTTATCTTTTACCCTGGCAAGACACTATATTTTGGGTGTTCAAAAACTTTTATGTATTAAGAAAATTGTTCTACTTTTCAATGAAATATCAGTTCATCTGAATGGTAAATACTTTTAACCAGGTTCGGTCTTTAAAAATTTACTCAGCTTCATCTGAGTTTTATTGTTTAAAAAATTGAAATCATTACAAGAGCAGACCCTCTTGTGCAGTTAAGCATAAAACACTATAATGTGTCACAAAGGGAAAGGATATTTATTAACATATGATGTAAACGACAGGTTCATCAACCCCCCTCCCTAGCTCCCTCCCTCCCCCCCTCTCTCTCTCTCTCATGCAAACAGATCAGCTGAGGAAAAGCTGGAAACAGACCCTTTCTAACAATGTACACCTGTATAAATCTTGCAGATTGCAGGTCAGATATTTTCAAAGCAAGCAAAGCAAGGCAAGTCTTCGGTTGCTACTCTGACTGCAACAAATGCACCCCTACACCAAACATCTGCTTAACTGTGTCTGGAAAATTTCACTATATCACGAAGACTAGTTCTGAACTGTCTCGTAACATCAGGAATTGTACCCTAGACTTTTGCTAGTTATTTTTACTTGTTATGTAAAAGTACAACTATACACGACTTTAAAAAATTCTATACAAATATTCTGAGCTGTTTAGGCCGCCCGTGGGGCTTCCATCTTCCATTCCTTATTTGCTGCCATACTGCCACTTTCATTTGCTTATAACAACCGCTGTTATCATTTCTTTGCCTACCCCTTGTGTATACGAACAGCCCTCCCCAGATATCCCGCGTCTGCACCGAAAACACTACATCGTTTTCTAAAAGTATGAATGTCAGAGTAATGGGTCAAAAAGACATGCATTTTTCAGATAAAATATAGAGTAAACTTATTCAAATATACACAATAGAAAATATTTTTAAAGCTTAAAAACAGAATTATATAGGAATTATAAGAAATACGAAACTACACAAGAGAAAATATTTTTAAAGCTTAAAAACAGAATTATATAGGAATTATAAGAAATACGAAACTACACAATAGAAAATATTTTTAAAGCTTAAAAACAGAATTATATAGGAATTACAAGAAATACGAAATGCTGTAGAACAGACCGTATACAAAATAAGATAACATGTGTACGCGTAAACATGCCAAGTATACGACAGTGAAATTTGAAGCACGGTGCCCTGCCGCTTCTTCGATTGTTGTTACCGCAACGCCAGTGTTAATCTTTTTACACGAGCAAGTTTCGAATACCAACGCCTGCAGAAGCTTCAAGTGATGAGTGAGTTAACCTTATAGGGTCACGCAAACAGTGTAGCTATGGTTACCCTGTAACCTTGGTTACGAATCAAAGTAACCGTTTCAAAAACATCTTCCAGTGTTACTAAAGGTGGAATTATCTACTATAGGTAGTTAACAGAATTTAGTCAACTGCAATTCACTCATTTCTATTGACTAAAGAGAAAATATTTTTGCTTCCCGCTACTTCTTTTTACGACCATACACGTACTGTTTCTGTTTGACAGAAATGTGTCTGCTGTACATTTATTTTTTTTTTGTCCTGTAGATTGGATGCAGAGTTAAACATAGAATACACTTTTTTCTCTATACTTAGAAAACTTTTAGTACAACTTTTTCTAGTAGTTTAATACTTTCAACGTTTAATTTCCTTTGAATAAACAATATTATTAAATTATTAAATACTATCTGTTAATGCATGTATAATTAAATGATATTGTTTCTGTGTGCTTTTGATGTGGGTTTACTTTCTTTCCCGTCCAAACCTGCTTTTATTTCACATTCTGGTCGCCCGCTAATATTTTAGATGCGCATAAGAGAACTAGAAGATGCCTTGGACAGCGAAAGGGATGCGCGCGTCAGGGTAAGGAACAGCCGATAGATGTCAACAGCTGCAGCAAGACGACACTGATATCAGCTTTTCTGCATTGCATGCTTTATTTTATATCACTAAACCCTATAAAACACATGGGAAATTTTAGGTATTGTACCATTAGCTGGTTGTGTAGAAACAAATACATTGACTGCAGGAGGAAGAAAGCAAATGGGAAGAGGGCATGAAGAAATTCACATAGAATTTCTGATGCTGCTGCCCTGCATAAGCATATGGACGATGCTGTATCAAGACATGTTAAGGAAAAATTACCAGAGTTAAAAAGAGGGACAATTTTTTACAATTAAAATCCTTCCACAGTCCATTTTTTTGGAAATGAGTAGCCAAATATTATTATCATTCATTGTTATATTTGGCAGCTTTTAGAAATATTTCATCTTTTTTTGGCCAATCTTTTATCATCCAAATACAACCTCTCCCCTTTTTTCATTATACGCAGCTCTCATCTGCTTCAACTCTTTGCACTTTCGTCGCATGCTGCATGCTTTCTGTTTAATTCCAGAATCGCAAAACATTAGCAGAACTGGAACAAAAAGACGTAGAACACGCATGGGTAAGTGTGGAAGCCTCAAAGCAATATCTGCTTAACTATGTATCATCTCCTCCTGACGTCATCCCTTCTCCTGACGTCATCTCTCTCTTCATGATGTGACTTTCGAACTCTACCCAATAAATTTCAAGTCGACCATTTAAAATTATGTATAAATTCGCTAGGGGCACATTTTCTTCCATGAAAATCTTGAAAGCTTAGATTTCCAGACAAAACTAAGGGCGATTTTCTATATCAAACATCTATTCATTTGAGCGCTTATAAGATAAAATACTTTTCTTTTGCACCACTTATTTCTCTTATCATTTCCAGTAATTTGTATATTACAATCAAAATAAACGAGTCGTATTTGAGGCTTCCTATTGTTGCATGTAATATCTATGACATGGTTCCACACTGCATGTGCCTTGTACCGTCCGTATATTTCAGAGTCGGATATCAGAACTAGAAACCATGCTAGAGGAAGAACAGCATGCTCGCAAATCGGTAAGACCGTATCAACAGAGTAGACCTGATGGTCTAACATTGACTAGACTAGAACTCTGAATAGCCTAGTCTGCTTATGTGCCTTAGCAAAGCTAGTCTAACACTGCAATCTACTTATATCACTATCTTAGATCCGTCTGCGAGAGTTGGAGGACGCTCTTGATATGGAGAGAGAGTACCGCTTGAGGGTAAGTCGAAAGCAAGGATTGGAATGACCGCAACTCGAAAGTAAGAATTTAAATATAGTTCGGCAATGAACATCTGTAACGTTTTGAATGTCTTTAAAAGGGTAAAGGTCATTATTTCAATGCTAAGATAAGTCTAGGGGTTATTTTAAATCATTTCATCCTCACTGATATAATGACTTTGCCTTACTCTTAACAATCACCTAACCTTTCGATATTTATCTAGCCATATAGTCTTTCTGCTTTTGCGCACATAGAATAACGCATATACCTAAGTGATACATACATATATAGTCATTGTGTTACGTTATATGCTAGATAGTATGTATAGTTTATGAGTTGCCTTGTGGCTCACGTCACCGGTGTAAAGGTCCGATACCGCTGGTGTCTGGCACCGTCTAAGAAGCTGAGATGTAGGAAGACACAAAGAGAGATGACGGAGCAACTGGTTTGAATTTTTAACGATGATGATGATGATATCAATATAATGAGATTGTAAATAGAATAAGTTCTATTTTGCAAGAAAAATCATATAATGAATAAAGAGAATGGATAAAAGCTAACAATTGAAATATTTTGAGATTAGCCAAAATTAAATGTATTGAACTGAACTTAATTAGAATTGGATTCACGCACCTGTTCAAAATAATTGCCAAAAAATTAGGCCCACGTTTCTGCAAAATATTTCTCTTATTTTTTGAGTTATGTCTTTTCCAGGCTGAGAAGATGGTAACCGAACTGTCCTACCAGTGTGAGCAAATGCAGACTCAACTAGAGGAAGCCGGTGGATTGTCTATCACACACGTAAGCATTCTAGTAAACAATGTGGCAGAAAAGCATTGCGGTTGTTGAGAAAGTATCAACATCACATATACCGCAATGCGTATCGCAGCAAACAGATTCGGATATATGCTCAGTGCGTTACACGGGACCTAGAATATGATCCTTAGCGTCATATTAAAAAGGGGAGTTTTTCTTACGTGATATATGCACATTTAAAATCACCCAAAAGGTACATACAATTAGACATCATTCCTGTTGATTTTTTGTCAGCACACGGAAACATTCAAACAATTTAAAACCTTGTTGGGACCACGGTCTGCACAAGACGTATCTCAGTACACATATGTTACCAGCATTTTCTCACATGAATTATTTCAGATCGAAATCCAGAGGAAGCGCGACCAAGAGATTAGCAGACTACGCAAGGAACTCGACACAGCCAACGCCCAGTTTGAAGCAACAGAGCACGCCCTGAGGAAGAGGTTCCAGGACCAGATCAACGACCTCTCAGAGCAGGTCGACTATCTCAGCAAACACAAGAGCAAGTACGTACATATACTGTACATGTATAGAGTCTTTAGAATTACACAAGAAATATGTCAGGCATATTAGCCTTGTAGACCTCTCCAAACCTAATGCAACTTTTTTCTCTTTGTTTGTCTTGCTTTCTGCTCCTGCTTCTTGGTGAAAAATGTACTTAATGCATTGGCACCTTTGCAATTTTAGGGCTGAGAAAGAAAAGCAGGTACTCATCATTGAAATTGATGGACTTTCGACATCTCTGGATGCTACTACCAAAGCCAGGGTAAGTCATATTGTATATTGTATATGCAGTTTAGTTTCTTATCACATGGTTATATCTCATAAATAAGTATATATTTTAAAATTGTAAGAACATAGCCATTGTATCAAAATTTGCTCACATGAACAAAGGAATAAAAAATAGCCCTATAATAAAAAAAAAAAAGATAATTACACGGTAATTACTTGCATGAATCCAGAACAGACATAAATAAAAGTGAGAACTTACCAGAGTTTAATAGACCCGTTCCATTCCAGCAATCCGCCGAAGCCAAGCTCGAGGGTCTGGAGGGTGCCGTGGCCAGGCTGCGCGCACAGGTCGATGACCTTAACAAACAACTGAACGACGCCAACGCCGCCAGAGCCAAGCTGACCTCTGAGAACTTCGAGCTCCAGCACACCATCCAGGAACTGGACAGCACCAGCGGACAGCTCGCACAGGCCAAGAAGCAGCTGGCAGGTGCTCTGGACGACGCCAAGAGGAACTTGGACGATGAGGTCAGGTCCCGCCAGAACCTCCAGGCTTCCCTATCCGCCCTCCAGGCTGAGTATGACAACCTGAACATGCGTTACGACGAGGAATCTGAGACCAACTCCGCACTGCGTGCTCAACTTGGAAAGCTTCAGGCTGAGTTGGCCGCACTCAAGGCCAAGTATGACCGGGAATTGTTGGCCAAGACTGAGGAATTGGATGAGCTTCGGTAAGTGAGTTGTGATAACAGAAAAGATCTCAACATCAGTCCGAGTGGAACCATGGAGAGTGATGGTCGCAACTTAATAAAACAAAGATACGATTTCCACTGCTGTGTGTTTGATTTCTCATTGGGTAAATTTATTTTGTTTTATTGGTTCACCCAAACAAGATGCTCGTTGAATGAGAACGCGACATTTTACAGTCCGAAAATGATCCTTTTCCTATGAGTGATTTTAGTGTCCTTTGCATCCATGCATTTGATCATTCCAGGCGAATGAAAATCTTAGGTCAATCCAATAGTAAATTTATGAACCATACATTTAACTATACGCCTGTGTTATGTATGTGGTGTTTTCATGGACAGAAACGAAGAGCATCTTCCACTTTGATCACTTAACTTAGTCATGTACTAATTCGGTTTCCAGTCGCAGACTCACCATCCGTATCACCGAGCTGGAGGACATTGCAGAGCAGGCCCGTTCCAGAGCTGCTGGCTTGGAGAAGGCAAAGAACAGACTGCAGATCGAACTCAGAGACATCACAATTGAACTGGACAATGTAAGTAGATAAATATCTGTACTGATTTTGTCAAGGTCTGCTTCGTTCGTTCGTGATCTTCAATTGAATAGACGACTGTGACCCAATATTTTGTAATATAGTTGAAAATAAGTGATACGGCTGCTAGTATGCCATAAGTGATTGGCTGATAATTCTGTTACAGATAAGGGTGAATAACCTTAACGGTGTACCAAATGTGCTCAAAATCCCCTGGGGTTAAAACCCGTCGTGCTGTGAATAACCGATCGTTTACCGGGAAGACACAGTTCTAAATAGGTCTTGGGTTTGTAAGCACTTTCCAAAAAGATCACCACATCTCCCACGCCATGCTCTTTTCATATCCGTCAGCATATAAAGCAGACGTTTATTAAAGGTCGATTAATTTTAAATCCATAAAGAGCAAAATTGGCTTTGACACCTTTAGACAGTTATTAGTTTGATATCTCCAGGTACCCCAGAGAAGAACACGCGAAGTTCAGAGTATACATCAGTTTATATAATTGTATCGTACACACACTAGGGACAGTCAGCTCCAAAACTTACTCACTGGGTTTAAATTGGAAACATGGCTCGGACCCCCCTCTGTTTTAATGTCACTCTGGGATTATTTTAGTCCGCTGCAGTGTGCGCGGCGTCTCATTATCCATTTTGATATCAAACCGAAAGTTTGCTTTTGTGAATGGAAGACGCTTCGGTATAAGAAGTATACTTAAGCGTTATAGAATATCGTATTTGGGACGGTGTTCTGACCGTCGTGTTCAGTATGTATCGACAAAGAAACTCGCGGATACTTGGGGAATATGACAGTTATTCAGAATATTGCAAACCCGTAATGAGATGGATGGACGAGGTAGGGTACGTTAGAAAACAGTAATTTCAAAAGCCAGTGTTAACCAACATGAAGTAATATGATAATCAAGTTATATCTGTGACAGAAAGAAAAACAAAATGTTTTGAACAAAAATGACTCTGACTTTTTCATATAAGAAGGTAGTTTTGCAGGATTCTTAATTCAAGATTTTATATTCATAATTGGACAAACGCATCCCCCTGGTTAACAGGCATACCCCTAAAAGCCTTTTTGAGTACCTCCACGAGCACAGTGCTATTCCGATGCCCTTCAGTTTCAGTTTCCATTTCTACCCCACAGGCCAACGCCCTCAATGCGGACCTGAGCAGCAGATTGAAGCAGGCAGAGAAGGACAAGGCTGCCCTTGAGGCCATGGTCGCTGAACTTAAGAACGACTTGGGCAACCTGGCCAACGAGAACAAGGCCCTTGCAGCCGACAACGGCAGACTGAAGGTCAGCGTTACTGAACTTACCGAAAAGAACCAAGCCCTAGACAGAGAGAACCAAGGATTGAACGGTAAGTGACGAAGGTTGTATGCAGCATGGTATATCTCACATGGTGAGAGGGTTTGGTATTCTTTGGTAATGATTTCAAATGGGGAAAACCAAACGTGTTTTTATGCACACATATTTATATACGTACGACATAACAATTTTGTAATTCCAAAAACTCTATTGCGAAGATCGGAACTGCCGTCGTAGCCTCCCTGAGGTGTGTCCATATAAATCAAAGCGCCCTTCCAACCAAATAGCGAAATCTGATCATATTTCCCAATTCAAAACTGTAGCGTGTGTATAAAACCAGATTTAAACGTCTTTCGCAACAGACACTCGTCCTTAATTTGAACTGTTGACCACGTACATGAGTACCATGGCACTGCCTGGAATAATACCTACAGTAGAAATCTTCTTAAACTTGTCTCTCTCATTCTATGTAATATCATAATTATGGACAGCACTACAGCTAGCTGCAGTTATTATAACATAACAGAATTCGTATTTAGATAATTAAGAAATGAACAGTGTAAAACAGTGTTAAGGGTCATCGCCTTCTATTCGTTTGGGGTCGACCAAAAGTGGATACATGACGCGCGCTAACAGACTTGGCTGACTTGGCTGTGAAATGCAGGGAATATTACAGTATTTCCCCGTACAAAGACAGTAAAAATAACTGAAGTGAAATGTTACTGTTATCACGTGCCTCCTTTCCACAATTACTGTAGTCTAAACCATACCTGTTCTTAATCCGACCTCACTCTATAAGTTAACCAAACTCAATTTCTATTCAAATCAACAACACAACCATGCGTGTCCTCTGCTATAATGTCTGGGTTTGACCTTTGCTTGTCTGAAACAACATGGTTTAGTACTGCCTTGGCAGGATAAACTACCTTTAGCCACACCAAATGCTTACAAAACTTATATTACATTGGCAAAATGACTTGCAAGCCATCGACAGCGATCTGATGATACTCATGTTTCCTTTTACATTAGTTCTTGCCATGTTAACCAACTCGCTGGCTCTTGACTGTAGTTTGACCTATACATGATAGTATCTTAGTTTATTGCTTTTTTATGGTGCATCCCTGGACTTATTAACGTATTGGAAACAGGAAATACGCAGGAAGAGCACCTGTCGAGATGAAACGTCAAGCACAACTGAGGTGAAAAGGACTGAAATCTTGCGAGCTTTTGATCGTGTAATTTGAGCTCTTTTTCTACCTGGAAAAGCCTTGCCGTTTTTGGTTTGTAAGGCATGAGCCAGATCCAGAATATCTATCTGAGTGGTAGCCTTCGAGCAACACCTGTGTTTTGTAATTACCAGGTGATAAACGCTCAGCAACCTATACTTATCCACGGGAATACAATCGTCTGTATGCAATGAAGTAACCTACTTATTTATCCAAAGCGTGATATCAATATGTAAGTTTACTTGTGCGTAATTTAATAAACAGCTAACAGCATGGTTTCTGTAGCACATATGCCACTTACGCTATCATCACATCTTGCTTCTTATCATATTGGTTATTCTGAGAAATACGTATGGCAACAAACAGCGGCTAAGTGCTATAATTTACATTGCTATTTGATATAATTTTGAACTGTAAAAAAAGCACATCTGCGAGTTAACAAATCAAATATTTTGATGTTTTGATCATCTTGTTCATAGCCCAGAAAACTGTTCAATAGACGAGGTGCTGAAACCAGCAAACGTTCCTTTCCTTCCTAAAATATGCTTAAAACGCACTTTTGATAATAAACGTGCATATTAATAACATGGTAGTTCTCCAAATGAGGTTTCAAAAACTGTCGATAAAGGAGTGCAAGTTCTTGTTTATTCAGAACTAAATTGAAATTAATATATATCAAAGTTCACAACTCAAGTGGTAAAATTCAACAACAAACTTTTTTGTGTAGGATTTATTTTTGAAGTCCATTATACTTTTAACTCGGTTGATATACACAAGATGATGTAATATTACCGATCCTTTGTACTTAGGATAACTTTATAGAGAAACGGTTGAAGTTACAACGAAATCTATTACACTAGGAAAACGCTACATCGTAGGAGACAATTTGCATCGGTCATCACGTTACTACATGTACATAATCGTGAGACCCACGAGAAGATCAAACCTTATCCTACTCAAAAATAAAAATTGAAAGATTTAAATTGAAGAATTTTATAATGCAATTTCTCATTGACAAGTTACAGTTTACCCCCGTGGATAATGTTAAGGTCACTGAAACCTTGTGTTTCTCTCCAGGCCAGGTTCGTGAACTGAAGAACGAGCTCCGCGATGCCAACCGCCAGATCCAAGAACTCACTGCCGCCAACGGCGACCTCAGGAATGAGAACGACATGCTGAAGAACGCTGTCAAGGACCTCGAGGATGCTCTCAGGGACGCTGAGGCCAGAGCCAAGGCCGCACAAGACGCCCTTGCTGCCCTCAAGGCCGAGATGGAAAGAAGACTTCGTGAGAAGGAAGAGGAATTGGAGGCCCTGCGGTAAGTGTTGAAGAGGGGCCGTCATGAATTTGCGTATAACAGTGTGCTTATGAAATGTTAATATTTATTCGAGGCATGTGCATATAACCTCTTTAGTCCTACTCTCGTTGATCACAGGTAGGTAAAACCTATTCTTCTTTTCATTCTTACAGCAACAGCACACGCCGCACCATCGAGGAACTTCAGCACACCATCACGGAGATCGAGGCCCGCTACAGAAGCGAGCTAGGCCGCCTGAAGAAGAAACTGGAGGCTGAAATCAGAGATCTTGAGATCGCCTTGGACGCTGCAACCAAGAAGGCAAAGGACTTTGAAGCTAAGTGCAGAGTACTGGAAGTCAGAGTAAAGGTTTGTATATTTGTTTTGTTGAAAGGCACTGTGAAAATTACCTCATTAGATTCCACAATAGCGCTTTGACGAACGAGTCTTATGCTTTTAACAGGCTAATAATAGTGGCTATTATTATTATTATAGTAATGATAATGATTATTAAAAAGCAATAACCAATTTTTAAGATGTGGTTTTTAATTTATTATTGGAAATGGATGTAACCGGTTGATAGGACCTTGAAATAATCGTTTTATGACCGTGGATGCCATTTTATTTAAGGAACTCGAAGTCCTGCTTGAGGATGAGCGCCGCCGTGCCGACGATGCCACCAACGCCCTTGGCAACTCTGAGAGAAGAAGAATCCAGCTTGCACAGGAGCTTGAGGACGTCAGGAGTCTGTACGAAACCGTGAGTTTTCAGAATTTCAAATTTTGATCAGGAAAGTTATACTTATTGCAACGGCCAAAGTTGACGGAAACGTATTGAGAAGGCGCGTTCAAAGTGGCACGCACCATTTGTCGGTATTTATATGTAAGGCTTAATACTGTTAACATAAACATTCATTTAAGTAGACAAATTAGTTCCCAGTTTATCTGGCAAGACGACGCTATGCGCGTTTCCCCCATTCTATTAACGCAATCATGATATTTTTCCCGCACAGTCCGAGAGAGCCCGCAAGGCCTCTGAGAACGAACTGCACGACGCCAACACCCGTATCAGCGAGATCACCATCCAGATTAACACTCTCACCAACGACAAGAGACGCCTGGAGGGTGACATTGGTGCTATCCAGTCCGATCTTGATGATGCACTGAATGCCAGCAGGGAAGCTGAGGACAGAGCTAACAGGTAGGAAAAGATTACATTATTATTATTATTATTATTATTATTATTATTATTATTAATTTTAAGAATATGTTTGCACAGCACATATGCTACTCGGTTCCTTTGAATAACCCAGGAAACTCGACCGCACTCATAACTGCAATCATATTCTTTCTTCATTTTCACATCTCGTCGCAACTGCTAAGCACATCTAACATATTTGCATAACCAACGTCTTCATATTCCAGACTGCAGGCTGAAGTAAGCCGACTTGCTGACGAACTCCGCCAGGAACAGGAGAACTACAAACACGCCGAGAGCCTGCGCAAACAGCTGGAGGTTGAGATTAGAGAGATCACCATCAAGTTGGAGGAGGCTGAGGCATGGGCCCAGAGGGAAGGAAAGAGAATGGTCGCCAAGTTGCAGGCTAGAGTAAGTAAAATACAGCTAGTGGTGGGGCTTATTAATCAATGCTTGTCATTCTTTTAATCATTATTCAAATCATATTTTATTATCGATAGAATAGATATCACTATAAATCGAAATGATGGTTGGTTATTTAACGTATGGCAACTCACTAAAGTTAACTGAGGCTCACGACTGAAAAAATTGATTCTCGGTTAGTGAGTAGAAAGGCATTTTTAAACTTTATTCTAGTTTCTTATTAAAAAATCCTCTTCTTTCGTCTAGGTCCGTGACTTGGAAGCCGAGCTGGAGGCCGAGCAGCGCCGCCAGAGAGACACATTGGGAGCCCTGCGCAGAGTGGAGCGTAGCTACAAAGAGATCATCGTTCAGGCTGAGGATGACCGCAGATCGGTCGTTGACCTCCAGGACTTGATCGACAAACTGAATCTTAAGATCAAGGCATACAAACGCCAGCTTGAGGAAGCCGTAAGTATTGACTGTGGAATCTCTATGTCGTCGTACAGTAGTGAGGACGTTGTTGTCTTTAGCTATGGCAACTTCATAAAATCTGAATTTATATCTAGAATTGTCACGCGAATCTTATCCGTTGACAGGAGCTGGGTTAAATGACAGGAGTTCGAATATAGTGGCACGAATGAAGTTTAAAATAATTACACAGTAATTCAAGGCGTAATTTCTCAAGTGATAAAATATCATTCAAAATTAAGTGTTCTCTGAGAATTTCACGAATTTTCTGCTTCTTTTTTTTTATCAGGAGGAAGTGACGACCATTACCCTGAACAAATACCGCAAACTACAGGGTATGTTGGAAGAATCAGAATCCAGAGCTGACGCAGCTGTGCACGCCGCCCTTCGCTCCAGGCGCTCCATGTCTGTTACCAGGGAAACGTACAGAGTTGTAAAAGCATAAATAGGTATGCCAGGCAGAATACATACTTGCTGTTATTTCGCACAGTAGATGCACTATTATTGTCTCGGAAACACATTTGATCTCATGAAAATTATGTAATTAAGTAATTTGTTCCAAACTCAGCATTTTTATCGCCGTTTATGCACCCGTCATACCGAAAAGAAATCTGCAGCGTGTAATGGCTTTCGAGTCGCTGAGCTATTTATATTGGAACTTATCTATTTATGAGTTCTTTTCCTAACATTTTTCTTCTTTTTTTCCAGCTTCTATACGTCTCAAGTGCCCTGTGTTTTAAATCACCCAGCTACTTTCACAAACTGTTACATTTTAACTGAATGGAGATCACTTTAGACATAAAACGAAACAAAAACTTGGCTATTCTTTCGTATATTTGTTGTAACTGAACTAAAACTGTGGAACAAAGTACACTGAGGAAACCAAGTATTTTTACGTCATCTTCATCTTGGAGGGGGTCACGTGATCATCGCTGATTGGGTGGGTCCACTAGGCTGCGCCATCTTGACTTTCCATCGTACCAACAGCAACACCAACCAACGCCACTGAATGCCATTTAACCAACCGGTGGTCAAGCGATTCCCTTTCTTGATGCCATGTCCGGCATGTGCGACACTGCCCATGTTTATATTTGTTATGTTGTTATAAACTTTTGTATGTATTTTACAATGCTGATATATTTAGGACTACTTGAACTAGCTTTTATATATTAAATGACAGTGATGATTCAAGAGGGAGAACATAGTACGTGATTTTATTTTGTTGTGAAGACAGGATGACGTGCAATAGATATATTGAATAGTGCACCACTAAAGACTAACAAGATGTGGAGGTTGCACATGAAAACTATCACCGAGGAATAAAATTCTGTTCGAACAGTGTATGTGTTGAGGAGCAATATAGTTAAAAAGACGAGGAAGCGCACCACTGCTTGTAGGGCTAGAAATAGCAAACGTGACATACCTTGTGAAATCCAGGAGTGCTCACGACGATAGATGTCATCACCAATCAGGTCGACTCTCCTAATTCCAGGACGAAGCAGGACCGACGTTTAAAAGCTGCAATGGATGATATCTTATGGGTGGGTGGAATTGGTACATCCCGTTTACCCTTGTGTGGTTCCCAACTCTATTGACACCCCTGTGTGCTGTTGTGAGCTGGCGCTTCTGTCGCTGGACAAACAAGCTACTTGGGTGCATAGCGACATCTAGCGGTGGTGAGAGAGTGCAGGCACACGTGTCTTGAGAGCTGGATGCACGGAATTGTTACGGGTGTGTCAGTTTCAGCCATTCCCACAGGCCTCGCCGACTCTGTAGTTTGAATTTAACTTTAAAGGACTGCAGCACACCGCCTCCCTTTCCAGCCTATTTCGAACATTGCGGAAAGGTTGTGAAATATAGAGGTGTAAAGCGGTCCTCATTTTTTTCTTCAAAATGTAAAAACAATGTAAGATAGGATGGGAAAGCGAAAAGAGAGATGGAGATACTTTTATTTCTTTTATTATGGAGGACGAAGTGGCCTTTCCTACCTTTTAGATGTTATGACCTGCAGCTGCGCATGCGCCTCGTCAATCCACTGGTAGTGTCGTCTGCTCCAGGCCACGTCGTCGTCCATTTTCCGCCATTTTATGGCAGTCGATTTGTACTCAGCTCATGGCCATGTTGATGAGAATAAAATCGCTGAATAAGCGAAATTTGTCGTTGTTATGGCAATTAATGTATGATGTATCTCAATCATGTAGCAATCATGTCTTAAAAAAGAAAAAAATATGTATAAAACTACAGCGCATGAATAGCCCTTTCCTAGCCTATTAGTATTGATTAACACATCCAACTGTTACAGAACCGTCCGAAAGTCATTCCTCTATACCCCCTTTTTCAAGGCGAATACAATACAGTTAACGTAGCAAATTTCTTGGCGGGACTGTAAAATATCTGTGTATTTTAAACTGTTTACCCTCTATGAGTGAAACTCTACTATTCCTAAACTATTTTATACCACAAGATTCTCCCCCGATACCTTTCATGATATATATATAGTTTATGATTACACCATTCTCTAAAATCTAGAAAGCCTACTCTGTTATGTATGTGAACGGTTATCATAACAGACAGGAAAGTAATTTTATTTACTAGATTACACTTTAAGGCATTTTTAAAATATTAAATATGAATTTCAGGTACACATTTGGGTCTATTTCTGAGACTTGATTTTGAATACGTTTTCAAATCTACCACATTCAATATAGCAGACATAAATATTACATCGTAAATACATGTATATAAACTTTATGAATCAACTATCTTTCTGACCAGGTGAATACAATACGTCACACTTTAAGTTATGCCCAGCTATCAGAAGATACATTACATATACAAAAGCGTGTACCCACTTCGTGTCTTAATTTTCAAAAAATGTCGATGCATTACGGAAAACTTAAAAGAGTTTAATGCCGTTTATATGTGCCGATTTACCATCATTTGCTCACTTCACTGGCTCGTGTAGGTTTGGAACATTTTATGAAAAATATATACAGTCTGGATATAAATGCTCTGGTTAAAAGATAAAACAGTGCCGCAGGACTTCCATACAAATGCTAGCGTTAACCTCACAACAGGATTCAAGTTTATAATGACTTTTCTATGAGACAACAATATTCACGTATCTTGAACATTTCAAAAATTAAGAATGATAACATTCATGATACATACTCCTTTTCAATAGATATACCAGCAAAATGCGTCAGCGTTCTATTGAAAATCACCTCATTCAATTAATCTGCTTGGATATGAAGGTAATAAAATTACACCAATTTCGAGGACTTGAGCATTACAGATAGGATACCAAACAACTTGCGTCAAGTCTTCTTTATGTTTCTTGAAAGTGGTCGACACTGCAATCAACTCACAACGTTGCTATCATGCATCGCCATGTTGAGGGTCAATACCAGTTTCATTGCTTATCAAAATCTGAGTGATTTTATTCCAAATCAACGCCAATTAATAACTGCAAAGTGCGTCCCTTGGATTTTGATAAGGCGCGACGGTGGAAGAGTTCAATCGTCTGCCCGAGATGGGTGCTAGTTTAGTGTTTATAAAAAATAAAAAAATGTAGTATCTTAAACTTATATATATGTGTTTCCAAATGTAATTATTTTTGACCATTTTCATATGCATTCACTGTGTCACACTCGCTAGTTAAAATCTGAGTCAACAGGTGTTTTATGCATATCAAATGAGCCAGCGTCTACACATAATGGGTAGGTCTACCTATCGGCACCGCCCGTATAAAAGTTAAACTGGTAGGAAGAGAATTTAGAAAAAGTCAATTCGACAGGAGAACTGCCGGAGTATTCACACGTTATTTTGAAGATTTAAAATGGATTCGAAATCTGTACTTGTGGTTTGCCTGGTTGTATTACTGGAACTGCATCAAGGCAATGCAGGTAAATGTGCTTCTTTTGCTTCTTTAATTCAATCAAATTACTACCTTCTTATTACTAAAAAACCAAAGGTTATTACGATCAGAGTTCAAACGTGTACAGTAAATTTTCCACAACCGCAAAGGTATGATTATCAAAACATGTGAGTGCGCATACCCTTATACATGTAAAATAGTCCGTGCATCGAAAAAAGCAATTATTGTACAGAGAAGAAAATGTTAAGTTTATTGTTTGTACGATTTAATGCAAACTGTGCTGTTCGAATTGCATAAATTGGTTGTTTTAGTTTAAAAATATTCGTTTTATTAATACATTTATTTTTGGTCAGAAAATATAGTGAATACGACAAAGAAAACTACACTAGGGCGGTAGAGTGGCATTTTGAAATCATACGCATTTTGCAACTTAAGAAATACGTAAATACACGTTTTGCTACATATTTTAGTAGGAACTGAATATCGATATTGTCCAAGACTGCATATGCCTTCATTCGGGAGCTTTTCAATCTAGGCCAGCGCTACTGTCTCCGTCAAATGCAGTAGTTAAGTTGAAAATCGCCGTATTTAGCATTTAGCGCTTATTGTTTAGCATCGATGCTTATTTTTACGTTAACACAACACTTAACTTTTTAGAAACAATCTTCACTTGACTCTCATGGCTCTCACGAGTCTAAGCAAAAAAAAAAAAAAAAAAAAAAAAGGTACGTGTGGGTTTAAAGTATTATACAGAAAAAGTGTGTATTCACTTTTTTCGTTGGTCTCAAAATGCGTTTGATTGCGAAATGCTGCTCTTCAGAGCGTAGATCTCTCTCGGAGCAGATCATGCGCTCCGCCTTTTTGTATCTCTTTTTATGTTTTTAAAATATACAAAAAACGAAATGCATAATTCTATTATTAAATCGGTTTTTATATCATGTTAAATTATCTGTACTCAAAGATGGAAAAGCGGTTTTGTAGGAGTCAGCTTCCATTTGTATTTAATATCACACATTTCCCTATCTACATGGCATTGTAATCAAGGGTGAAAGAGAGATTTATAGAGACGCATTACCTTTTTAATTAAAATAAAGAAAAAATAAGATAACGCACGCTGACAGGCTCTTTAAAAGAACATATTTTCACATTAGGCTTCCTGTTCGTCCTCAGATTTGTTTCAGTAATTTAGCATATTGGAGCGTACAGCGTTAATTAGCACAATGCAAACATTCGGTTGTGGCTTAGGGCATACGTAAGAAGTCATTACAAGTTGATCTTTGACAAGCTCAGCAAGGCCGCATGCAAAGTTTACCGTAGCGTATAAACATTTATCAAACTCAATTTAATTTAAATTGCTCTATTCAAAGTTTTTATCGCGCGTTGCCGTGTAATAAAATTCTCCAGAATCCTAGATACCAAGATAGTCAACCATTCTAAGTGCCGCGTTGGCACTGGGACCAAGAAA
Organism: Lingula anatina; assembly: GCF_051362555.1. Lineage (NCBI taxonomy): Eukaryota > Metazoa > Brachiopoda > Lingulata > Lingulida > Lingulidae > Lingula > Lingula anatina. Next base: position 8,154,159 of record NC_141769.1, read on the forward strand.
AAACAATTTTTAAAAAAGAGAATTTAAGCAAATTCTCTACATTCTTTTTTCTTTGAAATGAAATGGTAACATTCCAACCTTTGTCCGAGATTTGCTCACACACGTCCGGGTCCCTTTAAAAAAAAATGTCCTCAAAAATGCACCCCCTGGACCCGCGGGTGACCTCTTGCCTCCGACGTGCACAAAGACTAGCAAATTACGAGAAAAGGCCTCATAGAAATACCAGGCGATTATTATTAAACGATTTTGAACAGTTATTAAAATTTGATTTATTGGATGATTATATAGATTACAGTTCTTTCAATAAATGGGACATTTGGGCTAGAGATGCGTGATGACTAAAATGATTAATTATATTAATTAATTAATTATATTAATTATGAAAAATGAAAAATTATGAAAAAACTTATTAGCCGGAGTTTTCCTTGCCCGTTTTGCAATATTCCCAATCAAACCCCGCCTTTCTTCCGAGTAAAATGAAAAAAAAAAAAAAAACTGATATACTCATTGAACAGAAACTATGATTTTTCCAGCATGGCAAAACTTCCTGGGACAATATTACAAGTTCATAGCGCAGCCAAAGACATGGTCCGACAGTAATGCCTACTGCCAGTCCCAATACGGCGCCAAGTTAGCCGAACCAGACGACAAAATCAAGCAGTTCTGGATGGGGCAGACGATCAATCATATTTACACATCAAATTCCCACCTAAACTGGTGGGTAGGCATCACGGATATGGGACAGGAGGGACACTTCCGTACCGGCAGTGGGAAGCAGGTTACTGTTTCTGGTAAATTTATTGGGATATCCAACCATTATCTGTAAATGAAAATGAGTTGTATTAACATTGGCTTTCACAAAGGAAATTAAGCATGTAACTTTTTACTCTCGTTTTTACAATGATATTTTATACCATAAATCTAGATTATACAGTATCTGCTGAACTGGGAAATTTCTGTATTTCAACATGACTATTTCACGGATGTCAATTTTTGTCGTTCTGTTTTTGTGCTGTACTAAAATATTTCTTGTTTTCAGCTGCTGGACGTGGAGATTGCGTTCACATCGTAACCAACCCAGTGTCCTTGACCGACGCCAACTGTGCCCTTGCGCAGCCTTTCATCTGTGAATGTGAGTACTTTTATCCAAAATTTTGCGTTTCGCATTTCGCTTTTGTATTCCACCTCACCCAGTTAAGGCCCAGTCACAATGTCGGCGATCTGTCGGGGATTAGTTTTGGCCGGGGGTCGTCGTAGAAAATAAAGAATCCTTGAACAATCCTAGCAATAATTCTAATAAAAGTGGAGCAGTCACATTGTCTGGGATTTTTTCAAGGATTTTGACCCGGTTTTGTCGAAAAATCGTGGGATTAGCCTCCGATTGCATCGGAGGCGATCGGAGACGATATCTGCGAGCGTCTTTTCTCGTAATTTTTCCCCCTGGGGATATGTGGTTATATATGGGTATATATTCGGAGGACGCCTCCGATTAATCGGAGGGCATCGTAGGTCATCGGAGATTGTGTCTGGGATGCCCAAAATGGGTGAAAAATCTTGCGAGCAATCTTTAAATTTTAGGTTCAAAGTTGGGGACCGCGACGGGTGTGGCGATGTCTAAAAAATCTGCGACAACCCGCAGGCGTCCGGAGAGCGCCTCCGACGGGTGCAAAATCGTGAGATCTGTCTCAAGATTTTGTTCAAATTTCCCGGGTTTTACCCATCCCCGACGCATCGCAACTGATTTGTGACTGGGCCTTTACTTGCACTATTTCTGTGTCGTCTCGTGTGACATCACATGCTGACGCCAGTCTCTTTTTGGACTATCTTGGATGATGCCCATTGATTAAACTTATCGTCGTTGCAGATTAAGTGTGTCCATTTCTAGCTGAAGCTGTGTCACTCACCATTTTTATTAAGCTTATTTGAACTTTTAAACAGACCAGTTTCGTCACTGATCAGTACCATTTGTACGGCTTGTATCATTTTTAAATTTTCAAATGGTACGTCGTGTAATAATGTTGCGTGTAGGATTTATCATGCTCTTAATGGTTTACACTTACCGTATTTTTTCCTATTCCAGCCTCTTCAATCCCGACAACTCCTGCAGCCTGCACCGATGCTATTCCGAACTGTGCAGCTTACGGCGCCAGTGTCTGTACGGAGTACGCCGGCTGGGCAGGGAAAAACTGCCCGGCTTTCTGCCAACGCTGTCAACCTGGTGAGCTTTTTAAACGCTTGTTGTAAAATCTACATCCCAAAAAGTGTACAGTAAGTTTGAACATCCATGATTGGTCTAGACATAAATCGGCTTCATGGCCAACGATGCAGTGCAATGTACGACTAGTCGAACAAAAATAACATAGTTAACATTGGTATTAATTATATTTCAGCTACAACTACAACTACAACGACCACGACTACGACAACTAGCCCCCCACTCTGCGTAGACAGCATTTCCAACTGTGCAGACTACGGTGCTTCTGTGTGCACTGAATACGCAGGGTGGTCTCAAACCAACTGCAAAGCTTTCTGCGGACTTTGTCCTGGTAAGTTTTTCAGGATTTATTCTTTTACCATCTAAATCAAATGTGAGAAATGGCACATATTATTAAATTTGTAAAAATGATATATTCTTAAAAGATAATTACACTTTATTTTGAAGCAACTGGAAGCTATTATAGGCCTACTGAGTGGGAGAAAAAGATAATGATAAAAAATATTGTGTAAAATAATATTGTTTTAATATAAAATTAATTGTGTGGTTTCAGAGAAGAGGCAATATCCGATATAACAGAGTCTGTAGCAAAGTACATGTAAAATGCTTAGTAGATTTTTTTGTTTCATTTTAGCACCGGCGTGCAAGGATACTTTATCCAATTGTAACGAATACGGAAGTCCCGACTACGCGTGCGCGTACAAAACCTGGGCAAAAAATAACTGCGCCAAGTACTGCGGTCTTTGTCCCTAGATTATCACACGGTGATATGATAATTTTTTATAGACATTTCTTAGTGCTATACGCATTGTGCAGGAAATCCTGGAACTTTACTGCGATTGATTTTTGAGCGATAAAGTGCACTCCTTTCATTAAAAAATATTTTGACAAATGCAAATGTTAATTAAATAGTTAAGTGTACGACTGGTATACTTTTCAGACCTGAGCTGTATTTCTTTCAGTTGATAAACTTCTTTTTCGACAAGTTGTTCCTTTGAGATATAGGCCTAACTCTTTGAGAACGTGAAAAATAATTTTTGGAAATAAACAATTAAGCTACATTGTACTATCTATTACGTGTAACACATATCACTTTGACTGTTCACCTGTAGGCTATACCCTCTACCAGGGCGACTGATAGATTTTTACGGATATTCACAGATATGTCTCTAGCTAGATAGATTGTCATTTTAACTCTAAGACTTAGAATAAGACTTAGAGTTAAAATGACAATCTATCTAGCTAGAGACATATCTGTGAATATCCGTAAAAATCTATCAGTCGCCCTGGTAGAGGGTATGTAGGCTATGTCATACAACTTTCGAAAATGTGATTATGTAACTTTGTGGCGAATCGTGTCTGTTCCGTATGGTCACTGTTTTTAATGCGTCGCCGCATCGGTGTGAACAATAGCATCTTAGTGAGACATTGAATGTAAATTAGCGGCTATTCAGAAATAATTCGTGTATAATTCAGTCGCAAATCTTCGTGAGTTATGTTTATTGTATAAATTAGGTCATTGTATGGAGTGTATATTTGACTAGCACGATGATATGTAACCTTACCAATGTAAATATCATATAATGTGTGATGAATAAAATGCTTAGAATGTATTATACCAGTGTAGTGTAAACACACTGTATAACCAGGTTCAGCCTTTTTTCCTAGGGTCCTCTGAAACAAAAGAACTTTGTCACACACTGAAGGATAGACCTTAATGTGGCAACATTAGTTTTCAGAAAATTTCAGCTCTTTCAACGCTCAATTCACAGCCAAGGTAAACCATATCTCAAAGCGAAATAGAGACTGTTGAATTTCACTCTTGATGACACAGATAAAACATCAGAAGATTTTCAAAAGTATTCTGACTGAAGTTTTTTTTGATAGGGACCCGCTGAGGTGATGAATATTGCTACAACGGTAACAGTAGTGTAAACGTTGTCTTACCGTGGTTGACTAGTAAATTAATCTCGAATCAAATGCACAGCCTGCACTCGTGCTGACATCTGGCGGGTATACTTGATGAGGTGACTGGATTGCTTAGTGTAGTTTCAAGCCTATTCAATTACCACTTCACATAAGCCATCAAATATAAAATGAACTTAGTTATTTTCGACGTCTCACGTTAAATTAAACCCACCCTACTAAGGGTTATGAGAGACTAAAACCTGTTATGTGAAAGTACAATCAAAATTCATAAAAGTTCTTTAAAGTAAATTATTTAAACAACAACAACAACAATAACAAAAAAATTAAAAACTTTTTCAATCCCTCTCGTCTGTATTTAAATTTACTTCTGCTCCACATCATTGCGCGTACCATTTTGTTGTCTTATATTGTACCAGTATATGTTTATTTTGCATATAATCTTTTCAGTGTCATTAAATGGATCAAAATGTTTTTCCAAAAGAATCGGATAAGAATCGGGAAATATAAGGGTCTGTGCAACGTTGAAAAACGTTCCATATTGTCCCACATGCAGGACCGGGACCTACGTTATTGCATATATAAGTAATTATAGAAAGTAAAATTCGATAAAATAAATAGATGAAAATGGCTTCGCGTTAAAACGGTGTAGCTTATGGAAATTAAAATAAAGGTATACAGTTTCAATTGTATTTAAATGGGACCCTGTATGTACCCCAACTCTACACTTCTTATCCTCTTTTTGGCACAAATAAGCTAACATTGGCCAGGGAAGTATTTTAATAGGCCTACTTAAATGGCCAATGTTACGCGAAGACCGATAATGATGTTATGGTTTTACAGAGCCTCTCGAAAAATAGAACATGTTAAAATTGTATTGTGAAATCGTAATTAAATGCGACCAGGTTTTGACACGTGTGATAGAGATGCTTTTTAAAGACCCATCTTGAATGCGCAGATAACTTTGACAAGCTGTTGAAAAACCTTTGTTTTCCTATGACATATTTCCATTTGTTTGCACCTGCACATTTCCCGTGCACTTTTTGTAGAAGATTATACCTACACCGTGTTTGTACATGTAACCACGACAACCGCCGTTTGAGTCGGTGGCGTCTCTTTCCAAACCACTCTGTTTTGATGAATAATCCCCTGGGATATTAGACGCACATTTGATAAATTGCTGTGTGATCTCCCACAATCCACCCAATTAAAAATTCACAAACTCCCCGCTACCAAGGGAACGAAGGTTTTCATCACTTTTTAGACTGTTCACATGGCTGCACACCTTCTCAGTCGCACAAGCAAAATGAAGGAAACAAAGTTTAAACGGAATAGGTTTTCGAATATCTCTTCACGCCTATCAGCATATGTCATTGAACAAAGAGATGAGAGCCTCTTAGAGAAAGCCTAATTATGTACTCCAAGTTAATGCATGTTTGTAATAGGGTTGAGATCTATTGAATATTTATAAAACTTTTTAATACCTGTTTCATAACGATTGGTTGGGTTGAAATTTATAGGATGTTGTTTTAAAACGTATGGCACACGGGGCATCGAGTAAATGGAAAAAGGACAACATGCATATTCAAAATACATTCTTCGGTGTATACAAGAAATGTTGTGTTGGCAAAGGCTGATCAGTGCGTTTCTAAATGATTTGAAGTTAAAACTTGACTTTCCAAAATCCACTTAGATCTTTAACATTGATATAAACAGAGCGGTTTAATGATACCTTTGTCGACTAATGAAGTCTCAGTACTGAGTTCAATCGCCTATTCTCCACTTCAAAACTGCAGTTTAGTGGTAGCGAATGGTCATCGTTGATGGCACTCGATGGCCTGCCGCCAATCAATGGCACACAGAAATATCTTAAAGTGGATTAAAGAGCTTCATTAACTTTGCATGCAATCAGACGCCATTCTCGGAAACAATCCATTTAGAACAATAAGAGTGATATTCGAGCACACGTGTGTTTTGTCTCCGTTTTTTTTCAAAATTCATTAAGGGGTAAAAGATGACAGTCATTAAAGATTGTATTATAAGTATTATTCCATTTATAAATTATTAAAATACGTCTGAACACAAGGAATTGCAATTATCTCATTTTCACGTCTGGTTATTTTTTCCACGAATTATTTTCTACGGGCCACTGTTATTCCTGTCATATTGAAAAATGATAGAGTATACTTGGTGCGGCAAATTATAAATGGATTATTTATACGAGACTGATATTACTATTGTCTCTTGCAGTTCATTCAACGGTATCAGTTTTTGTGAATATGTTTTCCCTTAGTCGTGCCGTTGGGATAAATACTGAGAAGAAATGATGAGTTTTCAGTAATACATGTAGTTTATTAAGCCCAATATTTCGTTTGGTATCCAAACGAAACGACAAATAGAATAAGCCCTAACGTTTGTCCTTTTTCCGTCTATTACATTGTCTAGTTCAAAGTTCAAGAATGTTCTGCACAAATGCCTTTTTGCGGACGCATTTCGCCGATTGACTTTGACCGACTGAATTGTTGCAGCCCTTAATGGTTAATCTTTCATTCTGAGTTAAATGCTGTTAACTAGCAAGGCTGGCCACTCCACCTATTATCACCTGAAGAATCGGGAATGTTTTTTTATAAAAATAGGGGAGACCGGGGCTAGTTGGGCCCCGGGGTAAGTTAGTCGCTCGTCAATTTATGAAAAAATTAACTACGAGCTAAAAAATTGATCAGATTAGCTTGTAAAGTGACCGTATCCAGCAATGCCAAGAAAGCGTCGATCGTAAAAAAGTTTTACTTAAGAGGCGAGTCAAAATGAAAGATAGCTTAGCCACACATTCCCAAGGCCAAATGTAGGTCTAAAGATGAGGATCCCCTCAGCATGGAAGCCGGCCTGAGGGTGTGACCTGCAGGTGGAACATAAAGTGTCAGCAACTCATAACTAGTGATCTCGTTTACATGTTTGTTTTATAAATGTATCATGAGACGCCTGGATAATCTACCAACACAGTCTGATAGCTGCAAACTGTTTGGTAGTATAGAGGACTGTTTTGTACTATAGAAGGGAGGGCGGCTTGGCTCAGTGTATAGACCATAGTTTGATACGTTTTGGTGGAGTCCAAGGACTTGTTTGCAAAATTTTAGCTGCAATTTTTCTGCAGGGCATTTATCAACAAACACAGAGTAGCCCCATATCTCTCAACAGTGTGTAAGGATTGGATATTTTTTCTAAAAGGGGTGTGCAAACATTACTCTGATGTGGTAGACACTTACCCATACTATTGAAGGCTTTTGTGGCACGTTGGGGGAGATTATTGAGTTTTTGTAAAACATCTTGATCGGGTAAGAAAAAAGACCTAAGTATATGTACTTGGTGTCCCCTTGAATTGGATTTCCATACAAAAAAAAAAAAAAAAAAAAAAAAAAAAAAAATCGAAACGTGCGTTTGATGTTGAGTTGGAGGTAACTACTTTTCTAGTTTTGTAGCTATGACAGTCGTTCTCCTCTTGTAACAAAAGTTTTCTGCACTTTCCAGACTTCGTATTAGCCCTTCGAGTGTCTTGAACTTTAGAAAGAGGCCAAGAACATATTGTAAGTCTTGGACTTTTAGTACTTTGCCATCATTTGATCTAAGGAGGTTTTAAATAAGAATATTAAAGAGAAACGGGCTCAGAGTGTCACCTTGTTTTACACCTAGTCCTGCATTAAAGGCCGGCAATATACCATTTGTTGTCTTAACATATGCTATTGAGTTTTCGTACATGCTCTTTATGTTTTTGCATGTAAGTCCTCCAATTCCCACGGTTTTTAGCTTTAGCAGCAGTTCATTTCTCCAAACACTATCGTATGCGTTTAATGAAAATGGTGCTTACTTTTTTTCTTCCCTTATATCCTTTTATAAATTTGGTGAAGCACAAATATGTTATTTGACGTACTATAACCGTGTATAAAGTCATTTTGATGGGGTAGTGGTACCCTATGCTGTGATGTGTGGACTTGTATTCTATTTAGTATGACCGCGTTGTATAGATTTCTAAGGCAGCTTGTTACACACACACGCGCGCGCACACATTCGCTTGTAGTTGTTCACATTTTATTTGTCAATCGAATTCCGAAGTGCACATCCCTGATGATAGGTCTATCAATCCCCAAAGTTCCTAACTCTTATAGTCTGGGAGGAAATAGCGGAAATTACTAACGCACGGACACACAGATGCACGGACGGGTGGGATGACACGATAACCGACTTTTGCCACGAAAGTCCAGGAATAAATATGCCCATCTCTCCGTCTACATTCCGTGCCTCCATTGTATGGAATGTGACGTACTTAATAGATGTGTGCTGTATTTAACTGTTAGCTCCATTGTCTCGTCAGAGAGTTCGTTCTCTAACCTCCAACTTTGGAATTCTTCTGCTGCCATGATTCTAGATCAACTGTGGACTTACTAGCAATATACGTAGATGTTGAAATACACAGAGAAAAAAAAAATTATACAGTTAACACATTGCAAAGTTCATAAAATCTACGCTGAGCTGCGATGGCTTGCTGCTGCCGCTGTGCAGTTTAAAGCTGTGAGTGACCGTTGGGCAGTTTCACGTGACCAAATATCCAAACGAGGCAGCTGATGTGATTGGACTGGCCACTGGTCAGTTACACGTGACCACTGCATGTTAGAACAAAGAGGATGCAGGGATAAAGGTCCCTATGCAGCCCTCCTGTGTGAGTTTTAAATACCATTTAGTTTAAATGGGCACTTTATTGAATGGCGGACCACTAAAATTCAGAATTTTACAACACTTGATTAAGTGCTTCACGGACGCAAGTTCACGTGTACAATGCCAAACTGTCAAATCTGTTTTTCTACAAAATTATAGCCTAACAGTTGTCTTAAATCAACGGCAGAGTATTTCTCAGCGATGGGTGTCGGTGGCTAGTTTGATCCCAGAGACAATGTCTTCGGTTTATAACACCGTACTGAAATCAGTCATCTTTCCTCTGGCTCCTGTGTAAAATGTCCTTAGTAGTCAGCAGTAGAGCAATTTGTGAAACGCACATCGCGCGGATCATTATTAACACCCCAACCCCTATAGATCTAAAAATGCTCTTGTTTTTTATCTTTATGAAGTGGTGAAAGGGAAGAAATAAAATAGAAAAAACAATGCGAGTTACCAAAAGGGTGGGCCCCACAAGAGTTAAAATTTATGCGCCCTACAATACACGTATAAAGGCTCCATGGTACCACGTAGAATGTAAATGCCCGTTCATTTGGCTAATAAGTGGCAAACAGAGAGCGGTTCGCTCTCGCCTCGTCTCACGTCTCAGCTTCTCTAAATATTTAACTCCCCTCAGTTAGAGGGGCGTGTTTGTCCTTGGGATTTCAAGGGTGCTTGAGTAAGGCACGTCGCTGGTCACCGTGTCACGGGGTTTGCTCACGTGGAAAACATCACTACAGTATGACAGTGAAAGCTGATTATGTTGGACGCGGCCCAGCAGAAAGGCTCACACAATTTAGTCCACAAACACAAGGAGTCAGAAAATTGGGTAATTTGTGTTTTCATTTCCCCCGGGGAAATGCAAGCTCAAGGCCCCTATTTGTGTGCGCTACGGTTGATTAGCGTTGGATCATGAGTCCTTTAGAATTTTCAGATTTTAAATCACAAATCGGGGAGAAATAGCAGCTGCCTGTATGGGATCGACGAAACCAGCATATTAGTTTATATGGTTTTGTCATATCGCCAACAATCATCACTGGCCGTACAATGTACGTTGTTAATACTTGATTATGAACAGGTTTCTTTTCCTTCAATTACTCAGTCACTTAGGTCGCATCCTCTTGGTGGATGTTGGTTACGCAAAAGAACTTTACGATTACTTCCCGAGAGGAAGACCACCGAAGATTGAATAAAGTTTGCGTCACAAAGAGATCAATCACATTACTTGTACAATGTTAATTGAACCAGATTCGTACTCAGGATACATTTTTGAACAAATGGGACACTTTGATTTGATCAATGCCCAATAAATTAAGCTGCTCGTGGTCAACATTGACTAAACGCAATTCATATCTCAAGTGGCGTTAAATCAACAGCAGTTAAGGCAGCTTGAAAAAGTTGAACAATCACCGTCTCTTCATTGTCTGAAACGCCAAATGTGTACAGTAAGGATTTTCAATCCTTGGAAACGGTCAGTTTTGGAGCAATGTCATGTATACACAAGGGAAGTACACAGGGGATGGGCGGCGGGCAGGCAGCCGCAATATTTGTAATCCTCACAACTACCAACACTGATTTTAAACACTCGCTTTATTTCCATCTATGTACCTGTCTTATTCTTTTTGCTTGCTCGTGATTTTCATAATTCTTGCTCAAAACAAGACTTCATTTTTTTTCTCATAGGTATGGATTTACCCCATTAACATAAAATTGAATTTAACGTAGGATTAGCAATTACATTTCTCGCATTTCGAACTTTTGCTTGAAAATTCAAATAATTTATTGAAAGACATCCAAAATATTTACAGGCTACTGCGAATATTCAATTAAAATGAGATCGTTCAGTGGCTGAGATTGTGAAAAACTGTAGATGGGTTTCTATTGTACCTGTATTTTCCCAAGCAATTTTTATGCTGTCACACAGCGGCATTGTTAGGTATCCAGCATTGAACTACTGGCTGATCTTAACATCAGTGTCATTTATTTCTCTGGTTAAGAACTGGAGTCTCCCTTGACAGCATTGGCAATCGAACAAGTTGTGAACAGGAAACCGTGGCCATCTACGTGAAAAAGAACAACAATTACTTTAATTTCGGCTTTTAGTTGCGTCAGTCGCGTGGATGGGAAACAAACCCACTTTAAAAGATGAAAAACACCATAAAAAGAAAAATAATAATCTTTAATTAGAACAGTGGTGTCAAGGTTTCCTCACGAATCGTTTGGTTAAAAATTAGCAAAATATATACAGTATATATATTGAAAGTTGTTGAAAAGTCCGTGAGTTGTATTTAAAGTTGACAGTCGACATGGGATTTGGGATCATAGCGGCACTTCCTCCGATAACTTGAACCGAATCCATGGAAAGCTGGCGAGAAAAAATTCCCTTAAAAACATACCTTTGTTTGTTGATATCGATCGCTCTGTTTGTATGTAGGATGGGTGTTGTCACTTGGTCAATTTGATATCGGAATTATCTTCATCAAAAGTAGGCCGTTTTAATTGATGTTTTGAAAGTCTATACACTAATCAAACCAGTCTATTCACAATGAAGAGAGTGAATAAAACCAAGCAATACACCGTATTATATAAGTCTCATCTCTGCAAGTGTTCATTTCCCAAGAAGAGATTGAAACTTTTAACTGGGGGGTATTATTCAAAGTGGATCGTTATGGCAACCCACGCTGAGCGAGCTATTCATTTTATCATCGAGCTGGGAGAAAGGCACCATTCACTAACGTTCAGTCCCAGTGGAGACATTGTTGGGGAGTAATTTGAACACTATTGTGACATCACCTACAACTGGACAGACGCTACCTCCCTTTTCACATAAAACCATGTAAAGAACGGCACATTTTTTGAAATATTTGAAAAATAAGGTTGATCTGTTTTATCAGGTAAAAGTAACGCGAACGCAAATTTCTTCTAAAGAATGTACATGTGCTAAATGGAACATGTAAAAAAGGACATGGAAAACAGAAATAAAACTTGAAGATGCCGAGACCAAAACAAAAACAGTAAAGCCTTTCTTTTTTCTTTTTTCCTAAATAATTTTTTCAAAGAAAGGGAAATCTCAACGCAAAACACGAAGGTAGGTAAAGTAGACCATAATATATCATCTAAAAGTTTACTCAGTTGCTTAGAGACATATTCATTCAGTATACCGTTAGGTTTCAATGCCTTATGTAATGTCCGAAATAATAATAGGGCAATTCTGAACGAATAAATCAGCCGCATTTGTGAGTCCGTAAATGTTGATTCAGTTTTGCAAGACGACACCTAACCCACAATGGGTAGTCCAGTAACGCAAACATGGACTTGAATTATCTGAATGCTCGGTCATGGCCCTATAGGGATGTATTCAGAAAAATAAAAGGATTGCTTTGAACAAAATCTTCCTTGGGCCTTGTGGTCAGATGGGAGGCCAAGAAATAAGGATGGTGAAGAGGACTATTGTTGTGGCATCAGAAATCCGTCCCCATGGTGTCACCATGCTACCGAGAGAGAAACACAAAAATATTGCGAAGATGATAAAACATACGCTGCCGTCTCTAACAGCATCAGAAATCTCAGAGGCGCCTAAGAAGGAACACGTGAAAGTCGGATTTAAAAAAGGCGCTCCACATAGATTGAAACAGAAGGAGTTTTAGGAAGCCAGGGAACCGCAGAAGCACCTTATCTAACTGAGATTTATACTACAAAACCAAACATGAAATTTACGTTGCTTCTTCACTTACTGCTTGTTGCATTTGGTAAGTTATTTTTCATTTTTTCGTTTTCAGTAAAATAATTTATTTAATTAAACTTATGTTAGGGTATACATTTGTAGTTAATTTTTCGTCAACTTTTTTCATAGTGAGCGATAAAGCTACCTGCGCGACGGACAGTCTAAAAAGTTATGTGAATTCGACCAAAATTTGTTAATAGCACGTCTAACATTCAATTTTTTTTCCATTTCAAACATGATAGCATTCTCTTATAAAAAAATAGATTATGGAATCATCTTCAAGCGAAAACACAGTGAACAAAAAAGGACAAAAAATGTGACAACATCATTTCTTTGTCGTTCACATCCAACCGAGCATCATCAAAACTGAAAACCAGGTTAACTGAAGCCAATAAATAGCGCCAATTGGATTAAATCCTAATATTGTTTTACAGATCATTTATATTTCTCAATCATTTTAAAAGTCTTTACGAGACTGGCTTAAAATGATTTAAAGAGAGGCGCAACATCAGTTGGATCTGCGTGTTATTTTTCAGGATAAATCTCGCGGTGCTGTTACTTTTAAGATATGCCTTTGCAAGATCCTAGAATGAAGTTACTTCCTATTTGAAGTATATGAATGCGAGCAAAAATAATTTCTGCAATTTAACGATGCATATATGTTTATAAACTGAGGTGCTAACCTCAAACTAAAAGGAAAAGACAACAAAGGATAAGACTCTAAAGCGACAAGTGTAGTGTTTTTCTAGTCTTAAGGCGAACATCTGATTCATACTAGAAAAATCTGTGTGTACAATCAATTCATGAGTAAACTTAACTGAGAAGTTAACTTACCACTTGAATTAAGCATCGATCAAAAGTAGTTTGTGCAAACATAGTGCGCCGTTGTCCAGTCAATAGAAATAGACACCTTTGATAATTATCATCTTATCCTTTATCAAAATTTGAACACTGTGTTGCTATGGAAATACGTGGGTGACGTAGCAATACTGCGGCTATTAATGATATAGATTACACTTTGTTGTAATAATCTATTTTGAAAGAAAAAATGTAGCCTTTGCATGAAAAAGATTACATTTATTTTCACTACTTAAAAAAAGAGAGGGTAAAGAAAAAAAATGAATTTAGCCGTTTAATCATTTCTTTCTTTTTCTTTTAGTGTTGCATTCCGCATACTCACAGAGCTCTTCATCAGACACGGCGTCAGCAGGTGCCTCATCCTCTGCTGGAGCAAGTGCGTCATCCTCTGCTGGAGCAAGTGCCTCATCATCTGCTGGAGCAGGTGCCTCATCCTCTGCAGGTGCGTCATCCTCTGCCGGTGCGTCATCCTCTGTTGCAGCAAGCGCCTCATCCTCCGCTGGAGCAGGTGCTTCGTCTTCTGCTGGAGCAGGTGCGTCATCCTCTGCCGCTGCGTCATCCTCTGCCGGTGCGTCATCCTCTGCTGGAGCAGGTGCCTCATCCTCTGCCGGAGCTGGTGCCTCATCCTCTGCCGGAGCCTCATCCTCTGCCGGAGCAGGTGCCTCATCCTCTGCTGGAGCAGGTGCTTCATCCTCTGCTGGAGCAGGTGCCTCATCCTCTGCTGGAGCAGGTGCTTCGTCCTCTGCTGGAGCAGGTGCCTCGTCCTCTGCTGGAGCAGGTGCCTCATCATCTGCTGGAGCAGCCGCCTCGTCCTCTGCTGGAGCAGCAGCCTCATCCTCTGCTGGAGCAGCCGCCTCATCCTCTGCTGGAGCTGCTGCCTCATCCTCCGCTGGAGCAGCCGCCTCATCTTCTGCTGGAGCAGCCGCCTCATCTTCTGCTGGAGCAGCTGCCTCGTCCTCTGCTGGAGCAGCCGCCTCATCTTCTGCTGGAGCAGCCGCCTCATCCTCCGCTGGGGCAGCCGCCTCCTCCTCAGCCGTTGCGGCGTCGTCCTCTGGAGCAGCTGCAGCAGCAACATCATCAGGAGCGGCAGCAACAACAACAGCAGGAGCCGCAGCAGCAGCCTCAGATTCAACCGTTACAGTGACTGCTGTAGCAGCTACATCATCGGCAGCGTCTTCATCATCCAGTTCTACTGCTGTTACCTCTTCATCAAACTCCACAGAAGCAACGACGACTGCTGCCAATTTCGGTCCCGAAAATGGCGTTTCACAATTCACAGTTAGTATGGCATGCTTCTTTTTGGCTCTCTTAGCTTTCTTGGTTCACGGATAAAATACGACCCTACTCGCAGTGCCATTAACGTGGGCGAATGGACATTATTTTCGAGTTGATTTCGAAATTTCAGCGCTGGTCACCCAGGTTAATGGCATCACCTATGTATCTTACACCGCTTATTTTTTAAAACTGTGATGGAAAAGGCAGCAGGACTGCAGTTGGATATATGAAATTTTATGACATCATATGACTTAGATTTGGGAAAATATCCCCTGGGACCGATCTCCTTACTCCACTATCACTCTTCTCAGATGACATCTATTCTTACACATAACTTTATGGATAATATCTCTGAAGATGCTTTAAACGGAAGAAAGGACAATAATTGAATACAGATCACGTACATGCATATCCATACTTCAAAACTGTGATATATATTTGACTCAGTGAAGATTTGATCTGTTGTGCCTTCGATGCTATATGCAGTACGGCAAATTGAAATGAACTTGCAATCTGTGATATCTCTTATGAGACATATTTAGCTTAGTTATACCGAAGCAAGATGGACGGTTTTCTATTATTACATGTATTTAAACATATCAATAGGACATACAATGACAGTAGCATGATGTTTATTTTGATACAATATTTACGGAAAAAATGTTGCTGACAGCAATTGTGTCCGCTGTTTGAGGCAAGTCCGATGAACCCAATTTGTTCTCCTTGTCGCATGCACAAGATGCACACTCGCTTAAAAATGCGATGTGATTTGCTACAGTTCCAGTATCAATTAATGTCGCAACTCAAACGCATATGGCGCTCCACCGATCTTGCCGATGACGATCTCGCGGTACTTCTCGAGATCTGATATGAAATGGCGATCTGAATGTTAGAGGATGTGCCAATGAATTTTTGTGTTGACAATTTATGTATTTTCAAAGAAAATTGAAAAGAAATATTTCTCCTGTGGACTAAGACGTGCTGAGTAATTGATCAGGGCAGTAGCATGAATACCCTAAGTTTTTCATTTATTTGTTTTGTATTTATTGGTTTAACAATATTCCATATGTAATGAGTCTTAACAAGGGTATGAATTTTTTATTTACGCTCTTTATGACGTTACTATGAAGCGCTGAGTTGAACAGTTGAGGAATAGAAAAAAAAAATAAATGTCTAATATACATTGTATATATCGCTTGAGTTTTTTTTCTTGAATTTTGCCATGTACATGTTCCTTTATGTTGTCTTCAATTTGATTTAAAACTATAATGTCCATGTATTTATTAAGCAAGTCCAAACGCATACCTAGTAATATCTGAAGTTAGCTAAGTACCATTTGCAGTAGCACGCGGAGAGGGGGGATTGTTATTTGTATTACTTTTATCCATAAATCATAACAGAGGACCAAGAAGAGCTAATAACAAAAATACAAGTATAATAATTGTTTTTCTATACCCGTATATCCGCGAGTTGTGAATTTTCTCACCTACCGCATTTACTGTTAATGCACTGCACCGTACCAGTACTCCGGCGGGTACGCTTACTTTTAATGAAAGGAAGCCGTTTACCATCACAAAATGGCGACGTGTGGTGTTTGGTTAATATTAACTTGTGTTTGGCATAAAACAATTTGTACAGGGAAGTAAACAGGGTGAATCTTTATTTTACAAAGAAGTAAAAGATAGTGGTTTATCAAGTTTTAAATATATATAAAAATTCAAAAACGGAATATACATGTAAGATAACACAATTGTACCGTTTGTTATGCATGGGGCTCTATGGGAATACGCACCGAATATTGTCTCGCTAAGATATGGGACGAATGTATCAAACATTTTTGTAGCTAAGTCTTTCCACAAAAAGTGATTTCTTCCACGTTGAAATCATATAAAATGATCAGGTAAGTCAGAATAATACAAACATTCCACAAATTGAAAGGGTCAATGAATAGCCTGAGAGAATCACTTTGTCTAGAATGACCCTGTTTTACGTACATATGGACACATACATACACTTGGGGAAATTTTGCCTCACGCGTTGGGTCAGCCGTGAGGACAGAGGCAGAGATTATATACTCATGTCCTTGTGAACTTATACAAATTTACCATACAATTTCATAAGGGCTACAAGTATTAATGAAAATAACTGGTGTCTGATAAATGCTATATTCACACCTGGGATAACGACATGGTTTTGCGCATATATTGATGCTCATAAGCAAACTATGCTAGTCGTTGTCAGTAGTAACAACGGGATTGAGTCATGCAAATAATCTGTTGTGAATAATATATTTTACTTAACCAAGCAGTCAACTAAAACGTTTGACATCCGGCAAAAAGGCAAGTTTCGTGTACACAGCACTTGGTTGATCATGAGTTGCCATAGAGGGATATTGATTTCCTTGGTGTTTATATGAAATGTAAGCATTGTCGAAGCCATTTCCAGCTACGTTCATTAATAATGCTTTGTATAAATTTTAGACTTCAGGTGTGTTTTGATAGCAGATATTTGCATGGTGTAAAATAACGTGAATTTGGGCTTTGAATGATGGCGAAATAAAACTTGGCTGATCATATCAACACAAGGTATCTTGAGTTAGTTGTCGTAGGGTACGGTGGAATCGGAACTTAAACTTCGAGTAAGCCCATTTTTGTGGAATTAAGATCTGTACAGAAGAAGAGATACGTGAGGGAAGCAAAAAATTCTGGTCGTGTTTATTCTGCTAAGTGCGTAAGAAATCGTTAAATAAATGGCGGATGCAGTAGGCAGTTAATTGTAACCAGACAAAAACATGACAGTTTTCTTTAAAAAAACGCGTTTAAGTAGTGATGAAGGATAACTCAAGCACATAGTGTGAGCGAGTTGAATTCACATAATTCTCCTCAAAATGGTGATAAATCAAATTTTAAAAGATTTTACAGATTATTTATATGAATTCATAAAGTTCAAAAGTATATAATTGCGATGAAAGACAAACAAAAAAGCTTGATTATATTGAAATAATTGCACAAAACTTTATTTTTTTTACTATCTCAACTGTACAACTCAGAGCGTCATAGCTACTTCATAACAAGCTTTGCATTTACATCATACCCTTACTTTTCTTTTCAACCGTTCCATAAATCATTAAATTAATAAATAAATACATGGCATACGACTGATCAAAGTTACAAATGTCACTTCATATTGGGTAATCATGACAGTGCTCGCTCAGTTACTCAACTCTCAGTAGGAGACAGGAGATTTTTCCTTCAATATCACACATTTTATGATGCAAAAATAATTCGGCACAACTCCATCAAATAAAATGCCACCAGCTCATCAAATCTCAAGAATCGACACGAGATCATCATCGGCGATTTTCAGGGTTGGCCATTTTTTAGTCACTCGGCTAGTTTTTGTCTTCACTGTGATGGGGCACGTAAGCGTGCGCCTAACAGGACAAGGAGAACCGACAGGGTTCATCGAACTTGACTTCTACAGGAGACAATCACTGCCATCAGCGACATTAAAACACACATTACAGACATTTTATATTATATAACACATGTATAAAACGGACGGACACCAGCAAGATGATAAAAATAGAATACTAATCAGATAATACCGGATATTCAAAATAAATGTAAAATAAAAGACAAGTTCTCGTCTTCGGAAGTTATCACAGATTTCGCTTATCAGTCTCTGCCACTTCTTGCATAAGGTTAAGTACAGTATACAGAGTATGGAATGTAGACACGGTAGATATGCTACGCACATCATCACAGTTTGAAATCATTGGCAATTTTTTCCGACGCCCCGTTACTTTTGGATGCTCGATATTTAGCCTAGAAAATCGAAAAGGAATCGTTCATGACTCCATAGGACGCGGGGTGTCAAATTAGCAGAAAGTATGTTGAGGTAAAGGTGGTGCCTTTAAAATGGAGGATCAATGTCCGATTTCCTATAAATTGAGAAACAGATGCATGGTCTTCCAGTCCAAGGGCACATGGTGATAGGGTAGCGGTTTTCCATTTGGTGCTTAGGCCCGAAGTAGAGAGATGATCAGGGCCGCAAAGAAGCAGAAAAGACTGGTGCCGACGGTGTCACTGCCTGTATTGTGGCCGAATTCTGCTGCGGTGGTGGTTTCGTTTGAAGCAGCAGTGGTGCTGTCACCTGAGGCGGCCGAACTGGAAGCTGAGCTGCCCGCAGAAGAAGCTGTGTTGGAACCACCCACTGAAACCGTGGCTGCTGAATCACTTGATGACGCTGCCCCGCCACCAGCTGATGATGCTGCTGCTGCTGCTGCTGACGACGACGCACCCGCGGAGGAGGCGGCTACGGCGGCGGAGGAGGAGGAGGCGGCTACGGCGGATGAAGCGGCGGCGTTAGAGGCGGCAGAGGAAGTTGATGCGGAAGAGGCAGCCGCGGAAGATCCTGCTGCGTTTGCTGACGATGATGAAGCAGCGGTGGAGGATGAAGCAGCGGCCGAGGATGTGGCAGCGGCGGAGGATGAAGCAGCGGCCGAGGATGTGGCAGACCCAGCAGAGGCCGATGACGAATCTGAGGCGGTTGCTGCTGATGAATCGGAGGATGACGATTGCGAAGAAGCGAAGGGCAACGCTGAAATAAAAACAAGAAAATGCTTAATCATTTATTAATTCTTACCTACTTCAAGCTAGCATTCTATGAACAACCATGACTTTATTTTATTACATTTTCTTTTGGTTTAAAGGAACTATTTATCAATTTTAAAGTTTTCCTCGTGAAACTCATATGATAATTTTTAGCACATTTAATTGCGACAGAAAGGCGCCTTCAAAGTATTTCCTTACATTGCTTAGTAGCGAAGGAAACGTTAACATAGTGAACAAAAGATCGATACGAATTGTGCAACCTCTCTTATAGAACTTAAATCCATGAAACGAAAATGGATTTTATATAGAGAATGGAGGTCTTTTGCATTCGATGCCTTTGGAAGTTTATAAACATCTTACGCTAAACGGCGGTAACCTATCAATAATTACGACAGATATAATTTCTTTGGTTCACCATCCAAATATGCAATGGACAGTTCATGTAAATGTTAAGCAGTGAATTTTTTCTCATTATTTCTTTTCATTTTTTAACCATGGCAAAATTGTGCTTGAATTTATGAATCTCTGAACTAAAGCTAAACATTTTCCATTTGTATGTAACATATTTCAAATATATATTCACGACAACAGATATTTACTTTCATTTTGATATCAAGTAAAATAATAGAGAAATTATAAATGCCTTAATATTAATAAGACATAAATGAATATTCTTGAAAAAACGAAAGAAGCAGATACTCACCAACAGCAAAAATCACCAGAGTTAGAATTAAAACAAACTTCATGTTGATGCTTATTGCCGAATCGGATGTTGAATCTCTAATAGCTTTTTCTTATCTTTTCTTTTTTTTCCTGAATGTAATACTCGTTTGATTAACTATTTAAGATAATGTGTTAACGAAGCCTCTTCACTGTTTCCAAAAAATATCTGCAGTTCAGAGACGGCGTCTCCTTTTTATCGTCGTCGCTGTAGTTTGGTGTTTCTGTTAACGTAACCTAGTAGCACCATGGTGATTTCTTTTCCAAAGGAGAAACAGACTTGCTTTAATATTCTGATGCCTACACGACATGCCCACATGATTAAAAACAGTTTATTACAGCGGCCCGCGTCATGGATACGGAAACAAAATCACAAGGCCTTCAGGTCGTGTTGGAACCAATGACA
Source organism: Lingula anatina (assembly GCF_051362555.1). Classification (NCBI taxonomy): domain Eukaryota; kingdom Metazoa; phylum Brachiopoda; class Lingulata; order Lingulida; family Lingulidae; genus Lingula; species Lingula anatina. The sequence continues at coordinate 8,174,603 of NC_141769.1, forward strand.
GCCTTGCTGTAAATTTCACGGGAGTGGTGCGTCGTTATCGATCCGCTGTATAATGCCATTCAAAATCCATGGTGTACCGTAAATGTCGCAAAGTTGTGATAGAATATCTCAAATTTGCTCACGATTTAAATGCATTATATCAGTTATAAAGGGTTATAAGGAATCCTGTATTTTTAAACGGCGAGATGTCTTAAGAAAAGACAATGACGTCTCTTTAAAAAAGGTGAATTGATGTTCAGTAGCCACGAAGAACAAATAAGTCATAAAATGAGTTACTTTTTACGCATTGCTATCCACCTAATGAACCTCTGGTGACAGGATACATGAATGATGTATATGAATGAAAAAACTCATACAAGCTCATTCCCGCACGTTGAATAAATTGCGTATCGGTGCTCTCTTGAGTAATGGTCCTAAACAAATGAGTCCATTGTAAGCAATAGTATTGGTAAATTCATCTTGGATATCATCAACCTGTGATGGTTACCGTCAGCTATTGTTCATGCTTAAGCCATCAATCCAAAAGCGGGAAATGGAATGTAAAGGTTTTATTGTCTGTGAACAGAATAATATGAGATGGTAAATGCTGTGTAATCTTGGCTGTTGTTGCTTTACGCAGAGTATAGTACATTAACATCAGCTGCGGAATATGTAAATACGTATATATTGGTGTGATGGGCTGGTTGAGAAATTCATGGATAGCTATAAAAATTATCACACCCCCTAACCATGCCCAGTGTCCGTCTGAACAAAGCCAGTGGTCAATCTTGTCTTCATACTTGTAAAACCCAAGTCAGCATGTGGCGTTATGAGTAAAGTCATTTGTAGTTGAACTCCTGAAAAGAGGCGATTTCATCAGTCAAATCTTGGGTCTTATATACACAATGGGTTCATGTTTATAGCTCAATAAGGGTGGAGGGGTTTAGTGATGTTATCCCTTCATCCTTCTACTTTGTACTTAACTTTTAAGTTCGATCTGGTCACCCTTTAAATAGCTTCCACGTCTCCCTGGCCATACATGTGGCTAAACGTACCTTATGTAATTAGGCTTAGGGCTCATTTCCATTGAAGCTATCGGTCTAAGGAGATCGATCCAACTCTGTGAGGTCTCTCGCTGACTACAATCAGTTTAACAGATTAACAAGCCTCCTTTTGTTTTCAACGTACTCGTGTAATTACCAGCTCGGCTGCATTCTACTCAATGTCTGGAGACGGCGTGTTATCTGTTAAACTGACTGCATTCAGTCCTTGCGGAGTTGGATCGATCTACATAGACGGATATCTGCAATGGGAATGAGTCCTTGGTCTCACAAGCAACCATGACCTTATAACATAAGCAAACACCATTATTTCCCGACAGTAGTTCTAAATACCCAGTACGTTTTGTGAGAACAGGTTTCTCGAACAAAAATGTGCCACCCCGGGCCACCGGGCTGGCCATGAATAAATGCACACAACACCTCAGACAACAAATTATTAAGGGATTTATTTATTCAAACGCAAAAAATGTTATTGAAGTTTTAATATTCTATAAAGCGCCCTAATAACTACAGCGGCGGCATGACCCCACACACTCAGTTAGAATTGGTTCAAGCCTATTACTGATACAATGGTTTTAAATACAGGTGCGCCTCAGGGCCGTTTTTTATCGCCATGCTTTTACAGCCTGTTCACATATGATAGTGTGAGCAACCATGAAAGCACATCTATTATAAGTTTGCTCATTATACAACACTTATAGGACTGATAAGTGTTTTACCAAGAGACTATATGCAGACGTAATATTGAATCAGCGGTTGAATGGTGTAACGATTATTACCTTGTTCTGAATGTTGGGAAAAAACGGTAGTAGATTTAAGAAAGAATAAGAATGAGAAGAAGCCTGTTTACATTGACAACACTGTAGTTAAGCAAATGTGAGATTTTATACTGCTTGGGGTTGATCTTAATTGCATCTTGACATGATATTATTACACACACACAGCTGAGAAAAACGAGACAAAGAGTTTACTTTTAAAGAAAACTGAGGGACTTTACAAGAAACCAATTGGTTTTATCTAATTTTGGCGCTGTCTTAACCTTTGCTGTAACAGTATTGTATGGACCCTGGCCTTCCCAACTACCAGACTCGACACCTACGGGTCCAGTATAAACCGGTTTATCAGACCACACTACCCGTTTTCAAGGTGTGTGTCAGATCGCATTACAGAGTATCAGCCACCACACCGATTTTGCCTGGTGCGCGATGTGATAGCAATGATCCTAAGCGGGGTTGGAAAGTAGTGCATCTCTTCTAGATTCATGCGCTGCTGCAATTTTCTCTGTTAATGCTAAAATCTGACAGTACCGCAATTTTTAACATAAAATTTAGGTTCGGACATAGCCAATGATGTTTTGTAAATAAGAACTTGCAAACTTAAATATTAATTTAGAAAAGTAGACCTAATTTTGATAGCGGAAGCATATTCTGTCGGGGGTTAAATATTTTCATGACTACCGGGATGGACGAGATTGAGGGCAGGGGTAATCCTAGAGAGGGGTGAGAAACGTCCATTGTTCTCGTCAGCGAGGCTGTCCTTTTTCAGGGTTTGTACGCACGGACAGAAAACTTAAGTATTGTGGTAGTACTAGGATATCAGCCTGTAGTCTTGAACAAGCGCCTCGATGACGAGTGAACAGTTGTCAAAAACAAAAGACCCAGGTGTGGTAGTTCAACTACTGTTCATGCGTGCCGCAACGACCAAACCTAAATTGCTCCTCAAGGTCACAAAACAATAACCGGTAGGCTCGTCTTAATCATATAAGTCGCGCGTTTCCACCCCCTGATTGAGGGAGTCGTCTGTTGTATTCATACGAGTCCTACTTGACGAAAACGAGGCGCGATACCCGGATGACAGGTAGGCTTCAGAATTTGTGATAGGGTATGATACTCTTTTATGCGATCTGACACACACCTTGAAAACGGGTAGTGTGGTCAGATATACCGGTTTATTTTGGACCCGTAGGTGCCGAGTCTGGTAGTTGGGAAGGCCTGGGACCTGCCACAGAGGAGGAAATTAATAAATTAGATGGACTTAGATGAAACGTGGGGTTGGATTTCCCCTTAAAATAATTTATGGAATAATTTATATGGAAAGAGTGGCTTCTAAAACCGAAAAAAATTATGAACTATACCATTCACCCTGCTAATAAACTTTTTTAATTTATCCCAAGCAAATGTAGACTTTAAACTTTAAGAAGAAGCTTTTATCCAACTGCCGCATCTCTTTTTAATAAGTAACGATTACTATTATTTGCTTTGTTTATTTTTATTTATTTTATTTGTTTGATCTTTTTAAAACCCGAGATAGTTTGACAATCTCGTTATATGAAAACTGGCAAGTGGATATTGCAAAAGGAACTTTCCATTTGTTCAGTTTTATGACTGGGTCATGCCTTGCGTTTTCCAAAGTTATCCATTATAGCAGCCTCATTGTTGTGTTTGAAAGGATGCTAGCTACAAACACATTTTGCTGAAAAATACAACAAAATATTCCTTGTTGCCCTTTGCCCAAGGGTTTTTGGGAGAGTCAGGTAACAATATGCAGGCGTGGTTTCTGTCCTGAAACAAAATATAAGTTCATATGCGTCTCTGTTGTTAGACTCGTAACAGAAGTAGAAGGTCAAATATTGATGTTCGTACAATGGAAGACACGCAGTTTGCTTGGATAGCGATCGTGAACAACGCTCCTTGCGCAGTGACAGTTTATGTATGTTATGGTGATTTCTGTTTGCTCCTGTGTCACCCATAGCAAAGGCAAACAATTCAGAAGTGGGCTTTAAGGTGTTATGAGCCTGTTGTTGTGGGGACGGCCTACATTGCCCCATCTTTTGACTTACCTTCAACGAATATTGACACGAGTATAGGTACATTATATACCTATATGAAGAGATAAATGAGTTGTGCATTATCTATATAAAGAATTGATAGATATATACATTATTGATATAAAGAGAAAGAAGGATATGCACATTATCTACATAAAAAGATATATGTACACGAAAAGAATGTGAAATATTTACGTGTTTGCTTTAAGGTAATAGAAAGATTGTCAGGAGTATATTGCAGTCAATTAACAAGATAAATGGATAGATATGTGCATCATGTATTTAAGGAAATATAAGGACATTTACTTGTTGTTGAAACAATAGGATAAAAAAGGATAACCAGGAGTACGTTGTTATCAGATATCAAAATAAAAGGAAGGTACATTTTAAGAGAAGGGTGGGTAAATGACCCCAAAACCTGTAAGACAGGATAACAGTAATGTGTAAGCCAATATAGAAACCTGAATATGACAACAAGATAATTCTGGAGATTATATTAATTATATTATGAAAAGATGGGTATCTATTTAACGCATATCAGGATCCACGTAGAGAAAAGTTGTAAATGGTGCAGTCAAAGTTGCGGTCTTCACTTGCTAAAATGAGTTGTAATGTTTAACTCTGAATAAACCCACAGATTCTGTTGATGATGACATGATGAAACACTAAACATTATTCTGTTGTCTAAATTATACTTGATTGCCAGAGAAAAATACCATTAGTTGCACTTATTGGCTCCAACAAAGAAAACCACCCATCTGATTTCAAAAATTTCAACCAATATTTCTCTGGTCAGTACTTTCTATAAAAAGAAGTAAAAAGTATAGACGGACTGGCGGTTGACAATATTTATTGTGGATGAACTGTATGAGATATCCTAATATAAACCTGTGATAAACCATGGGGTACACTAAGAAGTGAATAGAGATATGTGTAATAGAATTCCGAAGAAGCAAACGAACGATGTTTATCATAAACTAGGACCTAGGCATAAACGAGTTTAAAAAATAACATAATTTGCACAAATGAAAAATAAGATAAAATGTAGCACACACACAGTGTGAATTCATGAAAGGTAAAACTGATAGATTCTAGAAGACAAACTTTAGTAAAGTGCCTGTAGCATAAATACACCGCCAGCTCTCCTAGGCGACAGTTTGTATGTTATTTATACAATCGATCAAAATGACAAAAACTTAAATAAAAATTTTATGAGAAGAATGGAATAAATGGGATTGCAGTTTATCTCTCTCCTAATTTCCCCAATGGATCGATAGAAATTTTGCACTTTTCACCTGGAAAACCGGCTTCCATTTTAAAGAACTGTTGCAAGGACGGCCATTGGGTGCCTTACAGGTATCGGCAAAATACAGTCGAAAGAAAATGGTATCGATTCAAACCCGGATAACGCGTGCATAATTTATGAAAAGGTGTAAGAGATCGATTACTATATTAGAGACCCACAAAATGCAAATAAAACTGGCACGTTTAACTAGATATTGAATAATTCACAACATGAACTAATGCTGTTTGTAATAAGAGTGTGGTAAGAGTAAGGATAAAGCAAGGAAACGACCCATCCTTCATCGTTAATTCAAAACATATTTTACTTGTCAGACATGAAATAAATTCTAGTGATTTTTAATTTATTAAAAAAAATGATTTTTTATCCTTTATCCACTTAATGCTAAAACATGTAGTGCAGTGTAATATGTAATAAAAGAACTTATATCAGAAAGTGGAACAGGTCAGAAGCACAGCGCTGGTTTGTAAAACGTCCACTTTCTTTCGTGTCATTAGGTCATTATAATTGTTGTATTATCGATAGAATATACGTTGTGAGATACCGATTCTAAAGCGCTGAATATTTCTCACCCACGTCATAGGTTCAAATAGGAGAGTCGCACAGATATTTTCTACTTGGCTCTTAGTAAAGCGAAACATGCATGAATCAGTTTCGAAATTAGATATTTGTGTCAAATGGACAAGAAGAAAGTGATATAGAGCAATAGCCTTGATTTGTAGATAAATATAGCATTATTTTTCAGCCACGCCGACGGAACAAAATATTGATTCAATAACTGTTGTCATAGCAGAGGAAAAATGGTGTGATGAAAGATCTATTTCCTGATGTAAATCTGAAATTTCTTTCGGATTTCATTGCTTCTAGATTATAACGACTTATATAACACATGTGGTTAAAAAAGCCAGTGGTAACATTCTGCGACTTGATCCGACAATACAAACATGTCGCCATGTCCAGCTATGACCAATTCAGTGACCTTCGTTGACCCTATGTCACGTGCCCATATTGTACGTGCTGTCCTGTTCTCTACCAGGGTGACAGATTTTATTATAGGCACATTTTCTACATTTCCAGAGAACCAAATGACCGTGTATTTATCTAAATACATATCTGTGAATATCTTGTGAAAAATCAATCTGTGACTCTGCTAGAGGGTAGTACTTTCCTTGTTTGTGATTTCGTCATAGTGACTCAATGTTCACATTTGATCATCAAGGTTGCGCCACTCCCTTTATAAAACAAAATGATTATAGCACACTAAAGTCACGTTATGCAAACATTTAGCATGAGTAGCAGAAATAGAAACGACTATTTATAGTAAAACAGTGGATTTATAGAAATGATAAGCGCAAATACAGATGCCTGAAATTCGCGTCAACCCATGGGTTGCCGTTTCTTTGTTTGAGATAGAGTAAGAGACGGAAAGAGGGAGAGAATAAACCAGAAAAAAATAAGTTTTATAACAAAGTCTGGTTAACATTCACAATGCTGTGTAATACAATATAAAACTTCTATCACATATTCCACTTAAACTGCTTAAACTTTTGTGACCTCTCCTTTCAAAGGCTCCTATGTCAGCAAGACATGAAGTAAACATAGAAATCCACTGTGTCTACACCAAGGAATTCAAATCTGAAATCAACAAATGCGGTATCCACGACAACAGTAAACTCGGAAATCGAATATTTTACCAGCGTGATGAAGCGGAAACTCAAGTATGAAGACTTCAAGAAAAAAAGAAAGGTTTGACCAATCACAATGCCGCATTAAGGGCAAGCTGAAAATAGATCTCAAGTGCCCTACGGGGCATTGGCTAAATACAGTGTACATTTCATCACGATTTGCTTGCACAGACTTGATCGATAAGATTTTCATCAATGTCGATTCTACCTTAAGTAAATACCAGGCTGAATGGAGATATATTCGACTTTATTATTTCTTTTCTTTTCTTTCATTTCTTTTGAAGGGGAGATGATGGTTTGTTTTAGTGATTATCTTCGCCATGATTTTGGTGAATGTCGAACTATTTTACTATTAAACGGTTATATTGTTGCGTCCTCTCCAGGCCAGATTTTCGATTAAGTTGTATAATGGTCTTCAGTTAAACCACATTCCAGGCTATATTGTGTTAAGTTATAGACGAGATATAATAAGATCCAGCTTCTACATTCTTAATATACACATATACAGTTGTGTGTATTGTTAACGGTGGCGTTAGCAATAGCAGGACGGGAACAACTGACAACAGACAACTGGTATGAAACTGATACAGACACGGTTGCGTAGTGTTGAGAGCAACGCTTTCTTGCATCATCACAACGTTTTTCAAACAACTGAAGAACGCCTTTTCATAAAGGTGAATCGGTTGTGCATAGTTAATACACAAAATATTTAACGACCAAACCACAACCCCTTTAACTTCTGGCCAACTTCTAGGTATAGGTTTTGCTTGGCATTTACATAAAGACGTTTGGTAACGTTTTTAGATGCAGGAGTTTTGTGAAACGTCTTATAGATGCTATAACGTTTTCTATATAAGAAGACGTCAAAGAAGTCTTCGTTACCAAGATCGGTGACAGACTGGGAAGTGCCGGCGTGGTTGTTGCGACGGTTGTGATCGACAAAATGCTTTATAGCAACTCGTCGCATTCGCTTTCGAACTCCTATTTACATGAATACACAAAAAGTGTTAAAAATATCAATACCCCCACAGGGGCGGATTGAGGCCGTCTTCTGGGTCTTCCGGAAGACGGTCAGATTTTCAAGTTTACATTGACGGATATTTAATTTTTTCTGTCGGAAGACAGTCAAAAAATGGAGGATGGATCAACAAAGATAATTTGGAAGACTGTCAGAAAATGTCTCTGGATCCGCCCCTGCCCCACCACCCCCACCCACTTGCAACTGTTACATGTAAAAACTGGTAATTGAATTAGAATATTACTAAGCAAACAATCCTTTACTTCCTAAATAAATCAGGAAATTAAAATACCATTTTTGTTTGAATAGATTTTAGGGTGCTTCCATGAAAAATGAAATGTGTAAAAAGAAAAAAAAACACAATGAATTTTGTATAAAGTTTGTATCATGCATTTATTTTTTTTAGTTCCTTGACTGTATAACTCAGCGCTTCATAGTAACGTCATACAGAGCGTATATAAAAATTCATACCCTTGTTAAGAGTTTTTACATAAGGCATATTGTTAAACCAATAAATATAAAAAATTAATAGGTATTCATGCTACTGCCCTGTTCAATTACTCAGCACCTCATAGTCTCCAATTGCAATAACAATATATCTTTTTTTCAAAATTTTAAAATTACATAAATTACACAAAAAATCCATTGGCACATTTTTATTCATTTAGACCACCATTTCATATCTCGAGATTCACCGCGAGATTGTCATCGGCAAGATCAGTGAAGCGCCATATTTGTTTTAGTTGCGACATTTATTGATGTCTGGGCTGCAAAAGAGCACATGGCTTTTTTAAAGCAAGCTTGTGCGACAAGCAGGAGAACCAACTGGGTTAATCGGACTTGTCTCAAACAGCGGACACAATTGCAGTCAGCAACATTGCCATAAATACAGTATTATATTGATATAAACATTATGCTATTGTCATATGTGTAAATACATTTAATAATAGAAAACCGCTCATCTAGTATTGCTATTACATATGTGTCATAGGAGATATCACAGATTGACAGTTGCCGTATTGCATTCAGCATAGTGGAGAAAAGAGATCGGTCCCAGGGGACATTTTTCCAAATGTAAGTTATATTATGCTGTCTTTTCCGTCACAGTTTGAGCAAATAAGCGGTGTAAGATATATATACATATATATATATATATAGGTAATGCCATTAACCTGGGTGACCAGCGATGAAATTTCGAAATCAACTCGAAAGTAATGTCCATTCGCCCACGTTAATGGCACTGTGAGTAGGGTCGTATTTTATCCGTGAACCAAGAAAGCGAAGAGAGCCAAAAAGAAGCATGCCATGCTAACTGTAAATTGTGGAACGCCATTATGACCGTACATGGAAGCAGTCGTCGTTTCAGCTGTGGTGTTTGATGAGGAGGTAGAACTGGATGATGAAGACGCTGCCGTTGATGTAGCTGCTGCTGCACTCACTGTAACGGTTGAACCTGCTGCTGATGCCGCTCCAGATGTTGCAGTTGCTGCCGCTCCTGATGATGTGGCTGCTGCAGCCGTACCAGAGGACGACGCTGCGACGGATGAGGCACCTGCTCCAGCAGAAGAGGAGGCACTTGCTCCAGCAGAGGACGAGGCACTTGCTCCAGCAGAAGATGAGGCACTTGCTCCAGCGGAGGATGAGGCACCTGCTCCAGCAGAGGACGAGGCACCTGCTGACGCCGTGTTTGATGTAGAGCTTTGTGAGTTTGCAGAATGCAGAACTAAAAGGAAAAAAAGACAATGGTTCATGTGTGAAGATAAGGCTGTTGAAGCCCTGAAAATGAGATTCTCATTTTAATAATGTCCCTTTCGATAACATCGTGAAAACAGTCGTTAAGTCTTAAGCAAGTAGATACCTAACTTGTCTTTTTAAATTTGCGTGCTACTGCATATTTTAAGTATTTATAATATTTCGACGTTACCAAGTAAATTCTACATCTAGCGCTTTCTGCTTTAGGTATATCTGTCGCACCAGATAACTTTTAAGACTGTGTAGACTTCAAGTAGCTTTTAAACCCACTAGGCTACTACACACAAACGTACACCTAACTTTAATCAATTAACTATTTAACTTAAAAAGAATAAAATAAAAATGTAACTTACCGAAAGCAACAATAAGTAAGTTAATAAGCAATGTAAACTTCATTTTTCTTTCGTATAAGTCTTAATTAAGTAACGTGATAATACAGTTCCTCTGGTCTCGTAAGATCCCTCTGCTAAAATGTACGTGCGGTTCCTTTTTTAAGTTATAAGTTCCACGTTTTCTTAGGATTCTGTGTCTCAAAGATGACAACGATTACGAAGCGAGATTGCAAATGTTGTATAGCTCGTTCAGTGACTGGCGTGTGCTTTTATGGCGAGCAATATGTTTATTTAGTTACCTCATGTTGCATCTTGGAGACTCCATGGCTACTTTTTTAGTGGCGACAACTTCGAAATTTTGAATCATCCTCTTTCGGGGCCATACTAGCAAAATGCAGCGTCCCCTATCATGCATACGTTTTTCCTATGCGCACGCTTTATATGCTTTGTATTCAGTGCGGCCATTGCGGAGTATAACGGCCATTTCGAGATTACGTAATGCTTACTGTGGCAGGCGAAATGAGGCGTAGTTCTGTTATGATTATATTTGGATGTTGGTAGGGAAGGGGTAAAACTCTGCCAAGCAAGTATCTTATATGTATCCCTAAAATAGGAATCACTTTGACTTAAGTTTACCATAAAAATAAATTAATTAATTAATTAAAAAATAAAATAAAAAAAAGAGAGAGAGAAGTTCCTTTTATCAGTAAACGCAACTGTTTTTTCCTCAGGGGCGGGTGACTAGGTTTTCAACTTTTAGCAGTTTACTCTCAGTACATCCTGTTTCAGAGAAAAGAAAAAGCTGGGCTCTCAGCGCCTTAACTCAGGACCAGGTTACCGGCTGCAATAAGAGTAGAAAAATGATATTAATATATTGACATGATTTTACAACTGTCTTTTTAAGTCATGTCCTGACAAAGCTCGTCATTACAAATATTGTGTCAAGCAATAAAAGTCGAATTATTGGTGCGAAATACTCCATTTAATCGGAATTTTTGTACATTCCCCTTAATACCGAACCCTTAATCCCGTCTTCACTTTTTCATGAGTTGCAAAATCTTGAGTTCTCTGGATCAATATTAAATTTTGTTATGGTCAATTGAATATTATTGACATCTGTATTTTAGTCTGGATTTCCAATGTTTGTTCTTTTCTTTTCTTTTCGTATGTGCAACTAAATCAGTGTTGCAAAACAAACACTAGTCAACAGATGCGCAGCAATCTTAAATCAATATCATTTTCATATTCCAAACTTTCCCCCAATAGGTCCTTAAGATGAAGGCTGTTTTTAACAACAGCGTGTGAAGAAAAACGTTTGTTTTTATCTTTATCGTTCTTATTTTTCATCGTAAAATAACTTATGGAATTTTTATAGAAAGTTTGGCATAAAACAAATCGTAGTCATCAAGTAGTTTAACTTTTTGTCATTTATATAATATTAGTCTCAATTTAGAATCTAGCCTTCTCATCAAGTTTGTAAAAGTGAACAAGCATCGTAAACTAAAGAATGTAATTACTTTCTTGTCACTCATTGTTAATTTGTCAGATTTGCTTCAGCTTCATAGGGGGTAAGGGGAACTTTCGAAAAGTTTCGCGGTGGCCAGCAGACTTTGATTCCCGATCACCCTCACTTAACACTTTGTCCACTCTTCTGTCGGTCTGCACTGAATAAACCTATTATATCCAATGTGAGTGAATAAAGTGATTCAGACGGTGTTGTGAATGAAAACGGAGAAAGGGTCAACCATTCTGTAATAAAGTGCACACGGCAAGGTTTACCGCACGGCTTGTGTATAATGTGAATAGATTTTCGGTATTATATAGGCTAAGTGGTGTTCTGGCCACGCCCTATGTTTATCTAATACATTTTATAACTTCAAAGTATAACTTGAAGATTGTCCTGAATTATAACTATTTCTAGAAAATATGGCTGAGATTCGAATGCATTTTAAAGGTTAATGTTGCTGAAAACATGGATAAACTCAGAGCACGAATATACCCAGTACTGCCACAGAAAGTCGTTACTCTAAAGCGTAAAATATCCATTTGGGTATAATATCGTTTTTATTAAAGCCCTAGACCCAATTCTCATACCTACATAGATCTAGCAGGATCGACCCATCTCCGAGGGAATTCTCGCTAAATTGCACTCGGCTTAAGCGGCTCTGATGTCTAGACTTAAACATATAGCGATAATGTACTTAAACTATCACTAAAGAATATATATACCAACATTTTTGAAACAGTCATGCTTGTTCTTTCTAGAATCTCTAACTCCTTTTACTATTTTACGTTTAATTTACGACATTTGCTGCACTTTTTACATTACTTATTCTTTGTGTAAACAGCAATGACAAGAATGTTAAACGCGGTTTTAAGAGATTGAATTACTAGCATTTAAATGAATAGAATGATCATTATTCAAGAATCTTAATTTATCTAGTAGGTATATGTAATACGAGTAACCTGTGTTTGTTAAGTATTACTAAGTAAATATATATAGGATTATATTTAACATCTGTAAAGTAGATCTTCAGAGATGCATCAGCAATAATACTTATACATAGGATAATATTTAACATCTGCACAGTAGATCTTCAGAGATGCATCAGCAATAATACTTATATCTTCCTTATAATCTATACGGTGAATTGACATGAATCCTTGAAGTATTACTAATGACGGATTCTTATGGGTAACTGTTGGATGGTACACCCCTGTACCCCTGTGAGCAAACTGAAGTTAATTCATCAAACACATAGTAGACGGGAATTCAAGTAAAGCAAACTATTTAAATGGGATGTTGAAAGACGCAGAAAGAGGAAAGTGCTTCTCTGACACACGACACTCGAAATAGGGGTGTGTTGCAGTTAGGGTCACTTAAGCATCATATTTAGACTTTTTTTAAAAACCAACACAATTCTGTCTGGGATATATTGGATCGAAAATATCCAAACGTATCGGACTTTAAATTCTATTAAATAAAAAAAGTCTTAATTTAGTTGAATGAAATTGTCTCCTGTGCTACTTAATGGTCAGCCTCTGCCATATATAAGTTTAGAATTTAATAACAATTAAGTACATTTGTTCGGAGACAATAACAATTTAAATCATATAGAAACCATACAGTCGTCATATCAGAAACCTCAACATGTATCAAGTACACAATTGCCTTCGGATGTTTATTTTGCGTTGCCATGGCGACTATTATTCATACCTGAAGTACGTAATGATTGGAACGGGCACTGGACATTATATAGTAGGTCCTTTCATAACACAGTGGTCAAGTTAGGTGTGTTTAATATATCGTGTGCTATAATAACATTGACGGTAGGGTCCACTTGATTCGGGTCCACAAGAATGTACACATGTATCGGTGCAATGTACTCCCTGCATCATTAAGGATGGGCATCGAATTCGGAAGAATATTCATCGATTTATTGCACATCGCTTAGAAAATTCTATCAGTAAACGAAATTGTTTATCCTAAATAGCTTCGCATTCATGGGATCGCATTCGTTTGATAATCTTTATCATATCTGATAAAATTTGGTATTCTATCTTGTATTTTTGCTTAATGTTTCTGGAACTAGCCACGCAAATGTGATGAATAAAACTTGATTTCTCCATGACTTGTAGGGTCTACGCCAAATCTGATATCAGAGCAAATTTGAATAATTGAGCAATTTTTATCTGCGTAAATTTGATAGGTATTGAAATTATTTATGCATGTTTACTATTGTCTATAATAAAGAAAAATAATTATGTTTTGACATAATTTAAGACTTGTCATTAGAAATATTTAGAAGAATTCTTTTTCATGATAAAGGGCCTAGCAAACAGTGCTTTAATAGTTAACAACATTGGTGCGTCTAACTCAATTTAATCAATTATTTTATTTTCGTTGCATTTTTTATACTTTCCTTGATACTGTAACCTTAATAACAACTTTATTTTCGTCGTAAATTTCAAAATAGCGAGTTTTCTGGATCGCTATTATATTTTGTTTTGATGGATCAAAATACCATTGCCTCTCTTAATTTCCAATTTCGATGTTCTTTTTACAGCTGAGCTATCACCGCCAAATGACTCGAAATATGGAAACAAACAATACGTGGTCATTATTTATCTATACATTTTCGTCTTTGTCGTTTTGATAAACTTTTCATCAACCCCCGTAAGTGTCAACACGTACTATTTAAGGATATAGTTATTTTCCTCTTGCTCATTTTTTGCCAAGTGGGCCCCAGATCTCATCGTTAACATTACAGCTGTTTTTGTACATGCATGTGCTTCAGTCGGGCCAGTAACTGACAGTTTTTCAGAAATTGCACCGGCCCAGCCCAATTTCTACTGGCATCGGCAGTCGGGCCAGTTGCTAAAGTTGCAAACTGATAGTATTGCCCGACATACATTATACATAGTGACTTCATTCTTCAAAGTGATACACAGTATGGGTTGAAACTGTTTATGTGTCACTATGGACATTATGGAATCACAAACTAATTTTATTACTTCTTATGTAAGCCCATATATAAAAGAAAACCAAACCTTTATTGTAATACAATGTAATTCCGGTGACAATGCCCGACATCTGCACGTAAGCTAAATTCTTGACTACAAAAATAAACTTCGGCAAATATATATTATAAGTATTCAAAAGCTCCAACTGGACGTGAAAATGCTCTTAGTTTGCTTGGTCAGCGGCCCTGAAACAACTTGGTCAACACGTGGAATTTGCACAACGTGGACTTGGCTTGACCGCAATTCAAACCACAGCTTAACAGTGGATGTTAACTGGTTGAAAAACATTAGTAGCGTTCAAGGCTACTTTTATCTTACTTTTAACCGAAATTCCTGTATTGAAATTTTTCAGAAATGCCTGATATAATTATAATCAGTCTGTTACTATATTAAGCATTATTCCTGATCTTACAGTAGCGGAAGAATTAGGAAGGGCCTACAGTCAATAATAATAAAATTAATTGATAAAATTTTTACTGCCAGTGTGACAGGAATGGTAGTCCTAGGAATAAAAGTCCGGGGTTCCAAATGATTAGTTTAGGTTAGGGTTAGTCGGAGCTTTGGGGTTAGTATATGGGACAAATGTCACCCGTATTCAAAGTAATGGGAAACGGACTACGATGAAGGGTGGACTCTCTGTAACACGGACCTTCAGTTTCGTTAAACTGGTGCTTTCGCAAAGACTAATTGCAAACACTTAAATACATCTTAATTACAAAAGTTAAAAATAAAACTTAAAACATGTCAGCTTTACACATTAATATCAAAAACACTTTATTAATCAGTATGTGTATACTTACACGTGCTGTGCTAAAACTACAATTAAAATTGAACATTCAGCTTGTATAAAGTCCATTACATGTACGTAAAGCCTAGTACTGAGACAATCTTGAACAATGTGTTGCTCCTAACATACATGTAGTTCTTAAATATTGCTTTTCTCCACCGTTACACAGCGAATAAACTTCCAGTGAAAAAATTACCACCCACGTTGAAAAGCTAGTTATCTTATAAAATCATTTACTGGAAGTGGAGATTCTACCTTTTTCGAGTGATTACAATTCATGCCAGAAATGTACGCATTGTTGCACAATGGAAAGATAAAGCCCAACGGCTTATCTTTCAGAAAACACCCAGAAAAGGTTTTAACCAATGTCCTCACTAACAAGGTAATATTCTCCGCCCGTAAACAACAAAACAAAAACAAACTATATATTTGTATTTATATGTAAGACTGATGAAGAGTAAGTTTGCAGCACATTCGATGTTAACTTTGCATGTGTAGCCAAGTGTTGTTCAGTAATTTCAATGAATTTTTTTCTAATTTACAAAAATCCTTGCTCGCACCGAATTCCAATCCCTCGTAAACGCATCGAATCCTAAATCCAGTGAACGGCTGCATAACGATATTCTTATTGCAGGGCTTTGTTGATGGGCCGGGGGGTGGGGGTGGGGGGGGTAGGGCAGGGCACAGGAGACTTTTCTGTGTCGCCCGGTACGTTTCCATCAAAAAGAGCATTTTAAGACAAGCAATGGAGTAGAGGGAGGGGGGGGGGGGGGTAGAGATCAGCCTTCGAAATTGATTCAAAATTTCTGCCAATTGTGCAATCTCTCTATGTTTAGCTACCCGTAGCACAGGGAGCGTTAACTGGCGTTTTACTTCTATTGTCTTTTTCCTGGGTGGATCGTTTTGCTGTCGACTTAGCTGCACTTGTAGCGATTTATACGTCGTCACAGAATTCAAAACATAGCTTTATAGCTGACGACCAGCAATCATGCTATATGATAATAATAAAAAACAGTAGGATCCTGTTGTTCTCACGTTGCATCACTGTAGCTCGCAAACGCATTCCCCTTTATGTATCACGTTTACGATCATGTCCAACTTTTCTTAATGTCTGTGCATTTCGTCTACTGTCATCAGTGCCTGTTCCATCACTGAATATAATCTACACCTTAGACAAAACGTGTCCTTTCAAACCTCGTGAGTATTGTTATACAGGTGAATTGCAGCTAGATTTAAATAGCATTTAAGAAAACCATATACGGGTTGTACACTTCTTACGCATTCATTTACTTGGAATAATTTTACCGAGACGACAGGACTCAAATAAGGCTTAACCACTGTTGTGATAACCTTCGCATAGGTTAACGATGAACTCCAAGTAAACCACGTCAACAACGTCAAATTTGGCACTAATTTTTGCCGGTGTTTATTATAACCTCCGGGCTACGTGTGTTGTCCTGCGTTCACGTGCGTACTGTACATTGTATCATAGTATTCTGCCTTCAGAGAGAAGTTCACATTTTAGTTTCAAGTAATGAGTTTCTGGACACGCGAACATCGTCTACGTCGTTGTGATTGTAGGCATTATACGTAGCGAATACCGTCTCTTTTAAATGCTTATAGTTAGCACCAATTGCAATGAGGAAGTGGACCTGAAAATAAGTACAATGTGTTAAGTGTGTTTTTGTCACAACTATCGCAATCCGTGTCCAATGCCTCGCTATCGCACTTGTCTAGAATGATTCTACTGTGGTTATTTACTAACGCAAATACATTATAAATGGAGTCACTTAAAAAAGTTTTGATACAACACCTATATAAAAGATTCTCAAAAACGCACTGTTATGAGATGCAAAAAAGCAACTCGTGTACATTGGATTCAATGTGACAAAAAGTTCGTTTCACGTTCACGGTAAGAAAATATTAAAATAAAATCCATAGAGTACTTACCATACTAATGGCCACGAGGACGGCAGACACAAAAGTTGCTCCAAAACATATCAAGTTTTCTTTTCCCTAAAAAATCAAAGTTCGCATTATGTATAAAGAATCACATTCATTTGATGTTTCCCTATGCTGGTTTTCAATTCTATCAGGACATATTAACTGCGAGTACCAAACGACTTTCATGTATTAATTCTGTGCTATGACGGTATTAAGCCATTCAGCACAAGGCATCGACACCGCTCTGAATCTAAGCACATATTATTTTTAACATCATTTACAGAGTGGACAACATCACACAGATGACGTCACACATTACATCACATACCTGAGTCCAAAATAAGTACAACCTATCGTCACATATGGGTTCTTTATTTGGGAAGCCTGAAAAAGAAAGATATCTTGAAGGAAACGGATGGCTGTTAAAAGTGGTATAGAGGGCCTAACGATGACGTACTGAGTACTTAGTACGAACACCAATAACAAAAACTATAAACTTTTTTGATTCACTGTACAGGTAAATACGATAATTACGTGAAAACGCATGTGTTGAGAGCCAATAATAAAAACTAATTGCTCAAATGCTGCGAAATATGCACCACTTCATTGATTTTTTCTGACAAGACCTGCTGGTATATGATAATACGGCTGATTTCCAGATATAAGAGCACTACAACACATCTTTGCCAACTGCCTGCATGGATGGTCGTTAAGTGCACTGTAGGGCAAAGTCAATATCTATATGATATCCGTTTGCAGAGGCAAGGATGCTTCAGTCCGTGATATCTACCAGGTACATCAGGAGTATCAACTTTACATATCCGTCATTATTAATAATAATCTTCACGAGGACATACAGCAGATGAAAAAGAACGCCCCAATGGTCTTCCCAAGTATTTTACTGTATTCTTTGCTTACTCTACCTGTAATCACGCGATAAACAACAAATATCCGCGGTCACTCTATAACATAACTGTAGAAACTCTGCAACATACCGTAATTTTGCAAATTAATACACTCCACTGCATACTCCTCATACAGTATCCGCAGTAATATTAGTAGGAAGAGAGGCAATGTCAACGCACAGCAGATCAACAGCCAGACCACGTGAAAAGTGTAGGCGAAGATTAAACACTGAAATTAAATATGTATAATATCTACATGCATATTGTTGTACTGGTCATAACAATAATAATATATGTAAAACATTGAACTCAGAAATCGTTGAATATGGTACATGTACTAGTACCAGGGCAAGCGCCAATAAAGGTGTCAATGAAATGTGAAGATTCTTTTTTATAACCGTTTTGAGATTTGTATGTATAGTATATTCACGATATGAAACAGGTTGGATGTTTCACAATCGCAATCAACTTAGTGTATTCATACAGGTATACTGATAACTTAAAAAGTTTCAGAGAAATCCAACTAGCGGTATAATGCGTACGTGTACCAGGGGAAACGTTCATTTCAAAATTATATTTATACATCGATTACGGTAGGCAGAATATAACCCACGAAATCGACAGATTGTCCAGAAAACCGTCCACATAAAAAATATGCCTTAATTCTGAAGCTTGCACTCTTGTACACTGATACAAAGTCCTATCGATCTGACTAGCAATTCGAAGGTTGAAAAACATTTTACACTCTCTCTCTCGGAGTTTTTCCTCTTCATTTCCTAAGTTTGTGTGTGAGTGTGTGTGTGTGTGTGTGTAAGCAACAAGTAATTTCAGTTCAAACACTACCTAATAATATCGCCTGTTTCACTTAAACACTTACCACGATGTTCAGCGATCGTCCAAACGCATTTTTCTTAGTGGTGCTAAATACATGTCTGCTGTTTTTTCCAGACGACAACGAGGCTACGACGAGGAGAAAGGTTCCCACCACGACCACAGATACACAGATCCCTATGGTAACGTCCTCCATCATATACATCCTGTATGGTGAAAATAAGTAAAGTTGACTGTACTCCTCCAATTGCCAATAGTTAAATTTTTACAATGCCAATCGAGAGGCAATACATTTTAAAACTCATATGAAACTTTTATTAAAATAACAACTGAAAACGGCAAATGCAATGTACAAATATTAATACTTAATAAACTGTCAATACTAGTCGAACACATTTAATTTGAGAAGAAAACAGAATGAAAGGTTTCGATCGACATTCACAGATGTAAAAGGTCAGGGATAAAGATATAACAGAAAAGATTTAATAATGACATAAATATATTACAACTGACCAGTCTGGGTCGGCTAACATCTCCCTGAGTCTGCGCACCCCAATAATCATGGAGGCGGTGAAGCCCCCTATCCCTACCAGCATAATAATCCATGCTATCAGAGACGCACACGGTACACTCGCCATACAGGCCAAGCAGCCGCGGTCCTGCTCCGATCCTGAAAAGAAATAATCAGTGAAATAATGGAGAGATACTTACTACTACATGTACATTAATATGGATTCATGTATTTTACTTAGGGAGGCACAAGGAAAATTTGCCTTTTTTGGATATATAAAATGCTTGGGGGGGGGGGTAAATATGTGGCACATGTATGGTATTGGGAAGAAGGGGGGCGTTTAAACTAATAGGTAGAGAGCAATCACCCTTGCCCTCCCTAAGACTTGCCACTTATTAACCATAAGACATAAACTCATAGGCTGTAGACGCACTCATACACAATATATCAATTACTATGCTGGTCAACCTGCTTCAATTTTGAAAAACCTATCCAATTTTAGAACAGATAGACCTCATTTCCACAGATTTTAGCTCAATCTATCCCTTTGGGAGTCTCACTAGATTACTGTCAGCTTAGCCGGCTTAAGCGTCTGTCCCGCCTACTAAAAACTGTAAGGGGGTAATTAACTATGGTGCGCGCTCGGCTGACTGCAATTTAGCGTGAACCCCCAGGGAGTTAGGTCGATCTAAATCTTAATCTCTGGATCGATCTAAATCTCTGGAAATGCACCTTTAGACATCTTCAAATCTTGAATGACAATAACTCTATTGTAATAGACTTGCACCAACTGCTCGCCTTAACTGTGGGATACTGGTACCCTCTACCAGGGCGAGTGATAGATTTTTTACAGATATTCACAGATATGTCTCTAGCTAGATAGATGGTCATTTAGGGCTCAACTGTAGGATACTGGTACATATCAAAATGAGCATTTTGCTGTGAGTACAGCGGCGCAATCCAAGAAAAACACCCTTGTATCCCAGCAAGAATCACTTACTCTCTTTACAAAGAAACATGTCCTAAGTCCTGCATGACTGTGAAAATCCCTGTAAAATTCATTTTTGTTGTAACTGCGCTCAAAATAAGGATCATTCTAATATAAGCAACTTCAGGTTTCCCACACAGTAACACGTCTAATCTCCTTTTATATCAGTGAGAATCACTGAAAAATTAATATTTTACTTCGATTTCTCAAACAAAAACACCTACGATCTTAGTTACTGTTCTTTTTTTCTCCCTTGCGACATTAAACATGGCAATGTATCCAAATATTTTCATTGGCTACTTATACTGTTTATCTTTAACGTTTCAACAACACTGTAATGTGATATAACAGTTTTTAACTTACGTTTTCCTCAAGAAAAAAATTCGCTAGCGATACAAAATACAAATACCATCTAGCAGAATATGTAACAAACTAGCACATGCATCATCACACTATACTATATAGCCTATACTTACTCATGGTTTTGCCATATATCTCCCATATATAGTCTTACAATCCCTTAAATAATTTTCTCTTCCCTCAGCTTCGATTGTAACAGAAAACGTCAGACTTGATTCATAATTTTGCGTGTTTTGAAGGTAATGGTATTCATCAACAGCGTAGCTGTACAAGACAGACATTTAGCACAGCACGACCGATCCAAATGTCAACAGCTGTGCTTCTTAACCTTCCCCAATCAGCTGCACAAAAGCAATGAATTCCGGACTTACATGTAGATAAACAGGGTAAACAGGACGTTGTCATGCGTTCAGTTCACAGTGTTATCGAAACTATGGCTATGCACTACAAGATTTACGTGATCGTAACCTTCAAAGAATCCCAGGCATGTGAGGCGACTGAACAACGAGGGCCTACATACATGTGCAGCACATATCCTGTTATATGAAATACAATATAGAGCGTCGTTTTCAACTCTTCTGAATGTATAGCGTGTTCTGTGATCGTTGGCATCAGTTTCTTTCGATTTTCCAGATGTTGTAGTATTGTTCTACACACGACAAACCTTATACCCCTTAATTTTTGGCATTATATGATATCTTGAAGGCAGGCCATTGATGGTCTTCTGCAATGAACACTTAGCTTATACTCATGAACGTTCTCTATACTTGGACGGTTTGTATCACACAGCAAGGATATCAACAGAACTATTAACTACACGATATCAACATTCGTAATATTTTTGAACGCCATCCCATCGCCACCTTCCTAACAGAAACAAGTCATTGGTTTATCCCTACTTTCTTCATCTATTACACGAACAATAATACAGACTGAAGTGTTTTAGTCATACATTGTACGTGTAAAGATTGTCACAGCAAACTGAATAGCGACATTAAAAGCTATACATACCTACTGTATATCCGTCGATACGTATGCGTCCACCGTCCAAATAGCTTTGTTTATCTAATAATTTACGGGAATCTCAGGAAGACATTTCAGAAATAAATGAGAGGAGGGTAAATGCCACAACTGTCATCGCGGGTACATATTGTTCACAAAAGCCTTGATACAGTTGCCTCGATTTCAGTCAGAGGCTGCCTCTAGGAAAGACGACATAGAGCCGCAACATCTTATAGAAGGAAATCGTTAGTTAGCTGGGGAGTTTAAGAAGAATACTGTTGATTGATTAAGACAGTTGTATATGTCAGTATAATCTCACAGCTATATGTAGCTCTAGGCTATCACCATCTCCGAGGATTGCTTTACAGTAAACAGAATAGTTCCCCATTGTAATCGTGACGCAAATCGAAAGGCAATTACCCGGTAGTGGCCTAACCATGTACATCTACATTTACATGAACATGTATGATGTACGTGTACCAGTACATGTAGATATACCCTATTGCCCGTGCTAGTTCCTAGTCATTACAACATATGGCATAGCTTCAATTCTATTTTAATTGACAGCAGTCATGCACACCAAACCCAGTACTAAATTCTTCTATAGTTAATATTTTGTACTGATGTGTATGCATATAAACCTGAAGTACCCTTGTGGTAATCTCGCTGCAAGATCACGACCAACAGCTAGCGAAACCTGGGAAATTAACAACAGAGGTTTAATCACCCTTCGGTTTCCTTTCGTCTATTTCAATCAATAGCAATTTGTGCAAATTGGACGGGGATCTAGATAATACAGTAACAAGACTGGTATAATACGGCATCAATCATTTTCAACCGAACATAATAACCGAGTATTGTACTCCGTGGCCTGAAGCATTTAGAATCTGAACTCCGGCTTGCTTAAAGCATTGGAATTGTGTTAAACTCCCAGAAAAAATCATGAATCTCTGAGAAGCACCCTGAGATTATGAGACTGTTACCCAGCCTGTTTTATACTGAGTATGAGAGTACGAACGGCTAGTCTGCATTGTATATTCAATATACGTTATTTGTACTTGTATTTGTACTTCTTTATCGAGAACACTTCTTACAAAACGTGTGCCAAGCTACAGAGGTGACTCTCTAATGGACTCTCTTTCTCAGGGTGATCTCCATGGAATTCTTGAGAAGACATCAAGAAACACTGTTTTTCACTATTCCCTCGTCACTTGTGATTAATAACCACAGAGATTGACGTCTAAGACCGATAGTGAAAGCCATCAAGACCGCATTGTTTAACCAAGAATGTTCATTGGTCATAACGATAAGTTGTCAAGTCCGAATGAAATATCCAGCAATAGGCCACCACGTGTCAAAATATATGCCCCCCGGAATGTTTTAACAACTGCTTTTCACAGAACAGACCCAAAATGATTGTTTCTGAAATATTGTAAAGCACAGAGATTTGAAGTAGTTCTTGTCTATTTGTTAAACTCACTTGAACTTCCAATGTTCTTTCGCTATTAACTATCCATAACAAGTATTTGCTTATAACATTTTTAGCTTCAAAGTCAAGGTGATTCCTTATTATTTGCGTTCTTAGAATCGGTTTCCAATGCCAAACTGTTTCTCAACAGTTCACGTTAGGAGAGGCACGTACAGAGAATGGAAACCACGCTGGTTCAAACGTGGTTAAAATGTCGACGATAATCAACACATATGTAGGACGCAGGTCAAGTTAAGCCTTACTGTTTTAATAAACAGCGTTCTGCTTGGAGGGAACCGTGTGCTCGTTTTTTTTCTTTGCGGCGCGTGCGGCTTCTAAGGCCTACTTCAGAACCCAATTTGCGAGTCCAATTTTCCTCTTTCTTCGGCCTTAAAATAATTCGACGAAATACACATTCCATGGGTTTACCATTGTCCAGTAGGCTATTCTAACGTTTGACGAAAAGGCATGATATACTGTGCATTATCTGAACGACACTGATCACCTGTGGTTGATGAAACTAAAAGCAGATTTCTATATCTGTACTTGTTTGACAGATCTCTCTCTCTCTCTCCCCCCCCTTTCTCTCTTTGGGCTCTCTCTCTCTCTCTCTCTCTCTCTCTCTCTCTCTCTCTGTCTGTGTGTGTGTGTGTGGGAGAGAGAGAAAAAGAGAGAGGGGGAAGAGACTGTACCATGTAGGAGCCTTATCTGTTGCACATTCAATTTCGCTCAAACTAATGTCACCACATACACATGATATCCATTGGCTTGGCCAACTTCCCTTCGAAACCAGGCCGACAACACAAATGACCAGGTACTTCCTTTCTCATGCCTCTAATATAAAACCCTTTTCTCATTCTGATATAATAAATATACACATATGCGATACCAAAATCTGATATTATTAATCCCCCCCCCGATTTGCTAATCAACAGGCCAGGCGGTTCACTACTCATTCCTAGTGTACACACTGCATAAGTCACCTAGCTATCTCTGCCAGCATGGGGGGACAGACCGCGGAGAATAAAATAGGTCGCTTATGAAAAATGTAAGAACTTGGAAGACGATGAGACGATGAGAAGAAGATAACTGCAGTCATTGCAGGAGATTCCGTGGTTTATAACCTTGGCTGGCTAGAGCAGACCGGAAAAACAAGAAGGGACTACGCCCACCGGGATCAGAGAGACCTCTGGACCTTGCCAATGTGCAACGTTTTTTCCCCATGCGTTATACTTAAAAGTTCGGCTTGGTTGATTGGGGTGGGGGTGAACAATGAAAAATATTTACTACAGAAAGAGTTACAATTGTATGTTCTGATAAAATCATGTATAACTGCCTAACGTCATGCACTACTGTGATAGTAGGTTCTTATCCTAAATTTGCAGATTTAAAGCACGCTTATTGATACTAGTTTAACACCCACAAACAGACAAATGTCGTAAACCACACCCTAAGCCCATAGAACATTTCTTTAATAACGAAGGTACTCCTGCCTTGAGACTGGGCCAACATGTACAGTCATGTTTTAACCACCATCTCGACACTTACTTCCGTACTCAACGCTATATGACCTGGGCGATCCCCTTATAGTTGGCACAATGTCAGAGTAATAGAAGCTAGGCGTCGGCTCGTAAGCGTCCAGAGGGGGCAGGGAGGACGTAGATGGAGGCTTGTTCCTCTTCACAACGCGCATTGCCCGTCAGATGGAGCCACACCCTTTCCGCGACTCCGCGAGAAGAGGTGACGCTCCGATTTCAATTAACCAGCGGTGCTCTACCCCGCGTCCTAAAATATCGCATAAACAACACCGTCTCAGGTTTAAATGATCGAAGCGTGTTAAGACAAACGCGACCTCTAACTCGTATATCCGTGCTTCAGTAGTTCTGTTTCTGGAATTAAATTAGGATTCCCTAATCCTGATTCAGTTGCTCTCCCACCGCTGGTAAGTCTTAATTCACAGCACGCACGTACAGCGAGCGCTTCCCCTTGTACTTCCCGTGTTTCAAATCTTCCTGGCCATCATCGGCTATTTCCTCCCTTTTACTTGCAAATGCAGTAAGGTTTTCCAGCCAAACCAATCCATCTCACGCATGGAAAATCAGTCCCTGTTATTGTTGATCTCGGAATATGGCACTATTTGCGGCACGGTATCACTCACCGTTGTGGCTCGCTGACTTGCTGCGGGATGACCTGGGTATGTGAACGATTACTGCCTTGTACAAAGTTCTGAGGTAGAAATGCACCGCCAACTGGTATTGAATCCTGGCGGTAATATAAGTGAATATACATTCCAAGTGTTTAGTGTGGGCGCCTTAAATTTTCTATGCCAGAACAAATGTGTGTTTATAATAGTATATTCCTTTGTATATATACAAAGAGAGAGTACGTGAAATGTCGAAATTAAATAAATAAATAATATAAATTAATAAATATATAAAATTCTAAAGGAGAATAAAATAAAAATGAAGATATATGGAAAATGTAAAAACGAAAAACGAATATATTTATGAAAAAGATAGATAAATAAAAACTGGTACCCAAAGCATTTAAAGCCACCTTACTGACTCCTGTCCCCTAAATTAGTTTTATGAACAATCATTTCTCATAACTTATCCGTGTAGTCCCAAACTTATGAGCATTGAGATAAATCCAAATGACGCTTCTAGATTTTCCCTAGGCTTATCCTAAGTTTATGTTTTACTGTATATATTACACTGAAAAAATAAACGCCACATGAAATTCGTGAAGGTAATTACACTTGTTGGACAAATCTTTATGTTTAGATCCTAAAAGGTATTTCTTTTCGCAAGTCAGATTACTAGTAAAGCATAATGTAAGTATAAAAACACACTCCACAGCGTGTGTTACCTAATTACAGTTGAAAAAATTGCTGACAAAAATAATGTCACCACGCAATGGCATGTGACAGCCACTAACACCCATTAAGGCACGAGAGAGTTGCATGGCGACCAACGGCCGCCTGTAGGCTGATCTTCTTAAATTTAGATACCGATGCGTGAAACGTAATGTACTCTTCCGCCTTCAAAAGTTAAAGCAAAGAGCTAAAAGAATCTTGTGAAAAAGTACAAGAGAACCCTACATGGTTTCGATTAATTGCTGTGACAATGATAAACAGTGCACATTTTTCTGGTCGACTATACTACTAAAACGAATAAATCTTGTAGATAAAAAGTACTCAGGAATTCGCACTATTCTTAAAAAGCAAAAATAGAAAGAAAGAAAACAAGGAAAGAACCGAAGACCCGCTGAAGGCGCTCACACAAATTCTTACCATAAAGATATATTATGCATCTGGCAAAAATCCAGCCTCGTAAACTACGTGCATCTTCAGCGTCTCTCTTACAAACTACAAGTAGATTCTAGCAAACAAGGGCAAGTTACCCTAGAAGTCTCATTGGTAATAAAGTCAAACCTAAAACGTATTAGCTAGTACCGGAATAAATCCAACCCCGCTTTCTGTCATCTATTACTTTACCTGACGTCTTGCTTTGATAGCCTATTTCACTTGAAAGACACACAAAATATTTGAGACCTTGAGGGACAGCAAACTGGCAAGCATACAGTAGCCAGGGCGATTTGACGCGTTTTTGAATGGAAAACAATTGCATTCTGTTTACACAGAACCTAAATGCTGGCCCGCTTCTGGTGTTCAACAGTGAAATATGACCAAAGCCATAACCTTGTGTCTTTAGCAACGTCTATCATTTTACGGAATTCGTGTGATCCTTTTATTTCAAGGCTGGTAACTTCCCATTTGCTGCCTAAATTCAATTTGTTGCGCACCAAGCGCGTACTTTGACCGCTTTAATCGAAGAGGTGTAAACATGCTACAACATGGCCACCAGTTGGTCGCATGTGTTAGCCATAACCCGTACAGACGTGGTACCAAAACACTGCATGGAATGCAACCGTTCCCCTTAAAACAGGTTGCCAGATTAAACAAACTTGGATTAAAACCATACCAAGAACGCTGCAAGAACGCCGTCGGCTGACCAACACACTGTCCGACTATTTTAACCTGGTTGGCCAAGACAGGTGACCGTGTCATTAATAATGGTTAATATATAAATATGTGTCCAAACGCTACGGTATTTGTATTATTTCAACTGCATTGATATTATTTCATATTGCACTGATATTCTAATATTTCGAACTTGTGATACAGAATGGATTTCTATCTATCTATCTATCTATCTATCTATCTATCTATCTACAAAAATTTCTATTCTTAAAATGATAACTAATAATTTTGATGTACATCTATTATATGCAACGTGAACTAAAAAAGCAATGGTCGACAATACTCATAAGTGCACCGCAAATGTCTCGTGTAATACAAGTAAGTAGTTGTCTCACCTTTTTAAAGAAGGCCAGCGACAAAGATAACACTCGTACAAAAATGAATAACCAACTTCAAGTTTCTTTCAATTAATTTTGTCATTTTTGGTGATTTTTTAAGATGTGCTCAAAATGTAAAAGAATACAATGTTACTGTTACTTGCCAGTTAACATAAAAGGTTGGAGGATAAAGTGTCTTGTATTCGGGCCACATAATAAAAATGGTCACACCGGATTGACTGTTTCATAGATTATCACAATGATAGTTCTGGAATGATGACAACCACTGTTTATTATGTAAAAAAACGTGGCTATCAATTACAGTATAACGTACGTCTGTTATCAAAGGTAATCGGTTGCTCGACGTAAGATATTCGAATACGCAAAAGGGTGTAGAGATCTACTTCACATGCGATGCTAATTGAATGTCCAACATCATAAATGCTACACGCAGATTTTTACTTGAAGTGTGCCCACTCGATGCCTTTTCTTTGATAAAAGAATTAATGCCAGCTGTTAGCTATAAAACATACAGGGCGTGGTTCAGATAATCGCGTGGTTCCAAAATATGACATTAATTTCTATACAACATCCCTAAACCTTTAACATCCCCTTCCCATAATGAAAACGTTCAAATTCCAAATGACCTTTACCGTCTAGTAAATGAAAACTGATTATCATATTCATGATAACAGATTTGTTCTAAGTATCAAGCTTAGATCGTTGATGAAGGACTCGGAGAGACAATTGTGACAGTTGAGATACCCAACGCAATGGTTGTGCCGTCAACGTAAATCACGAGGAAAAACACTATTTAGAGATATGGTGGGAATGGCACTATGGCTCTCCCTTGATCTCCCACTGGGTTAACATTTTCAATTAACTCAGTTAAAGGTTATCGTAGCCCTAAATTCCAAATGTAAAATGTCGTCTGTATTTATATACACGGGCTGTACTTGTTGGCAGTGAAAAAATAGATACAGTTTTGCTTGACGAAAATGTTATTTCAGACACACTAAAATGTCAAATTCCGATAGCAACATCACAAGTGCATCGCTAGATAGTCCTTAATCTACAGACAGCGAGTTTTCATTTTTTGTAACTGATACCAATCTAATTATGGGTATGGCATTTTCTCTCTACTGGGACCCTCAGTGTCGCCAACAATATGAATCTATCGATCTGAGAACATTTAGCTGGAGCCAGGGACAAATTAAGTGAATATTGTGTGACCTTTCATTTACATCATGTCCAGTATACACACGCAATATATTTACCCTTTTTTTCACCTGGTATTTTATGTATTTGTTGATTTTGTATAATAAGAATGAAACGCAGCACTCCGAAAATCTGTTCAGACGAGGACTGATTAACACTGGAATAAGGGTTAACTGGCGTTATCAGACGACGACTCAAAGAGAGAGAACCCGCGACACTTTAGATGTTAAATACTTGGTCGTCCTGATGCCGTAAGCAGGCCAGGTTCTGGTCTGGAATATTCCTCGTCTGTAAAGCCGTAAAGATCTCTCGATTAACCCCCAATATTCTTGAATATGACACAAGTATACAATGTGGATCCTCTCTCTCTCTCTCTCTCTCTCTCTCTCTCTGTGTGTGTGTGTGTGTTTATGTGTAAAAATATGCCCTAAAAGAACATACCTTATAAGAGTATCTTCTGGTCCAGTCTTTTTGAATAACTTAAAATGCCAGTCCCACTACCTCAGCACATTTCACACAAGCCGTACAATAATAACCCTGTAACATTTCGGTCCTGTCTTTAAAGAGGTGCTAGTAATTTCTCTAGAACAAGGAATGGCAAACGTAAGAGTAATCTAAGGGAATAAACCTTTCGGTGGCAACCACCACCACAAGAACAAAAGTATGACAAATAAGTTTAAGAAAGTGAATAATAAAAACTACGATAATTTTAAGCAAATAGTAAAACGGGTGCAATTATTGAGATAATTAGCTGAATCGATTTTTGCTTAAGTTTTTTTCAATTTCCGTTCTCTTTTCTTTCCAGGAAGAAACCACAACCAGAAACCGAAAAAAAGCACCCCTGGGACAGAAGTGATGACGCAAAGAGATACAATTGATTCCTTTGAACCCAACCAGTATATATCTCTAAAATACTATATCATAGACACAGGCAACGACAATTCCGTACTCCTACAATTTTACTTGTAAGTAGCATTCGCATATAGACAAAAAGTCTTCACATATCACTATTTCAGTGAACAGCCGAAGCGATGGCGGTGCATTCGTTATAAAGTTTTAAGAAAGGTATTGTGTTCGTTTACAGACTGAGAGCAGAACATAGATATGCTGCCATGGCAACCAGAATTGTTCTAGGAGAGGGTAAGCAAAGTTGATCTGGTTGCTTCAGCAGCTTCCTCCTCCCGATCACGCAAACGCGAAACGATGTTCCAATGTTTAAAAATAAGACACAGACTTAACATAAACTTCCGAGGCTATCCTTAATGGTTAAATCTACAACCCCTTGCCAAAACCAATAGATAAAGAACCATGTAACACTTCACGTGAAGACATTCGCCATTCGGCCATCACCTTAATGGATTAACAGGCACATTAACCTATGAAATGTAATTGTCGGTGGGCAAAGCCACCTGATTCGAGTCTTCTCGGAGTGCTAAATTGTCAATTCTAATCGAATTTGATCGTAACATGGGGAGAATTAACTCTCCTTGACCCTGGGACTAATGGAACTGCTATCCAGATAAGTGCATTAAACAAAATTCACCACTGCATCTAACTGAGCGCCCTGGAAATTGTTTCCACTATACAGACTATACCATGTTCGGTTGTTTATGACATCAGAACAGAAGAGTTTCTACCCAGGCAAAAATTTTTTTAAATCACTTCTGTAGGGAATTTTGCCAATAAAAAAGCAACGGGATGTGTTTAGGTGTGTGTGTGTGTGTGTGTGTGTGTGTGTGAGAGAGAGAGAGAGAGAGAGAGAGAGAGAGAGAGAACGCACAAGCCCGACGCGGGCCGTTTCTGTGCGTGTTTGAGTATGCGTGTGTATTTGTTTGTCCACGCGCATGATACAGAGTTCTGTGTGTGCGTGCGGGCGTGTCTCAACACTGCCAAAATCTCTGATTCGGCTTCAAGATAAAATGTTTATACCCCAACATTTTATTCTT
This sequence comes from Lingula anatina, assembly GCF_051362555.1. Taxonomy (NCBI): domain Eukaryota; kingdom Metazoa; phylum Brachiopoda; class Lingulata; order Lingulida; family Lingulidae; genus Lingula; species Lingula anatina. The sequence goes on from NC_141769.1 coordinate 8,205,403, forward strand.
CACAGCAATGGGCTAGCTGTTGCGTTATAACTGTCTCCCTACGCGCAACTTCACTTAATTATTTACTCGTGTGAAACAGCATTCGTCCACCTGAGTAGGGGAAGGTCAATCATCCCACTGTCTGGAGTGCCCCGTGAAGTGCAAACCATGAACCATACGCCGAGATTGCACAGCTCAATTAATATTGGTCACTTACGCCAGTTGTGCACCGGCTGCTAAGGTTAATTGTGCATATAGCGGGAAAATCGGTATAATGACACATTAAACGCATACAGACTGTATTATCGATTGACACAATAAAAAACTTAACCGTTTCAAAGCAAGCAGGGGAGACCCATGTCGCTACTCCAAACCATTATTAGCACTGACACTCTTCAACCCCCATCACCTGAATTAAAAACGCACACGGTAACAAACACGCAAAAAATACATACCACGGGCAGGTTCAGATATAAAAACCACGCGAAATCGCTCCTCTTGACCAAGAATACCATAAAACAGGCTTGACAAACTCGGAGTCAGACAATGCACTGCCCACTGCACATAACGTACTGTACGCTACGGTTTTCGCGTCACAGAATACTGTGGACATGACTACTGTAATGATTAAAAGGCACTGAAATCATCTTGACCGTGTAATGGGATAGCATCACGCAGTCTGTGCCAGAATCCTATACAGAAAGAGCATGTGACACTAAAAGCAATTACGACATGTGGAATGCGACACATTGTGGAAATGAAAAGCGATACATCATTGTCGCGCACCAAATGGCGGTGTGATATACATTTATGTGCCTCGAATATCAGTTATAATTCAGAATCCGTGTGCTGTAGATAGGAAACTAGACTCTTTAGATGTAGGCGGTAACGACTTTCAATTATAAAACTGCGGCCGAATTGCTGGCATCGCTTTTATCAGGCGTTTTTTATCGAGTGAAAAATCTAGTAAGCGATTTAAGATGAAAGAGGTATGAACTTTTGCTTTGATTACAGTAAGTGACTCAGCGGTTGTTAGAGGTTACTCCAGTGGGAATGTTTGTATGTAGGGTCTATGTAAGTGTACGTGCGCGTGTGCATGCCTGTGTGCGTGCTTGCGTCCGTGGTTGATGAAAGAGAGGGGCTTTTGCGAACATTGCTACAAAATGCAATTCACGTCTGACTACTATCATGTATCATTATTCTCACATTTAACATTAAAAATGCATAGACATCGATATGCAGGTTTACGGAAGTAACACAGTGAATGCGCAGTAATACATTATTCACCTGAAGGCTCTTATCTGCATCATACAATAGTCATGGATCTGCGATTTGACCTTGTTAAGGCGGTGCTCTAAACATAACCTATGACGGAGAATATATTTTCTGGATATGATTAACGGGGGATAAATATATGTGTGTGTACCTTATAACAAACCAAACAATCAATACCCGAATGGGCATGCCTGATTTGATAACAGCTCACATATACACAATCATGTATTGCATAAACTTCATAGAATCATACCGAATGCTCAGCAACACTGTGTAGCTTATATATGCAGGTAATTGAGATTTCATCAAGAATTAAAGGAGATCCCGCTTTCGTTATGTTTCATGCTCTAATTAATTGATAGGGACATGGAAGTCGAAACAGATATATTTTACCTTTCTACTAAAACGTTCACCCTGAGTTTCAGGGGTTATTGGAAACCCACCTCTGATAAAAGCATTGCTACAGGCCTAACAAAGGCAGAGGCAGAGTGATAAGAGAGGTACTCCCCCCTCCCCCGTATTGAGGGAAGTATGAAGCAATCTCTGAAGCACTGTATATATAAGCACCCTAAATACCAAAGGGGGAAAGATCACTGTGTCGGTGAAATGTCACCCTGGTCCGCCTGTTGAATTGCTTTCACACGTGCATAATATAATTCAACCGTTCAACTAACCTTCCATTTTTGCTTCCAGTAGCTAAACTGCCCTCAAGTCCAATTAAGATTTTTTTCTCCAATTGTCTTATAACGTGGGAATTGGTCTTGGTCGCTGACTGTCAATTACCAGGCCGCGGGCACTTGTATTAGTGGAGGATGGAAATGGTTTTTGCTTTCTATCCACAATGATTATCTTCATTCGACGAATGGTTCATTTTCCTAGTTCTGTTCGGTTGACACACGTACAGCAGTGAGCTCAAATATATTCCACTGTCTTGTTGTCGTTGTTAGCGTGCGTATATTAGTAATTTCGGGTAAAAGTTAAGGGGAAGGAAGCGGATTGGAGATACTGTGTTATCCCCTGCCTGTTACTCTACGCCGAAAAGAGTCCACAATCCGCTCTCGTATCACGAAATTGACGTCCCTTACATTTACATGTACTATAGATAACTATACAGGTATGTCGAAGTGAATCCTTTTCTGTCGTTGTCGTATTTGGAAAGCGGTTCAATAAATGCACTGTATATAGGTCTACCCTTTTGTGTCTGTTGGAAAAACACGTCTTCAGTTACCCAGTATTCCACAATACCTGTGTCAAGCGAATCAAGGCTGTTATGTTAAACGGTACTCGGCTCACAGACCCGCATATCTCTCTTGTCGCACATCATAAATATGTAACCAGCTGATCAGTTGTGATAAACAGGAATTGCATTTCACCTATAATCAGCTCTTTTGAATTACTGGTCCATGCACGTACATTGTACAAGCGCCTGTCGTTTCCGTCGCTCCGGCTAAATTTGGATTTTAGGCCTGATTGGAGATATCTGCACATTGTTATAAAGAGTTACCTGCGGGTTAAGCACTGTCCTGCACTGGCGATCTCTACGTAATCTATTGTTCAGTCCTCGTAACACTTCGCAACTGTTGAGTATGAATGTATTGGATTGTCTACAGTGTTCAGTAGAGGCGATCAAGGTTATGAATTGAAAAAAACTCAAGTTTGTCAGGTTTGTGGACATTCCGGTGGTGTAAGTGCTTGTGTGTGCGCGCACGTTAGTTTGGCAGGGCGGGTATGAGCACGTGCGCGTGCGCGTGCGCGTGCGCGTGCGTGCGTTTGCGCTCTTATGTGTGTTTGTGCATGTGTGTGTGTGTGTGTGTGTGTGAGAGAGAGAGAGAGAGAGAGAGAGAGAGAGAGAGAGAGCTTTAGCATGAGATACCTAGGAAATCTCGCAGTTCGCGTGAGATAGTGAATCTTTACCCGGGAGTGCTTAATTATCTTATCAGAAGACGGTGCCTCCGCGTTTCTTTGATTTGTGTAGATCGATAATTTTCCCTGAAATAACTCACTCAACATTGAAATAATTCAAGACCTTCGCGTGCATACTTTATGAAAGTGGAGGAATAACGTGATGTATTGACACAAGCTGGTGTATGTTGACCTTATCAAAATATTACGCCTGCCTTTGCAAGTAATCTCTTCAATATTTATAGAATGAAGCGAGGAAGTGCAAGCGCAGTGTACACACAGAAAATAAAAGCTCCCCCCCCTCAGAACCATATACCATGTGCTTTCTGCAGGGAAAAATGGAAAATGCACTCAGAGAACTGTTGCTGGAGCGCACACATCACCAGCCACAATGAAAAACAAACGCGCTTTTCGAGCGATTAGAAATATTGCGTGTAACTGTTCTAACGTTAACGCACCCACCGCACCCGTTCTACTTGAGTAACAAATGAACAATGTTAACAATACCGTAGAATAACTAAGCCATGTTGAACGCATATGGAACAAGAATGTTTATATATACAGAAAGAGGGAAAGAGGAACAACAAAATGTATGCGTAACAGTGATTACAAAATATTACTCGAGAACCTAGTACACTAAATTATTTCAAGGTCCCTAAGTCAGTTGTATTCACCTTCACTGGGAAGAACGCGGGACTATTTTGCGTCCACTACTTAAAGGTACACTCTGTCAAGCGCTTGCTATCCTAACAAGTATGAATGATCTAAAGAAATGACAATATATAATTCAAAGGTGAGAAATTACGTCAGTTAAACCTTGTTGACGATCGACGTGCAACGCTAATTTTAATGCTTGGCCGCCTCCGTAAGCACCCTGGTTTTGAGGGTCTGTTGAAACTATTCCTCTATCAAAAGTAAAAGTTAGTCGCTGGCTATGCTGTGAAGAAAGGAAACTCCACCAGACGTCGGAAAACCAGGGTACCTTCCACGGCTCTAGCCAGAAGACACCAAGCATTTCCCACCACTCGCCACAAATACAATGTCTTCATTGTGCGACCGTTCAAGGAACGCCACTACAGAGTCATGCTATTGCTTAACAATGAACACTTAACTTAGGACAGCCTCCACACACAAAATTTAGCTTATTTAATATTAAGATTTATTACGCACGTAGGGACCCCGGTAGATTAAAACTCTTGTTTGTCATTTGTTAAATAGTTAATCGTGACCCAGTGCTTAGCTGGGTGTTATTAGACTACTGTTCCCATAAGCCCAAATGCCATACTTCGCGCACCTTTACCTACATATATATGTGTGTATATACAGGTAAGTTATCTACCTGCCATTTTGCAACACGTGCGAATAATGTAAACAAGAAGGGAACCGCATCGACCATGACCTGGTGACTCTTCACAAACAGACACACACGCTTCACCTATATAAATATATAACTTACTAAAATATACGCACACACTCGCGATGACAAACACGCACACACGCGCACAACTTATCAATGGGCGGCCTTTCCCGACCCTGACCTCCATAAACAGAGGTGTTAGCAACCTTACTAATTATATAACGTCAAGTTGATTATGGACTACTACACTCACACACATTTCACTATACAAGTGCGCCAACAACGGTTTTTATAAAATTCTCAAACACATGTACGTACTAGTACACATCCGTACTGGCAAACACGGGCATAAAGCGTGCGTTATTTTACATTTTTATACTCACGTCGATTCACGATCATGGTTCTTGAGCTCTGTGAACTCTTTCACCTTCACTTTCTGCCTCTCCAAGCCACTGCCTCCTGATCCGCCCGGCTTAGTGGTATTGTGTGGAGTAAAAGCCCTACAAATCAAACACCTATAAATAGCTAGCGTTAAGTGCACGCTCGCCTAGCTACCCATAAAACGACGTTTTTGTAACTTCTCTAACAACGCACTGCAACGAGGCGCAGTAGATGCATTCTCGCTACTGTTGTACTCTAAGTACATGTATATAGTTCGGGCTCCCTGGTTGAATCTCCGCACGCTTGCAGGAAGTTGCCGACCAGTGATTATTTTCACAAACACCGTTCGTTGTTTGCTAGTTTCGCTCTCTTGAACTCCATCGAAATTATCCAGTAACCCTGCTTTATTGCTGTCTTTGTTGAAATTATTCACTGTGTTTATATGCTCTGTATATAGAACTAATGATATATGTGGATTTTTTGAAGCGTACTTTCGGCACTGCTTGTGGTGGCACACTGTACGTATGTGGAGCGTCAGGAGTTACTGCTAAATAACTAAGTCTAGTTTATCAAAATGTGTATTACGTGACCCAGAATAAGCCCAAGTGTGGCTGATAAAAAGTGGTCTGTTGACTCGAAACATGCACTTATCCCGGCACAAATGCAATTCTATTTTCCGACCATCTTCAACATAGTTTTCGAGCTCTGGTTGCGACTTCGATTTTCATCTTCAAAGTTCTTCCGCTCTGCTTGCATTTCTGTTGTTCAAACACGCGTCTTATGCACACACAAAACAAGTATAAAAAATCCGCTACAATTCTGAATCTTCTGTCAATAAATGTACTCAAGTTTGACATGCACGAGTATGACTCGGACTCCTAAAATAATCCACCATTCTCCGCAATGCTACGGCTGATGCAAGGTTACATACTGAGAAGGTACTCGTCGGTTCGCTACAAAATAGATAGAGTGAATTTTCCACCTCATCCACCTAGGGTTTAAATGTTAACAGTTCAGCCAGAAACCCGATATGAGAAGAGCACGCGATTAAGCACTGGGATCGAACAGTAGCAGAATAGAATTAACAGATCGCGTTCAACATCATTTCACAGCACAGATGGCACGCTCAGCAGCGTTTCAACCTCACGAGAAATCGAGATTTTTTTCTTCCTGGCCTGTTATGCAGTCTGGCCGGTGAACAGACAGACAGCTGCTGGCTTAGGCGGTGTGTTTTTGACGGAGGCGTTAACGTGCAGCCAGTAACTGCGCTCCTTGGCATTTAGATCTCATCTCCACGGACGTGGAGGTTTACTCTATTTGAATTTAACATCTTTGTTTGTGTGCATCTGATCTTTTCCATTACACAACTTGTAAAAATCTTACCAGTTAAAGAAAAAAATGAAGTCTGCCTTTTAGCTCCACTGTTCAGATACGCGAATATTTACTCTATTTTCTTATCTATGAGTGCACGTCTTCTGTCTGTCTCTAATACATGAACCTAGAAATAATGTTTCCTAATGAGATATTTTTTCTTGATTCCAAAAGTAAATTCTCACTGCTATTATTTCCTCGCAGGTTACGTAGTTGCAATACTATTTAGCTAACGCGGACAGTGTATATGTGTAGAGTTTGGCTTTCTGCATTACTTCGTGAAAAAAATGAATCAATTTGTTTTCCTTCTAAAAATTCATATTCTATTTTGGAAAAAAGTATTTGCTTTACCTAGGAACAAACACCGTATTTTCCAGAATGACTACTTGAAGACAGACGGTGACGTGGGTGACAGAATGTTTTAATGGGCTATTTTAAATTGCTTTATGTGCATCGCTTCTTGCAGAATCATGCTGGCATGCTCCTGTCCAATTATAATGTGACTGAGGGGAGATTTGAGATTTGGAAAAGAAGGAACAAGTAGGACTTGAACAATTTTGTGATACATGTAAGGTGCGCCAAATCAGTGCATGTGAAATTTTTAAAAAATCGTTTTAAGAACTTCAACTATTGGCACTGCTAAATGAAATGTATGTGTACTCGTCAATCGCATTCTTATGTGAATGTAATATTTTCATTAAGACTATTAATATTATGATGGAGTTATTGTAGTAAACAGGTTTTGACATTTTATGTGTTTGTTTCTTATTTGAGCCGCATTTTGTGTAATATGCTTTGAAATTCATAACAAGAAGCAAAAACTATTTGTCTATTCTTATGTGTTATGTATTGGGAGCAAATCATTCCAAAACGTAAACCAAACAAGAAAAAACTTCACAGGAATGATATTTTTTAGGTTTTGAAATTTTCACATGGACTGGTTCAATCCACCTAACCAGTATGATAAAAACCCGTTCAGGCAAGGGCCACTGAAGAACGGAGGTAGGGTAAAGTTGCATGGTTTAACAGCCAGATTAAAAAAAACCAATACGTGTTTAAAAACTTTTCTGAATCTTCAGTTGCAGTAATCAAGAATATGACTCAGCTAACTCGTAAAAAATCTCAGCATTATTTTCAATGTCCCGTCGCCTGACGAATTTCCTGTATGGCAGGTACCCTGAATTACATATGGTGATATATCGAGTGAAGGGGGGTTATATGGGAGGAATAACCAAGGAAGAGATTGAGCACAGTTGAACACAAACGTTCAACACAGTTGCATGCATCGATGCCGTGCTCGTAATTAACGATTTGTTATAAAATATTTATACGTCCTCTCTAGGTATGCAAACAAAAAGCGCATGTTGTCTCTGAACAATCTCTGTTAGTTCATTTCTTGAGTCTATTGTCTGTATTCTACTTAATTGATCTTCCTTAGGTCGTTCACGTAAAGGTGTTCACAAATAGTAGTACCAGAATGAATACCGCCTATCTTGTTACCCTGTTTCACTCGTACGAAACCTTCGTTTGCTTACGATTTCAAGCAACTGGACAATGAGTTTAGGAGATTATTGCTACAAACCTTCGTTGTCATGATCTTTTTTTCTGTCGTTTTCATTTACCAAAACAAAAGTTATGTTTCGGGATTTTGATTGTTAAATCTTTGTTTTCGATACACCGATAAATTAAGCAAACGACTCTATTACGACAATCGTAATTGATACCAATTTATGATTACTACAGTTAGAAAATATTCGTCTCTTAGGGCAACCGACATGTATATTAACTTTAAGGCATGAAAAGCAAATAGTATTCGTGAAATACTCTTTGAAACGCACATACCAGTAGATAGCCTGCGGGATCACGTACAGTGTAACAGCTACATGCTCCTAAGTGTCCGATACCAATTTTAGCCGATTAATTTATTCACAACACTGTATTTACATGTTCTTTTCCAAATTATTATTATTTTTTTATATTTGTTTTAACACATTGTAGCATGAACGTTTTTCTCGTCTTCTCTCATTATCCGTATACATCATAAACATCTCTCCTCTATTTCAGATACAAATGTTTAGATTTCACAGTAACTGAAATAACGTGTAACATCCATCTAAAAGATGGACCATTGTTTGATAGACATATAAGCCATTTCACATTTACCTTTACGTGTAAAATGGATGGGATGACCTAGATAAAACAGTACCAAAACTAATTATGCCTGACGTTCGCACGTAGCTCATTTCTAGCCATGTTAACTGTCTTAACTTAGGAAAGGGAAGTTTCCGACAGTGACACATTATTTCAACGGAAACTATTTATCGATTTATGAGAGTTCAGTCTGGCATTAATACAACCGGGTCCTTATCTTCAACGCGGGAATGTCAAACATTTGGTCGTCAGACGGCCTCACGGTAGTGTTCATGATGACAGTGCATCTAATCAGCCGTCAGTTTTCTAGAAAGCTAACGACTTAGAGGGTTGCTGGTGTGACGTGATAGAAAGTCCGATTCCTTCATTTGTACTGGTAACCCTCGCCCTAGATTTTGACCCACTTGGGTCTGGCTAACCCTAACCATTAACTAAATGGAGAGCAGGCTTTCTGTTACACGGACCCTCAGTTTCGTTACAAGGCTAACTCCAATATTCCCCCGTGCAGCCAGGACTGTTCTGTAGGTCTTTCACTATTAAGAATGTCCGGTCATTGACAGCGATTAAATAGTGCAGAAGGAGCATTCAGAGTGGTTTTTGATAAAACTGAGTTCTAATGAAACAGAAAAAAGACACTTGGGTACTAATGTTAAATCGTTGGCTATCCATTTGTCATCCAGACCACCGGAGTGATTATGATCCAATTCAAATCCACTGCGAGCAGTTTAATTGAAAATAATTTTTGTCAAAACGGCATGAATGCTCTGGAGTAATTCAAAACCACGTTCAAACCGTGACCATTATTCCGTAAATTTATTTATGCAATAAATGCAATTGTTCGTCTGTCATAATTTCTGACCCCACTTCCCTCAAATTTCGCTTCATTTTACGTTAACGTCGCTAGGCCTTGGGGCATCTCGGAAAATAACCGTTGAAGCCTCTCTTCATCTTGTGGCTGACGGAGAGTAAAGACCGCTTTTGGTCTGTAATGATACGTGTCTGATCGCTGCATAAGTGCCAGAATGCAATAATATTGATTTTGTTTCAGTTTATTTTTTGTTTGTTGAATGTCGAAGCCGATGACAATTCCGCATTCCTGTACATCTCAAGTTATCTCTGAAGCTTAGAGTTGATGTTTCATTGAATATCACATCACATCCTCTGAACTGGCACTGTGAATGGCTGCAGCTCACATACATTGCATTAGATGTTCTCATGGTCAAATGCGATCTGTATTCACCCATGTGACTCACAGCACCTGACACATTCCTTCTGAACTGTATCCAGAAGTGAAAAGAAATCGGAAGAACGTGTGCCTTTAATGTTCTATCATTACAAAGGCGAAAAAATCTGGGGATGCTAGGGGATCGCCTTTTGCAACCACGTAAGTCGGAGCGGATTAAGGAAGCCGGGAGAGCTAAGTGAAACCCGCAATGAGTCGCTAGTTTTTTACTGAATAGTTATGGAGGTATGCGGGGAGCTCAGAATCACGCGAGTCAATTACAAAATTTGCAAAACATTTAAGTGGCTTTGACGCAACTAAAACACGTCCATTTAAAAATTCGAAGATGAATCAAGACAGCACTGCATATAAATGAACAGCAATTTGAGTAGAAAATTTGAGAACAGAACTTAAAATGACTTTATATGACGAGGCCTTATTTTATGATATTGTTACGGAGGTTATTGGCTTGGTAACTATTGATAAAAGGAGTCAATTTGTGGAATATACTTTGTTTTATTTCCGAGTGCAGTTTACAGGACTTCTATGTGCTAACTTCAACCCTTTAAGCCACTGCTCTTGCTACTTGTTGATCCTCTGCTTTAGCACTTCAGCTTTTCGGAAAGTTGACTAACTTTTCAATAAATTTCAGATATATTTATATCATAATAAATAGTGTACCGTGTGCAAATACATCAGTACCGTGTGCACTTTACCATGTATGGTCAGAATTACTTTACTTATTGAACAATGCTAATTGCATGGACAATACGTGAAATCATCAAACCTAAATGCTGGATTACATGAGATTGGTTATACAGATCATTTACGACATGCAGCTAATATCTTTACCTTATTATGTATAATGTGATGCAGGAGGCAGGTCATTGTTTTTGCTTAGGTATCAATGTCCAAATTTCCCTTAGAAATTGTCACGCTTCAAAGATAAAACATGACTTTACACGTTAAATCCATAGACTATCATCCGGTGCACAATACAGTGCCCAGGGTCAGAAAGTACTCAGTATACCGAAGAGGGGTTTTCCAAAATTATTATTTTAAATGTTATGTTACCCCGTGACAATATCCCAGAAACCTGAAAATGCTACAGGGTACATACAATTTTCCTTTCGTATTTACAAAGATGAGTGTATCTTTAAATGTAACAAAATAATTAAATATATGATTTTGAAAGTGAAAAATAGTGCTGTACTAAGTAATTTACTTAAATAAATCAATCCACCGAAATATAACCAATGCCATTAATTACCTTTGAAAATGTTTACCAGTATGTCAAGAAATAATCAGAGTGCCTCTGCAGCAAAATACATAAATGTATGCAGAAGAAAATAAAAAGTTTTCTTGATTCACCATATTTAGTGCGTTATAATTAAAGTGTGAAAAACATTTCCAAAGATTCATCCAATATTTTCACTTAGGTGGACCTCCTGGACCATTTGAAAGTACACACTGACCAATAAGTGGAATACAATTGCGTTTCCGATTTCCCCAACGACCCAAGAAGTTAAGAAAGCTGAATTCCCCAGTAAACTGTCCTTTGGCGGACATCTTGACAACTTTGAGGTTATCTGCAGTCTTCCATGCTGTTCCGGCGCTACAGAGATCTTTCAACTTGTCTCCGTTGATGAGTTTCTTGTACACGTGGTCCCCTGTGTTTGGCCACATTCCATGGGACCCTTTGGCAGCGTAGACTTGAGCGTGTGTGCAGTCAGTCATCTGTACGATGCGATCCCCTTTCTTGAATCCGTTACCATTCCACAGAAACTCTCCTCCAAATTTATTGGTGGTGTCCGAACCGTGGATCGACAAATATATGGAGTAAATCTGGTTATTATCGAACTTTATCTTTACGTGTTCCCAGTCTCCAACGTGATTACCAAAGGTCGAGTACCCTCCTACGCATCCGTTAATTCGAGGACAAAGGCAATGACCCCACGCCTTGAAGCACGGGCATACATTATCAAAATAGAACCCCACACACGCCCGTTTTCCTCTGTTGTATGGAAAGAAGAACCAATAAGTGATTTCAACAACGCTACCCTTGTCCTCGTATATAACGTATGCTGGGGCGCTGGCAGGATCCTGACCTTTAAAGACGGCGGGTTCTCGACAAGAGGCACAAGATAACGGCGTCTTAGTTTCCAGGTAGCAGTTCTTGTTACAGGTGGGCAGGGTGCTCGGAGTGACGGACGTGGGACTACCGCCGCGTAAGTTTACGTGTTGGAGGAAATAATCGACGCTGGATGGTTTCCATTCCTCTCCCACGGCCAACCGGACCACCGGCGCCCACAATTTCGCGGCGGCGACGATATCGGCGTGACTTCGTCCACTGAGGCCAGCTGTCCTCTGAGCCGTGCATTTTTTCATCGCTTCTATGCTTTCTTTTATTGATTTAGAAATTCCCAGCAATCCACCATTGTTTGGCGACGGATAAAAAATCACAGCCGCCAGCAGAACGTACAAACGAGCTGTAACCGTCATCTTGAAGCAATAATTTGGAGCAGAATTAGGATATCTGTCTTGGCAGATAAACTTGCGTCTTTGTGTTCTACAAGACAAAAAAAGCAATAGGACATGAGTATACGTGTACATGTAACAAGAAGTAAACATATACGTATGTGTATAAGAAGTAAACACTTTGCACAAACATTTGAATTTTACTTTAGCAAAACATTTGTTCCATTTCTGCCAGAAAAGGTTTACCAATGTCACCCATGCCAAATATAGGGATTTAAACCAAATGCCATGTTAAGTTCTTGTCAGAATGTAGATACTGTTTAACATGTTATCAACATTACAATATACTGTGTTACTCTTATATATATATATATATATATATATATATATATATATATATATATATATCAATAGTGCGTATTCCAATTAATGGATTCGAACACCTTCACAACAGTGCCAACAATTTCATGACCTACTTATTAATAGTTACACCATGTGATATCATTTAATTTCATCCAGCTTACCTCTTGTAGATTAAGAAATATAAGGGACCTAATACATATTATACGAGCCATACAATGTTGATATTCTAAACTTTATCTCTATGTTCATTATAGTAAATATGAATAACATAAAATGTGAAGAAAAAATGACTATGGTTACTTATGGTTAGTCAAACACTAAAAAGAAATAAAGAAATCGAAATGCTGAGAGCCAAGATCTACCGACACGTGTGTAATATTTCTAAATTGAACATATATACATACGCATATACATGGCTACATACTCCCATCATATAAATGGATTTTACATAAGCATTTGTTAACATTGCCGACATCAGCTCACATTTTCCTTATCTTATTTCAACAAACATAAAAATTTAAGAGAAGAAGACCACGTGAATAACATGTTTAGTAATCACTTTATTGAAATATATATAAGCAAATGGCAACCCACATTTTCATCAAACTCTCTGTGCCAGCCTACGTATGATGGAAAACGAGCTACGACCGACATACACCACCTATATCTGGCAGGCGTAAATTTACGACTTAGATAAGATCGATGAAAAAACTATTGCAATTTTTCTAGGACGTAGCACTTTGCGCTGGATTTACGCCAGCGCAACTGCTACGTCTAACTACGACCGGTTTGTGCACCCGGCCCAGGGCCAGCAGGGCGTAAATTTACTCGCATACGACTGTCGTCCGTGTGCCAGGTTTACTCTCTCTGCTTACGCTCGTTGCACCTAGACAAAAAACGATCGTCTTAACTACGCCCGAGTAACGCTTCGTTGCATCACTGCCCAACAATACGTGGATGGTATAATTGGAGAAATGAGGAATTTGCAGCTGCAGTCATAATGGGATGACGGCATAAATAAACACAAAATGAGCATTTCAGTAACTGAGAAATTCATAAGCTACATTATTCCATTTTAATTTCGAAATTAAAACGTTAAAAATATGTTAATTTTGCTGTTGCCTTGAATATATAGCAATAAGATCGTATATATATTCCGAATCAAAATATTATTACGGTATGCTAAAAATTTTAAATCTTTGATTGTTTGAGGCCGTTTGTAAATGAGAGAAACACGTTGGAGGCAGTAAGTATTCCAATTAATGGGTTTGAACACCTTCACATTTGTTATTGAAACTTTTGAGTCTGAAAATAATGCCAAAATTGCACCTTTAACGCCAACATTGCTTTCTTTTTATATAGTTTTACAACAGTGTCAGAAATTTCATGAATACTTATTTATAGTTACACCATGTGATATCATTTAATTTCATCCAGCTTACACCTTGTAGATTAAGAAATAAAGAGACCTAATACATATCATATTAGCCATACAATGTTGATATTCTAAGCTTTCGTCTCTATGTTCATGTATAGTAAAATAAGGATGTTATACGATGTGAAGAAAAAATAACTTTGGTTAGTTATGGTTTATCAAAAATTGTGACAAGAAATAAAGAAACCGAACTGCTGAGAGCCAAGACTTACCGACAAGTGCGGTAAAATTAGTGCTCTTAGGGAAGTAGGTCATAAAATATGATGTGTCTTTTGACTTTGCCGAAAACTATAAACATGTAACAGATTCCAGTGTCCAGTAGCAGTGTCCAAATCACCCTGAACAAAATTAGACAATCGTTAAAGGACATATATGATTATTATTAAGCACAAAATGATTTTACCCTACCGTTAACTAGCAGCCAACTTGGTTGTAGTGCTTTATCAGTCTCACGTTAGTAGTTGTTACTCACCGCTAGGTGGTGTAACGGCTAAGACCTTATTGTAAAATGACCGGAACATCGCCCGCCCCCCTTTCCCCGTCCCATTTCATGGGTGGCTGGTGACAGCTGATATTTCTTGATCTTGGTTGAATCTCAGTCAATACTGTGGCCAGTGTTTATTACACGTTCAGAAAACGTGTTAAAAATTATCATCTTTGATCCAACTACATAGCTAATAATAATAATAATAATAGCTAATTTGAAGGGGGCATTCAAAAGAATAATATTCAACTTTCGAACGCAATCTTTGCCAGAGAACACAATAATTTTTACGTTCGAACGCATACGTACATATAACATGAAAACAAGGCTGTCGCCGTCTTGGAATGAAAGATTAAGATTGCGCTCGAACGTAATAAATATTGCGTTCAAACGCTGAAAATGTTTTTTTTTTCTTTTGCATGTCCCTTAAAAAGCTCCGTACATAATCGTAAAAGAAATTTGTTTAAAAATTCACTGCCAACGGGAAAATTGAAGGACAAGGTGATGGTGGTTATTTTCTGTTGATTGCACTTTCTTTTCGTGTTGGGTAGTGGGGGGTGGTTCACAAAAAAATTATTTTTCGTTTATAACAACCATGATTTGACGATAAATTTTTGCTAGATAACACTCACAGGATGTGTGTGGTGGGTGTCCTAGAATTTACATTTACAAAATATTGGATCCTTTACTGTGAGAAAAATAAGCTCACTGACGTCACCCATTATGAAAACAGGAATTTAATACAAATGCCATGTTCTTATCAATATGCAGCTACAATTTAACATGTTATCAACATTACAATATACAATGTTACTCTAGTATATATGTATTTAGTTTAACCTAAAATTTAGGTGTTCTCTGGCAAAGATGGCGTTCGAAAGTTGAATTTTATTCTTTTGCATGTCCCTTTCAAAGCTAATACGTTTATTAGCTATATAGTTGGATAAACAACACCAAGTTTATCGCGTAACTCTAATATTTACATGTACTTAACGATACAGTATTTAAAATCGTCGTGTACGAGTACAACTTACCGAGAGTGTAGCGAGGACAACACTTGCACTGGTTCTGGTGTCCTACTACAATGTAAGTGTAACTTCTCCACTAAAAGTAAGCTTTTTCTATCCCTCAGGAAGGGCAGCAGTCCACCGGTCTTAACCGCAAGTGTGAGTTGAGGTATATCGTTGTGGGCTGCTATATAGTGCTCCTAACTAATAATAAGGTGCGTGTAGTGAAGTGGGCTATAGGATATGACGTGTTTCTACTTAAAATTTTATAAAAGAAAGCCTAAAATTATATACTTGTTTATTTGTGTCCAAATTACCCTAGGGAAAAGTAGATCATAGAACACGAAATGTGCTAAAAATATACTACCACCGGGGCATGCTTTGGGCACACATTATATTTAGAATATTGTTAAATTGTAAGACATGGTAATGATAGTAATTTTTCCAGTGGTTTGACTTACCAGTGGGTGTCTATTCGTGTTGGGGATTGGCGTCTAGGTCACAGACATTTTAAGTTTATAAAAACCATGACGTCATGGGGAGATTTATGGCGTAGTCTGATCCGATGGAATCAGAAGTATTACATTTAAAAGAGAATATTGGGCCTGTTTTCATAAAGCTACCACAAACTAGTAATAACAAAGGACAATTTCATTATCTAATAGACCAGTACTGATTTGGTCTACGTCTAAGCTGAATAAGTCGTCCCGTTCTTGTTTTACTGTCATTCTTTGCTAGTGGTTACAAAATGTTGAATTTGACCGAAAATTTCAAACTTTCTCTGGGAAGCTGTAATTTTGCGATGTGATAGCTACACCATCACAGTTTATCATTTCATAAAAAGGGAAACAGCAGCTGCCCTTTTTAGGGCACACAGGAGAGTTGAACAGCTATACCCACCAAATCCAAGACGCGTTACCCTGGGCAATATATTTTGCACAAACTAATGAAAGTCTAATGGAATGTTTTCAGTTTTAGTTTAAATCATAAGGGGGTGTTGTCTCAATGCTTCAAAACTGGGTTTGAAGAATTTAATCCACATTTCATAATTAATAAAAATGGTGAATATGGGGTTCACGGTTACGTTATTAACGCGGGTACAAAAACTTTTTATAATCATGTAAATAATAACAATATTTTTGCTATTATCCATACACACTTCAATCATGAGGGGCACACCACTTTCACATGCTTTTAAAATGGAATTGACAAACACAGAGGAATAATGCACATATTTTATTTACTGTAACTCTTTCACATGGGACACACACTGAACAAAGTTGATCTAAAGAATGTTCCAGATTGTAGTTTTTTATCTGAATTATTATTTTTTTATTATTATTTTAACACAATAACGTTCAGCTAAATACAAAATTTAACAAAATGAAGTTCAGTGTAACACAAAGTTCATAATTATAACATTCTTCCTGACATATGTGGACCAATGGTGATATCTGTTCTGTGCTCACTAAGGCATCCACTCTTGGGATTCTGAAAAAAAATCACACAAAGAATCTGTTAACTCTGATAACGAACAATGGATAACCTAAGGTCACAAATAGTTTATTGCTTATTCAAACAAAGTACAGTGCATTATGAGTGGCAAACACGCATTACTGAGACACATTTTCTTCACCCATTTTCGGTGCTTCATTGCGTAACGTAAGTGTTGCTAGTAATCCATTATTGCTGTTTTTACAGGCGGTTAAATTTTAAACGCACGGAATACAGTGTAGCAGCTTAATTTAAGACAAAACTAAAAAAAAGTAATTCAATTTCGATGATTGAGTTTTCGAGAACAAGAGAACATGAATACGGTATCACCGCGTCACCATGTTCAATGTGACCTTTAGTCCCCCATGTGTCACAGACGCAAAACGAAAGTTCAGACGAAGTCACCCTACTTATAGAATGGTAAAAACCAATCGGTACACAAATATGTTGAAACAATTGAAGAAAAATGAAACGAAACTCATTATTTCTCACCTTCATACAAAGAAGATCCCAATAAACAATCCTGTGACGGTTAAATCGAGGGAATTACACCTGTGCCCTGCATCCTATCTCGACAGCGTCATTGCGTAACTTGTTATCAGAATGGGCCACCCGCCAGTTTGAGCTGGTTTTTTTAGTGTGCAAAAGAAGCCATTCGTGTGTAAGACGTCATCAGTTAGTGAGTATGGAAGAAGATCGCTATCGATGTATAATTTTCACGCGGCATTTTAAAGTCGTCTGATAAGAATCGATCTTTGAAGTTTCAGCGTTGCGAACGTTATATTGGGACGCGGTGAAGAAAAATCGACCTTGCTGAGCAATAAATGTGAAATTCTTAAGAAAACTGATATTATCATGGATTTCGTGACACAAACTAACCGACATACTACTTTGGACGATTGAACAGTTTTAATACGGAAAGATAGGATTAGATGAAATTTTCATCGGGGTGGGACACCGCATGTATCGTAAGTTAAGCTAATTTTGTGATCATTTTTCAGTCACTTCAAATAAATTTTTATTTAAATAACCATTTGCACATTCTGTTTATTATATCTTCTTGCAGTAGGTGTATTCCCTGCTTCAATAATTCATTCAAACCCTAAACAAACTGTTCCTAAATAGAGGTAGGGTCGAAATTCCACAAAAAAGGACGCCATTTTGAGGGTAATTTCGATATATTTTCTGCTTTTTCTCTTATTTTGCTTTTATAACAGCATCCTCCTTGCTCATGCAGCTTCTTTGATTTGTTATTGAAACATACACAACGATGTCATGAGAATTTGGGAGGCTATCTAAATTTAAATAACATTCTTGTTATGGCCCCCCTGCAGTGCACCACTAGCAAAGAATGACTGTTTAAGACAAAGATATAATTATTTTGCAAAGCCGATCCCTGTCCCCCGTCAATTTGCAATCTCAGTCCACATCTACGACTGCCACTGTCTGACTTAAGTATAAATAGGCCGGGCTCATTGCACAGTTTATAAATGGCCATTAAATTACTTTGCAAATGACGTCTTCATCCATTTTATTTGAACTGGGGATCCGTTATGGCATATTTAGATCACTTAAGTCGTTTTTAAGACGGAGATAGTTGTTGCATTTCTCTCAGCAAAATCGACGTTAAAACGATTTCTATTTGCAATGTAGGAACTAAATAGAGTGGTGGATGGTTCGAACTAGGTTGAGGAGGACCCGAACTGCACTGTTTGCAATTGTTTTCGATTCCACTGTCCCCTATTATGTCAATTATAATATACGCCTATTATAAAGTCTTCCTAAATAATGATAAGTTTGTTTGTCAGAACTGTCACTTTTGAGAATAATGCCACACCATAAATGTCTTATCTGACAATAAAACGTGTTTACATCGATGTGATGTTTCATTCTAGACAATAATGTCGAGAGTGACACGTATATTTGCTATTGGGGGGTGGGGGGCTGGAGTAACATTACTCACTCGTATGATAGCGCGTATTTTATTGAAGCTGTTAATTTTCAGGTGTTTTCGCATGTACCCGTGAGTTTGACTTCTATTAATAATGTACTCTATTTCAAGAGCTCCCTGTGAAGGAAAGCCAAGCTAGTTCTTTGTTTTACCCATTTCGTTATGAGATTTTTCAGATTTCAGCACAATTAAAAACTGCCAATATTTGGACGTTGAATCATGGCGGGTCTAAGACACTGTAAGATAAAAACGTCTATCAACAAACACTTCATTGCCTGCCTTTAAACTAGGACATATAGCTGACAATGTGTGATTTGATTGACGTCTCAGGTTTATGGTAGTGGTGGGTACACAGTAGCAAGAATGTATGTCTTGCCACTGTAGGTAGAGGGCTCTATTAGGTAGAGAGGTTTTAATGTTGCTCAACATTAATTGTACATTTATTTCTTTAACAAACCGTATATTCATTATTTGTGTTATGCTAATATCTTTTACGTTACTGTAGCATGAATGTTATGACTTGAAATATCAAGCTGTCAAAATAAGATTTTCTATTGATATGTAACGAAATATTTCGAGAATATCTCGGTCGGTTCAAAAGATAGACGCCCCCTGAAGTGCTGATGGGTTCATAAACCTGTCATTATGAATGTGAATGGGCCCTTGAAAAACAGCAGGGCAGCACACAGCACTAAACAGATACAGCCGAGTGCTTGAATGTAGGTTATGGAATCCAATTAAAAACTGATTATTGTGTTCCAGGGGGAGATGAGAGAAATTGTGATATCTATAAAATATAAATCATCCACCCCGGGGACAGACACCAGATTCAGCCTATGGTGTCGAGACAACCCCGTTCTCATCCCAATTTTATCTCTATATTATTTCAAATTGTTTCAGTTACTTAAAAGAAGTTGGTTGCTAAATGCGCTGCAGTCGCAAATTGCGTTTTCCCGTACAGACTTGACATTTAACATGGGATATTTCAGTTTCAAATGTATACCTAGGTAAAATGTGTTCTTTTTTTCTCAAAAAAACTCAGATCTCATATAAGATATCTAAATGGAGCAGTGTGTAGTCAGGGCTCCGTAACTCGAATGCATCGCGAATTGCGATAGCGATATCACCTCTCATTTCGAGACTATTATATGGGGCGAGTAACTGCCGAGTTATGAAAGAGAGACGCTTGTGCTCGGTCACAATCCACAATGCTTTCGAGTTACGGAGCCCAGGTGTGTCGCTACCAATTAACTGACTACCATGTCTGTTGCACTGCTGCATTGTGTAAAATGCAGTGTTTAATTGGGTAGTGCTCCTTTGGACTAGTTAAAGCTTGGCTTTGGCGTAGCATGGTTCTGTCAAAAAAGTACCAATATGTCGGCAACTACTGCACAAAAGAATTTGAAATTTTGCATGCAAGCAGTCGGTTTTTGCAGTGCGTAAAATGAGTTAAACAATGTTTTACAAAATTGTTAATCAGTGCCAGAATGGTGCCAAAAATACAGACATTACCAGACAGATTATTGTGTCACAGCGGTCCACACAGTTTTATAGAGTTATGACCAAACTGTTGTACACTGTATATACACAGAGGCCACACCCAATGTATCGAAATCTTACCATCAGGGTACAGGACTCACTGTCCTTCCCGATATGCTGCTGCAACATGACAAAAACACACAGTCCGTTCAGAATGAGGGGCAAATTGCCACCAAAACGCGTTTTTTCATTACTCGTCGAATCAACGACCTACGACCTACATGTCCTACAACAAAAGTGAACCGAATTGGATAAGTTTTGACCGATGCCTGGAATGTTATTCCAGATTAAACTCTAAAGAACTATCCCCAAGGAATGCCTTGCCGTTTGAGAGCCCTGGTAGCAGCCAGATGATTTCAGGCGTAACAGGGACCGTTGCTGTGACTAGACACTGGCATGAGGGTCTTTTGTGGCGTGTAACTCTTTAACAGACGATAAATTGGAAAATATGGAGATTCAATAAATCTCCTTAATAGTTGTCGATGACTTAGAATAGGCAATGTATTTTTGTTTGCTTCACTGACGAATTATTGAACGGATGTCACAATGACATCAAAGAGATTATTAAAAGTTATTAAAACACGGTTTTAATCCTTATGTTCATTTATCAGTCAGAAAAATAGGGAACAAAAAACTGATGAAAAATGATTTGGAAAAAATTCCATATTTTAATATGCCAAGCCTGTATTTCTTTGGATGCCTGTATTTCTTTGGATGCAAAATGCAGCTCTACAACTATCTTGTGGAATGACTCTCCAGGCTGTAGTTGCGGTTAGTCAAGTTACGCTCTCATCTTTCACGTTAAAATCAACGATAGTTAATTACCCCTAGTAGGCGTTCCAGACATCAGGGGAATTTAGCCTAAGGGTAATTTAGTGAGAAACCCCTCGGAGATGGGTCGATCCTGCTAGATCGGTCTAGGTATGGGGATTGGGTCTTAAAAGCATAGCATTTTAAGTAAAAAATTAGATTACAACTACAAATAACTTTAATTAATGGGATTTTATTCTTTGATATCTCAAAAACCTGAAAATTGGACGTGGTATATACAATTTTCCTTTCACATTTTCAAGATAAGCGTATCTTGAATTTTTTATGTAAGTAATTAAATATATGACTTTTGAATGTGAAAAATCGTGCAGTATTTAGTTATCTATTTAAATTAATCAATAAATCGAAATATTATCAGTGCCATTGATTACTTTTGATAATGTTAACCGGTATGTAAAAAAATAATCAAAGTACCACTGCAGCAAAATATATAAATGTTTTGTAGGAGATAATGGAAAGTTTTCATTATTCACCATATTAAATGCGTTATGCGAGTTATGATAAAAGTGTGGAAAAAAAGTCACATCCAATATTTTCACTTAGGTGGACCTCCTGGACCATTTGAAAGTACACACTGATCAATAAGTGGAACACAATTACGTTCCCGATTTCCCCAACGACCCAAGAAGTTATAATAAGAAAGCTTAATTCCCCAGTAAACTGTCCTTTGGCGGACATCTTGACAACTTTGAGGTTATCTGCAGTCTTCCATGCTGTTCCGGTGTCAAGCAACACAGAGTCCTGCCATTCTAGGGTCCGGCGGACCCGTTGTTTTAAAACTGAGAGTCCGGCGGACTCCCTGTCTCGAAATAACGGGTCTCGGACTCTATGTTCTGAAATGTAGAGTCCCCCTAGACACTCTATTTCAGTACGGAAATTCCTAGGACCCTACGTTTTAATACTGAAAGTCCGCAATGAAGAGCAATAATGAAATCTCACACTTAAAACATAATGTTAACTGATACGGAGGGAAGAATTATAAGGATTAAAGGTAAAATAAACATTCTTAACCTCTGTTAAAGTGTAACGCGTAGTATAAATGTGCATTGTTCGCATTTCATAAACTAATTTGCAGGATTATCTTTTGTATGCAATTGAGAAAGAACATCACTTAAGCAATATAAATTTATTCAGAATACATAAGTGCCCTTGGTGAACTTCCTGATTTTACAAAAAAAGTTTATTTTATTAATCAGTATAGTAATTGTTTTTTCTCCTCAATGTCATTTTCTCTTTGTCGTGCATTTCTTGTAACAAGGCAGTTTTCTTATCTTCGATTTCTTCTACTTTCCTCCATCTCCCCTTTTTCCTCTCTTCATTTCCACTCTCTACTCCAACTGCATGTATCTTTCTTACAGCTCTGTAATATAAGCAGCAGCTTTCGAGCTAAAACAGAAATATAAATATGTACCTTAAATGTACATGTAAGTTTCGCTTTTATTGAACAGTCTTGAAGTTAAACGAGTATAAATGTATAAAACTTATAATTAATTTATAATGGTTTGCAGCACTTCTCCTTATTGCTCTTTTCTGATTGTCGGTTGTTCGTCTTCTGTATCTGCCATGTTGTAAATAAGGTCGCACTGCTTGAAAATCCATGCTGACAGAGTAAGACATCGCGAAGAGCTAGCCATTTTATACCCTGAGAAACATGGAACACATTCCTTTTGGGTTGATTCAATTTTAATTTAGGTTATGCAACTTAAATTAAAACTTTATATAAATTGGTAAACAAAATTAAATGAGTACATTTTTAATTACATTCCATAAGCATGTATATTTAATAATTAATTAATTTCGTCAGTTTCCAGAAAATACATATTTTGCACAATTTGGCATTGATGCACTGTATAACGCTAGCTGTCACACATTTATGTCACACATTTATGTCATTGTAGCCTAAGTCACGGGTATAGTCTAAATACAAGGAACGTTTTGCACAGTTTAGCATCGATTCATTGTGTATCACTAGCTTGCACACATGTGCGAGTGCTAATCAAATAAGTCACGCATGTATATAGTCCAAAGCATCACAATGCAATGGGATATGTGTGAAATATTTTAAGTAAGTCCAATTAAAAAAGGTATGGAATGTAATCAAAAGTGAGTATAACACATATTATTGCGGAATGACACACTATAAATATACAGTGGGTTAAATATTTAACTATAGGTCTAAAAAACAAGAGTGAAAATAGAGGCGTTAAAATGTCAACTCTAGTGTGGGACTCGAACCAACATACTGTTTAATTTCTGCATACTTCCCTGTCATTGGATACCATAGTAGGCTCATCACTCGTGTCGTTGTCCACTACACCACCAGGTCGTTGTGCAAACCACCGCCGTTTTGTTATATTACATTTACTTGCATCAAGGGTTTGCTTTTTTTATAATTCTATTATACCCAGATTGTCAATATAAAGCGCTTTTACTAAATATCTACTATTCTACAGTAGGACCCTAGCTTTTAGACCAAGTTCTTCTGTATGACGGACGGACTCTGTGTTTCGTGATAGTCATGAAAAGTAGGGTCCGGTTAAATTCAGGGTCCGGGGGACCCTATATATTATATTCAATTATCATGATACAGAGTCCGGGACTCGTTATTTCAGAAACCAGGGGTCCGTAGGACCCCTGGTTTCTGAAATAACGGGTCCCGGACTTTCTGTCATGGGGAACCTTCTGGTACATGACACCGGCGCTACAGAGATCTTTCAACTTGTCTCCGTTGATGAGTTTCTTGTACACGTGGTCCCCTGTGTTTGGCCACATTCCGTGGGACCCTTTGGCTGCGTAGAATTGGGCGTGTGTGCAGTCAGTCATCTGAACGATGCGATCCCCTTTCTTGAATCGGCTACCACTCCACAGAAACTCTCCACCATATTGGTCAGTGATCTCAGAATCGTGGATCGACAAAAAAATAGAGTAGATTTTGTTATTATTGAACTTGATCTTTACGTGTTCCCAGTCTCCAACGTGATTACCAAAGGTCAAATACCCTTCTGCACATCCGTTTAGTCGAGGACATAGGCAGTGGCCGCACGCCTCGGCGCACGGGCATACGTTATCAATATATAACCCCACACACGCCCGTTTTCCTCTGTTGTATGGAAAGAAGAACCAATAGGTGATTTCAACAACGCTACCCTTGTCCTCGTATATAGCATATGCTGGGGCGCTGGCAGGATCCTGACCCTTGGAGACGACAGGTTCTCCGCACGAAAATTCCAGGTAGCAGCTTTTGTTACAGGTGGGCAGTGTGCTCGGGGTGACGAAAGTCGGACTGCCACCGCGTAAGTTAACGTGTTGGAGAAAATAATCGACGCTGGATGGTTTCCATTCCTCTCCCACGGCCAAGCGGACCACTGGCGCCCACAATTTCGCGGCGGCGACGATATCTGCATCACTCCTTCCAGTGAGGCCGGTCTTCTGGGCCTTCTGTTTATTCTGACACTGTCTTATGTCTTCTATCATTTTAAACAAATTGGCGTACTCTCTTAGCGCGCTACCGAAATCGCTGTTTGCCGAATGCAATATGACTATAACTAACAGGAGACACCAACGCCCTGTGAAGGCCATATTGAACCATACGGCTGAAGCAGATTTTATCCCTTGGCAGAATGTCTTTAATATCTACAAGAAATAAGAAAACTAAATGCAGATGGCTGATATAATTACAGAAAGAACAATATTTAAACATAATTTTTAAAAATTGATTAATTAAACATGAAGCATTTCTTTTGATATCTGTAAGAAGGAAACTTCAGATGACGCCCTGCTGAATGGGCTAGAATTACCAGTTTACACAAGTTATGAAAAGAAACACCCATTTTCGCATTTCATATATTATTGCTATGCAGTTGATATTAATGGATCGACTACAAAGAATTTTGTTCACCAATGTAATGCACACTAATACCACCTGAATACAATGAAATTAACAGACGAACACGCCTCTTGTTTCCAACACACACCCCATTTCCATAGATTAGATCGACCTACTTTAGATCGACCTAACTCCCTGGGGGTTCACGCTAAATAGCTGTCAGCCGGGCGGACACGAAAGTTAATTACCCCCTTACAGCTTGTAGTAGGCGGGACGGACATTTAAGTCGGATTATCTGAAAGTAATCTAGTGAGACTCCCCATGGGGATAGATCGATCTAAAATCTATGGGAATAGAGCCATACTCGTACAGTCACCAGCTTTTCTAAATTCTACTCAACGCCAGGCGTGTTAGTCTGTTAATCTGGTTGCATTCAGCGCGAGTCCTCGCAGACTTAGTTCATTATGAACGGTACCTAAAGGTCACTTAAGATAAAGTATACCAAGACTTCCGATCAACAATTTTGGTCAAGATATTGAATGTCTCCATACATACATATACCACGATGATTCACTTACTTTAAAAATGGGTATTAAGAAGGGTTTTGATAGCGGTGTCAAAACTTCATTTAATAACTGTTAACGTGCTTGGGGTGGCAGAAAAGGTTAGTGGGGAAGGTTTTTACATACAAAATTGTTACTTTCAAGTGGCATTTCCGTTAAAATAAAAAAAACAAAAAAAACGGTGAAAAAAACAACCATGCAAAAGACACAAAAACTGGTAGATTTCGCAATCATGAATGATACTGCCTGAGCAGATTTCGTGATGGTCATGTGGGTAAACCAAACAGTTGGCCAGGTGACACCGCTGTTAGGGCCTGTCTGTGGGTGCCAGTCGAGTTTTTGAGTCGTGAGTGGACAGTGCGGTGACCGTAAGGCCCTCCCCCCATCCATGCAAAAACAAAACAAAGATAGAAAGAAAAAAAAAGAAAGAAAATCACGCACTTTACGGTATTAACAGTATTCTACAGCATTCTATTATTTTTCACCATATTCTAAGACCTCATTTGTTATCGACAGTGTAGCAAGAAAACAATGGAATAAACATTTATAAAAATACACTTACAAAGGTGTTATTATTTTACGGAATGGTAACTACACTCAAAACAAGTAAATATCAATACTTACATCTACGCTGTACCAGGTTTGATAGATAATTGGCCTTTTCGCTGTCCGATAAATTCGGTAAAGGTTGCAGTGATCTCACTTTGTGCCTGCAAATGTTAGCGCATGGTTGTGACCCGAAAAGTGAGCGCGGAGTTGTTGGTAGTGCTTTAAAAAAAAAAAGAAAATGTCATCCAATAAGCTGACGACTGCAATTGGTGTATTATACAATATAAACAGCGAAGCATAATAAGTAGGTTAAACACTCTACAGGGCAACAAGCAGGAACTAGATAAAAAAACTAATTAAAAATTGTAAGAATTCAAAAACACAAATAATAACAGATGACAGCGAAACAGGGTCCAAACTACAGCTGACAATAATCTGATGACAATAATCTGAAAAGAATATTGTCAAAATGACTGTGACTCGTAATAGGTGCAAAAAGAGAGTTGAACGTACGTGTAAGCAGTATGTGAACTCCCAATGGCCTATCCAGGACAAACCATCACATGCCAGGCATATTTTAAATAGTTTTGACATAAAATGGAACCGTTTATATAAATTTAGATGCTTAGTAGTAAAAAGGGTCTGAATATGGACACCGCGGGGTTAACTTCACTGGCGTGTCAAGGCCTAGCTTTCTTAAATGTTATAAAAATGTATTTTTGTTGTGAATAAGACTTGTTAAACAAAGTTGAATATTTTGACATACACAAAGAAAAATATAACTAGAATAAGAAATTAGGTGCCATACCTCTGCACGGATGAAGCAGAACCGTCTCGCCGCCTCAAGGTCCCTTTTATTGTACGTAGTGTCTCCCACTAGATTGTCATAGATTGCGGTAGTGTGTCTTAAACATTTTAACCTTATTTTAATCACTTGTCATCTGATAATATCCCGAAACTCTGTTCAGTCATTACACCTGATAATTCTGGAACTGTGTTTAATCAAATAATGTTTGGCAACTTAATCAAGTACAGAGATCTTGTGTAGAGATCGGTGTTGTTCCCTACCCAGGCTGTTTGTCGCTGCACGTGCGAGAGAGAGAGAGAGAGAGAGAGAGAGAGAGAGAGAGTATGGAGTTTTCTCTTTATTTTTCTTTTTTACCTCTTCCCTCCCATCGAAGTATCCACACAAATTCAACCCATCTGTTACTAGGCCTGGCTCACTGAACAGATTATAAATGACCATAAGCCTACTTTGCAAATGGCTTCTTTATCCAACCTTTAGGCCACACTTTTTTATTTTTATGGATGACATCCTGCGCGCGCACCGATTTTCGTCCGTTCTCCAAAAAAAAAAAAAATCCCCCCCCCCCCCCAAGGAAGTCGGTTGTCGCAAACGTCGTTATTGAATTTGCCGGAAAATGCAATCGGCAATCCTCGGCTAATTCCGCAAGCTCCATACTGTCATTGTCGACTGCGGAGACATCCGAGTAGTTCCGAGTGCGGAAAATGAGCTTTCTGCGCATGCGTATTATCACCACGTGGAAATATGGCGGCTTTGCCGTCAAATTCATCTCTAGCATTAATTTCAAAATACACGACAATTAAAGTCATAAAGAGAACGGGGGCCGTCGTTTTGGATTGGTTTGCCATTGATGTTGGACATGAAGATATCACCCTTTTACAATTATACGAAAGGCTGGCCGCGCCCGGAAAATTTCAGTGACATTCTGTCCAGAGCAGCACATAGGCCTACCAGGTTTTTTTGTAGCGAAAAAAGGGTCGACAAGAGCGTCGTGGTATTTGGTGGACTGAAGGTCGGACAGGCCGCCCGATAGTTGGTTGCTACGTGTGAGTCGAAGTAGACAAAATGGCATCGACCGAAATTACTTTTTTAGCTTTGGTAGTAGGAAGCATAGGCCTATCTTTGCTTCATTTTTTTAACAATTCTGTGAAGTGTTTACACTGCTTTAATTTTCTGAGAGTAGGCCTACAAATAAAGACACGCTGTTTATTTGATATTTGTTTTATTGATTGCTATACCAACAGAATGCATGAAATAACCTTAAATAGATTTGGTAATATGCAGCATATATATTCATGACTTTTTACCTTTCTACGAAGTAGGCCCTATTCACAATGCTTTAATATTTTGAGAGCATGGATAAAGACGTTGTTAGTTTGATACGTGTTTCTGTGGTAAATTAGTGTTTCCAGCTGTGTACTGAAAACAACATTTCTTAAGCATTTTTTTTTTTTTCGCCCGCTCGCACCGACTTTGGGGTCCCCAGAGGATGTCATCCATAAAAATAAAAAAGTGTGGCCTTATCCACCTTATTTCAACTGGCTATCCGTTATGGAAATATTATTTAAACCGTTTTTCAGACGGAGAAAGTTGTCGCCGGATCATAATGTAAGTTTCCTTAATCGTTGGCAGAGACCACAAAACCTCAAGTACACCATAGGGCAAGGGCTTACAGCCATATGTAAATTACACCTTGAGGGTTTTTTTTTCAACTCTTGAACAACACTCTGTATGTATAGCCTGTTTATACCTTCATTAAATATTCTTTCTGAGAAATATGACATGATTCATACCAAAACATATGACCGATTTCTACCTCACTAGTACCCCTGCACGGCCCTGGGGAAAGTTTTGCAAACCAACTTCAGTCGAAGGTCAGTTATAAATGAAACACCCAAACACTGAGTATATCAGAAATATTACACTTAAATTATACTATTGAACCTGTTCGCCACAAAGCTATCACAAAGGAGTAACTAAAATAGACAGTTCCTTTATTTAAGTGGACTATTACTATTATAAGCGTTTTCTCTTTATTTAATTTGCATTGTAGGAACTAAATAGAGTGGTGGTTGGTTCGAAGTAGGTTGACGAGGACCCCAACTACACCGTTTGGTTTTCGAGCCCACTGTCCCTTATTATGCCATTTATAATAATGATAATTTGTGTAGGATGTTTTGTCAGAGCTATCACTATTGAGAATAAAGGCACACCATAAATGTCTTATCTGACGACAAAACATGTTTACTTTAGGAAAACAGGTTTTTAAAGATATATAGAGACCACAAAACCACGGGTTAAAGGCTTGCCTAAAGCACGTCTTGAATGTTGTTTTCAGCTCTTGGACAACATTTTGAATGCGTGGTCTGCTCATACCTTACTATTTTTTCTTAATAATGTGTAATACGAGATAGGGTTAGGGCTCTCCCTAGATAATGCGTCGTTTGACAGTGCCCCGAAAACCGTTAAGGTGACGAATTATATTTCATTTGGATGTTACATATTAACTTATTTTACTTATTTGGGGGAGGGAAGTAAGATGTTTTCATTCTTCTGAAGGCGTGAAAAAGGTGAGAGAGGGCAAAGGGTGAAAAGCAGTTTCTCTCTGTAGGTTAGTAGAAGATGTCTTAAAATGTGTACGCATGCGCGCTTGTGGGAGACTGAAAAATCACAGATACCTTGAACTTTAAAGGTCTTTCCTGTAGGTTTTTCAAATGTAATTCCTATCCCGTTCCAACCACAGCCGTTCTGGCTGTTGCCAAATCACGTTGAAATCAAGGTAGGAGCTCTATTGAAAGGCAGTGCGTCTGTGTATGCTTTATTATATGTTTGTCCTATGACTAGAGTTTTCATTGTTCAATTTGTATTAATCTTAAATGTGTTTATCTTATCCATCTTCCTCTTTGTCTTTTATTTTGTTTTTCTTTTTTTACTATATACTTTAATAAACTGTAATTCATGTTGCACTGTACCCGGGGCACATTTTATATCATGACATCTTATTCTATTCTCCGTACTAAATATTGCAAACTTCTAGACTGATGAACTTTTCTTTCTTTTCATTTCTGGTAGTGTACAGTGGTCTGGGAAGTAATAACAGTACGAAATAATACCTCCCTTTCACAATGGTATATATATTTATTGTCTATTTCCAACCATTACCTCCTTTTTTATTAATATGATAAAAAATGCTGAGAATGAAAAAGACATGAATTGCGAACTGAGTACATTGCTGAGCACATACGGTTGAATGTAGAAATTGTGCTACAAACAATTATAAGCATATATGATACATTCTTTACAGATAATTGTATATTATGGATTTATCATTCTTTCTCTAGACCTTTTAGTTGACTATATTTCTGAATCATAGTTTATTAACAGGTTTCGTAACTCAAACCCTGGTGTCTTACTTAGGTGGTCCACCTGGTCCATTTTCAAGTACACAATGACCAATGATTTTAGGGCAGTTCCGTTCCCGATTTCCCCAACGACCCAAAAAGTTAAGAAAGCTGAATTCCCCGGTAAACTGTCCTTTGGCGGCCATCTTGATAACCTTGAGGTTATCAGCAGTCTTCCATGCTGTTCCGGCGCTACAGAGATCTTTCAACTTGTCTCCGTTGAAAAGCTTCTTGTACACGTGGTCCCCTGTCTTTGGCCAGATACCGTGGGATCCCTTGGCTGCGTAGACTTGCGGGTGTGTGCAGTCAGTTGTGAAAATGGTGCGATCCCCTTTCCGGAATTCGTTACCAATCCACAAAAACTCTCCACCATATTGTTTAGTAATCTCAGAATCGTGGATAGACAAATATATGGAGTAGATTTTGTTATTATTGAACTTGATCTTTACGTGTTCCCAGTCTCCAACATGATTTCCAAAGGTCGAGTACCCTCCTGCACACCCTTTAATTCGAGGACAAGGACAGTGGCCCCACACTTTGATACACGGGCATACATTATCAAGATATAACCCCACACACGCCCGTTTTCCTCTGTTATATGGAAAGAAAAACCAATAGGTGATTTCAACAACGCTACCCTTGTCCTCGTATATAGCGTATGCTGGGGCGCTGGCAGGATCCTGACCCTTAAAGACGGCAGGTTCTCTGCACGAGGGACAAGATAAATGCGTCTTAGTTTCCAGGTAGCAGTTGCTGTTACAAGTGGGTAGTGTGCTCGGAGTGACGGAAGTCGGACTGCCGCCGCGTAAGTTTACGTGTTGGAGGAAATAGTCGACGCTGGATGGTTTCCATTCCTCTCCGAAGGCCAACCGGACCACCGGCGCCCACAATTTCGCGGCAGTAACGATATCGGCGTGACTCCTTCCAGTGAGGCCGGTCTTCCGTCTATTCTCACACTGTCTTATTTTTGTGCTGCGATACCATCCGTTGCTTGGTGACGAATGCAATATGACTATCACCAACGGAAGGCACCAAAGCCCTGTGACGACCATCTTTAAACACACGGTTGGAGTTGATTTTATCTCTTGGCAGAATGTTTTTAAGATCTGCATGAAATAAGAAAACTAAATGCAGATGGCTGATTTAATTAAGGAAAGTACAAAATTTAAACAGAATTAAAAAAAAAAAAAAAAAAAACAATAGGAAAACATAAAGCATTTCTTTTGATATCCGTAAGAAGGAAACTTCATATGACGCCCTGCTGAATGGGCTAGAACCACCAGTTTACACAAGTTATGAAAAGAAACGCCCGTTTCCATATTTCATATATTATTGCTATGCAATTGATATTAATGGATATTAATGGATATGGATATTAAGAAAGGTTTTGATAGCGGTGCCAAAACATTTAATAACTGTTAACGTGCTTGGGGTGGCAGAAAAGGTTAATGGGGAAGGTTTTTACATAAAAAAATTAGTAACTGCAAGGTGCATTTCAGTTAAAATTTCAAGAAAAAAAAAAAAAAAAAAAAAAAAAAAAAAACAGCCATGCAAAAGACACAATAATTGGTAGATTTCGCAATCCTGAATGATACTGACTGAGCAGATTTCGTGATGGTCATGTGGGTAAGCCGAACAGTTGGCCAGGTGACACCGCTGTTAGGGCCTGTCTGTGGGTGCCAGTCGAGTTTTTGATTCGTGAGTGGACAGTGCGGTGTCGGTACAGCCCCTCCCCCCATCCATGCAAAAACAAAACAAAGATAGAAAGAAAAAAATGAAAGAAAATCACGCACTTTACGGTATTAACAGTATTCTACAGTATTTTATCATTTTTCACCATATTCTAAGACATCATTTGTTATCTACAGTGGAGCAAGAAAACAATGGAATAAACATTTTTTTTTTAAATGCACTTACAAAGGAGTTATTATTTTACGGAATAGCAACTACACTGAAAACAAGTAAATATTAATACTTACATCTGCGCTGTACCAGGTTTGATAGATAATTGGCCTTTTCACTGTCCGATAAATTCGATAGATGTTGCAGTGCTCTCACTTGGTGCCTGCAAATGTTAGCGCTTGGTTGTGACTCGAAAAGTGAGCGCGGAATTGATGGTAGTGCTTTTATAAAAAAAAAAATCAACCAATTATGTGACGACTGCTGTTGGTGTATTGCACAATATAAAGAGTGCAGCATAATAAGTAGGTTTAACACTTTACCGGGCAACAAGCAGGAACTAGATAAAAAAACTAATTTAAAATTGTAAGAGTTCAAAAACACAAATAATCACAGATGACAGAGTTCAAAATACAGTCATGATGACAATCTTAAGAGAATATTGTCAAATGTCTGTGACTCGTAATAGGTGCAAAAAGCAGTATGTGTCTGCCCTGTTTTCACCTTATTTTAATCACTTGGCATCTGATTTTATCCCGAAACTCTGTTCAGTCATTACACCTGATAATTCTGGAACTGTGTTTAATCAAATAATGTTTGGCAACCGTACAGAGGTCTTGTGTACAGATCGGTGTTGTTCCCTACCCAGGTTGCTTGTCACTGCGCGTGCGAGAGAGAGAGAGAGAGAGAGAGAGAGAGAGAGAGAGAGTCTAAAAGTTTTCTGAGTCTCCTTATTTTTTCTTTCTTACCTCTTCCCTCCCATCGAAGTCTCCACACGAATTCAACACATCTCTTTTATAACTATAGGCCTGGTCCATTGGACAGATTATAAATGACCATAAACCTACTTTGCAAATGACATCTTTAACAAATTTTTATCCACTTTATCTCGACTCGTTATGGAACTCTTAGATGATTTAAACCATTTCTTTGATGGAGAAAGTTGTCGGCGGATCACACTGTAAATATCCTTAAACGTTGGTAGAGACCACAAAACCTCAAGTACACGACAGGACAAGGGCTTACAGTCATATCTATCTTACACCTTGAGTGTTTTTTTTTCAACTCTTGAACAACATGTATGTGTAGACTGTTTGTGCCTTCATTCAACTGTCTTTCTTAACAAAATGACACGATTCATACCAAAACATATGACCGATTTCTACCTCACTAGTACCCCTGCACGGCCCTGGGGAAAGTTTTGCAAAACAACTGTAGTCGGAGGTCAGTTATAACTAAAAGACCCAAACACAGAATATATCAGAAGAATTACACTTAAATTATACTATTGAACCTGTTCACCATCAGGCTATCAAGCTATCGCAAAGTAGTAACTAAAATGGACAGTTCCTTTATTTTAGTGGAATGTTACTGATAGCCGAAGTCTAAGCACACTAAGTCGTTTTCTCCTGGCGACAAGACCAATTACAGTTCTTTTGCAAAGCCGATCCCTGCCCGCCCCTCCCTTCACTTCGCAATCTTGACTATTATTTAACTACTAACTAGGCCTGGCTCATTGGACAGATTATGAATGACCATGCACCCACTTTGCAAATGACGTCTTTCACCCAAAATTAAAAGAAGTGATTTCACTTTAACACCTGAATGTAATATAGAGGTGCAAATGAGGTGCACTAACTTACTCTTTAAAATGATTAGGTCACAAATTACACGCTATGTTTGAGTATTTAAGGGTCCCACATGAAGAGGTTTGTATCAAAGTTTCACTCTCCTGGAACCATGAATGTCCCTTATTATGTCATTTATAATAACTGTATGCGGTTAAATTCTTTCTAAATAATTATATGCCTGCTAGTTTGTTGTCAGAGCTGTCACCTTGGAGAATAAGGGGCCAACATCAGCGTCTCATTTGCCAACAAAACATGTTTACTCTATTCTAAGAATGAAAATACAAAATGATTTGTAGAGACCACAAAACCACGAATACACGACTTGGCAAGTCAGATCTATAAAACACATTGCATATTGCATATAATACACATTGCACGTGATTTTTCAGCTCTTGGACAACACTTTGAATGTGTGGTCGGCTGATACCTTACTTAAATATTATTTTGTAACAATATAACACAATATAGGGCTAGGACCCAACCTAGAGAATTTGACACTACACTTTGCTGAAAACAGTTAGGGTGAAAACTGCTCTTCTGTTTGGTTGTTGCATAATATTTTATTTCAGTTTTTTTGGAGAGAAGAGTAGAATATTTTCAATTTTTGGGACATGAACTAGAAAGAGTGAGATGCCGGAAGCTAATTAATATTTTTTTCTACGGATGAGTATATGATTTCTCAAATGTGTATGTATACATGTGTGAGCTTGCGCTCGTATGAGAGAATGGGAAGTCACAGACACCTTTAACATTAGAGGATTTTTTCTGTATGTTCAAACGAAATTCATACATTGCTCCCGTTCTGACCAAAGCTACATGACCAAAGCTACATCCCGACTGTTGCCTATGGCGTTGAAATCACAGTAGGAGCTCTATTGGAAGGCAGTTTGTGTCTATGCTTGTTGATTACATATAAGTTCGATTTGTATTACTTTTTTTGCGTTTGTCATATCCATTTTCGTCTTTCTTTTCTTCATTTTCTATTTACTAAATGGTGTTATTCGTGTTGTACTGTAGCCAGGGGCACATGTATATATTAGGCTGATTAAACTTTTAATTCTGGTATGTATACACTGATCAAATAAGTAAAAGTAAACGATAACTCCCTTTCATGGTGGTATATATATTTATTGTTTATTTTCAAACATAACGTGCTTTTCATGAATATGAGCAAAAATGTTCAGAACTAAAATAAACAACAACAATTGCGCACTGAGTACATTACAGGGCACACTGACTGTAGAACTTGTACTACAAACAATTTCAAGCATATGATACCGCCAGATAATATAAGGTTAATTGTATATGGTGGGACTTTTTTTCAATTTTTTCGAGACATTTTACTCGTCTTTACTTCAAAGCATAGTTCAGAATCAGGTTTTGTAACTCAAACCCTGACATCTTACTTAGGTGGTCCACCTGGCCCATTTTCAAGTACACACTGACCAATTAGTTTAGGGCAGTTACGTTCCCGATTTCCCCAACGTCCCTTGAAGTTAAGGAAACTAAACTCCCCTGTAAACTGTCCTTTGGCGGCCATCTTGACAACTTTGAGGTTATCTGCAGTCTTCCATGCTGTTCCCGCGCTACAGAGATCTTTCAACTTGTCTCCGTTGAAAAGCTTCTTGTACACGTGGTCCCCTGTGTTTGGCCAGATACCATGGGATCCCTTGGATGCGTAGACCTGAGGGTGTGTGCAATCAGTGGTATAAACGGTGCGATCCCCTTTCTTGAATTGGCTACCACTCCACAAAAACTCTCCACCATATTTGTTAGTGATCTCAGAATCGTGGATCGACAAATATATGGAGTAAATTTTGTTATTATTGAACTTGATCTTTACGTGTTCCCAGTCTCCAACGTGATTACCAAAGGTTGAATACCCTCCTGCGCAGCCGTTAATTCGAGGACATAGGCAATGGCCCCACGCCTTGACGCACGGGCATACGTTATCAAAATATAATCCCACACACGCCCGTTTTCCTCTGTTGTATGGAAAGAAAAACCAATAGGTGATTTCAACAACGCTACCCTTGTCTTCGTATATAGCATATGCTGGGGCGCTGGCAGGATCCTGACCTTTAAAGACGGCAGGTTCTCGGCACGAGGGACAAGATAACGGCGTCTTAGTTTCAAGGTAACAGTTGCTGTTACAGGTGGGCAGTGTGCTCGGAGTGACGAAAGTCGGACTGCCACCGCGTAAGTTGACGTGTTGGAGGAAATAATCGACGCTGGATGGTTTCCATTCCTCTCCCACGGCCAACCGGACAACCGGCGCCCACAATTTCGCGGCGGCGACGATATCTGCGTGACTCCTTCCAGTGAGGCCAACCTTCCGTTTATTCTGACACTCTCGTATCTTTTTGAATATGTTGTTAAGCCATCCGCTGCTTGGTGACGAATGGAATGTGACAATCATCAACAGAAGGCACCAACGTACTGGGACGACCATCCTGAAACACGGTTGGAGAAGATTTTATCTTTTGGTAGATTTTTTCAAGATCTGCAAGAAGTAGGAAAACCAAATGCAGATAACTATTATAGGTATCGAAATCAGTCTTTAAACACAAAAGACAAGATGAAAAGGAAACCATTAATCATTTTATTTTAATCTGTAAGAATGAGACTGCATATGGTACACTGTGCCACGTTGTTGGTAGAATTACCAGTTGATACTAGTAAATAAAATAAAACGGCCGTCTCTATTGTTCATATATTAATACTATGAAGTTGATACTAAAGATCATTTACAATAAAATTATGTCACTGTTTCCTATCAAATTTTTCGTCAAGATATTGTCTCCCTACATGTACCATGGTTATTCATTACATCAAAAGAACACGGGTATTAAGAGAGGCTATAATAGCGGTCCCAAACCTCATTTTATAATTGTAAAAATGCTGTAAAAGGGGTGGTAGAAATAAACAAATGTGAAAAATTCTTTTTTAGCTTTAACATTTCTGGTTATTGCGCGGTGCATTTCAGGTAAAATCAAATAATAAAGACGTATATAACAGAACAACCATGTAAAAGACAATAATTTGTGGATTATACAATCCTGAATGATACCGCCTGAGCAGATTTCGTGATAGTCATGTGAGAAAGCTGACCGCGTGACACCGCTGTTAGGGCGTGTCCGTGGGTGTCAGAGGAGTTTTTAAGTCGTGAATGGACATAGCTGTGGCGGAACAGTCAACTCCTCTACACACACACACACACACACAAAAAGAAAAAACTTTCTCTACAGTATTCACAGTATAATACAGTATTTTATCGTATTTCTCGATATCCACGACATCCTTTCTGTTATCGAGTATACGAAGGGGTAAATAAATTTAAAAATTACACTTAGAAGGGCCTTTTTTAATTCTTCCGAGACACTTCTACATTGATACCAAGTAAATATCAAC
Organism: Lingula anatina; assembly: GCF_051362555.1. Taxonomy (NCBI): domain Eukaryota; kingdom Metazoa; phylum Brachiopoda; class Lingulata; order Lingulida; family Lingulidae; genus Lingula; species Lingula anatina. The sequence goes on from NC_141769.1 coordinate 8,242,708, forward strand.
TATACTCACATTTGTGCTGTACCAGTTCGGATAGATAATTGGTTTTGAAGCCGTCAGTGGAATTCGGTAGATGCTGCAGCAGTATTTCACTTGATGCCCGCAAACGTTGCCGCTTGCCTGGTGTGACTCTAAAAGTGGGTGCGGAGTTGACGGCACTGTTTTTAAAGGGGAAGATGTCATTCTATTGGCTAGCGACTGCTGAGTGAGATGTACTAGTATGTAAGCAGTGCAGCATGAAAAGGGTGTTAACTGCTTAGATCATAAGGTTTGGCCGGAAAATACGTTTAGAAATGGACATGTTATTCCATTTTTGGGAGTGTAAAATATTTGAAGTCAATCACGGCGCAATCGGTAGCGTGCAAGGCTGTTAAAAAATCCAATCCAATCATCCACCATGGTAACGAGCCACGAGTAGTCACGAGTTCGAATCCCTGATGAGGCATGTCACCTGTCCCTCGGATACGAGCTGGTCACGTGATCGGGAAGGCGCGAATACGAATGCAGGCACTCGTCGGTCCCGGCAAATTACCTTTTGCATAAAAAGCCGGTATACTTTCGCATAAGTGATCGATTTGGCAACAACTTTTGCTGTTCGTTATCATAGTGTCTGCCTCGTCGATAACACTTCCTTACTCTTCATTTAAAGGTTCTTAAAATGATGATTAGGCGGGGATGGTCATTGATCTCTATCCTTTACCAGCTACGCAACAGATCAAACTTGAATTGAGTCAGTATAGCAAACCCGCCATGGTGCCATGCACGTCATACTGCCCTTTCATCTCAGAGAGCTGTCTTCTCGGTGGCATTATCAACAAAATAATTTATTTTATTTACTTATTTTTTTCGAAAATCACGTCACCGCTATTGCTTTACCCAATGCTACATTTTGTTGTGTTTTTAATGCCATCCCCTCCTCTAGGGCCTTGCTTCTCAAGACTGTTCATATTGTCTTACAGTACCCGGGGCAACTCCACAATGGCCATTAGAAATGGCAAAGACTACTCAAATCCAAAACTGCCAAACTGTGAACCGCTTTAGCTCTCGTCGTGCTCGATAACTTCACAGGTGAAGTCAGACGTAATCTCACTGTAAACCAAAATGAAAATAAAAGCATCAGAAATCATCTGGCTAGTTACGTTCCGAGCAGTCTTATCAATAAAAGCGACCAAACTTGATATTGTTTCGGTAGCTTTCCCGCTTTGGCACCACGTCATACCGCCTGTAAACCGCGTTCAGCAGAAAAAGAAAGTATCCTCTCGGCGGAATTGTCGCCAAATATGTTGTCTTTGTCAAAATTCACATGGTTGCAATTGCTTGAAAGGAAAACGCACCAGCTTCAACACATTTGAACGTTTTTAATGATTCCCTCTTTTCAAGGGCTTGCTAAAACTAAAATCGCCCCCCTGTGCTTTTTAACGTCATAGGCGATACCAAACTAAATCTCAGCTCAAAACAAAGTCATAGTAAAAAAAAAAAAAAAAAGAATCTATCTCGGAACGCTCCGTGTCGGCTTCTCAACCAAGGTCTCGTGTACATCATCTACTTCAACGTTCAATGATAATACGATGTTCGGGGAAAGGCGTTGTTCGGGATGAAATTCATTTTTTACGGCTCACGGGCTATCGATTGTAATTTCGGACATTTACATGTGCATCCCAACTGGCCCTCTTCATGACAAGGCAGAAAGTTTGCATTTGATTTAGGATTTTCTAACGAAGCTGCCGCGGTTCCGTGGTAACTTCGCTGACTGAAACGCAACTAGTAAGACAAATTCCCGTGTTCGAATTCTACAACGAACAGCACAATTTTTTGTTGCTGGAAATCATTTCTAAAAATTTTCTTTGGTTACTATAAGAGGAAACTCGCAACCACGGAGGGTGGGCGGGTCATTCACGGCGCAATCGGTAGCGTGCAAGGCTGTTAAAAAATCCAAAACAATCATCCACCATGGTAACGAGTCACGAGTAGTCACGAGTTCGAATCCCGGATGAGGCATGTCACCTGTCCCTCGGATACGAGCTGGTCACGTGATCGGGAAGGCGCGAATACGAATGCAGGCACTCGTCGGTCCCGGCAAATTACCTTTTGCATAAAAAGCCGGTATACTTTCGCATAAGTGATCGATTTGGCAACAACTTTTGCTGTTCGTTATCATAGTGTCTGCCTCGTCGATAACACTTCCTTACTCTTCATTTAAAGGTTCTTAAAATGATGATTAGGCGGGGATGGTCATTGATCTCTATCCTTTACCAGCTACGCAACAGATCAAACTTGAATTGAGTCAGTATAGCAAACCCGCCATGGTGCCATGCACGTCATACTGCCCTTTCATCTCAGAGAGCTGTCTTCTCGGTGGCATTATCAACAAAATAATTTATTTTATTTACTTATTTTTTTCGAAAATCACGTCACCGCTATTGCTTTACCCAATGCTACACGGGGCAACTCCACAATGGCCATTAGAAATGGCAAAGACTACTCAAATCCAAAACTGCCAAACTGTGAACCGCTTTAGCTCTCGTCGTGCTCGATAACTTCACAGGTGAAGTCAGACGTAATCTCACTGTAAACCAAAATGAAAATAAAAGCATCAGAAATCATCTGGCTAGTTACGTTCCGAGGAGTCTTATCAATAAAAGCGACCAAACTTGATATTGTTTCGGTAGCTTTCCCGCTTTGGCACCACGTCATACCGCCTGTAAACCGCGTTCAGCAGAAAAAGAAAGTATCCTCTCGGCGGAATTGTCGCCAAATATGTTGTCTTTGTCAAAATTCACATGGTTGCAATTGCTTGAAAGGAAAACGCACCAGCTTCAACACATTTGAACGTTTTTAATGATTCCCTCTTTTCAAGGGCTTGCTAAAACTAAAATCGCCCCCCTGTGCTTTTTAACGTCATAGGTGATACCAAACTAAATCTCAGCTCAAAACAAAGTCATAGTAAAAAAAAAAAAAAGAATCTATCTCGGAACGCTCCGTGTCGGCTTCTCAACCAAGGTCTCGTGTACATCATCTACTTCAACGTTCAATGATAATACGATGTTCGGGGAAAGGCGTTGTTCGGGATGAAATTCATTTTTTACGGCTCACGGGCTATCGATTGTAATTTCGGACATTTACATGTGCATCCCAACTGGCCCTCTTCATGACAAGGCAGAAAGTTTGCATTTGATTTAGGATTTTCTAACGAAGCTGCCGCGGTTCCGTGGTAACTTCGCTGACTGAAACGCAACTAGCAAGACAACTTCCCGGGTTCGAATTCTACAACGAACAGCACAATTTTTTGTTGCTGGAAATCATTTCTAAAAATTTTCTTTGGTTACTATAAGAGGAAACTCGTAACCACGGAGGTTGGGCGGGTCAATCACGGCGCAATCGGTAGCGTGCAAGGCTGTTAAGAAATCCAATCCAATCATCCACCATGGTAACGAGTCACGAGTAGTCACGAGTTCGAATCCCGGATGAGGCATGTCACCTGTCCCTCGGATACGAGCTGGTCACGTGATCGGGAAGGCGCGAATACGAATGCAGGCACTCGTCGGTCCCGGCAAATTACCTTTTGCATAAAAAGCCGGTATACTTTCGCATAAGTGATCGATTTGGCAACAACTTTTGCTGTTCGTTATCATAGTGTCTGCCTCGTCGATAACACTTCCTTACTCTTCATTTAAAGGTTCTTAAAATGATGATTAGGCGGGGATGGTCATTGATCTCTATCCTTTACCAGCTACGCAACAGATCAAACTTGAATTGAGTCAGTATAGCAAACCCGCCATGGTGCCATGCACGTCATACTGCCCTTTCATCTCAGAGAGCTGTCTTCTCGGTGGCATTATCAACAAAATAATTTATTTTATTTACTTATTTTTTTCGAAAATCACGTCACCGCTATTGCTTTACCCAATGCTACACGGGGCAACTCCACAATGGCCATTAGAAATGGCAAAGACTACTCAAATCCAAAACTGCCAAACTGTGAACCGCTTTAGCTCTCGTCGTGCTCGATAACTTCACAGGTGAAGTCAGACGTAATCTCACTGTAAACCAAAATGAAAATAAAAGCATCAGAAATCATCTGGCTAGTTACGTTCCGAGGAGTCTTATCAATAAAAGCGACCAAACTTGATATTGTTTCGGTAGCTTTCCCGCTTTGGCACCACGTCATACCGCCTGTAAACCGCGTTCAGCAGAAAAAGAAAGTATCCTCTCGGCGGAATTGTCGCCAAATATGTTGTCTTTGTCAAAATTCACATGGTTGCAATTGCTTGAAAGGAAAACGCACCAGCTTCAACACATTTGAACGTTTTTAATTATTCCCTCTTTTCAAGGGCTTGCTAAAACTAAAATCGCCCCCCTGTGCTTTTTAACGTCATAGGTGATACCAAACTAAATCTCAGCTCAAAACAAAGTCATAGTAAAAAAAAAATGAATCTATCTCGGAACGCTCCGTGTCGGCTTCTCAACCAAGGTCTCGTGTACATCAGCTACTTCAACGTTCAATGATAATACGATGTTCGGGGAAAGGCGTTGTTCGGGATGAAATTCATTTTTTACGGCTCACGGGCTATCGATTGTAATTTCGGACATTTACATGTGCATACCAACTGGCCCTCTTCATGACAAGGCAGAAAGTTTGCATTTGATTTAGGATTTTCTAACGAAGCTGCCGCGGTTCCGTGGTAACTTCGCTGACTGAAACGCAACTAGTAAGACAACTTCCCGGGTTCGAATTCTACAACGAACAGCACAATTTTTGTTGTTTATTGTTTCGGTAGCTTTCCCGCTTTGGCACCACGTCATACCGCCTGTAAACCGCGTTCAGCAGAAAAAGAAAGTATCCTCTCGGCGGAATTGTCGCCAAATATGTTGTCTTTGTCAAAATTCACATGGTTGCAATTGCTTGAAAGGAAAACGCACCAGCTTCAACACATTTGAACGTTTTTAATGATTCCCTCTTTTCAAGGGCTTGCTAAAACTAAAATCGCCCCCCTGTGCTTTTTAACGTCATAGGTGATACCAAACTAAATCTCAGCTCAAAACAAAGTCATAGTAAAAAAAAAAAATGAATCTATCTCGGAACGCTCCGTGTCGGCTTCTCAACCAAGGTCTCGTGTACATCAGCTACTTCAACGTTCAATGATAAAACGATGTTCGGGGAAAGGCGTTGTTCGGGATGAAATTCATTTTTTACGGCTCACGGGCTATCGATTGTAATTTTGGACATTTACATGTGCATCCCAACTGGCCCTCTTCATGACAAGGCAGAAAGTTTTCATTTGATGTGGGAATTTCTAACGAAGCTGCCGCGGTTCCGTGGTAACTTCGCTGACTGAAACGCAGCTAGCAAGACAACTTCCCGGGTTCGAATTCTACAACGAACAGCACAATTTTTTGTTGCTGGAAATCATTTCTAAAAATTTTCTTTGGTTACTATAAGAGGAAACTCGTAACCACGGAGGTTGGGCGGGTCAATCACGGCGCAATCGGTAGCGTGCAAGGCTGTTAAAAAATCCAAACCTATCATCCACCATGGTAACGAGTCACGAGTAGTCACGAGTTCGAATCCCGGATGAGGCATGTCACCTGTCCCTCGGATACGAGCTGGTCACGTGATCGGGAAGGCGCGAATACGAATGCAGGCACTCGTCGGTCCCGGCAAATTACCTTTTGCATAAAAAGCCGGTATACTTTCGCATAAGTGATCGATTTGGCAACAACTTTTGCTGTTCGTTATCATAGTGTCTGCCTCGTCGATAACACTTCCTTACTCTTCATTTAAAGGTTCTTAAAATGATGATTAGGCGGGGATGGTCATTGATCTCTATCCTTTACCAGCTACGCAACAGATCAAACTTGAATTGAGTCAGTATAGCAAACCCGCCATGGTGCCATGCACGTCATACTGCCCTTTCATCTCAGAGAGCTGTCTTCTCGGTGGCATTATCAACAAAATAATTTATTTTATTTACTTATTTTTTTCGAAAATCACGTCACCGCTATTGCTTTACCCAATGCTACATTTTGTTGTGTTTTTAATGCCATCCCCTCCTCTAGGGCCTTGCTTCTCAAGACTGTTCATATTGTCTTACAGTACCCGGGGCAACTCCACAATGGCCATTAGAAATGGCAAAGACTACTCAAATCCAAAACTGCCAAACTGTGAACCGCTTTAGCTCTCGTCGTGCTCGATAACTTCACAGGTGAAGTCAGACGTAATCTCACTGTAAACCAAAATGAAAATAAAAGCATCAGAAATCATCTGGCTAGTTACGTTCCGAGCAGTCTTATCAATAAAAGCGACCAAACTTGATATTGTTTCGGTAGCTTTCCCGCTTTGGCACCACGTCATACCGCCTGTAAACCGCGTTCAGCAGAAAAAGAAAGTATCCTCTCGGCGGAATTGTCGCCAAATATGTTGTCTTTGTCAAAATTCACATGGTTGCAATTGCTTGAAAGGAAAACGCACCAGCTTCAACACATTTGAACGTTTTTAATGATTCCCTCTTTTCAAGGGCTTGCTAAAACTAAAATCGCCCCCCTGTGCTTTTTAACGTCATAGGTGATACCAAACTAAATCTCAGCTCAAAACAAAGTCATAGTAAAAAAAAAATGAATCTATCTCGGAACGCTCCGTGTCGGCTTCTCAACCAAGGTCTCGTGTACATCATCTACTTCAACGTTCAATGATAATACGATGTTCGGGGAAAGGCGTTGTTCGGGATGAAATTCATTTTTTACGGCTCACGGGCCATCGATTGTAATTTCGGACATTTACATGTGCATCCCAACTGGCCCTCTTCATGACAAGGCAGAAAGTTTGCATTTGATTTAGGATTTTCTAACGAAGCTGCCGCGGTTCCGTGGTAACTTCGCTGACTGAAACGCAGCTAGCAAGACAACTTCCCGGGTTCGAATTCTACAACGAACAGCACAATTTTTTGTTGCTGGAAATCATTTCTAAAAATTTTCTTTGGTTACTATAAGAGGAAACTCGTAACCACGGAGGGTGGGCGGGTCATTCACGGCGCAATCGGTAGCGTGCAAGGCTGTTACAATATCCAAACCAATCATCCACCATGGTAACGAGTCACGAGTAGTCACGAGTTCAAATCCCGGATGAGGCATGTCACCTGTCCCTCGGATACGAGCTGGTCACGTGATCGGGAAGGCGCGAATACGAATGCAGGCACTCGTCGGTCCCGGCAAATTACCTTTTGCATAAAAAGCCGGTATACTTTCGCATAAGTGATCGATTTGGCAACAACTTTTGCTGTTCGTTATCATAGTGTCTGCCTCGTCGATAACACTTCCTTACTCTTCATTTAAAGGTTCTTAAAATGATGATTAGGCGGGGATGGTCATTGATCTCTATCCTTTACCAGCTACGCAACAGATCAAACTTGAATTGAGTCAGTATAGCAAACCCGCCATGGTGCCATGCACGTCATACTGCCCTTTCATCTCAGAGAGCTGTCTTCTCGGTGGCATTATCAACAAAATAATTTATTTTATTTACTTATTTTTTTCGAAAATCACGTCACCGCTATTGCTTTACCCAATGCTACACGGGGCAACTCCACAATGGCCATTAGAAATGGCAAAGACTACTCAAATCCAAAACTGCCAAACTGTGAACGGCTTTAGCTCTCGTCGTGCTCGATAACTTCACAGGTGAAGTCAGACGTAATCTCACTGTAAACCAAAATGAAAATAAAAGCATCAGAAATCATCTGGCTTGTTACGTTCCGAGCAGTCTTATCAATAAAAGCGACCAAACTTGATATTGTTTCGGTAGCTTTCCCGCTTTGGCACCACGTCATACCGCCTGTAAACCGCGTTCAGCAGAAAAAGAAAGTATCCTCTCGGCGGAATTGTCGCCAAATATGTTGTCTTTGTCAAAATTCACATGGTTGCAATTGCTTGAAAGGAAAACGCACCAGCTTCAACACATTTGAACGTTTTTAATGATTCCCTCTTTTCAAGGGCTTGCTAAAACTAAAATCGCCCCCATGTGCTTTTTAACGTCATAGGTGATACCAAACTAAATCTCAGCTCAAAACAAAGTCATAGTAAAAAAAAAAAAATGAATCTATCTCGGAACGCTCCGTGTCGGCTTCTCAACCAAGGTCTCGTGTACATCATCTACTTCAACGTTCAATGATAATACGATGTTCGGGGAAAGGCGTTGTTCGGGATGAAATTCATTTTTTACGGCTCACGGGCTATCGATTGTAATTTCGGACATTTACATGTGCATCCCAACTGGCCCTCTTCATGACAAGGCAGAAAGTTTGCATTTGATTTAGGATTTTCTAACGAAGCTGCCGCGGTTCCGTGGTAACTTCGCTGACTGAAACGCAACTAGCAAGACAACTTCCCGGGTTCGAATTCTACAACGAACAGCACAATTTTTTGTTGCTGGAAATCATTTCTAAAAATTTTCTTTGGTTACTATAAGAGGAAACTCGTAACCACGGAGGTCAATCACGGCGCAATCGGTAGCGTGCAAGTCTGTTTAAAAATCCAAACCAATCATCCACCATGGTAACGAGTCACGAGTAGTCACGAGTTCGAATCCCGGATGAGGCATGTCACCTGTCCCTCGGATACGAGCTGGTCACGTGATCGGGAAGGCGCGAATACGAATGCAGGCACTCGTCGGTCTCGGCAAATTACCTTTTGCATAAAAAGCCGGTATACTTTCGCATAAGTGATCGATTTGGCAACAACTTTTGCTGTTCGTTATCATAGTGTCTGCCTCGTCGATAACACTTCCTTACTCTTCATCTAATTGGGAATAATCTATCTCTCTCTCTCTCTCATTTTTGTTGATCGAGGCTGGGTGTTCAAAATGTGTATATTGCTATATAATTTGGTTATTATTGCACATTTTCACTGTTAAAGATCGTCTTTCTATATGCTAGTACTTGGACATAATGAACGAAATTTAGCTGGCTTGTTTCATGTATGTACCTGTAGTACTTGCATATTCCAAACTTCATGTACACTGTAGGGGGCCTATACTGAGTTTTGTATCTAAGTCTATACCAATCTTCTTTTTGTGTTCTTTTCAGTTCCTGTCATCAAATGTCCCATCTGCTTACATATGAATCACGTATTCGGGGATCTTGATCTGACCCGGACCGCAGACGCTGTATTACATCAGTATTTATCCTATAATTCCCGTTGTGATGAGGGAGACGTACATGTTTTTACCACAGACTGTAGGGGATCCTGCTTTACGGCGCAGACAGCGGTGAATATTACTGCAGTACGTATATAAAGTCGAGAATATATACAAAAAACATCATTATCATCAAGTGCTTGAGATCGTTTTCTGCATTCGCGCCTGTGTTTGTGTGTGTGTCTACTGCATGTTGTATGCGCGTGCGCATGTGTGCATACGTGCGGGAGTGTGTTCATTCAATTCAGCATGTACTGTATCCTGATCGCCCTGCTGTTCGTAATGTTGGCGTCACTAAAGTAATTGCTTATCATATACATGTGTTTATACACTGTCATTACACTTCAAGGACTTCAAGGACTATCACTTTATCACGAGTTACTTTCTTACATTCTACATTTTTAGAACTTTTTTATGCCAGTAGGTAATACAGTCCTCATAAACAAAATAGCCGCAGATTTATGTTTGCAAAGTAATTCATACTCTGAAACTAAATAAATACTATTCAGACGAATATTAGTATAGCCCTCTATAACACAGCGGGTTAATAAATTATAATCGAGAACAGTTAATTTGTAACAAAAAGTTTGTTAAGGAAATGTTGTTTCTGGAAAGTTTTCGCACCATTGAATTAGTTTTTTTTTTTTAAATACAAATTATTGCTAAGACACGGGAATTAATTACGTTTTATATTGAAATGATTCTGTTATTCGCTGTTACTTAATAATTGGTTAAAGGAATAATAACTCTTCGTTTCGGCCAAAAAATGAATTTTCCTGGAGTAAACAACAATTTCCCCATACTTACCAATGGTTAATGAATCCATTTTTACATTCAAAGTTAGTCCCTGTTTTTTTCTAAAAAGTTTGGTTTTTTGTTAAAATCTCTTAAGAGATTTTAACAGAGTATAGCCATCAATGGAGGCCACGTGGTCTAAAGACAAGCTCAGTTATCAGAATAATAGCTATAACTGCCGTTTTTGTGGTAAAACAGAATATATTATATTTCTATGAGTTATTCACAATGTTTTTATTGTGAAATATAGATCTCATACGAAGAGTTATTATCCCTTTAAGTGTTCTTTTGCCGCACGGCGGTTTACATGTATAGGGAATGTCTCTGTGTAATTTCCCTGAAGAAGTCTGACGTTCAGCAGAAGAAATATTGACAGATAAATCACAGTCAATCTTTTATATAGCTATTGACAAATGAAACTTTTTGTTTTTAAAAAAATTAGAATACTCGCAATCGGTTCGTGCCTTTTATACTCAGTTTGTGGTGTCTACAGGTCACACATCACCCCTGTCTTTTTTCAAATTCACATTTTGACGCGATCCATAAAAAAGGCAGTTTTGCACCTATAGTCCTGAAAACGTATTTACCGTTCTGCAGCTCACGGGACCTTTTGTAAATGAACACTGATATCAGAAAAAAATAACTGTTTCAAAACGCATCACACAAATGCATTTCTATAATCTACTGTACCTACTGCATATTTTAATATGTATTTAAATACGGGAGCAATGCTCTCTCGATTATCTCCGACACATAATTCATGTGCCGAAAGGAAAGGTGTAGGGACTTACCTACCATACGAAATTTTAAAATGCGGTGCTCGCAACAAGTATTTTTAGGACCGCACCAATCACATATCTGCGGCCCCAGGTCACAAACGGCAGTTTTGTTTTTGAGGTCTGTAATATACTGACATAGAACTCCAGACACTGTTTTTGAAGCATTATCCTCTTTATGTTTTACATTTTAAATTGTGCGAATAAGAAATGCTCGAAATAAGACTGATAAATGCTATTTCTTGATACTTCAGTATTTGAGAGGCACTATTTTGAGTTTCACCTTCTTTCAACGGCAATGCACCGGTCTTCGAACAGAAGATAATTGCCTGTCCGGTCGAGACATTGATCACTTCGCTCTGTCTGAACTCCAATTTCCACTCTACACGGGAGCAAGATCGAATTTCTTTTGGGAAATGAACGGGTCTGTTTGCACTTACACGTACATGCACCGGTATAGCACAGGGTATAGCACCGCTGAGAGAATTCCCAAGCAGCAGACGACTCCAGGTGGCACCACTGGCACAACGTCATCCATTACTAGGCGTTGTTCAGCCTTAATGTGTCTTTAGTCTTGTATATACTCGTCACCGATTAAATTTGTGTGGTGCATGTGCCGGACGTGTTTGTGAATGATGTTCAAAATGTATTGGCGAAGCAATCACACATACATTTGAAAAAATAACTCTTATTCATAGGGAGGACACGGTATATATTTTCAAACATACTATGATCTTCATGTACCAGTGCTTGACATATATAAAATGTTGAGAAAGGAACAAACTTTAAAAAGAGCGCACTGCGAACATTGTTGTTTACATCATTATATGTACGTGTAGAACTCAGTCTTTTAATCTGTATCTAAGACCCAATAAACTGTTTAGTGGGCTCTTGTCTGAATTAAAAGGAAAAGAATGTACGTTTGCAGTAAATTATAAGATTACTTTTCATATCCATTAATCAATCGATCAAAACATCTGAAAAGACATTTTAGTGTGAAGGTGTTGTAAAACATTGGCAACTTCAAAAACATAAAATCGTCGAAAGTATTAGCGCGTCTTAATCACTAATTTTTTTAATGTGTTTCTGCCAAAAAGGATTCTTAGCATATGATGCAGTATATAGGGTTAATGGCATATTGAAAGGTGTGGAACATTTCAATTGGTTTCCATCACAATTTGGCTGTCTATAATTTTGAACCAACATAAAGAAACAGATTTCGAGAGTCATTTGGGGAGTTCTCACTTGGGTGGACCACCTGGTCCATTTTCAAGTACACACTGACCAATGATTTTTGGGCAGTTACGTTCCCGATTTCCCCAACGGCCCTTGAAGTTAAGAAAGCTGAATTCCCCAGTAAACTGTCCTTTGGCGGCCATCTTGACAACTTTAAGATTATTTGCAATGTGCCATGCTGTTCCAGCACTACAGTGATCTTTCAACTTGTCTCCGTTAAAGAGTTTCTTGTAGACGTGTTCCCCTGTATTTGGCCAGATACCATGGGATCCCTTGGCTGCGTAGACTTGGGCGTGTGTGCAGTCAGTCGTATAAACGGCCCGATTCCCTCTTCTGAATTCATTACCATTCCACAGAAACTCTCCACCATATTGGTTAGTGATCTCAGAATCGTGGATTGACAAATATATGGAGTAGATTTTGTTATTATTGAACTTTATCTTCACGTGTTCCCAGTCTCCAACGTGATTACCAAAAGTGGAGTACCCCCCTGCGCATCCGTTAAGTCGAGGACATAGGCAATGGCCCCACGCCTTGACGCACGGGCATACGTTATCAAAATATAACCCCACACACGCCCGTTTTCCTCTGTTGTATGGGAAGAAGAACCAATAGGTGATTTCAACAACGTTACCCTTGTCCTCGTATATAGCGTATGCTGGGGCACTTGCAGGATCCTGTCCCTTAAAGACGACAGGTTCTCTGCACGAGGGACAAGATAAATGCGTCTTAGTTTCCAGGTAACAGTTGCTGTTACAGGTGGGCAGTGTGCTCGGAGTGACGGAAGTCGGACTGCCGCCGCGTAAGTTAACGTGTTGGAGGAAATAGTCGACGCTGGATGGTTTCCATTCCTCTCCCACGGCCAACCGGACCACCGGCGCCCACAGTTTCGCGGCGGCGACGATATCAGCATGACTCCTTCCATTGAGGCCAGTGGCCTGCTTATTCTTACACTGATTTAACAGTTTACCTATGTTCAAATCAATCAATTTTTTGAAATTAAATCCGAAGTTGCCGAGCCACCCGTTGCTTGGCGACGAATGAAGCATGACAATCACCAACAGAAGACACCAACGCCCTGCAGCGACCATCTTGAAATAAAAAGTTGAAGCAAAATTTATCTATTTTTCTGCATATTATTATTATTTATGTTATGATCTGCAATATATATAAACATAGGCAGTTGATATTTATTTGAAGGACAACATTTGAAGGACAGCATTTAGGCTGTCCCCGATGAACGTATGAATGCCATAATTTGATGTTCAATGTCACTCGTGACGAAAATATGTCACTATTGCCAATGTATCTACAGTTATTTACATGAGTTGCAAATCAATGGGGCGAATGATAATTTTCTAGCTTGGTGCACACTGTACGACAAGCCGGACGTCCCGCATTGCAAATTGATGAATATCAATTTAATTTACAAAAATGCTTCTTCAAGTTGCTTTTCGTTTCATCCATCGACACTAATAAATTAAATTCACGTATAATAACAATCCATCAGCAGCTATTGTTAATCAACGCATGTAAACTGCCCCAAGAATTACGGCGTCATTTTATTCATTGTCTCCCTGCATACATGCATAAAATATAAACATTAACTTCTCTGAATGAACGTGGGTTTTAAATTGGATTGGTTTAAATGGCGGTGTGAAACATCTATAATTATACCCGCACAAGTTGAAAATTTGGGGATTGATAGACCTATCACCAGGGATGAGCAAGGGCACTTGGGATTTTCAGTGTTCTTGGGGGTTGGCTGTCCTGGAAGTGGATGACTCTTAATTCTTTTTACATTGTAATTTCTGCCATTTATTCCTATACCATTAGAGTGAGGAAGCTGAAACTCTTAGCTTTGATGAACACATTATCAGGGAATGTACATTGGTCTGTTGAAAACGTAATGTAACTGTTGGTCGGGCTTCCCTGAGAGGTGATTGGTTCTTATGATCACATTGTAATTTTGGTATTTTTCCCAACACTGAAGAGAAAGGAAGTTGAAGCGGTGGGTATTGGTAGTCTTATAATCAAGGGAGTGCAGAGGCACTAAGGAATTTTAGTGAGCCGCTGGGTTGGTATTTTTTTTAAATTAGGCATTTTTTCATCAATGCTTTTAAAGCTGTTATTATGAAGACTATCTGCAAAAATTATACATATGTATTGTCACAGATATATTGGGAATGGTGTCCTTGAGGAAACTACTTCTTACAATGTCGACACTCCTAAAACGCAGAAAATAACAATTGGACTTACGTTTCTGTTGTGCAACTTTGGTAGACGATTGGCCTCAAAATGATTGCTTGTCGATGTCCGTGAAAATCGGACGCTGTCGCAGCAATAATATATTTTTAGCCTGCGAATGTCGGCCCTCGCCTCCCGTGGCTCGTGAAGTAGGTGCGAGGATGACAGCAGTGCTTTTTATAGCGAAGACTCCTACCAATTAGCATGTGTGTGGGGTGCGGTCATCCCAAACCTCTTACAATAGGCGTCACGATGTAAGGCGTGCATTTTAATAACAGTTTGAGGGATCAGAAACAATGTAAATTTGATAAAAAATGATAATATTCCGGTGTCTTTTATGTTTATCCTTCATGACTTAACCTGTTATTATCCAAGCCTTTAATACGAACGTTATGATATCTCTTAAAAAGTTGACTTAAGTCAAATGAATGTTTTTTCTTAAAGTCAGTTTTCATTTCAAACACTGTGATGCATTGGAACAGGATAGTAACTGCATGAACCTTGTGACGGACAATTTAAAAAGAATTGAGCATTGCAATTGAAGGATTTGAATAATTCCATTGGAGAGTGGAATAACAGCAGTGTTAGTTTCACATTGCTATCCGTACCAGCTTGATCGGTCATGATCCATTAAGTATCTCAGAAAAAGAGGATCATACCTTAGCGTCTGTCCCGCCTACTAAAAGCTGTAAGGGGGTAACTAACTATGGTGCCCGCTCGGCTGACTGCAATTTAGCGTGAACCCCCAGGGAGTTAAGTTGATCTAAATCTAAATCTCTGGATCGATCTAAATCTCTGGGAATGCACCCTTAGTTAACAGACCTGGAGTCATCGCTGGTCAGACACGGACAGATGAATATTTATTTCCCGTCCTCGTGGGCGACCTCAACATTATCATATGTCAATGTGATAGGCACACTGTTATATTTTATGGTAGGGGAGGAATACATTCTGGACCACAGGCTCTTTTGTTTTTTACAGAATCAGCTACAGCTCAAATCCCACACAGGTCATTCGACAGTTTTAACTGCTAGAAGACCTCTGGTAGAGAGTACTAGAAATATAATTTCTCCCGTATATTCTAACTTGCAGAGTGAAATCGTGATAATTAATCCTTTGTAATTAATTGATTGTTTGTTATTAATTTTTGTAGCTAAAGAAAACAAAGAAATTAATCAGTCATGTTTGGCGGTTTAATTTATTGTTATATTGAGCGGGATAAACGAACGAAATAACAACATCCAAAAGCTTTGTGCCCCTTAACGAAATACTTAAATTATGATCTATGCTAATTTATTTTAAACCAAACTATATCTGGAAGCCTTTCTCCCCAAACAAACTGTACCCTCTACCAGGGCGATAGATTGATTTTTCACAAGATATTCACAGGTATGTCTTTAGATAAATAGACAGTCATTCAATTCTCTGGCTTTTTGAAATTTGCCTATAATATCTGCCACCTAGATAGAGGGTAGACAAAGTGATGATGGATTTATTGAAATGGGTTACTATTCTAATAGGGCTTATTAACACCACAAAACCACACTGGCATACTTTGACATTCCTCCCAGGCACACATAATAACCACTATAAAATCAGAACACTGAGGTGGGTGGGAGGACAGGCCTACTTCCCATACAGCGCAACACTGAATTACTGCGGAGTTTTGCAAGGGCGTGTGTTTGTGAGTGTCTATGTTTGCCTGTGCTTACAAGCATGTGAGTTTTTTTAGTTTTAAAAGCAACGTCGTTTATAGTATCGTTACATACGGGTAAACGGTTGTGCGCATGCGTGTGTGTGTACTCGAAAATATGACTTTTCTAAAATAACAGTCACGGAAATATTAAAACAGGTTTCTCAAATGAACAAGTCCATCAAGTCTATAAATATAAAGTGTATATATTTTGTGTCCAACTTTGACCAAGAGTCCACATTCTAAAATGACCGTGAGTGTACAGGAAACTAAATTTAGATAGGCTTGCCTTTGCATTTGGATAATTGACCAAAAAATAAGTAAATAAATAAAGTTAATTCATTCGGAAATTGTCTGTAAGTCAACAACAACTTGATAAATTTGACTCTTAATGTTTTAAGAATTGCTGTACTTTTTCTGGATTGTTGTATTTCTTTTTGTTTAGCAGTGCACATGTTTAAATAAACCACTTAACTGGTATTAGGTTTTCTTAATTTTCCTTAATGATTTTAGAACCTTTTGTTGTATTATTTCAGATGTAGGCTTGATCTTTACACAAAAATCTAAATTTTACTGTAAACTTATCGTAATCCAGTGAGAAAATCAACTTAAAATTGTTCTAAATCATCTTAACATAGCACAAATGTTGGTTCAAACATTACCACCCGTGAATTGATGGGCTCCGCCATTGCTTATAGCATCATAAAATGCGCCAAGTAGAAAGGGAAATAAAGAAAAGCCTCAATAAACAATTCTAGAAAAGGCCATTGTGTTAACAAATCTTTAGAGAGTAGTATTGATTTTAAATAAGTTCAGGACTTTGTATCAAAAGTAAAGACTAGAGCTGAAGGCTAAATGCTATATAAATTATTTACTACCCTTTAAAACTAAAACCCTAGAATTGCTTGGTAAAGGTTTCAAAAGATTTTGAGCCGAATGGAAACTATGAAAGACGCCGATTCTGTTTTGTCACCCTCTTGAAATGGTTAGATTGAAGAAAATTGATCTGTCGGTATTTAATGGGAAAATGTGGAAGGGGGAGGAATACATTTTCTCCTTATAGAAACTCCTATGTCCTGTTTTGGAATGATTCATAAAACCTCAAAACCACAAGTGCACGATTTAACCTGGTCATCTTATTATTTTGGCATGCCATGACAATTCTTGAGATAATGTACTGGTATCTGTAACTCTTAAACAACTAGCAGACATCTGAAGTGGATATCTATAGAAAATCAAGCTCTTTCTCCCTAAACCTCTCCGCACCCCTCTCTTTCTCTCTACTCCCCTAGTGTCACCCCTCATGCAGTGGGTAAAGTGATACAGAAAATCTTGTCTTAAACCAATGTATTTTATTTAACTTCCTAAAGGATTTATTTACACAATTGTACTGATTACTCAACAAACGAATAAATTAACGATAGTTAACGATGCTGTTTTCTTTTTGAGTTGAAAGCACATTAAAGATTTAGTCACTACTTTGTCCAAGGAATACTTAATACTATTCTCCTGACATTGGCCATCGTCTATTTATAAGAATTCACATCACGGCTAATTTTTAAATGCAGGAAAAATAATGATAACTTTTCTTTGGCGCAGCATTTTCCCGAGTACACGACCCTGATGACACATTGACGCTCCATTTGGATTTAAAATACAATGGGGGCGACATTTGATAGAGGTCGCGGCAGTCTAGAAGAAGGACTTCATCGGAGATACCCGGTACTACAAAGCGACAGACTGCGTCATTTCGTATTGAAACCACAGGCTGTATAACTTTTGGCCATGCGTCGTATTTTAGTAATGAGTAAAATTCCATTGACCTGTTTTAAACAGCTTTACGAGCAATTGGAACTAAAAGAGGGTCACCTTGGGTATTTTCGTTCCCGTGAAAGATGCATGACATGCTCATATTTTGGCCTGATCCGTGAATAGCCCCATTCCCGTGACTCATTAACGAATGCGGATTTTTTATTCTTCGTCCTTCATAAAATGAATACATTATACTCGTTAATCCGCGATTGTCAACTTTCACCTATTTCTTGTATTTTCAACGAGATAGTTTTATATACTGTGGATTAAGAATAGATGATTTTATTTCCAATGAACTGTGACCACTACCCCCCCCCCCCAAACACACACAAACACAATTGGTCCCTCTTTAAAGTCTGTTACATCGGGTTTACATAATATATAATAAGTTAAATGAAAGCTGTTTTCATTAAGTTGATATCATAGAGTTGCATCATAAATGCCTGAAGTGTATGTGTGGGCGCACTCGCGCGTGAGCGTGTGTGGCGAACAAAGACTTGGCTGAAAGAAATTTCATCACAAGTAACTACACGTTTGATTCGTGGGCAAAAGAAAAACAAACAACAGTTATTCTTCTTACAATCTGAAACACGCCAATTGTACGTATTAAACGATCTTCATCTGAGACAGGGACACTCGGATTACACTGACAAGTGTGTCGACGTGGGATGAACGAATTGTGATTCTACTTCACCTGGATTAGTTCTTTGACATTACGTTTTATGATAAAAAGGCCAGTTAATGTCCCTACTTATCCTCAATCCCCAGAGCTATCCACAGACCTTGACGTGTATAAGTGAAAGAGAAAAAATGTATTTTTTCCTGAAAATGAAACAAATGAATATGACAACTTAAGTTTATGTTTTTGTCCTCTCTCTCTCTCGTTACAGAACGTGTGTGAGTGAGCGTTCATGAAAGACTTCTTCATGCAGACTTGTGTGTGCGTTTGGTGTGAAAGCAAATCGGTGATAGGGGGGTTTACAAGTATATGTACATCCGTTTTTAACCCGGGAAGACGTTTTACAATCCTTGAGATTGTTGAAAACGATAAAAATGGGCGATTTACAACATTTTAAACAATGGACATGATTCCATGAAAGTTTTGATCCAGTGAAGGGACTATGAATAAAATATTGATCTATAGTCAATTGAAATCACTCTCCACCTTTACAATCTGGTCTAATTGCTCTATAATCTAAGTGGTCACTGGTCTGCCTGCCATTATGCCCATTACTATGTTTAAAGAGGTCCCTTACAACTTGCCCACGTATCAGCACTCAATCCTAAGGACATTCCTTTTTGGTAATGTTTTTTCTTTCTCTAACTTAAGCCTGGGCGGGAAAAAAACATTCCCTGACTTTCTTTCTATTAAAGTAATGCTTTGTATTGGGACGTGGATAATTTGATAACTCTGTTTATTATTCTCATATTAAATGAATTTCATGGGACAGGTTAAGGTTTTCAGTGATAAGGGAGATGGGATCGTATTCGTTTGCGTAATCTTGATCAAGGGCAAGTCGTCTATTTACTTTCCAGGAAGACTGTGATTCACCCACCTCTCTGTCTCTGTTTATTTTGAAAATAATTTATCCACGTGTACCCGGTGGGGCTGTGGACCAAGTTAAATCTTCGGCCCCACTGATATGACTGCAACAGTCGGCCACCATTGTCCAAGGTATACTGAAAAGATTGACATTTGGTCACTTTCACTTAACGCGGACGTTTCAGTTGTTGTTTTTGGTGCGCCGGTATACAAAGAAGCCAAAACTTAACAAAATATTGAATTAAATCATTTTACAATAAAATCATTTCAGTGTATATACATGCACATGCGTATTTTCCGATCTTTTCATACCTATGCTCCAATATTTGTTTACTTGATACGTATAGAAAAAATCATGAAAATAATTTCCAGTAACATTTCTACCCCGACCGGTTTATTTAAGAAGCAAACTCCCATTTACTACTTCAAATGAGGGGGGTGTGTTTTAACTGAGCGCACCCCTCTTGGATCATTCACCGCTGCTTGCCGAAGCACTATAAAGAGAGCTGTGAAAATATATGTAACTGCTCGGTTTAGCTACGTAGAGTGTATAGGACCTGCAGCTATTTACTGAATTCAAGATGCAGCTGGTGGGACTGTTTGCATTTGGTTTGTTCTTAATTGGATATGAAGAAGGTTAGTTTATCGGTTTACTTCTTTTAACAGTAAATAGTCGAAGAACCCATTAAAAATAATTTTTATCTGTGAAAAATGTTTAAGTGCTAACATCTTTTTGCGTTCTCAGACAAAAAAATTACCAACATAAAACTTCAAACTTTCAAGCTACCAAATTTCCTGTCTGCATTAATGCAACAATGTGGTTGGAGCAAATTTACATTAGGATTCTCGTTTGGTTAAAATATATTTCTTAAACAGTTTCAGCGGCTGTGAATGTAAATTCAGTGGCTTTTGCAATTAATAACAAACTATCCAGTCTCCTGGCTCCCAGGTTCAAGTCATTGTCTCCGTTCAGTAAATCCGCTTCGAAGGTTAAGCCCAAGATTGACTTTGTGATGTTGTTAGACAGCAGTGGAAGTGTGAAGAAGAGTTACTTTGAAGACGAGAAACAAGCAGCGCAGGTAATGAATTCAGCAAAAAAAAAAAAAAAATAAATAAATAAAAAAAAAATAATAATAATAATGATGATGATGAAAAATAGATAAATAAATAAATAACCGGTATTTTAATCTAAAGTGAAATCACTTCTCTTAATTTCATTTCAAATAGTAAATTCACAACCTGTGCTTCAATGTTCACATTAATAGAAAGTAAATTAATGATGCTTTGCCGTGTAGATATATGGCGAAATATCACATTGATATGTATACACATAATTATGGCAGTGTATACATATAAGGCATATAAGGCAGTGTCAAAGACAAACATTTCAAATGCTATTCATTTTTATTTCTATATAGATATTGCTTATATAGTGTAATACAATTTAGTCTTATATGTAGAAGAGTTCATAAGCTTGGGTTTTGAACCCGCTTTTCATTTTTTCAGACACTTGTGGATTTCGTCCACAACAAAGCACCTATTGGACATCGTAAATCACGAGTGGCCCTGATAGAGTACTCCGTGTCAGCTCACTTTGAATTTAGATTACATACTTACAGCTCGCCCTCAGCGATAAAGAGGAGGATTCGACAAGTGAAATTCGACAATGGTACAACTGTTAAGATTTATAATATATTTTGGCTTTATTTCTATTTTTAATGGCTTAAAGGTATTCCAAAGAGAAAAAGTGCCTTCTTTGACAACTTAGATTAATTTGAGATTTAACTTACAGGTTGTTTTGATCCTTTTTTACTTTTAAAATGGTATGACTGTAATTTAGTTAAGATACGACGTAACATGCAAATTTGTTGTATTATTTCATTTGCTCATTTGTTTATTTATGCATTTAGTTAGATATTTCGATATCTGTGGAGTTCTACCCATTTGTGTTTTTTTTTTTTGGTTCGTTTTTGTTTGTTCATTTGTTTAAAACCTGACATCTATCCATTATGAAAGAATGGTATTTTCTGGTGTATATATACATGTATCTAGATACATATATGAAATACTTGTTTTAGACTATAAAAACACTGTATATATCATTATTATTTTTGTCTTCTGTTCCAGATCTGAATTAAATCCATTCTTATAATACTTCTTAAACTTACAATAATTTTTAATGATATTTTACATGTTTTTAAGGTAGACGAACGGCAACTGGACCTGCCCTGTCTAAAGCAAAGACAGAATTACAAGTTAACGGCTGTTCTGGCAACGTGAAATTGGTATGGCTGTTTACCGACGGTTATTCCAATTCTGGCGGGAACCCCAAGATACCGGCTGATCAACTTCGAGCGATGGGTAGGTGTAAGCCTTGACTTTCATTTCATTAATTCATTATACTGTAAAATGCGCTACGTTGTACAAATAAACTGCTCAAACTTCTTAATACACATATTCTCTTGCCGCAACTAAAAGCTTTAAAAAGGAATATCAATTCTGAGAAGTACGAAAAAATATATGCATAATCTGGAAAAGGTATTATTGAATTGTAATTTAGATGGATGAAAAGGGCCTTTAGGGAAAAATGGCTATAGTCATTTGATTTTACTTTTTGCATTTTATTCTGTGTATATCTAATGATTTTATATTTTTCTATTTCTCTTTATTTTGATGCAGGTGCCACTGTGTGTGTGATGGGCGTAGGTTCGTCCGTAAAATGGTCCGAGGTGAACCAAATTGCAAATCGCGACTGCATATTTAGAGCGGATTCGTTTGCCGAGACTCGCACCATTATGAGAAAGGCGTACAGCTTGAGTCTGGGTACCAGAACACCGAGACTGCCCGGCAATTTCTTCAGCGGACTTGTTATTTAGGTCTGATCACGATTTGAATGATACTGATATATCTTTTCTTTGACACATGTATCCTATAAATATAAGCCGCTTACCTGTTTTAATGTAGAAGCAGTAATTGGTTATGACATAGCTTAAAGGACTTTCAGTTCCATGATCAACTAATTAGACTGACACTGACTCCCGGGCAACATTCGATTTTACGCAGAAATAGTTACCTGTTCCACATGATGTCCATGGCACTGTCACTTGCAAACTATTCTTGCCTATTTTAAACGGAGACTAAACGAACGGGACCCGTAACCTGAATCCGTTTGCCAACAAATGTTTCTTGTGATAAAAATGGTAGCCCTCTAGGAACCGTAGCCCGTTCCCCCTTACATTGCACGGGTGACATTCGTCCCATTTACTAACACAAATACTCTGAGTAACCCTAACCCTAAACATATAGGCCCCCGCACTTCCATTCCTTGGACTACCATTCCTGTCACACCGCCACATATAACTAGTTGCTTTCAAGCTAAGGCCCATTAAATTAAACTTAGATGATCTTTCCTAGTTCCGATGCAGAAATTAAAAAATTCTCAGCTCTCGGATGACCACATTGCCATCTTGCTGTAAGCCGAAAGATTGTTGGTTATCATGTGCCCTTTTATCAATTCATCACTTTTTGTTGCATAGTAATTGCTGCCATAGGATCTCCCCAATGGCCTTGCTATATTTATGAATAACGCTTTCCAAATCTGACAGTGTCTTTGTATTGTTCAAATCGTACGAAATTAAATCATGTGAATGAAAATTGTCTTTCAGATGTTTTGTTTAATCTGATTCATTTACAGTGGATTTAAACCACATTGTTATGTGATCAACAATTGATGATTTTAACACCCTTGACTTCATGACATGATAATCGCAGTAGATATAATCTATGTTTCTTAGAAAATGTAAACCTCTCCCGTTGAAGATTTTGTCCTTAATCAGAATCTTTGTAAATCAGATGGGAATGTCTGAGACCATGTAAGGACGAAGAAAGTTGCCTATTTTTATAAATAAATTCTTCAGCCGCCATATACGCAAGAAACAATGCAATTTTCTCTGCTTGTGATCTGCGATAAAAGACAGATCCCAATATCTTTACCTCCCCCCCCCCCCGCGCCATGCCTTCTTCTTTGGAAAATATGTCTTTAAAATTTCAAAATTAGCATTTTCCAGTAATGAAGATATGAAAAATGTTTTGTGGTCTGGATTCCGTTCTTTTATCGATTAAGAAGGGAAATGAAGAAGCTGCAATTTTTTTTCGGAAAAGAGAATACTCATAATTTATCTAGTTCGGCATTGATTGTAGTATTGGCTTTGGTCTTCGCGATCGCAGCATCTACTAGTATTTACCGCGGCTGCATGCTAAGCACTGTTTTATATCACCAACAATAATAGCAAAAAAAACCTCAATTAAATGGAGATCTAAGAAATAAAATTAATTAAAATCTTCCTTCCTTTCATGGATGGTTTCACTGGCAATTTATTAAAAAATATGCATAGAATAAGACGGTGAATTATACTTTCGTTTGAAAATGTAAGAAAGGCCTTGACCTTGACACTAAGAGTATGTGATTAACTTAAACTTGAGCATACGTTTATCTACGTGACATCTTTTCTTGAGAAATTCAATGATTATGAGTATAAACAAAGTGATCAAATTCAAGCATTTCAAATTTCAATTACAGAAAAGCAGAATTCAATAATAAATAATTGCGATGCAAACCATGTGCTTAAAATTATAACGTAACAGTTGGCCTAAAGATAAGATGTAAAAGACCTTTACCACATACATGTAAATGCATATTCGGACATGGTTTTCAGATGTTCAGGAAAATCAGTGACCACTTAGAAGAAGTCACCGATGCGAAGAAACATATTGTATCCTTGCCTTAGCTCAAAGTTTTCAAAATTCACATTACACGTGTGCCTCATAATTTAGGTTGGATTATCCTATATCTATGTCTGATAATACAAAAAGTTACTACAATCAGAATTTTGTTCTAGGCAATTGTGCTAGCTGTGCTGTTATTCGACTGCTTTAAATAATTCCATTTAATTTTTTTATTTTCAATTTTTGCATGAAAAATTACAAACCATGATAAAGAAGTATGTGGTAACAGTATTTTAGACTGATAAAAAAGTGTATAGCATTATGGCAATTCACTGATGATTTAAAAAAAATTGAGACACTTATCAGTAATGCATGCAAACATAAAAAAGTACCTGACAATGTAAGGTCTTAACAAAGTTATATGTCAGCACTATTATTCCATAGTCTGAAATGGGTTTAAAAAGAAAACACGGATGCGATCCCCAGCTAATATCCCGGTAAAATTTTAATGGACTTAAGTTCGTGATGAGAGAGTAAAAAATCATAAGGTTCTTTTGTCAGAGTCTTGTAAAAGGGTTCAATTTGTCAATTTCTTAAAGTAAAGCACAAAGAACAGAAACTGAAAAAATGAGGAAGGATATGGAGAAGGGGGGATGAAAATTAGAGGGATTTGAAGATACGAGACTATGGGAGACAGCCGTGTATTATAGAAGATGGAGCGGTAGATTGTGGATTTATAAAACAGCTTTAAAGAAATAATCCTGGGTTTTGGATACGTTCTAGCAGCACTCACACAACAACAAACCAAAAACATTTACTGAAAATATCAAACTGACGTGATCAGCTGTATTTATTGTTATTCGTTATCAATATTTGATTTACATAAATAAAAAATACATGCTACTTTAAATCTATTTTTGTAATGAGAGTCGCTCATCTGAAAGGGAGTGTTTCATGTACAAAAAAGTAGACCAGCAATTTTTTTTCATCTTAAACATCGAATGACGTCACTGAACCGATTACATGTATATGGCCATCATAAAACTGACAACCTCACATTTTCTGGAATGGACGTACCAGAGAGCTGTGGTAATCGTTGACTAACTTCTTCTCGTCGGCATGTTCTCTTAATTCCCTTTAGTAATACACCCGCTATAATTTTAAGGAAACTTTCATGACAATTTAAATTAACAGTGGCTTCGTGAGCCGTTACGCGCTCCCTTCTGTGATGAACGCCAAACCTTAAAGTCGTATCGCCAAGGGTGACTTTTAAGTCACCTATCCATTTCAAGATAAGTAATAGACATAGATCTAACTGTATCATATGTCAAGAATAAGAATATCCATAACAAAGCAAAATTAAAATTTAAGGCCACTGAAAAAGTTTTTGCTCAAACGCGGTGGCTGAGCCCCCAAACTCATCGAGTATGCTTTTCTCAAAATGGTGCGAGCTTGCAAAAATGAATCGGCTCTAAACTTGCAGTCGTGATTAGCAATTTGGTTTATTTCTGCCCAGTTGATAGACGATCCTACGCCCAGCACACACACTGTAGTACCTGCAATGAAACAAATGGAACATTAGACTGTTATTTACTTCTATTTCTACATAACAAATAAATATATATTGTTCAATATGTTGGATTTATACATTTTACAGCAGAATTGCAATTTAAGGGATAACGTTGAATATAAGTAAGATGCTTGCTTGAAAAAGCACTTTGTGCAAAGTGAGAATGATATTGCATTTCACTGAAAATATTGGGTTAAAAAAGTTTTGTTTGGTCTTACCCATGGCTCTCAGTTGATCAGCCGGTATTTTGGGGTTCCCACCATAATTGGAATAGCCATCAGTAAACAGCCATACCAATTTTACATTGTCAGGGCGGCTATTTGCTTGTAGTTCCTTTTTAGCTTTATATAGAGCAGGCCCAGTTGCTGTGCGCCAACCTTAAAATACATTTAAATATTGCATGTAGAATTTTTAACACACGTGTATTTAAAGTTGTCACAGAAAACCAGATGTACCATGAAAATCTGACTCTCCCCAAAATATGACTCCCCCGTCAGATTTTCATTATGAAAATGTGAATCCCCAGTCAAATTTTCATAATGAAAATGTGACTCCCCCAATGAAATTTTGACTCCCCCACAAAACTTACTAAATCTCATTTTATTGGGTATGTGACTTTTATATTGTAGTATGCATAATGGAGGATACATTGGCATTTTTCTTAGTTTACAGGTGAAAATTCTCATGAGAAAATAAGAAAATTAAAAATGTGTATTTTACCACCCAGTGACTCCCCTATGGAAAAGGTATTTATTTGATATTTGGTGAGCATTTCAAGATCTTTCCTTTAAGTATGCTATATGAAGAATATATTGGAAATATCTGAAAGTTTGGTAGTAAAATATTGGGTGCAAAAAATGAAGAAAAAAAATCCTGAAATAATCTTCATATTCATACCCATGTAATTTGGACTCCCATGAAAAAAGACCCTATTTTATGTTTAGTCATCATACCATTGTTTTCCACATGGTTTGCATTGTGATGTATATTTTGTTAGTATTTGAATGTTTGGTGGTGAAGATTTTGAAACAAGTATTCATCTTGCTACCTGTAGGATTTGGACTCCCATAGCCTTTTCATAGGAGTAATTGGGTGGGAAAATATTTTTAATTTCTCATTTCTCATGAAAATTTCCACCTACAAACTAACAAGAAGTGCCAATGTATCCTCCATTGGGGGCGTCTCGATAGTCCGAAGGTTCATTGGTCCGAAAAGTGGTAACATTTTCGCCGATTTTTTAATCAAGGGTTCATTGGTCAGAAGGTTCTATAGTGAACATTCGGACCAATGAACCTTCGGACAATTGAACCTTCGGACTATTGCTATGGCCCCCCTCCATTATGCAAAATACAAGATAAAAGTTATATACCCAATTAAAATAAGATTTATAAAGTTTTGTGAGGGGGAGTCAAAATTTCATGGGGGGAGTCAGATTTTCATGGTATATCGTTCATACTTAGATACTCGTATACAATTCGTTGAAAAAAAAAGAGGAAATGGATAAACAGCTGAATCCACAAACAGATAATAATTAATCAAATAAATAAATAAACAATTAAATGGATAAGATTATCAAAATGTGTAAGGCAGCTTAAGTATTGTAAGTGACCTAAGTATCATGTTAAACCGGTTAACACTCATACCGTTGTCAAATTTGACCAGTCGAATCCTGTTCTTGATCGCCGTAGGTGTGTTGTACTGGTTAAATTTGAATTCAAAGTGAGCGTTCACGGAGTATTCTATCAGTCCTACACGTGATTTATAATATCCAATAGGTGCTTTGTTGTGGATGTAGTCAACAAGTGTCTGAAATAAATACAATTAAGAGTCAAAACTTGTTTATTACGCTCTATTTAGGTTTAAATTCTTTGTTATATACTTGTCTTTGAAGACCTGTACATTTTTCTAATACATAAAAACATCTTTGTTTAACATTTTCAGAAAAAAATCTAGTTTTTTTACCTTTGTCTTTTACTTTTAATTATTCAGAAGATACCGTTATGAAATAGAAAATAATGAAAGCAATTATTTGGGGTTTTACTCATTTTTGTCAATGTATTAATTACCTGTGCCCCTTGTTTCTCATATTCAAAATACTTCGCCTTCACGCTTCCACTACTGTCCAATAACAGTAGGAAATCTATCTTTGGCTGTGCCGGTGCAGATTTCAACCCCTTAAATCGTCTTGGCACTGCTTTGGGAGCCAGAAGACTGGATAATTTGGCGTTAATTGCAGAAGCTACGGAGTTGACATTAACTGCATCAGTTACTGTAAAAGAATTATATCGTACGGGCGTTAAATTGCTCCCGTGATTTATTCTTTATCTTATTTTGCAGGAGCAGGTAACAGAACACATATTTCCCCTATGCATCGCATACACACGTAACTTTCGGTTCAGATTAATCAGACTCCGCAATATGCCAGAGATGGAGTTTTTTAATTGGTAATTTCACCCTACTTAGTAAGTTAAGCCTAGGTCCCAACTACGTTTTGGACGCAAGGTTTTTTAGGTTCCTTGCGTCCGGCTAGGACGTAGCTAGATCGCAGGGAAGGAATCAAGTAATTGGTGAAAAGTTTCTGCGTGCTGTTTGCGTCCTCCAAAAGTCGCACGATGGACGTGCTCCTCACGCACGAACTCCCACGTTTTCCCCATTTTTTGGGCCGTAGACCACACGTAACAGCCCGTACGTTCGGTTGGGACCTAGGCTTTAGACTGCATGTGACAACATAGGTGAGGTTCTATAACCGACATATCTTTTCCGTGGTATTTTAGTGAGTTGTTAATCGCTGTGCCATAAAATATCCGCAAAATTCCGACATACAGTTTCCCATAGTAATATGTTATTTTTCGACACCCGACTCCTTTCTGCAGAAAGCCAAGTCTTTCAGCATGACACCACGTGCAAACTTTTTATACTTTAAAACCTTTATTTTTACCACGCTAACCTAAAGCCCTTTTTAATTTATACATGTACAAGTAATTGTGTTCGTAGAAAAACGTGAAAATTCACACAAAAAATATATAATCTAAAATGTACCGCCTATATCCCCTGTAAAATGTGATCAACATTAACTTTAAACTAACCTTTTGCAATTCCTGTTAAAGAGAGTAAAAATGCCAACAGTGCCACCAGCTGCATCTCAATTATTTAGTTGTAGGCCGCACTCTGTTCCTTAACAAATCGTTTTGCTGCTGTTTTAGTTTCAGTGCCCACTTTATATAGCATTTCGGTGACCGAGAGTCACATATATTTCCTCATTTTTCTTCCAATTGGATTAAATAAATAATAGTGACGTAGCGGGAAAGCGTATTGTTATGCTAATTGAAATGTCTTCACTGTAAATAGTTCTAAAGGCGATGAGGTTTTTTAGATGTTTTATTCAAAAGCTTTTGAGGAAATGAATGAGTAAGCAAGCTGTGGTGATTTACATGTAGATGTCACTTCTGTATACTTTATGCAGAGTACATTGGTTCAATTTGAACAGTTTGACAGAAGATATTCAAGATGGCCGACATGCAAGGAGTACTAATGGGTGCTCTGATTTAAAGACTTAAAATCTGGCGTCTCAAAGACAGTTTACTTATCCAAAAGTATGAAAAAAGATACATAAGTATACTGGTACTTCTCAGACAAATTTTGAAGACTATTTGAAACTTTGCTATTGAATGGTATTGGATTGAAAGTACAGAAGATTCTGATGGAGGACAATGGACTGAGGACAATGGACTGACAGTGGTCTAAAAAGTCTATAGTAACAGTGACCAGCAGTAGTAGTGACAGTGACCAGACTCAAAACCTGTAAGTAATCACTACAGCTCTTTATGTTTGAAACTACTACACTCTTCAAGATCTACAATCTACAATCGCTACACCATATCATAACTGTACCAAAAAAATGGAGAATAAACCGAAAAGGAGAGATAAACAGTACTACGCAGTGGCAAATGGTCGAGCGCCTGGCGTTTATAAACAATGGAGTGAAGCATTCAAGCAGGTGAATCAATTTAAAAGTGCAACACATCGGGGATATGTCCACTTTTCGGGTGCTAAGAAATTTATGCATAGTTACGGTATTGTGAACTTCTTGGTTTATGATGGAGACACATATCATTCAAGTGCAGAATATGAGGAAATGATTACTCAAAAGGAGGGACCTGGTCCCAAAACAAAATCTACTGAAACAACAGATGATAAAAGAGATCAAAATGAAAGTGTTGAGAAAGACAGAGACAGTGCAGGAGTTGAAAGTTTAGCTGAGGAACAGTACAACAAAATTAATCATGTGAAAGCAGGACACACATCAGACAAGTTACTAGCCAGCCCATCTCTTCCATCTATCCACACAGGTGCAGAGACAATAGAGAGTCCTAGACCACAGGATGACACAATTAAGAAGCTATTCAATAGCAGTGAGTGGGAGGATATGAAAACAAAGGGTGCTATCACAGAGGATGTTTTCCCAAGTCCAAGCACTCCAATGACTCCCAAAATTACACCACAACAAAAGAAAGTGCTACTTAACAGAGCAAATGCCACTAAGCATGCATGGGAGACAAGTTTCTTAATTGTTAACAACAACCTGTCTAACATTGAAGCAAGTCATGCTGCATTAATAATGCGAATGGATAACTTTCTACAAATCCAAGCAAACAATACAAATACTTTAATGGGACTTATGAAAGCCCAATCTGAAAAAATTAACTCCCTGAACAAAAAGTGCTCTGAAA
The DNA here is from genome assembly GCF_051362555.1 of Lingula anatina. NCBI lineage: Eukaryota > Metazoa > Brachiopoda > Lingulata > Lingulida > Lingulidae > Lingula > Lingula anatina. The sequence continues at coordinate 8,273,019 of NC_141769.1, forward strand.
TAGAAAATCAACTGAAGCAGATTAAAACCCAGTCTGAAGAAGTAACTTCAATCACCCAAAAATATTCAAATATGGAGAAAGAAATGCGAGACATCAAAACCACATCCAACAATCTCACTAAAACCTGTCTTGGAATGGAAAATAAACTTCAAGAAATGAAAGAGTTACACCTAAATTCTGTGATACAAGACAGTCAAGTCGGATCCAAATCAGCCCCTCAGGAGCTAGAGCACAACAAACAGAACATTGCAGATGCCCGCACAAAAACAACAGGTGAATGTACAGACAAAGATGGACAATCAAAAGCAGCATCCAACAAAAGTAACACTGTGAAAAAGAGTACAGATAACACAAATAAGCCAGTAAAAGGCATGAAAAAAGAAGAGAGAAAAGAAGATGCTGAAATCCCTACTCCGAAAATGTCATATGCAGAGACAGTCAAAGAGAGCTCTAAGAGAATAAAGAACCCCCAGAATGAAATAAATTTGAAAGCGAGGACGGGGGAAGCACGCAGAAATGATACAAATAAACCAAAGCAACTGAAAAAAATCCTTATCATGTCAGATTCTATTTTCAATCGCCTCGACTGCAACAGGGCATCCAGCAACAACGTGTCTATAGAGCACATATATGTCAGAGGAGGTGTCAGTGAAATGCATCACTACATAGAAAATATGAACGGTACTCCAGACTTTGATCATCTCGTAATCCACACTGGGACAAATGATTTGAAAGGGAATCAAGACAAGCTCTTCACTGGATATGAAACCCTCATTAATTCAGTAAAAGGAAAATTCACAAATAGCAGTATCACATTCTCAGGCATTATTCCCAGGAGTGACATGGCCTACTACACAGTAAACAAGATCAACAGAAGCTTAGAAAAGCTATGTGCCACAAAAGGAGTAAAATTTCAATGCAATGATATAGTTGTATTCAATGATATGGGGGAGATAAGCTGTGATGTCCTCCACGATGCCGTTCATCTAAATGATCGCTGTGGCCTTCCTAGACTAATTCTACACACAAAGCATATGTTAGGTCTCAGAAAGGATGATATTGAATGTTTGAATGATAGCAATCGCTTCTTCACACCAAACCAACAACTATACAGGCCCATTAAACCAGATTCAAGGAGATGGCATTCTGGACATACAGCTCACAAAATGCCAAGGATGTCTCAGCGTGTCAACGAGTATAGGTCACATACAAAAAAGTTGTGTCATACGGGATCACATTTATATTCAGTTGGATACTACAAGGATAGAAACTAGTCAATGAGATGCCGGGTATGTTATCTATTCAGAAAAAAGACAAAATGAAAAAGACAGCTTCGTTGGAAAGTCTACAAATAGGGTGTTGGAATGTACAGGGACTGGGACAGAAACTCCAGGACCCCGATTTCGTCAATTATATTTCACGCTACGATTTAGTAGCTCTTACTGAAACTTGGACTGATCAAACACATTTCCCATCTCTTCCTGGATTTATTATGTTCCATAGCTATAGAAAGTCAAAGCCAAACTCTGCGCGCCGAAACTCGGGTGGAATTTTAGTTTTTGTTAAAAAGTGCATTAGTGCTGGTATAGAAAAACTTAAATGTAGAAGTGAAAACATCCTTAGTATTAAACTTAAAAAGTCTTTTTTTCATACGTGCAAGGATATCACTCTACTTACTGTATATATCAGTCCAGCAAACTCTAGCTATAGTGTACGCACCAATGTAGACATGTTTGACTCTCTCCATGAGGAAATAACTCAAGTTGCCAACAGTTCTCATGTGATTGTTCAAGGCGATTTTAATGCCTATACAAATGTTCACCCAGACTTTGTGCAGGAGGACTCTGTTAATCATATACCCATAGCTAATGGGTTTTACTCCTGTGATTTACCAGGTTTTAGAAACAATATGGACTCTCACAAGGTGAACGTTTTTGGAAAGAAACTTCTGGACTTATGCAAAACTTGTAATGTGAGAATTTTAAACGGAACAAAAATAGGAGATCTGGTAGGAAGGTACACTAGTTACCAGCCTAATGGGTGCAGCACAGTAGATTATGTGGTGTGTAGCTCCGAACTTGCTAGAAGTATTTTGTTCTTTAAAGTAGAGGACCTGACCCCCTACTCAGATCATTGCCTACTTCAATACATCTTACCCTGTCATATTACCCAGAAAAATTCACATACAAGCAACGTACATCCTATACCATCAAAATATAGGTGGTCAAAAGACTCAGGTGAAAAATTTTTAAGTGCGCTCTCCAGCGTAGAAAGCCAACAACTGATCTCAAAATTTTATGAAACCAGTAACCCTGAAACATTAGTAACTAGATTTAACGCCATAATGAAATCTGCAGCAGACAAATCACTCTGTTGCACTAGGCAATTGAAAAGGAAACGGTCAGTAAGAAAAAAAGTGTGGTACACAAAATCTCTGCTAGAAATGAAACAAGAACTAAAAACTTTAGCAAAATCTAGAAGTAAATACCCAAATGACCCAGTTGTGGTGGGGACTTTTTATAAATCCCTAAATAAATACAAAAGAACCTGTAAAAAAGCCTCTTATGAATATAAGGCGAGCCTCCTCGAAAAACTTCAAAATATGGAAGGGAAAGATCCAAAGGCTTTTTGGCAAACTGTACAAGATCTAAACACTAGTAAAAACAAATCAAATTCTACAGAACATGTTGATCCGCTAACATTTTTTGAACATTTTAAAAAACTCAGCAGCAGCGCTGACTTAGGCAAATATGACGACACCTTTAAACAAATGCTTGAGTCTCAGTTGCCAGTTAAAGAGGCTGAAAATGCAAATTTTGACAGTTTAGATCATGAAATAACACAGGCTGAAATACTTAAGCAAATCAAAACTCTAGGGACAGGCAAATCTCCGGGTGAAGATAGAATCACCAATGAAATGCTGAAAGCGAGTACGGCAATCACAGTACAGGTACTGCATAAACTATTCAATGCAGTATTTTTGAGTAAACAATACCCAAAAATATGGAATAAAAGTTTCATTGTTCCCCTCCATAAATCTGGTGATCCCAGTAATGTAGACAATTACCGCGGTATCTCTATATCAAGTTGTGTAGGAAAACTATATAATTCCATTCTGCTTTCAAGACTGAAAAAGATATGCTCACAACAGAGTGTCCCTCAACCCAACCAAACTGGTTTCATGGAAGGACATAGCACCTCCAATAACCTATTTGTCCTGAAATCTATAGTCACAAAGTTAACAAGATCTAGGAAACGTTTATATGCCTGCTTTGTAGATATGAGTAAAGCTTTTGATAGTGTATGGAGGAAAGGTCTCCTCTATAAATTACTGAAACTCAATGTAGGGGGAGTGTTCTATGCCAACATTCGATCAATGTATGATCAGGCTACAGCTTGTGTAAAAACTTCCAGTGGCTTAACTGATTGTTTTCCAACGATGAAAGGTGTCAAGCAGGGAGACACTCTCAGCCCCCTTTTTATTTAATATATTTGTGGATGATATGTTAAAGCTCATTGATGATGTCAAAAGCGATTCTCCCATAATAAACAACAAACCCGTCACAGGTCTCTTCTATGCGGACGATCTTGTACTGCTGTCAACTAGTGCCTCTGGTTTACAGTACAGTCTTAACCGTATTGAAGCTTACTGTTTTACATGGAGACTCTCTATAAATCTTTCAAAAACAAAAATTATTATCTTCAATAGCAAGGGAAAGGTACAGAACAACCAGGTGCAGTGCAAAGAAAAATTTTTTCTCTATAACAGTCAGTTAACAATAGTTCCCAGTTACATGTACCTTGGTATTCTCTTTACAAGATCAGGTAATTTCACAGCTGCTCAACTGAACTTATACGAAAGGGCACAGAAAGCGCTCTTTAGTCTGAAAAGTTATATGCCACTCAGTAGTAGTATATCGTCCTCACTTAAAGAAAAATTATTTGACACTATGATCATACCGGTGGCTACATATGCTGTTGAAGTCTGGGGCTCCTCTAGAATCACCGACAAATCTCCGGTAGAAAAAATCCATTTACGCTTTTGTAAAGAACTCCTAGGTGTACATTCTAAAAGTACAAACCAAGCTGTCAGAGGAGAACTCGGTAGGCTACCAGTGTCCTTTAAAATCCAAACACAACTTATAAAATTTTGGCAAAAAATATTAAACTCGGAAGATAATAGTTTGTTGAAACAGGCCTACCTAGATGAAATAGAAAATTACAAACTTTTAAACACATCCAACCTTACAGAGATAAAGCAGGAAAACATGTCATGGTGCGAAGGTGTGAGACAAATACTTTTTGAGAATGGCTTTGGTGATGTGTGGCTAGGCCAAAGATATGATAAAAACTTTATCCAGCGGTTTAGGGAAAGAATCAGGGACAGAATAACACAAGAATGGCAGAGAGACATAACTAACACCAAGTCCAAATTACAAGTCTATTGTCAATACAAGAACAAATGTGTGAAGGAAAGATACTTAGATACAATTAAAGATAGAGATAAATGCACCACTTTAACCAGATTCCGCATAAGTGCACACAACCTAGGTATTGAAACAGGTAGACATGAAAAAATTCCCCAAGCTGACAGAATTTGCAAAAAGTGCCATTCTGGTGAAATAGAAGATGAAATCCATTTCCTAGTGTCATGCCCCCTTTATACAGACCTTCGATATGATCTTTATTCAATATACAAAAAACAACATAGTCACTTTGAGCACCTTACCAGAATGGATAAATTTAAAACACTAATGACTGGTAAGAAGAACGAACACATTATTGCTCTTGCCAAGTATTTATGGTTAGCCTTCCAAAAAAGGGACTGTGCTGCACCCATAACCAGTTGAGTAGGTAGAGCCATTTGGGCTCTGCCAAATATGTTTTGTATTTTTCATACAAGGAGTCATACAATATCACTATTGATCATAATTCATATTTATATATATTTGCATTCCTTTGTACATTTTCATCTATTCATGTAGATGCATACGTTACAATGAATAAAGTTCAAATGTATACCTCTACACGTCTCATTGTCGAATAATTTCAATTTTGCTAAAAGCAACTTTGAAATATGCATTATTTCCTTCTCACATAAGAAATGATCGCTGCGTGTTTTGTTGTTAGTAAGTGTGGAGAGGTTATGCTTGGTTTGTTTTATTCAAGGGCTTCGAAGAAACTAAAACGTCAGCACATTTCTGTGTAATCACCTAAAATACAGAATTGAACCAATGTACTCTGCATAAAATAACGTTGTAATTTACGTGAATCTCCTTCCCATAAGAGGGCATGTTGCATGTTCCCGTTTATCATTTTTCTTTTTAAAGTAATCCATCTTTAGTTACTTATCATATTTTTGATTTACATAACCCCACCAGTCCGCCCTAGGTTTTTAAAGCTAGGCACCCGGATAACGAGCGCCACCGCGTTTGCCATTTTCAGAAGTCAAGGATACATGTATTATTATAATTACGACCATTCTAGCCGGTTTTGGTTGACTGAATGTTCCCCTTTACAGTAGCGTTAACAGTGGACTAAAGGTGAGCCATGATTTTACCTAGATACAGATTGACCGATTAGTTTGTGCGCACCAGCTAGTTCAGACACAAAAATGCTATTCATTATTGCTATGCTTGGTCATAAATCATAGTGAAAATTTTTCTAATAGTTTGTTCAGCGATGAAGTGGAACCATGAATATTCATTACTTCATAGAAAACTCACCGGGACGAACCACATTTGTCCTTGACCGTCCTGATAAACAAGTATTTCTGCTCGTTGGTTGACATTTTTCTTTAATTGGTTTATAGTAACCTGTTTGCTCTATTTGCCTCGCTGAATATATCTAACGCGTAATTCAAAAGGCAAACGTTTCAAAAATCACGCACCGAAGTGCGTAAAAGCATTATTTCATCTTATTAGAACAACAGCATTCAACTTTTTATATACCTAAATAAATTAATGAAACGAACGAACCAGTATTTTGTGAGGCCCTGTTTGGGCTTCGAATAAGCTCTTCGAATCGGTTTTGATTCTTGTAAAATTTAAAGTTGAAAACATTTAATCTCACTTAGAATTACAGTTTATTTATTCACTTAATTATCAAAACAATACCCAAATTGTTCAAGAAAATTTGAAAGCATCAAATAAACAAAACGTAATGACAATCCGTTTAGATATTATTAGTTAACAGGTGTACATCATTAAATAAAGACACTCAAACGGCAAGATTAAAACACAGCCCGGTCGAAGCCATTTTATTGAAATGTGATACAAACACAGTTATACATGCATAATTATAGCACCTTCACTTTGCACCTAACTTGTCTTGGGGAATCTCTCGTTACTACAATACTTAAAGTATAAAAATATTTCCATATTTTAATTCAGTTCACTGTTATTGAATGATATCAATTCTGTCTCAGAGAGGCTTAAATTCTATACATTTATTATACATTGAATGTGTTCAGAATAGGTATGTTTGTATCAACCAAACAAATTCCCAAGGCCACCGAAGAAACCAGGGTCCAAAGTTGGGCTTAAAGTTGGGCTTAAAGTTGGAGTATTCAAACTCAAGTAGTACGCCTTTCTAATGATATCAAAAGCTTCAGCGAACGAATCCGCAGCGAAAGTACAGCCTGGACTCGCGATGTCGCGTATCTCCTGCCAGTTAATATACGGTCCCACCGCTACGACACACACAGTTACTCCTACAGTAAAATGAAAAGAAATTGAAAGTTTAATAGAACTTAATAATATATGCATATTAGAAGGAAATTAAATGAAATCAAATATGATACAAATGATATTACTATAAGCATATCCAAACTACAGTGTCATGATGAACATATCTAAATATTGAACCTACTCATTGCTTTCAGTTGATCAGCTGGTATCTTAGGATTCCCACCGTAATTGGATTGACCGTCAGTGATCAGCCATACAACTTTGATGTAACCAGGACGACTGTTTAGTTGCAACTCTGATTTAGCTAGTGACAGGGCGAGTGCAGTTGCTGTGCGCCAACCTATAAAAATGTAACAAATGGTAATCAAGAGCAAACTATATAAATGTAGTAAATGAAAAGTTCGCAAAACTGTCTGTTGGAATTCTTTTGATGTAAATGAAATATCAATCTATGATATTGCTTCTGGCTGGGAAAGGCATTGCTTGCTAATATAGCTACCTATATCTATTGCTGTGCTGTGCTCCCCATTTTGCCCAGTCATACTGAAACCAGTGTCATGAACAACAGAGTCTCCTATGAAACAGTAAGTCTCGTCCCACTTACATCACGCTAAACATAACCGATTTGAAACCAATACAAGAGATAATTAGCAATTACTTTTATATTTGATTCCGGTATAGGGTGAGAAAAACATAATTAAATTTAATGAACACAGGAAATACAGTTTAACCGTTTTCATAGCCATATAGAACTATGACAGTAAGCATTCTTACCGTTGTCGTACTTCACCTGTTGAATCCTGTCTTTGATCGCTGCAGGCGTGTTGTACTGGTTAAATTTGAATTCAAAGTGAGCGTACACGGAGTATTCTATCAGACCTACACGTGATTTATAATATCCGATGGGTGCTTTGTTGTGGATGTAATCCACAATTATCTGAAAAAAGGGTTAATATAATTGTTCATGTTGGGCAATATCAAATAAAATATAATGATTTTTAGACGTTTCCATTCATGATATCAAGATGTTGACATTTTCCTCCCCCCCTGCACACACTGACGCATGACTTATTTCATTTTATTTTATTTTTAGTAAGAGAATTCTGACTGTGCACATGAAACACGCCTTTGTGGGCCTCTGTAGAAGAGACAAGGCTGAAGCTGCACATCTGTTTTGAAACATTAGACTCTAAGAAGATTTTCCTTTACTTTAAGTTATTTTTTCTTTGGTGTACTAGACATCCTAATTATATAGCTAAACAGACAGAACATGCATATAGATTAATAAAACGTAATGAAATATCAATTATGAAATAGGTTACGTTCACCAAATTATTTGGATGTCTCTTATTTTTTAAGAATTTACCTTTGCTGCCTTTTTTTCAACTTCAAAGTACTTCAGCGTAATACTTCCACTACTGTCCAACACCAACAGAAAATCTATCTTTGGGGGAACTAGAACACACCGCCTATCAAAAAGGCCACCACTGCATTCCATTATGGGAGCCATGACACTGGATAGCTTCTGGTTCATCAGTGAAGCCTGGTAATCGACATCAACCGCCTCCGAAACTGTAAAAAAGGTTATTGTAGAATTTTTGGTTTTTTCCTAAGGTAATGACGGAAATTTCTCTCAAGCGTTCCTACTGGGTACCATGTCATACCAAAGTGTAAAATCACGTATTCTGTTTCAAGACAGCATACACTGTACTGTATACGGTCGGGAGACAACAGCATCTTGTTTGAGAAATGTAATATCTATCTGTTCTCAAAAAGTACCTTATACGAAACATGACAACGAATGAAAATAGAGACATGAATATTCGCTTTACCGAAGCCAGAAAATCCAAAATAGCGGAAATTTGTAAGAGATTTTCACGTTAAGAATTCTTTAGATTGGCTGTCGGTTGATTCAGAAAAATCTAAAGGACCCCAGGAAAAACGTTGTTTACATTTAAGCAATCTCCTAACGAAAAATAATTGATGGGGAGAAAAGGAGAGATATATATAAAAAGCTAGAAAAGCTGCAGTCGCCAGACAAAAGTTGAAGAATAGAAAAAAGGGGCGAAATTTAAAATAAAGAAATTAAAAACATGCCTAATGTTATCAACGAAGAACGAAAACAAACAAACCAAAAAATACTGAACTAAAAAAACTCACCTTTTTCAATACTGATTAAAGCAACACAAACTACCAGCACACTGAGAAGCTGCATCTTGAGTCAGTCTCCTACCTCGGTTTCTGAAAGTGTTGTTGCTGTGTTTTTTTGCACTGTTGTTTTTATAGCATTTCGCTGCCAGGTGTACGTGTAGAACGTGGCTCACACATGAATTTTCATATTTCCTCAATAAAAAATAATGACAGACAGTTAATAAAAAACAACTACTTGAAGGACAATATCTAAGGCTGTCAGATATTCATGAAAGGGGTGCGAGGAGGTATTCGTCATGATTTTAATTTGTGAAGTTTTTACTTGCTTAAAGGAATCACACAGAATCCGCGATTTAATGTGATTTGAAAACCGTGTGCACTATATAGTTAACGCCAAGATATTAACGATACGTTCGACTTTAATTGAGGGACCATTCCCACTGATATTTGGATCGATCTAACTACCTTGGGAGTGTCACTAAATTGCTGTCAACTAACCGGCTTAAATGTCTGTCACGCCTTTTAAAGCTGTTAGGGGGTAATTATCTTTACCCCTTAGCTGATTCGGTAGGTGTGACAGACATTTAAGACACTCTAGTGATACTCCCCAGAGAGTTAGACCGATCCAGATGGATCGATCTAGGCATGGGAACCCAGTCTTAAACTTGAGCTTATAAGGATTCACGGGCGAGTTTCCATCATTAAAAGGCATGTGGAACGAATAATTGCCGCTAATTATTATTTTAAATACAACGGATTATGATACTTCTCCCTCATGCCCAATTTCAAATTTACTTCGTCATTTCATTTATTTAAAACACTGTATTCTAATCCGCTTTCTATATCTTTTTAAATTTTAAATCTATGCTACCCTGTAAGAGCTCGGATTATGGCGTTTTCTTCTTTTTTCTTTGTACAACCAACGAAATCGGGAGTTTTCATACATATTGTACATTCAAGCTATATTGTGGTTGTCAATCGCAATATTTTAATGTTAAATTATAATTATATTAAAATGGCTTTATGTTGATTAAATCATTCGCTCCCTATACCTTTAAACAATGTGTTTATCAAAGAAAACGGTGTAACCTATTTATATATTCCCAAATAGGAATTGCAAACTATCCTAGCTCCTCTTTACTCCTTTCGTTTATCATACGAATAACCTTATTTTGTTTATGGGCCTCATTGAGTCGAACTGTTTGTATTAAAATTGTTTTTCTCCTTCAGTGCATATTTTGAAATTCAATTAATAAATACAAAGGCCTTGAACGTTACGGATCACACTTTGCCAAACGTAGTTCATTATTTTTTGAGAGTGACACTACATGTACAGCGCAGCCTTTATCATCCACATCCCTTAACGGTGCCTCCCCCCCCACCCCCACCCCCACTTTAAGGAATACAAGGGGGTTGAAATCTATTAAGGTAAACTAAATATTTCAAAGAAGAGGAAAGGATAAAGCCAGCACTGGACTCACGTTGGAATGCAGCAACTATCTCCACACTTCAACAGGGGAAAGGCTGTTTACTTTATAACTAAAACATCATTTAACCTGTTTTCAAATTATAAAACAGGCTATGTAAATGCAGAAAAAGACCCTGGTTAATGGGTATTTTAGTATTAAAGTATGTTCATTATTACTATGTGAAGAAAAAACACCTAAGCGCCAAGTTGCAGTGGAATCTGAACGAAGTCGTTTTATTAATTGAACTCCTTTGCAATAACAGCTATATAACTATCGCACCTTTCTATTCATATGTACTAATAATATATGTGACAGTCGTGGTAAAAGACAGATAATTGACTACTTAAAGTAGACAAAATCAATTGATTCGCCATTATTTAAACTCTGACATGGAAAGGTTTTTATTTCAAGGATCTATTTTACATAAACAAAACAAAACTGCGTTACAACTTAAGGCCACTGAAGAAATTATCGCTCAACGTCGGTGAGCTCTTGCTCAAAGAGTACGCCCTCGAAAGGATCTGGAAAGCCTGATGAAATGATGTCGCTTGGAAGATGCAGTCTTTATTTCCAATATCGTGTATCTCGGGCCAGTTAATAGACGGTCCAATTGCCATGATACACACAGTTGTGCCTACAGTAAAATAAACAGAATTGAAAAGTTTTTAGAATTTAATAGATATAAACAGAGAAAAAATATATCTTAATAACTTAGGAAGAAATACCAAGCATTGCTCATATGGGAAACTTAACTTAAACGGCCTTTATTCTGACAGTTGTCATGAATAAAAAATTCAAAAGTATATCTCGTTTTACGGCCGTTTGATCTAATTATAAAAAGTGACTGGTTTTATACGTAACAGTATAGTACTATTAAGCAGTTGCCGTGTTTTTACTGAGAACTATCGTCAATATGAAACATATTCGAGCATTTTCAAAGCATGTTTGAAAAAGGAAACAAAAACGTTTGCTCCTACCGATTGCTCTCAGTTGATCAGCCGGTATTTTAGGGTTCACACCATAATTAGATCTACCATCAGTAAACACCCAAACAACTTTGACGTTGCCAGGACGACTGTTAGCTTGCATCTCCGTCTTGGCTTTCCCCAGTGCAATTGCGGTTGCCGTGCGCCAACCTTATTAAAACAAATAACAAATATGATAGATATGTGGACGACCCCACAATTCTTATCTTTTTTTGAATACAGGCACTAATGACTCTCTCTCTCTGCCTCGGCAGAAGTTTTAACTCTCTAAATCTTTTTCAATTGAAGGATATAAAAGTTCACTCACCGAAAAATTATATAATAATAATAATAATAATAATAATAATAATAATAATAATAATTATAATTATAATAATAATACATTTGTCTATGACAAATATGTATATATTGATTAGCACTTGTGTATTTACAGATCAGATATTAGATCGATGCACAAAAAGGGACATTCAAAGCAATGTATCCAGAGCTGACTTGTGATACGGCCATACTTGCTTCCAACACGTAATTCTTTGTAGTGTGGGCGAGATGAACTCTCAAACGAACAGTTCAACATCATGTTATCAGTTGAAGACCGTTTACGTCTTCTACTGCCTTACATCAACGTAAAACCTTATTCCAGATGTGACAAAATTAAGAACAGGCCGTTGTTCAAAATCCTTTGGGCCCTATAACATTTGATGACTAAATATGTTTCTTAATGCAAGATAATTCTCAAATGAACATGCGACATACGTAAATGTATTTTTTGACTCCAATTTTCATTAATTTTTAAAAATTATTATATGCCATTTATAATATCTGTTTTATTGAAAGAAATGAATATAACTACTATAATGATTATATTATCATATCGGAAAATAGAAAAAAAAGAAAAGAAACAAAAATAACCTTCAAATATAAAACTGCTGACGTGTCGCCATCAGCAAAATGACCACACTTTATGTGGAGACAAATAAGTTCATGAACACTACATAACAATAAAATAACAACCATTTAGAACAGCAGACAGGGTTATAGAGTATAAAGTTGTTTTAGTCCGGTTACATGTCTCTCTACATGACGTGGACATTACTAAAGAGTTGTATCAAAAGAAATTACACTGAATTGCAACGGACGGATCTAGAAATAACAAATAACGGGTTTCATGAAAACGTCCTGTAAGAATAAATGAAAATATAAATAAATATTTGATGAATGAGTAAAGATACAAATTAACCAAATACATAGCTCAGGAACTACAAGTCATACCGTTGTCATATCTCACAAGTTGAATCCTGTTCTTGATCGCTGCAGGCGTGTTGTACTCGTTAAACTTGAATTCAAAGTGAGCGTACACGGAGTATTCTATCAGACCTACACGTGATTTATAATATCCGATGGGTGCTTTGTTGTGGATGTAGTCAACAATCACCTGAAACAATGAATGGAGTTATAATGTCTTCACAAAAGTAAACAATGCTTTGTTGTTATTCAGTTAACATGAGATTTACGTTTTGATTCAGGATATCAGATTGGGGGGGGGGGTGGATTTAGGCCCAATAAACAACACTGACGCATGCGCAGAAAACTTCGACAACAGACAAAGACCTAAAAAAATTCCAAAAAATTACTTGCCACTTAACCCTTTGGTTAAAACAAGCGTTTTGTAATGCCGTGCAACTAAAATTACCTGAAAAGAGTTTTATGCAGCCATTTTCGGCTTAGCTCTAATGCCAGACGGTTTCAGCAAATTAGTCCCTTCACGACAATTCTAGAACTGCCAGTTTTGGCCTATGGCAATACTTAAAATATACAGTTATGCTGTGGGTAATGTACTGAAATGAAGCGAATTTTTTTAACGGGGGTAGTGCTGTTTAAGCCTACAATACGTAATGATTTATTATCCTTGTCGACATCCCCGGCATAATGTCAGAGGGACACTTGTCACTTCTTGTCGGTCAACAGATCTATCATGGCTTACATGAATGACGTAGATCTTCATATTTTAAAATAAACATGCAAGTGCTCTTCATTCGTCGGATCACTCAAAGTAATGAAAAGAGCCGATGGCCACACTTTTGAGTCATTTTATCTGCTTGAAGCGCTTAGCAGTTGCCATTTTAAAAGTGCTTATTATCCCCAAGGGGCGATGATGTGAAGACGACATATAACGTGATATATATTATAATTACCTGCCCTCTGTATACAGAACACAGAAAAGAACTTTTTAAAATAATACAAAGCAGACACACATGCTTTGCACATTTAAACAACAAAGATAAATTCCACTTTATAATGAACAATCCAAACGAAACAGTGATAATTTCCTTGGCCAAATTCCTTAACCTTGCTTTAACCAAAAGAAACTGTGCTACATCTTCCACTTCATGATGTCTATCAATAATTACTATAAATATGAAGATTTAGTACACATAGTAGAAAACATTGGTACATTTCTATATATGTAATTTTGGTGCTATTTATCTATGTATTTTACTATTACTATTATCATTATTATTGCTGCTATTACCTTATCTATGTACATTTTCACCAGCTCAGTCTGGTGCAGAAAGTATGAATAAAGCATATATATATATATATATATATAACTTGCCTAACTTTGATGCGACTTGGTTTTGTAGCACGGCGAAGTTTTTAAGGGTGTTGGCGAGGTTTTCTGGAGTTGCGTTGAGGACATTAACAAGGCCTAATATTGTCCCTTTCCCATCCCATTAGACGTTCTAATTTATAGTCTTAAAAGAATGTACTTATGTATCTTGCACGCTTGTTACGTCATATACTTAGATGTATGTAATTTTCTACCCATATTCTTCAATTCATTTGGGTGCCTCTTTATTTTGTAATGGCAGAGTTTTGGACCCATCAAACACTATGAGTATAAGCTAGAATTTACCTTTGCTGCGTCTTTTTCTTTTCCAAATTGATACGATGTTATGCTTCCACTACTGTCCAATACCAGCAGAGTGTCTAACTTTGGAGGGACTTTAACACAACTTCTAAACCATAGATAACCCGAGCACACCAACTTGGGAGCCATAAGGCTGGAAAGCTTGTTGTTGATCAGCGACGCCTGGTAGTCCACATTCACCGCCTGGGAACCTGTGAGAAAAGAAAACATGAACTGATATGATATCGATGGTATGACTGGAGTAGGTCTAACGTAGATGGAAGAGTTTCTTTGTATTTCTTAGGATGTCGGAAATCTTTGGCACGATTGACAACTGGTACATCTATTCATCTATTCTCTACAGTAGCGTTCCTAAAATCTCCAAAAATTGATATTATAAATAAATTGTATAGGATATAACCAACTATGTTTTAAAAATGATACACTGTTTTATAAAAGATGCCATGTCACAGCTCAAATACTGCATTTAAGTGAATTTAAAATAGGAGGAAGGCATAAGCCGTTCACTGGTTTTTAGACAAAAGTAGACATTTTCCTTTTTTAGATAAGTTAGGTATATTTGAATTCCAAATTCAAGAGCGCGATAGGTACATGTACTTCTTGCTTTACATTTAAGCAATTGCTAGGTTCATAATAATAAGAAGAAGAAAGAAAGAAAGAAAGAAAAAACAAAAAAAAAGACAAGGAGTGTTAAAACAGTAGGCCTACCCAACGAAAAACTCGCAACTAAATATCTTACCTCTGTCAATGCTTACTAAAGCAAGACAAAACACGAGCACTTTGACAAGCTGCATCTTGAGTCACTCTCCTGTCTCAGTCAGTGAAACCGGCTGGTGTGAAAACAAGTGTTTTCTTGATCTTTTTATAGTATTTTTCTGGCCGGCATACGTGCAACACTTGGCGGATACATGAATTTTTCATATTTTCACAAGAAAGAATGACCACTATTAATCGAGAGCGAATAGCTAGGTGAAGGGCAATGTTTACCATACGGACTTCGATTTCCATTTCATAAATGGCTTTTTAATTGTTGTTAAAGTCAATGAAATTCTAGATGTATTTCATTGAAGTGTTTCTTTGGGACGAAATAAGAGTATGAAATGAATAACGTTTCTTATTTGTAAGGAGGTGGTTGAGACGATTTTTGAGCTTTATATTTTTTATTTCACCATATAGGTCTTTTTCTATATAAAATATATTTAGGGTACAAGGTGGCACTCATTCATTGGTCATAATCATATAGATTGTGAGTCTTTTTGTTTAGATGAAATTTTTGAGTTAATGATTTCATCTTAGAAAATCCGACGCGCTAAATACATAGTTACACCCCCCTTACACCTTCCTGCCACCGTTTGGAGAACTAATTTTGACCTTCTCTTACAAATATTATGTACCAAAAGAAAAGGCTCCAAAATTTTAGAATTCAGACATGCATTAATAACGTTATCATTCGAAAGTGACACTTATGGAAAAACTGTAGGGTCACGTCGCTGCCCAAACCATACATTTTTTAACTGAACACCTGCCAAAGAATAAGGAAACAATTTGAAAACCTAATAAGGTAAACAACTATATGTTCATTACTGTAAAATGAACATATATACTTACATGTAAAAAGTTCATGCTATATTTAATTCACCGGGTCGTAATAAAGAGGAGATTTATTTGACGTGAAGTATGTCGTACTCGTGGTGGAATTTTTCCGGGTTTAATTATAATTATATGTAAGGTGTATAAGAACTTGTAAGAGGATAGATACTTGGGTGAGCGTACAAGTATAGCATTGATACCGGGAACAAGATATCTGTATTCATATTCTGGTCCGACTTCTAACAAGGTTTTAGACTATTATTTTATGTAAAAATTACAGAGAAGACCTTGAATATGGTCGGATTACATGTTAAAGCGCACAACCTCTAACAGTTCCTTAAAAGTGATTCAGTTTAATTTGGTACTTAATGCTGTTAATTCAAAGACAGCAATTCAGTCTTAATTGTCTGTTAACTTTCTGTTGGGTTAAACATGATTACAGCGCAACGTAAATATGCATTGCTTCATTGAAATGGCAAGCTACGTGTATGTACATGTATACGAAACCGTCTAGTCTATCTATACTAACTATATATGACACGTCAGCTGGGTGCCTTCTCAGTACCCTCTACCAGGGCCGCATATTATATTGTTGACTTTTTTTTTCTTTGACGCGAGTGTAGGGCAGCGAATTACCGTCAATTTAATCAGAGATATAGGCCTATCTATGAACATCTAGTGAAAAATCAATCTGTGACCCAGGTAGAGGGTGCCTCTTCGGCAGTTTGGTCACATTTTTTTCTTGTTGCATTAATCGTCTTTTTCTACTGAAAGTCTGAATAATGCAAACCGCTTGCTCTGTTTAACCCACTGAATCTGTTTTGTTAATCTGGTAATTTGAAATGCAAAATATAAGAGACCTGGGTTGCCTCACGTACAGTAATCAACTACTTGAGGAAATAAAAGTTATTTGTATATTGCAGGTGACGACGTACCATATTTTAAAGCACAGTAGGCCTACATACTCAGTATGTCATGCCAAATATACAGTAGGTAGGCGTACATTGTATACATCTTGTGGTGATTATTATTAATGAAAATCAGCATTTTTTGGGTTTTTATTTTGACCAGCAGAGTATTATTTCGATTTCAAAACACATTTAGATAACATAAATTAATCTAGAAATAACTGGGTAATAAAAAACGAAAGATTGACATGGAAATGATTTAATTTTACGCTCGTCAAGTCTGCTTTCTGCAAATAGGTTACACACTTCAAAAATCATCAAAATTATACAAATAATAAGTTATCATGTATCTATCAAATTTGTATCTGAAACCTCTGATAACTGTTTTGATGTTTTCTTCTATTTGGCAGTTATCAGTAGAGTTCACTTATAAATCTGAGACAGGCCCTACCGTTAGGCCTATGTACATATTTTGGAAAAATAATCAAACGTCTTTTCTTGTGTAGGCCTACAATTAACATCACAATTACTTACGTTATTTTGCCGTTACTATTTTTAATATTTATTTGAACTCGTCCCTTTTATTCTATAATTGTCATAATTTTTGATTATCAAATCAAATAGGCCTATTTAATTAATCTATTTATTAATTAATCATCATCATCTTCTTCATTATTATTATTATTACTATTATAATCATCAATTGTAATCGTAGTTTATTATAATTTTGTGTGTGTATATCTTGAACTTTGTGTTACTCTTTCTTATTTTACATTAACTGGTCTTAACGTTAATAGGGACCTGCCCATTCAGTTTTAGGCATTTGTAACTATAAATATGCTCCATTAAGGCCTACGTAGGCCTACATCAACGATCGAATCTGTGTTTAGTCAAGTACTTTTTAAGGTAGCTATTACAATAGTGTACCATTAACTATCTGTTACGCAATGACGGATGTAGGGGGGTCAGGAGGGGTCCTTACTCCACCTTCGATTTCTGAAAAAATCATAGGGGCCTACCAATGGTTTCTTCTTGAATATTTAATATTGACTAGCTGAATAATAGTTCTAAATCGTTCTCCCTCTAAAATTCCAAAATTTCAAGTGGGAGAGGGGGGGGGGGTCGGTCTCGCATCCGCTGACCCCGCCCCGTACAAATAATCTTGGCTCCGCTTCGGTTACGTAAAACTTATAAAGAGAACAGCTACGTTTCTTCAAAATAAGAGAAGAGCTTATCTTGGGGGATAGTTGTGGGAACGAGACCAGGATTACGACAATGATCACTCGTACATCCTTTGAAACAAATTAGGGGCAAACTTAATTAATCAAACTTAATGAATCTATTGACTTAATTCTGTTGTTTTACTGGCTATTTTGTTGAAGTTCATGAAGTTAAGACGACCTCAATTTTACGACATTGTATGATGGCGGGAATGACAAACATGGCGACCTACAGGCGAAGGCGAGCTGCGAACTACGAATGCCAGATTTAGTGGGATTTTTCAGTCAATTTCAGTTATGTTTCTGCCTCTTTCACACATATTGCATAAGAGGTAAGGCGTATATCATGATAGTATGGAAACAGATCCGTTACTATAGAATTTAAAATAACGTTAAGGAATTGACTGACTTGAAATGTGTCTTTCAATATTTTAGTTACTCAAGATTATTATGAATGAACAGCACAGTTTGTTCATTGTCCTAAGTTTTATAGACCAAGGGTCCTTTTGTATCCTAGGTTCACGCAAAATTTATCTGAAGGACAAATACTGTGAAAATGAAGGAAAGGGAACATGGCAGGAGTAGTTTAGAGGAATATGCTAAGAGGTGAAATAACACTTGGTAATGGCTAGTGAAGGGCGGCATACAGCGCCACATCAACCACAAGATGGAGGCAAAACATGTCAGACTGCCAGGGCTTTCAAGTGGAAGTCAGACAGAGAACCCAGAAATGGGTCTTATTCTCACATACTGCAGACTAACCCTAATTTGATGCTAGGTAAGTGGGGCAGTAGTTGACTTAGGGCCGTGGCAATAGTCCGAAGGTTCATTGGTCTGAATGTTTGCTATTGAACCTTCGGACCAATGAACCCTTGATTAAGAAAAAATACGATGAAAATGTTACCATTTTTCGGACCAATGAACCTTCAGACTATCAAGATGCCTCCGTAGACTTTGTATGATTTTAAAATGATAGCAACTTACAGCATCATAAATGCTTGTGATTAATATGATAATGATAATAATTATTATGTGATAAAATGATAGTTATTATAACACCATTCATGATTCTTGTGTGTGTGTATTTGTGTGTGTGTGTGTGTGTGTGTGTGTGTGTGTGTGTGTGTGTGTGTGTGTGTGTGTGTGTGTGTGAGTGAGTGAGTGAGTGAGTGAGCTAATTTTTTATGTACAGACACAGATGTGTCTGTACATATAGCCATCATCTGCGTCTGTCGTCGCCGTCGCCGTGCACTTTTACCGATAACACGATAAGTGGAAAACCATTTTACCTTTTGACTTGAAACTTGCAGAACTGATGAATATTCATAATACGCAGGTCAAGTTCGAAAATCAGCATGATCGGGTCACTTTAAGGGAATTTATGCTGTTTTTTCACTTTTTTCAACATATATGCAGCACCGATAACACGATAAGTGGAAAACCATTTTACCTTTTGACTTGAAACTTACAGAACTGATGAATATTCATAATACGCAGGTCAAGTTCGAAAATCAGCATGATCGGGTCACTTTTAGGTAATTTATGCTGTTTTTTCACTATTTTCAATATAAATGCAACACTGATAACACAATATAAGAAAAACGGATTGGCCAATTGTAATTATACTCACAGGAGTGGTCAATCTTACTAAAACGCAGGTTGAGTTCGAAAATAAGCATAATCGGGCCATTACTTAAGAAGTTATACTGTTTTTTCACATTTCCTCAGATTCAATTATTAGGCATGTTAACAGTCTCATTATTTAACTAATAAGATGCCTAAAAGTGTTTGTTTGATATTTCCTGCATCTTTACAACATTGTTAGTTGATTATGTAAAAAACATGGTAAACTTGTTATCATGTATTGTGTAATAAAGTGTCAAAAATGGAAATAAACTCATATCATTGCAGTTTGTCAGATTCAATCATCCACTATGTTCAGAATCTCAGAATGGAGGAAATTGGACATTTAACACTGTTCTATTGATACTTTTCCCATCTCATCAATATTCTTAGTTGGACATATAAAAATGGCAGTAAAATGTTTATTTTGTTTTATGTTAAAAAAGTGTTAAAAATGGAAATAAACCCATTTCAGAACAGTGCTGTCTTGTTTACATTTTGGCATTATCAAGGCGTGACTTTGAAGTTCCATGGGCCTGAAGACCTTTGCTAGTCACATTTTCTGAATATCTGTGATACAAATATTTTATAATTAAAAATTGATGGTCATTAAGCTGTTAAACATTATGTAATATTACATCAAAATTTGAAGAAACCCCCATTTTGGGCACTGCTTCCATGATGACCATTTAAGGAAAATCATGTCACTTACTGTTTTCAAACTTACAGGATAGAAACATGGGACTAAAATACAGCTTCAGTAGGCAATGCAGTCTGTTTGGTTTTTTTTTTTTTTTTGGCAGTTAAACAGTTTTTTGTGAAAATTAAATTTTTCACATATTGGCATTTTCAAGGTGTGACTTTAAAGTTCCATGATCTTGAAGACTTTTGCTTGTCACATTTTCTGAATGTCCATGTTACTAATATTTTATTAATAACATTTGATTGTCATTATGCTGTTAAACATTATGTAATGTTGCATCAAAATTTGAAGAAACCCCTATTTTGGGCACTGCTCCTATGATGACCATTTAAGGGAAATCATGTCACTTACTGTTCTCAAACTTACAGGAAAGAAACATGGGTCTAACATACAGCTTCAATAGGCAACGCAGTCTGTTTGGTAAATTTTTCTGGCAATTTAACAGTTTTTTGTGAAAATTTAATTTTTCACTTATTTGCATCTTTATTTTCTGTTCTTTGTCTGTACATTTGACAGCTTTGCTGCCTTGTTTTTTCATAAAGATGCTAGTGAGGCCCATATCTTTTTGTTTTTCATTTGTATTCTATGTGAGGTATGATATAAAGTTTATCTCCATTACAGGGGGTATTTATTTATGTTTTTTCTTTCTATTTGTATTTCAGAACTGGGGGATACCAATCCAAACTGGTTTCATGAACTAACAGAGGAGTGCCTAAAGAACAGACATGATGAGGCTTCTACTGGAAATACAGGGGAGATCCAGCCTGCTCTGCCATCCATGAGTCTTGAAGGTGCCCTGTCACCAAAAACAAGTATGTGGCAAGATACAACTTCTAGCATGTGGGGTGGTCCTACTTCTTGACAGTAAGATAAGGTCTGGGAGGGGAACAGAAAGTTGACTGCTTAGGGATAGAGGGTAGAATTGAAAATGTTGTACACTTAACTGAGTGTTACATTAGCAAAGACTTTAAAGATGCAGATTCTTCTGTTATATAACCAACAGTGTATGCTCAGTTGCAGGTGTTATTGGTGTAGACACAGTTAGACAAGATGATGCCCTAGCAGACATAGAGGCACCATTGAGGCTAAGTAGCTTGCATTTACAGACACATCATTCTCTGCATGAGCACCAGCATGTCAGTGAGATAGTGACACCCAAGACAGTCCCTACCCTAACTGCTATAGCTCCCTCTAGTGACCATGGGAAAACCTGTCCCAGTTTACACAGTGGGGAATTGAAGGCAGAGAAATGTGAGTTTTCCATGGTGTTTAACATTGTCATGTTTTTTTTTTTTTTTTCACTCATGGGTGCTCTATATATCTATTTGTTTCTTTTTTTTGTTTTATTTTATCACTTTTTTTCCAACTTGCCCTTTTTTAATGGAAATTTCAAAAGCAGTTAAGATTCAATCTTTTAAAACTGACACACTCTATATGATGAATAAATATATTTTTCTTTATACTAAACAATTTTTCGCTAGTGACTGGTGTGCTCTAGTTTTAATGATAGAGCAATTATTTACCAGCAGGTGCTTATATATATATATATATATATATATATATATATATATATATATATATATATAGTAAATATTAAAACAATATTATGAATATAAAAGTGATATTGTAAGTATTTGTCTTTTTGTATACTTATTCTATATGTCCTTTCTGTAGTGTGTTCTAGTCCTGATACCCCAGGTCCTAGTGGTATAACACCAGTTCAGGCTGTAGTCAGGGGGAGGACAACCAGCACCCCAGGGTCAGTGGGCAGGACACCCCCCAACTGTGTTGATAGCCTGGGGATGGAGGTGCCCACAGGGATGAAAACTCCAGGAACTGAAGGGAACATCTCTGGGGATAATGTCAAAGGTTCAGCAACCAAGGGGAATTTTCGAAAAATGAAGTCTCATGTGAGCCCCCTGCAGATGTCGTGGGACAGGTGTGGTGAAGGTTTACTTTATTTACCACATAGTTTTTAAACCACATAGTTTTTAATGAAATTTAATGCTTATAATTTTATCATGCATGAAAATTGGTATCAAACTGTGTTTTGATTAACAATAACATTTTTATTCAAGATTGTAGCAAGTGTTGTTACATGAAGAACATATTTTTCATAAATTATTTTTGTGGAAATCTATTTTATAATCTTGTGGTCTTTTCATAACAATTAATTGATTTGGTTCTTGATTTGATTTTGTCTACAGTCCTGCATTGAAGCACCTGTTGAGGACACCTGGTTATGAGCAGATGTTACACAGCACTCCTAACATAGCTGTCAGTCTTGGAGCTGATCCTAACGACACCGGCTTGTCTTGGACCAGTTCTTTGGCAACACCCCCACCTGGTGATTGTTTTATACTGTTTTTTACATAAAAATATATTGTTTAAATTTGAAGTTAGAAAAATAAAAAGGATTATAATTGCATTGTTAAAAGGAAAGTAAAATGAATAAGTACCTTTGTTCTTTATTGCTGATTTAACAATTTTTGTATAAACAATATTTGACAGTTTTGAGTTGTAATTGAGAAGTTTGTGTGAAGATATTGATGGTAGCATTTTATGGGAGAATGCAAAAATATATTTGTTAGAAAAGAGGATCGTAAGTATCAAAATTCAGAATGTCAGTCATGAAGTTTTCTTTTACCTTACAGGAACTGTAAGTGTGAACAGTGCAACAAAGCAGAATACATCTCTAGAGGAAGGTCAAAGGAAGCCAGGGGTAAGGATGCTGGTGCTGTATTTTGTTGCTTTTGTGACTGGTCAAATAAATGTTTAAGCAGGAATAAATATAAATAGAAATAAATCTGAATTTCTAAAAAGAAACTCACTGTTATATTCCGAATTTAAGACTACGCTTTCGTATTGTTGTGCATAGTAAATCACAAATAGTTATATTTGGAATATATAATATAATACACTTCCAAGTGTCTTTTTAGCCTCAGAAATTATATTGTATCACATACATTTAGATAAGCGATTTGTACTGGATATAAGAATATGGGAAACTGTAATTGCTGTTTAATTTTTGTATACAGATAACCTTATATCTGTGCATGATAAATAACATTCACATATTTGAAAGTGCATACACTCTCCCCTGTTCTAGGCCCTAGCAAGAGTGCTTTTCTCTCCTGGTGAAGGTTCCTCATCTCGGATGTCCAAGGTCAACCAGGTTGACCTTAATCTCACCATAGAACATGAACCACTTGATGCCTCTCTAGATGACCTACATGACAAGAGGGGGGCAAAACTAGCAGCTTCAGGGAAATCGACTGGTCAAGAAAATAACGGAGAAGGCACAGAGGAAAGGCAGTGTACTGTGACTTTTGCTTCTAGCAGCTCTCATGAGGAGGGTGATGTACAGAAAAAAGCAAGAGAACTCAAGACTGATGGTGCTGTACGTGAAAAAAATTCCATTGCAAAAGCTGGTGCTGCTCTGCCAATTATAAAACTAGACAGAATTTTGACTCAGAATACAAACATTCCAGAAATTGTGACTTCAGAAAATATTTCACAACATTCCTGTAAAAATTTGAAATCCATGAGCACCCCTGGAGACATTGCTGTGGAGAAAGTGGTTTCACATTCCTCAACACTGGTGATGCCAGGTACAAAAGAAAAGACAGCTGTTTCAGAAAATGCAAATCAAAAAGAAAAGGTATTCACCACTTCTAGTCATCTAAATAATGGCATGAAGGAAATGACTACAAGTAGACAAAGTGAAGGTACGGAGACTCTGGAGTGTCAGGGTAAAATTGCAGAGACTGTAGTCCCAATTGCTTCTAGCAAAAGTGTATTGTGTAACAGTGTTATGTGTAATTCATCAGCAACCAGAGATTTAAAGAGTATTAAACACAATGAAGAATGCGTCCCTTCCCCTACATTGTCCTCAACTTCGTGTGCCAAAGTGGATTCTCCAAATATTTCCAGTAACGTGGAGTCTGCCCTCTCTGATTTCTTTATGACGCCTCCTTCAAGAAATACTCTCATGGGAAAGCTAGGTTCCAAGGGCAGGAGGAGAAAATGGCCAAATTATAGATGTGTCCAGCACAATGGTGTTAATAAGGGCAAAGCTGATGTATGTATGGTAGAAAGTGACATGAATCAAAATAACAAGGATCAAAATGGTGCTGCAGATGGGAATATGAGAAAAGACTCTGGTGAAGATGTGGATGAAAATATGTCGCCCAGTATAGCAATTAAAGTAGCTATTTCAGACCCAGTTATTAAAGCTAGTAAAACAGAGTCCCAGGATGCTAGTGATGACAGAGCCTTCCTCTCTGCAACCAGCTCGGTACAAAAACAAAAGACAGACCAGAAAAATGAACTAGAAAGAAGTGACAATGTACATGCCTTTGGCAGCAGTAAAAAAAGTTCTTTCAGTCAGAAGTGTAATGTGTCCCCACCTTTACTGGATGACACTTTGCCAGTTGATCTCAATAACCTTCATGGCATCCACAGAAGTCGTCACTCTTCTAAGGACAGTGATAGCTCTGAGGTGACATTTAAAACCCCTGGGAAAGTTGAATTCACTGGGGTCACTGAGACAACAGAGAAACCCAAGTTATCAGAAGAAACCTGTAGTGATAATCCCCCTGCAGAAAATACTGGTGAAAATGACCTGGAAAATTATTCCTTTGGGTCTTCGTTTGAAGCTCCGTGTACAAGCAGTGATATGGTTACATTTGTCAAACCTTGCTCGGAAATAACAGTTGAAAAAGACAGTGACAGGACTTTTCAGGAACATTCACAGTCTTCAAACAACCAGCATAACAAAAACGGAAAGCCTTCTGAGAAGATTTGGGATGAGGAAATGTACACTCAGATGTCTCCTACATTACTAACAGCAATGTGCCATTCCGCAGAGACAAGTCAGACACCTAATTTAGTTGGCATTAACGAAAAAAATGACTGTTCTAGTGATAATTCAGATTCCCAAATGAGAAAAAATTTTAGTAACATTAACAAGCAAGCTCCTATCTCTAATCATGGTGCCATTGCCTCTTGCCTCCCCTCAGGCTTACAGGAACATGAAAAACTTATGGGCAGTTCTAACTGTGGAAAGATTACAACTGAAAGCAATGATGACCTGTTTTCTCAGATATCTCCCACCACAACAAATGCCCTTCTCAGGGCCACTGAGACATTTCCAAATCCTCAGGATTTGTCACCAGAGGCTTGTAAGGAATTAGGCTCAAGTCAGGAGGTGCCTTCCTGTGTGCAAGGCGAGAGAGAATTATTTGTTTCATCCAAAGCTAAAACTAGCACACATGTAAAAACTCCAAACAAATCTGAGGTTTTAGAAGATGAGATGTTTGTCCCTGACTCCACAGGAAATGCTGCCTCTAGCAGTGATGCTAAAACTTCGTACAATAGTAAGGACATTGTAAACACACCATCTATTGGCGAAGAGTTAACGCCAAACAAAGCAACAAGAAGTAATGCTGAAGCTTCATACAATGCTAGTAAGAATGATGCAAACATGCCATCTATTGGCAGAGAGTTAACACCAGTCGTATCAACAAGAGGAAGCTTGGGCAAAAGCCGTAGTAAGAAATTCTTTTACCCAACATCAAGCCAGATATCCAAAACCAAAGCCAACAAAGTTTATGACTTTCTTAGCTGTAAACCACTTCTAGATCCTCCAACCTCGCAGTCAGTCTCTGGATCAAAAATTCCCGCGACAGTGGCACTTGAATCAACAGTCTCCGAGTCCATGACAACAACTACCGAGTCAACAGTCTCCATGGCATTGACCTCAGGCACCTGTAAACCTGGTGCAACATCTGATTGTGAAACATTTCCAAAGGTCATATCATCAGAAGGGAGAAGTGGTGAAAAGACGGTAGATATGGTCTCCAGAATGGAGGAGGAAAAGGAAGCTAAAAGGAAAGGTGCACTGATGGCTATGAGGTCCAGAACAGGTATGATTTCGATTTTCTTCTGCCCAAGACTTGACAAGTGTTCTGTCTCAAAAAATGGATTTTTCTCATTATGTGGTAGAAAATGATTAAAATGTTGCTTCAGGATAAACCTGAAAAAGGTGCTATAAAACTATACGTGGAAATTCATTTTTGTTCATTGAAACCTTGTACCTGAAGCTATGGGTCATTTTGCTTTAGGGTTATTATATGCAATACATAATATAATTGAACCCAAAGATTGATGAGAATAACTATTTGTTACCAATACCTTTTCCACACGTAGGCTTTCAGAGCTTTTCAAGCATAAGCAAGAATTCCAAGTTTACCTGTTTGGGTAAACCAGAAGAAGCAGGTGCCATCAAAACCACCATCTGTGTGAATGTGAATACTGAACAATTAGGAGATGACACTGGTAAGTTAAAACATGGCCCATCTGCTTTTGCCTTTTACCACATTGAGCACCTAGGCTTCAATCATGCGAAATGAATTCTGTTCTTATAAAAATTTTTTAAAGAATTGTTTTTTTTTAACTGTTTGTTTGTTTATTTTTAAGTTATAAACATAGGCAGTGTCTACTCAGGTTTGTGTAAATCCATCTGATGTAAATTGAGACTACACAAAATTTCCCTTTTACTATAATTTTGCTTACGGTAGTATTATAATAATCATAATTATTATTATTATTATTACAGCTATATTTTAAATTTTACTTCAGTTAAACATGAGCAGAATCCACTCAAAGATAGTGAAAATCCATCTCCTGTGAAAATTACTGACTCTACACAAAACTCCTCCACTCCAGACACATTGCCTGCAGAGAATGTGGAGACAAATGATTTTTCAGTAGAAGACGCAGAAATGTTGGAGCAGACTCCCCAAAGACCTGCTGAGGAAGAATTGGAAAAGACAAAAAATGGGGGGCTCTCTGAAATAGCTAGAGTGAGTTTTTAATTTCTTTTAAGGATGTTTTATCATAATTTTATTATGTCAGGGAGCGTGTCCATTCTTTAAGCAGCCATTATGAAATAATTTGAAAACCTTGATATCATTAAATTGAAAAGTAAATTATTTTTTAAGTGAACAATGACAATTTAAGTAAAAAATGACAATAAAGCATGCTTAGATGTGACAACTGGTGTTTACAATCACTGTAAGTTCAAGAATCTATTACATCTTGATTGGCAGTGTTAGATTTGGAATTACAATTTTTTAATACTTGTGTTTTTTTTAAATTTATTTATTTATTTATTTATTTATTTATTTATTTATTTTTGTAATTTCAAGACTTACCTAAAAGTTTTTTAATCCACTTATTATTTTATTCATTTTCTGTAAATTCTATTTTTGGTTTCAGTTGAAATCAGTGTTGATATGTGAATAATGCAGAATGCATATCTTAGCTCTTTTCACTTGATTATCCTTATTCTTATTATTTCAGAAACCTGAAAAGGGTGCTAGTGGGAAAAACATTACTGTCAATGCAAAAAGTCTCGAGATGGCTGCCACTATAATGAAAGAGGTGGATGAAAGAATTAAACAAGAAGAATGCACCATGGGAGACAATTCTTCTTTATCAGCAAAAATCTCTAATTCTGAGGACACAATCCCTGCAGTTGCCATACAAGGAGAAAGTACAAAAAATAAAGAAGTTGTCACTAGTCAAAGTCCACTGGATTCTTTAAAAACTGGCAATATATTCAAAGGTGCTGAAGAAAAGTATGTGCAAAGTGATTTCATTGAAGCAAAATCTAGCAATTTTAAAGGTAGTTTTACTACAGACATTGATGAAAATATCAGTATATTAAACCAGGGACTTACAAAGACCAAGACCACTTTCACTGAAAAAGATACAGAGACCTTAGTCAAAAGAACCGAGGAAGAACAAGTCTCATTAGCCTGTGACAGTGGCATAAATAAGGAGACTGTTCAGTCAAATGGGAACCCATGTGAGAGGGCACAGACTGTCTTGTTCTCTTTGTACAGTGGTGCCATCTGTGAGGATGCAGCTACTTCCAAATCTTTTCAGAAAAATTCAGTGAACCAGTTAGCTGGTAAGAAAAACATTCCAACTACTGGTCTTGAGAAAGACAGTGAAGTTTCATTGCCATTTAATGAAAAGAAGAAAGAGTTATTCAGTATATTTACCCATGGGAAGAGCTTAGCAGGGTTTAGTTTAGCTAGCGGAAAGACCATTTCTGTATCCAATAAAGGCCTTGCAAAGGCAGAAGCACTTGTTGCAGAGATTGACAAAGAATTTACACTGCAGAATTTGCTTGAAGACGGTGATAATGGTAATAATGTACCTGTTAATGTAACTGGATTTACATCATTGAATGGACCACAAAGTGCAGTTTCAAACAAGGGTGTAACTGAAGACAAGGCAGAAGTTGACAGAAAAGTGACTGCAGCAGACAATGGTAATTATTCTAATTTTACTGAAAGAATACCTGGCACAGTGTTGGACAAGGAACTTGCAGAGTCAAAGCTGGTCAGAGGAGATGCTAAGACAGAGGTGGCATTACAAAGGCAGCATGTAAGTGATGTAGATGCTGCTTTAATTACTGATTTTACTGTAGCTGATGGCAAAGCTATTATTCCAGTTTCAGATGATGGAGTCATTCATTCAAAGGCAGTTATGGCCAAGGTAGACGATGAGAACCAATCCACAAAACGGAAAAGTTGTGATGGTGTGCCCAGCTGTAGAGGGTTTACTTCTGCAAATGGCAAAGAGATTAAGATTTCTCATACAGGATTAGAAAAAGCGAGAACAATCCTATCAGAGTTAGATAAAGAAAATGAAATCCCATTTTTACAACAACAAAAGTTTGAATCTTCCGCCATGTGTGGTTTCACCTCTGCCAGTGGCAAAAAGATCCCGGTATCAAGCAGCGGACTTGAAAAAGCAAAGGCAATAATGACAAGTATAGACACTGAGATATCAGTGCAACATCAACACAATGTGGCTCAGTTTAATGACATGGCTAGTACTGGAGGTTTCACCTCTGCTAGTGGCAAGACTCTGGCAATATCCAGCAAAGGACTAGCAAGGGCCAAAGTTCTAATGTCTGACATTGAGTCAGAGCTGCTGCAGTCATGTGAAAATGATAAAATTTCTCAAAGAAGCAAAACTGGCAACATTGATTTAAGTGAGAAATCTTGTGCTCAGGATTCAAAAGTTGAAGCTCAGATTAGTTCAGCTAATTCCAAAAGGCCTTTGGTGCCTGAAAAAATGAATTGTGAGAAAAAAGACTACTCAAATGTTCCCAAAGGATTCAGACCATTTAAGCCACCAAGGATAATGACAAAGAAGGTAGAGTCAAGAAGTGAAGTAAAAAAAGATGCATGTGGAGTTTCACCTGCCAAGTCAAAGGATACTCAGGATCCCAAACAACTGAGTATAAACTTTCCTAAAAGTGAGCAAGCAAAGTATTCAACTGGGACAAAAGAAGCAAAACAAGTAGGTTCCAAAGGTGAAGAAACATCAGGCTCAAAAAATAACGAAAACTTAACTAGTCAGTTGAAAACTAAGACTACCTCACAAGAATTGGAATGCAGTGTTGTTCCAAACATTCCAAATACTCGAGATATTAAACTGGCCATGTCTAAGGAGATTATTTCTCCAGAACTGCCAAAAGGGGGCAGCATATGTGAGGAGTTTGATGACAGCTTTGATGACATTTCTGCTACTCAACTGTCCTGTTTGTCTGGCACGCAGTTTAAAAATGCAGAAAAGGCAGAATTTTCATTCATGTCGAATGTCACAGTCAAGGACTTTCATAAGCAGGAAGTTGAAATCGAAGATACACTCCACTTCAAGACTGATCATGACACAGTTTGTACATCAGTGAGTGAAGACTGGCAATCATTACCAAAAACTGTAGGGTTCCAAACTGCTAGTGGGACCAAAGTGACAGTTTCACAGGATGCACTTAAAAGAGCAAGAGAAATGTGGAAGGATTGCTATGCAGATGATGGAATTGGCAGTTGCCCAGTAAATGTGTCGGAGAATAATCATACGAAAGATGGAGTAGATTCTACAAAACCTGCTGAAAGTAGCACAAAAGTATCATCAGTCAGCAGTGAAGATAAAAATTCTGGTAACAGACAGGAATTGACCAAAGCCAGCATTGAGCAGCAATTTATGGGGTTTCATACTGCAAGTGGTAACAAAGTGGAGGTGTCCAGGAAAGCACTGCTAAAAGCTAAAGATCTGTGGAAAGAATGTCATATGGATACAGACAACGAAAATATGGTAATTAGGAAAGATGCAGCACCAGAGAAGTATGAGAAAGATGTAAAATCTACCTTAGACAAAGTAGTAGACAAGGCAAAGCAAGACATTCAAGTAGATGCAACTTCTGAGCCTTTACAAACAGCAGATCAGATATCTGTTAAAAAGACAGTCCACATGCCAGACAGTTCTCTACAAAAAGATCTCACAGTCCAGCAAAAGTCTAGGGATTCCGATGCAAAACCTGAAATGGAGAACGGACCTTCAATTTCATTTGTAGGCTTTCAGACAGCAAGTGGCAAGAAGGTTGAAGTCTCGGACCAAGCCTTGAAACAAGCTAAGAAACTATGGGAACACAATGAATTTGATACAGAAAGCAGTGAAAACATAACTACCAAAGCACTTAAAAAGCCAGGTGAACTTTCTCGGTCTTTCCAAGGTTTTCAGACAGCAAGTGGACACAAAGTGTGTGTTTCAGAGTCAGCTTTGAAAAAGGCCAAGGAATTATGGATGCATTTTGAAACACAAGAAAACAGTGCAAGCGTGGGCTCTGAAGTGGATAGTGTAGAAAACAAATCTCAGACCTTACATGGGTTTCATACAGCAAGTGGAAACAGAGTGGAGATTTCAGAGTCATCATTGAAAAAAGCAAGAGAATTGTGGCATGAGGCTGATGCTGATGTGAATGAAACATATTCCAAACATTCCTGTGACACTGAACGTCTTTCAAAAGGGGATGTAAATATTTCCTACACAGCTTTAGGAAACAAACAAGTTATTGCACAAACCAAAAATGTTTTCCCTGAGGAAAGGGCCTTTGCTGAAAAGAAAATGCAAGATTCATGCCTGCCGTTGTTTCAAACAGCTTCTGGGAGTGCAATCACAGTCTCAGCTGAGGCTCTCATAAAAGCTAAGAAATTAATGGATGATTGTGATGCTGACAGTGCAGTAGATTCTCAACTAGCTG
Source organism: Lingula anatina (assembly GCF_051362555.1). NCBI lineage: Eukaryota > Metazoa > Brachiopoda > Lingulata > Lingulida > Lingulidae > Lingula > Lingula anatina. Next base: position 8,304,412 of record NC_141769.1, read on the forward strand.
AAAAGAAAGAGAATAACTCTGCATTGTCCATGTTTTATACTGTCTCCGATAATGGTGTGTCAGTTTCTGACAGGACCATGAACAAAGCAAAGGATTTATTGGAGGATTGTAATAGTGTTGGTAATGTCTCTTCTGAAAAATGGAAGAACAAAAATGGTGGCATGCCAATGTTTCAAACTGCCTCTGGTAATGCTGTTACAGTGTCTGATGATGCCCTCATCAAGGCGAAGAAATTATGGAATGACTGTGAAACAGGTGAAGAGGGCTTCCCTGAGTCAATTGATAAATCGGAGAGGAAAAAAGACAATATTACAAGACCTTTGTTTCAAACAGCCTCTGGTAGGGCAGTTTCTGTTTCTGAAAAAGCTTTAGCTGAAACAAGAAGACTGTGGGATGATAATGGTGACGATGATATAACATCCTTTGAGAGGAAAGAAAGGCAAAAACAACTTGTTGATGCTCCAATCTTCCAAACTGCCTCAGGTAATGCTGTCTCAATTTCTGAGGAGGCTCTTGCCAAAGCTAAGACTTTATGGGATGATTTTGTGGTTCCTTGTGATGAAGAAAATGATTTTTCCAAAACATCTTTACCCCAGTGTGATTCTTCATCAGTTCAGCTAAAACAAAAGCCGGATGTCAAGGACAATATCCACAAAGAAATTCATAGTGGTCATCTATTGGCCCCACAGACCAAGGACACTGACCAGTCACCAGTGGTCAGTACGCCTAAAGAGGCCCAGTTAATAAATGACCATGGTCTTTCACTTGAAGACATGGAGAGCATAAAGGCTCTACTGGCAGATGGTGCGTTTGAGGACATTGATTCACCATCTGGAAAATTTGACCGCAAGACCAAAGTGGCAGGTGGAGAGTGGCAGCCTCATTCCACTTCCCCAGAAGGTATAACTTAACCATTAGATATTTGTACAATATGAGAAAAAAAATTAATACTTAAGCCCTGTCAGGCTATCAGGGTTTTCTAAAGGAGAAGCAGAAACTAGTTACTGAATTTTGCAGAATTTTATTGGCATTTTGAGTAGGGCCCATGTTAATGTTACATACTGTTAGAAAAAAATCTCACTTTACAGAAATTTTGAGAAATAAATGGGAGTAGAGTCAGACCTCACTATTTTATAGGAATTACCATTTTCTCATGGCTTTTAAGCGATCCATTTTGTATATATCGTTCTGTGGCTTATAGGTTTCTTCAGTGACAGACCTCAGCCCTCCTCAGTTGGCAGGCTCTCCCCATTGGTGACAGCCCCTCCAAGGGACTCCCTCAGGTAGGATATAAATTGAGCAGTAACAATTTTAATGAGTTTTTATATGATTTTGTGTCATTTTTTTCAGTAACTCAAGTAATAGATAATTGTTTACAAAAAAAAATATATATATGCTCTCACAGGTTATTTTTTAAACTATAAAAATACAAAAAACTTTCTTAGATATGATAGTTTATCATACCATTTAATAAGACTGAATTATAAAGAGTACATGCTTTTGAGTGAAAAAAACCCAGTGACTTATGAGTGAGTCATGCAGCAAAACAATTTCACATTGCAGGTCAGTAACCCCAGCTGGCCATCTCACCCACTGTATCAGGAAAATGACCAGCAAACATCTGAGCTTTTACAACAAGCCTCCGTCACATACAGCAACAACACCAGTAGCATCATCAGGCTCCTTTGTTACTCCATACAAGCAAGGGGGTCCAGGGGGACACCAGAAGACCTCCACCCCAGCCTTGCTCAATGCCAGTGGCACCTCTGCTTCTCTTCCAACAGGATCTGAAGCCAGTTCACACACACCAACCACTGCTAATACATCCTCTAGTTTTGTGCCTCCATTCAGACCAGGACAAACTCGGATCACTTTGGCTTCTCCAATTACCAAAACACCCCAACAGCAGCATGGGATAACCAGTGGAGAGGAAAATGATATGGATAAGGCTGTGTCTTCTCACAGCACTGTGACTGGATTGAAAAGACCTATGTCTCCAACATTGCCTGAGAGTGGAGAGAAGAGGCAAAGAATGGCTTATAGCAATGGGAATGAAGGAAAAGGTAATGAAAATAAAGGAAAAGTTTTTTTTCTTTTATTGTTAAAGAGATAGGTAGAATTTTTCTGACATTGTGAAAAAAATTAATAATACAGATGTACACTGTCAGAGCATAATGTGTTATTTATATGTGGAAATTATATCTACCAGTTAGCATGAAAGCATTATAATGTACACTCACACATATTGTGCTTGGAGTTTAATCAAGTTAACCTTGTTTTTTATAAAGGTGGACAATTTAATATTTAACTGCATTTTATCTTACATAATTGGTAGGAACTAAAATTATAGCCAAAGAGGAGAATCCAGCTCTGAGTGCAGCAGCCATCAACAGAGGGAGGCTGAAGCAAGAGCAGCTAAAGAAAATCAAGGACAAGGCCAAGGAGACTATCAGACCAATGAAAGGGCACTTGCTCAGTGTAAAAAGCACTGGGGATAGGGTGTCCCTGCGCCAGGCAGTGAGGGAGGAATTACCTCAGTGGTATCCCAAGCAGAAGGTAATGCTGAATCCGTCTGCACCCTTAACTTTTAAAACACTGGTCACTTGAATTAGTGGGCATTTATCATTCACTAAATTGGTGATGAAATTAAAAGATAATTTGAAAACATCTTAAACAACCGCTAAGACATACAGACTTTTTCTGAAGAACTCTAATTTATTTTTACTAGTTGGATACTAAAGTTCTTTACATCTGTAGTGGTATACACTAGAAAAACAGACTGTACCAGTACATTTTGAGAGATTGACAACTTAATACTTAATGATGATGTTAGATAATGATTAGGTAACAGAAATTCTGTGATTGAAATTCTGTGTTTAGGTAGATCCTGTCTCATGATACATTTCAATTAGAGTATTTATTTTTGTAATTTCAAAATTAAAATAGTCTTCATAATTGTTATTGAATCAATTGTTTGCTTCTCCTTATCATCTAGTTGTATGGTCTTGGTGTACTGCCCTCCACTTTGGAAGTCTCCGCCTCCAATGCAGAAGAGTTCCACTTCCTGCCCAAGGAGCACTTTTTACCCAGCATACTGAGGAGTGGGGAGGGGTACAAAGTGGGAGATGGAGCCACACTGATACTGGATGACCAGGGCTGTGCTGGCAAAGATGAATTTTACAGGTATAAAGACAGGAGCAGTCTGTGGCTCAAGATTCCTGTCAATAGTTGACAAATGTCTGAATTTTTTTTCATATGTGTCAGTTGTTTTCAGTAAATATTGGCCAGGGAAGCTATATTGTCAAGAGAATTCCCCCTTTCCCAGTATTTTATTATGTCTCATGCTACCCTGAATATGATTTTATTATGGGAGTTTTCGATCATCAAATCTCCTTATCCTACTTGTCCTTCAAGTTCCTGGTGACTGAGAATCTACTGGCCCAAAGCAGAAATACCGACTAAAGAAACTGAACAGATTGTGATAATGACCAGTATTCAATTTTACTGGGGTCAGGTAGGGGCCATGCAGTTCAAACATCACAAACTGGTTTCCTGAGACAAAATGGGATATCTATGGGTTTTCTATTGACCACAGTGACTGTTTTCATTGCAGAGCATTCCTGGACATGCCTGGGGTTGACCCGCGTCTGGTCAGCCAGGACTGGGTCTATAACCACTACCGCTGGATTGTGTGGAAGATGGCTGCCATGGAAGTGGCTTTTCCGCAACAGTTTGGTGGAAGGTATGGCAGTAATGAACTCTGATTGCTTTGTCAGATTTCGCAAGTTTCATTGTTCAGTTTTTTTTGTTTTTTTTTCATGCTTACAAAGAAATAGAATTGCTTCAGATATCTTTTCAGATCAGCAATTTTGTCCTAGAAATAGAAATAATTTGTGGTAATCCTTGATATTATATTTTTTATTCAAGTTGGGGAAATAATACAGTGATAGCAAAGAAAATCCATTACTTTTTCATATGATAAGTGTTAAGTATTTTTTTTTTCTGTATAGAGCTGTTTGTCTTCTTGACAGTCTTTATAAGAATCTTCAAAACAAACCTACAGACATATGCTAAGTATGTACAATATTTTGACTGTCTAGTGGGTCATAAAATCAATGATGTACATTTTTGTCATAGATTGCTCTGTTCTTGTGACTTGATGAAATTCAAGCACAAGTTAAATATTATACACTTGAAAATATAATTCAGTAAAATATCAAAATAGACTGTTATATAAAAGTAAAACGTTACAAAAATTGTGTATATTGTACACTAAATATTCAATCTTTTTCAAATACTAAGTCTTATCGCTTTACCGTACTTAAAGCAACACTAAGAATATACTGGACCAAAGGCCTTAAATTACTAGCTTACATGTTCATATATTAGTTAGAAAAAAGCTCCTACTGGACATTAGAACGAATTGAGACTATAAAATGTTAATTCTTACACATGCCTTGATTATTACTTCACTTCAGATTGTAAAGGGGATGAAATAGTGTAGTAATATCATACTAAAAGATGAGTTTTTTGTTAGTCCAGTAATAGAATCAAAGTTATTGATATACAGAGTTGCAGGCAATCAAGTTATGATCTGTCATGATGTGTGAAGTCATTTAAAGCTGATTCAGAAATGGGTTCACAAGAGACAGTTACTTTAAACTTGACACTGTTTCATATGTATCCCTGCATTTAATGTAGAACTGATTAAAAAAAAACTTACATAACATGCTTATAATATAAGTACAGTACATGCTGTATACTTTAGGGCACTTGTTTTGCACTATTTATAAAGCAACTGACTTATAAACAACCTGTTGGAATGTAACTTGATAGTAAGTAGAGATCAATCTGTATATCCTATGTAAAGGTTGCTATTTGTTCCAGGTGCCTGACCCCTCACAGAGTGATGCTACAGCTCAAGTACAGATACGACAGAGAGGTGGATGCCAGTCAAAGGTACCAGGGTGATAAACTTGGCTCTCAATAGCTTATCTAGCACGTATATACCTAATATAAAATGGCCTAGTTATCGCTCGTTAAATACTTGAAAACTTGAGGCCCCTTATGTTATTGTTATTGCCACCTTGTGGAAATATGAACATTTACAGCTGCAGATTTATCGTCCTTCAAAATGCATTAATTTTAATACCCTGAAGTTCATATTTAAACATAGAAAGTTATGAGTGTGGGCTTTTGCTTCTGGCTAAGGCCATTGCTGACATTTTGTTTATGAATAACACTATTAATAGTAAGAAAAGATAACTTTGGAAATTGAGTCAACTTTTAAAAGGCACCTTGAAAGTTTTTAACAAAGTCTAATCTGGAGTGGTCTACAGCAGAACCTCTGTATTGGCTGTCATATGTACTGGAGCCGGCCTATAGATGGAGTCTAACCCCACGATGTTGAGGTTTTCTTTTTTAATCTCCTTCACAATTCTCATCCCCTCTCGGCTGATCTTGGTCCCCATTAAAAGTACTTCCTGGACACTGACATTGACAGCTAAAGCGGCAGCGAGGGTCCGGCAGCCCTGGTTTGATATGTTAATCCTGCTGAGGTCCAGGCGCTGGACAGTGTGGTTGAATTTCAGTGCCTCGCTGAGGGCCTGGATGCCATTGTTGTCTAGCTGGGTGTCAGTCAGAAGTAGCTCTTTTAGAGACTGGTTGACTTTCAGACCCTGCGCCATGGACAGCATGTTCATGCTTTCAAGTTTGGTTCCACAGAGGTTCAGGACCTGGAGTTGCTTGGTGTGCTCGAGTTTGACGCTCATTTCCTCAGCAGAGACGAGGTTGAGGGAGCAGCAGGGGAAGTGGAGCTCCTGGATGGATAAGGGAGTATGGCGGATGATGTTTGAGAGGAGAGGCGCATTGGTCATGTTGACAAATGTCAGCGAAGTGACGTGGGTCATGTTTTGACATGCTGTTTGTAAGTTGGCCCAAACTGAGGCTGAGATCTTGTCATTCTCACTTTGAGACTCCTCTATGCATTTGACTGTCTTAATGCTGGTGTTTCCCCTGAGTGCAGTTGCCAGGAAGTAAGTGGAGGTGCCAGTATCTAAGGATATCAACTTGAGAATGCTGATATTGGCGCTGTCCCTAACAGCCTCGGCTAAAGTCAGCAGAGTTTCTCTGTTGTATGTACAGAAATGGTTCACCTTAATGTCCATCTCGGTCACTTGACAGTCTGGCGACCTGACCACACTGGCCAGGCCGTTAATGGCTGCCGCTGATATTGGCTCGCGTTGGCGCAGCAGGAGTCTTGCTGGAATTGATTTAGCAATGAGGTCTGTGCTGTCCTTTCTCCCCTGACACTCATTGACACACTCCAAGCTGAGGATGAAGTCCAGTACCCTGCCCTCAAGTTTCTTATCCTTTAAAGAATCATCAGCACCATTTTTCACATCAGTTTTCCTGTAGTCACTTGCAGCTTGAGTTTTCAGGTCCACGTGAGTGAAGGCACGTCTTGTGCTTTTGTTAAGGAGAGAGTTCTGCCTCTTCCCTAGACTTTTTCCATTAACAGAGAATGTGATAGCCCTCCATTTTGTTAGATTGTGTTTTGCCATAAGTGAGAACAGATCGTGGAGGATTTTGACTGTGGAGACCTCGTAGCTGTGGCGTTTGAGTCCGCAGTAGAATACACACACATTGTGGAGGGACTTATCCTTGACCAGCTGTTGAGAGTAGACAAAGAACCTTTCCTGTGTCATGTCTGCTAGATATCTGGCTGCCAGGTACTCTTGGAAAGCCTTGTTAGCAAACATGCAGTATTCTGTACTTCTAGGGCGCTTGGATTGGAACTTCACCATAGGACCCAGTTTATAGATGAGGGCATTGATGTAGGTTTTATTGAGCTCATCGCACTTGAAGACTGTCTTCTTACTTAACATGCTCTGGAAGGCTATTTCTTCAAGCTGGCTGATTGTCCTCTTGATTTCTTCGGGGAGTATCCCGCCCGGAACATCCACCCCCTGTCTGGTACAGAACAGCCTCTGTAAGCTCAGCATCAGTTGGTCCATGATGAAAGTCTGGGTTCCAAACTGGAGACTCACTTTGGCTTCAACAGTGCCACACAGGCTGAGAAGGTTGAAGGGACTTTGTGTCAGGGCACAAAGTGCGATTTCATTTTCTGATGCAAGCTTTGACATTAAACCAGCATAGCTTTCAACAGATACTTTGGTTGATTGGGCATATTGCCTAACGAGGTCCTCCTTGGCTTCCACCTTTGTGATCCCCATAATGTGAAGAGCAGTGTCACAATACTTCATCAGTGATTGGACATAGCTTGGTTCAGTTGTCATGACAATATGCGCCTTGTCTAAAAGTTTTTGTCCAATCAGATCAGAGAAGACTCTGTTTGAGGAGGTCACATGATCATAGCTATCCAACAGAAAGAGAGTATCTTTCTGATTGGCTACTATCAAAGACCAAAGTTCATCCTTAGTCAGTTTGAAATTGAATGGAATCAGCTGATCAAAGATAGCGTCTTGTAGACTTTGGTTCTCTGACATCATTCTAAGATCAACCAGAAAGAGAAGCTGAAAGTTTTTGGGGAAGTATCCATGGTTCTTTGCCCAGGAGTAAGCCATATGTTTCAGAGCAGTGGACTTTCCATACCCACTAAGACCTGATAGAAGAACCCTTCCTGGAGCCTCACATTTTGGGTGAGGGTCAAAGATCTCATTGTTGGGCAGCACCCTCCTGAATAGAAAGTTATAGAAATATATATATATAATACAAGTGTAGATCTTGTGTATAATTTTAAGCCGACAATTGAGATGAGATTACATGCAGAAGGGACATATATTACTACTTGTGTGCGATTATCCAATCCATGTTTGAAGGTTTTTTTTTTCTTTATGAAATTTAGAACTAAGAAATTTGCATAAAAATTTGTAATCAGATGAATGAAGGCACAAATGAATGAATAGAAAAATTGTTTCATCAGTGATAAGATAGGTAATATATTTGTCAATAAGTGAAGTATATCCCTACCCTTGTGAGTCTGTCAGCTCTAGGGGTACTGTGAATTCATGCAGATCCACTTGCACTGATTCGTGCCATGTTGCTGGTCTCCAGCGGCTGTACTGGGATTTGTAGACATTGCTGAGAACTCCTCTACAGTACTCTAGGACATCTGAAGTTAGGATAAATGATAATAATTACTATAATTGTTATTATAATTGACAAACTGGATTTTTGTTGACATGTTACATTATGAAAAAATCATTTTTTATTATTTTGATGAATCAGTGTCATAAAACCAGTCAATTAAATATTTTATGTATGAAGCGGAACTACATTGACTTTATGTATTCCACATGCATCTAAAGTATTGATTTGTCAGTTTTGACATTTGAATAAGAAATTAAACCAATCCAACTCTTTGCCCTTGCCTAATGTTTGGCCCAATATCTATGACCTAGAACTAGTGCCGTAGAAATTTGTTTAACAAAAAAGCAGTCAATTTCCTCATCCTACGTGCCTGAATTAATCCAAAATCCCTAGTACAAGCAATTCCTAATCCCATGGGTGCATATAACATCCAGTTCTTTTAAAGGACAAGCCAACAGATTACTTGTAATATGTTAGCATAGGAATAAGATTTGGTTTGATAACATTATACTCCACTTGTTTGAGAACTATGTGGTCTTATGATGGTGGAAGGGATTTCTCTTATTTGAGGGACATGGCAATTAATAAGGCTTTACTTTCTGTTGTTTGTCAATAGTGTAACTGATAGTTTCAGGTCTTTGAGATTTTCAAATCTGTCTATTGAAATGAGTATTTTAGGTTTTTATGAGATGGGGGTGTGTTTACTACTGGCTATTCTTTCTTTCTATGTATACTTTCTAGTATTTTTCGTATAGAATTATTTATTTGTAGATGAGCATTTAAATGATAATTTTGAAACAAGTCATGAAGGTAATTAATAAAAATAATTAGCAATAGATATTGGTTATCTTTCTCCAAAAGTGTCAGTAAGTAAACCGCTGTTACTGTATGAAAATGATTAATCTTGAGAAAATAAGATGAGATATTAGAAAATGTTAGCCATACCATACCATATCATAACATACCAATGTCACTTACCAAAGTTTTTTGTAATGGCCTCTCTATACATGGCGGCCCTAGCCTGAGACATCTGCTCATGAATCTCGGGATACTTGAAGCGAATTGCGTCACAAAAAGCCATATATGCATGGGAGGCCCTGCGAGGAAGGACATCCAGCAGTTCCCGCATTTTCTCCGTGTTTCTTTTCTGGGTGTTTATGTTCTCCTTGTCCACAGTGGTGAGGACCCTGTCTTCTACCAGTCGCGCCAGAACGTCGTCTGCTTGAATGTTGTCAACCAATGTTTTGTAGAATTTGAGGAGGATGTTTCTTTCTTCTTGTGACATGCCTGCAAGTTGAATGATATGAAAGTATAAGTTTATATTTAATATGAATTTGATGGACTGAAATAAATTATGTTTAAATTAACTTCCACCCCCGCCCCCCAAAAACAGAAAAATATTAGACAAAAAAGGTATCAATTATGCTTATTACAGTTTTGAATAAATAGGAAATTTCCATGTGATAAAACCTCTTTCAACCTACCTGATGAATCTGGATCATTGAACAAAGTTGCTTTTTTCTTTCCTCTCTTCCCGCCTTTCTCTTTACTGTTCACAGCAGGTAATCTCTGATGTGGTGAAGCCAGTGAGAGCGGCTTGTTCCTTGATTGTTGAATCTCTCTCTCTATAGCCTCAACATTACTGCTGGCTTGGTGCCAAGATTTCAAAACATTTCTATAATGCTGTTGCATCTCACTGTCCATGGCTTCGCGCTGCATTCTCTTGATGCGAACATTACATATTGGTCCCCCCATGCGTAACAATACCTCAGAGATATGTGACCAGTAGCCATTGAAGTCTTTCTCAGGAAGGGAATCCAGCGAGACCAGCTGCCGTCTGTACCACTGAACTCTCGCAACGTCTGCAGAGATCCCTTTATCGCTCTGCAGGGGACAGCTGTCCCAACCGTTTGGGTAAGGTGGCGCCAAGTGACAGATGTGACGGAGGAGAACGTACAGGAGAGTAGGGCCGTAGTTCTCAGAATTGGCATTTTTCTTCCTCCGTGGGTATAACTTTCCCCACTGTGCCTCGCTAATTAGTCCCCTGGATTTCAGTCCACGCAGGGTCTTGTGAACCTCTCCTTTTGCAAGGTGCTCGTGTAAAGTAATTGGAGGGTGGATACTGTCAAAAAGTTCCTTCATTGAAAGGGTTCCACCTTCTACAAGAAGTCGACTGAGATTTGACAGGTTAACCTTTGACATTTCCTCTTCTGAGGATATTTGTGTTTGAGTGACATCATTTTCGGTTGCCATGGTTGGTGGAGATGGTTTTAAATAAGAATGTCAGACTGAAAATGAAAATTTAAAAATAGAAGATTTTGAAATGACAATTATTGTCCATGGAATCCAAAATAATTAGATTGATAAATTGTTTTATTTTGAACAATGACATTCATATTACCAGGTATGCTGGAAGCCTTTTCTGATTCAGTTTGGAAAAATATTTATTAAAGCTTTGAGAAATTTAATTTGCTGTTGTGTTACAATCACAGCCAATTTGAAACCAAAAGGTGGTTTTTAAATTTTTCACTTCCCTTTTCTCTCACAAACAAACCTAGCTCACTAAACATTTAATGTACTTAACGTGTAAGCTTTATGATGATGTTGTAGAGAAAGCTGAGAGCAGCTTGCGTTCTGCCCTTTACTGTTGACATTATAGCAGCAAACATTGCTGCAGAATAAAAACTGGTTTAAAAAACTAGAGATGTCACTGAGTTCAGTGTTAAGTGTGGCCTACAGATGAAACTTGACTAAAAGGTTTTTCTAGTTATTTCAAAACTGAGACAAAACTTTGAGGCTTTACTTTTATTGAAAAATTAAAATAATGTGATAAAAAGAGGAAAATAGATTTTTAAAAATAAATAAAATAAAAACAATTAAAAGTGTCTGTGGAAATTAAAGGCTTAAAAACTCCAATGTCAATCTTGGTCACAGAATTTGTTAACACATCCCATTCAAAAGTTGAAAAACATGATGAAAATATTTCTAACAGAAGAAAATCAAGACACAAACTTTAATAACAAACTTACCTACTACTCAACTGGTTTAACAGATCATCTCAGTGGTAATCAGTTCACAGTCTTTCCACATGGAATGAATGGCCCATACGTAGCACCAGTTACATTTAACAACTAGCATCCAGTCACCCTGTTTTCCCCCAACCTGCTACAGTTGTTTCTTGGTTACCGATTGCTACCCGCTGCCTGTCAGTCTTCATTTGTATTCAGCCTGGCGCTGTTAATCTCTCAGTTCACCCGATGGTTGACCCTTGCTGTTTGACAGGCATCGCTGACAGGGGTCTTAATCTTCAAAGTGACGGATTCATTATTGATTAGATAAGCAGGCGGTCTTAAAGGTGTTTAGACTCTTGAGTATTACGCTGATAATCACCAAGCAAAGAGTGATTGGTTACAGTATGCAGTGGATGTTGGTGGTGTTTTAGCGCCAATTTTGTGTTTTGTGGATGTTTGTTGTAAATTATGGGACATTTTAATGAATTTGGGAATGGAATTTCATAATTATCTTTGCAAAAGGAGATTGTGATATTTGCCAAGAGTGATTTATTATTTTTTTAGATAAAATATTATATAATAGTGGATGCCCTCCATTGTTGACTATTTTATGACCATTAATTTTACCTTTTAAAGAGATCAATTTTAATATTTTCTCTGGGGCAAAAAAAGATGAAATTTTTTCTGTGTGAAAAATCTTGAAATCTCATATCATCTCCATAGTGTAAACTGTCTAGTTGGTTTGTCCTTTTCCACTTATGTCCTGCATTCAAACATACCTTGATAAGTCTGTTTACTGTACAGTTACATGGTGTATAACCCAGTACATGTGGCTTATGCTTCAGAATGACAAAACAACAAATCTGGATGTTATAGTTCATTCAGTCTTGCAGTGTCATGGATTATTTTAGTTGATAGTTTTTACAACAATTATTTGTTTTAAAAGAAGGTATTTGTTGAAAGTTTGAATCTTATTAACTAAATAGATATTGTGATGTAATTGTGTACCCTGTCTATTTTTTTTTTTTTTTTTTTTTTTGTTATCTTGAGAATGGCATTTTATATTAAACTAATCTAATTAAATCAAGGCTCATGCATTTGATGTAGATTATTCACTGTGAGAACATGTTGACAGTTCTGACATTTTGATATAAAATTCAAGGCTAACCAGACTGGTGAGCTCAGTGTTGATGTAGTGAGTGCCCTACTACTGGCAGGTCCCTGTAGCCTCTGCCTTTGATGCTAAACACACTTGTTTACTTTGTTAGGGGAGAAATTTACTCTTCAGCTTTGGAAGCTTTCTTCCATGGAGAAATTCTGTATCCACTTCATCTGATGCATAATGTATAATCTGCTTTACAGTGAAGCAAACTTAAGCTGTGGTTTGTTTTGATTACTTAATTCTTTAAATTTTGGCTGCCAGGCATACAGGAACACAAATAAAATAAAAGTATGTTTTCAAGCTAGAGCCAGCCCTACAATGAGCAGAATCTTTGAAATTATTTCCTAAAAATGATATTTATAAAATAAATACATTTCAATAAAATGTTTGGTATTATTGATAGGTTCAATAACTACCAGATATTGAATCATTGCTCTTTTGTCTCATTTAACATGAGACCTATTGGTCAAAACGGATTTCATAGTGACATAATTTTTTTCAGATCTGCAGTGAAGAAAATAACTGAAAGAGATGACACTCCTGCCAAAACTATGATACTGTGTGTGAGCAGAGTTCTTACAAACAAAAGTATAGAGACAGGGGGACAAACTCATAGTAGAGGCAAGGAGGGAGAGAAAGAGGCACCAAAAATGGCAGTGGAAAATGTATGACATTGCATTGCCCTCAGTGTTTTACTTTTTCATATGTGTAATTTAACATGTTAAGGTTTATATTAAGTTTGTTTTTGAAGTCTTATTTAAAATCTTTCAAATCTAATCTAATACTTATCAGATTCCACCGCAAATTTAATGTTATTGCACAATCCAATTGCTTTGAGGTCGAAGAAATACAAGCAAATATTTATGTATTGATAATCATTGTCATTCACCTCTATATTTATCCCCCTCTAAGGCCACAGTAGAGCTGACAGATGGCTGGTACCCCATTAGAACACAGTTGGACCCCGCCCTGACCAAACTCCTCAGGTCTGGCAGGCTGAGAGTGGGCCAGAAACTCTGTGTATGTGGGGCTGAACTTGTGGGTTCCCAGGATGCCTGCTTACCACTAGAGGTGGGTTAGATACTTTATTTATTTATTTGAAAACAAGCATTTTATGCAAAAATATTTTTGTGCTATTACTTAGATAATGTGTTTTCTTTGTACTCACATCTTTTTATTTACATATTGCTATTATCATGAAGAAATGCAGCTAACTTTTTTTGTGTGACACTGTGATTTTGTCTATTTATTTACTGCAATTTTATTAGGAAAAGCAAAAGTGAAAAAAGTAAGTAAACGTACATTGTAATATGATCCTCTCAACATGACACCAAAAAGGCAATTAGTTTTCTAGATCAATGTCTTGCACATGGGTTAATACATTTAGAGATCTATGATGTCAGTGTTTTATATGTTCTTCATTCTGTTACCAGGCACCACCAGATCTTCTACTTAAAATCAGTGGGAATTCCACCAGGCCTGCTAGATGGGATGCCAAACTTGGCTTCCACAGGTCCCCACACCCTTTCCCTGTGCCCCTGGGGTCTCTGTTCCCAGATGGGGGGATAGTGGGGTGTGTGGATGTCATGGCAACCAGGGTGTACCCTATGCAGGTGGGTTTGAGCTCTCTCTCTCTGTGTGTGTGTGTGTGTGTGTGTGTGTGTGTGTGTGTGTGCGCGCGCGTGCACGCACGCGTGCATGCATGTGTGTGTAAGAGGGAGTTGGTGGATTGAAGTAATGAACTTTTGTTTAATAGTTTTCATTTATGTAAGCAAGTACAAAATTTCAGGGATCCTCAAAATCTTATTATCCTCATTATGATATAGAACTTTCTTTCTGATTTAGTATATGGAGAAGTTACCAAATGGCTCCAATGTGTTCCGCTGTGGTCGGATGGAAGAACGAGAGTCAAAAAAGTTTGAACAAACAAGACAAGAGAGAATGGAGAAACTGTTGGCTAGAATTCAAGCAGACGTTGAACTAAAGAGTTCTGATAAGAGTGAGTTATTCTCCATTTTATGGTACTAAAGATTTCTTTAAAGGAATATTTAAACTCAAAAACATATTTTTTCAAAATTCATTTATCCAGCTTTCAAAATAACAAATATTTCTTGCCCTGCATTTTTACTTTTTAAAAGGTCAAAGATTCATTGAGTATCAAGGAAATTACAGTGATATTGGAATGTGTTAGGTGTGATAGCATTCACACTCCTGATTGTGCTCAATCTCAACATCTTTGCTCTAGGCACAAAGATGAAGAGAAGGTCAGTGAAGTTGACCAGTGTCCAGATCAGCAATCTGACCACTGGCAAAGAGATCTATGATGCCATTCAGAACGCACCTGACCCCACTTCAATTGAGGTAGCTTGTAGACAGGGTTTCTATCAGTGTAAAACATGGCCCTATCATAATGTCCTGAAATTAGTTTTCTATCCAAAAAGACAAGTACAAACAAAACTTAAAATGAAATCTGAAATAACTATGGCACCATTTTTGCAGTTTTGATGAAATATTTCTTAGCTGACTATCAATAATTTCAAAACATTGCAATGCCATTTTGGCTGCTCTAGTGATAAGAACTTAAGTTCACCACAATCTTACAGTTTTAAGTGCTTGTTGGACAAAAACAAGAATTGTGAACAAAAATGAAAATTTTGCTTGAATTAATTTATCATTTTATCCCTTCCAAAGATGTTTACTTTATTGTTCCCTTTAGATGGAGTTAAGTGAGGCTCAGATCTGTGCCCTGAATGAGCATAGATGTAGACTACAGATGGAGCAGCAAGCTGAGGTACAGGCACAGGTCAGGAAGGCTTTACAGGACACGGAGAACGAGGTACACGGGAGAGATGGTGTGTGTGCATACTTGCCTGAGTGTGTGTGTGTGCTCACACGCTTGTATATTTATAGGAAGGGGTCTGCACTGAAAAATGCTAAATTCATACATACTGTAGCTGTTTTATTTTGAATAGGTAAAATATTCATGTTTAAGGCCTTCATGATGATTTTGTATTTGACTTGTACTGTTTCATTTTAGAATCATTTCAAGGTGTTTCATTTGACTACACTTTAATGTACCACCTTATAGTTTTCAATTTTTTTACTTGTTTTCAAGCTCATTGTAAAAAATAGACATTTTGTTGACTTTTTTCTGCTATATTTTTGATATTATCATTAATTGATATTAATTTGCATTTGAACAGCAGTCCAGCATGAGAAATGTGACACCACTGTTGAAGGTGAGAGTTGCTGGCTGCAGTAACTCTGATGTAGATGCTGGGATGAGTAAGTTTGTTGTAGAGAATACTTGGAGTTCTTTTTTGAAGTAAAATAATATTTTGTAATTTGACTTTTGTGCAGGGACTTGGAATTCTAAAAATCTGTTGTGATGATTAGAAAAAATAACTAATACCTGTTTCTGTTTAAGTAAATGTGTGATTCTGAACAAATTAAATTCAGAGAAAGAAGCAAAGTTGGAATCGAAGTTAACTGTGTAAAATACATGTTGTGAAAAACATTCTTCAACCTAGATCTCCTGGCTGGTTAATTTCTGATTTTTTAAATATCTGAAATGTCCACAGATACATTCCTAACAGTATGGAGACCAAGTGATGAAGTCATTCAGATGCTGCAGGAAGGAAAAAGGCTCAAAATATATAATCTCTCTGCGTCTGGTGCCAGGTAATGATATAACACACCATTGGTGTCTTCTTTTGCTGTCTTTGTACTGTAAATTAGTAGCTGTGTTTTCATGTTATATTGACATACTTTATATTGCATGTTAACACACACACTATTTGTGCTTGTCAATCACAAATTCATTTTCCCCCTTCGATGTCAAAAAAAATTCTTTGCATTCAGTGGTTTTTCTTCTTTCCTCATTAAGGGTTAAGAACTGTCCATGTGAAGTACAGTTGTCTGCATGCAGAGGTACAAAATACATGGAAAGTCAGATTGAGGAGAACTTCAAAGACCTCATTTTTGAACCCAGAGAAGTAAGATTTACATTTGTAGTCATATTTATGGGCTCAGTTGTTTGGGGATGTCTTACTTGATTTAAAACAATTCAATGGCAATTTTTGGTTAAAAAAAGAAATTTAATTAACTTTTATTAAAAATTAGTTACTTGTGATGGGGATGTTTAGAGTCAAAATGAGTATTTTTTTAAAAATGTAATACATTGATATTTTGTGTATTCTCTCTAGGTATATGAATTCAGTGAGCTGTGTAGTCATTCAGTAAGGCCAGCCTACAGTGAAGTAGATGTGGTGGGCTTTGTAGTACATGTCGCAGACAGTGGTGACACCTATAGGTGAGTTAGAAAGATACATCTGCAGTCAACGACAAACATGTTAATTCAGATTGTATTATATACAGTGACAAAAAATAAATGAAACCATTTTCCAAATTTTTTAAAGATCATAAATTACAGTGTAAACAAAGTTGAAATTTTGTTCCCAACACGTGATCATGAAATCAACTTTTCTATCAATTGATTGCAATAAATTTCCATTATAATTGCCAGCGCTTGTTCCAGATCTGGTGGTTGTATGCAGACCGTTTACTTTGTGGACAACACTGAAGAATTCCTGGAGGTAAAGTTTTGGGGAGGATTGAAGGTAAGACTTGATATGATAACATGGGTGAACGTTTTTTGGATTATGCCCAATTGCAGGATTTTCAGTCTTTAATTTGATGTTTTTTTTTAAATATAATGATCTAAGTGCAATGATTTTCAGTTTTTACAACTTATGCCAATGTAATAATGATTATTATATTTGGACAAGCATTGTGAATTATATATTTGTCAGTAAACCTTAAACACTATAAAAGAAGGAATAAAAACCAGTACAGGTTGCTTCGTAGTAACAGTGTGATGTCCAAATTGATGATTTTAAATATATAAATGTTTCTAGGCTCTTGGCGTGGATGACCTGTTGACCACAGGCACTCTGGTAGCGGTCACTAACCTGCAGTGGAGGGGGGAGAGCAGGTCCAGTGTCCCTTGTTATTTTGCCAGTGAGATGTGCCACTTCACCACCAGACCTAAGGATGAACACTTGAAGAGTGCTGTAGAGAAGCTGCAGTCAGTTATATCTGTGAGTGTTAATTTTAGAAGCCTGCCCATTTGGGAAAATAGGTTTAGCCCAAAAGATTAACAGGATTAAAAATGACATCATGAAAAGCCTGACTAGTATATCTGTGAGTGTCAAGGTTTTAGAACAAATCCCATGTAAAAGAGAGTTTTTGAACAGCACCTTTTTGACCTTGAGTTAGATATCAAAAACATAAGCTAACGTTTATGGTGCTATCCCATTGTCATTGATATGTATTTTGAGTCTATAGATTAAATGCATATGGTTTCAAACAGCAATTTCACCATCTGCAAAAGTCCCACTAACTTAAATTTAAGTTGATGACATTAAGTGGGTATTCTCCTATACACGTTATTGTTCACAAGAGTTTAGTACTAATATATTTTATCCCCATGTGTTTATTGTAATCACAGTGCTGAGTCATTGTAATGGATGCTATACAAAACCACCTCTGTAATCTTTACTTTGGCACTGAAATTGACTGCAGTCCACATAAAGTTGATTTCTTGATTACATGCTGTGGACATGGCATAAATATTTTTAACTTATTGAAATAATGTTTCAATTTTAGTCACCAAAGCAGTTCATTAACGAGATGGAGAAGAAGTTGAGGACCATTGTATTTGGACAGCCTGTCCAGCAGAATGATGATATATCAGTGTCCAGTAAAAGCTCAAACTCTGTGGTCAAGGTATGTGGAGGGCAGCCTGGGCATAAAAGATTTTGTCCATATTTTACTGTAGAATTTGTATGACATGTGAATTTGTCTTAACTGATTGACATGAATGATAGCAAAGTTATAGCAGTTACAGATGTCATAAAGCATGAATTTTGTATACGGTACAATGCTCTTTTTTTTTTTCAGATCCCATCCAGACCAAGGACCCCTGTAACCACATTTACACCAGTGAGACCATCTCCAGTACCAAAAACGTTACCATATTCTAAAACTGATTCTTCCACACCAAATTCAAGGTTCAGTCTTGACATGAAAAATACCCTCATGCAAGAAAGCTCTGAAGAGCAAGCAGACGATCCCCGCACAGCTCTTCAGCGCATGAAGGCAAGAAAGTTGGAACAGTATGGAGAACCCCCTCCAGTGTGTCCACTGCCTGTTTCTGTTCCCTCAGCTCTGAAGCGAGGGTTTAGGGCCCCTGGTCTTAGAAGCAGTAGTCCAAGAAATCTACCTTTCATTTCAAGAACCTCAAGTAATGAGCAAATAAACATTGATGACAATAAAGTGAAAGAAAATACAGCCCCTGAAATTACCAACATGAAAAGAAAGGAATTTGACAATGTGGAAAGCCAAAGGAATGAGAATTGCCAAGAAGATGAAGAGGTCCTTGAAAGCTTGGTGAAAAATACTCCAAACCATAAAGGTGTTAGAGCAGAAGTGTCACATATGGACCACATTCAAATTTCACAAGGATCCCCAAAGAATGGTCCAAAGGATGGAAATGAGAAGAACCTTCAGACTGGTCGCTGCAATACTGACATATGTGACAAAGATGGTCAAGACTGTAAACAAAATGAATTTGAGAAAGAAGACAAAAAATTGTGTGAAGGACACTCCGCAGTCCCTAACATTGACTTAAAATCTCAACAAATTTCAGATAAACCACAGAGCAATTCTTCATCTCAGGATTCTCAGATAACTAACCAAAGTTCCCAGCTAAGTCAACAGTCACCTAAGACTGCTTCAGGGAAAGCTAAGACGTCTAAGAGAAGACGGACAGCCACCCTGGAGACGATAGACTTTGACCAACTGATTTCTGTTCACGAGGGGGAAGGGATAGCGGAGAGGTGCAAAAAGCGACGTAGATCTACAAGATTATAAGGATCGATTGTTTTAAGATACAGGGTATATCTATTTGTTATATATTAATATAGTGCCAGCTTGGAAAATTATTATAAGGTGCTTTCAAAACGAAAAACGCATTGTTTGAAAAAGAAGAATGGATGAAAAATGTATAGACTTAAAATTTAGATCAAAATGGAAAGGTATGTCATTATAAACAGTCCTGGAGTTATAAAGTGGTTCCATCTTATATTGTCAGGTGCGTAATTGTAACGATGTTGATTTGACGGGAAATTATTCAATATACTGTGCAATGACAAACTTAAATTGGTAAAAAGGATATCAACGCACTTGTGTTGTATTTGCTTGTAATTATTATCAAGCTTGGAGATAATTATGCAACTTGTCAGCATATAATTTTTTTTTAATTATTTAAATTGTTCCTTAAATAATTCTCGTGTCCTTAAGTTGGCTTCTAGATAAAATTCAATTTTTAACATGTTCTGATGGTCCCCGACTGTTAATTGAACACTCATAAAGTTACGTTTTAAATTTCTCTTTAGCAGTTGTCATTAGAGTTGTACTCTACAATGTGCATTTTTACACTCTGTGTAATAAAGCGTTTTACGTCCAAATTTAATACCTCTTCTCTGTATTTTTTGACCGTGTAGGTGTGCTTGTACGGATCGAAATTCCAAAACAGTAAGCATCTAAACTATTGTAAAATGTGTTCGAGGGATGGGGGTAATTTTTAAAGAAGGTTCGTGGCGCCAAATGATGATTCGATGAAAAATCGGTTCTTGAAGGCGTAAACTCTCTAAATAGTCTACATTTGCCTGTATCGGGAAATCAAATTAAATTTGATTGCAATCAATTTCCATTATTGCCATCGGCTGTTCCAGACCTGGGGGATGTCCAGACTGTGTACTAAATAGACAACACTTAACTATTACTGGAGGTGAGGTTTTGGGGAGGGTTAAAGATAAGACTTGATGCGGCAATTCGGGTGAAAGTTTTCAGAATGATGCCTAATTTCAGGATTTCCTGTCTTCATCTTGATTCCTTTTAAAATGGTCTATGAGAAATTATGACTGAAATACGACTGGCGCCGCGAGCATTCTGTACAGTCGAGTGTAGAATACTACATGGAGTATCTTCTTCGGTACATAAATATTGTATCCGACACCCCGGTGAGCATCAAATTAAATTACACGCCGGTCATTCTATAGCCAGAAGAATTAAAGACCTATATTACACCATAATAGGGTATTTTCGCTTTAAGTCTGTCTTTCTGTGTCCAGCGCGTCCAGTGTGGTGTTAAGTGACCCACGGTGCTATTGTAGTCGATGAAATGGTTGATGGGAAGAGCGGACATTCTCGTCCCATTTTGTGACTTTATTGGAACTTTATTTGACACAGGGCGCCTTCCATATGGATGTATTGTTATTGCATGATGTCTAAAGATTTCAACCCTCAGCGGTGTCATACAAAACCCACTTGTTGCTGCAGTTAGGGTATTACCGAAGACGCAGGGTGCGAGAGCGTGTTAAAGCGCGACGCACACTGTGGCTGAGCAACGGTGCAAACTAGTGATCACGTTGAGAGATGACAACTCACACCTCCTCACCTGTCATCTGATCATTTTTTATTTGTGTATTATTTTCTTTTTACTTTTTTCCCCTCAGCGGATGCGCGGGGAAGCTACATCTATCTTGCGTTTCAGGTCTTGCACACCGCTCTGGTGGATCAAACCTCTCCAATCCGTTAGCTCAGCCAATGAGTGCAGTGTGTGTCGGGCTTAAGGTTCTCATAATATGCTCCCCGATTATTGACTCGCGGATATCAATTTACCGGGACCTTCGTTATGAGTGGAAATGGCACCCACTACAATATGGTCATTAAACATGGGAGGCCACTTAACATAATAATAGATATGTTCATGGGGTTACATTAGAGTTAATTTAAACATTCCCCGGTCATTAGATTGGCCCTGGTCCCACCGGGAGAAAACTACCGACATCGACATGTAATGGGGTGTATAATGCAGAGGTAGGCACTAGTGCACGAAGATCTACTAGATGATTATCACGGGAGAAGACTGGATTTGGCATATACATGATATAACGTAATGTTTAACAAACATTCTATCGTGATAGTCTAAGCGATTAACGTAAGCGTAACACAATTTGAATGATATAAGAAAACTGATACTTCTTTATGGTCTGAAATAATATGTTATACAAACGTAGTCTCGGCTCCGAATGCTGCACAAAAGTTAATTACCCCCTAGCAACTTCAGAGGGCGTGACAGACATTTAAGCCGCTTAAACTGAATGCAGTTTAACGAGAATCCCCTCGGAGTTAGAGCGATCCTGCTAGTACGACAGGTTTATGTGAACCCAGCCTCAGACTGTTAAAAATGACAATTTATCAGGCAAAGACCTACCCCAATATAATAGTTTAAACTTTCATAAGCTGATCCCTAGTGTCTAAAACTCATATTAGAATTTCACCAACTAGAAATTTATACATTTTAACGAGAGCCAGGAGTAATAGGCCTATATCGAAAGAAACCAGTTATTTTGGTCGGAAAGTTTATATCTACTTGTTAAGTGACCACTCCTACTTGTATAGTTCTATTTAAGACCATCATTAATTTAGACGTGACTGTCAGTTATAAAGGTTATTCGGGACATTATGCTATTGCGCAAAAGATGCAGATGTCAGTGAGCAATTTGCAAAACAAAAACGTTTACATATGTTGAGTCATGATTAAATACATTTCAAAATGTTTGATAACCTGTTGTACGAAATACAAGCTTTTTTTTCAGAATAGGCCACACTTTTTTAATTTTATGGATGACATCCTGCGCGCGCACCGATTTTCGTCCGTTCTCCAAAAAAAAAAAAAAAAAATCCCCCCCCCCCCAAACCGCCCCCCCCCCCCCCCCCCCCCCCCAAAGGAAGTCGGTTGTCGCAAACATCGTTATTGAATTTGCCGGAAAATGCAATCGGCAATTCTCTGCTAATTCCGCAAGCTCCATACTGTCATTGTCGACTGCGGAGACATCCGAGTAGTTCCGCGTGTGGAAAATGAGCTTTCTGCGCATGCGTATTATCACCACATGGAAATATGGCCGTTTTGCCGTCAACTTCATCTCTAGCATTAATTTCAAAATACACGACAATTAAAGTCATAAAGAGAACGGGGGCCGTCGTTTTGGATTGGTTTGCCATTGATATTGGACATGGGGAGATATCACCCTTTTACAATTTTACGAAAGGCTGGCCACGGCCAGCAATTATCGCCCGGAAAATTTCAGTGACATTCTGTCCAAAGCAGCACATACCAGTTTCTTTTTGGAGCGAAAAAAGGGTCGACAAGAGCGTCGCGGTATTTGGTGGACTGAAGGTCGGACAGGCCACCCGATAGTTGGCTGCTAGCGTGTGAGTCGAAGTAGACAAAATGGCATCGACCGAAATTACCTTAGTAGTAGGAAGCATAGGCCTATCTTTGCTTAATTTTTTTAACAATTCTGTGAAGTGTTTACAATGCTTTAATTTTCTGAGAGTACAAATAAAGACACGCTATTTATTTGATATTTGTTTTATTGGTTTCTATACCAACAGAATGCATGAAATAACCTTAAATAGATTTGGTAATATGCAGCATATATATTCATGACTTTTTAGGCCTACCTTTCTACGAAGTAGGCCCTATTCACAATGCTTTAATATTTTGAGAGCATGGATAAAGACATGTTGTTAGTTTGATACGTGTTTCTGTGGTAAATAAGTGTTTCCAGCTGTGTACTGAAAACATAACTTTTCTTAAGCATTTTTTTTTTTTTGGACTGTTTTTTTTTTTTTTCGCCCGCTCGCACCGACTTTGGGGTCCCCAGAGGATGTCATCCATAAAAATAAAAAAGTACAGAAAAAACAAAGAAATCATCTGTATTTTCTCTCAAGGATGTCTATGTCAGAGAGAGCAACCAAGTCCGGTAAACGAGTCCCGTATTCCCACCTCCCCCTCCCCCTCCCCCTCCACATGCAGTCCCAACACACCCTATAGTTCTTCATATCGTTTCAGTGATTAAAAAATATTGCAAAAAGCGTTTTGGCTGCAAAATGCATGTTCGCGTTTTTCTCTGGTTTTAAAATGCGGCGCAGTTACAAATAAACGTCTCTGCTAACAGTAGTATCGCCGTGTCATGCAACCGACCGCACTTTGCAGAATACGTTTGGTTGCAAAATGTAGCGCTGTGTTGTCCGATGCGCCGCGACACGCGATTTAAACTGAATTCATATTGCCTGTCTTCACACGTGGACTTTTAGAACGGACGAGAAGCCTACCAAATGTGTGACTAAGACAAACGTTAAGTTGATTGCACTTCATCAAGCAGATAGAAACGTACAAATTGAATAACGGAGGCCATAGCCAAGTTGACAGCTGAGCTTAATGTAGCACGTTTGTAAGTGACATGTTTGTGGAAAAGTAAATTTGAGTCGCATCAAATGCCTTTGAATGTCCAGACATGGCGTCTTGAGCGGGTAACATTCGGGACAGGCCCCTGCTTGTGTGAACACATATACGTCTAAGTTATAACATTATGTAAAGCAACCTGCAACATACGAGAAACAAGGGCGCAACGTTTGTGAATGCTTGCGATCCATCATGTCTCCGTGATAGTTGATATTATCTCAGTCCTGGCGTTCTAGGCCCACATTGTCTCATGTCATCTCCAATGCACATTACAGATGGCCCTCTTTACCTGCTCAGATGCGAGTCCCGATAAGACGGCAAACGAGAGTGGCTGGCTGAAATAATGGTAGCAGAAAAACACCCCCATAGAATTCTGTTTTCCATTCTAGGTCAACGTGACTCTTAATGTCCTCACGATAAGGACGGTTAAGAACAGGGATTGAAATTAATACTGATAAAGAGCAAGTTGTCAAGAGACACGGAAACCTCCAGAAACCAACCCACAGGTAAAGTGAAATGAATTAACGAACGCAGGAACACACCTGTAATCAACAGACGACATCACAGGTGACTGATAGGCACGACAAGCTGGACCACCTACACAATCAGCCATCGCCAACAGTTGTAAAAATTATACTCCTCTATCGTCTGTACTTTCTTTACGATACGGAATATATTTGCTCTGAAGTCATGACACAGGCGTGATATCAAATGTTGGATTTTAATGGACACTAGGACAATAGCGGCTGACAGGATTTGACCGCGTTAGTACAGGGGTGAGAATTTGGTTAAAGAGAAGATACATAAATGATGATGAACAGCGAGCAAGAAGAAGAAGTATGGATCTTCGGACGCCTTGTAAGGCGGAATGGTGTAAACACAGGTAAGTTGAATCAAAACAAAGTTCTTTTTAATTAGGTGTCAGCAGTTGAATTCAAGACTGCTGCGGTCAGGAGAAAATGTGGGATACTATTAGTATGTTTACGATAAATACCGTACCACGTTGCCATGCATCATCCATTGTGGTAATAGAAGTATGTACATCTTTTTCTGTCCTGTATTTCTTTTTAAAAATAACATCATACATGTACATGTAACATCTGAAGAAAGTGGGACTTTTATTATTGAAGTAATTTTTTTAAACAGTGAAAGAACGTTATTGAAAAGACTGGAACATGGAGTCTGTAGAGGTTGTTCATGCATTGCGTTGTAAGTTTTTTTTATCGCTTCTTGTGTCACGCCTTCATTTATCGGAAAAACTCATCGCAAAAATGTCAGTTTATCCGTCAGACTGTGACAAAAAAACATCTTTTTGTGTTCCAATTTATGGATATCTCTCTCGTTTTTTATTTCTTTTATTTTATTATTATTATTTTTTTTGTCGTAGTCTTCAATCTTTCACACAAATTCTTCTGGCGCTTAAAAGGAAAAAATAGCGAGATCTTCATTGTACGGTATTCACCTTCACTGGAAACACCCATCTCAATACTTTTTTCATTACAGCTGGCAACATCACTTATTTTTTACACATTACAATTATATATTATAAAGATACATTAATGCATATACACCCGTTGTTCAATGAAGAAATACATCATATCGTATCTCATTTACCACATAGGGAGCAGATAAAGTGCGAACAAAAACATAAATATGTATTTTAACATATCTGTATTAGTAACGCAGAACTATCAGTACGATAGGTATAAAAAATAATGCCCGAATGGTCGTTTTATTTATACGCAGTCTCAGTAAACGATATAAAATGTGTGTAAAAGGTGAAATATCAAATGAAAGGAAGTTTGAATGACAAGTTCGCACTTTTAAAAGTGTTGTTACATTAGGCGCTGCCGAGCAGGTCCATGGTGAGGTCTATGGATCGGAGATTTTATCTTCTTTTTCTTCATCTTCTTTTTCTTGTGGCATACGGAAAACCAAGCCCATGCTCGCCACGACTTCTATTAGATTCTTACCTCAAACTTGCTGTAGCAAAAACAATGATGAATCGCCGTTATACACTTATGTATCTGGGTGTACGAGGACACAGGAGTGAAACGACGTTTCTGACACAGGTTAACATTGACGTTCTTACTCTGAAGTCAGCATCGGCTTGTGATGAATTTTTTTGTCAGTTCCTTTCACAATTTAGTTATTTTTCAAGCTATGTGAAACTGACTTATGTTACTAGATAGTTTAAAACCTTCATCTCAGATTCAGAGAAAGATGATCAACAATTCCCCTTTCTCAAAAGATAGCCGACGTAAGCATGCCACCGTCAGTTAGTTCAATTCATTTGGGTAATCTAATATAAGGCTCACACAGTTTTATATTTAAGAAATCATTATACAAAAATGTCTATATAAAATATTTCACTAAGCGGGACATGTCATTACTATAATAATGATGTTCTCCGGTTTTGTTTAACAATATGAATATCACCGGACAGTATATAGAGTAAAACAGGCTATTATTTTATACGACTTTTATGTAGATCGACATTAAATGGCGCACATTAGCAACTTATCTCTGTCTTTATACCATTAATTTTTACACGATGGGATGATAGCACGACCGCTTCAACATGAATCCTACGCTGACATACTCTCTTAAACTTCAACTTGGCACGTAATACTGTAGTAGGAACCACGAAAGACACGAGTGCTCTGATTAACGCTTATTTGAATAGGGCCACCCTTGCTGTCACTCCAATGATGGACGCTAAGTGGACTTCTTTTCGAGACTGGATTTTCCACCCTTGGCCAGTCAGTTGTTGTAGTCTGAAAAGTTTGAGGATTATTGTTACGAACTTTTTTTTTTACAAAAGGCACGTGTCGTAGGGGCCCACAATGGAAATTATGCTAAGGCAATTGGTCCTTAGGTGTCTCATATACTGGCATACGTCTGCACATGTACATGTATGTTGCCGTACATATACATTACTTTAATTACGGTGACAGGCTTACAGGAATGTTACGCGTTTATCAGTGAGTTTATAAGACAAAATTTTTTTTAAATTATGCACCAGTTTTTTTAACCTATTGTTTACCTTCTTAAAGGTTATAACTGTGCTACTGAGTTATATAAGATGTAGCATATGATCTACAGTGAACTCACCAAGTCTGATTCAATCACTGAATTATGTGATTCAATGGTATGTACAAATGTATTTTAGTGGCGGATGGAAAATTACATGTAACGTGATAACATAACGCCTTTCGCCGAGAACGATAATCGGCAACTCCTCTTACATTATATGCTTCAAACAAAAATGCAAATTTGTGGAACGTTTAAATGATTTCGTTTAGTTGAAATGCCCTTTTGCACAACGTTGATCTTATCAGCGAGGATGTATTACCATTACAACCCCCTCTCTCACGTTAACGAAAACCGCTCACGACCCTGACGTGCCCCCAGTGTTTTGCTTTTTGTAAGTTGTCTGCCCATGCGTAAGTATCTTTCAGTCAAGTTACATCCATATATGCATACCACTGTAAACTTTATATGATCTTATCATGGGTCTTTTTGAAAGAAACATCCAAGCTGAACACGCCATCTGTTAAGAACTCCTTTTTGAAGAAGGGATGGGGTGGACGAGGTGGGGGGGGGGGGGGGGGGGGGGAGATCAACGATAGTGGATGGCGTACGTCCAACGTTTTGCTCGTGATGACTTATCTAATAGAAAAGAGAATAAATGATGACAGGGAGGTGTGACAACCTCCTCGACTGGCCTCTCATTCGTCTCTGTCATCTATAGAAATATGGCCTTTAGTTCACACAAGGACAGCATTAGACCGAGGAGCGGAATAAATTACGTCATCAGAATGCTATTGACCATGGGATTTGGAAGCCCAAGGAGCAGTGGGGTCATCGTAAATCCGCATCACTGATGAGACGCACGTTTGCCCGAATTTCGGTCTAAAGATCCCATGGCTGAGCAGACCTTCAGTTACAAATACCCCAAAGACTTGGTAAATCCTGTCAAATACTAATTTGTTCAATCAAATTGCAAATTAAGAGACACCCTTTCTCGCGATTTGTTTTGAAATACCTGGTGAGCTGAGATAATAAACTTGATGACGTGAGTTATCCCGAAAGAAAGAAAGAAACCCTCTAAAGAACCTCTCCAGTGAAGTGGGTGAGAAAGGTTTTAAGTTAAACAATGAAATGAATGTCGCTACTTTAAATCAACATAACATTTCAAATGTCGACTTGACAACGTTAAATCAATAGTGACTTTGAATGCCTTCTGGGGTCTTAGCTTCACGCGTGCATTGGCAGTGGACCTATTTAGGATAAAATAAACATGCACATCCAACCCATTGGCACATGGTTATCTTCGTCAACACAGGAAACAGTATGTCGCCTCTCCTGACACCCAACAAACAGGTGGACATGACAGTGGACAGGCCAGGGAATAAATCTTTAAGACCTGTGAGGCGTCATAAATGTCCCTCTTATCGATGAGATCATCTGGACATCCACATTGCAATGGGGGCCCTCAGCTCAGGAAGGTGTGGTCAGACTAGGACGGACCAGGACCGACATACTGAGAGAGATTGAAGCGCAATTCAGGAGGTGGATACAAGATAGTCACTGCATGGTGTGATGCAGACATCGATTTATTGAAGGTTGATTATGTACATTATTTACTGTGACCTGTTTTATGAAGGCTTCATAACCTACGCCCCATTTTGAGCTGCGATGCGATCTCAGCGCCTTGAGTGAACGTGATGCACTGATTTTATCGCGAGTATGTGAAAGTTAAGTCAAGGTGGACGTAGAGTTATAGCCGTCTTTGTCTTTCTTTTAGGTAGGTGCTTCGTAAAAAGTAGAGACTAGCGATTATTTTCATCTTTTAAAAAACTATTTCAGTATTTCAAGGAGAGGTTGGTCTTAATCGTATCGTATTGGCTTTATTTAAATGTTTACTTGCAGTCATCTGTTTATATGTCAAATTAACAAAACTTGATATACGGGGACAGGGCGGATCTTTTCTTGTATTTCTCATCATGTAAGTGGATGACTGACGCAGTCCAAGCCTATATATTTTTGATTTTGTCCTTTCCGTGATGTTTCCACTATATCATACACCGAGGCCCAGGGAGCACTATTGGGCATGTAGCATTTGTACATATAGGTAATGGGTATTATATACGAGGTGCCACTGTTAACAGACGGTTATAAGGCAAACTTGCATTGCACTTATGCTTTTTATATAAGTATAAAGAGGGTAAATACTACTGACAAGAAATTCACATATTCCCGTCACTTAACGTTGTTAAATTAGGCTGTCTGTGTTCAAGTATACTCGGTAGGTCATCACTTATGTACTAGTATAGGTTTTTACACTCCGAATAAGGCGTTAATTTTAGCAACTTTAACCAAAAACAATAAAAAAACTTTATTCCAGTAAATATATGTTAAGAGTAAAATACCGTGTGTATCAACCAGTCTTTCTTGAATATAAAATTATGGCATACCAGTAGCTTTCAGTAGTGTATGGTCCTTGATACTTTTAAAAGATCATGTACCGGAAGCTTTTTAATTCCTTATTATATCTACATGTACATGTATGTCATATTTGCGAAACACATGTGCATGGATGACGTAGGTCATATAGCCTAGTTTTGATTTTGCAGACGACATAAACCTTGCCAATGAAAACAACGTAGCTAACATGACGAATATTACGACTCAGTTTCCCATCACCACAACTGGGCTACACCATAAGGGAGAAAGTAAGTAGGCCTACTTTTTTAATTTCTGTGAATTACTAAATGTTATAATATCTTTTTTCTGCAGTGTTGTTAATGCTGGCACTGTGGATATACAGTTTTGCACTTAATAACTTAAAGGCATAATAACTCTTTGTATGAGTCCTATATTTCACAATAAAAACCTTGTGAATAACTCATAGAAATATAATTTATTCTGTTTTACCACAAAAACAGCAGTTATAGCTTTTATTCTGATATTTGAACTTGTCTTTAGACCACGTGACCTCCATTGATGTCTATACTCTGTTAAAATCTCTTAAGAGATTTTGACAAAAAACCAAACTTTTTAGAAAAAAATCAGGGACTAACTTTGAATGTAAAAATGGATTCATTAACCATTGGTAAGCATGGGAAAATTGTTGTTTACTCCAGGAAAATTCATTTTTTGGCCGAAACGAAGAGTTATTATTGCTTTAAATTAAAAGTAAATTCTCTTGTTGAAGTCTTCCTGTGATATTTTTTCTTTTTAACAATTCGATCATCATCTGCTTTTTATCATTCTTTTAATACTTGTAGCTTATTTAGCAATTTTTATAAAGATTTTGCGCTTTACTTTCGAGTTATACTTTAATAATAATTCAAGAAAACATTTATTTACATGTATCAACGTGTGTTAATGGTACATATTTATTTCCATGATCAGCAAATCTCGAGGATTTAATTCACACAAGCACGCAATGGTCCGACTTAAAGTTCCACTGGGGCATAGGATGCTCCATTTTTGTTTTACTTGGCCTCGTTCTCGTGACCTTGCTGCATTTCCGGTAAGCGCCAATGATTGTCAATATAGGCCTACTTTAAGTATTGTTGTCTATGATAGAATAAATAGAGTATATATGTAGTGTCTACAGTGGGCACAAAAACTGTAATTTCTTGCATTGAATTGCTTTCACTGTGCGTGTTTGCTGACAATCTTGGTTTGAAAGGAAACGATACGTTCTTTATGCCTTCAATCTGATCAAATTATTTTTCCTGAATTAAGTCAACCTTTCCTGATGACAGTCCATATCCTTGATGTTTTTTATTAGTGAAAAATATACTAAACTAATCGCTTTAAATTGTCAATGTTCCTGTCTTCATTCTCTAGCCATTGAGATGTTTAAATGAACAATGTTTATCTATATTTGCTAATCTTATATAATTTGATATTGAAATGGTGCCATAATACGTTAATTGCGTGTGAAAATAATCTGACGAAAGGCGCAGTGACTTATATATAATTTGTTTGACTTACATCCCATTTTAATATTTTTATCGTAGAAAAATGTACCTCGAACCAGACAGAAAAAGGCGACGAGAGACAGAAAGATTTGCCAAGCAGCAGGGTAAAGAAATGACCTAACTTTTGATATAAACGTTACGAATTTTTCCTGTACTTTTCGTAATAAGCGGCATGTCCCCAACTAAATATAAGAAGAAACGTGATTTATTGAAAAGGAATATGTTATTGAAATTGTGAAACCAACAGCCCAGACCG
Source organism: Lingula anatina (assembly GCF_051362555.1). Classification (NCBI taxonomy): domain Eukaryota; kingdom Metazoa; phylum Brachiopoda; class Lingulata; order Lingulida; family Lingulidae; genus Lingula; species Lingula anatina. Next base: position 8,335,328 of record NC_141769.1, read on the forward strand.
AACAAATTGTCAGATTAAAAGCAATTATTTATATATCAGCGAATATCACTCTTGTAAAATTTATCTTTTTGATAAAATACGTGTTGACCTACGGTGACCTTTGCTTCTGTATTTATTATCCATACGATTCATGCTGAATTTACAGACCATTACGAATTCATTATTTCCAGCACGAATTCAAATATCCGACAGAGAGGTTATCAGATTAAATGAACGCCCGATAAAAAAGGACGATTTCATAGATGAATATAACAGACGCAAACGGAAGAAGATTCTGGAACAGGAATTCTGGGTAAGATGTCCCTGGCTGCATCAAGCAATGATTTGAAGTTAACGTTACTGAAATTTGTCTCGAAATGATGATTGCACTGTCGCAGCACAAAAAGCAACACCTAGAACTCTTCATAGACGAAACCAAAATTAGTATAAAATGTTGCAGCAACTAAATTTGTAAAATAAATGAATAAATAAATAAAATATAGAGTAGCACCATAAAGTATTAATGAAGGTGAAATTTGAATGGTGTCACACCACTCATTTTTTTAAAAAATTCTTCCTTTCTTCCTCGTGTTTATACGTGAACGTCTTTACAGGCATTGATTCGTATGGAAAAAACGAAGAAGACTAACATCGATTCAAATGGGCTAAATGGAATGGACCGCTTGGTGAAAGTTTTCCAGACTTCATGTAAGGAATCTTTCTGCTGTCCTTTAAGTGTTTGTTTATGTTGAATATTTGTTTTATAGCACAGTTATTGGTATTCTTGCGCTTATTTTCTTTTGATGGTTAATAAAATAGTCGCAGTATGTGTAAGATATAACAAGAACTTATTATGTCAACAAACACAGTCGGATGCTATGTGATAAAATGGTTGAAATCCTTTTTATTATTGTTCATATTATATGTCTTATCGTGTCGCGAATTTTATCTTTCTCGAATGAAAGGCGTTAGACCGAGTATAACGACTGCATGTAAGCTATTTTTTTGTCGTGGCGTCAGTTAAAAGTACGCTTTAAATTATATACTGCAGCCAAATATGCTAGTAATTATGGTGTTCGGCTGACATAGGGACATAAAACCACTGAACCTACATATTCTGTTTCTTTTGCGAAGTCAAAGGCGAAACAAGCACATGCATAAAAGTCATGTTATTGTAAAAGATATATCATTACAGCCAAACATAGCGGAACAAGGGGGTAGCATGGTAATAACATTATGCAGTAAAGTGATAAGATCTTAGGGATATCTTCAGAGATGCTTGTCTCCATGAGGACAAGATAGGGCCCTATTAGGTTTGTTTACACAATACCAAGAGGTGCAAGTCTTTCGCGGCGCTGGTTCGAACTTCGCCTAGTGATACCATATACGTTTAGAAAGAAAGTTTACGTACCAAGTGAAAGAAATCGAAAGGTTTTGTCCAACAAACCATCAAAACAGAGTACCATTTGCAGAAATGATTGTTTATCATCATTGAGTATGGATAGAGCGTTGGATAATCGCCAGTTTAAACAGAAATGGAACTGCTACAGTTTTTGGTGTTTTTCTAATAGTTTCATGCACTTGCCTTAAGAAAAGTTTAAAGGTCTCTCCCCTCGTGAGGACAATCAGTGAAATAGAAAAGATGCCCTTCGGACATAAACGTTTATTACCCATACGTGATGTGGGTATGAATTGAGGTCTATCTGCGCGTATACCAACACGGTTGATTTTTGACATGTGGAAAAATCTGAAAAGCTACGAGTTGATTCATAAGAATGTATGCGTTTGAGTTTAAGACCACTCATTCATTAAAACGAAACTACAGAAATGTTTAGACACCGTGTGATCGAATTATTTTAAGATGGGATTGTAATGGTTTTTGTGTTTAAATCATTCAGTATCATTTTAGTTAATATTGGACTGTATGAATGAAATAATATACAGTACTAGATTGCTATGTATATTTTAAAGGACGCAGCGGTGTAGAAACAAATTCTACAGTTAAACATATTTAAGCCAAACAGAGAAGTCACGTGGCCCCTGTGTCCTAACAAACATTATTGCTGTTATATGTTTTGTGCATCAAACCGCAATCTTTCTTTTCTTACTAGTTGCTGTAGCGAACTCACTGTATGATGTCGCCTCAAAGAAGAAATTTTTAAACAACATATACACAGCCCCACTTAAAATAGACGTAAGTGTACTGTACTTCGGGCTTATGTAAAGGCATTAATTCTCATTTTACTTTAATTTATATAGCTCATGATAAAAGAGGACTTTCAGATCTAGATACAGATATTTGAATACAAGAATTTTTGTTCGATATCAGAAATTTCATTTTATTCTACATTTAACTCTTCTTTGTAGAGTTTTGAAAAGAAGAATGCGTTTGAAGCAGTCACAGGTGGGTCGCTATATTTTTGTCAAAAAAGATGATAATTGTATATTTTAACACCTAATCAAGTTATTTATTTATTTATATATTTATTTGAATCATAACCAGTGATTTTTATTTAACTACATACTGAAAACTTACATGTGTACGTGTAGTTGATGCTAGTGTGGCAATAATGTTCTCTCCACAGCGCCCCTGCCTCAGACCGACTGTAATTCTTACCTGTATGTTTTATTTATCTATGTACATAGTACTTACATGTACGTTGATTGTGGACATGTAGTTAAATGCTAGCCTGACAAATATGTTTTCTCCACAGCGCCTATGTCTCAGGCCGACTGCAACATGTTCTGGGAAATGGTCTGGAGAGAAAACGCCGCCTCTGTTGTCATGCTAACAGAGAGGTTCGAATACAGTAGGGTGAGGTGCCATTTTCCTCTTTGTCAGTGGGTTTGCCAAGGGTTTATGTCAGTATTTACCTCTACATGTATTATTCGTGGTCTAGTATCCGTATAAGTTAATACCAATACACACACAAAAAAAAAACTACTTTCCGGGATACGTCCAAATGGTACTGGTATTATGTAAGGGTTTATTGATCAGTCTTCGTGCCTGATTTATAGCATTAATTTTATTTATTTTCAGTGGTAATAAAGGTCACGTTTTTTATGGGTACATATTTCTTTTATTAAAATCATGCATATACATCCACAATGCAACTTAGACTGTCGCTTCCTTTTTTAAATACAGGTTTTAAGTTTCAAATACTGGCCGGATAAACTTTCCGACAGATGGCACTACGGAAACATAAGGGTGACGCTCCAAGACACATTAAAGACTGCAGACTGCTTTGTCAGGACCATGGTGCTGCAGAAGGTATTTATCAACATTTTACCTCCCAGGTGAAGTCATAACCGTAAATAAAAAAATAGCACCAGAGCAGAAAATAATGGTCATCATCATAACCACCATTTGCCCATGCCTCCATATCAATTACACGTTAACCTTCCTAGAAAATGAGTGGTCATTAAAAACTGAATGTTGAAGATGACTAAAGAGTTAAGGTAAAGAGACAGCCGCAGATCGAGATAAACGGAACGACCCCATATTGTAAGAGCTTCACTTCAAATGACACTCATTAAATGATACTGACATTTCCAAAGTTCAAGGGGTTGGAATCCCAAGACGGGAAGTACTTGTGCCTCGATTTGGCCGATTGTAGTGTGCAACGAAAGGCTCACCAACTGTGAATAAGTGAACTCAGCACCTGTGCTATATTTTATGGGCACATATGGGACGAAGAAAGCCAAGATATGTTGTTACTCGGTTCTCGTATCATTTTAAGTGTACTGTGCGTGAAAGTGACTAAATAGCAGAATTGTCAACGAACTCAACATACCTCCTTCTTGGGGGTTCAACCCCTTTGAAGATGCTGCATGTTACTTAAATATTTGTTAAACTTGTACTGCAAAACAACGCGTGAGTGGGTGCACACACACGTACGCGCGTACGCATGCACGCTCCCATAGTGCTGTTTTACACACATTTTACTTCAGCGTTAAATCAAGAAAAGTGTGTTTTAATATGACTTTTGGAATGACCTTATCGACTAAAGTATAATTTAAAAGCACTTGTACAGATGAGAACGACAATGAAGATATTTATTTTTCGTTTTTCCACATGTACGGGTGATTAAATGTTGTCGTATTCATAATTGGCCGAGCAGACGTACTCTTCCTTATAATTCAACCGTGCGAATCCATTGCATTTTCTGTTTTATATGTATATAATTTATCATCTTGTACTTTTAGAAACACGGCGTCGAGAAGCGAACGATAAAACATTTCCAAATACGCAGTTGGAATGGAGGCCGCCAACCCACCCCCGCCATGTTGGTAGACCTGTGGCGGAGAGTTAACGAGGAGATGGAGCACAGAGGAAGACTTTGTGGACCAATTATTCTGCACGAATCGTAAGTTTTATTTTTTCACATCAACCACTCTTTATTAATTGGTTAAATGTACATCGATGAACAAAACCGCGGCATTGTTTATCATTTTTACTTTGTTGATTTTATGTCATACCCCCCTCCCCAGTATCTGTTTGCCTTTTGTCACTAGACCACAGAAATAACATGACAACTGCTGACAGAAAACTAGTTAAGTGGTAATCCTTACGTTGTGGCTTTGCTTCTTTTATCTCACGCCTGTGTTTTCTAGTGGTCGTGAAATGTGCATGGCGGTCGTTATTGAGTTTTTAAACAATCTGTAAATTCAAACATCGACACTGCATGTTCAGCAAAGTAAAACGAACGTATTGTAGGGATCTTTTGAAAAAATTTTGGTAACCCACTCCGAACGTCCGTAGATTTAGGGAAGTTGAATCTTTGGCACTTATGTTGTTTCATTTATTGCATGGATAAACATGCTTCCTTGTTATTGTTTTTAGAAAACAAAGCTTCGCCAAAACCGGTGTGTATATCGCGTTCCATGAAGCCATCACACGACTGCGTGCCAAAAATGATGTTAACATTTTCAACTATAGTTCATATATGCATAAGGTTTACCCAGGGTTGACTAGTGATAAGGTAAGATGAACTTTGAATTGAAATTTTGGAAGGTTGATTTCATAATGCATGCATTTTATGCGGGGTACATTGACGGCAACTTAATTATCTATATAACAAAATAAATTAAACATTTTATTTTGCCTTACTTTTCTGCGTACTTACTGAAATACATTAAACTTTGCTCATTTGTTCTTCTATTTCACATATTAGAAAGTCAAAACATTCTCACACAATCTTGTTATGTCGATTTTATGGATGCAAAATGATACCGTAGTGATCGGCGAAGGCAATTAAAAGTATAGAAACAGCTCGTTCTTTCAGGAATCTTACGAGTTCATTTACGACGTCGTTGCCACGTTTCTCAATTGCCAGTTTGCCGGAGTAACGGTGGAAAAATTCGAGGGCCTATGCAAAAACCTTAGCAGTAAAAGGGGTTGGTTTCACAGGGACGGGTATCAAAAGGAGTTTGAGGTATGTAAACCATTGCTCGCAAACTATTACATCAAAATAACATGAAAGTGTTTTAAAACATTTAGATAACTTGAAAATTTGTTTCCTATAATGAATAAATTTCAGTTTTGCTGTACTGATTCTCTTAGTTATTATGGTGCATGCGCGTTGGAACATTTCATCAGTGCTCCGCGCAGAATTTTTTGATGAGTGCCGAATTGCGGTTGTTGTACCAATGATTTACTCGCTCTGTATTGAATATCCCCTACCGCAATGGGAATATATTCGAAGTTAAATACACATTAAACCCCGGAAAAATTTTTAAAGTAATGGTTTTTTCTTTGCAAACATTTTTTACTTTAATTTTAAAGCTGCTGAACAATATGGCGCCTGTGCTGACCCCTAGCGACTGTGCGGCAGGTTACATGTTAGAAAACAGGCGGAAGAACAGAGATGCTATTTTACTGCCACGTGCGTATTTATACTGTAATTTGTGTAATGTATAGCAATTAACTAAAAAGCTCTTATCCACGACTATTAGCACAATAGCAATGTTTATATGCTTAACTACAACTTTTCTCAATTCATGCTCAATTTCTCTTTGGTGTAAAGGCCAACGGATAAACAAAATGTTTATTTCATATTTCTCATGTTAATCTGTGTGCTTAGTGTCTTTACAAACTCTCCTCTTTTAAAGTATAAGCATACATATTTCCTCTCAAGTGGGTTTCTATTTCTTTTACGTTACAATGAATACTTAGTGTAAATCATAATTTGTACTTATAATTTTTTTTCATCCAGCGGATAAAGCTCGGCCGTACCTGAAGAGCATTCAAAGATCGTCCGGGACTGACTACATCAACGCTCTTTTTGTCGATGTAAGTTTTATTACGGAATTTTACCCATTCAAATGGACATAGTGTGGGCTATGACAGGGAATGTGGGCTGTACTCTTGATGTTTTTAGCATTTGTTTTAATACTTGTAGAAACCTTGTTTGTATGACACAAGCATGCTATAGTAGGAACAGGGACGTAGGCTGTGGTTTGGGGAGACGGGCATCCAGATATTTGTGTAAAAGATTTATTTTTGGACCTATATCAGGTATAACCCTTTCCTTTTGCCCAATCCACCAGAAGACTTAATTTTCCCTCAGTCAGCATCTAGATAAGCACCTCAGGCTGTACAAATAACTTGCTTACCTGTATTGTTAGTCTTCAACAGTCGGAACATTCATAGTCAGTCAGAGCATTTTTCTCAGCCTTGACGAATAACCAAAATTTAAAGGTTTTGCGGTAATAACAAGCTGATGACAACCAGTGTTTTTCGTCTTTATTCTTAATTTGTTCATTTCTGGAACTTTTTAGGGATACAGCGAATCTAATGCCTTCATAGTGACGGAATGGCCGTCTACCAAAGGAACGGTCAATTACCTATCTACCGTCGGGGACTTCTGGACGATGGTGTTTGACCATGACATAAGTGAAATAGTGGTGCTGCATAACTTTAAACATAAAACGGTATGTCTGAGGGACGTAGCCTTTCTACAATCATAATATATACATCTGCTGAATTTTTTTATTATGTTGAAAATCGAGAATGAAGAGCTCTCTCAAATTCCTTCTAATGATATTCAACATAAAGTACTTTTATTTCAGAATAATTTTATTTAAGCAGAAATTGTAATGAAGAAAAGAAATTTTTTAACGTAAAATAAACCGTGTAGTCCATCAATATGTTTATATATTATGATTAAATATTCTTTGAAAATGGGATGCACGAACTTAGAAAATTGTTTCTTTAAAAGTTGACAGGCGTCGTGTATGATAAATGAAATATATTTCCATTTAATCAGTTTCGCGAACCGTTCTGGCCCACTTCGATACAATGGGGTGAAGACTACAATAACTTCAGAGTCTCTCTGCTCTCAGGGAAACGACAACCCGAATACATGGTCAGGAACTTTTCTGTCATGGTGAGTGACAATATTATGACTTTTATAGAACCTTAAGGCTTTCTGGAAATTATACACTGTTTCTATGACTAAGAGATTTTCCTGATACTTCATGCTTATTTCAATATTTTAAATAAGTTTTAGCGATGTTCATATCAAAAAGGCATCGCACTTGTGAAGCAGATTGCAAACTTAAATTATTTTACTGATATATATTATTTATTTAGTTATCCATTTATTTGTCATGTTTGGTATTGGTTTATGTTTCAGAAAACGATAGACGACAAGATGTACCGCATGCTGGGAGAACTTGGCGTGGTAAGTGCGCAGGAAGGACGGACAGTTAGATAGTTATATAAATACACAAATAAATAGATAGGAAGAAAGGAAGGAATACCGTTCGTCTCTTACTCTGCTGCTTTAAATGGCATGTCCAAAGAGACAGCTTTAATGAAAGCATTTTTTTTTTGTTTATTCACAGAAACTTGCAAAGAAAGAACGTGCCTTCAACTCGGTGTGTAAATACGTCACCATGATTCAGCTTCTCAAGTGGCCAAAATACAACCGCAAAACTGGAAGACTAAAGGAACAGCAAGGACTCATACAGGCAGCGCTCCTGGCGGAGGAATTGCAGACTAAGAACGCGTCCAAAACGGGGAAAGAACGCCCGATTTGTGTTGTATCAAAGTATGTCTGCTTGGCAAAACATTTTGAATATAGTATTATACATTCCAAAGTGTTAAGAAAACTCAAATTCTATCGATATAAACCAAAACATAATTAAATTGCCCCACTTATTAATTACTTCTTGCTGAATTTTCAATCGTATTATTTGATTTTGAATAATAAGATTCTTGCGATCATGTACTGTTTTTAATGTATATATATATATATACAGGAGCCTGTCTTTGTTAAATGTCTTGCACTTGGGGAAATTGACGGACTGACAAAGTGAGTTTTAACTTCTTCAAGTTACATGATTATAATATTGATATATTTCTATTTGTTCTGAAGGGATGGAGTAGGTAGATGTGGAGTGTTCTGCACTGTGAGTAACGCGCTGAGCAGGATCAAAGCCGAGAGAAAAGTTGACATCTTCACCACAGTGAACGCCGTCAAAACAAACAGATCCGTGCTAGTCAAAAACGTGGTATGTCTGCCTCTCCATTCTCTCTCTTCTTCTCTCTCCAACTACTAGATCATTCTATTCAATCACATCGATATATTGCGCTGATATAATTCAAACGTTTTAAAAAGTAAGATTTACTGTGAGATTTATGAATTATTAAATGCGTAATTTAAAATGAAAGAAATTCGATAGTACGATCCTTCAATATCTGTATGTTTTTGTGCACGTGTACGCACACTCGCGTATATACGTGCGTGCATGTGCCAGAAAACAAAATGAAATTTTGACAGTAATAAAAATGAATTTATTGTCATTACAGAAAGAATACAGACTTTGCCACGATACTGTTATGGATTACATCAACGCCGAAACTACCGGAATAGTGAACGGTGGTGGTATAATTAATGTGGCGTATTGTAACGAGACGGAGACAGAGACGGAGAAAGAGTCCCACGTTTAGCAAATGATTAAGACAAAGATAGCGAAAAGAAAGGAAGTTGTGCAAAGAAATGCCACCGGAAATATCAAGGATGGACTCACAAAATGCATTTGACCATCTGGAAGGTGGCGGGAAAAACCGGAAAAATGCAGCGAGACCAACAAAAATGATTCGATGTTTATCGCATGCACTGAATCAGTGCCTTACCTGTAGAGGCATCTGTTTTTAAAAAGTATTGTGACTATCCTCCTCCTGTGTGACACCATCTTTATCAGAAAATGGAAAGGGGAAGTTTTTGCCTTGGTGGCAGACTGACTGACAACACACAAAGGAAAAACACTTCAAAATGGTTCTCAGTATCAAACTTCACTGGGGGCAGCACATGGCCGTCTATGAAAGTGGCATTTATACGAAATTTTTATGCTTTTTAATTCAGTGGGCAATAGTTTGAAATATCCATGCCCATTTTTCAGACAGAACGGAAGTGAATTTTGGTGTCTATAGCCTTTAACCTCATTCAGTGAGACCCGGTGGGGGAACCTTTACATCTTTTTCGAAAAAAATATTATAAATTACAATAACTTTATGGTACTGAATATTTTGTATGCAAAATTCTCGTGAGACATATAGACTTAAAGTTTTTAAATTGGCTCTCACAACCTCCCAGGATTTAAGACGACATTATTGGTTGCTATTTGGTATTTGGTCTATTTTATACGGTATTATATATCTGTAATAGGAGCAATGTGGTACCTTACCGGTATTTGTTTTAGTAAGATTGCCATAGAGCCATCATTCCATTTTATTTCTCTCATATTTTAAATATAAGTTAATAATTATCCCAGTTTACCGTCACTCATTCATTTGAGATTAAGGCCCGTTTTTATTATTACACTCATGCCACTTTGTAGACGTTTGATAAGTTGTTTATCGTTCGAATGACAGGGGGCATAGAAAAGTTACGGCTGAATAAATAGATTCGCTGGCGAATCAGAAGACGATAGTTACTCTTTCGATATTTATGTATAAGAGGCACTGGACTGAAATAAGTGATATATTGTGTGCATGTACCTCACTTTATTTATTTTTTTACAACTTATTTATTTACTTGTCAATTTATAAGACAACTACACTCCAAAGAATTTACAGCTGAAATTCCAATTAATCTCCAGACTATGGATCTAACTAACAGGGAACTATTTTGAAAATTGTTCACAATGATTTGTATCCCGAGCTGAAACACCAACCGAACCGTTTGACTTTCAACAATGTTATTTGTGTACTGGATTTATGTATTTAATATCCCACAATATATCCTGCATTCTATGAAATGGACGTGTTTTTCTTTTAACTGTGACTTAATCCCGCAATTAGTCTTGTTTTTCGTGCGCCTTTGTCCAACATACAGACATCACTGCTGCGGAATGAATTCTGAAGAAAATAATAATGGGCGCCGTTAGATTGTGAACTATCTTCCATGGAAGTTCTCCGTAAAACGAATGGAACAATATATGTTCTTCTGCCTTTTTAAGACCAAATGTGCTGCAGAGCCACAGGCTCAGATTACATATTATAAGAAAAACCAGCAGACCCCGCCCCTTCGCGTGCACAACACTTCTTCCGGAGGGAATTACTTCCGGGTCACGACGGTCATTGTCGGCTAGGAATGCCGTTTGTAAAGTTGCCTGGATTAACCCCAAAACAACGAGAAGTAGAGCCAAAATGGCATTCAAGTGATCGGGGTGTCCTTGACTAATGTACCAAATGTTTGGCATGGCGATAAAAGTATACTGCAGATAAGCTCCAAATGTTGCCATAAATAAAAGATTGTCATCCACTGTGTCGGTTTCCATTCCTAGATAAACTGCATTTCTCATATAACGCAACGCCACCAACACTGTGATTGAATTCACCAAGAGCAGAAATATCTCCAGACAAAGATACAGAGTATAAGCAAGCTCGCTGTTTTCCGACTCAGAGTTCTCGCCATTGTCAAGAGAGATTAGAAAGTAAACGAGAACCGCAAATGTAACCATAGCAACAGAGACTCCTAAGAGAGCGCCAATTGAGGAGGGCCTCTGCCAAGAATGCTTGAACGATGTTTTCATTGCTCTGCGGCCTTCATGGTCTTCGGATGAGTTTTCCGCTGGGGCACCGATGCTTGTGAATATGATGTACATTAGAGTGGCTCCAATAACGCTGTACTCTAACACAAATGGATATAAATAAGGCGAGGCTTGATCGAAGATAGTCTTTATGGAACGACATTTGGCCTCGGTGGTTTCTGATGTTTCTGAAAAGTCAAAAAAGAAAACTCGGTATTTAAAAAAAAATCTTGTTCCTTGGCCATGGGTTTAAAGGGCAATGGGAACACAGAATGACGTGATGACGAAGGTAATACCTGTACTAAATTGGACATTACAGACCTACTAGTTTAAAAACATTTAAGGTTCCAGGAAAGATGTCCCAAATAAGACCAAAACGAATTTTCACTGTCTCATACCATCACGCTGGAAAACTGTTTATTCTAAGAAAATTTCCAAATGGCTACAAGTCAATGGTCAGTGATTTATATACGTACCAGTAGAGAGAGAGAGAGAGAAAGAGAAAGAGAGAAAGAGACAGAGAGAGAGAGTAAGGTGCGAAATGGGTTTAAGCTAGGATAACAAAGATTGGCATTAAAAGTTTATAATTATGCCCCCACTAACCGGTTGAGTTTTCCTCGCTGTCTTTCGATGATTCGCCGAAATCTTCTGCAGTGTCCATTGCGGAGTAGGCAAAGAAGACGCAAATATTGGTGACCATCAGGTGCATGAAGACTTTGTTTGCCAATCGTGTCTTTGCTGTTACAACAATCTGAAACATATTTGAAAAAATAACTGTAATACTGGATAAGACATTCTGATGGACGTTTTCTCCATTTTCATTAAAAATCCGTCCCATAAAAAATGGGAAGTTTTGAGCTCTCGGATACGTTTACAAAAAAGCACAATGAAAAGATATATGAGTATTTCATGAAAGGGGTGCAACCCTAAAATGGAGCTTTTAAGCTAAAAAACATTTAGACCAACAACTTGATTCATTCATTTCAAGAACAAATTGGATACATCTTTTGAAGTCCATATAAATAAAGTAAATATACTGGCTTGAAATATTGCCCGAGTACTCCCTGATATAACGCAGTTGCAACATTTCCTAAAATAGGACCTGCGATGGGACTTCTACTTGTTTATCTTGGGGCTCAGATTTTGGACCATTTATTTTTTATTTTTTTAAATTATTCATTTATATATTTGCTTATTTTATTAATATCCATTGAGAAACCGACCGCTGTTTAAAATGTATAATTACCTTATGATAGCGGACAATGAACACAGTTTGCACAGCGAGAAACAGGCAGTGTACGGCTGATGACAGAATGGGAACATTGGAGACGCAACCGTAGACTTTCTCCTGGACGTATTCGGCTATACTGAACCCGTCATACAGCAATGCCCCGAGGGCGAAGACTGGAATGATAAAAACAAACCTTGTTATTAAACATAATCATACAGGTAGGAGTAGTGGAACTGTTGTGTGTATGTGTCGGGGGGGGGGGGGGGGGGCAGTGTATATGTGTGTGTGTTTGTGTCAAACGTAGGCTGTTTTACTTAATAAAAGTTGAATAAAAAAAACACACAAGTACGATGTTGACGATTACATACTGGTACGTATAAAAAAATCATGGCAGATACCGGGCTGAATAATTACTCGAATGTTCAACAAGCGGTTCAATAGTGTTGTGGCTATCACACTCGCCTCACACGCGAGAGGTCCTGGATTCGAACCCCAGTTGAACCAGCATTTTTTGGTCTCAAGTAGGCTAATTCCAGCTGATGTAGGCGCCAGTTGAACGGAAGCACCAATAAAACCCTATCACACAACTGTTTATGACCACACTTTACTCCTAACATCCTTCTTATCGACGACTGTTCTCGTGAATGACCGCGCTGTAACGTTTTTTTTACTTTAGGCAGTCGAACATTTTCTTTGTGAAACGTGGACCTACAGTAACCTTAATTTTTCCATATATGATACCTACCGACTGCAGCAATCCTAAGGTAAAGAGTAATGCCCTCTCCGCCGTAATGCACCCTAGGCTTGTCATAGAAGACCTTTGCAGAGAGTGAAGTTACGGCTCCATCTAGCGGTGAACATTGATGTCCATTTTCACTTCCGTTGGTTGGTTCCAATGGTATGTCAGCTGGTTTCTGATGGTCGCTTGATTTTTGGATGTTGTCTTTTGATCCGCGCAACAAATAAAGGAAAACGTAAAGTAGAGCTGCTACAGAGGCCAGGTACAGATATCCATTAAAAACCTAGAATTTTGAAATGATAATAACTTTATATACTAGACTGCAGCAGTGGCGGATTTGGGGGGGGGGGGGGGGTGTCCCCCCCCCCCTTCGATTTCTAAAGAAAAAAATCACACCAATGGTCCCCCTCTTGAAATAAGAATTTTGACTAGCTGCATCATAGCCGTACCATCCGTGGACCCTCCTTCAAATAATCCTGGATCCGCCCCATGGTTCATTTAAATTCATACGTGTATTTGATGAATATGTAATTAATCATGGCGAATGAATTGGTCTGAATACCAGCACTATTGCATTGGAAAAATACTGTGAAACAGTTGATTTATTATTTCTGTATTCATAAATACAATTTGCTGATAACTATTTCCACTAAATTACCTCCACGTAGAGCGCATCGTTGAAACCACTACCACGTACGAAAGCGGCAGTTAAAGGAAAGGCGATCCCCAAGCTGACGATAAACGTGCCATACACAGTCGCCAGATTACGGTGGATGGAGTAACTGAAAATAAAAACTATGGATTTTATACCTACGAAAAACTGGATGCCAAATTTTACATCCGATGATTGTGTTGCATGCTTTAGGCGTCGGAGAGATCCGCCTGGTGTACACAATAGGGCTTATAGTTGTAAATGTAAGTGCTGGAATGCATTTGAGTAAAATTAAAAAATACAATATAATTTGAACAAGCAAAAACGGTTATCAAATTGAGACATTTTTTGACAGATGTGTCAGCCAGCATCCACGCAAACTTCGTATGTAAAGGAAACATGGTTTTAATGGCATCACCTCAATTTTTTGCTTGTGTACAGTGTATGTGCTGATTGTTTGTCTCCTGCGACCTTTGCTAAGAAACGCATTAGCTTTCTGCCCGACACCAATAACATCAAATAACAAAGAGGGAATTAAATGAAGCATCATTAGCTACGCACGGTTTCAAGTGCGTAATGAGAAATGTGATTTAACAATGGTGCAATTAAGCTGTATGTGGTGAATTAGGCGTAGAGTTTGAATTGCCCACTTCGATGTTTATATCGATGGAAAGATCGATACTGTTAGGGTCCGATTTCCACTTTGCTTTCGACAGCCATTTCACAATCAATTGCTATTCATACTGAATTTCTTTTTTAATTGATTCGTCGAATTTTGGGCAAAACGCCTTTAAATCACATAGGCAGTTAGAAAATCTCTTTAGCCCTGCCTCATTAGGGTTATTGCACTCGTAGATTTCAACCCATATTCATTCTGCTGTTACATAATATACCTCCTTATCAGACTGCTGCATGATAACATGGCTATTTATGGAGGACAGAAAATAGCATGCATCTCAGTGTTGTTGAGCAAAATTGAAAGGAATTAAAGACCCAATGCTTTTGTATGTCTTGCGAGAAAGTCGAGTGAAAAGTGCATCAACCTGCGCAAGATCCACAGGATAAAGGTTGTTAGATCTATTTTTTTCACGTCAGTCATTACTACAAGAGACAGGGGCTTTTAGGACATTCAGAACAACTTGAGATGCGGACTAAGGCTCTATTCCCATAGATTTTAGATCAATCTATCCCCGCGGGGAGTCTCACTAGATTACTTTCAGATAATCCGACTTAAATGTCCGTCCCGCCTACTACAAGCTGTAAGGGGGTAATTAACTTTCGTGTCCGCCCGGCTGACAGCTATTTAGCGTGAACCCCCAGGGAGTTAGGTCGATCTAAAGTAGGTCGATCTAATCTATGGAAATGGGGTGTAACAGACCTGCGAATCAATTATGGCTAACGTACATTTAAGCAGAGTCGACTTATCCGCTGATATTCTCCAGGCCTCCACACGCGCCTACACTGCAGGAGTCTAGCAATTAAACCTCGGAGCCTTAATTTAATCCGTTTAATGGCGCGTGCGGAGGCGGGGAGACAATCAGCGGATTAGTCGGCTATTGCTTTCCTGTGGGTCGGCCATATTTAATCTGCTGATCTGCAAGTCTGCAGATCAACTTTTTCTGAATACCTTCTAAAGAGACTAACCCCACCCATTATTTCTTTTGAAATTGTTTCTCCCTCCTCCCACTAAGAATTTGACCCCTATGTAAACGCGCCCGATTCTGACCGTCATCCTCCTATTCTCTTATTATCTTTATCCTTATTATCTTTACTGTTGGAACAGAGTCTCAGCTGACGGCACAAATGTACCCGATAAATAACAGATACGATATAATCTACATGTATCTAAATGATACGACAGTGGGAACTGCATTCGCAGAATGATTATCTTCTACTGCACTCTCTACCCACAGAATTTGACGATTACAAGGACATTTGTTCAATTTTGCAACAGCTACAAGGTAGAGGGTAGTTTTGGTTAGATTATGCTTGATATGAAATGCCGAATACTTATGTAACATTAACAACGTTTACCAAATGTACTGACTACTTCTCAGGAATAAGTGCTAAATATCGACGTAATATTCCTTGATTGATAGACTCCCTGCAGCATATTGGTCCAAAAATTAGAATTAACGCAAGGGAATAGTTGTTTTGTATTCTATCTGAAATATTCTAACATATCCTCCGTGCTACTGTAGATCGGTTTGCGTCCCTGGGAATTTGACTTTTAATGAAAAGTATTTGCTTAACATAAAGCGCCTTGTTGAGGCAGTGTGCATTCGCTTTACTTCAGTTCCGTAGCAATAGCGCAAGCATGTGCAAACATGCAACGTGCTTTGAGACGAAATAATAAACAAATGGACTGACCCTTTTATATGCAGGTACATAGTATTAAGTGAAAGAAAGCCCAACATTTGTCAAGTTGACGCTGGAAGCAGAATTTCATCATAATAAAGACAGTGTAGGGCAACAGAGCTTTTTTGTATATTATATGACGTTCTAATAAAATTTGGAGCGGTACCAAATATCACATATTTCGATAACATCTAACAAATACGAGAACAGATAGAGTTTTATAAGTTTATAAGTCAAATGAAAAGAAAAATATCGGAAAACTAGTATGATTGTCCTCTTCTAATACTATATGCCCATCAATGAACCAAATAGGAGTTGAAAAAGGGGATTGGCTTCAAATAAATGGAACCTTATAATATATATAACAACAAAAGTTTATCTTCAAGTGTGTATGTCATAAAAATACTGCTTCGCGCTAACGGGTGAACAAATTACAGAGTGTCAAGCTTCTCACTTCAGCCCAAAGCATAGTTCTATAGAACTCAGTCTGTACAAACAAAACACTGAATATGCCATTCCTAATCATTTTTTTTTTCTATCCGCTGTACTTTGAAAACACATCCCTTAACAAAACATCTTCCTGAATTAGTTTCATCGTTTGTTTCACAAAGCATCAATAACACTATCAACCAGCACATCTTTCCACTTACCGGTCCGTTACCACTAGCTCGGTATCCGCCATCTTCGGCGCTATGTAAAAGCTTTCGTTCATTAATATAAGGCTTAGCTGTTGCGTTATTTACATTTGGGGCTCCAAATGAGAAAAGCCACACGTGGGACTGTGTGACTTAACGGAAACACAGGTGGATACTTTCACTTGCAGATGCACACACGTATTCTATTTTTGATTAGTCTATTTTCCCCAATTCCTAATTTGTGCTAAAAAAGATTTTTCCCCTACGGAATAAAAAAATAAATTAAATATAAGAAATAAATATTTTAAAATAATGTTGCGGGCGTTAACTTATATTAAAAAAGTTCTTCTCATTGAACCACGCTATTCTCTTTAAACCCATATGTTTGTTCTGTGACTTAATCCTCTGGGAAGGGTCTTTGATATTCAAAAGCACAAACTACACCCTGAGGCACTCTCGTAAATGTTCAATGTTGCCATATTTGGGAATTGTAGATGTGACCTTACGTAATTATTGGACGTAATTATTGAATAAGTATACGCAGTGGCTGATGCAATTAATCTTTATTGATCTGCTGACCATTTCCCCCCCTCACTGAATTCTGATCTGTACTTGACCTTGATACACACACAAGGTAAAAAGGTCTTTGAGAAAGCTGTGCACTACTAAAGCTGGGATGCGCCTTATATAACAGCGATGGCCAATCGCAAATCCAAGGGAAAGTAAGTACTACTATATGGTCAAAGTGCAGCACTGGTTATATGTAATTATTGTGGCAGTGCAAGACAATCTGTTTTTCTGAAATTGTTCCAACTCCCAATGGATAATTGCCACGTTTAAATCGGATGGATAAGACATGCAAATTTTGGTACAGCACGCACACGTACTGACTCCGTTGTGGAGTTTATTACTGTGTCAGTAACACGGGGGACAGGTAACAATTGAAAATGGCGATAAAATACATATGTTCTCTGTATCCCGAGGCCTCTCTAAACCCTAGTGCATGATGATGGAGCAATGGCGTGATTTCAAGACGGTCGTGTATATTGTAAGGTCTATAGAGATACGGTAATAACCTTAGAGCAATTACAGAAATTGATCTTTTGTTTTTACATATTTATGGTGCTATTCAGTGTCTTGTCAAATATGTCACAAACAGTTTGCATCACCAAAGACAGATCTAAAATGATGACTAGAACGACAAGTCAAATGACGGTGCAATACGTTTTGGATTCTTGATATTCGTATATGTTTGTTCTATCTGGCTATACGTCATTCAGGTCATGGGAATATATTTATTGCAGTTACGAAAACACCGTAAGACAGGCTATGCATTATTATGACCAGATAGTTTAATTGGTCATGTTTAACAGTCATACTGTTCAGTAAGAGAAGGATTTGTTTGAGTGTGGTACGTATCAAAAGTGCGGGAACAGGTGTCAAACCAATAGGTAAAAAAGTACATTCGAAGACTCTCGTTAGACAGAAATTCAGCCCCACCCATCCTCCCATGTTAAAAATACATTGATGGTGTATTTTAATTTGACATAAGATGATTCATGGCAGTGTATGGAATGACATTTGTATAAGCACCTGATGTTAATGTACTATCAAGTTTTGTGTATAGAGTTGAATGGGCAGTAATAAATAAACGGGAGATCAAACAAGATTGCGCTTTCATAACTATGAAATCAGTGTTGTATGTTATTGCTGGCGTTAACTTATATTAAAAATGTTAGTTTAAGGGGGAAAATTAGAACTATGCATATGCAGTAAAAATGAACTAGATTTTGTGCAGTACGTGTCAGAAAAAAGACAATGGCGCATATATTAGGTGAGCCGTGGTCTCTCTCTGTCTGTATGTCTGTCTTTCTGTCAGGCCTGTCAACTAATTGGACTTGTGTCTTAGTTGTGTAAAATCACATGCAAATAACACTAAAAATATTGGACTCCTGCCAGATGGTCATCCCAAGTGCAGTCAGTATGTGTTTCAAGTGTTACTTATTCCTTTGATTTATCAATAACTTGGTGATCAATCAATTGCATGTGTTTTGTATACTGTAGATGAATGCACTTTGAGATAAAGTGTCGTTATTAATGACTCGGGCACGGATTGCCATGTGCGAATACAGACAGCGCTAAAGACGTTGGTCGTAACCCACAACAACATCATTGAAATTAGTTCAGCCGATTTTCCCATTATATTCTTTCTATTTTGAGTAGTTCAGGCAGAGCATTGTATGAACAGTCAAATGCATCACTTGCTGACAGAACAGAATATTTTTCATAATCCAGATCACGAGATGTTATTAAACAGTTTTAAAGCAATCAATTTTTTTCAGAGTGTAGTTTTAATGTCTAAGATGATTTAGCAGCTATATATATATTGGGTGCAAAAGGGGAAATGCCATGGTCACGGCTATGCAGTTCTGGTCTCAGGTTGCTTGAATATGCAAATATGTAGGAGATTAAGGGGGTTTATGGCGGGGTGAAAGTGGCGTCAAATCCAGTGCGCTTTCCCAGTTTATCTATATTTATACTGATAGTTATGGCAACTGTAACAACAGAAGCGATAAACGAGTGAGTAAATAAGTTGATCTTTGCTATCCAGACGTATTGGAAACTTTGTACATACTAGTATATATATATATATATATATATATATATATATATATATATATATATATATATATATATATATATATATATATCCTATTCAATCAATATTGTTCGCATGTGACAATAATCCTTTATGTACATTACCAGTATAAGTCACTGTACTAATCTGTTGTTGTTATAGTTGGTCTACGTAGCTTATTCGAAACAGGGCGTTCACATAGTAGTGTATATAGAGAAAGTGCGAGCGAACCTAGATCGATTCTGAGTGACTGAACATGATTGCTGAGCTCGTCGAATGTACTATTTCTTGCAAACACAAGGCAATGAAGTTAAGTTTTGCTTTATCTTCTAATATTCATTCACGCAAATAAATGTGACATATATCAAGAGGACACATTCTCTCTCTCTCTCTCTCTCTCTCTCTCTCTCTCTCTCTCTCTCTCAGATATGAGCCGATGAGATGTTAGGACACATTCACCCCATTCTCATAGATTAGATCGACCTACATTGGATCGACCTAACTCCCTGGGGGTTCACGCTAAATAGCTGTCAGCCGGGCGGGCACGAAAGTTAATTACCCCTTAAAGCTTGTAGTAGGCGGGGACGGACACTTAAGGGGGATTATCTGACAGTAATCTAGTGAGACTCCCCGCAGTGATAGATCGATCTAAAAGTTGTGAGAACAGAGCCATTGTGTTTCCCGTGCAGTGCGATTTTAATAAATACCATATGTTAAAATATTATACCATTGGTATATTTTTCAGCTCTTGGTCTCATCAGCTATGTAGTCTCTACTCGCTGCTCGTACTCTCCTTGGGTCTAGCGCTTCCTCTGGTTGCGGCTTTTCAAAATGGGCCCGCATCGCAGTCAGTCATATACACTAAGGTAACTATATTTCTAAGTATATACATGTACTCTTTTAGTTGACTGTTTTTATTTCTTTATTACATTATCCTTTCATCCCTGTGAACCAAAGCTTAGATAAAATCTTCGAGTAATCGTATCACTTCCGTGTTAAAGTTACCTTTGATATGAGCAAAAATTAAATTCTTAATTCCAGGTGTTCGAATTATATCTATACACCACAGCGATTTTATACCTTCTGTTCCTACATTGGTACTTGATACGCGTTCATGACCCAAAACGGAAACAGCATGGCGCAGTTGCAATTCCAAAGCCCAGGCTAGGCGGGGAGAACGGCCCAACAGACAGTGCAGAAACAGACAACCAGGAGGATACTACCCTACCTGTACACCTTGGTGGTAGAGGCATCAGTGTATACCTGCGATATGGAGTAATACGTAAGGGGCTGGTTTGCGGCTATAATCATTATTATGATCCCCGCACTTTTGTGAGAAATGTCGGGGATCTTGTTATCCATCCCCTCTGTGCGCCTGTGGGCTAGTAATTTCTGCTATCTCCCCCTAGACCATTAGAGTAAGGAAATTGAAATAAATTTTGGGGATTGATAGGGTGCATTCCCAGAGATTTAGATCGATCCAGAGATTTAGATTTAGGCTGTATTCCCAGAGCTTTTAGATCGATCTACTCCCGCGGGGAGTCTCACTAGATTACTGTCAGATAATCCGGCTTAAATGTCCGTCACGCCTACTACAAGCTGTAAGGGGGTAATTAACTTTCGTGTCCGCTCGGCTGACAGCTATTTAGCGTGAACCCCCAGGGAGTTAGGTCGATCTAAAATAGATCCCCCCTAGACTATTGGAGTAAGGAAGTGCAAACTTTAGGGATGGATAGACCTGTCATCAGGGATGTGCATGGGTACTTTAGAATTTTTGCCTGCCTGAATTAAGGTTGGGTTGCCCCTGAGGGTGGGGGTGGATGATTCTAAGTTCTTTTTCAATTATAATTTCTCCTAAATCTTCCTATTCCATTCAAGTGAGGAAGTTCGAACTTTGGGGATTGATAGACATATTATAAGAAATGTGCATGGGCACTTAGGAATTTTAGTGTGACTGGGGTTTGGGGTTTCCCTGGAGGTGGATGATCCCAAATTCTTTTTACATTGTAAAATTTGCTTTTTGCTCCTAGACCATAAGGGAGGAAGTTAACTTTTGGAATGGATATACCAATCATCAGGGATGTGGATGGGCTAGTCATAATTTATGTGCGCATGGGGATTGGGCTGCCCCTGGGGGATGGATGATTTTTTTTTTACATTAAGCCTTTTTTCGTTGATATTTTTTATCTTATTATTGTGAAGATTATTTGCAATAATAAAACATAACGAGCTTGCGTGTGATTCAAGATTTGCAATGAGGATACAGGCTAAATTTGTTCATTGCATATAATCAGCTTAATGTTCTGCCAAATAAATCACACTTTATTGACGATATGCACTAGATATCTTTTATTTTATCTATATTGTTTACTTATTGTTTCACTGCATCAGCTTTGCATTTTAGTGATGTGTATAAAAATCCATTATTTCCACAACTTCTTCAGTTTTTTCCATTGGGACAATTATCTATATTGGATTCCACCTGACAGAGTTCGCCTTGGAAATAGT
Source organism: Lingula anatina (assembly GCF_051362555.1). Taxonomy (NCBI): domain Eukaryota; kingdom Metazoa; phylum Brachiopoda; class Lingulata; order Lingulida; family Lingulidae; genus Lingula; species Lingula anatina. The sequence goes on from NC_141769.1 coordinate 8,357,108, forward strand.
AGGACGGTGTAAAGACGTCTCGGCTCTCACAGTAACTGTCGGCGTTGTTCATCTACTTTTCACATTTATTCAGACATTCTTCGTCTTTAAGTATCATACAGTAAGTAATAGGAGTGATTTAATGGGATTTGGTAATTATAAGTACATTTGGAAAACACGCGCAATTTGAAAGAACAAAGAGAACAATCAATTTGGACCATTATTAGTTAATTTCTTTTTTAATTGTATTTTAAATGAAGGACATTATGACTTAGTTGCAGGACTTTGATTTCATGTGCCTTATAAGGCAAAAATAAGGTATTCCAATACCCTCTTTTATTATTATTTCTTACTCTATATCGCACACTTATTTTATTTATAATGGGTGTTTCCTGGCTTTTGCTGTGTTTATTAAAATATGCCTATAATATAAATAATTTCAGATCGTCGTGAACAAACACCTAGTGTTCGCAAGGTTCGGGTTTATACACCTTATGATTACCAACCTATGTATTTGGTTGTTGTACGTGATTGTTGAGTCTAGCGACGACTTCTTTGACGACAGCAAAACCACGAACAGTTCCGGCACAGGTAGGTTTCAGCTGATGTGAATCCTTTATACAGCGAACCACATTCAGGGAGTAAGTTTCACGCGAGACGGGAAAGCCCAAATGAAATAACTACGCTACTCATTGCGATAGTAGAGGTAGATGCACAGTTAATGATTGCTAAGAGCAATTTTGCTCACACCTTTGCCTCAAATAAGATAAGAATACAAAAAACGAAAATTTTTCTAAATAAGTTACATTTTGCGGGAATAAATTAATCAGGCATGCCTCATTTTACGTACATACTGATTTTTTTTTTTTTGCATATTACACAGAAGAAAACTTTTTAAATTTCGTAAAATTGATTAAAAATGAACATTTTGCATTTTTTTATTGGCCAATATCTTATATTTTTTTCGTTTTATTTCTTATATAATCAAAGCCACCAACCACAATGACGACACGCTAGGATGTACAGCTATAATATCTATAACAGAGCGTGCTTCACCATATCTCTATCCATGCGTTTTGGAGTACAACATTATTGCTGCAGCAGTTATGTACACCATATACAACACCGTTGGGACACTTCCAAATATCTCGGAAAAGAAGCCGCACAAGCCCAGTATTCATGAGACAATGGATGGAGTATCGAAGGGTTGCGACAAGTCAAACGTAGGGCTGTTTTTGGGCATGCTGGTTGCCATCATCACCCTGATTTCCCTGAGCATTTATTTTGTCTTATTTGCAGAAGCTGGGAGGGATGGTTACCAATGGCTTTACTTAATTCCTTTTGAGTCGATGATGATTTTTGTGCTCATGGCGTCGCTAATAGCTGTCATAGTTGCTGTGTGGAAGATGAGGATTTTGGACTATCGACAGGAGCAAGATGGGGGAGTCAGTGTATTTCTTATGCTTACGGGCACACTTGGTGGTTACATCGGCAACATATTTGTTGGGATTGCTTTGTTGCATGTTGTGTATACAATGGATACGACGCTCATTCTCACTCTTATTTCAACCTTCCTAAGTGTCATACAGATAACTATTCAAACTTTCTGTATTTTTGACGGAGGCAGACGACAGGTAGCAGACACAAATCACGTGATCCAGAAACCTGGGCGCTCGGCATTGGCACTATTGCTTATCTGCAACCTATGTTTGTGGGTCATTGAAACGCTGGCCGTTAAGAAGGCTTTTGAACATACGACTGTCTTTGAGGACTTATATGGTAACTTGCCTTGGAAAATCATTACTCATGCGACGATTCCTCTAATAATATTTTATCGTTTCCACTCTGCAGCAGAACTATCAGGTATATGGAGTAGGGCATATGTTCCAAAAGTCATCGAACAAGTCGAAGTCACAAAACTTTGAATTCCGTCTAAAATTATCTAAAGATATATATTTTACCAAGAGCGAAATCTATTGTACTGTATGTAAACAAAAAGGTCTGAGATATCCACAGCAATTCTCCAGTACCTACTTGGGTCTATCAATACCTTATTGACCCATTTTAAAAATCCCTAAAACACCAGGGCGCATATAAAATCTGTAGGGTGTATAAAATACGTCCCAAACTTGAAATGTAACTTCTCGAACACTATCCCCTAAGATTCGACGATATTTCACTGTACAGTAAGTAACTGTATTGCCTTTGGTACTAGGAAATCCGTATTGCTTTTATTTTAATTTCATACCAAAAAGTGATTTATTTGAAGCTAAGAAAGAAGTAGCCTTTCTTAGCGGACGAGTGAAACGGGTCTTTTATTTTTATATAAAAATAGGTTATATGAACAACAAAGATTGTTAATTTTTAAACAACATTCTTATGTACAAGACGCCTTATGCACGGAAAAATATACCGATTTGCAGAATTGAAAACGATGTTCAAGAAGGAATGTCTTATCATTTCAAGACTTTAAAACCAGTTCCTATCCACTGCTTTAGTCTAAAAGCAACTAAAATCCCGTAACGTGTTGGGGATATACCGGTTTTACCTTCTATTACCGGTGCCAATTGCAAACTTACTTACCTTATCTTGCATATCAATTTTATCAGCAGAATATATATTTCCTAGACCCATTTCTTAATAAAATGTTCCATGAGGATGGATTGAATAAATTTTCTTTATTTTAGCAAAGGGATTCTAGTCTTTGTATTGGTGTTTAATATCTTCCTTTTTAATACACATCTATATATGCATTCACGTACGTACATAAAATTCATTTGATGAGGTTTCGCTTACTGGGAAGATGTAGCATTTACGTAAAGTCAAGTGCTGTAAATCACCTATGCGATAATCCGCTGACATAATTACATTAGAAGTTTAGCCTACACAGCCCAAACACACAGTTGGAGGGTGCCTTGTAATGATGGACGCATTCCTCTGTTACATGATCTTTAAATATCCATAGTAATACATCATCTCCCGCCGCGATTCTGAGTAACCTGTATTTCTCCGCGCTGTTGCCTCGTGTTGGTGAAAACTATAGCTTAATTACTTAGCTTCAAGCCTTACTAGTGTTATGCTGAAAAGAGGCTATTCCGCGGAGAGTCAAGGTAAGCTGTGTTGGTAGGCGTTGGTAACAGAAGTTCTAGGACGAGGTTGCGGTGAGCTAGTGGAAACGTCAGTAAGAATCTTCTGCAATTATCGATCCTGGTTTTGGGTGTTTTGAGGTACCTACAACGACCTTTCAAGCATTATTCCATGCCTTGATGCCTTATGATATCAACGTGGTTTTACATGCACAGGTGGTGAAGAACATGGACAAAAACCCGGCCCAGACAGGCCACAGGCAAAGGTATTATAAATGGATACTCCCTGATCTTGTTATTACACATACATGTATGAAGTTGATTTAGCTGTTATGAAATGTTTGTGAGCTCCTGTTTAACATTAGGTAATAGTTTTTATAAATGAATAGCTCAAAAGCAACGTGGTGAAAAGTACCGGAAATTTATGCACTGTGAATCGGGTAGTTTGTAGCTTTTATCAATCTCCGACTGCAGATTAAATCTGGTAATGCTACAGATTTGCTGTACCTCGTTCATAACATAATTAAGAGGCGTTCGCCCGCACGCATGCAAGTGTGTGCGTGTGTACGTGTTGTGTGAGGCTCTGAGAGTAAAAGTATTAACAGTTGCATTCTTTGCTTTAAATGCCAGCAACTGTTATATCTTCATTAAGTGATAGTCGACGCCCATCCTATCTTTGGAGTCAATCTATTAAGTGAGGCAATAAATCTGGGTACTTTGAGTTTCATCCAAGCTTTGTGAACAACATATCTACATCACTGTAACGTTTTAGACAAATAAGACACAGTAGCGAGCCACGTTCAAAACACCTCCATACCGGTTACCTAACTAATTTTTTCAAGACGCAGGTGAAAATGAAATCAAGAAAAAAGATAGAAAAATAAAAACGAAAAAAGCCGCTAACACCGCGGAGTGTCAGGTAGACCGTTCTCTTGGAAATACACACTTAAAACCTTTTCCAACTCTTCTCTTTTGCGTTTTTGGCAGCAGATCAAGGCTTGCTCAGTACGTAACCGTTGTTTCCCATAGCAAACCCAGCGGTCGATGAGCTGAGTAGAATAGCGCATTCATTTGGTCCCGTCGCGTTGTTACATAGGGTTAGTCTGGTAAACGTAAGAGGAAGGAATATTTTTGCTGAGAAAGCACACAGATAGACAAAATATTAATAACCAAGGCAATAATCTTACCAGATTGAGTCTTTTGAAGAGTGGTATTCTATATCATTTATTATGACTCATTTTAGAGCACCGGGCATATTTGTCATACGTTAATTTCTGTTGCTGTTTCGACCTATGGCAAGCACATGTAATCACTCTTGGTGTTGGCTCCAAGGGCATAGGAACCATGCAGAGACTGCAAATAAATTTGTTCAGGCAACGAAATTACATTGATTGTACTTTTGCGTTAAAATAAAAATCAACAGACCCTTGCCCACTAAAACGATATACATACAAAAGAGAGGCTGACAATCAAAATGAAAAGTAAATAAAGAAATAATTACATCTGTGGGCAATTGATACAAAAACTAACGAAGCTACCCCCACCCAACCAAATAATACTTGTAATTGTCAGCTCCGTTAACGTTGCAATATATATATATATATATATATATATATATATATATATATATATATATATATATATATATACTGAACCCATGCTAACTTCTCTCTGAGACCATGGAAGTTTATCTGTAGAGAAACTTTCATGCTGAGACAGTCCGTGAGTGCAGTGCTAGCACACACAAAGAAACCTCGCACTGACGCTAAGGACTGCAAGCACTATGGTTATGGGTTCTAAAATGGCCATTAAACAAAACATATGGTACCGCATATCTATTTCAGGGCCCGTTGTTCGCAAGAGAAGAACATGCAGCTGTACGCAATATATAATGAGATATAATCACTTGCTTTCAAGTTCTTTATCAGTACATGTTCCAAAATTATAGTAAAAAAGCTTTATCTATAGTCACATTCTGCTTTAAGATTAGAAGTCGTAGACCCGTTACGACCAGCACTTCTGCGGGAACGCGAATTATCCTTGTATATATGTATGAAGTGTTTTAGTTCATTGCAGGTAAAAGAAAATGCCAGGCTCGCGATTAAGGTACCACTAAAACACGCATTAGAACATATGGTTTAACAACTAAAGTGTGGGATATTCACATTAATAACCTCAAAATGTATCTCATATCCCAAGGTATATGTGCACTGTTAAAAAAGTGCAGCAAAAACAAATAATTTAGTAAAAAATGATATCCAGGATGGTGACATTAGGATCTTTTTCTCGACCTTAAGCCCCCAGTTTGATTTTACATCGGTGTTGTCAGTTGTTAATGAAATTGCCATCGAACAGGAAACCGAAATAGATCACAGCATTTAACTGCCCTGGCACATTTCAGCTATTGCGTTAATTTGATAAACGGGTCTAAGTTGTTCAAATGTAAAGCGAATTAAGTGACCGAAAAATAATTTAGTTTGGTGTTACCTCAGTTAGAATCTACCGTAAATCATATCTACTTTCAAGGTTTATGGTACTCAACAGTGATGATTAAATATCCCGCCATCGTAGCGTAGGCCATCCCCTCTTTTCATACAACCAATCTTCCGCTTATCCACCTACACACCAATTCATCCACCACCACCCATTCTGCCGACCCACTCAACCATCTACTGACCCACTCAACCATCTACTGACCCACTCAACCATCATTTAGTGCATTCATTTATCCACATTACCGAACATACACCCCTCTTCCCTTCTTCCTCTTTTATTTTAAAACATCCATTCGATTCCATTAATAACTTGAAAAAATAAAATAAATATCTATAAAAAGAATACTACTTTTTTACAAAGCACTGGGAGAACACATCAGTTTCCTATTAATACCATCTGGATTGTTTCCTGTGAATACAGAGCATGCCTTAAATCCGTAAAATTTCCAGTTCTTAGGCATCCAGAATATTTCAATATTAAATATGTGTTGATGGGGGATACAGGGGTCCAGGATATCTTTATATATACATGAACATGAAGGGGGATACAAAGATTAAAATTTTTCCACGCCTGGCTCGGCGTGTGCGTGTGAAAGTATGTGAAACAGACAGAGCATGCTGAAAGCACCAGCAGGAGGCCATGTATGCGCCCTCCCTGTCCTTCCTTCGTGTACATCGTGTACGACATTTATGTTTTAGAAAGCTTTTCAGTATGGTTCAGTGGGATATGCGGACACATGTTCTCGTAATTAACATTGCCATAAGGGAAATTCACTTAATGGTAACCTTTCGTAAATGAACTTGCAGGTGAGCTAACCTAAATTTTAAGTTCAAAAGCTCAGTGTAGTCATGTGCCAAATACTGTTGATCCAGGGATATAGTCAGGGACGCGTTTCCGTGAGAATATGCGCTAACATATTCCACATGGCCTGGTTCCCGTTTTTTAACACAGCATGGGAAAAAGACACTATCTGCGACTTACACAACCATATATCTATATCATGTCGTTTCAAATGTGTCTTGAATTTTATGTTGTCACGCCTCAAGTTTTGGGTGTTATGGGATAAAATAAATTACAAGATGTCTGTTATCATACAATAATTATCGTAGTACATCGAAAATGGAATCACGGCGACAGGTCAACTGTGTGAGACCGCTCTACGAATTTCTGGATAATGAAAATATCAAATAAACACTTGTTTAATAATTTAGGAGAGGAAAGCTTAAGGGGAGTTTTATTTTAAATTGATTTACAACTTTCAAGCTTTTCATCATTCTTTAAGGTCTGCCCTGACGCGCCAGCTCAGTAGTCTGTACGCCGTGTTTATTCTTACCCTGGGTCTCATCTTCCCCCTGGCGGCGGTTCTAGAGAGGGAACGCGGAGTTAATCTCTACTTGGCAGAGGTAGGTTGTCTTGTGTGTTCAGACTGATTAGTGATCTTTGGAGAGAATTACATATTTCAACATGCATTTTCCTGTCGCGGCTTACTTTTCAAGTACAAGATTACATGTTTACAAGCATTTTTTCAGTGTTTTTTTTTACAAAAACCCATGTACTTTTATGTGATAGCAAGATTAGCGTCACTTTTACGATAAGGTTACACTACTTTCATTTGTCAAATATGGTGGTAAATCGAAAGTTCAACAATGGAAAACAACCTTAACACTGAGATGTTAATTGAATTAAATGCTCCCTTTTAGGCGCTTCAAGTTTACCTGTACTTGGTGGCAATAGCCTACCTTCTCTACCTGGAACTTTATTTACTGCGGGTCTACAATCCCAACAGACGACCTATACCAAAACGTCATGTGATCATTCACGTGGAAAAGGGAGACCCGTCGTACAGCAAGCATTTGGACCCTGAAGAGGAAGGGATAGAATTCACCGATAAAGAACGTCCAGAGGTGCATCATGGGGAACAGGGTATCAGCCATTATCTGAGGCTGGGAGCAATACGTATGTCTTATTTCGATATAGTTTGGGTTCATTTATGCATGCAATATGATCATATTGTATCTACATTTTGCAAAATATATCAGTTTAAACAGCTGGTATGTTTTCTAAAGAGAGCTGAAAAAGGGAAATCATTCTGTGATACACATGTAGAACACTTCATAAATGGAGGCATATCTCCGATATTGCTTTTTAACAAATGACCACAAGAAATAATTCGGTACTATAATTAAAATGAACGCAACACTTGAGTTTGATATTAATTTTTAGGCCAGAATTTCAAGTCAACTAAAAAATAATGACAGACTAACAAGTACGATGCCGCTTCGAATGAAATATAACAAAATTTATCCAGGAATATTTTTGATGTTTTCTATTTAATTTGATAGAATTACAGGTTTTTCCACAACAGTGCATATTCACCACTTTTTGCAAGTTCCCTGTGACGTCACGCAGTGCCGATAACCTCATTTGAGACCATCTAGGACGAATATAGTTGCCATAAACTGAGTGTGGAACATCTGCCTTGAATTGCACACTATAAATTATTATTATACTTTCAGTATTCGGCGTCGGTGCGCTGATCTACGATGGGTTCAGAATTGCCGAATTTGTGCTGGAGAACGGACAGGGTTGCCGCACCATAGCAGACCTGGTCATCACGTCATTACATCTCATCTTCACCTTCATTCAGACGTTTTTCCTGTTCAAGCACTGCACGGTGAGATGGACAAAGCTTAAATTAAGAACTAAAGCTTGTATCAAGGCAAAATTATTGGGAAACTTATATGTAAAAAGAAATGGTATTTTAAGTTTAGAATTCGAAGTGTACTCTTTGGCATTAATTAGAACTTACATGTAAACTTAGCAAATAATTTGAAAGTAAACAAGTATCAAAGGTTGTATTTGAGCGTGATGAATATCTTCACAAACGTGAAACTTAAGTATAATTATAAATACATCCCCTTTGTCAAGTAATTATTTGTGTTAATAATATCTCAACATGATATCCTTATCTAATATTCTCTCAGTAGTATAAAATACATATATGTCTTATGGATATAAAAAGAACACAATTTCGTTGAATAATGAGGTCGATCAGTTCACCAATTAGCAAAAGCAACATTCACAAAGTTCACGCACAGGTTGCATTTGCTATATTGCAATAATTACATACCACATATATAACGCAGGCACTCTACTGAACTTGTCATGAACTTATTAATCAATTGGTCAATCAAAACACGAGCACTTTTATTTAAAGATCGTGATAAACAAGCACAAGGCGTTTGCGAGATTCGGTGTGATGCATCTTTTGGTCACCAACCTCTGCGTGTGGCTGTTGTACGCGGTGCTGGAGACAGAAGAAGACTACAGGAAGGACACTTTGACACAATCTGAACTAGATGTTAATGACACTGGTGAGTTTTTCGGACCATCTTTCCAAAGTCGTTCACAAACTTTTTTTACCAATGCTTTAACCGTTTGTACTTCAATATTATTTCAGACCTCGGGCCATTATTTCAATAGGAGAATTCTCAGTTTTAAAAATATACTTTTAAAGTAAAGTAACAGAGAAGCTGAGGGAATATTTGATGCAACTTTTAAGTTAAACTTTAGAATCGACTGGTTAAACCAATGTGAATTGCAAGTAGCCCAAACGAGAATCTGGTGTCGTTTAAATTCAAATGTAGGTAAACCCTTTTATTATTTTTATTTATTTATTTATTTATTTATTTTTGTAGTAAAAGGTAACAACAGTGACGACAATGGACCTTTAGCCTGTTTTGCGGACGTCACAATCACGGATCAAGCATCCCCCTATTTGTATCCATGTGTGCTAGAATACAGCATCCTAGCTGCGGCGGTTACCTACGGCATATACCTTAGCATTGGCACCGCTGCACCAGTGAGAGTAAAGATGCCACGGATTACCAAAGCCATACAAAACACGGTTCGCATGGGTTGCCAAAAATCGAATATCGGACTTTTTCTCGGTATTCTTGTTATGATCCTGACACTGGTTGTCCTCAGTCTGTATTTTGCTTTTCATAATAACGACGCCATTGAGATTGAAACAGCTGACGGTCTGTCTCTGATTCTATTCTCTTCATTAGAATTGCTGCTCTTGCTGCTGTCTTTGGTCGCCGCCATTGTCGGATTTTTCAGACTTAGGTCGTTGGATCATCGTGGTTGGAAATGGGGGACACTGAACGACGGGGTGATGTTAATTGGAACCGCCGGTGTCTATATATGCAACGTCCTCATATGCATCGCTCTCTTCCAAGTGTTTTTGGACCTTGACGTTACGGTCATACTCAGCCTTGTAGCGTCCCTGTTTGCCATCTTTCAAGCATCCTTTCAAACCCTGTTCATCAGCGATGGATGCAGACGATACGCCAAGGACAAGGAACAAGCCAATGAGAAGCCGGGACGTAGATCCGTGGTGTTTCTTCTCATCTGTAACCTATGTATGTGGATCGTTGATACGTTAGCGGTGAAGAAGGCAGAAGAGCACAATGCCCTGTATGCTGATCTCTATGGCAACCTGTGTTGGAAAATTGTGACGCATCTGGCAGTGCCTTTGATAATCTACTACCGCTTTCACTCTGCTGCCACCTTGTGGATGATTTGGAGTAGAGCATACGAAATGTAATCTGCTTCCTTCTTTCAATGTCAGACTCCAGAATTAGACGGCGAGCTCTTATTCAAATTTTGATGGCATATACATGTATCCAGAAACCAACAGCCCAACCTGAAGTTCCATATTGCCGCCATACGTTCACCTTTGTTGTTCAAGAACCTGATGCAGTAGTTGGACATTTGATAATATATCTAAACCAGTAAGGGATCTCGTTTGAGAGTGTTTTCACGAAACATTTCTGCATTTAACGGATCAATGAATCAAATGGATTTCATTGCACTGTTTATGACCAATGAAGCACCTTGGACGCAATGTATCCAAATACGACCCTGCCCCTTTCATCAGAGAAAATATTAGTGTTTATGAATACCGTTATTGACACAAACAGACTTTTCTCTCGTTGACACCAGGAAAAATATTTGGGCTCACAGTCTCTAGGACCACAGATACTTACAACTTTACCTCTTCTCTAAACTATTCAGGATGGTTGCCTAAATGTCTTTCGGCGAGGGGCGTAAGGTTCTTCTTGGGTAACAAAAATAGCAATGCGGTAGGTGAACTTCTGCAGCATCGCCCGTGCAATGTGTATGATGACGCAGCTACCGCATTTTTACGAATGCCACCATACTACTAGCATATTACGCAGTTATTCGCCGATAAGTTTAATAAGGCTGACAAAGCGTTTACTCGCTGTTAACACAAACTGTATTTTATTTATATATATTTGAAAGCATATATCTAATTTTGTAATTTTTAAAGTTGTCTGAGTTTTTGATTTGGATTCTAGTTTGTTTCCAATGATGTTGAAACATGAGAATATTAATCTAATTTTACATGTATTTTACAATGGTTTGATATTTACATGTATTTTGCAATGGTTTGATATCTAGCTTTAGCTTTTGTTGGCCATTTTTAACATTTAGACGTAAATTCAATGTGGTTTTCTGAAAGATTTTTCTATACTAAATATTGTACTTCACAGACATAAGAAATAAACGCTTCTTTTATAAATTATTAGTTACATACATTAGTCCGTCTGGTATATACGACAATATTTGCCCCGCAAACCTGCCTAGAATTCACAATTGTGACTGCGAGTTTTTAACGCTAACAACATTCTTCACAGCCCCCGGTTTGTTACCATGTCATGACTGCGCGTAAACAAACACTGACCCAGCCTGATTTGATCCCACACCCCCAAAATAGAAAAAAGAACTCGCGCATTAATATGCACCGACGGGGTAATTATAATGGGTTATTACTGTATAAAAAGAGGTGCAGCATATAAGCACGGGCCTCTCTCTAATAGAGAGCCCTTGGGTCATGCCTTGTTGAAAGGCTAAATAATTCAGCTTCATCAATCAACATTTACTTTAAATTAGAAAACGAGTAACAATTACGTCCCTTCTATAGCGCGGCAGCCTACTGTGCATAAAAAACAGGATGCAGTATCCTGAAGTGTAGGCAGGTTGTATTATAGTGTGAACTCGGTGCATTTGATACACTTTTAAATAGACTGGTTCAACCAGAGTTTTCTCCCCTTAAAATGTCTTCACGTACCCCCCCCCCCCCGCCCCCTTCCCCCCCCCCCCCAAACGCTTAACCATATGCATACAGTATCTTTTTCAAAATGGATTTCTTATATTATTTTATGTTTGTTTTATGATTATAATATCTGGATGACTAAGAAAAGCAAAATTATGATTGGTATATGTTCGTAGATATACATGCATGGCGGCTCACGGAATGTACCGACAAGCAGGAGTTCCCTGTTTGAAGATATTTCTGGGTATTGTTTTTAGTTCATTGCTTACAGTTTTTGCTAGGCAAAGTCGCTAAGTTCACTGAATGCCGCTCTGATTGACACGGCAAAACTAATCCACTCTGTCTGGGTGATATCTATGCCAAAACATAATTTCTGGATAAACACTTTTGGTTATTGATATTACAGTAGAGCCCTAGTATAAAGGTTAAATAAATAAGAAATATTACCATTCAGGTTTATGAAGAATAACATGACATGTGACATGTGACGTATCACCTTTGCCACCAGATGTCGCAGAGGTTGCACAAACACAACATTATAGCCAATGTATCTTCCACAAAGGATATCGTCTTGGAAATTATGCATTTATTATTATTATTATTAATTTTATAGAAAACGCACATTCGTTGCCCCGGGGTGCTGTTTGAACCATTAAAAGACCAAACCCGTTAACGCTACGTGCCTACCCTTTGTCTTTTTCTGCCAGTACAGGAAAGATTTATTGACGCATTTTGGCAAGGATGAGGTTCCTAATTGCGTATCGAACGTTCAATTTTCATGCTCACCACAATTCCCTTTCCTTGTCAATTTCCTTTTGAATTACGTTAATATTTGCCAAAGAGAAAGGCAGCAAATAGACGGGAGAGATAGAATCAAATGCAGGTCTGTGGATATTACAGCGACTGTGTATTTGTTCAGTGATACTCTGTTAACATTTTGCGAAAGCCTCCTTGTCCAAGAAAGCAAATATCATTCATCGAGAGCTGTTGGCAAATACTCCTTGCTGGACCCTCCATATTAATCTTAAAATCCAATATTATGAATTCCGAGTCCTAGCATACTTGAAAGAGAGAGGTGCCAAGTGGTTTAATTGATCAGTATCCGGAAAGAGCCGGAGACGAAAAGCAGAAGGGGTTTCCTCCATAGCAAATAATGGCTTTCTTTCCTTAAACCAATACAACTGCAGTGATTTCCTAATAATCTCATACTGTCTGCTGCTTTTTCGATATGACTGGTGGCCTCAAATTTCTGTTCTCAATGTCTTTTCAGACATTTCTACTGCCAAAATTGATACACTTAGACTGACTTTATGACTAGGATTCAGACAATGCTACAAAAAAGGAGTACAGTAGTAGGAGGGAAAAACGCTCCTTTTAGTTAGATAATGTTGCAGTTCATTATCATTATTTTTATCTTTTAAATTGATTTTTTTTTGCCTTTGTAGTTTTTTCTACTCTTATTATCAACCTTTGCTACTTGGAGAAATATGGATCGAATATTCAGAGCGTTTTCTTCAGCAGGCATTACAGTATATACATGTATGTATTTGCAAGTTTACGATCAACTAAATGCCCTTAAAAGTCGTGTAGCTGATCACCAAGAAGGAAGGTCTAGCCGATGATAGAATGAAATGGACATAAAATTATGCTGAAGCGTAACACACCAGCACAAAACTGCAACCCAGACATACAGATATTTTCTAAAGCGTATAGTCAGTGTTCTCCGTTTGATTAACTGCGAAAACACGCCACAGGTGCCTCTTCACCTTTCGGGATAATCTCTCAGCAGAGCAGAGCAAATATCCCATTACTTTTGCCCGATGTATTACAGCACCCTGCACACAGCCTAAGATTGCCACTTAACAGTCCGCCAAGAAGCAGATGCGTGCTGTCTCTTAAAGACGGCCAGGAAGGCGTGGAAGACGTGCTGTTACGTCATTCACTTTCTTTTACTGTCATTTTGTACGTATAAACTATTGATTTTACAGCGCAGCGATAATCAGGCTGCTCGATCTTCGCATCGATAGTCACGATCTTCGATTTTTTAATCCTATCGTCGATAGGCAAAGCAGGTTTTTAAAAGTGGCAAAATAGGCCCACATGTAGCAGAGAGCTTTACCTGCATATTAATTCTACCTGTAAGACCTTGTTTGTTCAGCGGAAGAAAAGCAGATGTTATTTGGCCCGGTGCTACTACGACCTTCAGCGCGAGAGAGAGAGGCTAGTCACTAAGGTGTCACTTCTACCTTGAGTTTATACAAACGTGCAAATGCAGGCAAGAACAGACTGAGAATACAATAGGATGATGGGAAAAACTGAGATGTTATTTGGCCCGGTGCTACTACGACCTTCAGCGCGAGAGAGAGAGGCTAGTCACTAAGGTGTCACTTCTACCTTGAGTTTATACAAACGTGCAAATGCAGGCAAGAACAGACTGAGAATACAATAGGATGATGGGAAAAACTGAGCAGAGGCGAAGTAGAAACAGGTACGTCAATTTCACAGAACCGTATAACGTACGTAGCATATGTTTCCGTGTTTTCAAATGCTTTATGGCCTTGCTAATGTATTGATAGAGGGGTTTCTATTGTCGGAAAGTCATTTCCGTCGTGACCGATTCACATTTAGTGATGCGTGATCTACGGAAATACCAAGAATTTGTTATATTATCGCGTGAAAGCCCGAGGTGTATTTCGAGCATCGTCTCACTGGGACCTCATGCATCTTCCACCAGCAAACAGCCAACCAAACATGATCAAACAAACTTTATCCTCTGGATGTGTAATACTTATAATACCAAGTTAACTGACTTTTGACAACAGCACATTTGGAGTATGGTTTGTTAGACGCGGACAATAAGTTTATAGGACTGGTCTTGAGACTACGAAAATAAATGAAATAATATATGTGAAAATATGTTATGGTCCATTAGACGTTTCACTTGAGATGGTTTGATAAGTGGTTTAGTATTTACACGTCCAGCCCTATTTAATGATAATGCTACCGGCATTATTACGGCTATTTTTTGAACTTGCGTCGGCTCTCATGGGCCATGCAAGCAATTCTCAACAGTTAACCTTAATTTCCGCTGATCGATTGATCATTTTTATACAGGCAGCTTTTACAAAAATCTAGACACGCACCCAACGCTACATCGACTGACTGGTTATTTTTTTTCTTTTTTTGTATTTCATTATTGCTTGTTTCAACTATTGGTAACCCGATATGTTAATCTTCTTACAAAGTGAAAGAAAAAAGGACATGAGCACGCATTATCTTGTAAAAGTAGAATTAGGTAAAACAAACACAATGCGTGCTCTTATACCGAGAGTGTTAGACTAATCGTTAAGTGAAGAGGGTAAAGTAACGGGTTCTCGGCGAATAGAGACCTTTCTCCATTGTGTGTAGCACTCTCCAGTGCTTGTAATTACTTAGTACCGGACAAAACTGAGCAAATACAACACGTTTAAGATTACCCGTGGGAGTGAAAGGTAACGAAATACCCAACAAAGGGGCAAAAAATGTATACGTGATACAAAAATGAGGGATAAAATGAAATGGGACAGATGGGTATTTTCCCAGACCTGTCGATAGTTCTGATTTTGGCTAACGCTACATTGCGTGTTTATTAATGGTTAACCTTTTATTAACCAAATAAAAAACACAAGGGATTTCGTATGTTAGGCCTATTGGGATTGATGCTATTTCAGGCACGTTGATTACAGTCGATTGAGTAAGAGCCAGTGCAATTTTCTAAGTGCAAGGAGTGTATTGGCCAGATGGTACTATTACATGCCTGTTCAACATTAAATAAACCCCAGTAATGCGGTGCTTGGAATCCATAAAATAATTGCGATGTTTTTGTTGTCATTATAATTACAGTTCGCTAAGTATACCTATCTTTCTCTTATTTTCTCAGAAAAATTATTAAAAAATCGATAACAATTACATCTGCTGTTCGTTAAGTTTGGTGCGGCAATACACAGAGCTCTCTCGAGCGTTTCTAACTCAAGTGGGGGGGGGGGGGTTCTTTCTTCTCCTGTATAGTATTGTCCACTGTAGCCTTCTTTGTTGCACGGCGAAATCCAATCATGCCTGTCTATTCTCAGAGGACATCTTTTTTCCCCATTCCGATAAATCAATATTTAGCAGCAACATATGATCCTGTGTCTACAAATGCCGGGGGAAATGAATAGTGATTTTGAACCATTCTTATTACAGTTAGGATCTGATGGTCTTTGTCTCACATTGCCGTGATAGTTGAACAAAGGTCTCTGTACAAGAAGGCAGGTGCATTCCCCCTTGCAAATAACCAACATTGAAGAGCCCGTTGATTGGAGATGAGGCGGACAAAAAGATGTTTTAACATCTTTTAAAATGGCTTAAAAGCCATCTTTTAGTTACTGAACAAAGCGCCGCCCATCGACTTATCGCGTTCACATCCTAAAACGCCGTAAACCAAATCGTCACGCTTGGTAATTTATAACGACTGCTAATACCCCCTTTACACTGGACGGCGTTCTTTCTGCGTCCTTTCTGCGACCATGAAATTTGGCATCGCTGAGGTCTTAATAAGGAGGCACGAGCATTGATTTTGTATCAGAATGAATGCTCAATGATCGGCCAGTTGTCGGCACGTAAAGTATTATAATTTTTTAACTCTCAAATGGGACCGTACTGCTGGACGCAGAAAGGACGCCGTCCAGTGTAAAGGGGGATTTACATAAGATGAATAAGTGGAAAAGTATAGGAAGGCAGGAGATTTTTTAAATATTAATCATATAAAGTTAAACTAGAGACTAAGTATAAACACTTGTTCGGTGCAACATGAATTTCACCAATAAGTGAACAGAGAAAAGTCAACTGCAAAGAAACTTACCAATATAGATCATTATAACTATTACAATCTGTTGATCCCATCAGATCAAACGGTCTATTTTAAATCAAATGATAGAAAACATCTCATTTGGACAATATGTTCCTCAAATCACACCACTTATACTAAGGAGGGTAGGCCCACCTCTTGCTTTCTTACACAAATCGTATTGACATTAACAGGACCCACAAAGCCTTGGAGAGCTTTTAGAACCACCCCTTTCAAGAAATTATGTTAATGCTCCCCCGGAGCATTAGGGGTTGTTTACCATGGGTATTAAACCACCTCAAGCTAAATATGAATAAATTATTTACCACTTCTTTTCTGTGACGTCTTTATAGTAACTAGAAGCACGGGGATCTCATTGGCATTACATCACGTTCATCGCGTGCGCCTACTCTACCTGCGCCGCCGTTTGTACTACCTTTCTATATACAACTGTATACAACGCTGGTAGTTATGGTAAAAATATAAGCCCTTACGAAAACTAAGACGAAAGAGCATGGCAGGGTAATCTAAGGCTGCTCGTAGGATAATTTTGGCTCGTGTTTCCTTCCACTTTTCCTCAATTACTGGAGGATGCCGTTAAGCGCCTATATCGTCCCTGGAATAGCTTTTGCTCAAGAAGTTAGGAAATGTAAAAATACGTTTTAATAGGCACCGTTTCGTACGTATTTGTACTTCTTCTTAAGGGGAATCGATACGTTAGAAAGGCCAAGTTTGGCAAAATAGCCCTTTTCCCTTTCGTTTATGTGAAATACTTATCATAATATTTTTGCAATACAAATAAACATTTTTTTTAGCTCAGAAACGCCTTTTTGTTGCTTCATTCACCACCCCACTAACTATTGTACATAGGGTAGGCAGGCGTTAATTGTCAGTTTCGCCACTTTGTAAATAGTTGTGAGATAGTGATCGGTTCCCGACATAACTCTGTAACTAAGTAAGATGTCATCACAAAAATTGGCATGGTTGACTCCAAGGGTGTGGACTACAATTCAGTGCAAACATTTGGTGTTATTATTTATTATTTATTATAATTTTTTTTTGGGGGGGGGGGATAAGGGCCCCAGATTTCGATGTTCCATAAAAAGGCGATGTTTCTCTTCTTTGTTGATCGAATGCAGTACTTACATGTGTAGTTGTTATCAAATCGGTTTTAAACTTTTGTTCTGGCTAGAGAGATCTGTTTAAAATCAGTATTACAGTTTTCACACTAAAAACTGCTGTAACGTATACCAGCTACAGCTACATTCTTCCCGATGTATCTTTGATGGCACAGCAATATTTCACGACGAGACAATGTTTATATCCTCATTATCTAAATGGATAATTAAAAATCTATTCGATCCAACTTAACTTACAGGCCTTTGGTTAATTGGCTATTTTCACAGCTGAGGGAGAGGCGACGTGAGGATAATCGTCTACTTAAATTCACTTATCCAAATACTAAACACAATATCTGTGGAACTGGTGCTTCATGACAATTCTGTTGAGTGTATTAATGTAGCATTCTTAATCCAGAGAAAATACCCACGATTAATTTCTGTGCTGCACTAATATCAATACGATCAATTGTCTGTTTTAACTGACAAAGAAACTAAATTAGGTGCTTATCACAAAACTCACCTGTAATGTGCTACATGCACATGTGCGTATTGGCATTACGGTTGAGGCTCTACCGAGAACGCGGGAATGAAAAAGAACGATGGGAATATCTTCTTAATATGCCTGCCTCACAGCCAACGAAGACAAACGAAAAAAATAATCATAGGGTTACAAACTATCATCCATCGTGCGTTTCGCATTAGATCCAAGTCGATATATCGTTCATAGATACTAGGGGGGAAAGTGTTTTTAATGACTACTACGCTGTGCGCGTTTGTTGGCTATGGCACGGGAAATAGGCTCAAAAGAAAAAGGTTCGGCAGCACAACAGTAAAATGCCTAAACCTCATTGTGACATAAGATGTGCGGTATAGTGTACCCCAATTACTATCTAAGTCATTTACAGTGTATGTTAGTCACATACGGTCAAATTCGACTCAGGCAGCACATTTTAACATTTTCAAATGACAACCCCTTCTTCATACAGGGACAGCTACTACTAGATATACCCCAACGCCTTTGATATTTGTTGGCATCAAGCATTACAAGAATGCTATTGGCAGCAACGAATGCTGATAGAAGATAACAATGTAGATCCTAAGATTTTTTTGTTTTAATAAGTCTTCTAAGTATCTCATGCATATTGGAACTTAATACATTCAAGCAGTTCTGTGAGAACATTACCTGTTTAATATAAGCCTTCCTCATTCGCAAACGGTATCCTGCCTGTATCATTATATGCGGAATTTCCAATCGACGTCACCAAAAATTACCTATGCTGTTCAGTGTACTACATATAAACCGAGCATGTCATCACTTGGTATTAATATATAGGTATTCAGGCCCGTAGCCAGCAATTTCAGAAGGGGGTTCGTTTTCTGAAAAAGTGGACCTTTTACCATAAAATCCTCAAGTACATAAATCAAATTTTACCCAGAGTGGACCTTTTCCAAGCAAAAAGGGAGGTTCTTTCGAACCCCCCGAACCCCCCCTGGCTACGGGCCTGGTATTGCATAATTGGCTTCCACCCACCACCACCCTCAGATAAACCAAATGTAGCCCAATTGGCATTTGATACATGGCAAACCGTAGAATGTCGTTGGTATTTGTCTCTTCTTTGACTTTCTAGCCTGCTTTTTTCTTTACTTTTCTTCATTCATTTAATTACTCCCTTTTTTCTTTATTTGTTTTATTCATTTATTAATTTTTGCTTGTTCCTGCTACTGGTTTTGGCTTCTTTTGCCCATTTTCCCATTTTACTCATTTTCTCTAGACACGCTGCCAGATGATGTTTGGACGGTATTCTTGTATGTGGATATCAATATTTAATTTATTATCAAAATAAGTCTCTGATCAACAAAGTGAATGCCACGAATAATTATGTATAGTGCCCACCTGTATAGAGGATACCTACACTAACACCAGTGTATTGGCAGTAATGTGAACAATTTGAATTATGCTTGGTCGAAATTCTCTAAGGCATAGTTTACGTCTACCGTCGATATGGCTGTTTTCCCTTGTACCATTTAGGTGAAGAGTGCAAGTTTGAAGGAAAATAGAATTATCCTTGAACTCATTGGAAAGGATGTTCCTCAACACATTAAGGGCAACCCAAATGTTACTATCCATGTATATAGACCTCATACTGTTTTAGTTGTAGTACATACGTTGTCGGGTGGGGGCGTTGGAAGGAAACGGAAACAAATTGCCCCATCTGACATCTGGAGCCTTCAGCGCATGTTCCTCTTTTTAAAACACATTCTCCATGGCTGCATTCACAACAGTGGCTGTTCCGCGGACTAACAGATCCTCGGATCAAATATGGCCTACCCACTTGAAAGCTTACATCGTGATCCCCGCAGGGAATCTATTCAGTGTCTATTAAGGGATTATGCGGCAAGCTTTCAAGTGGGTCTGCCATATTTGATCCGTTAGTCTGCGTATCAACGTGTTTGGAATGCGTCCTTTAATGTATTCTTGCCTTTATGTCTTGTATGTTACCGAAAACAGATTTAATTTGAGGTAAACATTCAGCTGTAAACATTGCGCATTGGGAATTATATTCTAAATAATCGCCTTTGTATCAATATTTGATAGCTTTTAGTTAATCCCACCCTTAGAATATGTTTTCTAGGCACTTAAAACACGAACACAATACTTTAATGGTATTAATTGATTATTCTGCAGTTTAGAAGCACGGGGTTTATCATATTTAACACCTAGCCACAACCCTTGCCCCCGATCAATATGATGGGGGCATTTCTATCCTTCTACCCACCGATTTGATTATTAAAAATTCTTGTACAGAAGCGGTCACGCGACAAAAGGTATACTACATAAATACATGCGTCTTTACTTGGCGGGGGTACTTCAGTTTGAATGGCCCCCTGGTCTTGAAAAACACCCGGTTGCTGTTTTTTGTGCAATTCCATTTCAGCCCTCTTTTAACTATCTTAAACCACTTCGGGCTATTTTACCTGTTCAAATCATGTGATGTTGAATAGAGAACGTGGTAATGATTGTATTGAAACAAGTGGAACACATTATCCGACAGGTAGATCGCCGAATTACGTGAACTAAACTGATTTCTGACTGGCAGGGGAGGGATGTCAGTCGGCTTAGTTTTTTCGAAGGGGTCACTGCCGAAGTGTCAAATACAATTGGTTACTGTGGGTATGGTATTTCGACCTCTGCTTTTCCAGATATTCTCATAACAGACATCTGACTCAGTTCTAAACCTTTTCATTATATATAGTGCTTTCGAAATCAGTGCGTTGTATAGAATATGATGCCTTTCATTATATAAGTGGTCTGACATGCCAAAATATGTAACGGAGGATAACCAAAGCATAATTTAAGTTATATTATGCTGATAGTATCCCCCCCCCCCTTTTTTTTTTTTTTTGAAAAAGACTGTTTATTGACAAACGCAGAGTTCTGGTTTATAGTTTACAGTTCTGGTTCAATAGGAAAGACCATCCAGGTGGTTTTCCCCTATCATCTTGTGAAAAAAAAGAAACTCCGGTATAGTAGCCTTATAACACCTTAATTATTCTTTATTCTTGTTCATATATTTGAACCTTGTTACGAAAGGAATAAAAAGTTAGATTAAACATCAGGGTAATGTACAAACACAATTTGAAAATGGATGACTTGAAAATGAACACTCTTACCATAAACAGTCACCATCGAACACTGGATTACTTTTACTCCTGTGGAAAAAGGTACTTGTGCTTAGTTATACTGAATGCCTGACTCTACAGACGGTCATTTATACAAAAATTCCAATTTCGGGGACATATTCATTGCAAATACCCTCAGCAAAATGCTACGTGGAGCGTTTCCCGAGTTACTCTGTAACTGGAAAAGGCTCTTATGGAGATTAAGTAACTCTCAAGAGTCTAATAAATATCATTGACATGTATGCTGCTTATCCAAAAATTGATATGACTGGTTTGATTAATCCCTTTTCCTCCGGCAGATATAGGGTAATGACTTCTAAGACTGTTATATTGTTAATATACCATTCCGTATTGAATTGTGTGCTACTTTTACCATCAGTAACAAAACTGTATGAGTTGTTTTATTAGCGTTAACGCTTTGAAATGAAATGCAATTTTTTTCAGTTTACTTCCACGTTCAAAATTGTATCTCTCTCTCTCTCTCTCTCTCTCTCTCTCTCTCTCTCTCTCTCTCTCCACGTCCAATATTCACTTTTGCTGAGATCAATAAATGCCACGTATATCGGAAGTATTTACGTGTCTTGGTCTAGGTCTGATAATCGAAAAGCCCATCACGGTTGCTTTAACGAATGACGCCGTGGAAGTTAAGTCACGCTATTCCAAAAATATCCCAAGTTCCCAATCCGCTTTAGCCTCATTTGCAAATTACGACTGACAACATTCAATTCAACAGGACAAAAAATCTTCTGATGTTGTGATTATTTTATCGATCTCCTTTTTTTCACAAAATTTCTCTTTTTATTTCCTGCTTTGCTGGATTTGTATCATGCGATATAGTCATGTTTTACTTACATCTAAACTAAATTTGCCTGAATTAATGCTGTACTTTACGTGACGAAGCTTTCACGACGCTTACGGTCGGTAAGCGTAGGCTAGCACCATTATGCCATGTTCTCCCGCTAAAAGTCACAGAAAAACGTTCAAGATTCCAAAGAGGCCGCTGTAAATTGCAATTGTATGTCAGTATAATGCCTTGGCTGACACCAGTACATAGTGCAGGTTTTTATTTTGGTCGGAAACTCGTTTGAGGCACCACAACTGCTCTCCGTTAAGTGTTTATTTTTGTTCTTTTCCATTTCAAAGTTAAATAGAATCCTTTTGTAGAAATAAGTGTGAACAAAACATACAACTTTGAGCCTTTCTTGTGTACTTAGCACGTCTTGATAGTCATTATTCTTGAACCTAATTTATGGCTATTAAAACACTGAAGCTCATTTGTGGATATTGAAACAACGCTCCGTTGCTTATGCAGATGTCACTGCGCACGTGCTTCATACTGTCCAAGTTTAAAGTAGTGATATAAGGAGAAATGAGCGCTTTGCTGTCTATTTATAAACTACTTCAATTTTTTATTCACCTTTCAAAATTCTTTTGTTTCCCCCAATTTCTATTAAATTCTCGTTTTTGATTAATTTCATAAGGAATAGAGATGTTTAACAAGTATCACGTGCTTATTTTAAACAGGAAAGAACAGTATTGATAACCAGCTATAACTGAAAAAACATGGAGAAATTATCTTTAGAAAAATGCATTTAGTGGATGCATTTAATTTCATTAACAGTCCTCACCGTTACTGTTGAATTACCGAGACAGCTCGTTTGTGGTTTGGTACGCGTTTTTCCATGGCAAATCGCTTGTTAGTGTGGTGAACGACCCTAAACTTAAAGCGTTTGTGTAGAACAAGTGCTTTGATCCAGTCATTTCCTATAACAAACTGCCCCACAGATTCCACGATTGAGATACAAGCTGGGATAAATTATATGATTGATAACCGAACATCTGACCAGGTAAATCGCTACGTCCAATTCACCCTAAAGGCCTGTAGCTTTGCTGTATCTCTTTAAACCAGCACCCTGCGCTCCTACTGGTACAAGTGTTGTTTGGTAAGGTTACAATTACACGGGGACCATGATTAATGATCCGGACGGGTTGATAGGTTGATTTGGATGGGAATTAAAGAAGACATATCCCTATTTATTTATCAAACATTGCTGATCTAAATTCGAGCAATGCCCAGCTGTTTGTGCTTTCCTTTTTGTTTATCATTCGGTATCGAATCAGGTACGAAATTTATGCAAGATGCGTCCAGTTGCCAAAATAGCTAATGACCAATAATCTACATTGTAACAATAAATATGTACCGGTACCAACAATAAAGAACCGATTGCCCAGTGGTAGAGATATTACAAATGTCAGTCGCATTAAAAGAAATGTAGGAAACTATGTTCACTGGAAAATTCAAGGGGTCTTCTTATTCGACTTTTATAGAGTTTGGGAACAGTAGAATAACAATGCGCCCCCTGGTCAAAACGGATATTTGAAAACATCTTGGCCGTTTCCTTCCATGTGACACGTTTCGAGTTTTGAACAATAGGCCTAAAATGACTAAAATGTGACGTGGCCCTCAAATTTATTCAGAGAGACAGGGATGTATTTCTAAAATAAAGTTTCGATATCATCAGTTATTGTCGCATTAAATGTCACCATTATTTAGTTCTCATACATGTATAATAAGTATCTATCTCCCCAGTTACCGCATACATGGATATACTAAATTGCCCCAGGCTAAATCCTAAGTAAAGCACTGTCATCTCTTCGCTGTGTTCATTTATTAGTGGGTTTTCAATTTTCCGAACAGGGTCATAAATGCTAAATATTCCTAATAATTATAGGGTAAATGAACATAATGAATAGGCTAATGAATGAATAGGTGAAAATGTTATTAAAATAATCAATAAACGAATGCCCCTGGTAGATGTATTGACTACTTGACACACTGAACGATTGATTAAATAATAATAGTAGAAATAATAATTCAACAAATTAATTTTATTTCAGATGTCGACAGGCACTGGGCTCTAGGATGTATCACTTCTACGGGCTGTTTGTCGTCTGCCTGGGTGTTGTCTTTCCACTGTCGTCTGCTCTGGCTCCAGACGACAAAACGTCATACTATTACACTTGGGTAAGGAATCTCAGTGAAGGCTTGTATGGCAAACCATTTTGTGTGCAAACAGCTATTGAATTTCATTGATGATATTTTTTGTAAACCTTATGCCTATTTAGTCCCATATCTGTACTAATGGTTAAATGGGAAATCACATTTAAAAGCTTTCAATTGCTGTTGAAGTCCCATAGGCATTGACAGTTTTTAATTGAAAGCATTGATTTTGAGTTCATTTATCATTCAGCATTGCACTTTGTTATTAAGTGCCAGATGGATGTTTTAGAATTATGGCATCATAAGTCTAATGATGCCTTTTATACATTCATTAAATGATAACAAAACCAGTCAGGAGGTCATTTTAAATTGCCAGCCAAAGCTTGATGGAGAAGCGAAAACATAAAACCACAGCATGAAGCAGTTGATTAAAATGAAACAAAACAGAATTTATGACTTTTCTACTTTTCGAGCAAGCATCGGCTTTATCACTGTAAAGGTTAATTGCCAAAAAATGTTCTTTTCTTTTACATTCTGGGTATCGTAGCCCTATCTAGTTACGGAATCTTTTCTTGGCAGAGAAAACATGTATGTTTAATGTATAAACCCGATTTCAAAATGCCAACCTAAGAGTGTTTTGAGCTACGCCTCAAAAAACGTGTCTGTGGAACCTTGATTTTACAACATTTGTTTCTTTCAGGTGTTTTTGCTGTACCTGTTTTCCCTCAGCCTTTGCTTCTTTATTTATCTGAGATTTTACTTGCTACGGCTGCGAGGGAAGCCGTACACTATCACCCAAGAGATCATCTCTAACAGACAAGACGTGTCGGAGTATAGGCCAGACACACCGATGCTTCCACAGTGCAATAGCGAGAAAGGGAACCATAGCAACACAAATGGACGAGACTCTCCCAGGTCCAAGCCTCTTTTGGCGGAATGGCATTTCCCCCCTGTGTTCTTCACTGGCACCGGTTTAAATCGATACATGAGGTTCGGAGCTGCCCGTAAGTGCTTTTTTAAAAAGAGTTATGTGGGGATCGGGGAAGGGGTAGAAGAGGTACTCCCCCCTTCATGCAAGCCGAAAGAAGTGAAAGGTCGTTGCACGTTACGTCATAAGAACAAACTCGGTCCGACTGACCGGCAAAAAGAGCACAAAGAAGGTGTCCAGAAAAAGCAAGTGATTCGGGATTCTTGTACCACACAAATTTCATTTATGATTGCTTCATTTTATGAAATTCAAAAGGGTGACTTTACTGGTTGAAAAAATATATCCTACTCGTCTCCTCTGCGGTGCATTAACTGGGCACTACTGAGTGCGGCCAATTTGAGTCGGAAATAACGCACGCCTGACGCCCTCATTGTTAAATTCTGGTCCTGTCAGTTATTTTTCATAATTATTTATCCCCGTTTCTATCAGAAACGAAAAAGGTACTTGTTAGTACAGAAATGTAAAAAAATATCATTGATTCCGAAATCTCTCAACAATTCCAAGAATTGTTATATTCCCATTTGTAGCTTCCGTCCCTTTCTATAACATCTAAGTTATTGGATTAAGCGGTTGATACCATTACGGTTGATTTGATTTAGACTGCATAATTAAAGTGCTGACAGTTATTCAAACAAGGACTGTAGTTGCCCTAATGTGGGCAAGTAACTTGTTTTAAAGTTTTTTTAACATTCGGTACGTCAAAGTTATATTGGAAGAGAATTAGGAGGTTTGAATTTGGGAATACTTATTTTCAGATAGAATAATAAAAACAACATTTAAAGAACTCCTGGACACTCAACTTAAGATATAGCATGTAACATTATGTTCAATCAATTTGACCAATAACAATATTACTGCAAAAAATTTATAACCAAAAATTTCCAAGTTTTCCGAAAACTATTTTTTTTTCATTTCAGTATTCGCCACTGGCGCTATGGGACACAACGCACTGGGGATAATAGAGTTTATCGGGCACTATGCGTCCGGATGTCAAACCCCAGTCAACGTGCTTCTCCACAGTGTACAGCTAGGCTTTACCTTCACGCAGATTATTATCATCAGCAACTACTCAGCGGTAGGTACACTGTAGCTCAAAACAAATAGTTTTGGTAGTTTGGTAATGTATGTGTAGGTGTTCTTATCTTCATTATACAGACTTGACATTTAATATGGAATATTTCAGTTTCGAAGGTATACCTAGGTAAAAATGCGTTCTTTTTTCAAAAAACTCCGATCTCATATAAGATTTGTGAATGGAGAACTGTGTAGTCAGGTGTGTCGCTACCAATTAACTGACTTTCATGTCTGTTGCGCTGCTACATTATGTAATATGCAGTGATTTAATTGGGTAGTGTTCCTTTGGGCTGGTCAAACTTGGCTTAGGCAAAGCTTGGTTCTGTCAAAAAAGTATCCATATGTCGACAACTACTGCATAGAAGAATTTGAAATTTTGCATGCAAGCGGTCAGTTTTGCAGTGCGGAAGATGAGTCAAGTAGTGCATTACAAATGTTTTAATCTATGGCAGAATGGCGCAAAAAAGACAGACATTACCAGACAGATCATAGCGCCAAACAGAACGGTCCCCACAGTTTTATAGAGTAATGACCAGACTGATGTACCTACACAGAGGTCACCCCCAGTGTATCAAAATCATACCTACAGGGTACAGGACCCACTGTCTTTCGGGATACGCTGCTGCAACCAAACAAAAAACACTTAGTCCGTTCAGAACGAGGGGTAAATTGCCACCAAAATGCGTTTTTCAAAGCCCTTAGCGAACACCAAACTGGGTTAAGCAGGTAAAAACACCAAACGACCTCCGAGGCACCTACTGCAAACAGCAAAACATCGTCGTCTGTTTCTCTAATGAATTGGGGGTCATGACCGTTTCTGGATAGAACACTGAAACTGCATGGCTTTCTTTATTGAGGTCAGATTTCACCTGTACCGCCCAATTAGTCAAAACAGAGTTTACAAATATCCAGAAGAGGCCTACGACGAAGCATATGCCGGGTCTTAAGTGAAAAGGGTGATTGGCAGCGTCAGTATTTGGAGTGGATACCACATTGGTGCCAAAACACCAATGGTAGTCATCGACGAAAACCTGAACCAGATCAAATTAAGGAATAATCTCGGAACCACTTGACTATCATTTGATAGGGGGCACCTTAGGAACAATTTTAGGTTGCACGGTGAGGTTGCAGGTTCACACAGAGCACTTTTAATAGCAGATAACTTACAGAACCAAGGGAATGAGCAGTTACCCTGGTCATCAAAATCGCCACATTTGAACCACATAGACAATATTTCGGTAGGCCATTACTCGACGAATCAACTGCCTACATGTCCTACAACAAAACTGGACCAGATTGGACACTTTTAGACCGATGCCTGGAATATTATTCCAGATTGAACTCTAAAAACCTACCCCAAGCAATGCCTTGCCGCTTGAGAGCGCTGGCAACAGCCAGAAGAGGCCAGGCGTAACAGCGACCATTACTGTGACTATAGCAACTGACATGAGGGTCTTTTGTGGAGCGTATAACTCTTTTACAGACGATAATTTGGAAAATATGGAGATCCAAAATATCTCTTTTAATGGAAGTCGTATGGCATAGTATAGGCAATGTGTTTTTGTTTGCCTCTCTGGCAAATTCCATTAATGAATTGATATCACAATGACATCAAAGAGATAATTTAAAGTTATTAAAACAAGATTTTAATCCTTATTTTCATTTATCAGTCAGCAAAATAGGAAAAAAACTGATAAAAAATTACTTGGAAAAAATATTCCATATTAAATGTCAAGTCTGTAGATTAGGAAATGGCATTATTGCAATGTATTTTTTGTTAAGTCATGATTTGAAACTAGTTAATTTTTATACAATGATTACCTTCAATTTTTGGCATCAATACGTAACGAGCCGTATATACACGAGAAATGAACCATTTTGAGAGCTTTTCGTTTCTGAGTATTTTCATCTTCCAAGGTTCCTATCATGTTCAAAGTTGAAGATAAATGGGTTTCTAAGATATTATCGATTTTGATTTCAAACCCGGGCTCTTGTCAAAGGGTACAGGAGCAAAGATTATTGCAGAATTGCATTAGACTAAACTCTGATGTAATTCAAACAAATCTTTTTGTCTTCGGGGTTTCTTATAATTACATTACGAGTGCATGATGCCATTCATTCTGGTGAAATCAGAGTCAGAAAGAGGGGTAATTGTACCAAAGTAGGGAAGTTATATTTCCTTTGAACAATCGTTGTTCTTTACAGTTTTATATTTCAGCGGAATCAATGTAAAATTGCTGAAATTACTGTAAACCTGTTGTTTACTTTCGTTTTCCAGTTGGTTATCAATAAACATAAGGCAGTTGCCAGGCTATGTCTGTTGCATACAATGGTCACGCACATATGTGTCCTTATTGCCTTCTTTGTTCTGGAAACTGAAGAAAAAATACGGAAACAATACACTTCGGCGGCTGATGTTGATAGCATCAGCACTCCAAAACCAGGTTAGTTTCCTTGCACATTTTCCTTGGTCTACATGTATATCGATTTGCAGGACATTTTTCGTAAGCATTATTAATATAGCTAGCCTGCAGAAACATGTGGCAGGGACCACAATTTCATCTATTTAAGTTATCGAAGCCTTGACAAATGCTGAAAAGGTATCATTATCTAACGGTTAATCCTTGCCTTTTTCATTCCTCATTTCACTCTTTAAATAGAATCAGTATCTTTCTTCTTTTAATTTCAGAAAACCTATCTGACCCAACCACAGTCACCTGGGCCCGCAGCAGTGATTGCCTTCAATTAAAGACAATAACGGACAAAGCACGACCAATTCTCTATCCATTTATCATCCAGTTCAGCATCATTGGGGCCCAGGTCATGTATAATCTCTATCGCAACGTCGGCATATACCCAGAACCACGGGAGGACAAAATGCCAGCAGAGCTAACGGAGATCGGTGCTTACAAACTCTGTCACCATGCACTGAACGGGTTGTACGTAGGCTTTATATTGATTATCATTGCCGTGACTGGATTGAGTGTATTCTCAGTCGCTATAAACGATGATAAGACAGAAAACGACCAAATCGCAGCGGCATTATTCTTTACCATACAACTGGTATTGTATCTGAGTTCTTCGATCGCTATTGGGATCGGGTTCTTTCAAACTAGAGACTTTGTTATTGGGAAAGAGAGAGTGGACTACTTCCTTATCGCTGGAACTGCTAGTATGTACACTTTTAACATATTTGCCGTCATTTCGTGCATTCACTGGGTTTCACACCACGACTCGGATCTGATAACGTGCTTTTCTCTTGTGTCATCTTTCGCGGAAATGATAGAGACATCAATTCAGACTTTCTTCATACAAATGTTATTGACGAAGAGGGCGTGGAAACTGAATCACGTGATCAGAAAGCCCGGAAGAGAGGTCATCACGTTTCTTCTCATCACAAATCTCGGCATGTGGTTGACGGATTCTTTTGCATTTGAAAAACGAACCATGATTCCCGCCTACGTTGGTATATTTGGCTTCCCGGCGTGGACGACGATAACGAACGCATTTGTTCCTTGGATGAATTTCTACCGTTTTTACTCCTTTACGGTATTAGCAGTGGTGTGGAAAAATATATTTCTCCCGCATAAAGACCACATTCCGAAGTTCAATCGTAATGAAGATTCTCCGCCTGCTGAAGAGAACGAAGTAGTGGAAAGTGAGGCAGACACAGACCATTTGACTCCTCATTGACGCTATTATTCTTAAGCTACTGTACTTTATCTCAAGCCAGACCCAAATACGTCAGTGACGGCCCATTTTAAGCTTGGAAATGCAAGTGTTTCCTGGCTTCATATGAGAGTATTACGAAACATTTGCATAGGGATAGAAAAAATGGAGAAGAGGGAGCAGGGATAAAAAATAAAATTTCTTCTCTTCACCTGGCATATATAAAACTTTAGAAGAGAACTTTGTTACTTTAATATGCTGTGCACAAGGATGGCAAAATCACTTTGTTTTTTTTTTCGCTCGCTATACTGGGAGCAGAGGAAAAAAGGGTACCTGAGATGTTAAATGAGGCTCAAATGATCCTGTGTCACTACCCTGGATCCGCCATTGACATTGGATTCAACCTTCGTGTCCCACAGCCCCGGAGTAAAGGAGCTTTGCACTGACAAGAACCATATGAAGACTGCGTTGTAATATTTGAGTTTTCTCTGTATATGCTGTGCCATAGCATCCGGTCCTCGCGCCTTGTGACACTTTTTCACTGTGCTTTTTTATGTGGACGTAAAAAGGTTAAACTATCGGAATTCATTTCATTTTTTTACAGAAAGAAGACTCGTGCTACTTCGACCACATAAACACAGGGGCAAGGCGATTCCAAGCGTCTGCTTCAAGCTCATACCCCTGTATGTGCTAGTCAGTTGTATATGTTAGACTTTGTAATATACATACAAGAGAACAGAGCTACTCCATAACAAAAGAAGAAATTTTGAGTAGAATTATCATATTTTAGATTGATACTTACATACCAAGACACCCTTTTGATTTTGAGTAGTCATTTCAAATAATGATCATTATGTAGGCCTATAACACGGTAAATGTATAATGCGCATTCTTAAAATCATTAAGAAAATATGTTTATTTCTTTTAGCTGTCCAAAGAAAACGCGTGTACATCTTATACATTTATGTTATTTATTAAGTACATGTATTTATGTTTCTCTCAGCATATTAACAAACACAAATAATGAAAACACGCACACAATAAACCACGTACGTTCATTTATTTATAAATATTATACTTGATACATACTCAAATTGTTTAGCATGTAAGTAAAAGTCAATACTCTTCATGTTCTTCATAAGTGCATATTCATTTGCTTCTTTGCTGGTAAGCACGAGAACTGTTCTACAACATAACGCTGATATTTCTATACAATGAGCCGTCCTAAGTCGAAGACAATGTTTACTTTGCTATATATAGAGCCGCTACACATCCAAACCATGCCTTCCAAAATTATGACTAAACTAACATTTATTGCTTTATAATTGTGGATGCAGTAATGAATTGATATATTGTGGTAAACCCTAAAATCATGTCCAACTGTGTATTATTTACTATACGCGTACTTAAACAAACAAAACACCCATTGCTCAAATTATCTCTATGTGCTATGAATACTTAGAAAATATCTATAGGTACTTGATTACTGTAATATCAAGCATGTAGTTTTTAATAAATAATTACGTTCCCCAATTAGTGTATTTTCTGGTACTATTTTAAAGTTAAAAGCATGTGCCATCCCGGACATTATCGGGATAATTTTCCACCTGAGAAGAAAGAAACGAGTGGAATCCTCTGTGTACTGGTATTTACCTGCTTATCTACAGGTACAAGCTATCAAGTTGCAGTTTGAGGCGGTTGAGCTCTCAAAGTCGAAGATAGTACTTGTAGTGAAAACTTCTCTTTGGTGAGCACATTTATATTACACAAAGTCAATAGGAAGTCCTATTGTGGTATTGAGAAACTGTTTTTGTCAGGCAATCGCTGTAAACACAGAGATCATTGTCTCAAAACAATTCTCTGAAACCCAGAATAAAGACAGAGGAAATGTCTACAACATAGATTTGAATATTATCAGGGAATATATAAGTCGAGGTCTGAATTCATCTGGGCTGTGTTAACAGGTGTTCTTCTCGCAGTTCTTAATGCCAGTCTACACCTGTGCTCAGCATTAATCCACGCCAGGATGAACGCGCAAGAATGTGAGCGTTTGTGAGTAGGATCAATAAATAAAAAGATCGACCTCAGAAAATTTGGCCAACAACAAACAGTATCTAATATATATCAATTTATATACAAAACTTTCGTCAAATGTTTCAAGATTACTTATATACAGTATATGTAAACACTACACATAAATCCTACAGTCGTACTTCCTCATTAATACATATACATCCAATCAGAGAGCACACAGAATAATTATTGCTTTAATATAAGATACATATACCTCTGTAAAGCCTGATTTTCTTGTTCACCATTGCAATTTATCTGTGCTGTAGTGTGTAGCTTTTCACTGGGATGTCACAATTAAGGGACGTGCACCAACTCTACAGAGCAATTAGGTATGGTGCGCTTCACCCAACCTTTGTAATGCTGTATCATTCATACAAACAGACATTCAATGTGTGAAGTTTTATATATATATATATATATATATATTTCAAAAGAGGGTCCGTTATACGTGTTAAACAGAAAACTCGATTTCCATTCAAACGCGTAAGCTACAGAATCAGATTGAAGCAGCAACATGTACCGGTATACAGAAGGCTATCGCTCATTATATTTACCACTGAGGGCATAAACCTTTCCCTTTAAATGCCCACAATTAAAATTGAGATTCAGATTCCGCATTATAGACGGATATAGGGCCTACATTGTACTAGCCCTTACACTAGGCAGACAAATAACATAAATTAAAAACCTTTCAGCAGCTAGCCACCGAATTAAATATTTGCGTTTCTTTTGTAATAAAGCAAATTAAATAAAGCCGATTAAATCCCCACTTAAATGTCTTTAAAAAGTCAAAAATTATAATAAAAGTACAAGATATGTAAAATTAATTTTTGGATGAAGGTTTGACTAGAGCTCCTTATCATTCAACAGATTAGAATTCAGCCCTCTGAACTGAGCCTTACGCCTTTCTCCTTGTAAGCACTGCCCCAGATAACAGAAAGTGTCGATGCCGATTGAAAACGGTAAAATATTATCAACGGCACAGAAATGTGAGTCATTATTTTCCAAGGCAGTTGTCCATAAAGGCTCAACATCTGTGCATTGTGCTCAGCCCTTCTCACCGCTAACACATTCACAACCCACAAGGAGACGTTACAGAGAATCAGGAAAATGACGAGGGCTCTTCCTGGCTTGTGGATCACGTGGTCCACCTTTCGAGGCTGCCGTCTGCTACCGTCGATGATAAAAAGCGTTTGTAATGTTGCCTGAATAAGACACAAAAGAGAGACTGCCAGTGACATCGTTCCCTTCAAATCTAACTTCATTATGTTTAGCTCGTGGAAAAGTGCAACGCTTGTGAGAAGCTGCAAGATGTAGACTCCAACAGTCCCCAAAATCAATAAACTGTCATCAGACGTGCCCAACTTCGTTCCAACAAATTCCAGATTTCTCATCTTCAAGAAGCCAAAAATTGTCGCCAAACATGCAGCAGAGAGAAGCAGCAGTTCCAGGGATATGAATACCAATAAAGCTTTTTCGGGGGACTTGTCAAATAAGACAAAATAAATACTCAAACCAACAAGGGTGACAATGGCGACAAAAATGCCCAAGAACAAACCCGTGTGGGATTTGTGGCACTCAGCAAAACGGAACTCTTCCGCCGGGAGTGTGTCTTCTTCAGCAGACGATGGTGACACAGGCGGTTGGTGTTTCCCAATATGCGCGTGCATGCTGTAAATAATGGCCGCGGCGATAATGCTGTATTGGAGTACACATGGGTACAAGTACGGCTTTGCCTGGTCTGTTATGGTGGTTGCCGTATAACAGTCCATGGAGGTGATGTGCTGTAGTGACCCGTCAAGTTGCAGAATGAGTGAAACACCTTGTGGAAAATAAATATTACAGCGTATCGACTCTCAACTTCTTTATCTTTGTGTAAAACAATATGAATAGGACTATGCCATTTTAAGTAATAACACAACACTGGGTAATCTCCCACTGAATCAATTATCAATAAATGAGTAAATGTGTGCGAGAGTGAGGGGTCAAATGAACGAATAAATCAAAAAGGAAGTAGAAAAGAAATTAACCCCTTACCGGTTTCGTTCACCCCGGCGACGAACTCTCTGTACTGCTCTTCTGTCTCCAGTATAAGATAGGCCATGTACACACTCACGTTGGTGGCAAGCAGGTGAACGAAACCAAACCTAGCAACTGTATTGTGTTGGTTGATGACGATCTGAAAGGAGATTGCGATTTTTTCCTCTCTAACACAATTCGCCTCAAACAGTAA
This sequence comes from Lingula anatina, assembly GCF_051362555.1. NCBI lineage: Eukaryota > Metazoa > Brachiopoda > Lingulata > Lingulida > Lingulidae > Lingula > Lingula anatina. The sequence goes on from NC_141769.1 coordinate 8,391,515, forward strand.
CAGTTTACGGTATTTAGTTCAAAATAAGTTTTAAAAAATTATAAGAAAAACCATTAATTTAGCAATAGTGTTGATATCATAAGCTACATCATATAGATTCCGAATAAAAAAGCTGATAAAAGTGGCGCTGTCTTGTAACATTATCTCGCACCAAAAGACACGGCATATTCTTTGATACGAAAAAAAAAACAACATTTGCTTATACATTCAACTTACTTTATGATACTTGAAGATGAAAAATGTCTGCACGAACGTAAACATCAGATGGAATGCCGTCACAATAACGCTGACGACAGACATGCATCTGCTTGGTTGGTCTTGAGCAAACTCTGATATCTTGAACCCATCATATATCATGCTGGCCGTGGCAAATACTGTAAACAAGAGTATAAAAATTTCACAAAGCTAACAAGAGAATTGCCTGTCGAGTTGGGTTATTTATTACACGTGCACTGCTAGGGTTTCGAGGTAAATCGTAATGTTATAAAAGTACACAAAGCTGAAGATGTAGGGTTTATATTTACAGTTTCCAGTTTGGGAACACCTACCGAAATAGTACCTCAATAAGTTTATCACAATCACACACACACACACACACACACACACACACACACACACACACACACACACACATTGTAAATAAAAAAAATTATACATGTTTTGCGTTCCCACTTTTCAAAACAGATAAATAGACAACTTTCGAATATCAAAATGTCCGGCGAATGATAATTTGGCCTAAAAACCAACTGGTCATCACTCATCAGGTTTAATTTTTGTTAAGCAAATTATCAAATGCGGAGTCAATTACTCACTGATTGCACCAGCCTTCATGTACAAGCTAATCCCATTGCCCTTCAGGTGGGCCACCATCTGTCGGGTTTCCGCCTCAGAATCCGGATCGATAGCATCCGTTTTGGGAGGTGTGTCCGGGCGTATCCCAGAATGATTATCGCAGTCACTAGTGTTGTGACTGTCGACTTCATGGTTTTCAGTGCTCACAGCTGTAAGGTTGACGCTGTCAGACGCTGAACGACGGCAGTTCGTCTTACAACACCCACGCAGTAGATAAATGTGGAGAGACACCAAGAAGACGGTTGACACTGCATAGAGATACATATGGAACACCTGGCAGAAAAAAGTGTCAGTTGTGCTATGGTCATGCTTTAAGGCCAAATAATTAAAATTAGTTAGCAATATGACTAAAAAAGTTGTTATAATATGCAAATGACTGTAGGCATTTCTGTCAATACTGCACACTGAACTCTGATACTTTCGTATATTTACTCTATTTTATAACTTACATATGAGTGAATCTAACCATCCCTCGTTATCATATTACCTCGGTGAAAATATAATCCGTGATGCTGTCTCTGCTAAAAGCGGTGGCCAGAGGGAAGACGAGACCCACGCAACCCAGGAAGACCGCATACAGTCCACTTAACTGTCGGACACTGTAAGGAGTAATTAGGTTTTTGAGAAAAACAAAAGGAAAAAATATTTATGTAGATATTAGCTTACGAATTTTTTTGTGTAGTTAATGATAAATTCAATTTCACCAAAAGGAACTTAAATGAATATGCAGCGTTTCGGTTTCCCCAGACTTTATCTTAAGGTGGCAGAAAACGGGTGGTCTTTTAAAATTATGAACTTACTTTTGCATAATGTATTTTTATCCAACTTGACAAGAAAAAAAAAACGGGCACTACGACTTGTAAAAGATAATAATAATTGATAAAAATGTTTGTAATAACGCCATGGATAACCATGGTTTTGTTAAAAAAACTTTGAAGATTTATTGACATAAGGAGGACCAAAGCGCCGAATAAGAATTTTTGATGCCCCCCCCCCCCCACCCCCAACCAGCGTTTCAGATGATGATTTTTAATAATGAAACACAAATCCTACATGTAGGTTTATACATGTACGTGCAAGATGCATTATAACATGGACTACATAGATTCCTTTACTTCCAATTTAAGTTCATGTTTTGAAAGAAAATTTTAGCCGAATTTTTTCATTCTTATAATATTTGATATTTATTTTGCTAATAACGACTGTAGATATTTATCTCCTATGATGTTGATCTTACGTCTGTGACATTTAGGACTTTCTGCCATAAAAAAGTGAGCTTTTTCTTTTGCGTTGAAATATTCATATTTCAAGACAAAGAATCCGTTATTTTCTAATCTATCAGCATTCTGAATAATCGTTTAGTAGCATCATGCAGTTACTTTTGACTTCTCTTTCAACATAATTAATGACCAAAGTCTCTGACAGTAAAAAAAGCCTCCATTACAAAGTTAAACGCATCCTTGATCCATTGTGACAGACTACGATTATAATCTCGATTATAGAAGTCACGTCATCCAGAGAACACACGTCAAACTTAATTTTGAACCGTTCAATCACATTAGATTATCCTGATGATAATTCACTTTTAATAAATACTCTGTGGACTCATTCATTTCCAAGTCTTTGTTCAATACCCAGAGAGAGTTATGTCTTATGGTCGCTATATTCAAATTTATCAGGGGTTTAATGATAGAACACTGGTTTAGGGGGGGGGGGGGGGGTTACAAAAGCATTCTGTTTTAAAGGAGTCAACGGTATTACGGGCCTATATTTGACAAGAAAATATAAAGCGAACAATGGAACTACCATACCACCGCAACAACGAAGACAGATTTGTTAAGTTTCCTTTCATCAACTTCAATAAGATTAATTCCACTGGATCAAAAACCAATTTTTCAACAGTTTTTTTTTTCATAAGACCCACCCAACCTGGGTCCCTTTTATCATCACAGTCATTTTTTTCAGTTTCTTACAACATATTATCCGTGAAAAGACCAATTAGTCACGTTATCTTCATTTTCAACCAAAGCAAGGGATCAAGGGGACAAATGTACAGATTAAGCGGGCGTTAGCTCAGTACATGTGTAACGACTACATGTAACAAGCTAGTAAAAAATGCACAGTAAAAATGAATATCAAAACTTATAAACAACTTCCTTGGATACAATGGGAAAAGATCCATGATTTTTTTTTTTTTTTTTTTTTTTTGGGGGGGGGGGGGAGGGGGAAAGAAATTATAGTGTATAATTAGGCACATTAACATCATGTAAAAACAATAGCCGCAAGCGGACTGAGAGGCGCAAGTTAAGTTAAAACTTTCTCCCCAAGATAACAAACACAACATTTTGGTGTTTGAAAAAATTTACTATCCTGGTAATTACTCCATTTTACTGGTAGTTTGTATTTGTGGTGGCTGTGATATGATTTAACAGCAAATTAAACAGAAAAAGGTAACACCTAAAATAAGTACAAATTTCCAAACGTGTAAAGCGTGGAAAAAAATCCAAAGTGGTGGGCACGCTCACACACACACACACACACACACACACACTATTTTATTTCCACACACACACACACACTATTTTATTTCATGATCACTCATTCAAAAAAATCTTCACGACATCAGTCACATGTTATGAATTAAAACTGTGTAGGCCGAAAGAAGACAACCTTTTTTTGAAAATCTGCGTAGCACTAGTACGTATGCTTTCTAACATACCAAGAATATGACTGATGGCTTTGTAAACTGCATTCTGAATATACGAAATAAGGTTAAAATCGCAAAGAAATCGTTTTGGTAATTGCTACAAAAAACTGACTATTTCATACGCTTCGAATATACCAAAAATTGTACAGTATAAAAATATATAAAGCGCTTGCTACTGTTGGATGATTTAACGATCTCAAAAGAAAATAAAAGAACTAAAATCCGTTTTAATTCTTCATCGAAGATACCAACACAGCATAAGCAACTTCTCACGATAAGCCGATTGCCCGCCCACCCCCTGTATTCATGGCTTACGTATCTGTACCAATGTGTAAGTAGTATCAGGTTGCTTATTAAAAGTGACGGCGTGGGGAGCAGAAAAACACTTCTTACGGGTAAATCGACAGAGGTGTGGGACAAATGGCCAACTATGTATAAAGTTTACTGGTAGGGCTACATAAAGGAAGATTATAGTATAACAACAAATGAATCTTATTGAACTGTGTATGGGTAAAAGAAGTATAATATTGACTAAATTTGGGTAAATTCACCACAAAAAAAAAAAAAAAATATATATATATATATATATATATATATATATATTACATATACAATATACATAATATCGAAGAATGTATATCAGATGGGTAAACAGAGAGTAAAATACCACCGTCATTATCAACTCAAATTAAATAGCAAATCAGTAGAAAAAAAGTGATCAAATGCACAATTTCGTCTTATCCATTCTATCATTTAAAAAGTAAAGTTCGGCTAAAACTCTATATTTCTATACCTGCTTTGCAACAAATAGGAATACATAGAAATCACTAGGTCTGATTTTTTTTAGTAAAGTGTTTCAAAAAAGACAAGTTTCTGGCATTATCATAATTATACTTACCGAAAAGTATTCGTACTAGTACCTCTGCCCATGGTGTTGAAATTTTGATTTGTATTAAACCTGCAGAAATTGTAGATCTTATGATTTACTTCAGTTTTCTAAGGCTCACTCGCTACTTCCCTGCACCCAGAGAAAATAACGCACTGGTGGAGGTTTGCATGCTGTTAGCAGATGGCCAAAGGTGAAAACTGGGTCAAAAGGTCAAAAGTCACTTCGAAAGGTCGATTTACGCCATCTGTTGGTGAAAAGATGACAACAAAGCGAAGGAGAGAGAAAGAGAGAGAGAGACGCATACAGTAATACAGGTATATACGGCTGTCAAAGAATTATGAATCATTCAAATCTATGGCACAAAAAATAGGACTACAGAGCACATAATCAGAGGCCGATTCGTGTTCATATCAACAGCGGTCGTCACATATGTGGAAATGAAGAAGCTGGCACTCAGTGTATCTAAAAGCTCAGGGCACTTTTCACCCTCAGTAACACACTGAGAACATCGGTTGTGATCACTGCAATGAGACACGCAGCTTGCTTGAGTGTCTCCACTACCGCAATGCCACAGGCAGGCACCGTTGCCCCCCCCCCCCAAAAAAAAAAAAAAAAAAAAAAAAAAAAAGAAAAGAAAAGAAAGAAAGAAACGTCAACATTGTTCTTTTTTCCTTGTAGACTATTAATTAATCCGCCATTCAAAAGTTACGTATCAGTCTCGCATTTGCATAAAATTACAGTGAATCAGACAGAGTGGAAAATGTCTACATCACATGCAGTTAACAATGTTTTCTAACATAGGATACCATAAAAAAACGTACACAGGGCTGATAGGTAGGAAATAAACCGTACTTTACCCATTTTTTTTTTCTATGAACATGAGAATATCGATATGCTTAATTTTTGCCGCTGTGTTTATATGGGTGAATTACAGTGTGGTTTTGCTCTAAAAGCAATGGACCGTAACATACCTGAAAATTAACGGACATATTACCACTATATCCCAGATATTTTTGATTGATAATATTACTTAAATAATACAAAGGGAAATATTTTTGAGCGTGCGCGACTATCACGACAATCTTGACCCGCGGCTCAAGTGATTTACATACTCAATACATGTAAGTCATACGTTTGCAATATTTCGGCAATTTTTCTCAGATATTTTGACATATCTATGTACATATAAAATACTAATTATTTCAAAGCTGATGGCCCACATTATGCAATTTTTCTATCAGTCAGCTTGTTGACAGGACAGTTAGTCGTCGATTTAGTAGGTTTCAAGAAGGCTATCACGTACACATCCAGACAGATGAAACCAATTACCAGTAGATACACATGTAGATACTTCGTTAACCTCCTTTCAAAAACCTTTAATTGCCAGTTAAAAAACGTCACCTCTGACACAAAGACAAATCTGATGATTTCATGATGTTTTTTTCAAGTGAATTATATATATATATATTTTTTTTTTAAATCAACTATGATTTACCTAGGTAAAGGTCGAATACTTAAAAAACTCATTTTCTTCTGACATCCGCAATACGCTCTACAAATAGGATATATACACGATTTTTCTTTTCTTTTCGAAGAATTCACATGGCAAATCATCATTTTAATCATCTCCTGTGTCCGCGCAGCAGAATTGACGTGATCTTACAGGTAGTTACAGGTTTCCGGGAGGCTCCTGGATAAGCCTGTAATTATCAGACTGTTTAAAACCCACCTACTGCATGGCCTTTGCATGAGAACTGCAGGGAGTTGACCAACAAAAAGCTGCGCAGCGAGACCAAAGGCGATAAACCTTGAAGTCATTAGTGTCACAGCCTGATATCAAGATATCTGAGAAGAAAATGTATCGCAGACTTGTGACTCCTCACTGTGTACATAATCCTCACTGTGTACCGGTATAACCTGTGGACTGAGTGATTGACATATGTCGTATTTTCTTGTGCCATGACATTACATAGTGTTCAAACTTTGTACAAAATCATAAACTTGAGCGAAAAGATGACAATATTGTCAGACTATTAAACCCAATAGCATGTACAGTATGGAGGTTCATGCATCTCCATTTGTCGTATTCGAACTCCATTATGAAGGCAGGTCAGTGAGCTGTCACCAAAAAAAAGTCTTGGATCCGCCCCTGAAGGGCAGGTCAACTCACAAATAGCGACGGCAACGGCCTCGATAGACAGACGTAGGTAATGGCTATACAGTGTACTTGTATACACTGTACGTGTCTGTACATCCCCATCAGTCTATAACACACAAAGGAATCTTATAATATAGTTATGAGACATGCGGCAGAAATTCCCGGTAGTCGATTATTTGCCAATTAATGTACAGTATGGCACCTGATGAAGGCAAATTATCCCAGGAATATAAGTCTCCCTTATATGAATGAATAAGACGACAGGAGTGACAGTTACATTAGAAACGGTGAGAACTACAGAGCATACATTCTTCAGATTAAACACGATCGAAAAATTCCATAAGCAACGTAATGGAGGGGAATGTCACTGAAAACATTACATCAGATTATGGATTGTTTCCTTTAGGCCCTTTTTACCCTATTTTCGGTTATATGACTGCAATCGTTTTGATTCTTGGTTTAATAGCCAACATGACTGTTCTCGTGGCTCTGCACAGAAGTCCAAAGTTGCGAGCCATGAAATCATCTTTATTTATTGGCGGCTTGAGCGTGACAAATGGACCGATGTTTTTCATACCAATATTTTTCAGAGTTTCTGGTCTCATCCGGGGCAAATGGGACTTTGGCCAGGGCATGTGTGTATTTTCGGCACTGATGTCTTGGGTGGTGCTCGGGGCAGTATTCCTTTTGTTAATGTGCCTTAAGGTGGAGAAGTACGTTGCAATCGTCTGGCCGATGTATTCTCGAAGCGAACTCTTCTCCGGTGAGCAAGGCACCATCATCCGCCTAGTGGCCATTGGCGTATGCTTCGTCCTGCCCGTTTTAGGATTGCTTCCCGTTATTTTTCAAATGGGTGACAGCATCGTGTTCGACCCGTATTCAAGGGCATGTGTTGCATCAGCAAACGTCAGTATTACGACCAAAGTTGTGTTTTTCGGAATAATCGTCTGTATCCCAAATGCTGTGATGATGTTCTGTTACGTCCATATGGTGATTTCCTTGATTCTGTATAAGAAGTCACTACTCCATATCAACCAGACTAGAAGACAACAAAATATGAAACTGAACATAGAGAAAAAGGTTGCAAGAATGATATGCGTTTGTTACGTTCTATACCTCGCAACTGCCGTCGCAACTTGGCTTTTTACATATACGGTACGTTCTGAAAGCTACGGATTAATTATACTGGGAAACATACTGACTATTAAAGTATGTGCATCTTCAGTTGAAAATCCTTTAGTTTACGCTTTGATGAGTAAAAACTTCAGAGAGGCATTTAAAGAGATCGCAGGAAGATGTTCAAGAACGGTTCACCCCGCTACTTGAGGTAGGCATGCAAGTGGGACACCAACGATACAAATACGTATTTATCAACTTCTTGTGGTAATTATTCAACTACTAATTTTAAATCATGATTTATATTTTCCGATTGTTATCCTTATGTACGATATAAAGCACAATTTATGATGCACCCACTAAATTTTGAAAACCATATTTTGCCAGCACTACAAGAGTGGCTAGTAATGTCAGGCCTATGGCATGTAAACGTACATCCAAATAATAGCTGAATTTTTTTGCAAATTTCTGAAGGGAATAAGGCAGCAGAGGGGAGGTATCTAAAATATAATACATGACCAAAATAATTTTTTATATATTTTTTTTACATGGCACCAGTGCTCAATCGATTCTGAGGCATTCTGGCGAGGAATTTATTTTCTTGGAATCACAGCAGAAGAGGAAATTATTGCCGTCTTGTTGCTGGACAAAATAAGATAACGAAGTCTTCTAAGTCAATCTAGCTCAACTGTTAGGCAACTCCGGTTTCATTTTTATAGGTTTATGTTGATAAGACTACACGCGGTCACACGAGGTTTCAATGGTTTGCATTAAGCAGGGTTGAACATTTTGGAGCTTTTTTTTCTGTTAAATGTCAGACGGGCTTAGTTGCACCACATTCATGCGACAAGACAATGGACCTCTTTCGGTTTGGAAAAAGTTGGCTTTTGGTTAAATAAGAACATAGGTATACTAATACACCAATTGCGTGCCTTTGTGGATTTTATTAAATTGTCACAATTTGTATAAAACTGTTTTCTCATATGATATGGATTTTGATGTTGTTGTCTTGTCATGTGCATGTACTGGTAGACCTATCGCCCAGAGTTTGTCACCATTAGGCCTGTTATAGAATGGGTAATTTTAATAACGCTTTATGCGTTGTATTTAGAGAACGTAAATGTTACACACTATTCGTAACTCGTGACAAATGTAGCGTTTTATTTCTTCAGTGTAAGGATTATTGGTGCCCATCACACACCTTGAATTGGAGGTTTTAAACTGACATCGTTATTTGACACACTACGGATTAGTAATGTGTAGTTTATCAAACAGGTATACGTTCGCATAATAGCGAAATGTGTTCACGTTTGAGGGATCAGCACCTTCTTCCGCAATAATATTGTTGATTTACGCAACAACAAAAAATAATGATAATTTTATTTCAGTTTGTAATGCTTCATGTTACAACATGTTAACGTTGCTGGCTGCCTATGCTAATCCTAATTCTAGGCCTACTGTTTGCATAGTTTAGGAAAGAAGAAAAGGTATTATGAAAATTAATAATTTAATTGGATAAGAAGTAGATTTAAGTAAGATTACTGCACTTACGATCACATATACATTTAGATGTTTTTATCATCATGTTACGTTACTTAAGGTAGGATTTTCCGCGGATTTGCCTGGGGTAACCTGTATCGTTTTCTCTGCCCGTTTCCTAACACTCGCCATAACTGTGCAACAATCAACGTGTCCTAAAAAGTTCTAAACCAACTCTTAAGCAATGTTTTTTTCTACAGGTATCTCAACGGTTTGACTTGGAGAGTTAGTTGAACTTTTAAAGTCACCTTGAACTTGTATGGTATAGACATTGAAAAATCCAATCTTGTCTTGTAAAGAAACAACTTTATCAATGGAAATTATACTAAACTAATCGAGGCCATGACATTCACTTTGTCCAAAAATCTCGGGACCGCTTTTCAATAAAAAAAATTGTTACTGTCACTATTAAGGCATATTTCCATAAACTAGAAAACAGGGCATTTGTATTACTGCCAATCCAGTATTATTATAGTAGCAGTAGTAGTAGTAGTAGTAGTAGTAGTAGTAGTAGTAATCCTCAGTCAATTTAAAAGTTTGAACAGAGAACATAATCATATACATGTAATGTTAAGGTGTAAATCTTTATATATATATAAACCTCATAACCTCAGTTCGAGCCGATAACTTCCTTAGATCTTAATAAGGCTTCGTCATTGCAGCGACCTAAATAAAGCACACGACAGTTTATGACAATTGGTCTGAGCTATTTGTATGAGTTGAATAATTTCTAAACTGTAATATGGGAAATAAAAATCCCAAAACATGTACATGTTGCTACCTCCTAAACTGTGATACTAATAGTTTGGTTCCTTTTTGTTTTAAAGAGAAGGGTAATATGAATGCATCCACTTTTTAGAAGCATGTTAAGCCCCCCGCACATGGTAAGCAATTGGCGCGCGCCACTGCACCGTTTTCTCACCGTTTGCGGGGGTATTTTGGTGAGATTTTTGCCTCTCGCGCAGCTGAGCAACATGCTTCTTTGTGGACTCGCTGTATCAATACAATGTATCTTTCGAAGAAATAACTGTATCACTACCTCTTGTCCGTGGTTAGTATTACTTTGGTGTGCATCTATGACATATAAATTTTAATAACCACCCCTTGTCAAGAAGAAAATGTAAAGCTGTAGTTATTAAATTTGCGTATTGTGTAGGCCTATTAATTGTATTTTTAAATGATTAAAATTATTTCGTCGACTCGATTTGGTTGTACATGTATCTCACACGTGAACAATTTTTATCGATAAAATCCATTCATATAAAATAGCGGCTTTCAGGACAGCGTTTATTGTAGAATCTCACATTTCTCCTAAGACAAAGACGATAATCTACAACTTAAACACTGCTTTTTTTATTTCTCAATAATTCAACGAATTGAGCAGCTAGTGGCAGAAGAAAAGACTATGATGTGTTATTTATTTTGGGATAAAACAAATTTTGAGTAAAATAGATAAATAAATAAATAAAAAGGGTGTGTAATCTTTATACCGTAATTAATGTTGAAGAACGAAGTGAAGCATAAAGACATTTTTCAAAAATCACAAAACCCGACTTGCAAACAAAGTCTGAAGTGAAAGTTTTAATGTGATAGGAAGATGTGGCGGCCTCAATGACACAGCACCAGTACGTACATGCGCAGAGAATGAATTGTGTATTTAAAAAACCGGGAAAATTATATTTTTGGCGCGAAAAATTTAAACATCATCTGATGATAGATGTTTAATAAGACATAGGGCCTACCATTTCTGACGCCATCCTATTCACATCTTATCCCACCAACATTTTGATACTTTCCCGTAGTTCATATAAAATCAACAATCGCAGAAGAAGACCTGATAAAAATATATATTAATGATATTGTTTCTCCATTTTCCAAGAAAGAGGATCGATATCATTTTCAGATTTTGTTCATGACAATCTGTTTTAGTTCCAAGAATTAAATACTTTTACTATTACTAAATAATATAATTTATATATTTTTTCTTTGAATAACAAGTTCCAAGAATTAAATGCTTTTACTATTACTTAATAATATAATATATTTTTTTCTTTGAATTACAAGTTCCTAATCATGGTGTGAAGATAAAAACAACTAACTCATGCACCTGCAAAATCATTGGCAGATGGCAGATTATTCACATTAAAGGGATAATAACTCTTTGTATGAGATATATATTTCACAATAAAAACATTGTGAGCAACTCACAGAAATATAATATATTCTGTTTTACCACTAAAAAGGCATTTACAGCCATTATTCTGATATCTGAGCTTGTCTTTAGACCACATGACCTCCATATATGGCTATACTCTGTTATAATCTCTTAAGAGATTATAACAAAAAAAAAAAAAAAACTTTTTAGAAAAAAAACAGGGACTAACTTTGAATGTAAAAATGGATTTATTAACCATTGGTAAGTATGGGAAAATTATTGTTTACTCTTATTCTTATTATCCCTTTAACAGATACACAAATCGCTCACTCTGGGTTTAATAAAACTATTGATTCCGACTTCATCCTGATTATGTGTATTTTATTCTGATTTAACTGTGCCTAAATAGATACATGTAATGCTGATTTCATGCAAAAAAAAACAACAGGAATCTCCACAACATACAGCTTTTTTAGAATTTTATACTATAGTTCAATCACAGACGATTAGCATACGTCAACACAAGTCATATAAGTCGTCAAAAACAAGACGCTAATCTTCTTAAATATCTTATTCTGCAAATCTTACTTAACAGCACAATCACTGATGCCTAGCAGGGTTTAAGTCAATTCACAATCGTCACAAAACAAAAACACATCATCTTGTGTGTTATTTTTACATCCAGACTGAAGAATACCTATCTCGAGCTTGGGTATCTAGTTTTTTGCAGGCTTCACAATTCGGCCCGTTAGTGGGTCCACAGTAACCATCACACCCTCGCACCCCTACCAGCACTCTTCGGCCACAATAAAAGTGTCCCGTCTCTGGGCCGACCCTAGCTGCTGCACCATCAGAGTTCACGAGCCATCCACGGGGAAGACAACGCCCCTCCACATCCAATTTCATACAGGCTTCACAGTTACACCCATTGGTCGGACCACAGTGACCATTACAACACCGACAATAACCATTCAGCAGTTGGCTGCAGTAGTATTTACCAGTAGACCCAAGACGCGCCTCGTGATTTCTGCGATTTCTTGTTCTTTCCACCCGACAAACTTGGCCCTGCTGAATGTTAGTTGCTCCTTTTGGTTCCGGTTCAAACAAACGCTCTGCTTTGGCCAGTAATATATCTCGATGAACGTCACCAATGTGGTGAATAAAGGCGTCTCTCGGGCCGCTGAACTTACATGATGTACTGGGACATTCCAGCATTCTTCTCGGACAGCGGGCAATGTGTTCATTCATTTCAGATCGGGACACCGTGAGCCCGCATCCCATTGGGCACTGTGACTGCATGTTTCCTATGACTCGCCGTGCAAAATGGGCCACTACGGACTGAAAATGTTTCCTACAATTTGGACAGTTATTACTACCAACTGAAGACAAACAATTTTCACAAAAAATATGGTGACAGCAGCTAGTTTCCACTGCATTGTCGGCTATCTCATAGCAGATTAAGCAAGTGAGTTGTTCCTCCATCACATCTGAGGGAAAATTCTGCAAGACAACGAAGAGAAAATCAAATGATAATTTATACGTGTAGATACCTGAATATTATTATATGATTATCATTTAGATTAAACATAAGTGTTTATTTATAACTGTGTATGCACAAATTCATAGTTGCAGTCTACTGATATATTATACACGGTAGTGACAATATAGGCTTATACATGTAACTGATGTAAGTACATGTAATTATAATTCCTGGGGTAATCAAAGAGAGGGTGACAACCTGCCATTGTCTCGTCAAAAGGCCTAACCATTATAAGGGTATAGTCACACAGAAAGAAAAACGTGAATTATCGGAACATTACTAATGAAGTCACAGGAGCAGATGTCGGTCCGTATATATCAAACCTTGACCAAGAACCCTGATGACGAGTGAACGGTAGTTAAAATCAATACCTGGTGGATCGACTACTGTTCATGCGTGACAAGCCCTAATTGCACAGAAAGGTAACAAACCGATATCCGGTGGGCGTTACTGACAGTCCGGTGACGGCCAGCTACTATCAATAACCATGTCACTGGCGCGTTTCCACCGGGTCATAATAAAACGCGCAATACAGCGCAATATACTAGAAAAAAACAATCCGGTCGCAAGTTAACACAGGAAACGGTCATTTCCAACAAAATAGGGTGATATAAAAGCAATATGATACGGTCAAGAAGAGTCCCGGCGATAAACAAGCCGTTCGTTAAGTTGTTTCAACATCGTATTCTGTTGGGATTGTCCGTTTCCTGTGTTTACTTGTGACTGGCTTTTTTTTTTTTGTGTGTGTGTGTGTGTGTGTGTTGCGCTGTATTGCGGCTTACATGTATTGCCCGTACATGTATTGCGCCCCCCCCCCCCCCCCCAATACAATGTACATGTAATCATGTAATATCGCACTATTATTTTACCAGTGCTTATATGGGGAAATTACTTTTCTGTGTCTAGAACAGTGCGGTATTCTTGAGTCGTATTACGTGCATGGTTGATAGCTTCACTTATCATGACCTATCGCTCGAAGTGACAGCCAAACGCACGTAGGCCTACAGGCTGCGTAGACAGAATTCAATGATCAGGGATCCTAGAGAAAGGTGAGAAACGGCCATTGTTCTCGTCAGATAGGTTAACTATTTTAGGGTATGTACGCACTGGCAGAAAATTACGAATTGTGGGAACGTTACTAATGAAGCCACTGGAGTAGGCTACTAGTAGACATCAGTACGTACATGTACTGTACATGTAGTCTTGAACAAGATATTCGATGACGAATGAACACTTGTCAAAAACATAAGCCCCAGGTATGGTAGATCGACTACTGTTCATGCGGGGCCGTAGCGATAGTCCGAAGGTTCAATAGTCCGAAGGTTCATTGGTCCGAATGTTCACTATAGAACCTTCGGACCAATGAACCCTTGATGAAAAAATCGATGAAAATGTTACCACTTTTCGGACCAATGAACCTTCGGACCAATGAACCTTCGGACTATCGAGACGCCCCCGTTCATGCGTGCCGCTAAAGGCCAAGCCCTATGACTTCACCTAAAGGTTACAAATCAATATCCGATTCTGACGGTTAGGCAAGCGTAATCATATAAGTAACGCTTTTACACCCCTGATCACGGAAACAGCAAATCGTCAAATAACATCGTGACAAAAAATTCAAAAAATCCAAACAGATTCTGCCTTTCCGCCCACCGATTTCATTAAATGAAAGGAGACCACTACATGAACTTACGGTTTCCTTAATAACACTGCTGTTTAACCGCCATAGGAATCGGATTATTGTGATCGCCCAACCCACCTCCTGTCACTGATCAATGCAAAAATGTCTGTGCCTCGTTACAGAACTAGGTCACACTAAGTGTGCAGCAGAGCACCTGCTTTGTGTGACCTAATTACGTATGTAGTGTTCAGACAAGGATGGCCCTTTGCATTCCTAGACGGTTGTCTAGTTAGACACACAAATGAACAGTTGATACTGTGCGCATGTGGTGCTACACAAATTGAATTTTGTGATCTTCTAGAGTAACGTTGATTTTAATTATTTAAGATGACTACGGTTAAAATGCCGGATGCCAATGGTCACACTATGACCATGCTTAAGTGGGAGGGAGAATATTTCCCACCCTTTCCAGGTACTGGGTCTCGTATGGACAAGATGAAAGATTTGCCAATGAGAGATAACGACGTCTTGATTTGTTCATACCCCAAGTCAGGTAAATTAAAGATATCTGTAAACTCTCGTTGCTTCAGTTTTCGGTCTTAAATAACAATGCATTGGATACGAGTATACAGTACATGTACCCCCCATACATGTATGTACATGTGCCAGTGCTTTGTACATGCTATCGGGATGCCATCTAAGTAAAGTAGGTACCCAGAGGCATTTAAGGGCGAAAACTGAGTTAAGTGGAGGGGGTACATGAGCCCTCATAATTACATTTACAGGCACCATGCAGTATAGGGTCCACCAAGTTTATACATGCATATTATCAGCATATATCATATAAATAATGCCAAATACAGTACTTCATTGATGAAAATATTCATATTTAGTAACAACATGTTAACCATTATTTTTAACTGAGATGTCAAATTGTACAAAAGCCACATAAGCCTTTTACCATGCATTTTTTCATGTATATACCAGTAGAATGTGTAATGCTTCTACAGATAAATCTGTTCAATAATTATTGCTGTTTATGTTTCAGGAACACATTGGGCATGTGAAATTGCAAGGATGCTTGTCAGCAACAAGGCAGAGAACCACCATATAGAAGGTTTGGGAAAGGCCCCTGAATACATTGATATGTCAGATCAAGAATTGGTGAACAGCATGAAATCGCCCAGAGTCCTGTTCACACATCTTCCCACAAAACACCTACCAAAGGGTGTGTGGGAACAGAAGATTAAGATCATCCATTTGATCAGGAACCCAAAAGATGTTGCAGTTTCCTTTTTTAACTTTGCCCAGGCATTCTCTGTGTTTGAATATGAGGGTAACTGGGATGGCTTTCTGACACTGCAGAATAGTGGACATGGTAATTTATAAAGTTCTATACTTAGGTTGGCTGTAATGTGTATTTTGTGATTTTAATTTTGGATGATTATTTCTATCAAAAGAGAAGTGTTAATTAATAAGTATTTTGTTTCAAATAATGAGGAAAAATGTGTAAATTGTTTGTTGTTTTTTTGTTGTTGTTGTTGTTTTTTTTTTTTTTTTTTTTTTTGTCTTTGAGATGCGCATTTTCAAGTTTGGTTTTTTCTTGAATTCATTTTGATTGAACAAATCTGAAGGGAAGTAGATAAAACTTTTAAGTCTATCTTTTCAAATTTAAAAAGCATATTACATAACAAGCTACACGTAGGGATGTGTGCATAAAATGTCATTTTTACTGTAAACTAATGAAAACTAGAAAAAGTGGCACTTGTTTATGAATTTCGTTCGGAGATCTGATGATCTTTCACCTTTCACACTCACACATGTATAAATGATTATGTAAAAAAAAATAAATAATGACCGTCTTTAATTTCAGTCCCATCGGGATCTTGGTTCAGATACATGTTGGACTGGTGGAACAGCCAGAAAGAAAACCCAAATGTTTTATTTATAACATATGAAGAACTCAGTGCAGTAGGTTCCACATAGCAAAACTTCTTACTTCATCATTTTAGTCCTACAAAATATAAATATGATTTAATCTTCATATACATCATCAGTCTTGTTTGTCTGTTAAGTGCGTAGGGGTTGTCCTTAAGACAGGTTGCTACCAGGAGCATGAGATTTATTACAAATAAATGCAGCAGTTATTAATATTATTCACTGTTAGTTGTTATAGTAACCAAGTTGTTCAGTTTTTCCTATAAATACTGCTACTTTTGTGCTCAGTTGGACCATTTTTATTGGTTGCATAAGTACCCCTGTACATGTCCCAAATATATTATTAACATGTATAATTTTAATAGACAACCTTGTTCACATCTTTATTGCAGAATGACCAAAAAGTTGTGAAGAAAATGGCAGAGTTCTTGAACTGTACCAACACTGATGAATTTTATGAGGAGGTGGCAAGAAAATGCAGTTTCCACTCGATGAAAAAGTCAAGAGAGGATGCCATGAAAATCTTTTTTAGGAAAGGTACTTATTTGATAAAGAATGTCATTCTTTTCCCTATGTCAACAGTTATAGCCCCTTCAATTTTATATTGCAAAACACTATAATTTCAAAATAAGCTTTACCTCTTTTTATGACACATTTGATATATTTGCAAAGTTTATATTGCTTAACATGTTTGTGGGGGACATGTCTCAATCTTACGTTGACTTTCTTTACTGAGTTTATTGAAAAGTGACTGAAACATGAATATCATTCCACATTCATCTTACCATAAATATTTAAAAATGGAAACTAATGAGGAATATTATAAAGTGGACTTAATTTGAATAAAGCAGTCAGTATACTACTGAACAGTAATGCAGCAGTAGCCTATGTGGTATAAAATAAATTATTTTGGAACCACAGAAGTACCTCTGTATATACAGTAGACTTCATGACTCGGATATTTTGGGACTGGAAAATTGTTTCTCAAAGACTTTAGGTAATGTTATCAGTTCTAGCTTATGAGAAAATTTAAGTGTAAAAGATTTGATTAAGGTAAATGGTAATTCAAGTTATAAGGTGAAGAGATAGGCAGACTCTGCTGCATTAATTTCATAGACTTGTTTTTTATTTATTATTTTTTTCTTTAATGGTAGGTCAAGTGGGTGACTGGAAAAACTGGTTTACTGTGGCGCAAAATGAAGAGTTTGATAAGCTCTTCCAGGAACAAATGAAAGAAGCACCAGACTTAATAGCAAGGATAATTTTTGATCTTCAACCACAGGCCCATTGACCTTGTTCCACCATAGAACCAAGTTTTAAAGACCTAACCAAAGTGTAGGTTGCAGAAAAGTAAAGTCCAATAAAGTGACGTTTTGGGATTGTTATGTTATTTTCACAGCAAACTGAGCAGACAACTTGTTTTTCTATATGAGGACCACTCCATGAGATTTCCCTGCCAAGATGTATTGTTGCAGGTTCTCTCCCCTCGTTTGAAAATCACTGTAGCACCTAGCTAAAGAGTTTCCTGCCCGCATCCAGCTAGGCACTAGGGTGACTGGTCTGCCGTCTGTGACAACGACCTCCCGCCCTCATCGGAGTGCCTTTTGTGACCCACCCTTGGTGCCGGCTGTCTCCAGCAAGTATACTGCATCAGACTATGAATGAGGCAGCTCTAATATCCTCAAGTCGTAGTCTCTCACTTCTGCTTGGCGGCCCCTTGAAGCTTATTACTACGAGTAGTCTCGTCCCCTTCGTTCAGGTCAGCTGACAGCTGTCTTGGTCTTCAAAGCTGACATTCCTCCGTGGGAACATCAGATCTGCAGGTTTATTGAACATTAACTTATTGCGAGTGTATCCAGTGATCCTATTGGCTGACCCTCTCAGGGCCCCGGCGGTTTGCTGGAGACGCAAATCCCATCTATTCTGGGCTTTTTGTGTAAAACAGCGCACCGCATCCATCAGATTATATATGGTTATCATGCTCTACTGTCTGTGTGTTCAGAATACATATTCTTTGAATACATATTCTAGAATATTGCTTTTTAACACAGAAACATTCATGTTGGCGGAAATATGGCATGGAGTGCCCCTTTAAACTATAAAATGGGTGCATTGCATTACAAGTAAAACGTCTGGTAGTATAATGCAAAAAAATGTATGCAACAAAATTTGTATCTTTTATAGCCGATTTATTTGATTATTTATTTCAAATACGGTATTAAAGGTCCCACTGAGGACGGGTGATAGACTTACACATTATTATGAAATAAAATTCTATTCTTTTACATAAATGGTGCGTTATATTATGTTTTCACTGCCATCCAGATTGTGTAAATGTGAGACACGCGGTACAATTTTAATGCTTGGGGAATACTTTTAATGCAGGCAAACTGAAAAAAAAATCGAGGTGGATTTTTTTTTCTTTAACAGGTCACCGCTGTGCCACTAATGATCGGCCTCAGTACAGCCATGTAGAGCGCTAATCTCTTTAACTATCAGTAGCCGTGATTACATTGAATGGGGTGATCGATAACTACTAGTACCATCCTATCATTTTGAATTTCATTTGAATGAAGAGAACGAAATTGCCTTTGGAATGACAGGATTATTTTTAGAAACTTTAATTTGTGTATTTTGTTGAATGACGTGTTACGTATTAGTCCCCATAATGTGTGTATTCCTAATAACTCATCGTTAAATTAAATTCTCTTTCTGAGTGTGTGTAAATGCCTACTTTAAACTAACCAATTTACAAAAGAGAGCTTTTACATAGATGAAGTGTTCATATTTTAGGCCTCTTTTTCCTCTGACGTGCCCACCTTGACCAACTGTACATGTACGTGAGTTATGAAATGAGTTCCATGATTCAGCAAAAACAATCAGAAGATATATCAGTTTTCACTATGACAGCCGTTATATCAGGTTTACGTGCAGTTCGACTTTAATCTATAATTTGCACAGCAATGATGAGATTGCTATGTTTGACATGTCATTATATACATGAACTGTGCAGGGTAAGTGCGGAATACGGATGCTGCTGGTGGTTTGCTTACCAGTGCGGGATCCACCTGACACTAATGTCTGTCTGCAAAAACAGTATCCGTCATCATTTTGCACGTAGAACAAGTAATTTCAGTTATTTCATTTGGGTTATTGAAGTTTGTGTTTGGCACTGAAAACCTACAAGTTTTGTTAATATCCTGAAGTTGTAAAATTCGTGTCGATGTTAGACAACGACAATAATGTGGTCAACACATCGGGGTTTCCAAATTATAACTTATAGCGAGTTTAGCTCGCCACGAATTTTTGTTCCACTTTTAGGAACAGGAACCAAATTTATTGATGAACCTACAGTAAATTTTCAGAATATTAAACTATTGTAAAGGCTGACATTTATACATACTATTACATTTACATGCTCCAGTCTTAGCGCCATGACCCGCAGAAGAATTGCGATCATTGGAGCCGGCGCCAGCGGTTTGGTTTCAATCAAAACCTGCCTGGACGAGGATCTGGACCCCGTCTGCCTAGAGAGGACTGACGACATTGGCGGGCTATGGCGGTACACGGAGAACGCCGTAGACGGCCAAGGTTGCGTCATGAAGTCGACCATCGTGAATACCAGCAAGGAAATGATGTGCTTCAGCGATTTCCCTGTGCCGAAGGAATTTCCGAACTTCATGCACAACTCGCTGGTTCAAAAATACTTCGATATGTACTGTGAACATTTTGATCTCAGAAAACATATTCGTTTTAGGAAGGAAATCCTTAACATCAAACCCGCTCGCGATTTCGTCTCGACCGGACAGTGGGACATTGAAATTAAAGACCTTCCATCTGGAACCGTTAGTACCGAAATTTATGACGGCGTATTGGTATGTACAGGTCATCATGCTTTCAAGAATTCTCCGTCGTTCCCGGGCCAGGAGGAGTTCCGAGGCCAGGTGATGCACGCGCACGATTACAGGACTCCAGCTGGATTTGAGGGAAAGAAAGTCGTGGTCATAGGAGCGGGAAATTCTGGGGGAGACATTGCTGTTGAACTAAGCAGAGTTAGGTCACAGGTAAGACTACGCTTTTTCTCGCTTCGTTATGAAGTACAAACGAGGGCATTCCCGATTCCACGCAGCACGTGCCTTGTGAAATGTCGGGAAGACGAATAGCGTTTCAAAGGTTACTGTTAGTATTCAGAACTATGTTATCTTATTAAAATGATTAAAAAATATAGAATCCTAGTGCAGGCTGGAGCAATGAATAATGAGTACCAGTAGATAAAAATTGTTTCCTTTTTTTCGCCGATTTGGCTTGAAAATTCAGATTAGGATACCTTCAAGAAATGGGAGATAGAGATGAATTGTAACTGAAATTACAGAAGGATAATTAAATTAAAATTGACTCTCATTGATTGATTTTGAATTTAGGTCCTCCTTTCTACCCGAAGCGGAGCCTGGGTATTTAACCGTCTATCGTATGAAGGTGTGCCTTACGACCTCTTAGACTATCGCCGGATCGTCTGGAAAATCGTCGATTGGATGCCCGAATCACTGATCAACGCCTTGATGGAAAGACGTCTAAACAACCGCTTTGACCATGTGACATACGGCATCCAATGCAAGCACCGTTTTCGTAGCGTCCATCCAATGACCAACGACGAGCTTCCAGGGTGTATTGCGAGTGGGGGCGTGGTAGTCAAACCCAATGTTAGCCGAATACTAAAAACAGGCGTTGAATTTGATGACGGCACTGTGGAGGAGAATGTCGATGCGGTAGTCATAGCAACTGGGTATACCATCGGGTTTCCTTTCATAGACCAAAGTGTGGTTGGTGTTTGTGATAATCAGGTGAGAGGTGCTAAGAATGAACACTGCTTAACTTGTCCTTAACTTTTATGGATACCTAGGTTCTATTTATATATATATATTTATTGATCTGTTTAATTTATTCGTATGAAACCAACCAATCATGGCTTTCTTCCTCCTATATAGACACATATAGTTTTTATAATAAACTTTTAAGATTAAAATTATAAACAAAAAGAAACGGTCTCCCATAAGCAACAGAGTGGTTTTTGTGTTATTTGGAGAAATTTGGAGTGTTTTAAAACCATATAACTGTGGAAACAAAGGTACCATCTAGACTACATTTCATTGCTGTTCGAGATTGCGAGTATATATGAGAGTTATACATTCTAGGGCCGTTATTCAATCTCTCTTTCCATCTTTTAATTGTAGACGAAATATCTATTTATTTATCTATTTATTCAATTTACTAGGTAAATCTTTACAAGTATGTCTTCCCGCCGGATTTGGTGCACCCCACGTTGGCCGTCATTGGTTGCATTCAGCCCATAGGAGCCATTAACCCAATAGCCGAGATGCAGGCTAGATGGGCTACCAAAGTCTTCAAAGTACGATATCGACCAAAGTTAATGGCATTTATCATAACTAATTAGTTGTTTTATAACAACTTGCAATCTGTACAAATACATATACCGGTAAATAATAGAGGGGATAAAATACAGAATGTACTAGTAAAATAAAAAATGCTCTATTTATTGTATCCATCCTAATCAAGGAACAAGAGAGATAATTCCTTGGCCTAATTGACTTTTGATTTTTAAGAAATATGAGTATGTATGAATGAAAAAAATCTTATAAATATATAGTTGGTGTTGACTTTTTTGACAGCGTGCTATGGTTAATAAGAAAAGAATAAAACAGATTACACTTTACTCTGTTTCAGGGAGAACTATCTCTACCATCACGGGAAAATATGGTGGCCGACATAGCTGACAAGAAGATGCGGATGCGCAAGCGCTACGCAGAAGGAGCACATTACACCATTCAGGTGGATTATGTTCCTTTCATGGATGAACTGGCTACACTTGTTGGATGTAAACCATCAATAGGTATGAAATTTCAATCATTTCCTAGAAATAATGTAAGCCCCTGCGCAAATTCCTCTCATATTTGAAAAAAAGAATGAAGTAAAGTCAGTGTCTTAAATCACGAAAATAATAAAAGTAATAACGTTGATAAAGTATCAAACCAAAAATCTGAACAGTTTATTGTTGCCAATTACTGACGGAACTCGGTCAAAAAAATAATTCATTTGATGGACAGGAGTTAACCAGAAGGCCTACGTTGTGTTTATCTCGAAGCTTAACCTATTGTGTAATAACATTTTTAACATTCATTCACTTTCAGGAAAACTCCTGCTAAAAGACCCTCGTTTAGCATTGGAGGTGTTTCTAGGTCCTTGTACACCGTATCAATATCGCCTTCAAGGCCCTGGTCAGTGGGAAGGGGCAAGAGAGGCCATAATGACCACCTTTGACCGCGTGGTGTTTCCCACAAAAACCAGAGTCGTGGAGAAACCTAAGACGGAGGGCTCCAACTACATGCTTGTGTTATTGGCTGGGGCGCTGATACTAGCCGCGTGGTGTTTTATGTGACGTCGTTATGTGACTTATATTAGATGAAACAGGACATTGTACGTCTTCTGAAGTGAAACCCGTAAAACACTGTGCACAAAAAAAGAAAAAAAAAGACATGCGAATCAAGACTTCATTTCATTTGATTCTAGTACCATCACTAGTATTAGTTAGGACCGTATTTAGTGGACGTTGAAATTGCATTCGTTGTATTGCACTGTAATACTTATTAATCAACTGTTTTCCAATGGATACTACATGAACCAGTACGTATATGTACATGCATCATATCCGTCTTGTATTTCGTCTTTCCTTTTCTATTCATTTAATGTGAAACATACCGAGTAGAATATTTCAGAAATAAATATAATACTGAAATTGGTAAAAACAATTGCAGAAAATTTGCTTCCTAAGCTCTACAGCTGACACCCAATGATTAATAAAAATTTCCTCAAAAGCTCATCGCAAATATTATCTTTATCGAACATGATACTCAAAAGCCTGTATTTTACATACTTTTTCTCTTTTCGAAATAGATTGAGCCAAAAAAGGAAGAACGGTTAGTCGCCCCTTTACTATTATACTTTTTTCTCCGTGGGAATTAAACTAAGGCGACGGGTAAAAATTTAGGCTAAAAAAAATGGACATTATTTCGGATGTTTTTCGAAGTGTGCATAGGGCCTACTGGTCGGAATAATCTTTGCTGAAACGAAATAATATCAGTCACATAATTCTTGGACAGCAATCCACAAAATGACGTAACATGAGCTTCAAATCTGACAAGTGCCAGCTTCATTTAATTTGAATTATATATAACTACGACCCGTGCAGTTATTTCAGTCTGTTAACCTTACAAGTGCCTTGACTGCATGGGGATTTGAAAATGAAGTAGCGGGCATGCATCAGTATGATAAAACGTGACTTTTCTACTAGCACACTACTTAAAGGTACATTCCATGGGTTTGAAAATCCCCCAAATGCTTATTTTTGCCATCCACAGCTTCTTATAAAACCTTATATAGGGGCCTACCCCTGTACACTTTAAAAAACATTTTTGAAACCATTTTATTTTATTTTATTTTATTTTATTTTATTTTATTTTATTTTATTTTATTTTATTTTATTTTTCTGGAGCGTACCTGATATTAATATTTCCATCGGAGCTTAGGAACATGGTCGCTGGTTAAAATCACTGGTTATTCATTTTAAACTAAATCAACCTTTATCAATTTAATTTAAGGTCGAATCCATGTGCAGGGAGGGGTAGGCCTACCGGATAGTAATGATTTTTGAGTACGAGAAAATTTCTTATTTCCCATGGACAATCTATTATGGCGGGTAAATCCCCTGGAGTAGCCCCTTTATAATAATCAGGGTTTAAGAGCATGAAAGCGGACAGTGTATCGTTAATTTTTTAAAGACTTTCCTTGATTTTACGGTCAAAAAAAAAAAAAAAAAACTGGCTGAACTTATGGACCATAGGGCATATACCCTATTCAATACTGAATAGTGTTCATGTCAGCGGACGTTACGCACCACTCTGTATGCCTGTACACGTTAGATTTTTTCATAAGAGGGGCAACTTCACCCTTGTTTCAAAGGATACTGGACGGCTGACAGGTGCCCTTTTTATCACACCCCCCCCCCCTTCCCATGCCGTTTCCAGCTAGACTTAGGGACCATTCCCACAGATATTTGGATCGATCTATCTCCCTGGGGAGTCTCACTAAATTGCTGTCAACTTGTCCTGCTTAAATGTCTGTCACGCCTAGTAAAGCTGTTAGGGGGTAATTACCTTTACCCCTTAACTGATTCGGTAGGCGTGACAGCCATTTAAGCCGGTAAGTTGACAGCAATTTAGTGAAACTCCCCATGGAGTTAGATCGATCCAGATGGATCGATCTACGCATGGGAACCCAGTCTTACTGACCTACTGCTGATTCAGAAGGAAGGAAAATTATCTTTGACAAACCAAAAATTAATAAACATACTATTTGAAACTCAATCCTTGTTAACGTCTTAAACGTACAATAAACATTGCTTGGCCCAGTTTTGTTCAAAACCCCAAGTCCGTCTTGGCATTGTGTTACATCGGTGGCTAGCGTTTCTTTTTAGTCCGTTAACCGGAAGCGATAGTTTAGGGGTAAGTCTATATCAATTATTGGAAATATTCACCGTGAATGCTGTCATCATACATCTCTTAAAGAAAGCAATCCGATTTTTATTGAATAGGATACTACATTATGCTCCTGGGTGTAAAACTAATTTCCCCAAATCCCTATTATCGATTAGAACACTTGTCAAAATGTTTGTCACTTGAACTTAGAAGTTAAAAATTATGACAATGACACTGGTTGACATTTGAACTTGACCAGTGAGTCAACATCATGACTGATAGTAAGCATAATCTTTATTCTGCCAAATTCTTTTTTTTTTTCGATATATGATCGTAAATACCAAATGGTGACTTACTTGTATATTACCAACCCACCCAAATCAGTGTATACAGGTGTATAATTATAACCCGGCCCCCATCAGAACCTGATATTCTACCTTAATGGTTATTCTGATTTTATATTCCCGAAGACAATCTCATCAGAAGGGAGAGAATAGCTTGTTTCACCTTACCTTCACATACAACACTGAATCTTTAAGACCTTTTTAATTTTTAACAACCTGTTTTATGTGTTTAGCATAATAACTTTTCCTCCACAGCATAAGAGTAAGGTGGGGTCTCAATGTAGCCTGAGAGGGGAAACAACCTTGGCTACAGATTATCCCACAACCATCTCCACAATGCAGAACATGCAAGAGCTGACTGGTTCTCTACCGGGGACATATCCCATCACAGGCCTCTGCATAGTCTCAGATAAATCTGCCTGTCCTGCAGGATACAGTGTGGTAAGGATGTGCACTTCTTGATAATTTCTTGACATAAACATATTTGCACGTAGATATGGTTATAGAGTTCAGTGCCCCGCGTATGCTCAGAAATACAGAACTTAGTATTCTTTTACATTGATTTCATTTCAACTCCAAGTACTGAAAAATACCTAACCTGGATAAGATACTAATGAATTGATTACTAAGTGCTAGATGTGAACTTTACTTAATTATTAAATCATATTAAAGAGTTTACTTTGAGAAATTACTTTTAATTAGATTGCAAGATGCCATGACAGTAATGAAGAAGCTGACCTATGGAAGGACTCTTTTCTGAGGAAAAAGATCACTAGATTTCTTTGCATCACAAGGGTTTTCCCCCTGGCAAATGGAACACTGAATAACATATTGGCAGATATTGCAGTGATCAATGAAAATGATAATATGCCAGCTCAGTTCTCTCGTATTGAATATACACAAAACTCAGGTGAGGTAGTACAGATGTAGGCATCATTGATATGAATACTTTTACCTTTATTTTAAGAAGAGAAAGTGGCAGGTTTAATTTTATTTTTTCTGTGAAGAGAACATATTAGTTGCTATGTTTCAAAAATGCATTGTGTTGTCAGAGAATATAATTGTGCCAAAAGGTAATTTCTGTCATAGCTTTTATGCCATCCTTTTTTTTTCCAGATTGTTATGATAAGTCTTGAAAAAAAAATTTTTTTTTTGCTCAAGTATATCTTGAGAAGGAAGTTAAAGGATATTTGGTAATTAATGTTTTGTGTAAACATGAAAATTATTTATAATAATTATCTGTTTGAATTTCATAATTTTTGTTTTTTAGGGGATAAAGCATTAAAAAAGAAGGTTCTTTGTGTAAAGATGGTCTCAAGGACAAGTGCAAATGATGCTATTAGTGAAATTATTTTTCTCAGTAAGCTAAAAAGGCCGCCAACAGGTTACACACTTATTGGGTAAGACTGGCATCAAATTTGTCCAATTGTTGTTCTCAGCTATGCTAACCTGAGCTTCAGATTTCATGTGTACATGTACCAAGTTGAACTTCTTCATTTTTAAGCTCCATATGTGCACATTTATCAGACTCTGACATTCAATTAAACATTTTATTTTACTGATGTTTACCTCTTCTGTATATAGTGGTTACATTGAAGGGAATATGATGTTGCCAATAGACCTGTCTTATGAACTTTTGTGATTGATGTGGTAAAAATTCAATCAAATGTCAAAGAGGTTAATTTTTGGTGAATTTGAAAAGGAAGAATCTGGCCTGAGTCAGTTCTGAAACTCAGGTTGATACACTAGTCTATATGCTATCCTCGTATATAGTTTGAAAAATAATCAACCTGTATCATGTATAAGCTTAGATAGCATATGTCTGAGTAAACATGATTCATTAAGCCAAACAGAGAAAATCATATATTTATGTTGCTCTGTGATTTAATCATTTCACTTCCAAAAAAAAAAAAAAAAAAAAAAAAAGAAAAAAAGAAACTTTGATTTTAGTAAGCATCACTAGTTCTAAACAATAACATAGGATACATGTGAAAAGTCGTTGATCATTAACATGTGACAGTATTTCTTGCAAGTTAAAGTTCAGTCTAACATGTAAGTTTATTTTTCATGTCAAAATCAATATGTGACATAATTATCATTTCAGAGACATCAATAACCTTCTACTGTGCACAAAGATTTCCCCAGTGCCACAAGATGGCTCCACTGGGCAACAAACATCACTTCCTTACAGTATGCCGCCATCATACATGTCAAAACCGCCAACTTACTCCATGGACGCTCAGGCACAGGGACAAAATTTGCCTTACACAGCTAACCCCAGCCTTGCTCCATATATGCCTCCAAGTCACAGGCGTCCTAGCCCTGTGATGCAGCCATCTTGGATGTCTAGTCAAGGTCAAGGTCACTCCGCCAGCAGTGCAGAAGCAAGTGGTCTGGTTAGGCAGGGGAGCATACAGACTGTGAACTCTCGTAAGTATGATGATTTCTCATTCAATGCAAATTCAAAATTTTGTTACTCCAAGCTACAGACATCAGATTTCACTTCCTGAAGTTTACCAATGCAGTAAGGGTTGTTTACTAAGCACCCAGTATGTGTCTCTGTATTATATTGATATTTCTATTTAGATTTTATTTGATACACTGTAGCTGCTATAAACAAGTGGATTTCCTTGTAAAGTACTTAATTAAATTAAACAATTTCTAACATTCTTTTTTCTTCTGGTATATTTTTGCCTTTTCTTATTTGTTTATGTTTCTTGATTTGCTTACAGTACTTAATTGATATTGGGTGATTTCTGTATGTTCTATATCAGAATATGTAGAAAAAATAAAGCTGATTTAAATAATGTCAAAGGAACACACAATGTAAAAAATATGTGTAATAGATATATAATAAAGTTTCATTTACATTTATAGTAAAATTATCGAGTGAATAAGTTATTATAATTACATCTTTGAAATAAACTATTTAGGTCCAAATTTCTTTTTTTAACATTAGCTCTCTATGGTATACCCTTTGAGCTTGGTCCTAATTTGGAAGATTATTCCCATTTAAAAAATGTAAGTATGTTTTATGGTAATGTATGCTTTTTATAATTTCTTAATTGAATTTTTATTATATAATTACAACAGTTTTGGTTTACAACATGCAAAAGCAACAAAAATTAATATTACTTGCATTAAGAACCAAGAATAATTATTTCTGAATAACATATGCATTATGAGACCAACTACTTCATATAAAAGTATATTTGTTTATATAAATTTTATTTTCAGATGACTATCCCTGATGTAAAATATAAAACTTTGATGGAAGTTATGAGCGATGTAAGTAAATTTCTTTTCAATTTTCTAAAATATTTGTTTATATTCACACTTTTGATGCTTGACACTAATGTAATCAGTTTTTATATTTCCATCCTTTTCCTGTTCATAGAATGATGATGAATGTAAAAGCTAAGCATATGCATTTTCTTTTACAGTACAATTATGACTTCAACGCAGAAAAATCAGCAGCTGCTAGAATGCCTCCTGAGTGATCTAAGCCAGTGTTCTTGCTACATTTGACATAATTACAATACAACAGAGGAGCGTCTGGTGATCATTGCATGGAATTGTGTCCAACCTGACACAATGTGTTTTATGCTGTCACAGCAACTGCAATGCCTTAGGGATTTGTGGCACATGGAAACCATAACAAAAACAAGCCACATATATATATATATAATAGATGGAGATGGTGCTTTATGTCGGTGGTGATAGACACAGCCACTTGTGAGAAATGACTTCAGCTGTGACATAATGCTTACAGAAGTTTGAAGAGCAATTCCCAATTTGTACCAAACTGTTGTAAATTCTGTACTTTGAAATGTATTCCCTCATTTATTTGATTAATTTAGCTGAAAATTGAAATGAGGGTGAAATGCAAACTGTAAATACCCAAGATCTGTAACTGTAGAAAATGGATATAAAGAAACGTTCCAGGATTGTTGAAAAAGTAATAAGGGGGGCAAGGGTAGGGGGTACCCATCCTACGGACAAGTTATTGACTAATAAAGAAATGGTGGTGTATGCCTGCAAGTGGAGAAGTTAGCAATCATTTAGGTTTTATATACAGTTTGATGGTTTATTCAATTTATGTGTTGGCTTAAATTGGTATAAAAACAATGGTAAATTATTGTTTTAAATATGTCCCAAATGAATGTGGAGGATTGAGGTTGTAATTGGGTGTCAGGTGTTTAGTGAATAAGGGGATTATTTTTCAGGGACCTTCATTCATTAATTGACTAAATCAAAATGAAGATAAAGAAAATATAGCCTTCAGAAACAATCCAATGAGTATTGACATTTGAACTTATATGTTTTTAACAATTTCAAATGTTAATTAAAGACTATTTCCAGTAAGAGTGAGTTCAGTGCACATTGGTTATTTAAGGGTATTGTGGGAGAAGAGAACATTTGGTATGATAAAAAAAGTGCACTTTCAGAAACAATTTTTATTTTAAGGAAGTCGTGTAAGTATTATAAAAATATAAAATATTCATCTTTTTCTTGAAAACTAATGCTGATATAAAACTAATCCTGAATTGAATACCAGCCACTAGAAAGCTGTATATGTGTGTTTGCATGTCTTCTATCTTTTAGGGACTCCGATCAAACAATGTGCACTTCTTTAGTATCTATGCTTCCAAAGGTTTCGGCATCCTTTTAAAAAAAAAATGGAGCAATTTTCCAGCACCCATAAGTGTATATTGAAGAAATTTCTATAAGTCTTGATAGGGGTCTTTAATTCCACAATCTCGCTTAAAGCTGAAGGTATTGTCATTGCTGGTTGGGTTGTGACAGTCTCCCTCTGGTAGAGGTACGCTTTGAGCAATAGGAAATGTATGCGACATGCCCCTGTTAGTCCCGGGGTGTATTTTCTCCAATTTAAGGAGGGTGGGGCTGTTTCTGCTTTTGTTTGTTCGAAAAAAGGGGTGCCCCTGCACTAGTATATGGCAAGGCATGATTTTCAGAATGTTTTAGTTTGAAATTAAGGCTTTTACCATTTTCTTTTCAATATTCTTGCCATGAACTGTACAGTGAAAAAGAAATGTAGCAAATGCTGCTTTAGTGAGCAATCATTCTGAACATATTCATTTTGTTTTTATATATTTATTCATTTGCCCATGGGAATATTTGTGATTGTGCTTATGAAAATTATTCTACATATTGCACAGATTTTGTATCAAACTTTTTAGTTAACAATGTGTACTTCCAGTTTCAGTATGCATGTACAGGGTACCCTAAAGTTGATCTGAATATATTTCGATTTTTGAATCCAAGTGTTGTATTTTATTGTATGGAAGGATGTACAGTTGATCAGTATTTTTGTAACAGACTCAGAATTGTAGCTATCCAAGAATATCTGCATCTGAAGCAACTGTCTTAAAAATTTTGCTTTGGTGATGATTATTTAGCAACTCATTCATAACAGCAGTATTTTATTATAATCTTAACAAAATGCAAAATCAATACAACAACCCCTGTGTTCTGACTTCTTCAATCAACTTAATGACTATTTACAATCTCTAGTAGGTTTACCTATGTGTTGCAGGACCCTTGGTGTGCTTGCCCTAAAATAAAAAAAAGTATGGAAAAGGCACTGATATATAGCAAACTTACACAAATTCAGTGCCTGTGTTATTTTAGTATGAATCAGATCCTGTACCGTTTAAATGTAAACAAATACATCATTATGGGTAAAAAAAATTGACAGATTTTCAACTGAGAAAAGAAATTTCAACTAGAGTCAGTTTTTCTTCTCCTCCGAGAGGAGATTTTTTTACCAGTTATCTTTTGACATGCAAAAGAAATCAATAAGCTGAAGTGGATGGGTTATAAATCTGGCTTCCTACTAGCTGTATATGTGACTCTGTATGAAATGTCAATGGAAGAGGAGTTTCTTCTTCCAAAAAGGCCCATGAGAAAATGTTGGTCAAAGTAAGCCCAGTCATGTGTTAAACCTTTCACTTCTAGATGTTAAAAACAATTTACACGCTGTGTGTGAATATCATACTTAAAAAATGGCCTAATGAGATATGATTTGATACAAATTGGTCATTAAGCTCAAAAAATAATGAGGGCGCCAGTGTGATTCAAGCGAAGATAATGTCATAAAATGCACCATTACGAATTTTATATTCTCAGCATGTTTTTTATTTCACTCTGTGATGCTATCAGAATCTTTTAGGTAGAAGTCTTAACAACTTCTTAGGCTGAAATATTTGCTTTTTTATGAGCAGACACTCTATATCTTTAAAAATAGCCATCACGTGCAGCTGTCATAACTGTCGGCACCACTTACATGTAGCTTCCTGTGCACTTTTTACTCGTAAACTCCATAAGTAAGTTCTAACCACAATAATCAATCAGAAAACCTTTGCCTAACGGGGGTGCAGCCAAATACTTAAATAAGACCCTTTTCCATTTTGGCTCATGGGCTAAAAGGAAAAACGTTACTTACTATTATTCAAGTTAACGGAATTATTCTATGGACTGAAACACCGCTCAAGTTAAAAACTAGCCTGACGGGATTATATTTATTAAGTTAATACATTTGTGAAGTAATTTCTGGATTTTTTCTCAAATTGACTTTTTTGTAAGTGTGACTTTGAGTTCCCATGGATCTAAAGCTCTCTGCTAGTTGTGTTTTATGAATGTCCACAGTAACAATAGTACACAATTAAAATCGGTTGTTATTATGCTATTTAAGCGTTTCGTGATATTGCATCAAAACTGACAAAATCAAAAGCAGTTTTGTGCAATTTTAACGAAATAGATGGATAACGGCGTGACTTATTAATCTCAGACTAACTGGACTGATTTATGGCACCAAAATTCAGTTCAAGTTCGAAAACCAGCCTGATGGGATTATCTTTGTTGGTGTTATCCAGTGTGTGTTTTCTAGATTTTTTAAATATTTGCGTATTGGTATTTTTTTAGTTGTCTTTGCATTCCCTTGGGTCTGACGCCCTGCGCAAGCTACATTTTTTTCAGAATGCTCAGAGAAACAGATGTACGTAATGAAAATTAAAAGCGAATGTGCTATTTTAAGCATTATATGTTATTGCATCAAAATCGACAAAAGTATTCTAATGTACTTTCATTTTGAAGAGGTTGTTTTTAGACTGTTTTAATGTCCCAGTGACTTTTTCTATCAGTCTTGCCCTTTACCGGTATATTTATATGTATCTGTTTATTTGATAGCTTTGCTGCCTTGTTTGTTATTTATTTACAGCATTTTTTCTTTGTAAAATAACGGAAAGAATGAAGCAATCACACCGATAAAATATTCAAAGAAGCCGAAGATACAAGTACATGTACTACATATATAAGATACAGTGAATATAGGTAGCATAAACAATCTGGGCTATATAGATGATACAGCTTAGTTAAACACATATCCAGACCTGCAAGAGTTACTCACATCAGTCAGTGAAAAAGGAAAACCATACGGAGTGGAAAATGAACAGACAACAGACAATTTGAAAGCTTAGCTAAATAATAAGATCAAGAAACATTAGTATCAGTCTAAGGCTGAGTATCATTAAATGTTACATCTAGTCAACACTATTATACATTTTGTGTACACCCCATAGACATCTTCATTAACAAAAACAACAATGGAAAAACTGTTTGAAATATCACGGACTGAACACAAAAGTAGTAAGGCAGTACTAAATAATTTAAAAGTAAAAACATCATTACTGAACTCCAATGCGAAAGCGGTTGATGTACATAAACATTTAACGAAGAAAAAATCATTTTGAAATTCAAAGATGTTTCTTTTATTCCTATGTGGAATACTGCTGGTTCTGATCCGAGAAGAAAAAAAAAGAAAAAAATGCAATTGAAATTGCAATATAGAAATACATTTTACGAAAAGGCGTTCCTTTCAGGCGTTTCTGGCATTAAAACGTTGACTGCTGATAAGCGGTATTATAAATTGGCGTGCTACGTTATCATAACCGTAGTTAGATCGAGGCAACACGAGACTTGCCACCTCTCAAATTTAAGAGACTTGTTTTTCTGATAATGCTGTTCCACTCCTCTTTGTGACCGTTTAAATCTTAATGGGCACGTGTGCGCGCGTGCGTGGAGAGACGGAGAGATGGAGAGGGGGACATGGACACGAGAAAACCCGTTCATTTTGAACGCGCCATTTTTTATTAAACCAATGATTTCTTTCTGCTGTTAATAAGCATGCATTACAAATTAGTCAAATTTAAAAATCAGTTTAATCTAAAATTGGCTGTATTGTATTTTAGTACATGGTTTACCTCAAAATACGTTTTTCTCGCGCTGAATACTATTTCGACTAATACAGAGAAGTGTGACACTAAGTTTCCCACCGTGTTAATTGAAAGAGCCCATGTTCAATATCAATCTGTTGAATGAATGACGCGTTCTATCAACTTTTATCAAAATATATATTATATACAAATGTACAGCGATTATATAACCACCTCGGATGCTTTCCTCAAAAGACTATTCAATTTAAAGTCCAATTTGTATATGTCGATTAATTTCCTTAGGCTTTTTAACAATTTCTGTTTAATTTATGAATTAGAGAGACGTTGCCCGCCCTTGAGGTTCAACGCGTTTTTTTTTTTCATCTTGTAATTTTTTATGATTTTACTGCATCTACAAGCACATGATTCTATAGCAGAGAACTTACCGGAAATCATTTTTAAGATAAACTACCTTTGGTCGCTTACTGAGCATCTTAATAGTTTATAATGTATTTCAAGGAACCCACGTAGTAGGCAATTGAACCTGAAAATCGAGCGCTGATCTATTTTCTATACGATTACTTTGTTTACCTCACCTCTACTCGCTTACCTGAAAAATCAGTGTGGTTAACGTTGGGCAAAGTGATCAAAGGCGTCATGGTGAAAGAATTAATTTGGTTCATAAAAAGGATATTTCAATGTGTGAGATTATTTGTGTACTCCACCTCTACCTGCTCAACTGGGCATACAATATTATAAACATCAAGGTGGGGAGGGGGTTAGTACCAAACGTTTATGAAGGGGCCACCAGAATGACTTAGCCATCACTTGTTAATAATAAAAATAACAGTTCATAAATATGTTACCTAGAGTAGAAACATTATTAAAATGGCAAGTTGCCAGAAGGATAAAATCACTTTATTTTTATATCATACATAATTATAGTATCATATTGCTAATTCTCAAGATTGTAATAAGATTGTTGGGGGGGGGGGGGGAGGGGGGCAAAGGGCAGAGGGGGGTTTGCAGGAGAAAATTAACGGACATCACATATTAAAAGACTGAAACCTGGTTGCAGTTGATCTCACTTTTTATCATTTTTAAAAATGTTGCGGAAAGAGTAACAAAGATGCATTCATCTGCCGTATCTAATAAAGTTGTTTATGACTGTTGTTAATGGTTTATATAACATGCTATTTTACCGAGACACGAGTTATAAGTTCACTTTGACACGCAACATAATAGTCCATAACTTTTTTATCAACTTGACAAATACAATTTTAAACAGATGTGACAGCGTTGCAGTGAAATAAACCCCGTTATGGCTTGCCCTAGGATGCCATTTCAATACATAATGAACGGCTATAAAAGAACTAATGTATTGTTTTGCCACTTATAGTGCCAGGGGGGTCAAAGACCCTAACATCAGAGTTGAAATT
The DNA here is from genome assembly GCF_051362555.1 of Lingula anatina. Taxonomy (NCBI): domain Eukaryota; kingdom Metazoa; phylum Brachiopoda; class Lingulata; order Lingulida; family Lingulidae; genus Lingula; species Lingula anatina. Next base: position 8,426,596 of record NC_141769.1, read on the forward strand.
GAGTTGTTATAAAGGGAAGTGTTTTCAAACACCGACTGCTGACACGCACGCATCTCAGACGAATTCAACCTATAAGCATCTTTTGTTTCAACATTTTGTTTATATTATGATCGTTATTTTTTATTTATTTTTTATTTATTCATTTTGTAATCTGGCATATTTTGATATCTTAAAATCTATTAAGGTGAGATCAGGAAAATGATGACTAACTGGGTTTTTTTTTTTTTTTGGACGACTATCGGGGGCGGGGAGGAGGGCTTGGTCCCCCAACCCACCCCTGCACTTTATAACAACGTCATAAGCGCAGGAAGCGCTGAACTAAGGAAACATACAGACTTGACATTTAATATGGAATATTTCAGTTTCAAAGGTATGCCTACCTAGTGAAAATGGTTTTTTTTTTCAAAAATCTCAAATCTCATAATATAAGATATGTAAATGGAGAAGTGTGTATCCAGGTGTGTCGCTACTAAGTACCTGTAAGTGATTACCATGTCTGTAGCACTGCTGCATTATGTAATATGCAGTGATTAAATTGGTTAATGCTCCATTGGGCTGGTCAGAGCTTGGATTTGGCAAAAAGTATCCATATGTCGGCAACTACTGCATAGAATTTGAAATTTTGCATGAAAGCGGTCGGTTTTGCAGAGCGTGAAATGAAATAAGTAAAGTTTCACCGCATTATTAACCTGTGCCAAAATGGCGCGAAAAAGACAGATTTGACAGACAGATAACTGTGTCACACGGAACTGTCCGTACAGTTTTATAGATTTATGCCCGTTATACCTCGTTAGAACACCAGACTGGTTATACCTCGTTAGAACACCAGACTGGTTATACCCCGTTAGAACACCAGACTGGTTATACCTCGTTAGAACACCAGACTGGTTATACCCCGTTAGAACACCAGACTGGTTATACCCCGTTAGAACACCAGACTGGTTATACCTCGTTAGAACACCAGACTGGTTATACCCCGTTAGAACACCAGACTGGTTATACCTCGTTAGAACACCAGACGGCCTCTGATGAAGCCCCTGTAAATAGTGAAACTGTTTCTCTAATGAATTGGTGACCATGACCGTTTCCGGGGAGAACTCTGAAACCGAGTGGTTTCTTTTATTGGGGCAGGTTTCACCTGCACTGCTTAGGTAGTCAAAGTAGACTTACATGTGTAACAGATATTCTGAAGAGGCCTACGACGAAGCGTGTGCCTCGTCTAGAATGACTTGGGTCATTGACAGCATCATGTGGATATCACAATGGTGCTAAAACACAAATGGTAACCTGAACCACATCAAACACGGGGATAACCTGGAAACCGCTTGACTACCATTTTATAATATAGGGGGTATCTTAGGAACAATTGTAGGTTGCACGATGAAAACTCCGGTTCACACAGAGCTTTGTGGGGCATGAAACTCTTTTACAGATGATAATTTGGAAAATATGGAGATTCAAAATATTGCTTTTTATGGTTGTTGTATGACTTAGTATCATTTTTGGTTCTTTTATTATGTACATTCAATTAAAAAACTGATGAAACAATGACATTAAACCCAGCAAACACATAATATTATTATATGTTTTACCCAAAAAACGTTATGCTCCCGTTATGGTAACGTTATAAAACGTTCTGTATTCGCCTGGAAGAGATTATTTAAAGCTATTAAAACGATTTTAATCTTTAATTTCATTTATCAGTCAGAAAAGTAGGGAAAAACGATGAAAAATGATTTGGAAAAAATATTCCACATTAAATTTCAAGTCTGTACACCCTCATTTTTTCTGAATGGTTAGCCCTGTCTTAAATTTTGTTCATATTCGTGCGGGTTACACCACAAGCTTCACATTTTAAGGAAGTACTGATACATCATTAAACACTTTTGAAGATTTCAAGTGATTTACCTGAAACATCAGACACTCAGTACTGCATGAAAAGGCACTTGAAGATAAAAGATCTACGTGCTCTACATTCCTCTCCATAATCCTTTTTAAATATTTAAGTACTTTTTGAAAAAGGGAAAAACAAAGACAAAAAGTCATTTCTTCTCATCAGAACTCTTCACACGACAAATGTCAAGCTTAATTTTCTGAGGTAACGGTAAAATTGCCATTTTAAAGTTATAAAGGAAAGAGTAGCATACACAATACGTGTTTTACGCTTTAGCATGCTCGGTTGATTTCCCGGGCGTTTTCTGTTTATCTTTTGTTCAGTATGACTTGAACTGTATTCTCCAAAGAACTCGTGTGCCTTTTACGAATAAAAAATGTGACTGATTTCAAGTATTATCAACATCAAATGCCATAAAGCTTTATTTCGCTAAAACGTAAAGGGATAACAACCCTTCACATGAGAGTCAAAATTTCCACAACTGTAGTCAGTACATAGAAATATAATAATTTCAATTTTACCACCAAAATGGCGGTTATTTTTTTCAAAAAATTAATATACGCTCATTCTGCTATAGACTTGCACCGGATTATCTCTGTGACACATCAAATCGCTCGATAAGATCTAAGGACCAATTATTATTAAAACCTCAATGTACAAGGTTAAAAACATTTGGAGAAAATTCTTTTGAAAATGTGGTCCCGTATTATTATTATTATTATGATTATTATGATTATTATGATTATTATTATCGCAATTATTATTAAATCTGTGCTTGCCTTCGAACCACGTGGACCTTCATAGATCGCTTCCCTCCGTAATCATCTCTAAAGAGATTATTACAAAAATCACACTTTAAATAACAATTGACTAACTTTGAATGTCGGAAAGGATTCGTTAACCACTGGAAATTAGGGAAATTTTGTCGTTTACCCCATTTTTGTGGCACCAAAATAAAGAGTTGTCATCCCTTTAAATGATTTAAATGTCTTAAAAGCCTTTTGTTTTAATTGGGCATATTTGTTAAAGAAATCATTAGGTTATATCTGTTAAATGACTACGTGTCATTAACTGAGTGTATTTGACAAAACTGAACAATTGGAGCTCGATTTTTTAAACTGTTAAAACAGTTAGACAGTTTTAGAAGACACAATAGAGAAATTGGATAAAAATCAACAAAATAAATGTTTTATTTATCATAAAAATCAGACTTCTTTTACCCCATCGTAAAAGTGCACCGTAAGAGTGTTTCTTTTTCAGGAAATTATCCTTATTTTATCATAAGGCAGACTGCAGTCTACAGACTCCTGGCGCTTGTTGTTAATGAAAAATGGAGATAAGAACCTACAAATGCTTTTGATATGTTGTTTCAGGCGATCAAGACAGATTCATACTTAAGTAAATAGCTTATGCGGTAACAAATTTCACACTGAAATGCAATTTATTGCAGTTGTCGTTTGTTCTTGTTTCGTGCCAGTACGTAATCTCATTAATATAAGTGAAAAGAAGTTGTGATTTCTCTCACCAAAAACGCTCAACCTGTGATAAGATCAATTTAAATATCTTTAGCTTCTTTAGAAAAAGAAGGAATACCTTTATAACATGCAACTCGTTGGTATATAAATATACTCGGATTATGAACACGTATCGCACATCCCAAACTATTTTGTCGTGTCACCGTAAACAATGAAGCTGTCCGTGCTGGTGCTCCTTGCTGTTCTGGCTGCGGCCACTGCTTATAAAGGAAAACCTTACTACCCTTTCCCCGGACGCGGGTATTCCCTACTGGGAAGAAGACGCTCCGGAACCCACTATGGCTACGGACAGAGTGGCAAGGCCTACAGTGGTGGGTACAGTGGGGGTTATGGCACCACTCACGGCAAAAGCAGCTCAGGTTATAGCCATGGCGGTAGTTACGGTAGTGACTCCTACGGCAAAAGCAGCTCAGGCTATGGTCAAGGCAGTAGTTATGGCAGTGACTCCTACGGCAAAAGCAGCTCAGGCTATGGTCAAGGCAGTAGTTATGGTAGTGACTCCTACGGCAAAAGCAGCTCAGGCTATGGTCAAGGCGGTAGTTATGGTAGTGACTCCTACGGCAAGAGCAGCTCAGGCTATGGTCAAGGCAGTAGTTATGGCAGTGACTCCTACGGCAAGAGCAGCTCAGGCTATGGCGATAGTTACGGCAGTGACTCCTACGGCAAGAGCAGCTCAGGCTATGGTCAAAGCAGTAGTTATGGCAGTGACTCCTACGGCAAGAGCAGCTCAGGCTATGGCGATAGTTACGGCAGTGACTCTTACGGCAAGAGCAGCTCAGGCTATGGTCAAGGCAGTAGTTATGGCAGTGACTCCTACGGCAAGAGCAGCTCAGGCTATGGTCAAGGCAGTAGTTATGGCAGTGACTCCTACGGCAAGAGCAGCTCAGGCTATGGCGATAGTTACGGCAGTGACTCCTATGGCAAGAGCAGCTCAGGCTATGGCAAGGGCGATAGCTACGGTAGTGACTCCTACGGCAAGAGCAGCTCAGGCTATAGTCAAGGCAGTAGTTATGGCAGTGACTCCTACGGCAAGAGCAGCTCAGGCTATGGCGATAGTTACGGCAGTGACTCCTACGGCAAGAGCAGCTCAGGCTATGGCAAGGGCGATAGCTACGGTAGTGACTCCTACGGCAAGAGCAGCTCAGGCTATAGTCAAGGCAGTAGTTATGGCAGTGACTCCTACGGCAAGAGCAGCTCAGGCTATGGCGATAGTTACGGCAGTGACTCCTACGGCAAGAGCAGCTCAGGCTATGGCAAGGGCGATAGTTACGGCAGTGACTCCTACGGCAAGAGCAGCTCAGGCTATGGCAAGGGCGATAGTTACGGCAGTGACTCCTACGGCAAGAGCAGCTCAGGAAGCAGCTACGGCAAATCTTCGAGTAGTTACGGCACTAAATCCAGCAGCTCATATTACCCATACTAAATGTGCTGAGAAAGGTAAGGGAGAGAGAGAGAGGAGAAAGAGGGAGAGAGAGAGAGAGAGGGGGGAGAGAGTGAGAGAGAGGAAGGCAGGCTTTCAAACAAACAGACAGGATGTAAAAGTTGAACTAGTTGTAAAAAAATTTTATTGTGTTCTGTGGTAACTGTTTTAAAACAGAATATTAAGAGACAAACGTGCATAATGACTTTTATGAACAAGAAATGTCAATAGTTCCAATCAAAAATGAAAGAAAATAATTAACATTTTGAAACCAAATTAATCAAAGAGATCCTTATGACTTATAAAGTTCGAAACATTTCATATTTCTTTTTTCTCTTATTTCAGGGCTTGATCAAACTGCAGCGGCCGTCGTCATATCTCCGAGACAGCCGTCATTTCTACGTGAAGTATGCGGCTTTCACTTCCGACACTTTTATGATGACTATTATGATTTACGTCAAACGATCGTTTTTTACCTCGCATCGATGTGCATAGCAAATTTCTAGAATGAACAGGATATTTCAATTTTATAGACACTATTTGATGTAGTTGGTTATTTAATTCCTTTCTACTTCTGCATTAAATATACGTTTTATTATACCTGTACACCATACACCCTTCACCATTGAATAAATGTTGAAAAAAATACTCTTGATTATTTGTCGTAATTGCTCATCTTATGCAAAATATATTTCGGAAAATAAGATTCTAGGTTTAATGCTAATTAAAAAAAGGCAGTTTATTCAAGAAGTGTTCAAAACGTCTGACTTATGACAAATAATATTGAACTAGAATGCCAAACTGCACAGCGTCAAAGAGAGAAACTGGTGTAGATAAGGGCAGAGCATGCACAAATAGTAATGAAAATACCAAATCGGATGAATAGAACTAAGACTCATCAAACTTCAAATCGGGAAAATTCAACTAACATTTAAGAAGATTTAATTTGATATAATGCAACATGAATTATATTACCTCTGGCAATCAGTCACATTTTCATTCTATCCATTTATTTGTATTATCATTGTCAGACTTTTGACTCAGTAATTTTCACGACTTTTAAGTTAAAACCTGCGATGAACAAGACAAACATTGCAATAAGTGTTATCTATAGGAATCTCGCCCTCGTTAATAGAAAGACGCACCACTTTGTGTTAAAGGGCCTTCAATAAAACTCAAGTTTGCTAGATGTTCCATGAAAGGAAATTTTATAAATCTTATTTGTAAAAAATATGATGTACTATGATATACAAAATAACATTAAATGAGATTAAAAAAAAAAAACGAATGTTTTCGTCTACTCGTCTCTCGTTGAAGTACCATGTGAAGCATTGTGCATCTTTGGTCAGGCACATAAGTTGCGAATATATCCTCTGAAACATCTTTTTGGCATGTAAATTAAAAACGTGTCCAATACCCGAGAATAAATACCCAAAATATATACAATTCACAAAACCCACATATGTAATAACCATGCATTCATTCTATAACTGAATTTTCATCGAAACGATTGAATTTTTAAGTGCGCTTATTTCTCCCGTCCTTGCAGCATTGTGTTATATACTATCTACATATACTATCAAATACTAACAAACTGACCAGGAAAATTTGACCGGAATTCTGATCAGGACCTTGTAACCTTGACATTATGGTCACGCCCTCACGAGCACGCGAGAACCACTCGGTCCTGCGAAGATTGCCATTCGTGAGGTCTCCGTCGCTGGGAGTTGCACGGCCGCTGGCGACCTGAACGGGTGCCCAGAAGGGAAGAAAATGAAGATCGGCAACTTCGATAGCATATCCAGGTGGTTCCCCATCACGGCAGTGATTGTTCTAGGCCTATTGGGTGAGGTCCCCTCAAGCCATGTTCCTGGTAAGTCTCGTGGCGAATATAGTGAATGAACGTGTACAGGCGACCTTTATACCCATGTGCCCAGAAGGAGCACCTCTTCTTTCTACAGAGAGCCTGCCTATTTACTGAGAATTTAACTGTCCTTTCGGCACATTGATCTTTGCCTCAGTTTTTTGGCCTCACATGCTACCATGTAGGTACAGGTACAATGTACTTTTACCCTGTAAGTAATGTATGTCCGCAACAGCAACATTACTATCTTCAATGTCTTTGATAAACAGAAATGCTTTGATAGATAATACTGTTTAGATTTTATGTATAAATGCAAAGTGTAGATCTGCACTTGGAACTGGCTATAAAATCCTTTATCCCCTTCGCGCACAGCATTACTCATTGCCTTACTTTGACCAAGATCTTTTAAAATGAGATAAATTAATGCCGTTACACCCTTTTAAATGTGTCATGCCATCAAGCGTGCACTTTTCAGTAATATACCTCGGGCATACATTATAAATAATTGCGAATTATACAACACCGCCCGAAGATCAGAATCAAAATGTTGAATAGCTACCACTAGATCTTAATCAAGATTTGAATAGTTGTACATTCTATACAGTATATTGAAATTTTATGTAGGTGATGTGTTATTAAGTATTATCTTTTATAAGTATTTTTGTTTATCAACAATTTTATACGTCATTTCACTGTAATGCAAATAATTGCAAAAAGGAATAGAATGAAAAAGTGTGATGTTTTTTTCAGAAAAATATAAGTACATTTAACTGTTAACTTAATAATGGAAGCGATTTTTATCAGTTAAGCATCATTTGAAAGGAAATGAAAGTGTTTGTTGTGTTTATATCTTCTGAGTGACAGAATAAATTAATGTTCTTAAGGTTAATATGACTGCCAGATTTGTGGTCTAACAAAGGGTTGAAACCCCCACTTTCTCGTAGATAAAATGGCATCTTCACACTTAAATGGGCTCTAAAAAGGAGCCTCTAAATACAATTCGAAATAAACATTATGTTAATTCTTTCAGGATTCTGCCCCTGGTTCGAAGTTCTTCCCGGCTATGGCCAAGTCTGCTTATCAGGGTCCCCATCAGATTTCTGGACCGCGAAACTGGAATGTGAAAAACTGTGTGGTCATCTTCTGATGGTTAAGACTGACCGCGACAAGCAAGTCCTGGACATGATGTTAAGGAGGTGAATTGTAGATATTTAAGTTGGTCAATTAGGAGAATGTGGCAATATTATTGTTATTGTTTGCTATTGTCTCTGACCATTACTTCCCCTGCGTGCGCGCTATTTCGTCTGATTTTGATAGCGAGATTTTCTCAAGTGCTGGGCGTAAAATTGTGTACTCACAATATGCTATATGGTAACGCAGAAAAATATTAATTTCAGGGACGAAGTCCCCCTTAATTTGAGCCCGCAGGTTGGTTTGTGGATCGGAGGGTATCGGAACAACAAGACGGCACCACTCCGGTGGGTGGACGGAACTGTAGTTGATGGTGAGGATCCGATTAGTATTTTCAGTTGTTCGTTATAGCCGTTATTTCATTTTTCATTCAACAGTAAATTTCAACAGCAGGGGAAGCATAGTATAGTCGTTGTAAACAGAAAATAACTTGAAGAGAAAATGCTGGTAAGGAGAGTTAGAGTATCCTAAAAGGGAAGGTGAGGATGTTTGGGGATTCTCAAAATGTGGATAGAAACAGTTGTTTTTACACGTAACACATTTGTGTGTGTATGGGTTAAGGAAACGCCCTGGAACGTCAAAGTAGTAACTTTCCTAAAAAACTTGTCATTTTCGCTCTTTTCTGTTTTATTTTTGTTATGTTACTTTTGATTCGTGCTTTTTATTATTTCAGACGTCTATCTTTTCTTTTCTTTTGTTCTTATTTATTTGTTCATTCGTGCTTCCAGACGCTGCCTTTGACAATATTAATCATACAGAATCCGTTTGCCAAGCGCTTCTGCTCCACAAACTCGATCAGTTTCAAGAGCACTTTAGGTTTGATAGCATACATCTTTCTATAATATATAAAATGTAAGGATTCATAGAATACACGAAACGTAGACACATTATGAAGAAATCGTGTAACCACGAGATGTAAGGCCCCATTTAGAATGGATGAACCGAGTACTTACTGATCTGCCGACTAAAATGGCTGACCACAGTTCAAAAGCGATGCCACTGATTCTTGACGGTCTCCCAAACTCCTTACGCGCCTTTAAACGGATTAAATCTCTGCTCCGAGGTTTAATTGCTAGGCCTCTGCAGCGACGGCGCGTGTGGAGGCGGGAAGACCATCAGGAATCAGCGGCATCGATTTTGAACTGTGGTCGGCCATATTTAGACGGCGGATCAGTAAGTACTCGGATCATCCATTCTGAATAGGGCCCAAGACGCAGTTAACCTAAGTTTGACACAGTTCATTTGATTAAAAATATTGCGAACAAACGTCGCATTCTCAATATACAAGCATGCTATAGGTAATACAGAATGGCAAAGGTGTCTCTGATCTAGAGCCTTCTTTAACATACACCAATATCTATATTTTCAGGGCCAGTTTAAGAGACTGCTATATAAGCAAACACCCATTCATATGCGCTAGAAACAACCACTCCGCTCACGGTAGGAGATCACGCCTAGCTTAAATATATGTGCAATTAAAACAATAATATTTGTAAAGGGGGCATAGATTAACAATGTTGATTACTACTTCATCAAGTCGTTGTTTGATATTATACTGAAAAGAGAATGATATTATCATAAGTGGCGGCATTCATTGTCTTATTTGTTATGACCTATTTATTTATTCAGATTGTACCCATTCCGGAGGACCGTCGCTTGCCTGTGCACTCGAGGTCATTGACACGCCCGCCTACGTGTACGTAAACCAGAATGATATGACGATGACCACAGTGTGCAAACGTGGACATATATTTCCCGATGGTTCAAGAATAAAAACGGTATCTTACAATAGCGAGGGGTGGTCTCGTTCATTTCCGCCTTGTATAGGTAAGGTCTGCAAGTCATTTAGAGAACTTAATGGGTTTAATATATAAGATCAAATTTGACAGTTTTTTATAATATATCATTTTTTATCTGTCTTCAATGGTTCATTTAAATGTTATATTATATCATTGTAATAATTATTGTTATTTTTATTAACATTGTTTTTATCATGTGTAAAAGTACGTCATTAGGTTATAGTTTAACGATTTCAGGTGGCATATTTCCACTGTTACTTATATCATCACGACACTTAAACTGAAGTCAATTTCATATGGTGCTACACGTAGTGGCGAAAACTGTTTTTTGTTGCAGCTATAGACCAGTATCTGAACGGAATCCGTGAATGTAACGCCTCTCGGCAGATCAACGCGGCGACCTTATTGTTACGTGAGCCTAGTGTCCCTCAAGATGGAACGCCTTGGACACCATATGGTTGGTCTCTCGCTCTTATCTCTCTCTCTCTCTCTCTCACACACAAACACACACATAAGCGATATTATTATTTCAGGCTTAAAAAGTGTCTACTGTCCCTTTGAGCCTCACCATACATTTTGGACATGGGAATACACGTAGGCCTACATGTAACAAGAATAGTTGAGCGTAAAATCAACGTCATTTTAAGACAAAAATGACCCGAACTTATTATTTAATGATTCTTACTATACCAATTGTTCTTTTTTGGCTGACTTTTAGAACCTACAAAATGTGACAGCTCTGGAACATGCCACGTCGACCAAATAAAATGTCCGCCAGGCTACACCTACCGACGGGCCAACTCCTGCTACAAGGCTTTTGTCGGAATGAGGCCGTGGTCGGACGCACAAAATGTATGCAGTCAAGATGGCGGCCATCTTGTTTCCCTGGAATCAATGTCTGAATTGAACCACGTTTTGGACCAATTTCGAAGACATTCGACTATGTTCCCAAGTAGGTGATACAGTGCTTGACGCGACTGAAAAATTCTTAAACACATGAAAATGAAAAGACAAATTAGATTTTGATATATGTGCCAGTTATACCTATCCTCTGTAATGGTTTATAAACAATAAGCTTGATCATTCCACCCGTCCTTTGCAAGTTAGCAAAAGGCTAAAGCCGTTACTGTTATATACCTATTTTGTAATGCGTTGATGGTAGTGGAAGGGCTATTTTTAAACACATGTCCATTTTGTCCCGAAATTTCAGTGCTTTAGATATTGAATATTAAAAAGAAACATCTCTGCTAATTCAGTGGTATATCATACAGTTCCAGGCTTGCGTGGTTTATGGAAGCTTGGTCTGGAACATGGCGCTAGCGATCTCAGCGGCCAAGGTTTCCACGGACGGATGAACAACACCACGTACTCAATTGGAGTCAATGGTGAACCGGAAGGGGCAATCGAATTTCTTGAGAATACAACGTCTTTCGTAGAGATAATGAGTCCAGATATCTTCAGCATGAAGTCGGCAATAACACTGATGTTTCAAATCAAACCCGTTGACGATGGTCGCGTGAGGCGGCATCAGATATTACTCTTCGGCGACATCCTTGATGTGTATTATCTCAATGGAAGTGTGCACTTTGTTATCAAAGATGGCGCCCCGATTCTCCTGCCCGGTGTCCGCGCGGCCAAGTGGACAAGCTTGGCGCTCACATATGACCACAGCACCAAGGTCTTAGTCCTTTGGAAGGCGAATAATCCGGCAGTGAAAACCTCAATAGAGGTTCGTGAAGATGACCACGTTCCACCAAATGGTTTGACCCGTATTGTCCTTGGAAATGGATTCACTGTAGACGATGAGCGTTATTACGGGGGAACAACACGGATGCACTGCTTTCAAATATATGACAGAGCACTGGGACTGGAGGATATGCTTTATACCTGGGAATTATGCAGGTCGAGCGGTATGTACAAACAGCATGGATGCCAACATCACATGTTCTATATGTCTAGAGACTTTTTTTAATTCAGCGAAATAGAAAACATTGTAAAAGGAACTCCACATAGGGACCTAGTACTACTAGTAAAATGGCTTGCATATAAACTGTAGCAATCTAAACATAAATGAATTTTAACTTTATATAATGTGACTTAAATGATATGATATGGTATACTTAGCTTCTGATGGAGGACTGTGGATAGGAGCCCACGAGGTCGGTGGTCAATTTCGGTGGACCAGCGGTTCCCTCTTGAGTGACACGGAGACAAACGCGGCAGCCGCATGGAGTCCCACCGCACAACGCGGGGACGGCGGATGTTTGTTATTGAGACCTTTTGGATTCCACAACGTAGACTGCCAGCAGGAACAGAGGGAATTCATTTGTGAGATAGGTATATCTTTTGGAGAATTTTTGTTTTAAATTTCCACTTATTAAGCAATAGATTTAAATGTAGCTATGAGATAATGTTTATACAGACTTGTATGTGCTCAGTCGCACGTTTATTGGTATGGCATTACTGTCAATAAATCTCTTACAGGTTTCACGTACCAGACAAATATTTTGTAACTTGACAGTATAACAATTTCAAAGAAACTATTTTTACTTGAAGAACACCTAGACCATCCCCTAGGTCCAGCAGGCGAGGTTTTCAGGACTTGTGAAGATGTAGGGTCCAATTCAAACGGTAGATGGCGACAGGTGCTTGTCCAGCCTGTGGACCACCTACCGCCGTTCACAGTAACCTGTGGTTTTGACTACACCACGGGGACGTTCCACCTGAGCCTGGAAACAGACCAGAAATGGATAGATATCAAAAATGCATTCCTTTCCTCAGAAGTTGAGTTTTCCTACAATGAAAGTCTCGGGTTGAATTTACATTTGATACCATGGTATAAACAGCGCTCTATCCAGTGCCGACAGGTAAGTGTAACTACTGGGGTTGGGTAAGTATACATGTACACTTACTAATAATTTAAGACTTGGAAAATATATAACCATTCTATCACTTTCAAATGTTCTATGGGTCTTTTGAATGGGAAACCAATAATGAGTTATTTAAATTCGACAATGAAATTTTAAACATTTCGCTGAAAGTTGAAGATCAGTTAAGTGCTTGTATTAAATAATGTTTACGTTTTCATTATAGTCGATATTCAAAATAAAATGTCACATTTCTCCATTAACTTAAAAAAGATTGATTTGCTTGATGCACTTACTGATAACCTTTTTAATTTCGGCGAAAATTCCCGTTTTCTAAAACGCCCCAAGGGCTTGTCACTCGTCCGTGATACCTCAATCATTCAGACCACCTCGAGCGATTTTGCACCCCCTTATTACTGTCACAGTTTGAGGTACGGAAAAGCCGATGTGTTCTTAATCATATCCCAATATGTTCGAAATCAAAAGCATAACTATAGAATGAAATTAGAAGAACCTGTGCCTAATAATGTTGGCATCATTTGCAGTACGTTCAGGCCCATTGTAGCAACGCAGTTATCTTTGGAGGCGACTATTGGTGGAAGTCCATCCAGGGGTATCACATGACAGATTGGGGCGGAGCCTCAACCAACAGCTCTACTTGCGCATGTGCGGGATCCGAATCCGGTTGCAACAATCCATTGTGAGTACCTGGTACTTCAATCGTTAGGAATTATTGAAAGCGGGAAGGACTGAGGCATATCTTGAAGATAAAAGTGACTGTCTACATTTTAATGATCTTGGAGATACATGTAGAAGTGACTGTCTACTTGTACATTTTAGTGATCCTTTATTCTTTATGCATCCTGACCGAGACGTACTAGATAGTTAAAACAAATTTTAGAACTAGTTTAAAAGAGGCTCATGTCAATATTTCAGGTCTCCCTGTCACTGCGACGGGAAGGGGAACGCGACCGACTCTGGGTTTCTCAGCGACCAACGCTATCTCCCACTTCGAGGTGTTTTTATATCGGGGACAGACAACGCAGACGCAGTAACTACAATATATGTTGGCCCGTTTACCTGCAAAAGAGGTAAAGTCTGAGTGCGTTTTTGTTTTAAAGAATGCGAATAAGTATAACACAATTTATTCAGAATGAAACATTATTGAATCGCACTTGTCATTATTGAATACTTTTTAAGCTCAGAGTTCAGCACACAGAGAAATTCAAAAGCAATGGTAGGCCTAATCTAAGTAGTTAGCGTGACACATTTTACAGTTTGAGGATTCTTTATGTTGGAATAATCCCGCTGAAAGTATACTTATGAAGGCAAGATTGTAACAGTAGGCTACGCCTATCCTTTACATGCATCTCTCATAATACTCTAGTCTAAACGATTCAAAAAGGAACATCGCTATTAAGCCATTATTGTATCTACTGTTGTGCAACTGATAATTCCAAAGGTGTATATTTTTCAGTCCAATTGCTTGATCTTGGCATGTTGCTCCTTAATTCTATATACACAACAAAGGCGAACAACATCCGGGCATCTGACATTGGAGCTGGAGCCGGTGGCGTAGGCGACGTAATTTATAGTTTTGTTGTCCAATCAACTGACCCTGTGGATATCATAATAGACCTCCATGCAGAGTATTCATTTGATGTGAATATGAGGCTGTACGGCGGCGTGAACCCACTCACTTTTCAACCTCTTGGCGACAGATTAATTGTTCTCAGTGACGACGACGGAGATTCTCTGAATCCTAGAATTATGGCAAGGTTACGGGGAAACCACACGTACTATATTGTCGTAAGCGGGACAGTGGGGACCTTCACCAATCGAGGGTATTTTGAACTTCACTTAAGTACAAGTGGTTTTAACACATTTAAAGGTATTCAGTTATAATTCAGTTTTTGGAATTTAATGTCATGTCTTGTTGCATTTGAGCATGCTAATCTGCCATATAACAAAGAACACTGGTTTCATGCACATATGGTATGCGAAAATTATGATTACATTTTGTCTTTTCGCCAATGGTATATAAAGTTCGTACATATTGTAATTTTATAGCTAGAGCATTTTTATATAGCCAGTTCTTGTCTTTGGGTATCAAAATTCTTTATTTACGGTGGTATGTAAAGTAAGGCGACTTGAATTCCAGCATTATCCGAAGATTGTTTAACAGATGCGGCGTGTCAAAAATATGACGCCGCCAGTTGGTGTCCAGAACAAACATACAGATGTGAGTGCCGCCCAGGTTTTGTGTCGGATCAGTTCTCACACTGTCGGAAAGGTATTTTTACTCATTTTAGTCCTTTAACTTTTAGTTTCGTGTTTTTACTATGATTGCTGCAATCGCATTTTATGGAGGCTTGTTTTTCTCTGTATCCGAAAGGCGCGATTCTCACTGTTTTAGTACCCTATTTTAACACAAAACTTTATGTACAATAATTTAGAATTTGCTGAAGAATAGTAATTTCAACCAAAGAAGCGAATATCAACATTAAAAAATTATAACCTCGATTGTTATGGACAATTGTATCTTTTCTAAATTGATCTCTACATCCAAAATCATCAGTGACTGATATGTACACTTATCCAAATAAGTCCTTAAACACTGAATATGATTTTATATTATTTCAAAGTCACCCATTTGATTTTTTTTTTTTTAGTTCTAGGAATGGACTGTAACAACGATCTTGATTGTACCAGTGCGGTATACGGAAGTACATGTAATGCGGACTCTACATTAGGACCGATCTGCACGTGCAAAACGAATTGGTACGAGAGAGAGAATGAGTGCAGTAAGTGCCGTTTTACCAAGCACGGGTTTCAGATGCAAATGTTATCCCAGATCACACGCATGCGCATTTGTAGCATTTGCAATTGTCACTGTTCTGTGTTGATGGGTCATTTTAATGATTAATTTCAAATATTTTCTCTTTCGCGATAGTTTTAACTTGCTCTGCAAATTACTAAACTCTGCAGAACCGGGATCTTATTTCAACATTTGCAACCCAAATCGATGTAACATTTTAGATCACTACCACACTTGGCATTAGAGGTCACTGGTAACTAGCACACACTACCAGCCTAGTAGTCATTATTTCCCAATAATTTCTGAAACTCTATTTTCAACGTGCCACCTCTGTCTGCTTGCTTTACTGCTTGCTTTGGTTACAACGCCAAGGGAGCTGAGCTCCCAAACGGAAGTACGATGCGTTTACTGATGGCTCTGGCATTTTGTCTTTTTCACACACGGTACACTTAAAACAGAATGTGAAGCGCGTAACTGCATATATTAACTTTCTTCGTCCCAAAAGTGTATATTAAATATAACACAGCTGCTGAGCTTACTTATGTCCCGGTTGCAGTGTGCATCGAAAGGCTCACCAAATCGGGTCATGCCAGTATTTAATGGACACATTTGGGACCAAGTAATGTGGTTACTCGGTTCACACATTGATTCACATATTATTTTACGTGTGCTGTGCGTGAAATAGACAAACATCATTAGGTCTATTATCAATAAACTCAACGTACTTTTGTCTCGGGAGTTTAACATCCTTGAACATACATTAATCTCCTTATGTATTTCAGCCCCATGCATGTGTGCGTGTGATGTCACGGGGTTTTGTAGAAATAAAGACGAGGATGCCGCTCAGCTTTGTCACTGTGGGACGATGAGTCAGCCCTCTGCAGCTACACAAGGTTAGGGAGATGTTTCACAATGCATCCTTATACTTCAGATTAAATATTGGCATATTCCGCAGAAAAACTGTTTCAGCGGATTCAGCAGGATTGGATTTGTACAAACAGAAGTGCCTTTATCGCATCTCCACAATCTTTAATTATACATGTATCTACAATATTTTTGCTCCGTAAACAAAAATATTCGAGAGAAAAGACCATTTAGACAGCAGTTATATTTCATTACCGTTGCGTGAAGTCCTTATGCTGCACTCACCCCCGCAAAAAAGCCTTTATATTTAGATTAACAAATTAAACACTCGCAGATAAGAGTAACAAAACACTTAATATTTAATTTCTACACTTCATTGAACAATTGACTACAAAATAAAAACTCCTGTTTTTTTTTCAATTGAAGGTAAAAAAGACAACGCAGGCAAAATGTTTCTACTATCTACAATAGACGGGTGTACGATGGCAGGCGACCCAGACATCGGGGTATACGTACAGATCTCCACGGACAGCGCAATCCCAGCTCACGTCACAATTACGTCACCTCTACTGCAATCTAGATCCCTCCCGGACTTGGCTCAGGAAGTTCTACAGAGAGGCAAGCCATTTACCTTTCACCTTCCAACCGAGTTGTTCTGCACGAATTTAGAGAAGGCCGTGAACGATAGCATATTAGTTTTGAGCACACGGGATGTGTCTGTGTCTGTGATCATTCAAGGCCCAGATGTGGCCGGAGGGTATCTGGCCATACCGGTTGATGCTTGGGGGCAAGAGTATATGGCGGCGTGTGGCGAGTATCCAATTTATCCTAACCGTCATCACGAATTTGTTGTTTTAGCCATACATGAGAAAACGAAAGTCCGCATCCAAATACCGCAGCATACACCACAGATGCCTTTATTCCAATTTGAAGGCAGACACTACGCTGGCCACGAGTCATTTGAAATCGAGCTTTCGAGATATCAAACATTCCACGTGTATCAATTGACACGACCACTGACAAGTGCATATATCGTCTCGGACAAACCCGTTGGGCTTATATGCGGTTCGAGGGTAATTCCATTGGCGGAGAGAAGTCCTGGCTTGTCTCATGATATGATGATTGAAATGATGCCACCGATTTCAACGTGGGGACAGACTTACGTGTTCTTTCTACCAAGCACGCTCCCTGATGCAACTGGCATGGAATTGGCGTTACTGTCCCCTCGGTCCAAAACATCTGTACTTGTGTCTGATACAACCGCCACTTACGAAATACAAGTATACGAATATCCACAGCGAGGAATACTTATTCTGCCACTTGAGTTTGACGTAACTGACGATATGGGAGTTTTGATAAAGGTTTCGGGTGGAAATGACCCGGGGCTTGTAGTTCTAGGAGGAAGTCAGGGTGTATACAAACGTGAATCTCAAAAAGGGGGGCGTCATCTGCATGTTCTTACGTCTCTCCAGCAGTCCCCTTCCCGGTCAACGTTCGTAGCAGGACAGCTTGAAAGTCGGTTGGGATTGAAGTCGACGCCATACGCACAGCACTTCGTGAAGACCGATAACATGACACTGGATACCAGCGTTTGGCGTGGTTTTCCAGAAAATCTTGTGAACCCGGCTGAGTGTGTGATAAACCCGGGGGTCCACACGCTGTCTAATGAAATGCCACAAGAAAGCGTGGAGGGAACACTTTATGGCACGGGAAAGCGGATTGAATATGCATTTGCTGTTGGAGCACTCTATCAAGAAACCCATGTAAGATATGTTTTCGTAAGATAAATATCCTATTTGAAATTAGATTCTCTTTTGATGTATAGAATTCAGTAATTAATGACCAACAGCGAGATTGTTACGTGATGCACTGTATTATATCAAAATATACTTCCCTACACAAAATTAGATCACGCTGTATTTCGTTATCTTTTTGGATTCGAATTTACAATTACTTCGAATATACTTCGCATCACATACAGCGTGTTTTTTGTAAAAGCCATCCATAAGGTTTATACATGTACGTGCAGCTTAGAAACTCTCAATGCTAATCTTAAATATATTTATGGGTGATGTATTTTTTTAGCCATGCCTTCCCAGTTTGTCGTCGGCTGGCGACCTGGTGGACAACGACTGTGACGGCTCTGTGGATGAAGAGGTGGTTAATGGTTTAGGTGCGGTTTCATTCTTTTCTTAAGTTTGCATTCAATGGACTGAGATGCTTGTCAGAAAGGCAGCTTTGATGGCATCGAAGGGTAATAGAATGTTGCCCAATGGCTAAATTTACAAGGAGCCCAACCCACATCGTTGAACACCCCGTGACGTAGGCCTACTAGTTTTCCAATGCTTTGTCAGAAATAAGCTTTACTTTTGTGACATACTTAACGATGTTAAGCAATGATACCACTTCACTTTTATTTCTGGCGTTCAAATCAAGTCTACTTAGCTATCTTTATTTTGAATAATTGCGGTAATGCCATATATATATATCCCGTTTTCCTGTTGGAGTTAATTAACATGCAAGTGCGCCAACATCGTTTGTGTACAAATGTTTTGCGAAAATGTTCAAAACATCCTTTGTATTGCATTACATTTGGAATCAATTATATATCGTCAAGATTACATAATTACCGGAGTCATTGACTTAAATCAATGACTCTTTTACTTGTTTTGTTAGCAACCAAACATGTCATTCTAGAAATACATATTGAAACATGAAGGTGCTATAATTGTATACCATTTTCTCCTTTTGGTCTTAAGCATCCACACAGATAGACCCGCATTTATTTTGCAGATGACGACAACGATGGTTTAATTGACGAAGACGTGGTCAACCACGGGCAGGTGTGAATAGGCCAAGTGTGGAATTGTGTGGCAGTGCACTGCCCATTGGTTTTGCTCCAGTTAATTTTAATCTAATATCAACTTGTATACCGGTTCCTTGTTTTATAACACATTTGTACTTATTGGAAATGTAAAAAAAGAAGTAATATATTATGCTAGAGTAAACTAATATGATAATGTTGTCACTAGTTTACAGATTATGATGCTGGCAGATGCTTAAAATGTACATTTTCTCTTTCAAACATGTTTCCGGTAGCCACTACAAGAAGTACCACCCTGTAGGTGAAAGTAGTTTTATTTATCCTTAATGCTTAGTTTTGGTATTAAATTGTGTCAAATCTCCTTATTATGCACACCTTGTTTGGTGTGGTGAAACATTTTAATGATACTTACGATTAATTTATTAAATACTTTTTAATGGAACTGAATAAATAACGCTCAGCTGAGAACCAGATTTATGTACTGTATGCTCATTAATCCCAATGTTTTAACAGGGCAAATTACCTGCACCCGCACAAGCAGAGGCATGTTAATGAGCCTGCTATACGACTCCGGAACAAATTGGTCCATCATGAAAGCGGCCGGGATGTCATTAAAGCAGTGCCTTTTTAATCGCCATTTTCCTTATGGAACTGAATTTAGGAGAGATATTTTGTTGGACGACCAGGCTGACAGGGATGCCTGCGGAGTATCTGTGGTAAAATTTTTAAAACAATGTATTGACCGTACTATTGCCAACTGCTTTGATTAAATCTTCGGTATTTAGAAGGGCGAGGGCAAAATGTTAAAACCGTAAAAAGAAATCACTGGGAAATATGTTACAATGTTTCCTAATAAATGTTAATTTATTATCCCCCTTTGACTTCTTGATGACGTAAAAAAGAGTGTGCGACTAGATAATTGCAACATGAAAGTGACTGTTCCATTCACTGGTCTAGGGAGTTAATCTTCATTAAATCATAGGAGAAAGAAGAGGATTCGTTGGTCTACTTAATAAACGTGATTGCCCAGAAGGACCCGGATGTTGTTGCCATTGGAGACCATAGTTACGTAGTGAGCTGTATTTTCCCTCCTGACGACTCCTCTAGGGTCATAGCCACAGCTTCAGAGGTTGGTATGTAAGTATTCCCTCACGTTTCTATACTGTCAATCAGTTTAATGTGCCTGGTGGTTTAAAGTGTGTCCACTCACTAATAGGTATAAACTGCAGTCCATCATGCCTGTCAAAAATCATACTACATGTAGTAGGTACCCAGTATAAACTGCAGTACATCATCTTTCCGCAATCATACTAGTAGAACTCTTGCAATCACTAAATTAATGAAACTCGGGATGCAAACACATTCTTTTTTACGATATATGTCGGCACTGGACACATTGTCAAAACACAATCAATATTGATCTTTTTCCCCAATTTGACTTTTCTTGATGATACATTCTTACATTATTATATTCCCATGTCACCTTTACTAAAACACCTAACAGAAATATTAGATCATATTAGATAAAACTTAAATCCTTGTTTGTTCATCTACATGGTATCTTATAGTTTCATAAAAAATATCTTCTAGAAACCCTTTATCGGTGAGAGGCGCCAGTGGACGTATAGGCAGTGAACAGGCTGCAATTATTTTGAATATACGAAAACAAGACAAGAACGACGAGAGTTTAAGACCAGATGAAGATGTTGGTGTCGGTAGTAGGATTCGTCTGGAAGTAACTTTGGTCAGTAGTGGAGGTGAGCTCGGACCGATTCCTCTCTTTTAAAACTATTTTTTAATCTCTATAGTGCTCGAACCAAAATGCTTACTGTTTCATAGCAGATAGTTGCTTTATTTTTGTGAACTGCAGTAGACCAAAAATCCCTGTCATAAAGTGTTGACCAACATTCGGCAAAGATTTATTCAGAAAATAGTTGAAACGTTAAAAGTATACCAGCTCTTCTTATTCATGAGATTCAAAATTCCACAATAAATAAATACACTGCAAACAAGTTACAACACATGGAAACATAAATTCCCTCTTACTAAAACGGCGGTTAACGCAATTATTCTGAATCTTTGTTGCCATCGGTCCATGTGACCCTAGATGGCTACCCTCAGAAATAATATCTTAGAGATTTTTATAAAATGAGCGTACATTAAAAACGATCGACGGACTTTGAATGTGGGAACGGATACACCAACCATTGGAAAGTATGGGATAATCGTTCTATACCCCTGAAAAATCCATTTCATCGTACTTTTTGCCAAAATGAAGGGTTTTTAACCCTTTCAGCAACATTTGCTACGTCAAGGGTAACTTTGTTTAATTTCGACGTTTCAGTGTTTCAAGGAATACGTGTAGCGAATTGCACTGCTTATCCGACTGACACTTACAGCGAGACGGAGAAGCGGACAGTTACAGATCAGAATGGGTAAGGCGTAGGCCTATACATATAGATTTCCACATTATTTGGCGTGTTATGTCGTTGTTGTATTGAAGTTCAGTGGCAGATAAGTGTTCAATTTCAGTATATGGTGGTGTATTTTCTATTGTTGTAGGTGTGGAGATGGCCTCGTCATTGACCAAGGCGAAGGATTCATGCCACTAGAACAAAGTTCTACAAGAGCAGCGTCACCGTATTTCCCAGCATTCAAGTTCAATGATCACGAGGTCGTGTTTTTCAAGTGTGTTGTCCTACTTTGTGTGTTCCCCGGTGCCCCTTTTTGCACAATGGTAAGTTCCATAGAATTCCGAAGTTTCTGTCTCATAATTTGAAGCGTTAATTTTACAATCTTGCTATCAATCTAGCGCTTTTAGCTCATACATGTAACACATGCAGAGTACTAGCAACATCGAATTCTCTTTAATATTTTTGGCATATTTAATAATGATAATATATTTTGCCAAAGGTCAAAATTATGAGGTCCGTACCTGAATACATTTTCTTATATAGCCCCATTGTCACGACCCGAACGAAATCCCAGAGAAATGGCCTAACTACCAACACTTGCTGTATAAAGACTATCGGCGAAAGAGGAGGTCGGAAAAAGTCCTGCCAGACCTTGACACTTCCATTACAGCATCTGCATGGATGACGGTTCGAGAAAAGCTAAGTAAGCCGTATACCTGGAGAAAGTTTTACTTTTTGTTTGTTTGTTTGTTTGTTTGTTTGTGCGTTAGGTTAGGTCGAGATTTCTCTTTGTCTGGTTGAACATTGTATGGCATATTTGATGCCATTTTGTTGGTTTACATGTGTGATGGTTTATCACAGAAAGCAGGGGTTAGATGTTATTGCTTTGAGTGGCTTTAGGAAAATTTCATCTCTGATAGCTGTTTTGTTATTGGCATTTATCCTGTTTTTCATAATTCAGTTTAACCTGTATGCACATGTCTTTTTCTTTTTCAGATAAACCGCACGCCCTTCCTTCTAAGAGCGACAACGGGTCTTTGTCAGAGGGTCCAAACCTGAATGCTGGACGCCTATTTAAAGAGTGCAGCGTATACAGTATCAACTTCTTTTCCACCGTTGTGGTAATATTATTTGTAGTCTTGGTGTTTGCCCTAACGGTGTCGTCTCTTATTGTGCGAATACGGAAATATGAAATGAGAGGGAGACGATATGTAGAGAGTTTTAGGTGGGATCGCAGTTCTCGAGACCGTATCCGTTGTGTAAGGTAGCCATGACATAATTGGGAAAAGAGATCATTCCGTTTGTTAAACATGTGTTATCTGAATTCGCCCTTCAAACCATGAAAATTGATTTTTGATTAAAAAAAGGTATTTGAAATGATCCACATATTTATATAGATTTACAAATATATCTTGTGTCCCTGTTGTTTAAAGCACACTTCGCCGATTTTGAAGCTTAATTTTAAAGTTTGATGCAATTTGTGATATTATATCTATCAAGACTGCAGGGATTCTATGAAATTGCACAAAGGCCAAATTCCATACATATATATTTTTTTTCATAAAAAGTTATTTGTATTATAAACATATTTTTGGCAGAAAAACTGAATTATACACAAATGCCACGTACAATTTAAATAAATATTAATATTTCACACTTATTATTTAGTTTGTTTAGAAGCCACAGTTCAATGGGCTATATCTGAAGATTTTATTTTCAAGATGGACCACGAGTATTTCCAGACCTGTATGTTTTAATGACTCGGTGGAGACCCACATATAGTACCGGTACATACTGCATGTATTCTTGATCTAGGTCTCACACTTTTGGTATCCAAACGTACATGTTACAAAAAATTACCTTTCA
Organism: Lingula anatina; assembly: GCF_051362555.1. Lineage (NCBI taxonomy): Eukaryota > Metazoa > Brachiopoda > Lingulata > Lingulida > Lingulidae > Lingula > Lingula anatina. The sequence continues at coordinate 8,449,952 of NC_141769.1, forward strand.
ATAAAGTTGAAGGTTTACCAACTTTGTGATAAACCTAATAACAATGGCAGATTCAGGGAGGAGACAGCATGCACCTGTCCACGTATTGCTCATTAAACTTTGGAGTTAATCCTTCCACCGCCTCCTCAAAAACGACAGTATGCCTGTCACTATACTGAGATACATCTGTGAAACGATATAATTTTTCAAGCCCTTCGTTCAATATACTAATCTTTTTTATCACTCTTCTCGTTTTTTAAACCATGGCTCCTCCGGCACTGCCGAACTTAATAATACGGCGACAATATAAAGTGAGAAACTGTTAAACCAGTGTTCGATTGGCCAAAAAGTATGCTTCGTTAAGGTGATTTATAACCACAAACTATTCTCTTCTTTTTATGCAAGCCACTCAAGCAAGCCTGTCTCACGTACGGCACTTATAATCGATTCAAAGAGCCATAAAATAATTAAATGAATGAAAAGATTAAGGGATCAATTCACCACTTAGAATTTGTATCTTTACAACAGCAATCCATTTAGAATCTTAAGATTATACGGCTAAAGATTTTTTGCCAATTTTTTCGTGAACGGTTATATAACACGTATTGATTTAATGCGTTAAATACAATAATTTAATTTACAAACATTGCATTTAAATGCATCCCATATACGCAACATTGGACAGAATTTATGTGTGTTGCATCTTCCACAGTGCTTACCCCATTTGGAACAGCTTCACTTCTCCTTATTGTACATTTTAAGGGCTTATTTTTAAATACTAAAAAACGAACAGAAATAAGCAAACTAAAGATCTTATTGTTGGGAGAACCGGACAACAAAGTATGTACAAACCAAGGCAAACTGTTATATTTCGTCCACGTGGTTTTCATATTATGAGACTTCAATTTTGATTCACAGTCGTACTGGTGAGAAAAATCACCCGTGGCAGTAAATGTTTAAATGGACGAAACTGCTTTCAAATCGGGTTTTTGATAGCGTATATACATTGTACTGGCACCTTTATGATGTTTGAAGGCAAATTTAAATATGATATTACTTATGAAATGAAATAAATTGGCCAAAAAACATCTTTATTATTATCATTTCCTAAAGAATGAAGCAGCTAAAGATAACTCTTTGCAACCCCACAAACGAAATTTGTGCCAAATTGTTTGTAATAAATATTAACCTTTATTGACTCGTCACATCATAAATTTTAGGATGAGGACTCGTATATATATATATATATATATATATATATATATATATATATATATATATATATATATATATTAAAAATGAAAACGTTTTTCCTGTACGAGTAATATTATATATAATAAAAGAAAAAGAAGAACAGCAACTTTCTTGCCCCGACCGGTTTCTTTCTTTCTTCAGGGGTTTTTTGTTTATTTGTTACTAGGTGATGTCATAAAGGCTTAAATGTGACGTCTTTAACAATGAGTGTTTAATTGTTACTTTTACCAATGCTTTTATCTATTCAATGTAGGTTTATACTTATTAATGAATAGATTTTCTTTTATTTCCCTTTCTGTTTGGGTTGTTTCCCTGGTGAATTTATAAAATGGGAATACCGTAAAATCCTTGTTTTTGTTCATAGAGCATTCCCTAATGTGCCCACTCACAGACGTGCACTGATATTTAGGTTGTCTTAAGGCTGGGTCACACTGCGCTTGCAACCTTTTGGCAACCTCTTTGCAACCACAAAATCTGGTGGTCGCTTGCGATCACTTTGCGACCTAATTTGCATATTTTGATCGGCAAGCAGTTGCTAACCGGTTGCAACAAGGTTACAGTATGGTATCTGCAACCTCTTACAGACAATCTTCAAGTCAGAGGTTACCAGTCGCACACCGTTAGGCGAGCGATAAACAACCTGTCAGCAACCACTTGGAGACTGAAAACCGGTTGCAGGACTGTAGCGATCGCTTGCCAACTGGTAGCAGCAAGGTTGCACAGACTATATATATTTTATAAGTTGTGACGATAGCTGCCTTCTCGTAAATTTCCCTCTCGGATGACAACAGAGGGAATATTTTAAACATTATACAACGATTGGATCCGTTCCGTAGCAGCTTCAAATGATTTAATATTTTGAATATTAAAGTATGATTCTGCTATGAGATTCTGTTATAACGTCACAGTCGATTTCTGTACTACCAATATTGTCAAACTTACAATAATAAATAAGAAATATATTTGTACTATATATTGGCATTTATATCAAACCAGTGGTGTAATAAAACACATATTTGGATGTTTTTTCAGCCTTATTAATGTAATAATAGGCATGCATAGTTTCTTTTTTCAATACTTGGTATCTTTGAGGTCGCAAGGCCTGTGCAGTTACGGTCACACTGAACATAAAACCTCCTTGCGACTTGCAACTGTCACCGGTTGCAGAAAGGTGGGCGACAAGTTGCAACAACTCGCAAAGTGGTCTCCAAATGAACGCTGGGTTACTATCCGGTCGCGCCGGTTTTCGGTGCAGCACCGAAAACCTCCTGGCGACCGAAAAGCCTATTTGTGGTATCCAACCGGTTGCTAAAAGGTCGCCGACTGCTTAGCAACTGATTTGCGACCGATTGTGTGGTTTTCCCTTTGTCTTTGTAGCCCCAAGCGTTACACTTACAATACAACATCTTTAAATAGTGAAGGATCCTGCGCGTCATCAATTTGTTTCCGTCCTTGTGGTACGAATTCTAAGTACTGGGAGGAAGTTAATTTGTATTTATTTGACCTTCTTTATATTGGTGACACTGTTTTACTGTTATAAAAATGCCTGACAATTAAATTTATTGTAAAAAGTATGAATCAAACTTTGCTATTTACTTTTTTTCTCTGCGCCCGCCTATTTGCTTAATTTTTCTTCCATTGTGACTTGGCAAATTATGACTTGGCAAATTAAAAAGTAAGATATTTCCGGCTGCTTTAGTCATTAAAAATGTTTCCAGTAGATTTGACAACAATAGTTGTCAAAAATTAGCCATGATATAGGAATGGATAAAAAGATAACAGTTTATCGTTTACATTGTGATAATCATTATTGATTGTTTTGGCACTTTATTTGATTTGTTTTTAAAGTCTTTCAATTGTTGGTTATAGAAAAACTCGTTTTCCTTAAAAAAAATCAACTAATTCTTCTTCCTCTTTAATAGTAAATTTAGGCTCCCTGTCTCCTCCGCGTTCATCATCTTTCGGTTGATCCTCTTCGTGGGAAGCAGAGTCTGTGTTGGAACTTTGTGAAGAACTTTCTTCACGGGCATTTGCTTTCTCAAAATACATTCTGGCCACCCTTCCCACGCTGTTGGATGACATACTGGGGACTGAAGACACGGGCTCAGCGGCTTCTATTTACAACACTTTTAGTCAAGTATGGTGGCTGATAGGGACTCATACATTTATTTATTTTATTGAAAAAAAATACTTATGAAAACCTTGTAAATAAATTTAAAAGGATGACAACAAATACAATCTACGTTTTAATTGAGAAATAACGATTTTTGTCAAGGTATTTAGAAAGCCTTAATGGCATGATATAAATGAAAAATATATTTATATATTTAGTGGCCACCATCCTACGCTTATTTTATCACGGTTGCTTGCGACCTTCTCGCGACATGTTTTCGAGTGCATGCGAGCTGTAAGAAACCTGTTAGAGACCAAGCGACTAAAGACCGTTAATCGACCATGAAGTTTCAACTGCAACCTCCTTGCGACCTGCTGCCCACCGCTTGCAACCGGTTAGTAACCTGTTTGCAACTAAGCGACTAAAGACCGTCAATCGACCGTGCAGTTACAGATGGTATGCGACTGGTTTTAGTCTGGTTACAGCGACCTACTGGCAACCAAGAGGAGACCTATAGGCAACCTCTCAGTTACCAATCGTTTTCATTATCAGTCGCACTGGTTGTCGGTGCCAAAAAAATGGCCTTCGTGTGTCAACGATCGCAGGCGACCTGTTTGCAACCTAATGCGACCACTTTAAAACCTAGGGCAACCTCCTTGCGACTGAGGTTGCAAAGAGGTTGCCAAAAGGTTGCAAGCGCAGTGTGACCCAGCCTTTATTTGTTGTCTGTGAACGGTCATTCTATGTCGGAGAGTGTCTCCAGTTTGTCCTATATAGTTCTCACCGCATCCACTGCAAGTTAATACATAGATTAAATTTGAGCTGGTGCAGGTGAATGGGTGTTTGATTCTGAATGTAAGTCCATTTTTAAATGTTATATGGCTCCTCTCTTTAATTAGTGGACAGGTGCCACACCTGGGTACCTCACATTTCTGTACTCGTATTGTTGAGGTTTCCACATATGTCCTGGAATTGTTTTCAAATTTTGCTTTTGTTAAAATTTGCTTTAGTGATGGACTTTGTCTCTTACTCTTTATAATCTGCATTTCGGTTAGTATCTCATTCATTTTGTCATCTTGTTTTACCAAAGGTAAGTTTCCAGTTATGACCTTATGTATTTCCGGATTTTTTGGATTATATGTTGATATGTACGGTATGGCTTCCTTTTTAATTTTAATTTTGTCTTTGGTGGTCCTCAGGTCGTTCTTCGGTATCTGTTTTGCCTTTTTAATCCCAGTTTGTATCAGTTGTCTTGGGTATTGTCTCCTTAATAGGAATCCTTCCAGCTCTTTGAGCCTTTGTTTTAATGTGGTTTCATTTGAGACAATTGTGCATAGTCTTCGAGCTAGATTGTATGGTATGTTGTGCTTAATGTGCCTGGGATGACACGAGTTAAAAGGGAGATATTGTTTTGTGTCTGTTGTTTTGTAATACACATCTGTCTCAATTTTTCCTTTTACACTCATTACCATAACATCGAGGAATGGGAGTTGTGTTGAACTTGAATCCATCGTAAAATGTAAAGAGGGATGTAGGTTGTTGAGGATCAGGTTGAAATCTTCCAATTCATTTTCTGTTTTGTCCCAAATTATAAAACAGTCATCAAGGAAACGTTTCCATGTGTTTTCTAATTGATTCCTAAATTCGACTCCAAACCGTTCTTCGCATCTTTTGTAAAGGCCTTTTTCGATGTATCCTAAGTAGACAAGTGTAGTGTAAGTGGGGGCTACTTTTGTACCCATTGCAGTTCCTATTTTTTGGCGGTAATGTTTGCCGTTGAAGTGGAAAGAATTGTTTGTCAAGATTGTCACTCATTGTTAAAGACGTCACATTTAAGCCTTTATGACATCACCTAGTAACAAATAAACAAAAAAACCCTGAAGAAAGAAAGAAACCGGTCGGGGCAAGAAAGTTGCTGTTCTTCTTTTTCTTTTAATATATATATATATATATATATATATATATATATATATATATATATATATATATCCTAAAGCCATGACATTTAATAGGGCAACAATTTGTTACATTGTTAAAATTGTTATAAATCTCGAACAAATAATTTATTATTGATATTCTTTATTGCCTTCTTTATTGTTGTGAAAAGGACTATGAAAGTTTGTGGTACATTGGGATGGAGGAGAAATGAAACGGCTTTAGAAAGATCTAAATCTAACTGATACGGCTTTAAACAGAGGATAACGAACAAAAACAAGTTTTATAAATATCTTTATATCACATTGTTGTATAATTTACGACTGTTGATGGATCCAACAAACAAACATATGATTCGTAGTATATTCGTTGCCAATTATCGGCTCATTCGAACATTTAATCATTATTTCCTGACAATACCAAATTCTTTTTAGATAAATTAACCAGCCTCGATTTAGAAGAATATGTCCTGCACAACAATATTGAAACAACCAACAAAAGAACGAAAACTAATCCAGTACAAGCTACAAGGAACATCAAATTGAAACTGTGTTCATTGCATTTTCCACTATCTTTGGCAGTGTCCGGGGAAAAATGTGCCTTGTTGCCTTCATAATGGGACAGGATTTGCGACTCTCCTGCAATATAAGGAAATGAATCCAATTTTAAGAGCGAAAATGGTCCAAATTTAAAATTTCAAAACGTACAAAAATACATTATTAATCTAGATAATCCAAAATCTGCAAGATAGGGATAATATTTCGCCCCCTCAAGTTTATTAACACCACACTTTAAACGTGCTTAAGTCATTGGCACTTTAGTATCATTAGACAAACATATTATTTAACATACGTTCTAAGTTTGATTCAGTATCTTCCTGTACACGCAAGACTGTGGTCACAGCCATCTCTATGAATTTCTTCGCTGCGGGATCGTCATCCAGTGAAGCCTGTCTTTCCGGAAGGGATAAACTCCACGCGTCGTGTTCCCCATTACTGCGTCGTTTACGACTGCGTGGCAGCTTGTCATGTCCCGGACCATGGCAGTGATTCTAATATTTTGAAAACCCATTATACATTGCTCAGTTGTAATGATGTAATACGTGTAATATGAAGATATGGGTGATGGTGACATTTACTTATTATTTTAAAACGATCTTTAAGTTACAGCTGTTATTCACATTGTTACAGATGGCATTCTGTATATAGATACAAAGGCCAATGAACTCCACAAAACCGCTGAATGAACTCATTTTTTTACGATTGACTCAACTATTTACAAAAAGAAACTGAACTGGTCTGTCTTTATTTGATTGATTTAAAGAAAAAAAAACAAAATATAACCAGAAGACAATTACCGTTGTGCAGTAAGTTTCCTCCGAGTCCGCACATAATGCCACCAAGCATCGGAAGTAAACATCGGAATATCCAGTGAATTTGAAGGCATAGAAGGGGGCAGACACCGCTCTTGCTGAGGAATGTTCCAGCGGGGTAAATCCTTCCGTTTCAGCCAGAACTCTCCCCGTACCACATCTGAACATGTTTAATGGAAATTGGTATTGATTGTATAAATTGTTAAAATCATTAAAAATTGCTGTTTAGAAATTGTACTCATTTCAAACAGCATACTTCAGTACGTGTACTTAAAAGACATTTACATCCGCAGCGAGATTTTTTCCAGATAGTTACCTTCTAAGGTATACTACTCTTCTGATATGTATACTTTAAGTTGAAAGTGAGGTACTAATACTAGTCTGTATTAGGTACTATTCATATATGACGATTACTTTTCATCTAAACTATTTTGGCCTTATCTCTTACAAAGGAGTTTTTTTTCTTCTGGAGATCCATTGCCAATGGTCATATGGTCTAAATACTTACCCATCCTCTTTAGTCAGCACACGAGATGGGCTTGGGTTTCTGAGTGAGGGATATGCTGTGCAGTTGATTACACGGATGCCCTGAAAGGCTGAAAAGGTTTCACTTTCGTTATCATGCATCCATGCAAATACTTAAAGATTCAAAAACCCGTTCCTTTGTCCTCATAATTTATTTTTATGTTTATTTGTGATTTCTCAAAACAAAAGTTAAAGAATTAAGATGCGTCCGTTAGAAATGTAACAAAGTACAATGTAAAATTCATCTTTCGGTAGGCCTATATGTACTATATTGAACATAAAAAATCAAAACTATAGTGGGGCACACAAAAGTGACGACGAATAATTCAAAAGGGCAGTGAATGTTTAAAACTTGCCTGCGTGTCGACGTAATGAAGCCTGGAGGTGAACCTGGTCGCCCACACGAACTGTTGGCACCAGTTCGTCCGCCATATTTTTTACGGAAAGAGTTACATGCGCACGTCCACTGTTGATTTCGCTTCCGGCTTGCCTGCTTTCTAGCGAGGGGCCACTATAAAACCGTTGATATCAACTGTTTATCTCACTTGTATTGTTTCTTTTCTTTTCATTTTTCTTTATATACACTTTTACATTTTACATTTTCATTCATATCACACACATACATTGCACTGTGTAGAAGACACTAAAAAAAACTTACTGCTCTACATTAACACTACTGCCGACTACCCTTGAGTGGTCATCGGTCTGGAATACACAGCACACCCTGTAGTGGTGGTCTCCTATGCTTATAGCTCCGGCCTCCACTTGTGCTACCACATTGATACAATGCACCAGGCTGTCTTCCTCCTTGTTCTGAGCGTGGAAGTGAGAGGAAGAGTAAAAGTTAAAGAAAGAAGTGAATGTGCCTTAACTTCTCTCTCATTCTACTTGTAGGTTTTTTTAAAACTAAAACCAATAATAATACATGTTTTGCTTAAACGATATTGCTGCCAAGTGTATTTTAGAAAAGGTTTAATATTCAATGTCTTGGATAACCATTATTATTATTTCAAAGCACCAACCAACTTTTGGTTGCAAATAAATATTATTGATATTATAGTATAATATATACCACTAACGAGATAATATATAATACCACTAACGAGAAAGTAAATTCCCCCAAATACAAGGTATTTTTTTATTGACTACGAATATAACGGCATGATAATGATGAATGAAAGGGGAGTTGGTTAAATATGCAATACCTTGTTTAAATACATAATACATAACATGCATAACGATTTAACTTACAATCGCAATTCCACACCTATTCCTTTCAGCTGCGTCATCGAGCATGACGTCTCTCCGATACTCTGTGGCATAACTGTGGAGAAATGCGCATGCGCCAGCATCTTCTCCCTCGTTATACACGGCCGACACATTTGCCCACAGAATTCTAGCGTCATATGTCAGACTCATTATGTTACCAAATTTGCTTTTACTGCAAACAATTTCCCCTAAAGTATCGACAAATCTTGGTAAAATTATCAATTTAAAGTCAGAGTTATTCAAAAATGCTTTATAAAAGAAATACACTGACATATCCAAATGTTCGACTTAAGCCTATTACAACATTTAGCCAATATTTAAGTGCACATTTTATGCTATACATATCACTGACAATAGTACACAAGGAACATTAACTTATTTTTAAATTTGGATTATAAACTGTGACAAGGGAATTGCAGAGTAAGTTAGGTAGCTGTGCTTTACTTACATGGGTCAATGTGGTAATGCAATACCTGTTAAATAAGGATACACAATATTTATATAAGAATATGATTTGTCAATAGTATTGACGATCTTCCTGTAGGATTGTTTTGATATAATCTTAATCTAAGACTGCAGCAGACAAATTATCACGAAATTCACTGCCTCTAGGGGATTTCACATTTTCATAAACTGTTATATCGTAAAACTTACTAAACGGTCTTCTGTTAGATCCTCATCGATTTCCCCATCGTTATCGTCGTCTAAAAATTATTGAAAAGGATTCAGATACATGATATAATGGCTAATCAGGAATGGCTTTATTGCCGATGGAACACTTATACATACATGTGTATATAGCAATATATATATTTTCCCACAGTCAGTAATTCCCCTAATAATTTAAAGTATCCATCGTGACTTGGAGTTCCCTCTTAGAAATAAACACCTTTAGAATTATTATTTACAATCGTAGTCACATGGAAATATATCCAAAGTGCCGGTCTCTTATTGCCTATATGCTGCCATATTGTAATTTTTCTCCACTCATCTATCCCAGATAGGTCTGTTCGAGTACTCTCATTTATTCCATGGAACGCTTGCCAAATCCAAATTCGTGTTTTAATTTTTATCCATCTTATGAATCACTTACCGATATGGTTGTAGACCTCCTCGTCAACAAACCCGTCACAGTCGTTGTCAACTAAATCCCCAGCCACTGTGATACTTGGGTGACATGGCTGAAATAACGCGAACAAAACTGAATTTCTTTTTTACCAATCGTTGCAGTCACAGCAACCTCAAAACAAATGAGTTCATGTTGCAGTCAAACCAAAAACTATATTATAGATGCAATACGATCCAGCTAGGTGTTTGTAGCATTCACGAGTGGGTATCACACGTACATGCGTCATTCTGAGGCGTTATGTATGACGTTTACACAATGTCTCATTCATAAGATGTAAAAGGCATACCTGTATGCAAGATACATAACGTTAGAGCGCTGCGTTTTCGACATCCACTTTGTTGTAATTTATCTACAAGTGTTATAATTATAATAGGGTAACAAGGAACTTTTCTTATAACCCAAATAATGGAAACAGGTATACTTACATGCGTTATAGTATACAACGCCCCAGCAGGGAAAGCATGCCCGACGTTATCTCCATAACCATACACAGAGGCTAGAACTCCTTCCTGTGGCTGATCATTACTTATATAATGTGTTCCTCTATCAACATTTGCGGTGGTTGCGTTCAGTTGTAGCATGGGCGTTCCAATAGACAGGTCTGAATTCCAGTGCACTTGCCCTCCATCCAACGTTAGAGATTTGAGGCAATAGGAAATTGATATCATGCTGACGCCGTTTAAACGCGATCCAGCCGAGACAAAGGTGACGTTTTTGGGGGTCTGTTCAAATGGGGTTGCCACTGCAGTATCTAGCCCCCCTACTGTTGTTCCATCTTGGAAGTGATGCCTGCAAGACGTATGGACACCAACCAGAATTGGGTCATGTTCCAGTGCGGTAATGGTCAGGAGAGACTGCGCATACGTTTCGTACGTTACATGCCTCTCGCGCGTTATTGATAAAGTTGGTTGATTATTCCCTTGTGCAACGACGTAACTCTGTTCAGAGCGACTGGACAAAATCACCAAGGTCCAATTGTTGCTGGCCTCTGAATGCCTTGGTGACATGGTGTACATTCTTCCCCATGCCGACATCGGCGGCATCATCTCTAGGACGATATCTTTCGTGGAGCCAAACTGTTCTCTGGCACCGCTTATCACGGCAATGGGCCTGTCAGAATTGATGAAGGTTTGAGTTAAAGAGAACGCCTCACTGTGAATATGAAATGTTTCATACTTGGACAGCCTGATTTCCAACATACGGTGCCTTGTGAACTCGCTACCATTGTATATTACGAAAACACCCTCTACCTTTGGCATGGTGATTCGAACCCTGGTGTCGCTTTCCACTGCAATGATGATGATTTCCGAATGCTGGGAATAATCATCACTGTGCCGTGAGTCAATGGAGCACAAGGCGACGTATTCTTGGCCTAATACATCAACTGGAAGGGCAAGGTATCCGCCGGAGAAACCGGGACCTTCTGCGAGTCCAAATACTGCAATATCACGGGAACTTTCAACTAAGATGCTGTCTGTTGCAAAACCGGTCGCGTTCGACTTGAAAAGCGCTCTTGGCATGCTCACCGTAGTCTCTTTGCCTTTCTGGACACTGACTGATACTGGTGGATAGTCAGGGTGCAATGGGGTGGACACTCGGACATCAGCAGGGGTGTCACTATAACCTGTCATCTTTAACATCAAACGCACATCTTTTTTATCGTCCGTGCAAGTGAAAGACGACAGTAGTGCGTTTCCAAAGAATGACAGGACGAAGCGTTTACCCATGTTGTCTCTCTTCCCTGAAAGAGTGGTTGAACGGTAACGAGAATCGTGCTTTTGCCATGATGGAGTCATAAATTGTTTACGATCTCTTTTATAACTAATAGTAACTAATATAGTAACCACTACAACTAGTAGTATTTCACTTATGTACTTGATATAAGAAAAACCAATGCACCACGCGCGATTCATGTTAGACATCTTCGCCAAAACGGCTTCCGCACCACGCGTTCACAGCCACTCACACAACTGCCTCACACATTATAACTGCTAGCGCTCGAGCGCGTGCGTGTGGATGTGCACTGCTGCATTATATTGTATTGTATCACTGGTAATCGATCTAACCAACATCTTCACGTTAATGCACGAACCTTCACTGGCCGCTGCTGTTCGGCTTGCTGGCTCACACGTGCAGTACACATAGGCCCTGTCATCTCCACTGTTGGTGCAGTTACCGTTACCGTCACAAAAGCAATGGCAAGGTGCTGAAATATTAAAGAAAATATACAAAAAAAAACATTCTAAGATATAAAAATAAAAAACAACAATAGAACCATGCATTCAAAAATAAAAGTAACCGACAAAGCACTGAAAACTGACAATAAAAAATGATCCCAAAATTATTGTCGTTAAACATTTGTATTGGCTGCATCTGAAAAGCAAGTACCGGTACATCTAATTTTGCTGCATCTTCTTACTCATAATGCATGTCAATGTTGCGTGCATTCATTGTGAGAAACAAAATTGTATCATTTTTCAGATTCATACAAAATTATGAAATATGGATCTACTTACAGCACTCGAAATTCCTCTCATACCAACCAGGTTTGCATTTGCACACTGTCCCAAAAGGTTCGTCAAGGACACAATGGCTGCCATATACGTAACTTGCGCAATCCAGGTCATGATTGCAATCCATTCCCAGCACTGGACGAGATGACAAGACAATTGAACATGAGGAAAATCAAATTAAATGATAACCAATATAATCATTTTTAATACCGTGCTTGTAGCTGTACACAACATGGTTTATTTTTAGCAAAATGATGGCCGACGTTTAGATAGTTTTATTCAAACGACAAAGACTTAATACCAAATATACCATTTCCAAAGATGAATCTCAAATGTCATTTTAGTTACTGCCATAGAAAGTAGTGTATCGAAGGGAGTATCGAAGGGAGTTTATATTCCCCATATAGAACAACACATCAACATACGGCAATGACACTGTAGAAGATACTATAGAGTAATATAAAACCATTGACGTTAGATTCCAAGTATTTATATTGAAATATTATATAAATATTATAATATCAAATTAATATTTAATTTATTTATAAAAAAATTGTATATAAATATTTTTTTGAGAAAATATAAAAAAACAGCTACAGTTGTTCATTGTATTTCAGTCGTGTTTGTACAAGATTTTGCAAGGTTGAGAACGTTAACAGATATATTGAATAATAAAGAGAGTCTACCTTTCTCACAGTTACCCCTATGATCCGGTGCAAACCCAGGTCTACACTCACACCTTCCTCTCGTACACACACTGTTGATATCAGAATCCAAGCACATGCAATTAACTCTTGATGGAACGATTTCTTCATCAAATGCTAAAAAAAGAGAGACCATACACACATCCCATTGCGACAAGTCAGTGTTCCTTACAATCCACAGTAAATTGGTGACCGTTATCATAGCAATCAAATTGAATTCTTTAGCAACAATGATTTGTTTTGATGATCAAAGTGCCTCAGTTTCAGGCCTCAGTTTCAGGCCTAATAATCTAATTACCCGACATTGCTTTGGTAACTGTTGATAATATATATATACTTACTCTGATAACCGTGTGAACCATTGGTGACGATCGTCATTTCAATAATATCAGGTCCTTTTGGGTCGCTTTCTAAAGTACTGACCGTCAAGTAATAGGTATGTTGTCCCTGTAGACGAACATGAATCTCAGGATTTAATCTTGTATCTCCGTCGTCGTTTCTAACAATTATGCTTGAAGGCAGAGGTTGTGACGTCATGGGATCAATGGCGCCATATAATTCAATGAAAGCATCATAGTCTTCATAATCCAACGAAATCCAAATGTCGTTGGTGTCTTCTAGAGTGAAACTGTACACAGTGTCCCCTTTTGATAAGACGCTCCGTCCACCTGTGTGTATGTTTGGGGCGTTTTCATTGCACTTCGTGTTTACGTAATATGTTTGGTTGGAAACCAGTACTCCAAGATCCATGACAAGAACTGACAAAGAAAAGAAGAACACTGGTTTTTGCTTCGACGTGTTATTGACAACGGAAAAGGGGAGTGTTATGCAGCAAAGTGGGAAATGATTTACATCTTCTATCATGCGTAGGCCTAAGGAATATAATAAATGTGCTGAACGCTGCCAAAAATCAGGAACTGATTGTGACAACGACTAAAATCAAGGTCCTCAGCCTGAGCAGAACACCTTGGCTCCTTTTTACAAGTTGACATTTTACTGTGAGACCACGTTGCTGTCAATTTGACACGTTTTTGCGCTAAAAGCTTTTTGGTCCAAACAACATCTACAGGACTGATTTGAGAACCATTTAGTCCACTTATACCCGTCATATATACTATAACATACCGGTCTGTGCTTGTGTAGTATCATCCAAATCCTACCTGTTTCGCAGATCGTTATATGCGTCGACACATTCACAACTGAATTAATTGCGTTTAACCCCGTAATATGCAGATCTCTTATCGGCAAGTACCGTTTATCGTCTATCACAGCTATATCGGCCGTTTCTTGTCTAGAATGACAGTTGCAGGCAAATCTGAAACAATTTTAGTGGAATCAGATGATTTATACACACCATCTTTATTTCATTTCTGTGGCAGTTAACGCTTTTGTTATGTACCAGCACTCGTAGATATAAGATATTTCAAAGCGCTGCAGCATTGACTGGCTTCTACAAATTGTAACACAGGATTGTCAAGAGACACGATATATTTTAATACACAGCGCACTGAAATATTGAGAAACATATTGGGAATTTTCTGCACATTTCATGCAAAATTGTTGACTAAAAAAATTTTATAACTTTATTTAAAGCAACTCACGCATAGATGGTACAAGTTCTGACGGAAATAGACGAAACTAGTGTCCAGACATGTTTTTATCTAAAAAAAAATTAACTGTTTGAATCTACAACTGGATGGATCAGAATGCGCACATTGGTTTGCTAAAATATTTTGGATCCATGCCAATTGTAAGACATCCGGGTTACCTGCTATCCACACACGTGTTCTCAAAGGTTGCATTACATGCGCAGTTTGAACTATTGATTGGTGCTCCCCAGCCCGTGATTGGGTAACCCTGGCGCGAGGTCCACCACGTGCTGCCTCCAAACACGGTCGCATTGATGCAGCTGACTCCAATATGCTGAAAAGAAACAGGATTAAGCTCATAATGCATAAAACAATAACAGAGTGAAAATATGCAAAGTCATACCCTTGGGGGTGGATACAGAGATATTTTCTGAGAGTCTTCCAAATTATCTTTGTTGATCCATCCTCCATTTTTGACCGTCTTCCGACAGAAAAAAAAAGATACCTGTCAATGTAAACTTAAAAATCTGACCGTGTTCCGGAAGACCCAGAAAAACGGCCTAAATCCGCCCTTGGCCCTAGTATAACTCGGTGACAGCATAAACTCACAGTTCTGCCATTCGATAGATCAAAATATTGCTGGTGTGGCGTGACGAAAGCGTTCTACAGTAGGCCTATACCATACGCGTGTTCACTGTTTGAAATTATGTAATCAGTGCTGGCAAAAAGATACCGAATGTTTTGTGCCGGTAAGCTTACATGCCAAATGACGGACAAATTTTACGACAGCATTCAGATTCAGACATCGTATTACTGGTTACCAGGTCCGTACAACTCTGCGGGGGATTCTCGTTGTGGTGAAATCAGTCATATCAACTTAATTGTCTGACACGACTCCTCGAGCAGCTCCTTTTAAGCCGATTCTTCTGATTGCACTTGGGCGAAACTCCCTGCACAGTTGGGCCGACCCAGCTAGTACGATGCGTGAAATTGAATGCATCCTACAAAAAAAAAAAAAATAACACGGTGCATTGTGCTGGCTGTCATTCTGTGCCCTAGGGTTACCTGGGCATAATGGTACAAAGTCTGAGCGCACCTTTGGTGGCGAATGTGACTTCATGTTGAAAAAATTACCCAGAAAGTAACAAAAATATCACGACCTACTTTGTGTTTCATTCAAGTGGCATTCAAGTGACATTTACCGTACTATCGGTATCAGTTTAATTCAAGACACCTTACTTATTGCAGTATTAAGATATATACATACACAAATGTATAAATAACGTACTAACCTGTTCACAATTTAATGATACATCCGTAATGGCGGACAGAAAGTTTAAATTCAGCCTTTTTTCCTTATACGAGTAAGCTAAAGACACATTGCTGTTGCTTTGAAACTGATAATCTCTGTCACCGTAAATCGTGAAATCGTTGTATCCTCCAATTTCTGCCTCTTCACATCTGGCGTAAATGGGGGGAATGTTTGGTGATGGATATATCCATGCTTTCATACCAGTCGGGAATACATCGTGGCACGATCTGTAAGCATCTTTATCAAATACATCGTTCATATCTGAAATAAAAACAAATAAATACAGGACTGAAACGATAACTCTGCGAATGATCGAATAAACAGGGGTGATCTGAACGAACGTGATATTTGCAAAACGGCAAGCACGTGCTCCCATGCCCAATACACAGCCAGTGTTGGGTAAGTGACGTAAGATATTATATTTTTACGTGAACTTTAAATATACAAACAAAAAGAGAAATTCAATTGATAAATCAGCACAATTTTAAATTAAACGTAACAACACTTGTTCGTGAATATAAGACTGCATTCCCACAGATTTAGATAGATCCATCTGGATCGACCCAACTCCCTGGGGGTTCAAGCTAAATTGCTGTCAGCCGAGCGCGCACGGAAGTTAATTACACCCTTACAGCTTTATGTAGGCGGGACAGACATTTAAGCCGGCTAAGCTGACAGTAATCTACTGAGACTCCCCACGGGGATAGATCGATCTAAAATCTGTGGGAATGTAGTCTTAACTTAATCTATTTAACACATGTTAGACATATTCTGATTGTGGTAAATAAGCGTGCATGCAAAACTTGACATTTTATAAGAACATCCATAAGCTAATTACCTACCAATTTCGCAAACGAACTGGTACTTATCTTCGCACGGCGTATTAGACAGCGCCCCATTATCCCAGTATAATGTCATACAACTGGTGCTGTTCACCCAAATCAACTGATCTGAAAATATAGCGAGGTCAAAGGTCAGATTCAATCTCAGTTACCAAAGCACATTTGAGTAGTAAGAAATCGGGCTGAGGGTTCTTTTTCATGTGAGGATTGTGTGAGGAGTGTTTGCTTGTTTGTTTGTTTGTTTGTTTACAACATCTTTTGGGAGGGGGTAACTATGGCCAATTTTAAAGCCTTATTTATTTTTTCTTGTGTATTTAAATTTTTATGACATCATTTTCTTTGTTTTTGAAACAACCCAATAATGCACTGTAACCAAATTCAGTGCAAGTGTACTATTACCTATAAAATAAGACTCGACTGAAAATCAAAACAGCTAGACAAGAAAGGATTTTCAAAAACAAAGAAAATGATATCATAAAAAATCTAAATACACAAGAAAAATAAATCGGGCTTTATAAAAGAAAATGATTTTAAAAACATTGGTTGCCATTCTTACCCCCCTCCCCCCCCCCCCCCCCCCAAAAAAAAAAAAAGCAATCCTCTCACAATCCTCACGAAATGAAGGTGTGTTCAGACCAGTAAAATTTAACATTAATAAAAATGAAAATTTATTCGATCTGAGTCGCGGGCTTGGGCGCGCGACTCGTAACAAGTGTCAATAGAAGTTTATATCTCTTATCTAACGTCAATCTTTTTCTTATCTTATCTGCTTTAATTATAGTAAAGTCACAATAAAGATATAAGTCTGTCACGCCAAGGTAGGTATAAAACCAGGCTGCGACCTGACAATAAAGGAGTTTTGATTTTCGTAACTAAACGGTGGTGTTGCATTACTCTTCTCTCCGGGCATAATCCAAGTCGGGGTTCGCGTACCGTACCTAGAATCTTCCAGCGTAGGATTAGAGCCCCTAGCGTCTAGATTATACCCGCGGTATATCTAGGAACTTAGTACAAATCGTGAAAAGAACACTCAGCTTAATTTCTAACCACTCATTTGGTAATTGCAACGATAGAGAGAGAGGGAGAGAGGAACCATTTCTTACTAGTAATATGCGTATGATTGCCGAGATACTGGCCCATGAATAATAGCTCTGCTTGGGTTTCAAAATCTACCAGATTGCCGCCATCATTAGCACAGATCCCTCGCGCCATATCCCAAGTAAGTTCAGTCATATATAACTTGTAACAGGAAGACCTGTGTCGAAAGTTGTAACCCGCGGGACAAGGTCGATAGTTGTTCACACAGACTGGAACATTGTCGTCTACTAAGTGGGACTCGGGGAAGCACAGGCGCCTGTCATTCGGTCGCTTGCACATAAACTTCCCTTCCTCATTGCAATTTAGCGATTTCCACATCCCGTGTTTATCCGGTGGATCGAGTGAATCGTAAAACAACCCGGCACAGTTGTCAGCGACATCTCCAGGATTCATGTTCTCATATTTAGCGCTGTTGCCGTCAGTCCAGTGAGATTGTCCGTCAAGGCCGATGTGAAACCATTCATCAGTAGTTGGCGAACTAATGACATAGATAAAGATACACATTAGTGGACATGACTTTTTAAAGGATTGGTCAGCATAAGTATTAAATACGCTACACTCTAAAAGTCAAAGTGGCACAGAACTGTATGACTGTGTGTGTGTGTGTGTGTGTGTGTGTGTGTGTGAGAGAGAGAGAGAGAGAGAGATGGCGGGTCTAGGGGTCACAGAACGCCACGCCTCCCCCCATAGTCCTGAGGTATCCCTCCTCCCACTTTTCCCTCTAAAAACAAAATAACAAGCGTAACGAGAAAAAATAAGCAAGAGTTTGCACCCTCATTCCTACAGTTATATTGCCCTCGTTAGTATACCGTTTTATATTTGTCGACCGAAGCAAGGCAAAATAATATGATATACCTAGGCGACACTGGCTTCTGGGAAACGCCCGTCTCTCCATCTCCAGAAAAGTCAGACTGTTCGTGGCCCGTGAAGCTTGAATTGACCGCATTTTCGATGCCTACAATAGACTGGACGAAGGCCTGTTCCTCAGCGTCAAGGATGCTCACCAGATGACCTCCTGATACAACACAGGAGGCCTCAGCAAGATCGTGTGGCAGTTTGGGTGTTTCAACCAACTTGTAACAGAATGGTGGTTGCGCCAGACTCCGAACCCATCCGTCTGGACAGCCTGTATCTGTCACGGTAAATACAATTATACGATTATCAAAAGTTTAATATACTTACAACTGTTGTTATTTTAATATTGGGATGGATAAAACGTTTTTGTAACATTTAATCTGTTGCAGCGTCATACATAAAAGCACATACAGGCGTCCTCGACCATCACTTCTTTCTGATGATTCGTTTATATATCGGAGCTTGCAATACAGTATACTCAACTAGCACATTCTTAGTATGCAGTTAGGGTTTGCTATTTGCTTGTTATATGCCAGTTGAAGACAGTAAGACTAGAGGACCTACCAATAACTGGACGCTGGTACGGTGTCCCTGAGGCTGGCACACGTGGCCTCGGTTCCACCAGTGTGGCCGCCGTGATGTGCTTCCCCTCTGACCAGTTCGGTGGCAAACCTGCCAGATACTCATCAATTACTGAAATGTGGATCAGTATTTTATATATATATATATATATATATATATATATATATATATATATATATATATATATATATATATATATATATCAAAACAAAGAATATAAATTATTTTGTGCAATGTGTGGGTAAAATAGTTAATCGCTGATAACTTGAAAGCGTAAAAGTTAGTTTGCCTGTCTGAGAACAGCCACAAATCTAAAGTATATATATATATAACAAAGTTTACTCCACCTTTACGCACTGATTTTTTTTTAACAAAGGTCGACTTTCTTTTTAAATATACACAAAGGTGTGTGAACAATGTTAATAAAATCACAATTTTATGGGTAAGGTAATATAATTTATGTGTTTTGTTTGTAAAACATCTTCAAAGAGGCCCTGCTGAGAATCCCGATAGCGGTACTTCTTGGGGGTCACAGGATGGCATTTTCTCAAAGGTCCGCTTGTCGTGAAAGAGTCAAAGAAAGGGAATGCTTCTCACTTACGTATGCAAGGAGGAAGTGTTTCCAAAAAGTTGCCCTTATCACAGGTTAGTACTTTCTTTTTCGTTCCATCTGGAAATATGTGGCCCCTTTTGCATTCTACTGTGGCGTTGTTGGAGAACGGATCGTAGTACGCGTAAGCTTGTGTTTGAACGCCATCTATTGGGCAACTATTGACTAGGCACTCTACATGAAATATGCAAAGGAAATGTGACCTTTAATTTAATTCATTTTTACATATCTAAAAAAAGGTACATGATAGACAAAACCTTAGAGCAATGATTGCCTTCGACTGCTCAGGTATAGTAAAAATCGCTCAGTATATAAAGTTTTATTATCATGATAATTTTTACTTTTCATCGTTACTGATAATGCCAATTATTTACTATATAAACTTGTTTTCACAACACAAAATATTTAAACACCTAGCCTTATGATCTACCCAATGTCACAGGTACCTGTATATAACAATAAAGTAAACATCTTGTATCCACAGCAGACTTAAGACTTACACGCCCACCCCGACACGCACACCCACAATGAGGGACGCACGCAGGTATGCGCAAACACACCTAACACCAGCAGCGCCCTATTTTCCAATCACACTTTGATGGAGCGAGACCCAGTTTCTCCCACCTTTTGGTTCAGAGTAGCTGCTACTTCTCATACACACAAAATTATGGCCCGTTTCCGGCCCGATGCAAGAATAGTTGCCGGCAACAAAGTCCTCCGTTCTTCTGTAGGGCTCTACGTATGCCGTCAGTGCCGAACAGCCTAACCTGGACGAAGTGAACGCGAGGGTAGGTCTCTCCATCAGGGTTGAATCCGACCAGACGGGGGCACTGCCGTTTTTACTGTAGGCGCCTAACCATACCCGCTTGTGGTATGAAAGTTTTATGGTCGAAGCTTCTCTGAAATCAATAATTCTTAACAAATAGAGAGGTAGTAGATACTAAGAAAAAAATATATATGTATTAGTGTTACTTATCTATACAAGGCAAACTGATTGTCTGTGTTCTATACGTGAAAATGGAAAGACCACACACACCGAAAATGAGTGTAACTTTTTTGTTTTTCATTATTATGCAATAAGTTTAACACCCCATTTCCAAAGATTAGATCGACCTACTTTAGATCGACATAACTCCCTGGGGGTTCACGCTAAATAGCTGGACACGAAAGTTAATTACCCCCTTACAGCTTGTAGTAGGCGGGACGGACATTTAAGTCGGATTATCTGAAAGTAATCTAGTGAGACTCCCCGCGGGGATAGATCGATCTAAAATCTATGGGAATAGAGCCTAAGAGTCAGGAAAAGCTCTTTCCCTCAAGGATCTTTATATTTTTTTTCTAAATTCTATGTCGTGGATAGATATTAGAGTACACTTAATTTGTACCAGTAGTGAAGCGTGAAAATACCAAAAGGCCAGTAACACATTCACCGACTTTTCATTGAAACTTCATACAGAGTAAGAACGACTTGTAGATCTTATTGACTTTAAATGTGTCCATTGTAGTCACGTTAGTAAACGCACATCAATTACCTGTCCTCTGAAAGATTGCAGTGAAAGGATGTCAACCTTATTTGAAAATAAAACACGTCATTACAACAGATACAGACAAGCTTGTTCTAAAAGTGAAAACTAATCCATATAACCATTACCTGTTCAGTATCGTTCCCAACACGTGGTCATCCGTTGGATTTTTAGGCATGAACAGCCGTCCGCACATCTTGGCACACCGGTACACCGCCTGGTCCCAGCTTTCGGCCATAGACCGGGACACACACACCTCACCGTAGCCTGGCAACACCTCAAAGTTGGGACAGATACCTGAAATATAGACACTGAGCAAAAGTCTAAATGTCACGTGTGAATTATAATGGGCTACGGAATCTCTTATCTGTATAGCTACGGACAGTACGGACAGTAATCTGTATAGTTACGGACAGTACGGACAGTAGGCTAATCTGTATAGCTACGGACAGTACGGACAGTAATCTGTATAGCTACGGACAATACGGACAGTAATCTGTATAGCTACGGACAGTACGGACAATAATCTGTAGCACATTGAACAACAAAATTCCCTTTTTAAGATTTAATATATAAATAACTCATAATGCTGATAATTTTTAAAAAGTATTGCGTTTACATTTTTTGTTCAGTGTGTAGTACAGTGTAAACATATAGGGGTACTATATAAATATTCATCGCATAATCTGCATCATCATATTTTACTCGAATTTGGAAACAATATCATAAGCTGGTTTGCAATTGAACTTTTTAAATAAATGAATTGTAAAAACTACCTTTATCATTTTATTTAATTATGACACCCTTTCTAAAATAATCCCTGAATTAAAAGCCATCTATTATCCAGAAGCTAGTTAGAAAATAATTACATCACTTGATGACAAAAAAGTATAATCAAAAGTACAGTGTTTGACAAATAAACTGTCCTGTCGTCCACGATACATTTGTGCACAGTTGAATAGTTCGCTATGTATTTTCAAATAAACAAATAGGTTTTTATTTGTCAACCGCGGTTAATTTTTTCCGTGCCTAGAAATGAGACTACTCGTTTAATCCCTTTTTTTAAATTTCATCTACTTAAATGAAAGGCAAAATATTGATTTAAATGGATGATCATGCAATTTCTGTCAAGTAAAAGACTTGTTAAAACTCCTCGAACGTTTCATTTGACGTTTTCTCTGAACATTCTCCGAATTTCAGGCTTTATTAATCACTTTAAATCAGTACCCTAAGGCGATATTTTTTCAGGCTTTATTAATCACTTTAAATCAGTCCATCCAGTAAATACGTACCAGTTTTTTTTTTTTTTTTTTTTTTTTTTTTTTTTTTTTTTTTTTTTATGTAAAAACATCACAACAGTATCCCATAGTCATGTTTGGCTAATTTATCATTCTTTATATAGATGGCTGAATTTGATCAACGGAATGACGTGAGCGTTATCCCTTTCCCAACAGAACAATACAGTACGGAACATTACAACTCAGTTAGTAATATACTCGTCTTTTTTTTTTTTCATTTTAACTATTTATTTTGTCGTCTAACTTTCTTATAATAGGTACTGCCAAGATTAAAGTTTGATCCATTTTGCATATTAACGATGGATTTCTGATTCAGTAAAAAACGTGACCCACGACCGACATGGTAATCACAGCTGTGAGATAAATAGCCGTTACGGTGTGTGGTTGTTTTTATGGCAAGTGTGGAAAGTAAAGTACAAAACCTAACGTTACCTCCCATCCCCGTGGCACACGTCGTCGCAGACAGGACGGCAAACGCCGCCACTGCAGTTATGATATTGAATCTGCTCATGTTCATACTCCTCCCGGTGGTCTCCGCAGTCTTAGTCAGCACCACTGTCTTCCCCAGCGCACGGGTTTCGTCTCACTGAGGGTAAAAGGCACGACGGTCTCATTTGACGACCACACTGTGAAGACTGGCATGTGTTGAAGTGACACCTGATCGACAATGACAATGTGACCAATGCCAGTCCAAGGAGAGATGACAAGATCTCCGTGGTTGACAGCCTTCAGAAATTCTCGGAAATTGGAAGGTCAAGTCCATGTCACTGTGACCTCCAAACAAATATATGAGCATAATAAGAAGATAAAAGAGCTTTTTTTTTTTGCTTAATTTATAAATTTTAGAGAGAGAGAGAGAGAGAGAGAGCATTGATTTTGGCACCTTTTATGATTTATCTGCAAGCTAGTGTCAAAAATATCGTATCCCGTTTTATGGTTTTCTTTTTCACCTTTTCCCCATTATATCACCTCTTGTATCCTATGATCGAATAAAGAAACTATACAATTATAAGGATTCCAAGTTTTCCATTTATTCCACCTTATCCGAGCCTAGAACACACGAAACTTGTCCGAGCTAATAGCCTCCTCTGTTCCTTATAGGGTCATTTTTTTTTTCAACAAAAAGACGTTTCTTTTTTCAGTTGACTAACGTAGTCTACATATTGACAGACTAAGGGTGCTTTCCCAGAGATTTAGATCGATCTAAAGATTAAGATTTAGATCGACCTAACTCCCTGGGGTTTCCCGCTAAATTGCAGTCAGCCGAGCGGGCACCATAGTTAATTACCCCCTTACAGCTTTTAGTAGGCGGGACAGACGCTTAAGCCGGCCAAGCTGACAGTAATCTAGTGAGACTCCCCACATTGATAGATCGATCTAAAAATCTATGGAAATGGGGTGTAATACCCTAAGGCGATGTTTTTAGGCAAATGTTAAGATTTTCTTCCAGTGTTGAGTAACGTAGTCATTATAATTCGACAAAAAGACACTTCTTTTTTTCAGTTGAGTGACGTAGTCTTAGAGTCGCCAGATAAATACCTGAAGGCGATTTTTCCTGACCAATGTTAAGATTTATCAAAACAAAAATCTGGTACAGACTTGCTAACGACCCAGACAGTTGACACTACATTGCATACACGCTAAAAGCTGTCATTACTGTCCCAAAATTATGGTCCTCAAGTTAATAACATATGCTGAGATAACCATTTTATCATTTTATCATGTGAAGATGATATAAAAAAACGATTTTTTTACCTGTTGCAGATACTGTAATGATCATCATATTAAATACTAAGTTAAAAAATAGTCCCTACATGTACGACCTTTTTGGTAAAGCAATAAAAGCCATGCGCAATCGTGATCCTTTTTTTCTCTTGACACAACCTTGAAGAGGAAATGGCCTTAATACTGCCCGCTATCAATCATAAACAAGCAGGTGGAAGTATCATCGCTGTGTGTGTGTGTGTGTTTTCAGTGTCAGAGAAAAGCACACTGTATTTTTAATATTCTCGTCTTTACAAATGGAAGGAGGACCTCAATTATCTTGAAAAAAATTACCCCCCCCCCCCCCCACTTCTTATGTACTACTCTGGATACACTATATGCAGTAATGGACATGCCTTAGAATAATATGTACGAAATAAAGAACAACACTTAATTTTAAAGTTCGTCCTTAACATTTTAAGAAAAAGTCAATTCATATCTGTATATTTCCTTCAGTCCCTTAGCGAACCCTTCTTTTTCATCTAGGGCGATGTCCTGGAGCATGCCCTTACGCCAGGTATATATATATATATATATATATATATATATATATATATATATATATATATATATATATATATATATATATAATAAAGGCAACATTTTGTTACATTGTTAAAACTGTTAAAATGATAAGGATATTATTATTAATTTCGAACAATACATTATTGATATTTTTGTTGCCTTCTTTCTTGTTGCGAAATGGACTATGAAAGTTTGTGGTACACTGGGATGGAAGAGAAATGAAACTGCTTTAAAAAGATCTTAAGCATCCCGCACACGGTGAGCAATTGGCGCGCGCCACTTGCGCTGCGCCAGATGCTCAGGCTTCAGTTCCCCGCAAACGCTGCGCTCTTTGCTCAGCAGAGGTGCCTCCCAGCCTGCCCCTATCGGACGCACCGTGAACTGTGGGATCATGTGATTTAGGAAACATTACATATTGATTTTTTTTTCTGAAAGTAATGGAAAATGGTGACCACGTTAATCAATCAGACTATCTTAAACTGTGTACATTTTTGTTGACTTCGCTGGGGGCTGCCATTTTTGTTTGTTTCCGGCTACTGGCACATGCACATTGTTGGCATGACTTGAGCAATCGGCGCTTGCACACCGCACACGCTGAGCCATTTGCCTCAAGAGGCCAAAAATATCAAACACGTGAGATTTTTGCTCAGCTGCGCGAGAGGCAAAAATCTCACCAAAATACCCCCGCAAACGATGAGAAAACGGCGCAGCGCTAGTGGCACGCACCAATTGCTCACCGTGTGCGGGGTACTGCTTCAAACAGAGGATAACGAACAAAAAATTTATATAAATATCTTTATATCACATTGTTGTATAATTTACGACTGTTGATGGATCCAACAAACAAACATGTGATTCGTAGTATAGGCCTATTCGTTGCCAAACATCGGCTCATTCGAACATTTAATCATTTATTTCCTGACAATACCAAATTCTTTTTAGATAAATTAACCAGCCTCGATCTAGAAGAATATGTCCTGCACAACAATATTGAAACAACCAACAAAAGAATGAAAACTAATCCAGTGCAAGCCGCAAGGAACATTAAATTGAAACTGTGTTCATTGCATTTTCCACTATCTTTGGCAGTGTCCGGTGAAAAGTGTGCCTTGTTGCCTTCATAATGGGACAGAATTTGCGACTTCCCTGCAATACAAAGAAATGAATCCAATTTGAAGAGCGAAAATGGCGAATTTTAAAACAGGCAAAACATACAAAAATATATTATAAATCTAGATAATCTTAACTCTGCAAGACAGGCATAATATGTCGCCCCCTCAAGTTTATTAACACCACACTTTAAACGTGCTTAAGTCATCAATTGGCACTTAAGTATCATGAGACAAACATAGTATTTAACATTCCACATACGTTCTAAGTTTGATTCAGTATCTTCCTGTACACGCAAGACTGTGTTCACAGCCATCTCTATGAATTTCTTCGCTGCGGGATCGTCATCCGGTGAAGCCTGTCTTTCCGGTAGGGATAAACTCAACGCGTCGTGTTCCCCATTACTGCGTCGTTTACGACTACGTGGCAGCTTGTCATGTCCCGGACCATGGCAGTGATTCTAATATTTTGAAAACCCATTATATATTGTTTAGTTGTAATGATGTAATGCGTGTAATATGATGATATGGGTGATTGTGACATTTACTTATTTAAACAAGATCTTTAAGTTACAGCTGTTATTCACATTGTTACAGATGGCATTCTGTATATAGATACCAAGGCCAATAAAGAAACTGAACTGGTCTGTCTTTATTTGATTGATTTAAAGAAAAAAAAACAAAATATAACCAGAAGACAATTACCGTTGTGCAATAAGTTTCCTCCGAGTCCGCACATAATGCCACCAAGCATTGGAAGTAAACATCGGAATATCCAGTGAATTTGAAGGCATAGAAGGGGGCAGACACCGCTCTTGCTGAGGAATGTTCCAGCGGGGTAAATCCTTCCGTTTCAGCCAGATCTCTCCCCGTACCACATCTGAACATGTTTAATGGAAATTGGTATTGATTGTATAAATTGTTAAAATCATTAAAAATTGCTGTTTAGAAATTGTACTCATTTCAAACAGCATACTTCAGTACGTGTACTTAAAAGACAATTACATCCGCAGCGAGTTTTTTTCCAGATAGTTACCTTCTAAGGTATACTACTCTTCTGATATGTATATTTTAAGTTGAAAGTGAGGTACTAATACTAGTCTGTATTAGGTCCTATTCACATATGACGATTACTTTTCATCTAAACTATTTTGGCCTTATCTCTTACAAAGGAGTTTTTTCTTCTGGAGATCCATTGCCAATGGTCATATGGTCTAAATACTTACCCATCCTCTTTAGTCAGTACACGAGATGGGCTTGGGTTTCTGAGTGAGGGATATGCTGTGCAGTTGATTACACGGATTCCCTGAAAGGCTGAAAAGGTTTCACCTTCGTTATCATGCATCCACGCAAATACTAAAAGATTCAAAAACCCGTTACTTCGTCCTCATAATTTATTTTTATATTTATTTGTGATTTCTCAAAACAAAAATTAAAGAATTAAGATGCGTCCGTTAGAAATGTAACAAAGTACAATGTAAAATTCATCTTTCGGTACATGTACTATATTGAACATAAAAAATCAAAACTATAATGGGGCATACAAAAGTGACGACGAATAATTCAAAAGGGCACTGAATGTTTAAAACTTGCCTGCGTGTCGACGTAATGAAGCCTGGAGGTGAACCTGGTCGCCCACACGAACTGTTGGCACCATTTCGTCCGCCATATTTTTTACGGAAAGAGTTACATGCGCACGTCCACTGTTGATTTCGCTTCCGGCTTGCCTGCTTTCTAGCGAGGGGCCACTATAAAACCGTTGATATCAACTGTTTATCTCACTTGTATTGTTTCTTTTCTTTTCATTTTTCTTTATATACACTTTTACATTTTACATTTTCATTCATATCACACACATACATTGCACTGTGTAGAAAAAACTACAAAAAAAACTTACTGCTCTACATTAACACTACTGCCGACTACCCTTGAGTGGTCTTCGGTCTGGAATACACAGCACACCTTGTAGTGGTGGTCTCCTATGCTTATAGCTCCGGCCTCCACTTGTGCTACCACATTGATACAATGCACCAGGCTGTCTTCCTCCTTGTTCTGAGCGTGGAGGTGAGAGAAAGAGTAAAAGTTAAAGAAAGTAGAAATGAATGTGCCTTAACTTCTCTTAGGATACATGTAATACCTCATTCTACCTGTAGGTTTTTTTAAAACTAAAACCAATAATAATACATGTTTTGCTTAAACGATATTGCTGCCAAGTGTATTTTAGAAAAGGTTTAATATTCAATGTCTTTCTTGGATAACCATTATTATTATTTCAAATGCACCAACCAACTTTTGGTTGCAAATAAATATTATTGATATTATAGTATAATATACCACTAACGAGAAAGTAAATTCCCCCAAATACAAGGTATTATTGACTACGAATGTAACGGCATGATAATGATGAATGAAAGGGGAGTTGGTTAAATATGCAATACCTTGTTTAAATACATAATACATAACATGCATAACGATTTAACTTACAATCGCAATTCCACACCTATTCCTTTCAGCTGCGTCATCGAGCATGACGTCTCTCCGATACTCTGTGGCATAACTGTGGAGAAATGTGCATGCGCCAGCATCTTCTCCCTCGTTATACACGGCCGACACATTTGCCCACAGAATTCTAGCGTCATATGTCAGACTCATTATGTTACCAAATTTGCTTTTACTGCAAACAATTTCCCCTAAAGTATCGACAAATCTTGGTAAAATTATCAATTTAAAGTCAGAGTTATTCAAAAATGCTTTATAAAAGAAATACACTGACATATCCAAATGTTCGACTAAGCCTATTACACTATTTAGCCAATATTTAAGTGCACATACATATCACTGACAATGGTACACAAGGAACATTAACTTATTTTTAAATTTGGATTATAAACTGTGACAAGGGAATTGCAGAGTAAGTTAGGTAGCTGTGTTTTACTTACATGGGTCAATGTGGTAATGCAATACCTGTTAAATAAGGATACACAATATATATATAAGAATATGATTTGTCAATAGTATTGACGATCTTCCTGTAGGATTGTTTTGATATAATCTTAATCTAAGACTGCAGCAGACACAAATTATCACGAAATTCACTGCCTCTAGGGGATTTCACATTTTCATAAACTGTTATATCGTAAAACTTACTACACGGTCTTCTGTTAGATCCTCATCGATTTCCCCATCGTTATCGTCGTCTAAAAAATATTCGAAAAGGATTCAGATACATGATAAAATAGCTAATTAGCAATGGTTTTATTTCCGATAGATTACTTCTATATACATGTGTATATGGCAATTTATATTTACCCACAGTCAGTAATTCCCCTAATAATTTAAAGTATCCATCGTGACTTGGAGCTCCCTCTTAGAAATAAATACCTTTAGAATTATTATTTACAATCGTAGTCACATGGAAATATATTCAAAGTGCCTGACTCTTATTGCCTATATGCTGCCATATTGTAATTTTTCTCCACTCATCTATCCCAGATAGGTCTGTTCGAGTACTCTCATATGTTCCATGGAACGCTTGCCAAATCCAAATTCGTGTTTTAATTTTTATACATCTTATGAATCACTTACCGATATGGTTGTAGACCTCCTCGTCAACAAGCCCGTCACAGTCGTTGTCAACTAAATCCCCAGCCACTGTGATACTTGGGTGACATGGCTGAAATAACGCGAACAAAACTGAATTTCTGTTTTACCAATCGTTGCAGTCACAGCAACCTCAAAACAAATGAGTTCATGTTGCAGTCAAACCAAAAACTATATTATAGATGCAATACGATTCAGCTAGGTGTTTGTAGCATTCACGAGTGGGTACCACACGTACATGCGTCATTCTGAGGCGTTATGTATGACGTTTACACAATGTCTCATTCATAAGATGTAAAAGGCATACCTGTATGCAAGATACATAACGTTAGAGCGCTGCGTTTTCGACATCCACTTTGTTGTAATTTATCTGCAAGTGTCATAATTGTAATAAGGTAACAAGGTACCTTTCTTATAACCCAAATAATGGAAACAGGTATACTTACATGCGTTATAGTATACAACGCCCCAGCAGGGAAAGCATGCCCGACGTTATCTCCATAACCATACACAGAGGCTAGAACTCCTTCCTGTGGCTGATCATTACTTATATAATGTGTTCCTCTATCAACATTTGCGGTGGTTGCGTTCAGTTGTAGCATGGGCGTTCCAATAGACAGGTCTGAATTCCAATGCACTTGCCCTCCATCCAACGTTAAAGTTTTGAGGCAATAGGAAATTGATATCATGCTGACGCCGTTTAAACGCGATCCAGCCGAGACAAAGGTGACGTTTTTGGGGGTCTGTTCAAATGGGGTTGCCACTGCAGTATCTAGCCCCCCTGTTGTTGTTCCATCTTGGAAGTGATGCCTGCAAGACGTATGGACACCAACCAGAATTGGGTCATGTTCCCGTGCGGTAATGGTCAGGAGAGACTGCGCATACGTTTCGTATGTTACATGCCTCTCGCGCGTTATTGATAAAGTTGGTTGATTATTCCCTTGTGCAACGACGTAACTCTGTTCAGAGCGACTGGACAAAATCACCAAGGTCCAATTGTTGCTGTCCTCTGAATGCCTTGGTGATATGGTGTACATTCTTCCCCATGCTGACATCGGCGGCATCATCTCTAGGACGATATCTTTTGTGGAGCCAAACTGTTCTCTGGCACCGCTTATCACGGCAATGGGCCTGTCAGAATTGATGAAAGTTTGAGTTAAAGAGAACGCCTCACTGTGAATATGAAATGTTTCATACTTGGACAGCCTGATTTCCAACATACGGTGCCTTGTGAACTCGCTACCATTGTATATTACGAAAACACCTTCTACCTTTGGCATGGCGATTCGAACCCTGGTGTCGCTTTCCACAGCAATGATGATGATTTCCGAATGCTGGGAATAATCATCACTGTACCGTGAGTCAATGGAGCACAAGGCGACGTATTCTTGGCCTAATACATCAACTGGAAGGGCAAGGTATCCGCCGGAGAAACCGGGTCCTTCTGCGAGTCCAAATACTGCAATATCACGGGAACTTTCAACTAAGATGCTGTCTGTTGCAAAACCGGTCGCGTTCGACTTGAAAAGCGCTCTTGGCATGCTCACCGTAGTCTCTTTGCCTTTCTGGACACTGACTGATACTGGTGGATAGTCAGGATGCAATGGGGTGGACACTCGGACATCAGCAGGGGTGTCACTATAACTTGTCATCTTTAACATCAAACGCACATCTTTTTTATCGTCCGTGCAAGTGAAAGGCGACAGTAGTGCGTTTCCAAAGAATGACAGGACGAAGCGTTTACCCATGTTGTCTCTCTTCCCTGAAAGAGTGGCTGAACGGTAACGAGAATCGTGCTTTTGCCATGATAGAGGTATAAATTGTTTACGATATCTTTTATAACTAATAGTAACTAATATTGTAACCACTACAACTACTAGTATTTCACTTATGTACTTGATATAAGAAAAACTAATGCACCACGCGCGATTCATGTTAGACATCTTCGCCAACACGGACTTGTGAAGGCATGCACGCACACACGTCTACGCTTGCGCATGCACGTCTACGCTGCGCCACGCGTTCACAGCCACTCACACAACTGCCTCACACATTATAACTGCTTGCGCGCGCGCGCGTGCGTGTGAATGTGCACTGCTGCATTATATTGTATTATATCACTGGTAATCGATCTAACCAACATCTTCACGTTAATGCACGAACCTTCACTGGCCGCTGCTGTTCGGCTTGCTGGCTCACACGTGCAGTACACATAGGCCCTGTCATCTCCACTGTTGGTGCAGTTACCGTTACCGTCACAAAGGCAATGGCAAGGTGCTGAAATATTAAAGAAAATATACAAAGAAACATTCTAAGATATAAAAATATAAAACAACAATAGGACCATTCAAAAATAAAAGTACCCGAGAAAGCGCTGAAAACTGGCAATAAAAAATGATCCCAAAATTATTGTCGTTTAACCGGTGTATTGGCTATATCTGAAAAGCAAGTACCGGTAAATATAATTTTGCTGCATCTTCTCTTACTCGTAATTCAAGTCAATGCTGCGTGCATTCATTGTGAGAAACAAAATTGTGTCATTTTTCAGATTAATAAAAAATTATGAAATATGGATCTACTTACAGCACTCGAAATTCCTCTCATACCAACCAGGTTTGCATTTGCACACTGTCCCAAAAGGTTCGCCAAGGACACAATGGCTGCCATATACGTAACTTGCGCAATCCAGGTCATGATTGCAATCCATTCCCAGCACTGGACGAGATGACAAAACAATTGAACATGAGGAAAATCAAATTAAATGATAACCAATATAATCATTTTAAAACCGTGCTTGTAGCTGTACACAACATGGTTTATTTTTAGCAAAATGATGGCCGACTTTCAGATAGTTTTATTCAAACGACAAAGACTTTTAATTAAAATACCAAATATACCATCCCCAAAGATGAATCTCAAATGTCATTTTAGTTACTGCCATAGAAAGTAGTGTATCGAAGGTAGATTATATTCCCCATATAGAACAACACATCAACATACGGCAATGACACTGTAGAAGATACTATAGAGTAATATAAAACCATTGACGTTCGATTCCAAGTATTTATATTGAAATATTACATGAATAAAAATAAAAAATTTGTATAGAAATATTTTTTTTTTGAGAAAATATAGAATACAGCTACAGTTGTTCATTGTATTTCAGTCGTGTTTGTACAAGATTTGACAAGGTTGAAAACGTTAACAGATATATTGAATAATAAAGAGAGTCTACCTTTCTCACAGTTACCCATATGATCCGGTGCAAACCCAGGTTTACACTCGCACCTTCCTCTCCTACACACACTGTTGATATCAGAATCCAAGCACATGCAATTAACTCTTGATGGAACGATTTCTTCATCAAATGCTAAAAAAAGAGAGACCATACACACATCCCATTGCGACAAGTCAGTGTTCCTTACAATCCACAGTAAATTGGTGACCGTTATCATAGCAATCAAATTGAATTCTTTAGCAACAATGATTTGTTTTGATGATCAAAGTGCCTCAGTTTCAGGCCTCAGTTTCAGGCCTAATAATCTAATTACCCGACATTGCTTTGGTAACTGTTGATAATATATATATACTTACTCTGATAACCGTGTGAACCATTGGTGACGATCGTCATTTCAATAATATCAGGTCCTTTTGGGTCGCTTTCTAAAGTACTGACCGTCAAGTAATAGGTATGTTGTCCCTGTAGACGAACATGAATCTCAGGATTTAATCTTGTATCTCCGTCGTCGTTTCTAACAATTATGCTTGAAGGCAGAGGTTGTGACGTCGTGGGATCAATGGCGCCATATAATTCAATGAAAGCATCATAGTCTTCATAATCCAACGAAATCCAAATGTCGTTGGTGTCTTCTAGAGTGAAACTGTACACAGTGTCCCCTTTTGATAAAACGCTCCGTCCACCTGTGTGTATGTTTGGGGCGTTTTCATTGCACTTCGTGTTTACGTAATATGTTTGGTTGGAAACCAGTACTCCAAGATCCATGACAAGAACTGACAAAGAAAAGAAGAACACTGGTTTTTGCTTCGACGTGTTATTGACAACGGAAAAGGGGAGTGTTATGCAGCAAAGTGGGAAATGATTTACATCTTCTATCATGCGTAGGCCTAAGGGATATAATAAATGTGCTGAACGCTGCCAAAAATCAGGAACTGATTGTGACAACGACTAAAATCAAGGTCCTCAGCCTGAGCAGAACACCTTGGCTCCTTTTTACAAGTTGACATTTTACTGTGAGACCACGTTGCTGTCAATTTGACACGTTATTGCGCTAAAAGCTTTTTGGTCCAAACAACATCTACAGGACTGATTTGAGAACCATTTAGTCCACTTATACCCGTCATATATACTATAACATACCGGTCTGTGCTTGTGTAGTATCATCCAAATCCTACCTGTTTCGCAGATCGTTATATGCGTCGACACATTCACAACTGAATTAATTGCGTTTAACCCCGTAATATGCAGATCTCTTATCGGCAAGTACCGTTTATCGTCTATCACAGCTATATCGGCCGTTTCTTGTCTAGAATGACAGTTGCAGGCAAATCTGAAACAATTTTAGTGGAATCAGATGATTTATACACACCATCTTTATTTCATTTCTGTGGCAGTTAACGCTTTTGTTATGTACCAGCACTCGTAGATATAAGATATTTCAAAGCGCTGCAGCATTGACTGACTTCTACAAATTGTAACACAGGATTGTCAAGAGACACGATATATTTTAATACACAGCGCACTGAAATATTGAGAAACATATTGGGAATTTTCTGCACATTTCTTGCAAAATTGTTGACTAAAAAAATTTTATAACTTTAATTAAAGCAACTCACGCATAGATGGTACAAGTTCTGACGGAAATAGACGAAACTAGTGTCCAGACATGTTTTTATCTAAAAAAAAATTAACTGTTTGAATCTACAACTGGATGGATCAGAATGCGCACATTGGTTTGCTAAAATATTTTGGATCCATGCCAATTGTAAGACATCCGGGTTACCTCTTATCCACACACGTGTTCTCAAAGGTTGCATTACATGCGCAGTTTGAACTATTGATTGGTGCTCCCCAGCCCGTGATTGGGTAACCCTGGCGCGAGGTCCACCACGTGCTGCCTCCAAACACGGTCGCATTGATGCAGCTGACTCCAATATGCTGAAAAGAAACAGGATTAAGCTCATAATGCATAAAACAATAACAGAGTGAAAATATGCAAAGTCATACCCTTGGGGGCGGATACAGAGATATTTTCTGAGAGTCTTCCAAATTATCTTTGTTGATCCATCCTCCATTTTTGACCGTCTTCCGACAGAAAAAATAGATACCTGTCAATGTAAACTTAAAAATCTGACCGTGTTCCGGAAGACCCAGAAAAACGGCCTAAATCCGCCCTTGGCCCTAGTATAACTCGGTGACAGCATAAACTCACAGTTCTGCCATTCGATAGATCAAAATATTGCTGGTGTGGCGTGACGAAAGCGTTCTACAGTAGGCCATACGCGTGTTCACTGTTTGAAATTATTTAGTCAGTGCTGGCAAAAAGATACCGAATGTTTTGTGCCGGTAAGCTTACATGCCAAATGACGGACAAATTTTACGACAGCATTCAGATTCAGACATCGTATTACTGGTTACCAGGTCGGTACAACTCTGCGGGGGATTCTCGTTGTGGTGAAATCAGTCATATCAACTTAATTGTCTGACACGACTCCTCGAGCAGCTCCTTTTAAGCCGATTCTTCTGATTGCACTTGGGCGAAACTCCCTGCACAGTTGGGCCGACCCAGCTAGTACGATGCGTGAATTTGAATGCATCCTACAAAAAAAAAAAAAAAATAACACGGTGCATTGTGCTGGCTGTCAGTCTGTGCCCTAGGGTTACCTGGGCATAATGGTACAAAGTCTGAGCGCACCTTTGGTGGCGAATGTGACTTCATGTTGAAAAAATTACCCAGAAAGTAACAAAAATATCACGACCTACTTTGTGTTTCATTCAAGTGGCATTCAAGTGACATTTACCGTACTATCGGTATCAGTTTAATTCAAGACACCTTACTTATTGCAGTATTAAGATATATACATACACAAATGTATAAATAACGTACTAACCTGTTCACAATTTAATGATACATCCGTAATGGCGGACAGAAAGTTTAAATTCAGCCTTTTTTCCTTATACGAGTACGCTAAAGACACATTGCTGTTGCTTTGAAACTGATAATCTCTGTCACCGTAAATCGTGAAATCGTTGTATCCTCCAATTTCTGCCTCTTCACATCTGGCGTAAATGGGGGGAATGTTTGGTGATGGATATATCCATGCTTTCATACCAGTCGGGAATACATCGTGGCACGTTCTGTAAGCATCTTTATCAAATACATCGTTCATATCTGAAATAAAAACAAATAAATACAGGACTGAAACGATAACTCTGCGAATGATCGAATAAACAGGGGTGATCTGAACAAACGTGATATTTGCAAAACGGCAAGCACGTGCTCCCATGCCCAATACACAGCCAGTGTTGGGTAAGTGACGTAAGATATTATATTTTTACGTGAACTTTAAATATACAAACAAAAAGAGAAATTCAATTGATAAATCAGCACAATTTTAAATTAAACGTAACAACACTTGTTCGTGAAAATAAGACTGCATTCCCACAGATTTAGATAGATCCATCTGGATCGACCCAACTCCCTGGGGGTTCAAGCTAAATTGCTGTCAGCCGAGCGCGCACGGAAGTTAATTACACCCTTACAGCTTTCAGTAGGCGGGACAGACATTTAAGCCGGCTAAGCTGACAGTAATCTACTGAGACTCCCCACGGGGATAGATCGATCTAAAATCTGTGGGAATATAGTCTTAACTTAATCTATTTAACACATGTTAGACATATTCTGATTGTGGTAAATAAGCGTGCATGCAAAACTTGACATTTTATAAGAACATCCATAAGCTAATTACCTACCAATTTCGCAAACGAACTGGTACTTATCTTCGCACGGCGTATTAGACAGCGCCCCATTATCCCAGTATAATGTCATACAACTGGTGCTGTTCACCCAAATCAACTGATCTGAAAATATAGCGAGGTCAAAGGTCAGATTCAATCTCAGTTACCAAAGTACATTTGAGTAGTAAGAAATCGGGCTGAGGGTTCTTTTTCATGTGAGGATTGTGTGAGGAGTGTTTACTTGTTTGTTTGTTTGTTTGTTTACAACATCTTTTGGGAGGGGGGTAACTATGGCTACCAATGCTTGTTTTAAATTTTCTTTTTTAAAGCCTTATTTATTTCTTCTTGTGTATTTAAATTTTTATGACATCATTTTCTTTGTTTTTGAAACAACCCAATAATGCACTGTAACCAAATTCAGTGCAAGTGCACTATTACCTTTAAAATGAGACTCGACTGAAAATCAAAACAGCTAGACAATAAAGGATTTTCAAAAACAAAGAAAATGATATCATAAAAAATCTAAATACACAAGAAAAATAAATCGGGCTTTATAAAAGAAAATGATTTTAAAAACATTGGTAGCCATTCTTACCCCCCCCCCCCCCAAAAAAAAAAAAAAAAAAAAAAAAGCAATCCTCTCACAATCCTCACGAAGTGAAGGTGTGTTCAGACCAGTAAAATTTAACATTAATAAAAATGAAAATTTATTCGATCTGAGTCGCGGGCTTGGGCGCGCGACTCGTAACAAGTGTCAATAGAAGTTTATATCTCTTATCTAACGTCAATCTTTTTCTTATCTTATCTTCTTTAATTATAGTAAAGTCACAATAAAGATAAGTCTGTCACGCCAAGGTAGGTATAAAACCAGGCTACGACCTGACAATAAAGGAGTTTTGATTTTCGTAACTAAACGGTGGTGTTGCATTACTCTTCTCTCCGGGCATAATCCAAGTTGGGGTTCGCGTACCGTACCTAGAATCTTCCAGCGTAGGATTAGAGCCCCTAGCGTCTAGATTATACCCGCGGTATATCTAGGAACTTAGTACAAATCGTGAAAAGAACCCTCATCTTAATTTCTAACCACTCATTTGGTAATTGCAACGAGAGAGAGAGAGGGAGAGAGGAACCATTTCTTACTAGTAATATGCATATGATTGCCGAGATACTGGCCCATGAATAATAGCTCTGCTTGGGTTTCAAAATCTACCAGATTGCCGCCATCATTAGCACAGATCCCTCGCGCCATATCCCAAGTAAGTTCAGTCATATATAACTTGTAACAGGAAGACCTGTGTCGAAAGTTGTAACCCGCGGGACAAGGTCGATAGTTGTTCACACAGACTGGAACATTGTCGTCTACTAAGTGGGACTCGGGGAAGCACAGGCGCCTGTTATTCGGTCGCTTGCACATAAACTTCCCTTCCTCATTGCAATTTAGCGATTTCCACATCCCGTGTTTATCCGGTGGATCGAGTGAATCGTAAAACAACCCGGCACAGTTGTCAGCGACATCTCCAGGATTCATGTTCTCATATTTAGCGCTGTTGCCGTCAGTCCAGTGAAATAGTCCGTCAAGGCCGATGTGAAACCATTCATCAGTAGTTGGCGAACTAATGACATAGATAAAGATACACATTAGTGGACATGACTTTTTAAAGGATTGGTCAGCATAAGTATTAAATACGCTACACTCTAAAAGTCAAAGTGGCACAGAACTGTATGACTGTGTGTGTGTGTGTGTGTGTGTGTGTGTGTGAGAGAGAGAGAGAGAGAGGGAGAGAGAGAGAGAGAGAGAGAGATGGCGGGTCTAGGGGTCACAGAACGCCACGCCTCCCCCCATAGTCCTGAGGTATCCCTCCTCCCACTTTTCCCTCTAAAAACAAAATAACAAGCGTAACGAGAAAAAATAAGCAAGAGTTTGCACCCTCATTCCTACAGTTATATTGCCCTCGTTAGTATACCGTTTTATATTTGTCGACCGAAGCAAGGCAAAATAATATGATATACCTAGGCGACACTGGCTTCTGGGAAACGCCCGTCTCTCCATCTCCAGAAAAGTCAGACTGTTCGTGGCCCGTGAAGCTTGAATTGACCGCATTTTCGATGCCTACAATAGACTGGACGAAGGCCTGTTCCTCAGCGTCAAGGATGCTCACCAGATGACCTCCTGATACAACACAGGAGGCCTCAGCAAGATCGTGTGGCAGTTTGGGTGTTTCAACCAACTTGTAACAGAATGGTGGTTGCGCCGGACTCCGAACCCATCCGTCTGGACAGCCTGTATCTGTCACGGTAAATACAATTATACGATTATCAAAAGTTTAATATACTTACAACTGTTGTTATTTTAATATTGGGATGGATAAAACGTTTTTGTAACATTTAATCTGTTGCAGCGTCATACATAAAAGCACATACAGGCGTCCTCGACCATCACTTCTTTCTGATGAATCGTTTATATATCGGAGCTTGCAATACAGTATACTCAACTAGCACATTCTTAGTATGCAGTTAGGGTTTGCTATTTGCTTGTTATATGCCAGTTGAAGACAGTAAGACTAGAGGACCTACCAATAACTGGACGCTGGTACGGTGTCCCTGAGGCTGGCACACGTGGCCTCGGTTCCACCAGTGTGGCCGCCGTGATGTGCTTCCCCTCTGACCAGTTCGGTGGCAAACTTGCCAGATACTCATCAATTACTGAAATGTGGATCAGTATTTTATATATATATATATATATATATATATATATATATATATATATATATATATATATATCAAAACAAAGAATATAAATTATTTGAAATTATTGGTATTTCAATGTGGACCCTTTCTGTGCAATGTGTGGGTAAAATAGTTAATCGCTGATAACTTGAAAGCGTAAAAGTTAGTTTGCCTGTCTTAGAACAGCCACAAATCTAAAGTATATATATATATATATATATATATATATATATATATATATATATATAACAAAGTTTACTCCACCTTTACGCACTGATTTTTTTTAACAAAGGTCGACTTTCTTTTTAAATATACACAAAGGTGTGTGAACAATGTTAATAAAATCACAATTTTATGGGTAAGGTAATATAATTTATGTGTTTTGTTTGTAAAACATCTTCATAGAGGCCCTGCTGAGAATCCCGATACGATAGCGGTACTCTTTGGGGGTCACAGGATGGCATTTTCTCGAAGGTCCGCTTGTCGTGAAAGAGTCAAAGAAAGGGAATGCTTCTCACTTACGTACGCAAGGA
Source organism: Lingula anatina (assembly GCF_051362555.1). Classification (NCBI taxonomy): domain Eukaryota; kingdom Metazoa; phylum Brachiopoda; class Lingulata; order Lingulida; family Lingulidae; genus Lingula; species Lingula anatina. The sequence continues at coordinate 8,489,688 of NC_141769.1, forward strand.
GGAAGTGTTTCCAAAAAGTTGCCCTTATCACAGGTTAGTACTTTCTTTTTCGTTCCATCTGGAAATATGTGGCCCCTTTTGCATTCTACTGTGGCGTTGTTGGAGAACGGATCGTAGTACGCGTAAGCTTGTGTTTGAACGCCATCTATTGGGCAACTATTGACTAGGCACTCTACATGAAATATGCAAAGGAAATGTGACCTTTAATTTAATTCATTTTTACATATCTAAAAAAAATGAATTTTATAATAGAGGTACATGATAGACAAAACCTTAGAGCAATGATTGCCTTCGACTGCTCAGGTATAGTAAAAATCGCTCAGTATATAAAGTTTTATTATCATGATAATTTTTACTTTTCATCGTTACTGATAATGCCAATTATTTACTATATAAACTTGTTTTCACAACACAAAATATTTAAACACCTAGCCTTATGATCTACCCAATGTCACAGGTACCTGTATAAAACAATAAAGTAAACATCTTGTATCCACAGCAGACTTAAGACTTACACGCCCACCCCGACACGCACACCCACAATGAGGGACGCACGCAGGTATGCGCAAACACACCTAACACCAGCAGCGCCCTATTTTCCAATCACACTTTGATGGAGCGAGACCCAGTTTCTCCCACCTTTTGGTACAGAGTAGCTGCTACTTCTCATACACACAAAATTATGGCCCGTTTCCGGCCCGATGCAAGAATAGTTGCCGGCAACAAAGTCCTCCGTTCTTCTGTAGGGCTCTACGTATGCCGTCAGTGCCGAACAGCCTAACCTGGACGACGTGAACGCGAGGGTAGGTCTCTCCATCAGGGTTGAATCCGACCAGACGGGGGCACTGCCGTTTTTGCTGTGAACGCCTAACCATACCCGCTTGTGGGATGAAAGTTTTATGGTCGAAGCTTCTCTGAAATCAATAATTCTTAACGAATAGAGAGGTAATAGATACTAAGAAAAAAATATATATGCATTAGTGTTACTTATCTGTACAAGGCAAACTGATTGTCTGTGTTCTATACGTGAAAATGGAAAAACGACACACCGAAAATGAGTGTAACTTTTTTGTTTTTCATTATTATGCAATAAGTTTACGAGTCAGGAAAAGCTCCTTTCATCAAGGATCTTTATATTTTTTCTAAATTCTATGTCGTGGATAGATATTAGAGTACACTTTACTTGTACCAGTAGTGAAGCGTGAAAATGCCAAAAGGCCAGTAACACATACACCGACTTTTCATTGCAACTTCACACATAGTAAGAACGACTTATAGATCTTATTCACTTTAATTGTATCCATTGTAGTCACGTTAGTAAACGCACATCAATGACCTGTCCTCTGAAAGATTGCAGTGAAAGGATGTCGACCTTATGTGAAAATAAAACACGTCATTACAACAGATACAGACAAGCTTGTTCTAAAAGTGAAAACTAATCCATATAACCATTACCTGTTCAATATAGTTCCCAACACGTGGTCATCCGTTGGATTTTTAGGCATGAACAGCCGTCCGCACATCTTGGCACAACGGTACACCGCCTGGTCCCAGCTTTCGGCCATAGACCGGGACACACACACCTCACCGTAGCCTGGCAACACCTCAAAGTTGGGACAGATACCTAAAATATAGACACTGAGCAAAAGTATAAATGTCACGTGTGGATTATAATGGGCTACGGAATCTCTTATCTGTATAGCTTCGGACAGTACGGACAGTAATCTGTATAGCTACGGACAGTACGGACAATAATCTGTAGCACATTGAACAACAAAATTCCCTTTTTAAGATTTAATATATAAATAACTCATAATGCTGATAATTTAAAAAAGTATTGCGTGGGGCGTTTACATTTTTTGTTCAGAGTGTATTACAGTGCTATACGGGTACTATATAAATAATCATCGCATGATCGGCATCATCATATTTTTCTCGAATTTGGAAACAATATCATAAGCTGGTTTGCAATTGAACTTTTTAAATAAATGAATTGTAAAAACTACCTTTATCATTTTATTTAATTATAATAATAATAATAATAATAATATATTTATTTAAAGTCTAAAATCCATAAAATATGTTCTGTAGACTTTACAAACTAAAAACTTAAAACACAGTAAGATGAATTGAATTAATAAAATTATGACTTAATAGTCTGAGTTAAGATAATGATGTCCAGTTAATATTTCCGAGTTATAAAATGTTCTTTAATAAAATTTGTGAAAAAGGTATGTTTTTAAAGCTTTTTTAAAATCCTTCACTGAGCTAATGCTTCTCAAGTCTAGAGGTAATTTATTCCACTCATGTGGTGCTGCGTACTGGAATGATTTTTCGCCAAAAGATTTTAGTCTTGCGTTCTGTGGTTTTAGTAATAATTGATCCTTAGATCTTAAGGTACGGTTTGGTGTGTAATGGGATACAAGATCACAAATAAAATCTGGTGCAAGTCCGTAAAAAGCCGCATGAGCATGAGTTAAAAGTTTGAATAAGATCCGGGCGTTTACAGGTAGCCAGTGAAGTTGTTTTAATATCGGTGTCATGTGATTCTCCATAGAAGTTCGGGTAAGAAGACGTGCTGATATATTTTGAATGCGTTGGACTTTCTTTGTTCTTTCTATGCCGCATCCATAAAGCAAGGAGTTACAGTAATCAAGCCTTGATGTTACTAGGGCATGAATGACCGTGGCAGTGGCAGAACCTGTTAAATTATTTCGTAGGGAACTGATGTTTCTTATGTGATACAAACAAGATTTTTTCACGTTGGCTATCTGCTTGTCCATGTTTAAAGTAGTATCAAAATACACCCCCAGATTTTTTGCATGAGGAGAAACCCCAACTATTGCAGATCCAATTTGTAGAGATAGTCCTTCAGCTAAGTGTTTTGAGTGTGGTTGAGTGATGACCATGAATTCGGTTTTTTCATCATTTAATTTTAGTTTACTTTTGATCATCCATTCTCGCAAATCTGAAATGGCATAGGTCATTCTAGTTATTGCATCTCCAGGCTTAAGAATATCACAGTTAAGGTACAACTGGGTGTCGTCTGCATATATGTGATAGCCAACTTGATGATGTCGTAGTATAGCACCCAAGGGTAGTGTGTACATGCAAAATTTAATCGGTCCAAGAACGCTGCCCTGTGGAACACCAAAAATCATCTGCTCAAGATCTGAAAGTACACCGTTGATGGATATCTGCTGTGTTCTACCAGTAAGATAAGACCGTAGGAGAGACAACGCCTTGTCCTTAATTCCAGCTGATTTCTCGAAGAATGATAGAAGAGTGTCATGGTCAACTGTATCAAATGCTGCTGAAAGATCTAATAGCACCAGTAAGACTGCCGAATGATTGTCAACACCAGTCAGAAGGTCATTTTTTATTCTCAGAAGAGCAAGCTCAGTGTTATGTTTTGCTTTATAAGCCGATTGCATTTGTTCCACCAAGTTATTCTGTTTTAGATGGTCAAATAGCCTCGTTGCCATGACTCTTTCAACCACCTTTGACAAGAAATAAAGATTACTCACAGGTCTATAGTGATTAAAGACATTATGATCCAAATTATTCTTTTTCAGAAGAGGTTTGATTACTGCACTTTTGAATGAGTCTGGAAATATTCCCTCTTTAAAGCATAAGTTCACCAGTTCTGTGATAAGATTTATGACAGTTGGTAGAATCTGGGTCAGCAGTGTTGTTGGGATGGGAATTATGGCACCCCTTCTAAAATAATCCCTGAATTAAAAGCCATCTATTACCCAGAAGCTAGTTAGAAAATAATTACATCACTTGATGACAAAAAAGTATAATCAAAAGTACAGTGTTTGACAAATAAACTGTCCTGTCGTCCACGATACATTTGTGCACAGTTGAATAGTTCGCTATGTATTTTCAAATAAACAAATAGGTTTTTATTTGTCAACCGCGGTTAATTTTTTCCGTGCCTAGAAATGAGACTACTCGTTTAATCCCTTTTTTTAAATTTCATCTACTTAAATGAAAGGCAAAATATTGATTTAAATGGATGATCATGCAATTTGTTTCAAGTAAAAGACTTGTTAAAACTCCTCGAACGTTTCATCTGACCTTTTCTCTGAACATTCTCCGAATTTCAGGCTTTATTAATCACTTTAAATCAGTCCATCCAGTAAATACGTACCAGTTTTTTTTTTTTTTTTTTTTTTTTAATTTTATGTAAAAACATCACAACAGTATCTCATAGTCATGTTTGGCTAATTTATCATTCTTTATATAGATGGCTGAATTTGATCAACGGAATGACGTGAGCGTTTTAACTATTTATTTTGTCGTCTAACTTTCTTATAATAGGTACTGCCAAGATTAAAGTTTGATCCATTTTGACATTTTGTATATTAACGATGGATTTCTGATTCAGTAAAAAACGTGACCCACGACCGACATGGTAATCACAGCTGTGAGATAAATAGCCTCATTTTCACCGCTGTAACGGTGTGTGGTTGTTTTCATGGCAAGTGTGGAAAGTAAAGTACAAAACCTAACGTTACCTCCCATCCCCGTGACGCACGTGGTCGCCAGCAGGACACCAAAAGCCGCCACTGCAGTTATGATATTGAATCTGCTCATATTCATACTCCTACCGGCGGTCTCCGCAGTATTGGTCAGCACCACTGTCTTCCCCAGCGCACGGGATTCGTCTCACTGAGGGTAAAAGGCACTGAGGGTAAAAGGCACATTTGACGACCACACAGTGAAGACTGGCATGTGTTGAAGTGACACCTGATCGACAATGACCATGTGACCAATGCCAGTCCAAGGAGAGATGACAAGATCTCCCTGCTTGACAGCCTTCAGAAATTCTCGGAAATTGGAAGGTCAAGTCCATGTCACTGTGACCTCCAAACAAATATATGAGCATAATAAGAAGATAAAAGAGCTTTCTTTTGCTTAATTTATAAATTTTAGAGAGAGAGAGAAACTGTAAAGATTTAACGAAAAAAATATATTTCTAAAAACAAAGACGAACAAATTGTTGAACTTAAATCTAATCTTTATTGTTCTTGTTTGCATTGATTTTGGCACCTTTTATGATTTATCTGCAAGCTAGTGTCAAAAATATCGTATCCCGTTTTATGGTTTTCTTTTTCACCTTTTCCCCATTATATCACCTCTTGTATCCTATGATCGAATAAAGAAAGTATACAATTATAAGGATTCCAAGTTTTCCATTTATTCCACCTTATCCGAGCCTAGAACACACGAAACTTGTCCGAGCTAATAGCCTCCTCTGCTCCTTATAGGGTCATTTTTTTCAACAAAAAGACGTTTCTTTTTTCAGTTGACTGACGTAGTCTACATATTGACAGACTAGGGTGCTTTCCCAGAGATTTAGATCGATCTAGAGATTAAGATTTAGATCGACCTAACTCCCTGGGGGTTCACGCTAAATTGCAGTCAGCCGAGCGGGCACCATAGTTAATTACCCCCTTACAGCTTTTAGTAGGCGGGACAGACGCTTAAGCCGGCCAAGCTGACAGTAATCTAGTGAGACTCCCCACAGGGATAGATCGATCTAAAAATCTATGGAAATGGGGTGTAATACCCTAAGGCGATGTTTTTAGGCAAATGTTAAGATTTTCTTCCAGTGTTGAATAACGTAGTCATTATAATTCGACAAAAAGACACTTCTTTTTTTCAGTTGAGTGACGTAGTCTTAGAGTCGCCAGATAAATACCTGAAGGCGATTTTTCCTGACCAATGTTAAGATTTATCAAAACAAAAATTTGGTACAGACTTGCTAACGACCCAGACAGTTGACACTACATTGCATACACGCTAAAAGCTGTCATTACTGTCCCAAAATTATGGTCCTCAAGTTAATAACATATGCTGAGATAACTATTTTATCATTTTATCATGTGAAGATGATATAAAAAAACGATTTTTTTTACCTGTTGCAGATACTGTAATGATCATCATATTAAATACTAAGTTAAAAAATAGTCCCTACATGTACGACCTTTTTGGTAAAGCAATAAAAGCCATGCGCAATCGTGATCCTTTTTTTTATCTTGACACAACCTTGAAGAGGAAATGGCCTTAATACTGCCCGCTATCAATCATAAACAAGCAGGTGGAAGTATCATCGCTGTGTGTGTGTGTGTGTGTGTTTTCAGTGTCAGAGAAAAGCACGCTGTATTTTTAATATTCTCGTCTTTACAAATGGAAGGAGGACCTCAATTATCTTGAAAAAAATTACCCCCCCCCCCCCCACTTCTTATGTACTACTCTGGATACACTATATGCAGTAATGGACATGCCTTAGAATAATATGTACGAAATAAAGAACAACACTTCATTTTAAAGTTCGTCCTTAGCATTTTAAGAAAAAGTCAATTCATATCTGTATATTTCCTTCAGTCCCTATTAAAGCTACTAGCTTGTTATGTATTACCCGACGTTTTCAGGTCGAAAGCATTCCATTTCTTTTGTCGGGTTGTTGTGCAACTTTGGGCAGACGTCATAGACCGAGTCTGTGCTGATGTTGATGTATAATTTGACTTTATCCTGTAATATTTTCAGGGCTTGATCTGCGGCGTAAGGGACGTAAGCACTTAAGGACGTAAGTCGATCACGGCCTCGAACTGCTCTACCCCCCCCCCCCCCCCACATCCCGTGCAAAGGCCCAGGGGATCTTCTCTGTTGCACGCAAAATATCTTACGTACGGCCTATCGTTACAGCGGAATCCCAATACCATGCCACTCTGTTTACTATTGTGATATCATAAAAATCGCCATTTCGTTGTAGCAACCTCCCAACTGTGGCTGAGCCCATGAAGCCATTTCCGCCGAACACCAAGACGTGTTTCTTTGGTCTGGAGCTGGAATCTCCCTCGAGATTTAAATGCATCCCATATGTGTAACATTGGATAGAATTTATGTGTTGCATCTTCCACAGTGCTTAACCCATTTGGAACAGTTTCACATCTCCTTATTGTACAACATTTTAAGGGCTTACTTTTAAATACTAAAAAACGAACAAATATAGGCAAAATAAAGATCTTATTGTTGGGAGAACCGGACAACAAAATTTGTGCAAACCAAGGCAAACTGTGATATTTCGTTCCCCTGGCTTTCATATTATGGTAAAGAGACTTCAATTTTGATTCACAGTCGTACTGGTGAGAGAAATCAGCCGTGGCGGTAAATGTTTAAATGGACGAAACTGCTTTCAAATCGGGTTTTTGATAGGGTATATACATTGTACTGGCACCTTAATGATGTTTGAAGGCAAATTTAAATAAAATATTACCTATGAAATGAAACAAATTGGCAAAAAAACATTTATTATTATTATTTCCTAAAGAATGAAGCAGCTAAAGATAACTCTTTGCAACCCGCTGACTTCGCTGGGGGCTGCCATTTTTGTTTGTTTCCGGCTACTGGCACATGCACATTGTTGGCATGACTTGAGCAATCGGCGCTTGCACACCGCACACGCTGAGCCATTTGCCTCAAGAGGCCAAAAATATCAAACACGTGAGATTTTTGCTCAGCTGCGCGAGAGGCAAAAATCTCACCAAAATACCCCCGCAAACGACGAGAAAACGGCGCAGCGCAAGTGGCGCGCACCAATTGCTCACCGTGTGCGGGGTACTGCTTCAAACAGAGGATAACGAACAAAAAAATTATATAAATATCTTTATATCACATTGTTGTATAATTTACGACTGTTGATGGATCCAACAAACAAACATGTGATTCGTAGTATATTCGTTGCCAAACATCGGCTCATTCGAACATTTAATCATTTATTTCCTGACAATACCAAATTCTTTTTAGATAAATTAACCAGCCTCGATCTAGAAGAATATGTCCTGCACAACAATATTGAAACAACCAACAAAAGAATGAAAACTAATCCAGTACAAGCCGCAAGGAACATTAAATTGAAACTGTGTTCTTTGCATTTTCCACTATCTTTGGCAGTGTCCGGTGAAAAGTGTGCCTTGTTGCCTTCATAATGGGACAGAATTTGCGACTTCCCTGCAATACAAAGAAATGAATCCAATTTGAAGAGCGAAAATGGTCAAAATTTAAAACAGGCAAAACATACAAAAATATATTATAAATCTAGATAATCTTAACTCTGCAAGACAGGCATAATATGTCGCCCCCTCAAGTTTATTAACACCACACTTTAAACGTGCTTAAGTCATCAATTGGCACTTAAGTATCATGAGACAAACATAGTATTTAACATTCCACATACGTTCTAAGTTTGATTCAGTATCTTCCTGTACACGCAAGACTGTGGTCACAGCCATCTCTATGAATTTCTTCGCTGCGGGATCGTCATCCGGTGAAGCCTGTCTTTCCGGTAGGGATAAACTCAACGCGTCGTGTTCCCCATTACTGCGTCGTTTACGACTACGTGGCAGCTTGTCATGTCCCGGGCCATGGCAGTGATTCTAATATTTTGAAAACCCATTATATATTGTTTAGTTGTAATGATGTAATGCGTGTAATATGATGATATGGGTGATTGTGACATTTACTTATTTTAACAAGATCTTTAAGTTACAGCTGTTATTCACATTGTTACAGATGGCATTCTGTATATAGATACAAAGGCCAATAAAGAAACTGAACTGGTCTGTCTTTATTTGATTGATTTAAAGAAAAAATATATATAACCAGAAGACAATTACCGTTGTGCAATAAGTTTCCTCCGAATCCGCACATAATGCCACCAAGCATTGGAAGTAAACATCGGAATATCCAGTGAATTTAAAGGCATAGAAGGGGGCAGACACCGCTCTCGCTGAGGAATGTTCCAGCGGGGTAAATCCTTCCGTTTCAGCCAGAACTCTCCCCGTACCACATCTGAACATGTTCAATGGAAATTGGTATTGATTGTATAAATTGTTAAAATCATTAAAAATTGCTGTTTAGAAATCGTACTCATTTCAAACAGCATACTTCAGTACGTGTACTTAAAAGACAATTACATCCGCAGCGAGTTTTTTTCCAGATAGTTACCTTCTAAGGTATACTACTCTTCTGATATGTATAGTTTAAGTTGAAAGTGAGGTACTAATACTAGTCTGTATTAGGTCCTATTCACATATGACGATTACTTTTCATCTAAACTATTTTGGCCTTCTTTCTTACAAAGGAGTTTTTTCTTCTGGAGATCCATTGCCAATGGTCATATGGTCTAAATACTTACCCATCCTCTTTAGTCAGTACTCGAGAGGGGCTTGGGTTTCTGAGTGAGGGATATGCTGTGCAGTTGATTACACGGATGCCCTGAAAGGCTGAAAAGGTTTCACTTTCGTTATCATGCAAATACTAAAAGATTCAAAAACCCGTTCCTTCGTCCTCATAATTTATTTTTACATTTATTTGTGATTTCTCAAAACAAAAGTTAAAGAATTAAGATGCGTCCGTTAGAAATGAAACAAAGTACAATGTATTCATCTTTCGGTACATGTACTATACTGAACATAAAAAATCAAAACTATAGTGGGGCACACAAAAGTGACGACAAATAATTCATAAGGGCAGTGAATGTTTAAAACTTGCCTGCGTGTCGACGTAATGAAGCCTGGAGGTGAACCTGGTCGCCCACACGAACTGTTGGCACCAGTTCGTCCGCCATATTTTTTACGGAAAGAGTTACATGCGCACGTCCACTGTTGATTTCGCTTCCGGCTTGCCTGCTTTCTAGCGAGGGGCCACTATAAAACCGTTGATATCAACTGTTTATCTCACTTGTATTGTTTCTTTTCTTTTCATTTTTCTTTATATACACTTTTACATTTTACATTTTCATTCATATCACACACATACATTGCACTGTGGAGAAAAAACTACAAAAAAACTTACTGCTCTACATTAACACTACTGCCGACTACCCTTGAGTGGTCTTCGGTCTGGAATACACAGCACACCCTGTAGTGGTGGTCTCCTATGCTTATAGCTCCGGCCTCCACTTGTGCTACCACATTGATACAATGCACCAGGCTGTCTTCCTCCTTGGTCTGAGCGTGGAAGTGAGAGGAAGAGTAAAAGTTAAAGAAAGTAGAAATGAATGTGCCTTAACTTCTCTCTCATTCTACCTGTAGGTGTTTTTTAAACTAAAACCAATAATAATACATGTTTTGCTTAAACGATATTGCTGCCAAGTGTATTTTAGAAAAGGTTTCATATTCAACGTTTTTCTTAGAATAACCATTATTATTATTTCAAATGCACCAACCAACTTTTGGTTGCAAATAAATATTATAGATATTATACCACTAACGAGAAAGTAAATTCCCCCAAATTCAAGGTATTATTGACTATGGATGTAACGGCATGATAATGATGAATGAAAGGGGAGTTGGTTAAATATTCAATACCTTGTTTAAATACATAATACATAACATGCATAACGATTTAACTTACAATTGCAATTCCACACCTATTCCTTTCAGCTGCGTCATCGAGCATGACGTCTCTCCGATACTCTGTGGCATAACTGTGGAGAAATGCGCATGCGCCAGCATCTTCTCCCTCGTTATACACGGCCGACACATTTGCCCACAGAATTCTAGCGTCATACGTCAGACTCATTATGTTACCAAATTTGCTTTTACTGCAAACAATTTCCCCTAAAGTATCGACAAATCTTGGGTAAAATAATCAATTTAAAGTCATAGAGTTATTCAAAAATATTTTATAAAAGAAATACACCGATATATCCAAGTGTTCGACTTAAGCCTACTACAAAATTTAGCCAATATTAAAGTGCACATTTTATGTTACACATATCACTGACAATGGTACACAAGGAACATTAACTTATTTCTAAATTTGGATTCCAAACTATGACAAGGGAATTGCAGAGTAAGTTAGGTAACTGTGCTTTACTTACATGGGTCAATGTGGTAATGTGATACCTGTTAAATAAGGATACATAATATTTACATAAGAACATGATTTGTCAATAGTATTGACGATTTTCCTGTAGGATTGTTTTGATATAATCTTAATCTAAGACTGCAGCAAACACAAATTATCACGAAATTCACTGCCTCTAGGGGATTTCACATTTTCATAAACTGTTATATCGTAAAACTTACTAAACGGTCTTCTGTTAGATCCTCATCGATTTCCCCATCGTTATCGTCGTCTAAAAATATTCGAAAAGGATTCAGATACATGATAAAATAGCTAATCAGCAATGGTTTTATTTCCGATGGATTACTTCTATATACATGTGTATATGGCAATTTATATTTGCCCACAGTCAGTAATTCCCCAAATAATTTAAAGTATCCATCGTGACTTGGAGCTCCCTCTTAAAAATAAACACCTTTAGGATTATTATTTACAATCGTAGTCACATGGAAATTTATCCAAAGTGCCTGACTCTTATTGCCTATATGCTGCCATATTGTAATTTTTCTCCACTCATCTATCACAGATAGGTCAGTTCGAGTACTCTCATATATTCCATGGAACGATTGCCAAATCCAAATTCGTGTTTTAATTTTAACCATCTTATGAATCACTTACCGATATGGTTGTAGACCTCCTCGTCAACAAACCCGTCACAGTCGTTGTCAATTAAATCCCCAGCCACTGTGATGCTTGGGTGACATGGCTGAAATAACGCGAACAAAACTGAATTTCTGTTTTACCAATCGTTGCAGTCACAGCAAAACCTTCGGTGGGGCTACCTCAAAACAAATGAGTGCATGTTGCAGTCAAACCTAAAACTATGTTATAGATGCAACGCGATTCAGCTAAGTGTTTCCACACATACATGCATCATTCTGAGCTAGGGGTGTTATATACCTGTATGACGTTTACACAATGTCCCATTCATAAGCAGTATGAGGCATGCGTGTATGCAAGATACAAAACGTTAGGTTGCTGCATATTTTCGACATCCGCTAGTTGTAATTTATCTACAAGTGTTATAATTATAATAAGGTAACAAGGAACTTTTCTTATAACCCAAATAATGGGAACAGGTATACTTACATGCGTTATAGTATATAACGCCCCAGCAGGGAAAGCATGCCCGACGTTATCTCCATAACCATACACAGAGACTAGAACTCCTTCCTGTGGCTGATCATTACTTATATAATGTGTTCCTCTATCAACATTTGCGGTGGTTGCGTTCAGTTGTAGCATGGGCGTTCTAATAGACAGGTCTGAATTCCAGTGCACTTGCCCTCCATCCAACGTTAAGGTTTTGAGGCAATAGGAAATTGATATCATGCTGACGCCGTTTAAACGCGATCCAGCCGAGACAAAGGTGACGTTTTTGGGGGTCTGTTCAAATGGGGTTGCCACTGCAGTATCTAACCCCCCTGTTGTTGTTCCATCTTGGAAGTGATGCCTGCAAGACGTATGGACACCAACCAGAATTGGGTCATGCTCCCGTGCGGTAATGGTCAGGAGAGACTGCGCATACGTTTCGTACGTAACATGCCTCTCGAGCGTTTCTGATAAAGTTGGTTGATTATTCCCTTGTGCAACGACGTAATTCTGTTCAGAGCGACTGGACAAAATCACCAAGGTCCAATTGTTGCTGGCCTCTGAATGCCTTGGTGATATGGTGTACATTCTTCCCCATGCTGACATCGGCGGCATCATCTCTAGGACGATATCTTTCGTGGAGCCATACTGTTCTCTGGCACCGCTTATCACGGCAATGGGCCTGTCAGAATTGATAAAAGTTTGAGTTAAAGAGAACGCCTTACTGTGGATGTGAAATGTTTCATACTTGGACAGCCTGATTTCAAGCATACGGTGCCTTGTGAACTCGCTACCATTGTATAATACAAAAACACCCTCTACCTTTGGCATGGTGATTCGAACCCTGGTGTCGTTTTCCACTGCAATGATGATGATTTCCGAATGCTGGGAATAATCATCATTGTGCCGTGAGTCAATGGAGCACAAGGCGACGTATTCTTGGCCTAATACATCAACTGGAAGGGCAAGGTATCCGCCGGAGAAACCGGGTCCTTCTGCGAGTCCAAATACTGCAATATCACGGGAACTTTCAACTAAGATGCTGTCTGTTGCAAAACCGGTCGCGTTCGACTTGAAAAGCGCTCTTGGCATGCTCACCGTAGTCTCTTTGCCTTTCTGGACACTGACTGATACTGGTGGATAGTCAGGGTGCAATGGGGTGGACACTCGGACATCAGCAGGGGTGTCACTATAACTTGTCATCTTTAACATCAAACGCACATCTTTTTTATCGTCCGTGCAAGTGAAAGACGACAGTAGTGCGTTTCCAAAGAATGACAGGACGAAGCTTTTACCCATGTTGTCTCTCTTCCCTGAAAGAGTGGTTGAACGGTAACAAGAATCGTGCTTTTGCAATGATAGAGGCATAAATTGTTTACGATATCTTTTATAACTAATAGTAACTAATATAGTAACCACTGCAACTAGTAGTATTTCACTTATGTACTTGATATAAGAAAAACAATGCACCACGCGCGATTCATGTTAGACATGTTCGCCAACACAGACTTGTGAAGGCATGCACGCACACACGTCTACGCTAGCGCATGATGCTTCCGCACCACGCGTTCACAGCCACTCACACAACTGCCTCACACATTATAACTGCTAGCGTGCGCGCGCGTGCGTGTGGATGTGCACTGCTGCATTATATTGTATTATATCACTGGTAATCGATCTAACCAACATCTTCACGTTAATGCACGAACCTTCACTGGCCGCTGCTGTTCGGCTTGCTGGCTCACACGTGCAGTACACATAGGCCCTGTCATCTCCACTGTTGGTGCAGTTACCGTTACCGTCACAAAGGCAATGGCAAGGTGCTGAAATATTAAAGAAAATATACAAAAAAAAAAACATTCTAAGATATAAAAATATAAAACAACAATAAAACCATTCAAAAATAAAAGTACCCGAGAAGGCACTGAAAACTGGCAATAGAAATGATCCCAAATTTATTGTCTTTAAACCTTTGTATTGGCTAGATCTGAAAAGCAAGTACCGGTACATCTAATTTTGTTGCATCTTCTTACTCGTAATGCAGGTCAATGCTGCGTGCATTCATTATGAGAAACAAAATTGTATCATTTTTCAGATTCATAAAAAATTATGAAATATGGATCTACTTACAGCACTCGAAATTCCTCTCATACCAACCAGGTTTGCATTTGCACACTGTCCCAAAAGGTTCGTCATGGACACAATGGCTGCCATATACGTAACTTGCGCAATCCAGGTCATGATTGCAATCCATTCCCAGCACTGGACGAGATGACAAAACAATTGAACATGAAGAAAATCAAATTAAATGATAACCAATATAACCATTTTTAATACCGTGCTAGTAGCTGTACACAACATGGTTTATTTTAAGCAAAATGATGGCCGACCTTTAGACAGTTAAACGACAAAGACTTAATACCAAATATACCATTTCCAAAGATGAATCTCAAATGTCATTTTAGTTACTGCCATAGAAAGTAGTGTATCGAAGGGAGTATCGAAGGGAGATTATATTCCCCATATAGAACAACACATCAACATACGGCAATGACACTGTAGAAGATACTATAGAGTAATATAAAACCATTGACGTTAGATTCCAAGTATTTATATTGAAATATTATATAAATATTATGATATCATATTGACATTTAATTTATTCATAAAAATTTTATATAGCAATATTTATTTTGAGAAAATATAAAAAAACAGCTACAGTTGTTCATTGTATTTCAGTCGTGTTTGTACAAGATTTGACAAGGTTGAAAACGTTAACAGATATATTGAATAATAAAGAGAGTCTACCTTTCTCACAGTTACCCATATGATCCGGTGCAAACCCAGGTCTACACTCACACCTCCCTCTCCTACACACACTGTTGATATCAGAACCCGAGCATATGCAAAATTTTGATGGATCGATTTCTTCATCAAATGCTGAAAAAAAAGAGACCATACACGCTTTCCATTTCACAACGACAGTGTTCCTTACAATCTACAGGTAAATTGGTGACAGTTATAATAGCAATCAAATTGAATTCTTTAGCAACAATGAATTGTTTTGCTGATCAAAGTACCTTCGAGTTTCAGGCCCGTTTTTCTAAACAAACCAGAGATTGCTTTGGTAATCGCTGATAGGATACTTACTCTGATAATAACCGCCTGAACCACTGGTTTCGATAATTATTGTAATTCTATCAGGCTCCTCCGCATCGCCTTCAAAAGCACTGACCGTCAAGTAATAGGTATGCTGTCCCTGTAAGCGAGCACGAATCTTAGAATTTAATCTTACATCACCGTCGTCGTTTCTAACAATTATGCTTGATGGCAGAGGTTGTGACGTCATAGGATCAATGGCGCCATATAATTCCATGAAGGCATCACAGCCTTCATAACCCAACGAAATCCTAATGTCGATGGTGTCTTGTAGAGTGAAACTGTACACAGTGTCCCCTTTTGATAAGACGCTCCGTCCACCTGTGTGTATGTTTGGGGCGTACTTATTGTACTTCGTGTATACGTCATATGTATGGTTGGAAACCAGTACTCCAAGATCCATGACAAGAACTGACAAAGAAAAGAAGAACAATGGTTTTTGCTTCAACGTATTATTTACAACGGTAAAGGGGAGTGTAATGCAGCAAAGTGGGAATGATTTACATCTTCTATCATGTGTAGGCATAAGGAATATAATAAATGTGCTGAACTCTGCCAAAAATCAGGAACTGATTATTACAACGACTTAAATCAAGGTCCTCAGCCTGAGCAGAACACGTCGGCCCCTTATTACAAGGTGACATTTTACTGTAGACTAACACCACGCCGCTGCTAATTTGACACGTCACTATTTTTTTGGTCCAAACAACATCTACATGGCTGATGTGAGAACCATTCAGTCCATTTATACCCGCTATATACACTCAAGGAAAAAAAATGCAACACTCAGTTTTGGTAGTTTTTGGGGGGCAGAATAATTTTATTTTGAGATCTGCCAGGTTTATATGAACCCTACATCAATTTCTAATCCTGAGACCAACTTTTTTGGCATTTACACATTTTTGAGTCCAATAACACAACCAAACAATAGAGCACCCCCTCCCCCCCCCCCCCCCCCCCCCCAAAAAAAAAAAAGCAAAAGTGGCAGAAATTGCATCATACTGTTAATAGTTCACGTGACCCCACGTTGGCATCCTGGACATTCGTCGCCTCATGGATCGGCATAGTGTCTGAGTTGATCCTGTGGAATCGCGGCCCATTCTTCCACCAGTGCCTCCCTCAGCTGCTGCCGAGTTTCGGGAGGATGTTCACGACGGCGGACACGCAAACCGAGCAGATCCCAGACATTTTCAATGGAAGTTAAGTCCGGACTGAGGGCTGGCCAAGGCAGGATATGGACGTCATTCTCCTCCAAGAGGTTGGTGCACACACGAGCCACATGGGGTCGCACATTGTCGTGCTGGAATAGAGTTCCCGCCCCAACTTGGTCCGGAAAAGGTAGCACCACAGGCCTCAGGATCTCATCACAATAACAGAGACCATTGAGATTTCCTTCGATGAAAACCAGGTCTGCCTGGTGCTTTGCCGATATGGCTGCCCAAACCATGACACTGGGACCGCCCCACCGGTTCACTTGGCGCACACAAGGTTCGGCATACCTCTCCTATACACCCGATCTCGGTCATCTGCTCTGAAGCACTGGAACCTTTTCTCGTCGCTGAACACGACTTAGGACCACCTCTGCAAAGTCCAACGATGATGTGCAGTGCACCATTCGACCCGAGCTCGGCGATGTTGGTGGGTGAGTACTGATCCAACATATGGCCGATATGGTCGGATACTGTCAGCGCGGAAGCGATTACAGATGGTTCTGGCCGACACTGGCCTGTGGTGTGTCCCAATGGTAGCGGGCCGGAACCTGTCACGGAGATGTGCCAACCGGTTGGCGCGGTCTTGTGCAGCGATCGTTACACGGGGGCGACCAGTACGAGGGCAGTCGTTAGAGGAACCAGTGGCATGGTATCGCTCAGCAAGACGAGTAATGGTGACAGCAAGACAACCCTGTCCAGCTTGGAGCATGTCAATAGCTAGATCTCTCTCTGCTTGCGACAATCGTGGCATTGTGAAGAAGTGTGTTTTTGGCTTCATTCTGGTGCCCTTTTATAGAGAAGGCTTGAACACAATTAACCAGTGATAAAACTCAACTCTGAGTTTCAAACATGAGTTTGTGTGCATAAACCATCCTGAAATGCACGGTTTATTGTCCTTACAATCAGTCAAGCGGAACCAAGAAATCAGTTAACCTGCCTTCATCCTAACTTAGAGTGAAATCATGATGCTAAGCCATTTTTCTAAATACACTCGTATTTCTTAGGAATTTTCGAAAATTAAAATGTTGCGTTTCTTTTTTCCTTGAGTGTATATATGATAACACACCCGTCGGTGCTTGTGTAGTATCATCCAACTCTTACCCGTTTCGCAGATCGTTACATGCGTCGACACATTCACAAATGAATTAAGTGTGTTTAACCCCGTAATATGCAGATCTCTTATCGGCAAGTACCGTTTATCGTCTATCACAGCTATATCCGCCGTTGCTTGTCCAGAATGACAGTTGCAGGCAAATCTGAAACAATTTTAGGGGAATCAGATGAGCTATACACACCATCTTTATTTCATTTCTGTGGCATTTAACGTTTTTGTTATGTACCAGCACTCGTAGATATAAGATATTTCACAGTCAATGCTGCAATGCTGTGAAATATCTTATATTTCACAGTCAATGCTGCAATGCTGTGAAATATAAGATATTTCACAGCATTGCAGCATTGACTGGCTTCTACGAATTGTAACATTGGATTGACAAGAGGCATGATATATTGTAATCCACAGCGCATCGAAATTTTGAGAAACATATTGGGGATTTTCTTCGCATTTCTTGCAAAATTGTTAACTAAAATAATTTTACAACTTTAACTAAAACAACTCGTGCATAGATGGTACGAGTTCTGACGGAAAATAGAAGAAACTAGTGTCCAGATATGTTTTATCTAAAAAAATTAACTGTTTGAATCTACAACTGGATGGATCAAAATGCACACATTGGTTTGCTAAAATATTTTGGATCCATGCCAATTGTAAGACATCCGGGTTACCTGCTATCCACACACGTATTCTGAAAGGTTGCATTACATGCGCAGTTTGAACTATTGATTGGTGCTCCCCAGCCCGTGATTGGGTAACCCTGGCGCGAGGTCCACCACGTGCTGCCCCCAAACACGGTCGCATTGATGCAGCTGACTCCAATATGCTGAAAAGAAATAGGATTAAGCTCATAATGCATAAGACCATAGGAGAGTGAAAATATGCAAAGTCATACACTCATAGTTCTGACATTCGATAGATCAAAATATTGCCGGTGTGGCGTGACGAAAGCGTTCTACAGTATGCCATACGCGTGTTCACTGTTTGAAATTATTTAGTCAGTGCTGGCAAAGAGATACCGAATGTTTTGTGCCGGTAAGCTTACATTCCAAATGACGGACAAATTTTACGACAGCATTCAGATTCAGACATCGTATTACTGGTTACCAGGTCGGTTCAACTCTGCGGGGGATTCTCGTTGTGGTGAAATCAGTCATATCAGCTAAATTGTCTGACACGCCTCCTCGAGCAGCTAGGGGGTAATTAAATATATTTTTGCTTATTAAGCTGATTCTTCTGATTGCACTTTTAAGCGAGAATCCCCGCGGAGTGGGACCGATCCATCTAGTACGATGCGTAAATTTGAATGCGTCAAAAAAAAAAAAAAAAAAAAAAAGAAAAAAACAATTACACGGTGCATTGTGCTGACTGTCATTCTGTGCCCCAGGGTTACCTGGGCGGCGCTTCTCTTTATAGACATAATTGTACAAAGTCTAAAAGAGTGCACCTTTGGTGGCGAATGCAACTTCATGTTGATAAAATTACCCAGAAAGTCACAAAAATATTACGACCTGCTTCATGTGTTTCATTTAAGTGATATTTACTGTACTACCGGTAACAGCTAAATTCAAGACACCTTACTGCAGTATAATGATATATACGTACACGATTATGTAAATAACGTACTAACCTGTTCGCAATTTAATGATGCATCCGTTATGGCGGACAGAAAGTTTAGATTCAGCCTTTTTTCCTTATACGAGTAAGCTAAAGACACATTGCTGTTGTTTGAAAACTGATAATCTCTGTCACCGTAAATCGTGAAGTCGTTGTATTCTCCAGTTTCCGCCTTTTCACATCTGGCGTAAATGGGTGGAACGTTTGGTGATGGATATATCCAAGCTTTCATTCCAGTCGGGAATACATCGTGGCACGTTCTGTAAGCATCTTTGTCAAATACGTCATTCATATCTGAAATAAAAAAATAAATGCAGGACTGAAACGATAACCCTGCGAATGATCGAATAAACAGGGGTGATCTGAACAAAATTTCGTGATATTTGCAAAACGACAACCACGTGCTCCCGTGCTCTGTACACAGCCCGTGGGATAAGTGACGTAAGATACTATATTTTTACGTGAACGTAAAATACGCAAACAAAAAGTGAAATTCAATAAGTAAGTCAGCACAATTTTAAATTAAAACAATGCTCGTTTCGCTAAAATAGGCCTTTTGATCTTGTTTAACACATGCTAGACACATTCGGATTAATGTGCACTATTTCATACACGTTGGTAATTTAGCGTGCATGCAAAACTCGACTTTTAAAAAAATATCCATAAGATAATTGCCTACCAATTTCGCAAACGAATTGGAATTGCATTGTGCATTTTGTGTCAGTTAACTGCCCCAAATATAATGTCACGCAACTGGTGCTGTTCACCCATATCTTTGGAGATATACCTGAAAATATAGTAGGTCAGATGTCAGACTTGATCTCGGTTACCAAAGTCCACTTGGACTGCAATTGCAACGAGAGAAAGAGAGAGAGAGAGAGATGGGGGGGGGGGCATTTCTTACTGGCAATATGCGTATGACTGCCGATATATTGGTCCATGAATGAAAGCTCTGCTTGAGTTTCAAAATCTACCAGATTGCCGCCATCATTAGCACAGATCCCTCGAGCCATATCCCAAGTAAGTTCAGTCATATATAACTTGTAACAGGAAGACCTGTGTCGAAAGTTGTAACCCACGGGACAAGGTCGATAATTGTTCACACAGACTGGAACATTGTCGTCTACTAAGTGGGAATCAGGAAAGCACAGGCGCCTGTCATTCGGTCGCTTGCACATAAACCTCCCTTCCTCGTTGCAATTTAGCGGTTTCCACACCCCGTGTGCTTCCGAATCGTAAAATAATCCGGCACAGTTGTAAGCGACTTCTTCAGAAGCCATGTTCCGATATTTAACGCTGTTGCCGTCAGTCCAGTGAGATTGTCCGTCAAGGCCGATGTGAAACCATTCATCAGTAGTTGGCGAACTAATGACATAGATAAAGATACACATTAGTGGACATGACTTTTTAAAGGATTGGTCAGCATAAGTATTAAATACGCTACACTCTAAAAGTCAAAGTGGCACAGAACTGTTTGACTGTGTGTGTGTGTGTGTGTGTGTGTGTTTGTGTCTGTGTGTGTTTGTGTCTGTGTGTGTGTGTGTGAGAGAGAGAGAGAGAGAGAGAGAGAGAGAGAAATATGGCGGGTCCAGGGGTTACAGAACGCCACGCCTGAGGTACCCCTGCTCCCACTTTTCCCTCTAAAAAATAACACGCAACAAAACAAAACAAAACTAAGCAAGTGTTTGCACCCTTATTCCCACAGTCATATTGCCCTTGTTGGTATACAGTTTTACATTTGTCGACCGAAGCAAGGTAAACAAGGTAAACTAGTAATACTATATACCTAGGAAAATCTGGCTTCTGGATATCGTCTCCAGAATAGTTAGGTATCTCGAATACTGGACTGACGGGAGTGACTGGAAAGTACTGACCGACGCGTTTGATCGGATTCTCGATGCCTACAATAGACTGGACGAAGGCCTGTTCCTCAGCGTCAAGGATGCTCACCAAATGACCTCCAGATACAACACAGAAGGCCTCAGCGACATCGTGTGCCAGTTTGGGAGTTTCAAACAACTTGTAACAGAATGGTGGTTGCGCTGGACTCCGGGTCCATCCGTCTGGACAGCCTGTATCTGTCACAGTAAATACAATTATACGATTATCAAAAGTTAAATTCTACTTTCACCTGTTGTTATCTAATATTGGGATGGATAAAACGTTTTTGTAACATTTAATCTGTCGCAGCGTCATACATAAAAGCACATTCAGGCGTCCTCGCCCATCACTTCTCTCTGATGATTCGTTTATATATCGGAGCTTGCAATACAGTGTACTCAACTAGCACATTCTTAGTATGCAGTTACGGTTTGCAATTTGCTTGTTATATGCCAGTTGAAGACAGCAAGAAAAGAGGTCCTACCAATAACTGGACGCTGGTACGGTGTCCCTGAGGCTGGCAAACGTGGCCTCGGTTCCACCAGTGTGGCCGCAGTGATGTGCTTCCCCTCTGACCAGTTCGGTGGCAAACTTGCCAGATACTCATCAATTACTGAAATGTGGATGTGTATTAGATATATATATCAATACAGAAAATAAAAATTATTTGAAATTGTTGGTATTTCAATGTGGACCCTTTCTGTGCAATGTGTGGGTAAAATAGTTAATCGCTGATAACTTGAAAGCGCTAAAGTTTTGAACTGGCAGAGAAATAATTTGCTTTACTCGCCGACTTAACTTGACCAAAAAAATAAACAAATGAGTCGAAGATGCCTGTCTTAGAACAGCCACAAATCTAAAGTATATATATATATATATATATATATATATATATATATATAGAAAGAAAAAATTTACTCCACCTTTACGCACTGATTTTTTGTAACAAAGGTCGACTTTCTTTTCAAATATACATAAAGGTGTGTGAACAAAGTTAATAAAATCACAATTTTATGGGTAAGGTAATGTGATCAATGTGTTTTGTTTCTAAAACATCTTTAAGGAGGCCCTGCTGAGAATCCCGATACGATACGGGTACTCTTTAGGGGTTACAGGATGGCATTTTCTCTAAGGTCCACTTGTCGTGAAAGAGTCAAAGAAAGGGAATGCTTCTCACTTACGTATGCAAGGAGGAAGTGTTTCCAAAAAGTTGCCCTTATCACAGATTAGTACTTTCTTTTTCGTTCCATCTGGAAATATGTGGCCCCTTTTGCATTCCACTGTGGCGTTGTTGGAGAACGGATCGTAGTACGCGTAGGCTTGTGTTTGAACGCCATCTATTGGGCAACTATCGACTAGGCACCCTACATGAAATATGCAAAGGAAATGCGACCTTTAATTTAATTCATTTTTACATATCTAAAAAAATGAATTTTATAATAGAGGTACATGATAGACAAAAACTTAGAGCAATGATTGCCTTCGACTGCTCAGGTATAGTATAAATCGCTCAGTATGTAAAGTTTTATTATCAAGATAATTTTTACTTTTCATCGTAACAGATAATGCCAATTATTTACTATATAAACTTGTTTTCATAACACAAAACATTTTAACACCTAGCCTTATGATCAACTTTATGTCACAGGTACCAGTATATAACAATAAACCAAACACCTTGTATCCACAGCAGACTTAAAACTTACACGCCCACCCCGACACGCACGCCCACAATATTAAGGACGCACGCAGGTATGCGCACACACACCTAACACCACCAGCGCCCTATTTTCCAATCACACTTTGATGGAGCGAGACCCAGTTTCTCCCACCTTTTGGTACAGGGTAGCTGCTACTTCTCATACACACAAAATTATGGCCCGTTACCGGCCCGATGCAAGAATAGTTGCCGGCCACAAAGTCCTCCGTTCTTCTGTAGGGCTCTACGTATGCCGTCAATGCCGAACAGCCTAACCTGGACGACGTGAACGCGAGGGTAGGTCTCTCCATCAGGGTTGAATCCGACCAGACGGGGGCACTGCCGTTTTTACTGTAGGCGCCTAACCATACCCGCTTGTTGGATGAAAGTCCTATGGTCGAAGCTTCTCTAAAATCAACAATTGTTATCAAATACAGGGGTAGTATATACTAAGAAAAAATACATATATAATAGTTTAACTTAGCTGTCCAAGACAAACTAATTGTCTGTGTTCTATACGTGAAAACGTGTGTAACTTTTTTGTTTTTCATATATGCAATAGGTTTACGAGTCAGGAAAAGCTCTTTCCCCCAAGGATCTTTATATTTTTTTTACTAAATTCTATGTCGTGGATAGATATTAGAGTACACTTAATTTGTACCAGTAGTGAAGCGTGAAGATGCCAAAAGGCCAGTAACACATACACTGACTTTTCATTGAAACTTCACACATAGTAAGAACGACTTATAGATCTTATTGACTTTAATTGTATCCATTGTAGTCACGTTAGTAAACGCACATCAATGACCTGTCCTCTGAAAGATTGCAGTGAAAGGATGTCGACCTTATTTGAAAATAGAACACGCCACTACAACCGATACGGACAAGCTTGTTCTAAAAGTGAAAACTAATCCATATCACCATTACCTGTTCAGTATCGTTCCCAACACGTGGTCATCCGTTGGATTTTTAGGCATGAACAGCCGTCCGCACATCTTGGCACACCGGTACACCGCCTGGTCCCAGCTTTCGGCCATAGACCGGGACACACACACCTCACCGTAACCTGGCAACACCTCAAAGTTGGGACAGATACCTGAAATATAGACACTGAGCAAAAGTATAAATGTCCCGTGTGAATTATTTATATTACATATAATGGGCTAGGGAATCTGTAATCTGTATAGCTACGGACAGTACGGACAGTAATCTGTATAGCTACGGACAGTACGGACAGTAATCTGTATTGCTACGGACAGTACGGACAGTAATTTGTATAGCTACGGACAGTACGGACAATAATCTGTAGCACATTGAACAACAAAATTCCCTTTTTAAGATTTAATATATAAAAAAACACATAATGCTGATAATTTTTAAAAAGTATTGCGTGGGGCGTTTACATTTTTTGTTCAGTGTGTAGTACAGTGTAAACATATACGGGTACTATATAAATAATCATCGCATAATCTGCATCATCATATTTTACTCGAATTTGGAAACAATATCATAAGCTGGTTTGCAATTGAACTTTTTAAATAAATGAATTGTAAAATCTACCATTATCGTTTTATTTAATTAAGGCACCCTTTCTAAAATAATCCCTGAATTAAAAGCCATCTATTACCTAGAAGCTTGTTAGAAAATTATTACATCACTTGATGACGAAAAGGTATAATCAAAAGGACAGTGTTTGACGAATAAACTGTCCTGTCGTCCACGATACATTTGTGCACAGTTGAATAGTTCGCTATGTATTTTCAAATAAATAAATAGGTTTTTATTTGTCAACCGCGGTTAATTTTTTACGTGTCTAGAAATGAGACTTCTCGTTTAATTCCTTTTTTTTTTAAATTTCATCTACTTAATGAAAGGCAAAATATTGATTTAAATGGATGATCATGCAATTTGTGTCAAGTTAAAGACTTGTTAAAACTCCTAGAACGTTTCATCTGACCTTTTCTCTGAACATTCTCCGAATTTCCGGCTTTATCAATCACTTTAAATCAGTCCATCCAGTAAATACGTATAAATACGTATTTTTTTTTTGTATTTTATGTAGAAACATCACAACAGTATGCCATAGTCGTGTTTTTGCTAATTTATCATTCTTTATACAGATGGCTGAATTTGATCAACGAAATGACGTGAGCGTTATCCCTTTCCCAACAGGACAATACAGTACGGAACATTTAATGCAGTTTGTAATGAAAATACACTCTTTTATTTTGCATTTTAATTATTTATTCTGTCGGCTAGCTTTCTTATAATAGATATGTGATACATCTACTGTCCAGATTAAAGTTTTATTTATTCTGCAATGGATTTCTGATTCAGTAAAAAAAAATGTGACCCACAGCCGACATGGTAATCACAGCTGTGAAATAAAAGGGCTCATGTTCACCGCATGGCAAGTATAGAAGGAAAGTACATAACCTAACGTTACCTCCCATCCCCGTGGCGCACGTGGTCGCCAACAGGACACCAAACGCCGCCACTGCAGTTATGATATTGAATCCCCTCATATTCATACTCCTACCGGCGGTCTCCGCAGTATTGGTCAGCACCACTGTCTTCCCCAGCGCACGGGTTTCGTCTCACTGAGGGTAAAAGGCACGACGGTCTCATTTGACGACCACACAGTGAAGACTGGCATGTGTTGAAGTGACACCTGATCGACAATGACCATGTGACCAATACCAGTACCAAGGAGAGATGATAAGATCTCCGTGGTTGACAGCCTTCAGAAATTCTTGGAATTTAGAAGGTCAAGTCCACGTCTTTGTGACCTCCAAAACATATATTTCATGAGCGCCAGATAAAAAGTTTTACTGTTGCTTAAATTTTCAGAGAGAGAGAGAGAGAAAGAGAGAGAGTTCATGCCGAAAAAAAAATGTTTCTAAAAACAAAGACGAACAATCTGTTGATCTTAAATCTAATCTTTATTGTTCTTGTTTGCATTGATTTTGGCACCTTTTATGATTTATCTGCAAGCTAGTGTCAAAAATATCGTATCCCGTTTTATGGTTTTCTTTTTCAACTTTTCCCCATCATATCACCTCTTGTATCCTATGATCGAATAAAGAAAGTATACAAGTATAAGGATTCCAAGTTTTACCATTTATTCCACCTTATCCGAGCCTAGGACACATGAAATTGCGGATCCTTTTCCGGGCTAATAGCCTCCTCTATTCATTATAGGGTTGTCATTATTTTCAACAAAAGACGTTTTTTTTTTCAGTTGAATAACGTTGTCTACATATTGACAGACAAATACCCTTAGGCAATATTTTCCAGACAAATGTTAAGATTTGCTACCAATGATGAGTAACGTAGTCATTATAATTCAACAAAAAGAAGTTTCTTTTTTCAGTTGAGTAACGTAGTCTAAATGTTGCCAGATAAATACCCCAAGGCGATTTTTCCTGACCGATGTTAAGTTTTATCAAAACAAAAATCTGGTGCAGACATGCTAAGACCCAGACAGTTGACACTACATTGCATACATGATAAAAGCAGTCATTACTGCCCCAAAATTATGGCCCTAAAGTCGATAATATACACTGAGATAACTATTTTATCATGTGAAGATGATATAATACATTTTTTCGACCTGCTGTTGCAATACTGTAATAAACTAAAGAATAGTCCCTACATGTACAAGCTTTTTGATAAAGCAATAAGCGCCGTGCCATGCGCAAGCCTGGTCTGTTTTTTTTTTTTTTCTTGACACAACCGTGAAGAGGAAATAGCTTTAAAAGCCGCTCTACTATCAATCATCAGCAAGTGGTTGGAACAGTGTGTGTGTGTGTGTGTGTGTGTGTGTGTGTTTTTGCGTGCGTGTGTGTGTGTGTGTGTGTGTGTGTGTGTGTTCAGTGTCAGAGAAAAGCACGCTTTATTTCTAATATGTTCATCTATTTGACGATGCGAAAGTTTGTTTAAATAAATAAATACATAACTACTAAATAATAACTAAAATAAGAACCAACCACCCCTAACAGTCTTTTAAAATGGAAAGAGGGCCTCAATTATTTTGAAAAAAATCCCCCCCCCCCCTCCTCTACACTGCACTACTCTGGGTACACTATATGCGAACATATAATGGATAAGCCTTAGAAAATAAAAACGAATAAAAGAACAAAGATTCATTTCAAAGTTCGTCCTTAACATTTGAAGAAACAGTCAATTCATATCTGTAAATTTCCTTCAGTCCCTTAGCGAACCCTTCTTTTTCATCTAGGGCGATGTCCTGGAGCATGCCGTTAATCAGGTCCTCGCGGGGGGCGTACCTGGCCCACCCCATTGCTTCTTCGTAGAATTTCACCGTCTCCGCGACGGCGCGTTTCCATGGCGTCGGTTTCCATCGCAACAAATCTAATGCTTTGGAGATATTTATAGCACCTTTTGTCACGGACGGATATAAATATTGAGACGAGCCTGCTAGATATGTTAGATTGCCTAATCCCAATTCAATCGATATATCATTCAGTACAATTGGTAGAGTTAATTTTTCTTTAAATGCTAGATTGAAAACTTGGTCAGTCACACCGCTCTGGTCTTTCATGTTTATTATCTCGACGATGAGGCTTGCGACATCCTCGGAGTACACCATGCTTATTGGAATAGCAAGGAGAAAATCAGGAACGGCTACTAGCTTGTTAATGTATTGTCCTGCCAGCCTTATCCACATCTGATACGTCCACCATCTGTGCGTGTTATCCCGGGGGCCCATGACGTCAGGGAGGCGGAAAATAATAGACGGGAATCCCCCGTTCTCACGCGCGCTTATCAGCTGTTCCTCGCACTGCAGTTTTTGATAACCGTACGAGTCCTTGTGCTCGACGTTTTCAGGTCGAAAGCATTCCATTTCTTTTGTCGGGTTGTTGTGGAACTTTGGGCAGACGTCATAGACCGAGTCTGTGCTGATGTAGATGTATAATTTGACTTTATCCTGTAATATTTTCAGGGCTTGATCTACGGCGTAAGGGACGTAAGCACTGAAGTCGATCACGGCCTCGAACTGCTCTACACTTTTCACAAACCCCCCAAATCCCGTACAAAGACCCAAGGGTTCTTCTCTGTTGCACGCAAAATGTCTTACGTACGGCCGTATCGTTACAGCGGAATCCCAATACCATGTCCCTCTGTTTACTATTGTGATATCATAAAAATCGCCATATCGTTGTAACAACCTCCCAACTGTGGCTGAGCCCATGAAGCCATTTCCGCCGAACACCAAGACGTGTTTCTTTGGATTGGAGCTGAAATCTCCCTCGACGTCACCCCCAACGCTTTGTGGCGTTACGTCGCTGTCTTCCTGGCAACGGATGTCGCATACGTGCAGCACGACGAGAAATATGACAGCCACAAAGACGAGGTAACCGGCTCTCCACATCGCACTACAGTTAGTTGTCTATTTCGAGTTTGACCCAATTTTGAAAGTGCCGGAGGTATCGGATTACTGCCACGCACAATAACAAGTTTTCAAGGCTTTCCCCGTTTATACGGTTTACAAATCCCTTTGTGTATGCTCTTCGTCCTACAGTATCCTCCAGTTAGGTTTTCCTTCATCAATCAGTATAACTGTACTGTTTATCATTGCAGTGCGTATTTTAAATATCCAATAAAAGCCTGCAGCATACTTTTCATAAAATCAGACCAGCGTGCCTACGTGACTTTTTGGAGCAATTTTTCTGCACGTCAGCCGTGTTCCAGTGTGCCCTTCTAAATGAAGTCACAGCTGTGTAATTTCATAATCGAAGATATACGCAGCAGAAAGCTCAAACGGTTAATTATTTTCGACCTGAATTGTATATCAGATGACTTGCTTTAAACCCGGGGCGTCCCTTATAATTAACGCGCATATGCAAAACGGGATCAGTCCGACGGGACGTACACTCTCTTTATCAAATGCAAGTTGTAGTTCAGTTTGGTGATATCTGAAATGTTCGACAAAGTAGGCGTATAAAAATTTTTGGCAACTTCATTCTCAAGAAAAGGTTGTTTAATTATGATCACCAGAAGTTGTAGAAAGAAGAGTTTCAAGGTCAAATGCGGTGAATCATGTCATTTACTGTAACAGTGTAATTTTGTTAAAATGGTTCAAAGTCAATTAATTGGCGAGTGAAAAAAAACCTCTTGATCTCAACCTTATAATAAAATCGAGAATAATTTTGCTCGTAGTGAATATCAGATATTACAGAGAATATCGTTGTCATAAAATTTTTATTTATTTTATTTATTTTGCGAATTGAAAAGCTATCAAAAGCGACCGCATGAAACCTTCTTTCAAATAAAAAAAGGCAAAAAATGGATGATAATGACAGACTGAACGGGAATTCATGACGCACTCGTGACACTCATTGTCAAGTTACTCTGAAGTTAATTTTACCAAGCAGAGGACCGTAAAAACAATTAAATTAATCTTGCAGAATCTTTTACAAAATCTGACGGCCATTCAAATAAGAACTATGAAATCCAGCGCTCATTCAGTAGAGTTAATTTACATGCTAATGGGAATCCAGACTCCTGCATTGTAGCGATATCTGAGGTTTTGGAACTGAGAAAGAAAAAGTTTTCGAAATAAATATATATCGATATTCTCGTGTTTTTTATCCCCTAATAATAACACGGTGAAGAAATTGTTACTAGTCAAAGTCCAGCTGCTAGTTTATAGATTGAGTCAGTCCTCACTCACCCCAATAGTCTTTAAACCCCCCTCCAAATACTGGTGTCAAGTTAAGCTGAGAACGCGCTGAAGATCTACGCTAGCTACAACAGACCGCGTCGAAAGGTTATTTATCTACTACATGTACATCCGAAGCCAAACCGAAAAAATTAACTGTCCAGCAAAAAATTAAGCTTCTCCTTGAAGTATCCAGTATTACAGATGTATAACCAGTCTGCGAAGCGATTCTACCTAGTCACTGCAGTCACAGTTGAAGTGAACCTATGTGTGTAGAAACCTTTCGCTTACATAAAACCGGATACCTTCGAGCACAGTTCCCCAGTGAGTCGCATTTAAACATATACGCTCACTATTTGTTAATTATCTCTCCCTGCCCCCCCCCCCAATTTATTTACGTCAAGGACCCACGAACAAGTGCATTACGACAGAGCTCGTTAAAGGAAATACTAGTAACACATATCATGTTTTTATCTGTTCAACCAGACACGCTGGTACACGTTTACTTTTTACGATGCTATATTATTCACTTGGACGGCGTGTTGGGGCCAGAATGGGTTTGACACGCCAGTGGCTCAGTAACGCAACTAAAACAACCACATTAAGCAGCAGGATGTAAGTTTAAAGATCGTCTCAACTACCGCAACGTGTAATTCCGGGAGTATTGCAGTTCTCTAACTTGGAATTTTTTACTGGACTTTAATAATCATAACATTGTTATTAACAATAATATTTATAAACGCGCTTCACATATTGGTTTGTGTATAATATGAAGATGAACTTTAAATTCAAAAACATTCCAATTTTAACAATTACACCTATGCCCGTTTTTAAGGAAGAAAATTCGAAGCACAAAGCAGTTTTTGAATGATAAATTCATTTACTATTTGTCTTTTGGTGCTTTAAATCCATAGATTTCTGCCAATCCCCTGTAAAACGCCTCTTTGTCGTTCTTCGCTACCTCTCTTAGCATGGTCTCGATGAAGTCTTGTCGCGTCGCAAAAGAATCGTCTCGCATGGCATTTTCATAAAATTTCACGATATCGGCGAGTGCTTCCCTCCAAGGAGTTGGACGAAAAGCAAGCAATTTCTGGGCTTTGGTTATATCCACCGGGCCCCTGTGAACAGAAGGGAATACATACGTGGAAGACGGTGTTTCGTCCAAAGTCGCAAGCCCTCCGTATCCTAGATTAGTCATGTATTTATTCAGGATACGCTCCACACCCGGTAAGGCTCCCTCATGAGATTTTTCAGCCACGATTTCATACGGCTTATCCCCCAAGCCGAGCTCAAGGGATATGTCCCGCAGTAAGGTCGGTAGTGTCAGATGAACATCGGACGCCAGATTGAACGCTTGGTCTATAATTTGGTCGCGGGGCATTTTCATGTTGATTATATCGGCAATCACTTTCCCCACGTCTTCGGAATAGACCAAACTGATTTGATGCGTCTGAAGAAAGTCAGGCACGGTAACGGGGCGGGAAATATACTCTCCAAGTCGAATCCAAAGCTGATACACCCACCACCGGTAGGTATTCTCACCTAAGCCTATAACATCGGGAAGCCGGAGGAAAATATACGGAATTCCCGGGCCGTCTGTCGAGGATCTCTGCTTTACTAGCTCTTCTTCGCACTGCAATTTTCGATTGCCATAATCGTCTGCCTCGGCTAGGCGCTTGGCTTCGTCCTCAGCCTCGGGCCGGACAGCGTCTGTCTCTCTCGAGGGGCCGCCGTGCTCCTTCATGGCGGAAACCTCGTAAACAGAATCGGAGGAAATGTAGATGTATAATTTAGCCTTTCCCTTCAGCAAACTGACCGCGTTTTCAATCTGGCGGGGCTGGCAAGCGCTAAAATCGATCACGGCGTCGAGTGATTTCACTTGTGAGAGATATTCCATAAAGCGAGGGCAGTCCTCCAAAGGCCGTGTCCTATCCCATACTATGTGTCTAACGTGCGGTTTAACAGATGTTGCCGTGTCCCAGTACCAGTTCCCCCTATTTACAATGGTGATATCAGGCAACGACCCACTATCCACAGCCTCACCCAGTAAACAACGGACAGCAGCTGCACCTAGACACCCGTTTCCACCAAATGCTAGAACAGTTCGTCTCGTTTCTTGCATCTTTGACGTATTATTGTCAGAAGTATTAGCACACAGTGTGATTGTCAGTACTGATAGAGTGAATAAAAACGAGGTTTTCTGCGCAGCCTTGGTCTGCGCTGCGGGTCGTTTTCTATTGGTTCAATATAAAATATGTGTGCCAAGGTGGTGTCAAGGCTGTACATTATATTTTTCTTAAACCACGGATAGCGCGTAGAACAAAAGACTCGTCGTGCTGTATTAGACATACAAACACGTCATGTACGAATGCGTTCCACGGTCTGTTGCACTCCCGTGACTTACTTGTGTATCAGAGGCCGTGGTTTAAGCCAAGTACAACACTCGTCGTGGAGCTGTACGTGAATTTACTCGTGTATTGTCTCGCCTGCTGCTCGGCAGTATACTCGTAGTATTTCACGTACAGTTCGGCGACTCGTATTGTATCTATCGTATCGTATTGTATCTATAAATAAGCGCGGGTCAAGTTACGTTTACACGTGCAAACCAGATTCGGGTTCACCTGTGATTAGAATCTACCGTCACGCCCCTGAAATTCATTTGTTCCCCGGTCGGACGTTAGTCTCAGCATGAAGTCATGGGACTGTAACGGAACTGAGGGTCCATGTAACAGAAAGTCCGCCCTCCATACAGTTATAATGGTTAGGGTTAGTCTGACCTAAGTGGGTCAAAATCTAGGGCGAGGCTCACCTGTACAAATGAATGGGAAGCGGACTCTCTGTTATGGGGGACTCTTGTGTCACGAACGTTACACCGGTCCACGGTTGTGTTGGTAAGTCCAGTGTAAACCTGGCAAAACTGCCCTATGTGCATATTTACTGGTCATACACATTGATCACGAGTTCACAAAATTTGTTCAGAAAAAATTTTTGAACTAACATTTTAGGTCTTATCAAATTTATGCCCTTTTGACACAAAAGTCTGAGTAGTTATGAATAAATAAATCTTTCAATTTCTCTTAATTTGACCCAAGAGAAGTACGTCCGTTAAATGTCATGAGCATGTATCATACTTTTATCTTAAAGGGATTACAACCCTTCATTTAAGTCCTTCATAGAGGGCTACCTTCCGAAATACATGTAACCTCTCAGTTTGTAATAATCTCACAGTGCTGTTTTGTAATAATCACTGCGGTCCGTTGTAATAATTACTCAAGAGATTTTTACAAAATAAAAAACGCCCTTAAAAATTCGCTTGAATGTCGGAACAGATTCATTAACCGGCGTTAAGTATGGGTAAATCGTCATTTACCACAGGAAAAGTCGTTGTACGGCATTTTTTCCACAAAAATGTTATCGCTTTAATAGACCAGATCTTAACATTTTCACCAAGTGGCTAACCTTTAAAATGAAACATGAACCGCCTGGAAATGAACATTACACGTACATATATGTGTTTTAAGGCGCCGCACGTTTTCAGGAAAACTTAGAGCTACATAAGCATACATTTACTGAAAGATAAATAAAAGATAATATATAAATGGCCCTCAAGAGCTCAGGAACTAGGCAACATTTTATGGGTACATTAGGGGAGAAGAGAGTCAATATATGTAGTTGTTTCTTGTCAATATTATTTTGAGTGTATTTTCGTTTCTACATACCAAAAGAGACTAAATTTCTCACTGTACTTTCAACTTGGGAGATGATCCACCTGGATATATTGTGTGGATTTTCTTAGGTCGCACTCACGACCAAAGTTGATCCGCCAACTAACAGATCGGCGGATCAAATATGGCCGACCCACTTGAAAGCTTGCCGCGTGTTCCCCGTAGGGAATCTATTCAGTTTCTATTGTGGGAATGATACGTCCAGTTTTCTACCATGTTTGATCTGCGGATCAACTTGTTCATAATGTGCACTTATTTGGCTTTTATTTTCCCCATTGGGTTTTGAGAAATAAATTTCTTTACAGTCTAGCAGATAATACCAAAATATAAAAAAATCTGTTCCATGCTAGTATTTGAAATATTCTGTTTTAATGAAAATGATGATAAAATAAACACAGTTAACCTTCAAATTCAAAACTCGTCAGCCTGAATATAGCAGAAAGACCTGCATTTTATAACTGTAAATGCAATACCCCATTTACATTGTAATTAGAGGTAAATCATCACATTTCTCACAAGAACTTTAACCTTAATTAAAAGTAAATTAAGTTTTGTAAGATTTTCTTAACCTTTCACTTCACTTGCTTACAGTCCTATTTGCATCTGATTACTGTCACAATAATGGTAAAAAGTAAATTTATAATTATTACAAATGACAAACATTATCATTATTTTACAAATGTGAAAAAACTTAAAAGAAATGACAATGAAACATATAATTATGATATTGTTATAACAAAGTGACCTGTGCAGATCAACAACTTTTGACTGCTTGAACATTTCTCATTACATTCCAAATAACAAAAATGCTAATATACAAAATAATCAAAAGCAACATCAAGGTGTGAAAATATGAAACAAACTAGTTTTAACATGTTTTTGAAAAATTGTAAATCCTAGGACTTTGCTGAATAAAGTAAACTGTTTTAGATTTTACATAAAAATAATAACCGCTCATCCATGTCTGATAAGAAAATGAAGGACATTCTGGAAATGATACTCCAGTTGAAATACAGCAGCTGTCACATCTTACTTCTAATTAGCCTTTAGTCAGTGGTGAACACTGAATTACCTAAACTATAACACTTTTTTGAGGGCAAATGCTCTTTCTAATATATCCACAGTCATGTATATTTTCAATCATGATACATTTATATCATAAAATGCATTCACACTCTACAAAAAGTCTCTCTAATCTTTTATAATAAATCTTACTTCTGTGATGCATTTACTGCTTCTTTTCAATGTGACTATCAACAGTTTAATCTCTTATTATGATATTTACACAGCAAAAACTACCAAGTATACTTTGCCAAAGGTCACTATAACAATGGTATTATCAAACATTATGGTGTCCCTAATATTGTCAATGATTGCTGTGACCCTGGTATTGCCAATCAATATGGTGACTGTGACACGGGTAATCATATTTCATATTTCTTGAAGTGATACAAAATTAAGACTTGTGTGTTCCAATCCACTGTTTTCTTAGACATAGCTTGGTTCCACTTCTTCACTGCCTTCATTTCTTAGACTTCTTGGATCTGCTGAAGGGTAGTCATGTGAAAATGTTTCAACAAAAATGGCCCACTTTAAGAATTTTTTTCTTATTCTTTGACTACTTTCTATTAAGACTATACGAATCACATTCCACATACTTCACATTCTGTTACAAATCACTTATTTTTAAATTTATCACTTTATGCAATGTATCACTTGCATCAAATGATCAGTCACAAATACAAATCAAGTTTTATTAAAATCTACGTCTGAATCTTCTCTTCTATTTGAAGGTGTCAAAAGGATACTGCTTTTCTGCCTTCTTTTCACTTTTATCCTTTGTTGTCTTTTCCTGCAAATAAATGAGGCAAATTACTAACTAACAAACAAACGTCCCTTTTCTATTATCTACTGATAATAACTTTATATCTTCACACATTTATGCATAGGCACAAGATCCCGTAATCAATCTTCAAGTAAATGTTGAGTTTATATCCTCAATGCAAAAAACTCACAGAAGCAGTACAGGGGATAGGGCATGGAATTAGGAATAACCAAAATACCAAAATGTCACTCTGCCTGAAACTCACAGATTTCCCTCCATCTTCTCTTCCTGATCCCTTTGGAGATTTATGCCTCTCTTTTTCCCTGTGTTCTCTCTTCTCCTTAGTGACTGATACAGCATCCCCTGATCCGTTCTGTTTGGAACCAGACTTGACTGAAAATAAATAGAATTTTTGTCCATTAAATGATTTATCAAATCAAATACATTTTATCTTTCATCTAAGGGACTGGAGTCATTTTTTTTTTATTGCTGATAACCTATCTTTCACAAAAGAGATGATATCAAATCATTGCTTTACAAAAGAAGAAAACCAAAGAAAAAATTAAAGAAATTAAATAAAAAAAGTTTAAATAAAAGAAATAAACATTACATAAAATGATCCGCAACTTTTTAAATACAATTTAAGAATTTTTTTTTTATTTTTCTGTTATTATTGTCATTATTTCAATATGACTGAATGTGATTGGACTTGGTGAATGAATTGGTTGATGGGAGAGAGGGCGGGGTCCTGTCTGTTACCCCTTCCAACTGTTAGCTAATGCTGAAGCTCTATATAATCAGTAGTCTGAGTAATGACAACATTCTGGCCCTAAACATTTGCCTGCAAAAAGGTAGTATTACTTCTATTTTTCATCACAGTTAACAGGGCCTATTAACCTTCACATTACTGCAGAGTTTTGCTCTTTACCTTCATAACAAAGGAAAATAATTGATTCATTCTTTTTTTATTTAGAATATATTATTATGTAAATGAACCCTTATGACAATCCTTTTATTCTCTAACATATCTACCTTCATATTACCTTCCATTCTTTTACGCAAAAAATTATTGATTCGAAATATACTGTTATGTAAATGAACCCTTATGACAACCCATGTATTCTTTCACAATTGTCAGGGTTTTTATTTGATTTTTGCCTGCATATCACAGGCAACTAAGCAATTATAACATACAGACTAAGTATGTCTTTATTATTCAACACACTTATACAACCAAATCAAGCAACTTGTGGCTAAGCCACAGCACTAAAATGTGTATTATTAAAATTCACCAGGCTGACCTCTAATTTCACACATTCACCAAAGCCAACACCAGTGGCCTGTTTACACAAAAACTTGAGACTGCAAGTTGATGTAAAGCTTTAACCCAAGATAAATCAGTAGTAGTCCAATTTAATAAAACAAGATGTATACTGCTTCAAAAAGACAAAAACTATAATATTTTAGCAGGCTAGGGCACAAATTTCCTTTTATAACTTTAAAGGTAGAACAAAATTTTGGTCTAAAAGTCCAAACCAACTTTCGGTCTGACACCAGCTTAAAGGGGTGTGATCCAGATTTTTAACATTAGAGCCTGGGAACATACCAATCAGTGTACTATACATGGAAAAGAACTAGTTTGTTAGTTAGAAAAAATTTCGAATCAAAATATCTCACCTGTAGGAGAGTCCTGCTCACCCCTCTTCTTCTTGCTGTCCAACCTGTCTTCACTGTCATCTGGGGAGTAATCCATGGTCTGTGGACAGAAAACATGCATTTACATCATAAATATTAAGCTTCATAAATAAATAATAAGTTATAGTTTTTATAATTTTCACTTAATAAAATATTATCTTATACTTTCTTTTGCTATACACAATCTTTCATACTGTCACAATTACTCCTAAAACTGTTACAAGAAGAAGAATGACAAAGAGTTCCATTACAATGGCAAAAATTGGAAGTCATGCTGTACACTGTGGTTTTTAAGAGACATTTATTTAATAATCTGCTTACCCTTTTCCTTTCTGACTTTTTATCAGATTTTCTTCTCTCGCTGGGTGGACTCTAAACATAATGAAATTCAATTTTGCAATATTCTGTTGAAATGTTGTGGAAATATTATATATACCTCATGACATCTACAACAAGTGCATATACAACTCCCTCTTTTGAAAAAATCTTTCTTTCCAAATGTCAAATTGAACTGTAGTTGTTTCTTTTATAATTTACTATGATCATATTGTAATACTAGATTAGATTCATTCCAACTTTCTTACAAATATGTCCAACTGAAATTTTACAGGTCACGCCGTCCCTGTTTAAAAATGTGAACATCTCAGGTTTCTATTTCCTTTGTTTTCAAGTCTTATTCCTTTGTCAATAGATATAATAAACAAAATTGTCGAACAAATATCATATTTACATCAATGTGTGCACACAATGCACAAGACTCATCAAATTTTAATTATAATGCAATAAATTAATTGGAAGTGAGAAACCATGAACCCAACATGGAGATTCAGGGTCCTAACCTTGCTTCTGGATTTGTCCTTGCTGTCCGCGTAGCCTTGGTCCTGTAGAGGAAGAGGAAGGTCAACACCACATCATGGTATGAACACAGGTCAACACCATATCGTGGTTTGCACACAGGTCAACACCACATCGTGGTTTGAACACAGGTCAACACCACATCATGGTTTGAACACAGGTCAACACCACATCATGGTTTGAACTAAGTAGAGATGAAATACTTGACACTGACATCATCAAAATATCCATTATAACACACAGATGTTTAAGTTATGAATTTTGTCCAAGCCCATAAGACTCATGCACTGCCTCTATTTCATTGTAGAAGAATCAAATTGAGTCAAGGAGTCAAATTTATTTTTTCTTCTTTTGCCCAACTGCATCAAGTATTTCTCCCTTTTTCTGTTTAAGCTGAAACAAATACATCTATAACAAACAAGAGTTTTTCATGAATTAAAACTACACAGACTCTTGCCAAATCTTACAATCTTTCTCTATGAATAATTGATTGGCTTTGTTTTTGATAATCTGCTTCATCATCACAGTAACTATAATCAAATAATTAAAGTAAATAATTAAATAATATACTTACTGTCAAATGCAGGTTAATGCACAAAATCTTAAGCCTTTCTCATAAAATAATTTTAAAAGGCCTTAATTTTTAAACAAAATAAACACCTTATTATTTGAAGCAACAAATGAAGCTTATTACATAAATAAAGCACTACTGATACTGGACTCTTGAAGTTACTGTATATCTTGATCTGTACAGACAAAATGCATCAAATGTTTCAGAATGAACCAAAAGTACTAGTTTATAGAAAAGAGAGAAAAACACCTCATAATGAAGACTTAAGAATGAACTCAATATTATAAAAACATGTAAAAATCTACAATATCACTGCATTTCGACACAAAAATAACAATGGCACAGAGTTTAAAAGAATAAAAGTACTATGATGGTAGACATTTGGTAAAAACTAATCAGATCAATGAATTAAACTACTGCCAAACACAAATTACATTTGTGTGGAAACAGTATATAAATCAATATGTCATCACACTGCTTGACACTGTTGACTTTTAAAGCAAAAAGTTCTTTGGTACAAGATTCAATCACTGCATTGTTCCCGATGCACATACGAAGCATGATTTACACAAATATATATATATTTTTTGCAAATAAATGCAACAAACACATACGAATGGATTCTCCTCTTTTGACATGTCATTTGAAATCAGCATTGTGATTTTTTAAACTAGGCATTGTACAGTCATAGCATGCACTTTTAGTTTTCCACTATGAATGCACATCAGAGGTTCCATGGCCTTTGTCATCATCTTTTTATTCTTTTTTTGGTCCTTGCTGCTGCTGCTGCTGTTGTTGCCATCATCCTCATCATCATAGTTGTCATCCACTGCACCCTGTATCTAGGCTAAAGCATGTCTACAAGTTGGCTAGAGCATGGCTACGAATTGGCTAAAGCATGGCTACAGGCAATACTGTATCCCTCTATGTAGAAACTATTTTCCCCAGGATCCAAGGACACGGCTGAACACCATATCTTTTTTTCCATACTGGATTACTGACTTTCCCAGAGCCACATGGACATATCAAACCACTTGAAGATTTGTATGGCGCATAATGCAAGCACTCATCTGGCAACTTTCTTGAGATACCAACTGCATATCCAGCAACCAGGAAGGTACATCACAGCTTCTTCACCAAGTTAAGACTTAACGTGGACTCAATGTCTTTCAAAACTTAAAAACAATTTTGCTAAAATTTAAGGAAGGATTTAATTTTCAATTAACCTCTTTGAAAATCTTCTAAATGGAAAATTCTTCCAATGGAATTTCATGGCTTCCACCATCATATGCCGTCTTCTCTGTTTTGTGTAGCCACATATCCCCCTCTATAAAGACTTACTAAACAAATGCACCAGGGAAGTTGACCTTTCCACACGTAGCTTGCTCCCCTTTACCAATATCTCCCACCTCTTTGTAACCCTTTTAATTTCTTCCACATTACTGCATTTCCACAATGACCTTGTATCGAAGTCCCAATTCCACCTTTTAGTATACTATTTCTAGCAGGCATCCTTTATTACTAAACCCTGTGGCTTGTGCTTCCTATACCATATTTCCCTACTTGAAGACAATCCCTGGCACCTGTTGTTGGCCACTATTTCTTCACCTTTCATTCCACTTCCATAGCAATTATACTAACCTTTGACGAACTGGATGGGGCTTCTATTTTGCGTCGCTTGGTACCTGAGAAGATAAGACAACAGTGTGTTAGATCTGATAAAACAACAACAACAGTTCGCTACATTAATCATCAGTTTATATATTGTTTACATAAACAGAAGTGATTCTGAATATTATATATACATTCTCTATCTATCATCATCATCATCATCTGAACCATTATCATTATAATTGTTATAATGCAACAGTCTATAAAGGTGGACATTAAAAAGTTAGCGTTAATTTACCTTTTTCTGCTGTCTCTACACTGCGGGTATGTGAGTCATGATTGCTGACACTGGAGGCCATGCTGCTCGCCCTTTCAACTGTCCGCATTTCCTTGGCCTTTCCACCATCCTCCTGTTTCCTCTTTTCTTCCCTCTCCTTCTCCTTCTTTCCTTCTCGGCTTTTGCTGTGGTCTCTATGGCGGTCTTTCTCTTCTTTGTCAGTTTTCTGGTCCTCTTTTTCTTCCCTGCTTTTGTGTCTTTCTTCCTTGTGGCTTTTATCTTTATCTTTCTCTTTGTCGATCTTTATCACACCTTCTTTACGTTTCTCTTCCTTTTTCTCTTCTCTTTTTTCTTTCTCTTCTTTCCTCTCCTTCTTCTCCTTGTCTTTCTGAGTTCTCTCTTCACTCCTGTCCTTCTTGTCTTTAGCCTTGTCTTTCTCTTTGTCAGGTTCATTACTTAGAGATCTACGTTCCTTGTCCTTCTCCCTCTCCTTTTCTCTTTCTTTGCTAGAAACCCTGGACCTGAAATATAGTTTATATTGTTTAAATTAAGTTTCCCTTAATACAAAAAATCTAGAAACCAAATTCAACATAAAAGTGGCAGACTTCAGAAAGCTATACACAACTGAAGGGTTTTTTAGATTGCTGTCTACAAAACTGGAAATACCGAGTCAAGAAAATGTAAAATATTTCCTCAAGGCAAACAGTATGCCATCTCTTAAATAACTTAAGAAATTATTTCAAAATATGTTTGAGCTGCACTGGAACATGTCTGTCTGTAGTTTAATTTAGTTATGTGCCTTCAGAATCAACTAAAATATCTCATAATTATCTCACCCTTGTTCCTTTTTCTCTGAAGATTTACTGTCTGGTGTCTTCCCAGTGTCTGCTCTGGACTCAGACCTGTCAGAGCTCTGACTGTCACTTTTCTCCAGTCTTCTCTCCTCCCTGCTCCCTTCCCTCACCTCTCTCTCTCTGGACTCCTTGCTTCTCTCCTTCCCTGCATTATACAAACACTAACTATGAATACATGACAATTTTTCGTGCTTAAAAAGCACTCAGCATATACTCATGTGAGCTCATAACAGCAAAAATAAATTTTTACAATGCATAAAATAGTCTTATTTGGTTCAGGTAAATAGAAGTTAGTTCAAAATACCTTTTTTTTATTTGCTAAAAATCATTTAACTAAAAACATCATCCTAGAGTGAGTTCAGTCTGATTCCATCTCAAATTTTAAACGGAGATATTTGAGTTGTAGATGGGCAATTCAAACATGGTCTTAGCTTACACTAAATCCTACTTATTAATCACAAACTTCAAATATCTTTAAAAAATATATTTCTAGTCTAAGAACTAACACCATCTAATTAAACATACCTTCTTGTTTCACATCCTTCTCTTCTTTGACTCTGCCAGAACTTGCCGTCTTTCCATTCTCTGAGGCTGTGGCTGCAGTCCCTGTACCATTGGGTTCAGACTTCACTGGTGCTGACT
This sequence comes from Lingula anatina, assembly GCF_051362555.1. Lineage (NCBI taxonomy): Eukaryota > Metazoa > Brachiopoda > Lingulata > Lingulida > Lingulidae > Lingula > Lingula anatina. The sequence continues at coordinate 8,531,124 of NC_141769.1, forward strand.
GGCTGTTGGTCTTCACTGTGGTGCCTTGTTTGCTCTGTACACGCCGCGTCTGTAAGTATATCACAAACCATTCTAGTCTCAGAAAATATGCAATCAAATTTCCACTCAATGACTGATATTCTTCATAAACTAAATACCATATTAAGGTGATTTTTTCTAATAAACAGAGAGAACCTCTCTATTAACTTTTTCTGGTTTATTTTAAGAGCTTCAGAGCTTTTTTATCTGTACATTAAACATGATGGCACTATTAATTTGCTTTTACATTTTGCAAATAAATAAATTAGCAAATAAATAAACTGAACAAAACTCTTTTTACATTTTCTTTAATATGAAACTCTTGTTCTGGAATCCACGTGTTCTTTTTGCTCTTCAACTGCCCGATGTAGCTGGAACAGAAAGCAAAAGGATGATTACATCTACTATTATTCACAGCACAATACCTGTGATAATATAATATTGATTCATTATATAATTTACTTTTTCCATTAATGCTGTGATCACTTCACAGAATGCATGAATAAATCATGATAAAATATTCCACTGGTGCAACAGTAAATAAATCTGGTTCAGAAAATTCTCAGTAATTGACAATCAATCAACATAAAAGATAGCACAGTGCCAAATATATATTCAGAAAAATATCAGAGATTAACACTCAATTAACGTTAAAGAAAGCACGCAGCTCTGAAGATGACAATAAAAATAATTATCAAATGGCATAAGAGACTATATCTGGCCACTCGTTCAAATTATCCCCAAATCAGACAATTTTCTCCAATCTGGGCACTTCAATTCTTACCCCATTGCTAGAGCATAGATGTCTGGTCTCTTCTCCTTCTCCTCCTGCCGTATCCTGTCCACCCTCCTCTCCAGAGCCTGGCCGTAGTTCAGAACTTTGGGGTAGTATTGGAGTACCTAAACAAACCATGGTCAATGAAATCATAGTATTAGTGGCAGAGGAAGCTTAATCAATGACAAATTGTGTAACAATGATGTAGTAGTAATAAAGTACATTTTTAAGATGTACAATGCATACGTGTACTTTTAAGTAAAAAAAAAACCTTTATACAGTATATTAAAGTTAAGGTTTCATTTTGGATTTCAAATTTATAAGTATGCAAATATTTAATAGTAAAGAAATGCAAGTTAATAATAATAATAATAATACAGAGTGACCAAAAAATTGAGCCGATAAAATTTTTAATAAATCCTACAAGTCTATCAAATTTCAAGGAATTTGTTGTACTTAAACTTCAATATGTGTATGATCATTCCCCAAAGATCCAGTTATCCCTTATACCACTGTAGGATTTATTAACATTTTTATGGGTCTGATTCTTTTGGCATTCATCTGAATTAATTTACAAATATGTGTATGGGATTATGTCAAACTTTACCTTAGTGAGCACAATGAGAGCATTCCTGATTTGTCCGTAATCTCCTGATTCAAGGCAAGCCACCATTGCCTGAAATTAGAAAAGAAAAAAAAATATAATAAGAGACAGATCTAGTGCCTTTTGGTAAAAATCATCTCACTCTCATGTTTTCTAATGGTGCAAAATAAGATTTTATAGTCTTAAAAACAATGTACTAAAATTACATATCAGAGGGTAGTCTGTTGTGTAAGTATGCAATTAAAGGGGTATTAAATTCAGTCTTATTAATAATTTAGATGAACATGTTACTGCATGCCTCAGTGTGTGTGCATACACATACATATGTCCATGTGTACATGCGTGCACATGCATGATCTCACCTTGGTAGTTCTAAACTGCCATTTGTGACAGATATGCCTGTAGTTCTCATAGTCCAGCTGGCCGTGCTGGTTGGTCTTGTTATTGGTGTCTGTCTTCCTGTACACTGTCACAAAACCTGGATGACTACCACACTCCTGGAAGTGACAGATAGAATAGAAGCCGAGAATCGAATGAAAATTAACAGATTGCCTTCAATTATTCAAAACTTTAAATTTGGAAAGCAATTGCGAAAACCAGATCTCTAGTGTAGGTAGTCTATTGAATCATAATAGCAATTTGGGATTTAAAAAAAAATATACGTTTTTAATCATAAACATTTACTTACTTCTGTTGCTGAAGAATGTCAGTCTTGTTTCAGAATCTATTCAAAGAGGTAAAATTTAAGCTTAATCTTTGGGAAAATGAATTTTAAGTAAATAACTATTGTTTCATCCCTGTACCTTTTCAAAGACAGCCTTGTCTGAGTGCCATCTCATGATAGTCTCAAATGCTGCACAGAGGAACCTGCCATATCTGTGGGCTTCATTCTCTGTACAGCAAGCCACGGTATAGGTAATATCACAGTATATCTGTAAAATGGAAGTACAAGTACAGAATATATCACATGTGTGAGCTAAATTCTCATTCAGAAGTGCACAGTATAAATAAACAAATCAGCATATATAGACAAATTCATTTCCTGTCAAAGCTAAGTAGATCAGATAAAATCAAATCATACTGTGCATAATCAAAAAGTCATAAGTAAAAAAAAAACAAATTATAGCATACTACTGACACATACCCTGTCATAGCAGATAAGAGTGGAGAAATTTGGAGTCTTCAGCTCATGTAGGACCTCTATAAACTTTGCACAGTAGACTGCGTCACTGGCAGTGAAACAGCAGCGAGGAAAAATGCAAACTTGGAGGAACTGAGTGATTGTGTCATTTTTTGTGGAGCCTATAATATAAAGAGGATGAGCATGACCATTACTGAACTGAATCTGTATAAAAAAACAGATAATGAAGAAAAAAAACAATTAAATTAAATCTTTTTGTTTTCAGTTAAATCTATGTGCTTTGGATATACCTGAGAAATATAATTTTAAACTGTCAGAGAGGTTATCAAGATCATAGTCAGGCACTTTCATTCTCTCTCTCTCTCTCTCTCTCTCTCTCTCTCTCTCTCTCTTTCCACAAGGATAAATGTGTTCATCATAAGAAACATGTTCCACACAAATTGAGGAACTCAAAGTGATACATCTGCTGTTTTCTGTTCAAACAAAACACTAACATCAGTAAACAGATCCCACCAGGCGTACTGAGCACAGCCATCTAACGTCATGTAAAACTGGTCTAATAATTGCTTGTTTTCCATAACAAAATGATTGCCATGCTTGCTAAATGAGTCCCTGGTTAACTACATTAATTGTCAAGCACCTGTCTTCAAATATACCTTGGCTTCACATACTATTTGAAAAATGTTTACCTACAATTTATTTAAATCACCATTTTTTTTTTTTTTTGCAAATCATACTAATGTACTTCAAATACAATTACAGAAAATGTTGTGTTACTCCAAAAGTAATATTGAAATAAACCACAGCTTAAAATTATACTCAATAACAAATTAGACAGACTCTGTAAGTTATCAAATTCTGTAATATCATACTCATGTGGATATCAAATTATAATATATCCAAACATCTTTAACCCTAATCAAATACTGGATATTCAAAACAACACTTTACGAGGTATACTTTAACGCCTTTCACAGGACATTAATCCTAGATTTACCAATAATGTGTTTTTAATCAACAAATACATTTTAAATGAGTCTTTCAAATATGCCATTGAAATGTGAATCTGACAAATTGAACCCAAGTCACACCTTTGGTAAGAAGATCATAAATTCATGACTTCAAATTCACTTTGCAAACAAATCAAACCTGATCTACTCACAATAAAGGACAAGGTTCTGTTTCACTATCAAACTGTATATATCTACAAATACAACACAGAGGGCAAGACTTGTGTCACATACCATTGTATAAATTCCTCAAAATTCAACACCTAAGTTTCTATCTAAGTCATTGTGCCAATAAACAAAGCCCTGGATTTAGAAGAACTAAAAGCTAGCTGTATAGGCAGTGAGGGAGGGATTTGGTCTCTTATTTAGACAGTGAATTACCAATAATAGCCAGCCCTGCCCTCTTGTTTACAGACCAAACGTCTCAAGTTGAACCTCACTCAACTTTAATGGTGAAACCATAATAATGAAGGGGAAACAGAGGCTACATAATTTACTCATTCTGGGGTGCTTTACATATGTAATTTCAATTCAGTGAAGTCAGGTTTTCAGTTCTATGACATATATTACACGTTGCCAGGCTCATTCACATTACAAAGCGTGATACAGAGCATCCGGCATGTGGCCTCTTGGCCCACCTCTTAGGATATAATTTCATTCAGACCATGTGTTTTAAATAACTTATAAAAGCTGAACCTCATCAAGTTTTTATCTGCTGTGAAGTGCCTCTTAACCATATCTCAAGATCTTAAAGCTCCACTGAGCTGTAACATGTAGCAGTGGATGAGAGGTTAAGAAGGAAAAATTAAGGTAAGAACTTAACTTTTTACCTGACTCTTTTTATCACATATATATTTTTCACTCTGAACTATATTTGATCATTTTGCTAAGTTTAAATGCATTTAAAAAATTAGACTGATACACGGCAAATTGCCTCAAGGACTGATGTGTGTGCAGCCCAGCTAGTTCTCTTAGCAAAATAATGTTATTTTGTTTGCTGAATTTAAATAATTACATATATCTGTTGATTCTATCAAGTAAATTCTTATGACAGTCATATCTTTGATATAACAAAAAATAAATTTTGCAATCTCCACAATAGGTGGAGGACAATTCATTAAAATTTTTCAAAATTCTATCACAGAAAACTATCACACTTTGGACACATTACTTGCTAGCGTTAACTAATAATCAGTCTCCAGTGATATTCAGACATACGTGCAGGAATCCAGTTGTCTTTCTCTCCCTTCAGTCTGGCCACCACCCTCTGGACATGTTCCTCCTGTTTCCTCTCCTCATCCTTCAGTTTGTCTATCAGGGCAAAGCACCTCTCTCGCTCCTTCTTCTTCTTGCTTTGAGCCTAAAGAAATTATTTTTCTTTTATGAATAAAAATTTTAAAAGGTACTTTAACTCCCAATACTATTGTGGTTCTTATTTTCAAGATATGTAGTAGTAGGAGGAGGAGGAGGAGAAGTAAAAGTAGCAGTTGTAGACTTTAAGAAGAGTATAAAATAATTTTCTAACAGCTCATATTAAATTGTATATCATAAGCATAGTAATAACAAATCTCATTTATATGCAGTTTGTCAGTTAGAGTATAAATCACAAGTAGGCTTGTTAACTTTGACAAAGCAAAGTTACTCATTTACCTGAAAATGAACTATGCAGAACACAAGACTCTTAAACAAATGTTATATGTTCAATCACTCTGATTAAAAGCCGTAACAACAAAGCAACTAGCTCCAAATTAAGTGACTCCTCATTAAAGTGACAAGGAATACAATAAAAGTCATCCTTTCTTTACAAGTGACAAGGACAAGAGAGAGAGGGGGGAGACAGAGAGAGAGAAAAAGAACAAGAGTGATAGAGAGAGAGAGAGAGAGAGAGAGAGAGAGAGAGAGAGAGAGAGAGAGAGAGGGGGGCTTACCATGTCCTTGGTCTCGTCCACTGCTTGCTGGACCTTCCTCAGCTGGTCCATTTGTTTATTATAGGCCACACTGGGGACATGGAGGTCATAGATGGACAGGGACCAGAATGTCACATAGAACTGAGGACTGGAACAAACACCGGGCATTTGTTTGTATTAATTTATCTATTTTCATATTCATATTTACTGTAAGTTTTAGTAAGTAACCCAGTAACAGATTTTATATCAACATATTAAATCATATCTTTAATAAAAATAACAGCAACTTGACAGCATTTAAGTAGTTCTTAGAAATCATAATGTGCCCCTGAACTTTTAAGTCAGAATCAGACTAGTAGACACCAGAAGATTACTAGGCTACTAGTAAGTATTAATCAAAATTAACAGTCTGAAGATGAATTTATAGACACCAGAAAATTAACCTAATCATAAATTTCCACTTGCCAGACTGGACTTATACCTATGAAAAAATTCTTCATTTTTAAATCAATAGTACAGAACCAAACCTAGTGGTCAATGGCCATGGACAGATGCAAACCTTAAACCTATTTCCTACCTTATTTCCTCCCACACCTTTGGAGAGTTGACTGGTTTCACAGCCTCTATCACTGGCTCCATCACAGATGCTGCTGCCTCTATGTACCTCTGAGTCTTAAGATATATATTGATAGTATAGAGTATACAGTATTGTAACTACATGCACTACTGACACAGCTATTATGTAAAATAGTCATAATCAGAAAAATGACACACATGAATGCATATAACAGTGAGAAAATCAAACAGCTCCCATAGCATTATTCCTTAAAGCATGAAAATGACTGATATAAATAATTTTTGTTTTACAGTTATTTTAGTCATGGTATATACAGTAACAGATAACACTGTAGAAAAAGATAACCTACCTTCAGTTGATTGGTACTGTTTTTATTGCTTTTATCTATTTTTCTAAGCTCATCAAATTTTGTCTGAAATAAACAGATTTGCTTAGATAATTTTCTTGCAAAGTAACAGTTGCCATCACAGGTATCCCCACCTTTATATTCATAAACTCACTTCAGTAATGGTAAAAGTAAATTCATACATAAAATAACACAAGTGATATTATAGCATGGACAAAAGTATTTCTGTTATATCAGATTCTACAGTTTAAACCAATTCCAATTCTCTTCATTCTTCTTTCCTTAAATAAAATAAACTATATGTATATAAATCACTATCAAATGGGACCAGCCAAATAAGACAAGAAAGAAAATAAATCTTAAAAACTACACAAAATATTAATAAATGACATAATAGACACTACTATAATAGTTATCCAGCATCTCTTACATTGATTGCATGAGTATACATAGGTCTTGAAAGGAAAAAAGCGGCATCAGGTGCTACATGATAATCTCCAACCAGTACTTCTATGGAGGGCAATCTCTTCACAAACTCCTCTGTACTCAGCTGGGTGGACAGGAAGCTGCCAAACTGGACCAGGGTGTCTTGGCACTGGAAGTCATATATAATTTATGAAATAATTTACCATTCTGCGTTTCAATTCAGAATCTCTTAAGAGTAAAGCTTTGACTACTGATCTGAATACACCATATTGGAAAGGAAAAAAGGCCAGTTTAACAAAAGAATTTTAGACCAAAAATTGATCTAAAAATAAGCTTCCCACCAGTTAGATGAACTCCTTTCCTTCTTTCCTAGAACACTCCACCTACCTGATCATATAATTTCCCCACCAGTTTGATAAACCTGTCCCCTCCCTCCTGGTACACTATACAATCTCTCTGCTGCACCATCAGCAGACACATAGGGATGGCCAGGTCATGTTCTAACAGGGTCTCCTTTAGACGATTTGAGGATTTCTTGATGTTCTTGACCTGAGCAAAATATCCACCCTGAAAATGAAAATTAGAGACAGTCAGACTTTTACCTCAGTTCAAAACCATGGGCTTGCTACTTATTTTTAACTGAGGGTGTATTTGCAAAATTCTGCATATAGTCATAGACTGCGAAACCTGTAAAGGTTGGTTTATATAGGCCTACATCTTATTAATAATAAAGTAAAATCTTTGCAAAACATGGTTTAAGCATTTTGATATCATTAGTCAAAAAAGGCAAATGAAAAAAAAGAGCTTGCTCTATTGCAAGACACACTGTCAACATACCCTCTACCAGGGCGACAGATTGATTTTCCACAGATAGAGGGTACTGTCAACATGTCTGGTAATTATTCTTCAAATGATATAATTTGGAATATATATTCAAAATCCAACGAGACACTGTAAACACATCAATCAAACACATCAGAGCACTGTACCTCCTGTTTTAGGAGCTCTCCTCCACCCAGAGCCTCTAACTGGTCATCTGTAATCTCCTCTGAGATCTCTATACCCGCCATCTTCTGTACGATTTCACGCAAGATCAACAGGTCAAAGCTGGAAAAGCAATAAAATGTCCTCAGGTCAATTTTTATTCAAGTAATGGCACGGATATATAAATGTACAATAAGCAATAGACAAACCTATTTACAACATATGCCATCAGAAACTTAACTATTTGCAACTTAAATGCACTCTAAAAACAGAGAAATGAAATAGTATGTAAACAAATTAATTAAATTTTCATTTTCAAAATCATCCTTTTTCACTCTTGATGCAAATTACTTGAAATTATGCAAATTTCACCATGTTTACTCAATTATCTTTAAAAGACAGCATAATGTCTGGTTCAATTTGTCATGGCATATCATGCACTTCTTTTAAACTACATTTATTAATTGAAGACCACAGAAAACAAAGTCCAGAGGGTACTGATTCATCAGTCATCCATGAAACTGACCACCTATAATAATAGATCAATTTAATACACATGATTAATTCATACAGCAATCAAATAAATGATTGATGAATCAATCACCTAGTCAATAAATCAATTTTCCAACAAATTCATCAATCAACTTAATCAAATATTTTCTGAAGCTCACCTTTTTCCTGCCTGGAGTTGGTTGGCCACATACTGCAGTAAACCTGCCATTTCTATCTGATACTTCCTAAAGATGGCGCCACTGAAGTTGGCAAGACCTGAAAAGAGATATTCCATTTGGTAGTTTGTCAGTAAATCAATTAAAGAACGAAAAAAGGATAAAAAATCAAGACTTGTAACAAAACTCAACACAAGGGAAAGGAAAACTTAACATAATATGCACTAATAATTTTAATATGTATAACATTAAACAGAATTTGAACCAAAAGTGCACACTAATTGGATACCACAATTCTATTTAAACTAAAATAAGTACCTTATAAACTGCTGCTATGTTATTATACTAAATCAATAATCATTGAATAACTATTTCCAGTGCCATCAAACAGTTCTAAATAATAAAATATTAACGTCACATTTCACCATATTTTCATTTTTCAAAAAAATCTAACATTTAGTTTGTAACAATACTGAGCACTTACTCTGCAGCCACAGTGATATGTTAGTATCATCATGCTTCATTCTCTCTCTGGATGGGTTAGCAAGAGCTTCTATAATACAATCTGGGAGGCAGGTCAAGGAAAAATATAGTCATGGGTATAATTATCAGAGACAGGGTTCTTCAGATAAAATATTTAACTAAATTAAAAGAGAACAAACAGCAATGTTTATCTTAATTTGCTTCTATAATGCAATTCCATGACCATGTACAATTGGATTATCTGATATCCCAAGAAGTTTCTTAAAATTTATACCAAATATCTAGTTTAAGATTCTTTAAGTTAAATCTTACAATGCCAATCAATTTTCAGTTAAACCTGTGATCTGTGTCAGACTTGTATTGGTCATATTGTCTGATGTATGATAGGACTTAGTATTAACACTGATAGTAATATCGCACAATAAACTGAAGAAAAGTAGATCTGGATTATTTTTTTCTCCCTCCCTCCTCTTGTTGCCCACATATATTTTCAATGTTTACTGCCATTTTGACAAGAAGACACGTATTAAAACCCTGGAGCATTTTTCACATAGTTCTAGCCAATACGGAAATGTACTTTTAAATTTCCCAAATGTAAAACCAAGTCATTATCTATGACAACCAATACAAAACACTTCCCATGTTTTCAATTCCTCGAATGATAGACACTTGTGGGCCAAAATTAATTGGTTTCCATTGACCCAGTGACCAAAATGCCAACAAAATGTAAAAAATATACAAGAGTTCTACACATTAAAAATCAATAAAAGATTGTCAGAAGGTTTTGTAAAAGTCCTTAGCACATAGGTCATTAAGAAGTCTGGGTCAAAGTAAGATACATGTTTTATTTCATTTTCTCTTCTCTCATGCCTTAATGCAGATAAACAACACCTGCCACACCCATGCACTTCTTCTCTCTCTCTCTCTCTCTCTCTCTCTCTCTCTCTCTCTCTCTCTCTCTCTCAAACACACAACACAAACAAATGTACCCTCATGCACTTCCGTAAGCAGCTTCTCTCAAAACACAAATCACTCAGCAGTATACTTTATCCTTAAACCCTGTGGAGCAAATAAATGACATTTTTTATCACAAAGATCAAAAAGATTAAGACCAGATCACAGTGTTAATTTTTTTTTTTTTTTTTTTTTTTTTGTTGTTGTTGTTGTTCAGTAGAAGGATACAAGCTAATACATCATAGGAAAGGGAAGTGAGATACTTCAAGGAATCCACCACAGGTCCTATAAAGTTGTCATACTTCTGAATTTGAGACAGGATCTGGAAATAAAAAAAATATATATGTGTGTCGACAAGTTTTACTGATACATTAGTAAGAGGGACTGGCCTTCATTTTTCCGACTGCTTGCCAACTGGGAAAACAATTTTTCATAAAAATAGCAAATGCTTTTAAATCAAATCAAATCATATAGATGTGCCTTTTGTTCACTGTATTATTCACACAACCCATGCTTTAGAAAGCAGTACATTTTCAAGGTAACAGTCACCCTCAGCATGTGTCCTATTCAACACTTACATATTCAAAAATAACCCCAGGGTTGCTGTGACTTAGTTTTCCAATCTGACGACCTGAAGGCTTTACATTTTCTTTGGACAATCTCCTGCAAAACAAAAGTAATAAACAATTTTAGTAAGATATTTTCAGTACAATATTGTATCATTTTAATCAAAATGATTTAAAATCATATTAAAAAGTGCAAAAAAAATTTTTATGTTATAGACTAAAATTAATGATCAATAATATTTCAGATAACAGCATATTTTAAAACTTATTATATAAAATAATACAATTTTCTAGAATAGTCGATGATAAGTTGTGAGCAATATGTCCTGGATCCACACCTAAAATACTAGGATTTTTCTCTTAAAATCTGAATGTAAAATAGTACATTTTTTTTAAAGATCAATAAAGGGAAAAACTATAGTGTGCTTACTTCATGATATACTTAGCACGTTCTAGGCAATCTGCTCTTATTTTGATCAATCTAGGTTCAATGTTGTATGTTTCATTTTTCCAATGCCCATAAAGAAGATACCTGGAAATATAAATAAAAAAATTAAAATCACTTAGATAAAAATTACTGAAGAGTAAAATGTCTTTTGGTTGTTTACTCAAGTCACTGAAATTAACAGAAAATTAAAAAAAATTCAATTGCTCATTTTTATCACTAGCCTCAAAGTCATTTCAGTCAAACAAATTGTGTCTGAGGTTCTGGCCGAAATCTATGTCTTTGATCCTCAGATTTAATTCCTGCTAACTAATCCCTTTAAGCTACAGGCAGTGGGGTATTTGTTTGGGTATGTTATCACATGGGGATTAAGGTAAACTCAACAAGTATGTGTGGTAAGTGAAAAAGTAACAAGCATGTCTAAATTTAAGTACATCGTCCAATTTTCTCATTATCCAGGATTTGGTTATACGTCAACCACTCAACAAAACAAACTATTTGGAAGTAAAATTCATGTAACATATAGTCAATACTTCAGGCATTGATCACTGGACCAGTTTATCTGATTATCAAATGAAATCAAAGTGGCCAAACCTTAAGCTAATTTCATTTGACAGAACTAAGCAATAGCAGAATAGTATAATCATGTCAGTTTACCATTGAAAGATTAAAAGATTCAATATTATTTCATGTGAAAGTGAAATGGGAGACTTCTTGTAAGGCACATCCTTTGTAAATACCAACCCTGACTGGAATGAATTCAATCTGAAGAAAAACTCATCTTCTCCTAAATAGCAATCTAAGAAACCCATATTCAATGTATTCTTTTAATTCCCACTCTTGAACTTAAAACTTAAACTTTTAATGCTCATGTCTTCTACTTTACAACAATTTTACTTGATCTCATTCTTTTTAAATGCATCACACTGACATTTCTTCCAAATCAATAATAGGCATTTTTTTTTACATATCAATGTTTTTTAAAGATACAGAAAAGAAAAAAAGACAAAATGCACATACAAAATAAGTGTTACTACATTACATGCTTTTCACAGTATGCATCAACCACTGGCACAGTGTCATTTTTCAAGGAAACAATAAATATTAAATTCATTAAACAGACAGAAGACATTTCTGACTGTCACTAATTATGAGACAATACCTCTTTATGAATGCTTTCATCAATAAAAACTTTGCCAAAAAGAGATGGACCAAGTCTTCATTAGAGAATGGGTGCTTTTTTCAAAAATGTTAGCATCAGTATGCATAGAAATTAAAAATCTACAACTTTCACGTACCAAATTTGAGCACTTCATTCAGATAAATTGGCATCAGAATACTCTTTAAGGCCTCTCACCATCAAAATGTTTGGTTCCACTGAGCAAATAATAAAAAAGTTTTTTTCTAATCCTTCAGTTAGGAGCCAGGAGTAAAAGATGCCACTTTGTGATAGAGAAGGTTAAAAACATTAGCAGAAAGGATCATCTTTCTTTAACGAGAGTCGACAAAACACTAAACTATCTGGTGCTAATAACCCATGTGGCATCCTCTTCTTAGCCTTGCTGCCACAAAAACTGAATAGTTCTACAGAATGTTTTAAAATACAGAAATTTACCTGCATACACCTTAAGGCGCCTAACATATGCCTAGTAAACTGATTAGGTAGTCAAAACTCCACTAATGCAAACAGATGGTCTCACATGAACTACAAATGGGCCAAAACATGCATAGCTTTATTATGTGAAAAAAAATAAGTACAAATGAAAGTAGATAACACCTGTCATGTCATAAAAACAATTAATCTATTTGACCTTATCAAAAACCCTAGATAAGAAGGTCAGCTAAACCTTTAAATATTTTCAGGAAATTGAACATACTAAAGGTAATCCCTCTTAATCTTAATCCTTCCCTGTCTGCAGGTGATCTATTTCTAGCTCTCTGATTGCTGAAAAGTCAACAAAACACTTATGGATTTTTGTACTTAGGAGTCACTCAATCCTTCTTAATGATCTATAAAATATTCATACAAAAAATAAAAAAAAGAAATGTTAGATAATTGTTATCCTTAAAGCCACCTGTCTAGGTTTTGAGATTTAATCAGAAAAAAACTTCCATTCACTGAGGTGAGGCAACCCTGCTGAGAGCATGTTTATAAGTCGGAACTTCCAATTTTATATCTTAATATAAAGAGTGGAACACGCAGTTTGAGGCTAGTCCTAAAAATATGCAGGTGTCCTAACAGTTAGGCAGGTTAACACAACACCAACAGGTCTCAGCTTGGCTCGGTCCAAGAGCACAACAGTTAGGACTCAGCAAACGAGGAAATAAACTGACTGCATTATGTAAAGCATATAAAGTCTCCGTTAAAGAAAATGAAAGCGTGACAAAGTTCAATCAGAAGCTCATTGGTTAGACATAAGTGTGCACTAGGAGTGATCCATGAGAGGTCCAGTTAGGTGTAGTGTTAACCCAACTCTTCGACTTGGGAGTTTGTCAGAAGGTCTTACCAAGTAGGTAATCATTTGGAAATCGTGAAGAGAGGGCATTTTAAAGAGTAATGTTCGTGGTGATCTTTAAAACTTCCAAACATCAAGAAACTCATGTGAAGTCTAAAAAAAATCTTCAGGGAAATCAATCACAGGATTATTTTGCAGTTTATGTGTCTACCTGGGAAGTACATACAGCTGAAACATTAGGTTTTTGCTAATGTCTAGGAGTGCTTGGGAAATATTCCAAGGATCAAGTGATGGCTAAAAGAGGTGAGAAGTTTTTATTTGTGATCAATTCACATTACATTTTGAATAATTTGAAGGTAAATTCTGTTTGCTGCTGACAATCTTTTTACTTTCTCTTACACAAATTTTCATTTTGACGTTGTGCCAGAAATTAAAACCAATGACAGTGATTGCAATAAGAAAAAATCTCCTGCAGAGTTGAATTGATCCAGCTAGTACAATAGGTTTATCCGAACACTCCCTAAAACTCACATTTTAAGTAAAAGGGTTTATCTACCATAACTGTCATATTCTTGTTTCTTCCCCCCCCCCCCCAAAAAAAAAAAAAAAATGCAGGATTTGCTGTTTTTGTTTCAATTTGTTGGCTGTATGAATTCATGATCAAGAGCCAACTCAAGGCAAAACAATCAGATCTATGTGGCTTTATTGATCAAGCTGCAATTTTTAAAGTGGAGGACTTTTGATGACATGTTTCAAGTCCCTGGAGAGCAGAGTCAAGTGTTCTTTCCTGAGTCAGAAACTCAGTAAGTTGATAGGTTTTTTTTTCCATATGCATGGATTAGTTAAATTACCCGTAAATAATGAACTAATGAAGTCTGAGTGTTTCTGAAATATGAGAGGTAATTGCAAACATACATCTCTCACAGGTAAAAAAAAAAGATTTGCAGCATTACTGAAGTTTTACAGTAAAAGCATATCTTTAATCATTATATATTTCATCAAATTAGTCACATCATGGGGTCAATCAAGATGCATTCTAATTGAGAAGTACTACGACTTGCATCCATTTGTTTAGGCAAGTAAACAGGTCTGGCTCTTGTATGATCAAAAGTTCCATTGCTTTTTACCTAGAGAACAGATGAATAAGTTGCCAGCATTGTTTTGTCCTAAGACTTTGAATTTGGACATAGTACAAAAACTGGAGAAGATGAACAAGTCAACTACATCATGTTGTACAGAAGCTGAATTTTGCCACAACATAAGAACTGGAGAAGCTGAGCAAATTCACAGCACAACTTTGTAAAGCAGATGTTTCAATGAATTTTAATTAAAATTGTTAATTATTGAGCTGCTGTGGATATTTTCAAAACTTGTATAAACATATCTTTTAATCACACATCCTCATACTTAAAGACTTAGTCTAATTTCTTTTACAAGTCTGATCTGTAATTCATTGCTCATTTTAGGGTGTGTCAGAGATGTTAATGAGACTGCACATATAATATAATTTTATATTTCATTTGCCATTCCTCTAAAAACACGTCTACCTCCAAATTCAAGTTGTCTGTAAGAGTGAACAAAGGTTCCAAGTTTCCCCCTTACTGCTGAGATAAAGTCTCATCATTTCCATTACCAGCTCGTGGTAGATATCTATTGATTTCCTTCAGACTTAATCTGACTGTAGATTTTTTTATCAGCTTTATTACCTTAATTTGTCATTTACAAACAGGTTCATAGACCATAAGATTCATAACAGTTTTCATCTATATTTTATCTGCCTGTAAACTGCTAATTTGACAGGGGATATTGCAAGCCAGAGGGCAAAAAAGTTGCATCTTTGATGAAGCAAAAAAAAAGGGCTATCACCACGCTGAAATTAAGTTTGAAAAAGGTTGCACACACTTTTCAATTGAGTTCATTCCATTGCAGGCACAGTCTAGCCATTCCAATAGCATAATCCCTATAAATTTTGTAATCTAATAGATCATCAAATTTCACACTTTTATTATTACTGTTAAGTCATGGAAGTACCTGAATATTAAATCTAGTACTCTAAATTGCCCTGTGACGTTTTTCACGGCAATATTGTTTAAGGGTGATGGTGTGGGAGTCCTGGAAGCTTCATATGGTTTGACTGTCATACCAAAAGATTCCATTCCACTTTTCATAAACTATAATAAATTATAAGTTGTTAAAGATATAGGTGCCAGTACCAAAAGGTAATGTGTTCCTCACCAGGGACCTTTGTCAGTTGTTAGTGTATAAATATGTTCAATTCTTCCACAGACTTCAATATTGATTGAGTGTAGTGAAAAATGTGTTTATTCTAGAAACCTCTCTCTCTCACTTTCTCCAAAAAAAGCAAAATTGTCATTGATATCTTCCATTTAGTGACATTCAAAGCAAGGATCTTGAAAACAATTTCTTGGTAAGAAGGAAGTAAGTCAATATTGGTCGATGCTGGTTCAATTTTCTGGGTGAATAGTTGCAAACAGATCGCTTCCAGGCAACAATGCTTTCCAGGTAGAGATTAAGCCAAGGTACTAAAATTTCATTTAATCATCTATGTTTGAAAAATCCTTTTAGACAGAGTAACTGGAAACCATCAAATATTATCATATTGGACGTCATTTCTAGGAAGGAAGAATTTATCTCTTCTTTTATAACGGATACACACTGCCATTTGTTTTCAATGCAAGCAAGCTCCAAAGGAACACTACTAGTGACTCCTTGCCTTGGGGCTTGGAGAAGAAACCCGCAGCCTAGCTGCTCTTCAGTTTTAAATCAACTGCTGTTATATTTGGCAAACTTCAGAGGCAAAAAGTTGGCATCTTTTGATAGTGCTTTACTCAGTTAAGGTGAACAAATATGAAGTATAGATTTTCACCTGCATTTGATGGGCAAGTTTGCTGAGAAAACTCGTGGGTTCCTTTAACTCACATAAGAAGCTTGCTGATAGATCGTGGGGATCACATGCTCCTAATTTCAATAACTCAAGACTGGAGACTACAAAATTTCTTACGTAAAATCCATCCCTTAAAACAACAACAACGGTTACTAATTTTCGGGTCTACAGAACTCCTCAATGAATGTGAAACAAGTACAGAAGAACACTAGGGTCTGCTTCCTACCTGTGTTCATAGGGTAAATACTTGAGCAGGGCCCAGATTTCTTCACTCATTCCACAGTTGCAGTTCATCATACACAGACTGGGAATCAGCACCTCATCCAACACTGTCAGCAACCCATGAAATACTGGCTCCATAGAGTCCATCAATTCTCCTGACCTTCTCTGAAATAAGACAATACAATATTGTGTGACAGTGAGTAAGTATGAGTCAATTCTTTCAACTGTTATGATTCTACAGGCAGGCATATTTTCACAAAGAACACTGAAATATTTTATCTATTATAAGCATACTACCATTGTGTTATTCGTTACTGCAAAGTGAAGATGTGTATCCATTATGGTAACCATACAAATGAGTTGCCAGTAATTTTCTGATGGAAAGTCATCTTTGTAGTCTGCTGATAATGATCATAAGTTTAAACTTTTTGCTTTCTACACAAAATTGAAGTTATACCTCACAAAGCTTTTGGTCACTCTGAGGAAGGTCACGGTATAATTTCATGGAGAAAGTGAAAAGTATGAATCAAATCTATTCATTCATTTCATATATCTATTTGATCTTACATTTCTCTTTTTATTTATTCTCTTATTCATCTTTTTTGTAGTTAACTAAATGTTATTTTTTTAAGTAAACTGTAACTGATGTGTCCATAAATCCTTGTCATTGTCGTTAAAAGCAAGGTTTGGATAGTCTGGATATATAAGCTGGCACTTTTCTATGAGACATTTCCATATTCAATCACTCATTAAATGACAAAATATCACAATAATGAAATGCTTCAGACAAAATAATATGAAGACTATATATTCCTATCCTGAATTAAGTTGGATTTTAAATGGGAGCAAACTTTTATAATAAGACACACTTGTAGTTTTTTTTTTTTTTTTTTTTTTTTTTTTTTTTTTTTTTATTCAGGTCTACCTTCTGAATTCTCTAGTGTTCTACAGCTAGTCATGAAAATAATTCCATGTACTCCCCGGTTGGAGGGGATCACTAACGCTATCAGTTTTTTCATGTCAAATTCCATTAATGGCTGGCCCTATTTTATAATTCTGTGAACACCTGTATCAATCTGAAACTCCATTAGACTCAAGGAAAAGCTATGTATCAATTACCTTAGAAATAGCTGTTGCAAGTTTTTCAACCCTTTTTCTGTCATGTTTTTAAGTGTTGTCTAATTCAGTCACTGGGTCATCAGTTTTAAATATCACTTACAAAAAAAGGATTCCTGTCAATTTCCCTCTTTTTAAATTTCTCTTTTTATCTTTCTCATGTTTGTAGCAATCACACCAATCTGGACATCAGTTTAAATTCTGAATTCATTCGCTACCAATCCTTGCAACATTTGTTTCAACTTGTAAAAGCTTTGAAAAAGTAACCATCCAGAGAACTCTACTTTTTATAAGTGAGAGATAAGGCTATACACTTCTGCCCAATATCCATGAACCTTACAGTATCTTCTTTTACCATCAATTCTACAGCCTTTATCTTAGCAAGAGAACTTTTTCTCTCAAAATCTCATTTAGTCTTTAACCTGGGCTCTGTTAATTTTAAAAAAGAAATTTTTTTGCCACAAATACTGCAATCAATCAATCCACCAACCAACCATTCAATCAATTAATCAATCAATCAAAACTCCTTGTCTTTAATTTAGCTTATTTATCAGCTCTTCAAATCACAGAAAATTAAAAAAGAACAAAAACTTGACTGAGTCTGAATATTTATCAGTGGGTGTTTGAAGCAGAGGTATCAGTTTTCATCATCAGCAAGAGATCTAAGGTGGGCCCAGACTTTGTCACTCAACATCAAATTATTTCCAGAAGTGAAAAAAGCCTCAGAAAATCCACATCAAAAAACAAAAACTATCTAAAAATACCATCTCTAGTGTCTTCACTAGGATCACAAAAATATCTTTTCTTCTTTGGAAAAAATATTTTGGAAAATAATTTTAAACTATCATAGCACACTACCCATTTTCACATCCATCTTCAGCACTTAAGTCATGTCTATCAAGAATCTGGTGCATTCAAGACATAAAAAATTGAATAATTTCATCCAAGACAAAAAAAATCAAATAAATGATCATTCTTCTATATAAACCACTTCATATCCCATCAAATTATCAACCATCTCAAAATATACCTTTTCCATGAATGTTTTGAGCACCCGTATCAGTTTGACCATCAGCTTGGGGTCACAGGAGAGGCTGGGCCCCAGGTAGGCCAGCATAGGGAAGGCTACTGTGACCAGGTCCCCAAAGGTGTGACACTGGGTTACAGAGAGACCCAGTCTGGGGGTGTACTTGAACACTTTAGCAGGAAGACCACTGTACCTAGAATAAATGGAAGGGAGATGGTTAAATAATATATAAATATAAATATCATTTACCATGAAACGCTCCATGAGCTCATAGCTTCGCTAAGGAAAAAAGAGAATAAAAATTCATTTAAAAGTATCAAGAGTCCTATATTTAGTTGTCATTGAAAATCATTAATCTCTCTTTTAAAGAAAAGTTTATCCTGAAATTTTCATCAAAATTTGTGAAAAACGTTCTGAGATATCTTTCCAACAAACAAACAGACAAACTGATGCAAACAAAAATGGGGCCATCTTCATCAGCAGAGGTAAATTATTAATTAATGAAGACAAGGAAATTGATATTGATATTGTTGCTGACAACTTGCTGTGAATCTCTTACACACAGAGAGAAAGAGAGAGAGAAAGAGCGAAAGAGAGAGAGAGAGAGGTGCCCTCACACGAATACAAATTACAGCAAAAAAAATGACCATCATAGCCTTTTAACCCACAATAACAGGGCAACCTAGGCATCTCTTTAAGGTCAAATTAAGGACTGTTTTCTATCTTTTAAGTGCACCAGAGACACTGTCCAACAGGTACTAATAGCTCCTAATATCAGATAAATAAACTATCTGCCCATCCCTTACAAGTACCATATTACTCTCTGAACTGCTTAGAATTTGTCTAGGCAAGTACCCTTATTGCTCCTCTGGGCTCAGTTTGGTATAATAAAATTGTAAGTTATAGCCAAACAGCTAGTTCAAGAACTAAAACCAAATTACATTTTCAGTCAAACCCAATAAAAATTGTGCAAGTTGCATATTACAAAAAAGTTTTCATTTTCTTCAACAAGGGCAAAGAGTTAAAAGCCAGTGGAGAAAAATTCTATACACAAGTGCTTGTTTCTAGCATTGGTGTGCGTTTGTATGCATATGCATGTGTGTATGTGTGTGTGTGTGGGTGAAGGAACAAGAGAGAAGAGGGACTTACTGTCTATATAAAGGATCCAGAATAATGTGCAGAAGAGCACACAGGCCCTGAGCAATGGGAGGTTGAGCCGTGGCTGAATATTGAGGCAATCTCTTGATTATCTGTTCCGCGTGGTTCCAGTCTCCAACAGCCAGCAAAGACTCACACAGACCCAGCTTCTGGTTGTTGTTCTGAAACAAGAAAATCATTAATATTTTCTTTTATAATACAATTTATCTCTTTTAAGAATCTTAGGAAATCTTTCTGGTTATTCCAGATAAAATTTAGTTACTGATGAGCAAACCAAATTAATTAAGTATACATATGTGAAAAAATTTTACGGGGAAAATGCAAAATAAATTTCCAAGAGCTGTTTTTAATAACATTTTAATATATGAAAAAAAAATAATAATAAGACTAAGATCAGAAACAAACACCAAAACTTTCTACATGACTAAATGAATTAAATTCTATCATCAAAGGACAAATTAAAATAGTTGTAGGACAGCTTCCTGGGAAGGGTAGTATGTTAATTGTTAATAATCAGAGAGATCCCATCATACATCACTGACAATAACCTTGTTAACCCAATAATGCCTTTTTTCCTAGTTTTATCATTACTGTATAATCCTGAAAACATAATTTAATATAATTTTTTTCTTTCATACATTATATAGTATTTATTTTGAGGAAAAAAGCGGGGAAAATGAATACGTCTGGTAATATTAAGAATCAATAATTCATTTTGTCACAGCTTGCTTTATTTGCCAAGATGTTAAGAAATGTCAAATGGGGAGTCCCTCATGCAAAATATATTTCTCTTGAAAGAGTCAATCAAATATCAAATATGATGACCAAAAACAATCATCACACAGCTTTTATTATGCCATAGAAGTAAACAAGGTTTGATTAAATACACAGCTACATCAATAAAACTTTGGTCTCTAATCAAAGGTTAATGACCCTCAGCAGAATAGGAGACCTTTGAGTGACGCATTTTGCCTCACGTTAATAAAGGACACAGATAACAGGACCCTTGCCAAGACAGTGCAAGGAAAAACGTAGATTAAATCAGTAATTCAAGGCCAAAATGTCACATTTGATAACTACTGGGTTATCTTTATGATGTAAAAAGCCATTTTAGACATGTAATATCTCATGATCCTTTGATAATATGATTGAGCTCCGGGTCAACTGGCAGCCTAAGGGAGAAGAGATGACCACAGAGTAAAAACAAGCACTCAGTTCTATTACACTTTGAATATACAAAAGGGTTTACAAATGTTTCAATTACAAAAGAGAATCAAAATGATGAGTGTCAAAACAGACAACTTCTTATTTCAAGTGACCATTGTTATAGCATATAACAACGTTTCAAGGATAAATAAATAAATATATATATATATATATATATATATATATATTTTTTTTTTTTTTTTTTTTTTTTTTTTTTTTTACTTTTTCTGATAAGATCATATACAAAAAATAGATCTGTCAAAATTCCAGATTTACCTGCTTTATTTTACCAGAATCATCTTCATTTTCCTTCTCCTCTTTTGCCTTATCTGATAGGATGACGACATTGAGTTTTCTGGCATATTCTCTGGCACTGGTTACCTCCTTCTTGAAGCTTTCATTGATGTCACTATCTGAGGGGCTCAACTGGAACACAATAGAAAAAAAATTTTATTGACTTAACAACAACAAAAATTAACATCTTAATGCAAATGTTCATTTACTTTTAATTACGATAATTAAGTACCTTTAAATAAGTGGCTGAGCAGTTAGGATTCTCTTATTCAGTTATTACTGTAAACTGATCGCATCCTGATGCCTTGCTATTCTTTTAAACAAGACGAATTTGCCTTTAACTTCTAGTTTTGAATGAGTACCTAAATTTACATTTTAGTATCATAATATGACATGCTTTTCTAAGGGGGATTAGATTTATTTGGGAATAAGATGGTTTTTATCTCATCCAAACATGAAAAAAATGCCCAAACACTTCCTGAATCTTGTGTGAAACATCAAATTCTAGTCTGGCTATTGGATAAAACAAATCTAACTGTCTCACACCATCTTGTATTGACATGATGTACTTGTAATGACCCTATAAAGGCTGAAAAGCAAGCAAAGATGTCTAGCGGTGCAAAATAATATGAAGCGCAAAGCAGAAAATGATCTACTTAAGTTTCTGAATCAGTTTCACATCAGTTTAGGAGAAGATAAAATATAACCTTTACTCAAAGCCTCCTTGTACCCCTAGGGTGCAAAGTAATGCCTCTTCACAGTAATGTCAAGTTATTTTGAGTCATTTTTGTTTTTGATGAAAATTGCTGACATGGTTGGAAAACTCTCCAGTGGGGTCTAATGACAATATAATGCTATAGGTTGCAGTGTTAAAGAACATCCCACCAGAATAAACCCTAACAGGGTCACAGATATACTATTAAGGCAAAAAATATTAGAGAAACAAATGTATGTTTACCAAGTTTGGTCAAGTTCAACTATCTGCCTGTAAAAAGTTAACAAGCTCAATGCCTCTTTTCCATCTTTATGTTAAAATTAGCGTAAAATCAAATTATCGTAGATTAAGTCATATGTCAAATAAGTTCTAAAAAATTTAACGTCGAGTACCAGGCATGCTGATGGAGCTGATGAAATTTTGCCATAGGGTAAATTGGCTCAAATAGACCAGTGAGTGAGCCATTGACTTGCATAGCAACTACACCAAAACTACCTACAACTTCTTCCTCCTCATGTCAGTAAGCTGTTCACCATTTGTTATTCTTATTCAATCAGCTGACACTTTCCACAACCAGTTCCAATACGACCCCCAATGCCATGTGCAAAACTATCAATTAGACTGTTATTATTTGCCATAGCCAGGAGAAGAAACCCCATAATTAATTCATCTCATTGACTTTACATGTAAAGTTTTATTCATCCGTTTAGCGATGTGGACTTAGGGATGATACGCAGGGCTATAGACAATTACTGTTCCAGACTTACAAGTCAATACCAAGTCCTCCATGGCCAAGAAAACCTTGCTTGTTTCACAGAAATGAACTTGACATCATGACGCATGCGACTTGGCCAATGCAATCAATACATTTGCCCCCATTTAATTTGAACATTTTGCCTAGAAGGGATAACTACAAGACTTCTTTGATGAAGTATCTAGGTACAGCATGCACTCAATGCAGGGCTTGATGCTGTTGCTGCGTGAAGCATTTACAGATTTTTTTATCTACCAAATCTTGCTGACATACTACTGTGACAATACTAAGGAGAGGGCATCACGGCTCTTAAACTTCACTAAGTGCTACTGTCGAATTTGGATGTAATATTTATTCAATATTCTGCTAGGTATCATATCACTTTTGCTGAAAATCTGATCAAGGTAATGATATTTTTGTTGATGTCATTCTTGCTTTTGTTGTAGCTGTTTCGTGCAGTAGTTAGCGTCACTGACTGGACTCTTCCATAAGGAGAAAAGTTATTGTATCCAGGAAAGTGCATCCCAACACAATGGTGACAGCTTCAGTGTCAACAGACAGAGATAATGGCCATAGAAAGTCTTTATAATCATTGTGACATTTAATATATCCTCTTAGTTATTGAAGTATGTGCTTGGCTAATGTCAATTCAAAAATAGGAAAACTAAGAATGAAATTGGTTGTATTCAAAGCTCACTCTTTTGTCTCACAAGTTGGTGAGAAGAGGTTTCTTTCTGAGGTTTGAAGAAAACATAGAAAATATCACAGCTGTCATTATTCTACCCACATAATGTAGAATGGACTTAGTTGACTTTACACTGAAGATAGACAGTCTCTTCTCAGTGCATCTTTCCTCTGCAGGCCAAACATGGTCATGGCTAAGGGCCCATTTTACACAAGTTCTTTTGCCTCAAAACTGATGTAATTCACTAATAAGTTTTAGACCAACATTTTGATCAAATTTGATACAAAATAAATTGGTGGTAGTCCATGCAAATGGAATACCATGCCTGTTTTATAATAGGAGGCATGGCTTTTGCTAAAGATCAATACCTATTTCATTTAAATGGACTACTGTGGATTTATCTTGAACCCACAAAAATGTTGCATCTAAAAATTTAGACCAATTTAGACTATAGCAACTTTGTGAAACAGGCCCCAGCCAATGGAATCCTTTGGTCAATGATCAACCTACCAAGATGGCTTGACCCATCTTCAATGTTAATGTGACTTAGGGCTGTGTATTCATAAAGAGGGGATTGTCAAATGTGACAGGCAAAAGAAAGTCAAAGGATATGCTTTACTGCACATTATTCTGCATCTATTGTAAGATGCATCTCCAGAGAACACAACCGGCCGACTGTTATGAAACACTGCACAAAAGTTTTATCATATCCCCAATGACACGAATCTGACACCAATATTTAATCTACAGCCTCTATGCAATAAACATCAGCAGGTAAGATGTGGTTACTCACAATTATATCTGAAGTATTTAGGCAACAGCTATAGTTATTGTACACTTAATCATAACTGTATTCAATATAATTATCACTGAATTTATCTGATCTCCATTATTGTGGTCCACAACATGTCCTAGGATCTACAACAAAAATTCCCAAGTGATTTATACAATTTGCACAAGCTATTGCAGCAAATGAAGGCTTTCATATGATTTTTCTCCTTTTTCTATGGTTGTTATTTGATTAAGAGAATTATGATATAATAGTGACCTTAGAAATCATCAGACATTTAAGAAAATAAGATGTACCATTAACTGAATGTTTGCAATTCAAAAAGTTTCACTTTGAAGTAAAAAGCATACAAGATTTTTTTATGACCTGTAACAGAGAATAGGGTTTAACTTAATTACCACCTAAGAAGTTAACATAACTGTTAAAATTCCCAAAGACTTATTGTCAGGGCACTGTACAACTTTGAGTACTTTTAATGTTCTATAAAGTGTCTTTTTTTTTAGTCAGATTTAAATGTAATCCTCCAGTATTTCCTGGTTTTCTCATCAACAAGTAATTTCCCTGGAAATCCATTTGCCAGCCCTGACAAATGGTAAAAAGTGCTTGTTCAGATAACATTTCATTTCCAATCATCATGTCAAGGTTCAGTAGCAAGACAGACAATAAACAGTCTACTTCACAGATATAAGTTCTTAGAATAAGCCGATGGTATCTAAGTTATAGTCTTCTCTTTCATCATTTTTTCCACAGAAATCCATTTCATTCTGCCTTCACCGGTTCAGAAACATTTCAATTCTCTTTCCTGTTCATTTTCAATTTTTTCTTAGGTGCAGGTGGCTAAATAAGATAGACATGCCAGTTAATTAAGAAGTTCACCTATACAGAGCCTAGTCTCCTCTGATGTACTATATCAGAAAAAAAATAGCTGTCAAAGGAGTTTTCCTTAATGCATTTCACCTCCGAGTCAGTTATGCAGTTGAGTTAAATTGTCAATGTATGACTTTGATATACCATCTTTCAGACATTAAAACCGCAATTAAAAAGACTGCACATGGAGGCTTATCACAGCTAGAGATCAAAATAATTGTAATAAAATTCCAGAAATAATTTGAAAAGCATGTGTGGACACAGTGCTTTGCATTTGTGAATATCAAGAAACTGAAATTGCATAAACAATATGTACAGACACATCTGTGTCTGTACATAAAAAAGCATAAGGCAATTATATGGAGTATGTTGCATCATAAATCACACCCTATGCCCTAAAAGGAACAAAGTGTCAGATATTCAACATATGTTAAGTAAATAAACCACTTCTTGTTAAACTATGGACAAAAATATTTTTCATCTTATTTTAACAGGCAATGCCATGAATTGATGTCACAAAAATAATTAAATCTGTCATCGCCGACAAACCTTGACATGTTTCAACCATCTTTGTCTAGCTTTGAATGAAGCGCAACCCATAAGTCAGTACAAGAATTTACCCAGCATGGATGATAGTACTTAAAAAACCCATGTGAAAGCATGTGATAAGGGCCTTCTATTTTCCCCCCAAATTGTAACATAGAGAGCATTCACCACCACTTGATCTGTAGACTAACTAGTTTGCAAATCAAATATGCCACCCACTTGAAAGCAAGCTGCATAATTCCCAAACAATTATGTAATGGACTCCCTACCTCTAACTTCACTGTCCCAGCAGGAGAAGAGCAATTTAATTTCAGCATATGCTTTCAGGTGGGTCACGCCATACTTAATCCATGGACTAGTCAGTCTGCAGATCAGCTGGTTGTGAATGCTCTCAGAGTTTTTGGAGAGTGTCAGAAAAGGAGGTTGCTTTCTCAGAGAAAATATAACCTTTATTCCAGGAAAATATGCAGGAAAAATCTTACACTGTGCATCTTTAGCTTTACTAAGTGACTGATAATTCATCAAAAGTGACTGATAATTTCTTTATCTTTTCTCCAAAAAATGGCACTCTTAAATGTTTTATTTTTACCTCCAATTTCAGGTTGGAGACAAAGATCGACTATTGCCGGATCAAGTCCCAGTTTCCAGGAACGTGTCCTGTAAAACGGACAGCAGACTCTGATCACTCGGAAGACACATGAGACAGAGAACACGTGAAACTGATATGATCAGTAGGCTGAGATACGTCTCCCCTGCATTATGCTTGGACGTCATTCCCACCTTCACATAGATTACACACCAAACTAAGTGATCTCATAACTGCTAAAGATTCAATATCAGCGGGACTTATTAACAAGCGCTGTGTTGATGTTCGCTAATATCCACACATGAAGAGATAATCAGTCTTGGGACAATGCAATAATAGTTGCTCCTCTTAAAAAGCTAAATATTACACTGGAATACCTCTTTAGCTAACTCAACAATACTCTTTTCACAACTGTTGAGACCATGTATTTTGGCAAAACTCATCAAGACTTCTAAGTGAATGTAATATCATTGGCCTCAAAACAGTACAAGAGACTGCAAGTCTTTCTTTATTGGCAAAGCACAAAAGACTGAATGGAGATTTCACTCCAAGAAAAGATGTTTATTTGGCAGTGCAGATGTTTCAACAATACTTCAGAGCAGGCATCTTCTGGTATTGTTCAAAGATAGGAAACCTCATTTCTTTAAAACAGACACCCTGGAACTTTTATTATATTACTTTCAATAGATCAGTCTTTCAGCTTTCAGAAAGGTGTGAAATAATTTGGTCTTGAAAGAAAACAAATCAATTGACCAGCAGTGACTTGTGACTGACCAGGGGTGTTTGATTATCAAGACAAAAATAGTGCATTGTTGTTTTGTCACTCTTTTTTGCCAGACATGTCACACTTCGTTATTTTCAAGAGGATGACTTTCAACAAATGAGACTTAAGTTGGTACTGATAACCAAGCTTCGCACGATTCAACCTTGTCTCCTTTCTTCTTATAATGGAAAAAAAATTACATCACTTGCAGTTTTGCCAAAAGAGTAAATATGCTGGCAATATAATTATCACCCCATCTCATTAAAAAACTTTCTGTGGAAGTAATATTAATCAGAATAAACTTGCCAAAAACATCATTTTCAACTTTCACCCCAGGGCGACATCATTACCCATAGTACGTAACAACTGCAATGTAAGTGATACAAAGTAGCATATCAGCGAACTAACAAAATGATGTGATACACACACACACACACAGTCCAAGTACAGGTGAGACTTATTCTTATGGACTCCCCAAGTACTTGACCAGCAAGAATAAAGAGATGCAGATAATGTGATACAAATAGCGAGTGATTACACGGACACTTAATTCAAATGAAACATGGACTGAAAGGACAAGAGAATCCATCTCTGAGACTGAACATTATAGATTTAGAAAAAGGGGCTTATAAATTGTGCTAAAATAGAATGTAACCGATTTGTCGTCTTGTCATGATAATGTTACAGCGCAGGTGGATAACTGGTAGATAACCAGTGCGTCAAATCAAGGAGAGGCAGTCTGAGAGAGCAGACAGAGTTAAATTGAAAGAACAGAAGCTGAATAAGCAGATTTGTTCACACCTCAAGCAATTTCCACCAGCTCTATAATAAAAAGAGATTTGCAACTACGGTCACTCATCAAAGAGCAGTTAGCAGTAACAGCACTTATCAACGTAGTAAGTGCTACTCATGTGGGCGCAGCTCACAACTTAGAAATTGAAGGAGGATACCAGGTCATTACTCGGATAAGGGGGGACATATATATATATATATATAGTGATGTCATCAGCAATATCATAACAGTATTCAGTGGCACCTCCATCCCTCAGCAATATTTGCTGCAGTTACAATGTAAGATGCTAAAATCACACATCGAATGTGATATCCACAAAAGGAGCAGCACTCTGATATTGACCGTGAAATTACTGGAAAACTATTTTTGCAGCAAGAATAGCAGTTTCAATACCGACTATTTAAAACTGGGAATTATATTTCATTTACTGTCTTTGATAATTACAACGAAATGGAGGAGACAAACAGCAGCAATCTCACATGGACAAATAACACCAGCAACTCCAGTCAGCCAGGTGGGCCCTTTGGGAAGGCAGAACCCCACTACTTCTGGCCCATCCTCATCATGGCTGTGGTCCCTGTAGTGGCTGTCACTGGCAACAGCTTGGTGTTACTGGCAGTGAAGTATGACAGGAGACTACAGAATTCCTTCAATTATTTCCTAGTGTCTTTGTCCATAACTGACCTGTTGGCTGGAGTCTTGACCCTCCCACTGGCCATCACGCGGGCCTTTCTGAGTAAGTACACTATTCCACTGGGTTACTATTCAGGGGTGGATCCAAAAATATTTCTGACATTCTTTCAAATTATCTTTGTTGAACTATCCCCCATTTTTGAGCATCTTATGACAGAAAAAAAAGTTGTAAGTCAATGTAAACTCAAAAAATTCTGACCATTTTCTGGAAGACCCAGAATACAGCTTCTGTCCGCTCCTGACTATTAACGTTGTAGGTTTTACGTAGTTAACACAATTATATAATTTAGCACTCCTGTCTGTGTTAGAATTAATCTTGCAGTAAAGTAAGTTTTAACATTGCAGCAAACCACCTGCTAGCATTTAAGAAAGATAGACATGGTCTGAACAAAACTGAAGTTGAAGTGAAATTTTCTATTCAGTCAAGTAATGATAATTTTGAAATTCTGAATTGAGGGGGGAACAACAGAAATTTTTAACAAGACATATCCAGATCCCTTTATTTTTAAAAAAGAAAAGAGGCATCATAAGACCAAAAGAGGTACAGCATATCCATAAATTTGCAGATATTTTTTCAAAAATATCATTATTATTCACTACAGTGCATTTTTACCATTTTTATCTATTTTTCTTAATGTTCGAAAATATGGAGAGTCATCATCTCACCCCCACCCCACCCTAAAAAAAGGAACTTCAATATTTTGAGGAAAAGGGAGAGAGTTAAAAGTCTTCTACAAGAATAACGGACAATTCAGAGAGCCTTCAAGGTTTCCAGAAAACCCATCACTTTTGAAATGAAAACTGGCAACCTCATCACAGAACAAAGTGCATATTTTCTAACCTCAATCCTCAGATGTATAGACATCCTATAATATACTGGATCATTCAGTGAATACCCCCAGGTAGCTATTTGTGTGCCAACATTACACATACCAATTTCAAAGGTCCCTAAAAGTAGAAGATGGAAGGCTGCCTGTGAGATATGGTACTATGTGTCATCTCATAATAAAAAAAATCATTTTCAGGGATGTAAACTTAAGTTAAAAGTTAAGGTAAATTCTGAGACCAGTTTTTTTTTTTTTTTAATACTGCAACACTTAGTAATGAAGCCATAGTCAAATCAAATCTGGGATTCAGTTCCTAAGCAGCACACAGCCTTGTTCAAGGTTTAAGACTGAGGAAATCAAAATGATCTGTGAATTCGCAACCTATTACAACTGTCAAGGCAATAGAAGTTATGTTCATATTCCAAGTATGTTGTTCACGGCTTTTTTTTTTTTTTTTTTTTTTTTGGACACAAAATATGAATCTGTTCCATACAGTTTTGACAAATAATCTCCCCATAACTGATGACAGACCTGCTTTCAGAGGCCAAAGCGTCTGCTTTCCAGACAAGATTATCATTGCAAGATTTAATCACACCTTCAATAATAATGCCAATTCACTTGGGGAAGGGAAATGTCAAAGATACTGACAAGAAGAATACCAAATTGACTTTCAGTTGTCAATTACAAAGCAAAATTTCCAAGAGTAATGACAAGTTTGGGTCAAATCCCATAATGGGGCTCATGTCCTACAAAATTCCCAAGAGGACCTAAACATTAGAAACTTGTCATAACCATATAATAAGTGGACAAAGCTATGGGGAGACTTATGTGAATGTATGCTCTGAATATTTTTTGACATTGACAAGGAAAATGATCTGAACAGAATAATCATGAATGATAAATTACTTATAAAGAACCTTCACAGATTACTCTACTTTTTTTAGAATGGTTATAGTCATTCACACTATTATGTTATAGTGCTTCTTCACAGCATAAATATAACAATCAAATCATTTTTACCACACACTACACTCTATTTATGTTCTAATTTTATTAAACAAAATCAGACTGTCAGGATTTTGCCTTTCCACATATTCTATTAATCTGTGACAAACAATTCCTTTATCTTCACTATCATCAACAAAAACATGATCATAGCAACTATATTTATAAAATCATTCTGAAAAATACAATTATATTAAGATTGATGATAGAAACTGTAATCTACATCAGATTCTTTACATAAAGTTGTGGTTAGTATAATCTCTTTTATTAATCAGATTATTTTCTACATATTTTCCAGACTACTTTCCTCTGCCCTCCATATTCTGTACCTTGTGGTTCTGTACAGATGTCGTCCTCACTACAGCGACCATATTTCACATGTGCATTATGTCTGTGGACCGCTACATTGCCGTTCGGTACCCCTTCAAGCACCTTCGCTCACGCTCCAAGAAAGGCCTGATCTTTAAAATCACATTTATATGGGGACTATCCCTTACGGTGCCCATTCCATTTGTTGTGACCACCATTGCAGCGAACAATGATGGTGGACCCCAGTGCGTATGGATTCGCTCCACAGAGGCCATTATATTGTCCACAAGTGTAACATTTTACATTCCTTTGATAATAATGGTGGTGGCATTTTTCCTGACTTTACAACACCTGCGTAATGAAGGCCATGTGAAGTACAGATCTCCATCTGAGGAAATGTCTACGGCCACATCGAGCGTGCACACGTTCAGTCACAACCCAACTTTCTCCATCATCAAGGCAAAGTCAACAAACTGTCTGGAAGCTGGGGACAAGGAGCACAGCAGCAGAAGTCATAGCTTAGCACATTTTCAGAAATTCTGGAAAACCCACCCAGGTGATGAGAGGAGGAAGCCCTGCAGCCACAGACAACATTCTAGCGAGGGGGAGGAAGATGGCGGCCACACTGGCGTAAATATAACCCAAGAACTGCCACCTAATAAACAACATATTTGCAGTTGTGGCATAGTTTTAGATTTACCACCAAGTGACAATGAATCAAACGAGTCCAATTCTCCTTGCCTCATGGACAGCGGACTAGTGTTTGACGCTGAGAGCCCTGAGACACATTGTATCAATTCAAACAATAAAGACTTGCTTGGGATACAAAATAATAAAGATAACTTAAAGATACAAAGTTGTGAAATGCTGAGCCTTAAACGGCACAGTCAGGACAGCAATACCCCCAGTATTATGAGGGGCTTGAAGCAAGTGAGGAAAACAATCCTATACAGAAAGCAGATCTCTGCAGTAAGTCTGCCCATCATGGCTAAAAATCACTGTAATGGGCCTGATCACATTAAGAAGTACAGTGACCCAGAACACAACTCTATAAATACCCGCAGCCAGCGTAACCAGAGGAAAGCCTCAAAGACACTAGGCATACTGTTTTTCGTGTTTGTTCTTATGTACTTTCCTTTCTTTTTGACGGCTGTAATTTACACATCTTGTCTGGAGTGTCGGCATGTGATTTCACAGACTGTAGTCTCAGTATGCGAGTGGCTGGTGTTTGCAACCCCCATGGTCAATCCTATCATCTACAGAATATTCAACCCAGACTATAGGAAGGCCTTCCAGAAACTTCTGCATTGCTATTACTGCAAAAAGCAATCTGGGTTGTGAGAAATAGCATTTTTAGAAAAAAATGGGGGGGGGGGGGGGGGAAATATTGTGAATTTGTAGAATTTTGTACTTCCTTCATGGGTCTCTCAGTTAGTCTGTTTGGTAAGGTACTGAGGTCAGTTTCACAAAAATAAAAAACTAAACTTGCTTTAGCATCAAATTTCACTCTATTTAATTTTTTCATTTAAGGATAAATCTGTACAAGTCAGCTAGAAAAGAGTAACTGTATGTACCATTTTTTTCTTTAATGTTATAAAATTAAGGGCAATAAATTCACTTTAACAAAGTCAGGTGAAATATATATATATTCATTAACAGGTGATTTCAGGGGAAGAATTCGATCCTGCAAAAGAATCTGACAACTATTTTTTCCACAGCTGCAAATTATTTAGGTTGGTGATAAGTTATTGTCTCTGTCATTTTGAAAAGTGTGAATCTATTAACCTAAACAATTGCAATATGTGCAATAAGTACGTAATTGTCGGACTTGTGTTTAGCATCAAATTCTGAAAGCACCTGTTCATGGAAACATGCGATTTACCCAACCCTATTCACTGTTACCTAATAAGTTTTGAAGAAAGTACAACTTTAAAGCCTTTTTTTTTCTTTTGTTTGCTTTATTTGGATTTTTTTTAAATATGTATTTTGTGTTGTTTAAGAAACTGGTACTAGTCATTTATATATGTAATTTAAGGGCATAAACTCTCTTTTTAAAGTATATTTAAGTGCACCAGGAGAACATAAGTTATCTGTGCAAAATGGTTAGTTAAGTTTATGCTGCAGTCAGATTGCATTTATCAAAACTGTACAGTCTTTTGGGTTTTTTTTTAAAGAAAACCAAACTGAAAGTGGCTCGAGGTACACTTATCTTTATAAAAAAAGTCTGACTGCAGGCTCTTTTAATGTGTGACCAACTTATTGATTTATTACCTAATATCTAAAAAGATCATGAGATGAAAACCGTCAAAATTACAAGATACGAATATGAAAATATTGATCTCTGGTATCTCTAATGATCAATGGGTGCACCATGATACAAATGTTAGGTAACACTGAATGGATTGTATATTCAATGAAGAAAAACATTGGACACACAACTTGTACGCCAACAGTCGTCACTGGGGAATGAATTACGAGTGCAGTGAGTGCAACGAAGAATGTGTGCACTGAAATAAAGATCAAATAAAAATGTCATATACATTTCACGAACATACTCATTACACGTGTTAGTATATCCACCGACTTGAAAACTCTAAGGCATGGGAGAGGCAAAGGAAGGCACACTAGACTCAATAAAACAGATTTTAAATATTGTCAATGCTTTTTTCTTAATGCAAATGAGTTTTGCTTTTTCCATATATTTGAACAGCTGTTACAGTAACTGAAGGCATTTCTTATATCATTTTTTTCTTCAAATTCTGTTAACCTAGAAATTAAAATTCATCTCTGTCTCTTCTCATGATGAATTTCCATGCCTCATCTTTTATTCAAATGGTTCCTCTTACAACTAATGCACTTTTCATGTTATCAGCATTTAAGCCAGACTTATGCTGCTTATTGTTTATTTATTGCCTATTTGTGTAATGATGATGAGCTATTAAACTTGCTTTTATTTATTTTGACCTTAGTTTTTATGCCTTTAAGTGATGTCTAGTATTATAGATCTATTTATGAAGAACTCATAATAATAATGTAAAGATTTCCCCCACCCTTGAAAACAATTTACCAATCACTGTTTTTTTTTTTATCGACTTAATATAATAGTAAGAAGTAGATCATTCATCTACAGCTTATTAATAAATGCTGTGTGTATCAGAGTTTATTATTGGGATAATTCATAATAAAATATCATCCAACTATTTTTCATTACTAAAAAGAAAAATATTTAAATAAATATTTGGTTTGCAGAAAGGGTACCAACAGTGTTCTTACAGTTTTGTAGTAAACAGAAACCTTTCTGTTTAAAACCATTTCTCCTTCAAATTGAAATCTCTCCACCAATGTGGATGGGATTATAGCTAAAGAATTGCAGCTTTCTAAAGTACAACATTACCACATACAATTAAAATTACAACCAATCAATACAGTGTACTGCTGACGTCTTTGGTTCAGCAGAATCCTATTCAATAAGAGTGCTCAAATATATCCCACTTCTAATTAATTTAATTACAATAAATTCATGAGATGGTCATAAGAAATTAATCCTTTCTCTTCTTTTATCCCTAGGACTGACAATAATAAGTCTGCCTGGTGACTCCAATTTTCTTCAAACTAAATGAGTAAGTACAGGAGCACTGGTGACCTACCCCTGGGAAAGAACCTCACATCATCATTCAATAACTTTACTAGACCGAGTAATTAGGATGTGGATATCATTACTTAACCATTCGAGGCCCATTAAATCCCTTTATTTCTAAATATACTGAAACAACTTTTACATAAAAAGGCGTTTAATTTTTTTTATTTTTATTGTTATCTATTCTTTTGTCTGTTTCAAAGCATCGGTGATGGTTGTGAAATCTCTGTACATCCATTTCTCAGCTTCATTCATCAGAACATCAGGTAAAATATCATTGTATAATTTGGCTCTCTTTACAAAGTGTTAATAAGTAATCAGGAAGTGAATGAATCCATTTGTATTTACTCAGAGGTCCTGAAAGTGTTATAGGAAATAGGGCTCTATAGGGATCAATGTAAGACATTCATTCAAAATATTAGACCGTCCTACATGAACCACAACATACACCAGGACAACAGACAACAAGCCTGAAAATGATGAAAAAATAATTAACAAAAATAATAATGATTAAATAAAAACATAGCACAGCACAGCATTTGTTGTTTATAACAAAATGCTCCATCAAAATTCAAGTCCATCATTCTGTTACTCACATGAGGGTACAAGTTGTCCAGCTCAACCAGGCCATGTTGCACCAGCAGTGCTGCCACCTTGTAGAGAGATTTGGGGGTTTCACTGCCAACAGTCTCCTACAAAATAAGAAACATTTCATGCACAATATTTACAGGGTAAGATATCACAGTGACTATGTACTTTAAACATGGGCCAATTTTTTTACTTGTAATGTCTGTTCACTTTACTGCATAAACAGAACCACTTATTGATGTTTTCTAATCATTTAATATATTCCTGCTACTCAGTCTTGCACTCATTTTGTTAAGCTCAACTAACTCAAAACTGATCACTTCATAAAAAAAAAATCAAACACATCTTTGATACAATGACCAGCAGT
This sequence comes from Lingula anatina, assembly GCF_051362555.1. NCBI lineage: Eukaryota > Metazoa > Brachiopoda > Lingulata > Lingulida > Lingulidae > Lingula > Lingula anatina. The sequence goes on from NC_141769.1 coordinate 8,566,337, forward strand.
TAAAGCGTTGACAAAATACCTGATAAAAGTGAAACTTGAATCCCAGCACATGACAGAGGCGCTGTGGATCCATCATATATGACCTGAGTAATGTGACAAAGAAATCCACCAGGGCGGGGCGGCACTCAAATGCATCCAGGATTATATCCAGAACCCGGTTTGGGTCCAAGTTGAAAAATCCTGAAATCACACAATGCACTTTTCAAAAACACATGCACACTGCAGACAGAGTATTTTATTAAATATGTGTTCAATATCAACTACAAAATAAGAAAGTTGAGAAATATTTGCAATGATGCTAAACTGTATGCTCTATGAACATGAAGCTGGCCCTTATCAGCTCTGAAATTCATGTACTTGTTCTTCTAGTCAATAAACTGAAGCTTAAAACAAAAGGAAAATATTTCTAAAGCTGCATCCAATGCTTATGGCCCAGATCAATCTGCAGCTTCTTGCAGCTCATTTCAAGAAAGAAATTCAGTCAGACTCCATAATTTTGTCTTAACTTTTATATATCAAAAATTTTAATCTACTTCAACATAAATCAAATAATCAATTAAAAACACTGAAGTTAACACCAGGTTGGCCCAACTTATTTTTTCTTATCTGGAACAACTCTCTTGGTAGTGCTGTGGTGACATTTACCTATAAGGGATTTGATCACTTGTAACATCATATCAGGTGTCAAGGTGTGGACATCTTGTCCCAGCTCTGCAATCAGTTTGGCATACCCCTCGCTCTCCTCTCGCAATAGATTAAATTTTTGCTGCTTGTAGCTGAAAATATTGAGAAACAAATGGGAAGTAGAATAAACTCACATTTGAAAGCCTGGCCTGAACCTCTTCCTTACCACCTGTGGAATTTCTCTAAGTTCATATTAAGTGTACTCTTTAAAATGCTCAAACTTTGTTTTAGTGAAGGGTGTTTAATTTAGTTAAGGCTGGCAAATTATACCACACTTAATTTTTCTTCACTTTATTCTCTGGTTTCACCAAGACTTGACCTCAAATTTCACTTTTTCTTCAACAAAATCAAATGATTTCCACTGAATAAAACTTGACTGAAAGCACAAAAATTAAACTTTTTTTGTGAATAATCGGTATCTTTATGGACACGCTCGTGAGACTTACTATAATTTTGTTTTAGTCTTGACATATTTCTGCTGAAAAGCTTGTTTGGATGGTATCAGTCCCACAGCCTCCAGAGTATCAAAGTCCAATCTTTCCTTCAGTACTTGCTCAGATATGAAGCCCTGAGAAAATAAACAATGAACTGTCAAACTTTCAAAATTAGGAGCGAATAAAAATTAACTTGGTATACTGATGTGTTCTCTACTAAAGTAAAGGATTCACGGATAAAAAAAACTCCACTTGTTACTAGAGTCAGTGTCAAAACTTCCAATACATCAACATCATGCCAAATCTACAAAGATCGAACGATTTGTCCAAAATTATTTTGACACAACAAAACCCAAAATAGAGCATATCAAGCAGATAAATTATCTAACAACTTTCAAACACATTTGCAATATTTTATACTTTTCTCCTTTGTAAGAAACCAACAGAAAAGTTCTCTCTCTCGGTGTTTTAAATGAAACCATTGTATAATATTTAATTGTCTGTGATTTCAATTGAAGAGATGAATCACTTACTAAGCATGCTGGTACTAATGCTAGAAAACGCTGTCTTTGTTTGGGTTTCTCTTCTTCAGCTTGGGTTTCAACATCTGGAAGATACAAAGTATGAACAAGTGATTGTAATTATCATCTTTTGTGCTTTTAGCATTTATTCAACTTTTATTTTACATCTAATACATCTTTGTATTCCTTATTACACATATTTTATGCATATTATGATGATGATTGTTTAACTCAAAATATTTTCAACATAAAGAATAAATGTAACCAGTAATCAACCTTGCATTCCTATATTATCCACTTTCCAGGCGTGAAATTTTATTTGATATAATAGAGCATGCAAATTCATTTCTCATTCAATTATTAATCCAACCACGTAAAAAGGCTGTGTCTACTACTTTATATTATCTTCCAAATGTCTTTAGACTTGGATCCAAAATTTCTGCCCACCCAGACCCCAGAGCAAGTTGTGCATGTTATCGACTCATTTTTTGGTTTCTATGCAAATCTTAATGCTAGTTTTTTATCACTTATTGAACAATCTCAAAAACCCTAAAGACAACTAGAATTCTGAACAGTCACCAACCTCATACAAGTCTTTTTAAACAAAAGACAAGATGTAACATCCATTACTGTTTTCAGAAATCATAGTAAGACTCGTTTCACGAGTTCTTTGTAGGGAAATAACCAGTCATCACTTTTGAGCAGTTACTTGGTGTGTAGTGTCTAAACTCCTTTTTTTGTTTGTTTCATAATTTCACAACTGAAGATACATATAGTAAAATATTACACACACATCGTTTATTTACGTATTCATACAACTTTTTTCAACAATTCAGTAAGTTTGCATATTCACACTAATAAGCAAAATCTGATGCTGAAAGCTTTGTTAACTGTCCAATTGTGAATTATTCTCAATACCAATGTTTGCAACTTTGTTTTTCTTCTTCGCCATTATTTATCTGCTTGATGTAAATTGAAACCAATTTTATGCATTTAAAAATACAAGAAGCAAGCTTAAATGTATCACATTGCCAACACATCTAAAGCAAGTTAATTTTTTTAATAATGACATTTGTGTTATTCACACCTTTGTCAATGTAGTAAAAGATACATTTTATTGATGTAACTAACCACTAGCAATCCCTACTGCCAGGAATAAAACCAGTTTTCAGTTTTAAAATATGTAGCAGTAACATGACCATTAGGAATGACTGGTCATACTGTAAGTGACTAACACGATAATTCTAGTTTATAATTGCTAAGGTTTATACGAAGGGATTTTGATGAACTTCGTATGTACAAGTCCACTAGTAAATGACAGTGAGAACAATTGATTCAAATAACAGCAAACTATATTTCTGGTCAAACTTGTGATTTACCATGTTTTAACATTTCTAATCCCTCAAGGATTCAAGTAACATATTTCAAGATATTTCAAGCAGGTCCTATTTTGCAGATTTTCAACCTGCAGTTACTTTTGTGATGTTTATGATGACAAGCCTCCCCCCACTTTTTTTTTTTTTTTTTTTTTGGAAACTAAAACAAATTTCTAGTGAACATTATATATTATAAAAACCTGTCTTGAAACCGATTTTGATGTAAAAATGCAGCATTCCTACAAGAAGCATTTACTGTCCAGTAGAACCCATGTATCTGTATTTCACTCTGTATTCATCTGAAATCTCATTTCTCACATGTACAATTTATGCTATAGTTAAACTTATGAATGCAAAGCATCTTCCTGATTTCTTTGCAATACTTCATTTTGTATTTACTTCTAATTAGTGCTGTACTGTGCAAATGCTCCATTTATACATTTTACTTTCTATTTAATAATATAGACTGAGAGGCTGCTTCTATTTTTCCATTTTTTTATCTCTATTGAGTACACACTGCTCAGGGAAAAAATTGAAAAATTCTTAACAGGTATTTGCTCACTTGATTTGAAAACATTTCTCATTCTCACTGTTATTGGATAAATTAAAACAATTTCACATCTAGATGATGAGTAATTGTAGACCTAATTAAAATCAATCAATTAGCATTCTTCCTGTCTTTAAATAGTTATATTGAAACAGTCTTCAATGACCAATTGGATTTAAAATTAATGAAGAGAAAATTGTAATATGATGATGAAAACTTGAATAGTTAGATATTAAAGCAAATTTGTAAGCTGCTTAAGCTTTTGCATGACCAACAATATTGGTAAGAGATCCACACACAACTTTGCAGAATCCAATAGAATATCATGAAAGAGTTGCACAATGCAAACACATTCAAATAACGATATTGGTATGGTATAATACAATCTAAATATCAATTGAAACTTTTCACTATATTTCAAATGTGTACATCAATCTGATGGGGTGTTTCAATGGAGAATATTTAAAGACTGTTTCACACTTCTAATCCATTCATAAGATCAATCATCCGTGGGCATTCCAATTGCTTTTTTCCCAAGAATTTTTCTTCTTCAAAAAATAAAACAGTGTTAGTTCTCCAAAATCTGAATGAAAATGAATTATGTCTGTCATCAAGTCGCGAAATCAATACCACAAGAAAGAGTTTGTTTGCCAAAGCCTGCTCCATGACACACTGATTCAATGGATTTCCTTTTCACCAATCTTCATCAGTTTCCCATTGTTACCTTTGGTAGCCGTCTCTATAAATATCCATTGGGACTTTTTTTTCCAACTGAAGAAATTCATGCAGCATTATATTCATGATCTGTATGCTGAACGTTTAACATTGTAGTCTCTGGAGGAAAAAAATGGGACTTCATCTTTCAAGAAGTCTGATTTGCAGTTTCTGTAATGTTCATTCAAATTTCCAGTCAATGCAGTCAATGGGTTTTTCATGGAAAAGTTATTTTTCTTGCCCATTATCAAGAACTTTATTAGAAATAACATGATGATATCGAGAGACAAATCTTGCTGATCAACTCCATTGAAATTCACTATGTCTCAGTCTTTGCCAAAATCCTCTCAGCTCTGGTCCTCCAGGGTTTAAGAGTCTACTAGCCCATAGCAGAAGCAGCGGGGCTAGCAGATGAAGACAATTTTCAAAATTGTACTGCCCAGGCTCCCATTTCACTAGTATTTGGTTGGAGTCCATTGTTAAGATTACAGGCAGTCTTATAGAAATGTATAGTGATCAAAATGGCATGCCCATTGCACTTCAGTTTATTGTCCAAACAATAGATATCCACAAACCTGTTCAAGAAAGTATCTATATTTCACAATGTTTAACAGAGACCAACAAAGGTCTCATGAACATGTTATTCAGTCTTCAAAAAATCTCTTCCATTTCTTCAGCTTAGTTTCAGCATCGCCCAACCACTATATTTATGCGCCCTTCAGTGCCTTAAAATATAAATTTTGCAAACAACAGTAGTTCTTTTCTCCTGGTTCTATCTTGAGTTTTCTCTGAAGTTGTACGACTTTTACTTTGGTGTCGACTTCCTTGAAAAAAAATGATATCTTTTAAATTTCCAGTCCATCTTCAATCACCTTGTCAAGAATATTGCTGTAAAACATTTGACGACGGCAGTGTTGATTCAGTCCAACTTCAGGAACATTCCAACAAAACAAGCATATATAAGGATCAATTGATTAACGATGGGGCTTTGAAACATGGTGCAGCTTGCAATAAATGGCAACATTTTTCAACAACTGCTGGAACATATGCTGGATTTTACAAAACAGCATCCATTTGACAGAAGATGGAATATACACTGGAAATGCTTCAAAAAGAAAGTTTTAAATGAATGCTCATGATCCTTATAGGAATCAAATGAATTTCCTATTCACTACATTCATAACCTCCACATCTATGGCAACCATCTTGATTCTGCCTTATTTCACTACCACAAAGGCACCATCAAGACCTTCCATTTCTTTCATATCCTTCGTTATCCCTCTCTTCGAAACAGTGACCAACAGGTGGATAACAATATTACCCGTGCCACTTTCCCAAACCACAGATAGATGGCGCCACTGCTGCAACCTAATTGTGGGATCTTTCCAGTAGGAACGCGCCCAGGCAGCTTTAACTCATAACTGCACAGCTCACGACTGTGTGGTGAGAAAAAGGAGTATGCTCTATAATACTTCACCCCATACCGATTATTGAAAAGATGTCTGCCAGAAGTGATGGTAGCTCTTCATGCAGATCCTGTAAGAAAGAAAATAAAAATCATCTGTAAAACATGTTCCTTTTAACCTAAAATTGAATATCATTTTGTAATTTCTTGTGATCATTCCATTTCTTTCTTTTGTTTAATCATTTACCTATTTATTATTTTACTTAGATCATTAATGACTTTTGCTTGCATTATCATGTACGTTAAAAATATGTTAATAATTCCATAAAATAAAATAGCTCATTAAATTCTTCATACACAAGAACAAAGGAAATGAAGCTACCATTTATCTAACCAACAAAAAAGTAGTCACATTATCCTTTTGTTCTCCTACCCACCTTGATTTCAAGCAGTACGGCAACTGCTTGGTCTTGCTTGAGATTCCCAATGAGAACTTGCCAACACAGGTCATACAGGATTTTTTTCCCTTCTCTTGCTCCAACCAGGCTGCCATCTGCTTTCAGGGTAGACTTGCATAACTTCTGACTGTAAAACAAAAGAGATAAACTTATTTCATGATTGGACACACTTCTTTACTTCTCTAACTGAAATAGCGGGTCCAGCACATTTGACCTTATTTGTGTTGAAGGTCAAATCTTGCTCTGCATTTGATTAGAGTTGATTGCCTATCTTTTGAAATCAAAACATATTTCAAAAAAGTTCTAAAGTTTACAGAAAGTTCCTTGAAAGAACGTTTATTACAAGCTAAAAACTTTTCATCGACTTCATTTAATCATGAATACTTTGGTTGAGAAAAACCGCCGGCTGAACCGACTTTTTATCACCGCATCTTGGCCAAAATATTTTCTAAATTTTCATTCAATCAAAGGGCCAACATCACTTGCAACACGATAAATGTAATGAAATATATACGTGCTTACACTTGCACAACATAGTAAAGTTTTAGAAAGAGTACTTACAATTCGATTTTACCGTTTTTCTCCCAGTTTTTACACAACTCGAGAGTAAGGCACGTCGCCATTTTCTTCAATAACTGCCCGTATGTTAGTCTCTTGCTAATCCAATGTATAGCCAATATAACGCTTTAATAAGACATCAAATGCTTCTTTAATGACACTTTTTATAAAAATGAATTATTCAAAATATGTACATTGAAAATTATAATCAAATGATAGGTCATTACAATCATGCTCACTATTTGAAACATTCCATGAGTTGGAGAGTAAATTCCAAGATGTCTGCGCCCGTTCGCGGCGAGAAAATGACCAAAGCAGAGAGAAAAGCACTACGCAAACAAGTCAAATCAAAGCATACGCTTTTAAAACATGAAGGGATTGAAACTTCGAGTACACCTTCTAAAGTAAATAATAAAATATGTCATTTTTAAGTTGATTTATTATTAAATGGACCAAAAGCCACGGCAAGAACTTGTAAAAGAATGTTTTCAGTGTTTGAACGTGGTCGTTGGAACGTTTAATCTGACTTTTCGTAAAAGAACTCACATCACAATTGCATGTCATAATTTTTTGTGTAGCCAATATCCTAGAAAGAATGAACATCACAATTGTGCAGATTTAAGAGTATATGCCCGGTTTATGCCTAGTAATTTCAATTTATTGTGCTCAAGTGAGTGTCTCCCATAACTCATAAGATACCGGTAGATCTGTTTCATGATAATGTTTGAACAAGTGTTATGGTTTGTTTTTAATTTTATTGCTTTTTTATCCTAATAGTTTTTATTTATTATTTTTTTATTATTATTATTTTTTTTTTTTTTTTACTTTCATATCATGTGAGGAAAGTTGAGTAAGAATAACATATATAGCAATATGTTTCTTTCAGCATCTTTTTGTGGCCAATGCAGGTCTTGGGAATGGAGTCAGCAGAGATGAAGTGGACTCTATCTTTAATTGGTTTGGGGAAATAGCAGACATTGTTTTGTTACCTGAGAAACCATATGCATTTGTGGAATACACTTCAGTGGACGCTGCTGTTGCCGCATGTCAATCAATGCATGGTAGAAAGTTAAAATGCCCTGAAGAAATCTCTACCCCAGGAATCACTTTTTATATCTCCTTCATGGAAAAAGGTAAAAAAAGGGCCACTTTACTTGGTTATCCAGTTGTTTCATATGACATTTTGATTTTTATAGCCTATAATAAACTATATGTTCACAAAGATTGAGTATAACAGGCATGTAAATGTGGTAGACAGTTTGGCGAAAATATAAGCAGTGCAAAAAGCACCTGTTATCTCTACATACTCAGAAAATACTAATATCATGAAGTCCCAGCTCTTAAAATTATAATAAAACATCAGTTTGAAGGGTCTAGTTTATAAATTCTCTATTAAAATGAACTAGTAAAATTAATGGGTGTTTTAGCAACTGCTCTGAAATTGTGTATGTCAGTTGCAAATGTAGATTTCTTGGTATGTTAGACTTTAGTCCTTAACTCCTAATATGCCAATAGTTAGCCACATTTTCACATTGACTTAATTCCAGTCCCCCCTCCAATATCCATTGGCAGTGCACTACCCCCTGGTTTAATATACCTGGAGGAGTTTATCACAGAGGAAGAAGAACAGGATTTCCTAGAATTCTTTAAAACCCAAGATGCAGATTGTGCTGACAGTAAGAGTTGGATAAATTCTGGATTATTATTAGTATTTCATTTAATTAATTTTGATCCCTAGTTATTCTAATTTTTATTTTTGCAATGGAGGGGAATTTTGAAAATACAGAACTGAGTATGTCAGTTCAATCTTAAATCATTTGTGACTCCTTCTTTTCAAAATGTAATGGATTCTTGGCATGATGCACTTGATTTTTTTCCATGTTTTTCTCTTTTAGTGTGTTTCTAATGTACTTTTTTTATGGAAAACCCCTTACCTTAATTGATATGTACAGATAGTGAGATCCATGAAGCTCAGTAAATAATTTTCACAAACCTTTGTCTACAGAAGTCACAAAAAAAAGTTGTCTTGACATGACCGTCAAAGTCATGAGGAAATTGCACAGTAAGTTTTTTTTTTATATTGAATACTATCATTTACAGCCCAAAAGACACTCAAGCACAGAAAAGTCAAACACTATGGATTTGAGTTCATTTATGGACCCAACAATGTTGATTTAGAGAAACCATTGGAAGGGGGCATTCCCACTGTATGCAATGGTTTGCTAGATAAACTAATGGCAAAGGGGTATATTCAGCAGCGTCCAGACCAACTGACCATTAATCAGTATGAGCCAGGACAAGGTTTGTGGTGGACTCTTTTTATCAATAATTCTTGACTGAAAATAACTGACTATGTTGATCATTTGTATTGTACAAAGCTTGGGTATTATTCTTCTGACACACGTGCGTGTGTTATATTTGTGTGATATGAGATTTAGTGATTTTGACAAAAAGAAACAACTAACTTTTTTAAATCACTGGTCATAATAAGATTAAAAAAGGGATTAGAAAAATGCAAAGGAGAACTTTTAACTACTACTAATTACATTACAGGTATCCCTCCCCATGTTGATACCCACTCCCCATTTGAAGATGGCCTCGTATCGCTAAGCTTGGGATCACAGGTGAGGCAGTCTTTGTTTAACAGACAGTGGTTGGGTAAACATCTGTTGGTTAAACTCTTCAGATGATTTCCAGTGTATTTACCAAAATAAATATCCCCATTTTACAAGGATATGTTAATAATGGCTTTATTTTACAAGGATATTAATAATAGTGACTTAATTGTCTTTTATCTAAGATCATTCTGCTATTACTTAACACAGGCAGTGATGGATTTCCGCCACCCGAACGGCCGCCATCTTCCCGTGGTGTTACAACCCCGTAGTGTAATCATAATGACTGGAGAGTCCAGGTACCTGTGGACACATGGGATTACACCAAGGAAGGCTGATGTGGTATCTGGTAGGTTATCTGCGTTGTGGAGATAATAACACAACCAGTTTAGGTGATATGTAGACATTTTCTAATCATTTTCCAGCACTAAGAGTGTGATAACTGAGACCACGATTTTGTTTAGAGGCATTCAATGAATGTATGTGTTACAAGTAGGAGTTCTGTAGTATATTCCTGCATGAAATTTCCAAATTTGATATGGTGAGAAGCATTATCATTATTGCTGATCATTATGTGGTTAATTCAATTATTTGCATTTGAGTATTGTAAGTGAATGAAAATAATGAAATAGAAGTTCACATTAGTGGTGTGCAATGCATTTGTTTTATTAACCCTAAAGTGTTAACCATTGTTATTAATCCTAAAGCGCATTTTCCCTTAAATGTCGATTTTTAAATTGGTATCAATAAACTGCCCACAAATATGCAATGCAGAAAGAGGATTTTGGAAAATTTGTTTCATGATTGTATGAAAGACTCGATTTAACATGGATGTAATGTCACTGCTCTCTTAATCCATGACATATATTGAAATTCACAGCATCATCTACTGAGGGGAGTCAAGATTCCCTCACTCTGGTCTCCAGAGGAGTCAGAACATCATTTACATTCAGAAAGACCAGAAGTGGACCATGTCAATGTAGTGGGTATTTTTATTCAATGACATGTACATATATTCCTAGAACAATTCTCATACAAAGGTTTTACTTACTTCCAATTATTGATAGGTGTCTTGTCTATATGAGAATACACTGTGAGTCAGCATAAAAAGATGCAACAGTAGTTACTGTTAAGACATTGAATAGTTTTTGTAAGAAATTTTAATAGACTTGAAAACTTTTTCATAAACTTAATATATATTTTTGTCTGCTAGGCCTGTAGTTTGTATCTTGGTACTGAATTGAGAGATAAATGACATCCTTCATTTAATTAAATATTGAAAATGAATGAAAAAATACTGTGTGTATGCAGCTGTTTTTCCTTAGTAATGTGACTCGTTTTTGTAGAGAATAATATTATATGCTGTTGTAAAAAGTTACACTCAGAATTCATAAAACTTTATTTCATTCTGATGGAATTTTATCTGCGTAGTCATGTTCATATTGGTCAAGTTTTAACACTGTGATTAAAAGCATATCTGTAAAAGCTTTTGTGACTGATGAAGTCCTAAGGCTAGGACAAAAGCTCTTACAGGACCTGACATACTTTCAGTCACAGCTTGAACTTCAACAGTTTTACAACTTCATTAATATGAACTTTATTTAATACATTTATTTTGATTATTTGTTTTGAAGAATTCCCAGAGCAGTGTGATTCCCAAAAGAAATCCAGCCAAGAAAATATTTTGTTGCCAAAATCAGAGCAAGAAGCAGCTCAACTTGAAAACAAACATGTTCATGAGGTAGGAATGAAAAAAACAAATTATGACAACGTACATATTTTTCATTACTTCCATGGCTTTTTATAATTGATTTGATGTAACAGAATTACTTAGAGGTGCAAAATTCATAATATTTCATCCATAGAAATATCAACCTTTGCTTGAAACATTTTGAAGTGTTTTCTGTTCACATTTACCACTAAACCAGAAAAGACACAGCCAACATGACAAAACTTTCATCCAAAGTTTACTAAATGTTATCTTGTCATTAACATTATGTAAATCTGTTGGCACAGATGAACTTAACATCAGCCAAAACAATTATTTCTTAACAAAGGTGTATGAAGAAATTGCTGGCCACTTCAGTGGAACAAGGCACACACCCTGGCCACGGGTAGTGGAGTTTCTAACATCACTACCAGATGGCGCTTTGCTTGCAGACATCGGATGTGGCAATGGAAAATACTTGGGGATCAACAAAAATATTTTTTCAGTAAGGAAATGTCTGACAAGTTTTTTTAAATAAATGAATATTTACTCATGTTTAATTTTTAAAAAACAATAAGTAAAAGAAAATTAGACATAGTGTATACTGACATTTTCTCTAATGCATACACATTTAATATTGAAATATTAGTGATTTAAGTGATGCATTTTAATTCACAGATTGGTTGTGACAGAAGCTTCAACTTAGTCAAAATCTGTGAGGAGAGGGGCCATGAGGTTTTTGTGTGTGATGCTCTCTCTGTACCACTAAGGGATGGAGTTGTTGATGCCTGTATTAGTATAGCTGTGGTACACCATATGTCAACACAGGTAATAAAACACTTCAGTTTATGGAGCAGAGATGGGTTGGATCCAGACCCCAATTTCTTAAGCTTAGCTGCAATCTTTTTTTATGCAAAAGAAATGAGGCTTTGAAAAAGTGTGACCATCAAAACCTTTCAACCCCACCCCCATACACACACATGCGTGCTCACACACATGTTCAAACACACACTGTTTACCCATTTTGTGCCTTCATGATGGTTAATTCCTGGGTTTGCCATTGTCAAGTGTTTGTGATTTCTGTGTCATCAGTATTGAAAGTTGGTCTCTTGTATTCATTACCTCCACCAAGGAGGTTATGTTTTCACCCCCGTTTGTCTGTCATCAACATAACTCAAAAAGTTATGGACCGATTTTGATGAAATTTTCAGGAACTGTCAGAAGTGGGTCAAGGAAGAGATTATTAGTTTTTGGTGTTGATCCGGATCAATAATCAATCAATAATCAATAATAATCAAAGGTCGCTGCCTTGGCTAAGGTCTGCGCTCTTGGAGTGGTTTTCTAGTTTTCATTTTTTAATCTTCCGGTGCAATGCACTATGTATGCTTGGACTGCAGAACACATAATTTAAGTAATCAAGTAAAATTTAACCATCTCATTTCTTCTTTAGCCAGGAGAAACACTGACTTTTGAAAAAATGTGCCTGTTAGGGTTATTAAATATTCTAGTGTGGTTCATTAAAAAAGTCTCTTTGCTTAAGATAAATGGGGCACGTACATGTACATTTGTATCTTGCCTGTGACAATTGCTTCACGGTATGTGACATTTTGTAGATTATTATTTAAATAAAGAATTGCAAACAAAACACAGGGCATGAATTATAAAGAAAAAATACAAATGTTGTTTGGTCTCTTTTCTTTGCGTGATCAAAAAATTTTCTGTCTGCATTCACCATTGCAGGAGAGAAGACAACACGCCATACAAGAAGTCTTGCGGGTGCTGCGCCCTGGTGGGAAAGCTCTGATCTATGTCTGGGCTCTTGAGCAAGAGCTCCATAAAGTGAAGTCCAACTACTTGAAGGAAATAAAAATGAAACAGAGAGGTCAACAATCAGATTCTGAAGTTGAAAACAACGAGACTGTAGTTGTAGAAAATGGCAGCCAAGTTGTCCAGAAAGTTTCTGGTCCAGATACTCAAGGTGTTGGTACTCTTGCTGGCTGTTGTCAGGAAAATCAAAGTCAAACAAGCACTAAAACTGCTGCTGGGCAGGAAAGTAGGGATTCCTCCGTGAATGAGAGCAATTCTAGTAAAAAACCACACCAGGTGAAGGTTGGGGAAATGAACTGTCACACAGAGAGCGGTGCAATAAGTCAAAAAGTCCTGGCGGTTCACGTGAATAGGACCAAATTTGAGCAGCCTGATTTGCTAGTGCCATGGCATCTTAAAGAGAAGGAGAAAAGAGACCAAACAACAGTGGGAGACAGTAAACTATTTCATAGATATTATCATGTGTTTGAAGAAGGAGAGTTGGAGGTTTTGTGTCAGAAAATTCCAAAGGTCCGTATAGTGGAGTCATATTATGATAAGGGGAATTGGTGTGCTATTTTGATGAAAGAAAACGATGCGTGATCAAAAGATTTTCAAGCAAGGGATAATTTTTCTTCAGAAACTTTGCAGGGGAAGATCCAGGATTATGTGAAGGGGGGGGGGGGGGGGGGGGGGAGGGTCGGTGGATGTGAAGTCGACCCCCCCTCCCCTTGGCATGGGATTCAGTGGCCACTAGAGGGCCCTCAAATATATGTTGGTATTTTATAGGGCTAACAGTGCCATTTGGTATGGTTTAGAACTATGATTCAGCCAGTCAAAATTCTAATTTCAAGAGAGGACCATTGGTGTGATTTTTTTCAGAAATTGAAGGGGGGAAGGGGTCAGGAACCCCCTGACACCCCCCTACATCCACCACTGCTTTGGTATTATGTTACTGGCAGTGTGAGATGTGCATTAATGAAGTGCAATAACTTAAGGGAATTATGTATGAAAAAAATTAATAAATGCTAAATAGAAAGCAGCTGATTGATCACCTGCTCTATAACATACTTTTTCTAGAAAAATAATGAAATGTTATGAAATACAATGTGTAATTTTAAAAGGGCTTTATTAACATTTCGTCAATTATAAACTGTTAACACTGCTAATAACAATATTATTATTTGGGATTTTTTGTTCATCTGTGCTCTGATCCAATTTTATGATATTCCAATATTTTGTAAATATAAATTAGTAAATCTAAACTTATAACAAAAGAAGAAATAAAATATAACAGAAAAACAATGATGTGCTTAAATACAAAATTTTAAATAATATATATTCACTGTACTTAATAAGCGCTACTATAAACACAAGTATCAAGCTAATAACCATTTAATAATTTAAAACTTTCAATTCAGAGAGTTAGAAGTGGATTTTAAACAAACCCCAAAAATGCAAGCACTGATGGCATACAGCCATATATTGCAGACATAAATGCAAAACCTAAAAACCTGGATTTCTAAATAAATCTGTGGGATTTTATCTGTAAATTCAAACACGTATCACAGTGATGTCTTCTGAGCATGATAATAAAAATCAGTGTCTGATCTGTTATCTTCTGTATCAAAAATGAGTACAAAACTGAAGGAAAAATGGCTGCAGTACCACAAAATAACCTATCTATTAAAATATGATGTAACAAAAATGCTTTAACAGTACTGAAAACTGTGTTATAATTGTACTATATATGATTCTAGGACAATTCCCCTCCCCCCCCCCCCCCCCCCGACAATTCCCCCCCAGGACGATTCCCCCCCCAAGAAATATATATTTATATACAAATATAAAGTAGAAAGTGTAAAGTTTAAAACATTTCATCCATTTTATTTATATTTTTAGTGTGATAATACAACTTTATCACGAAACAAATAATTTTATAACAAATTCCCTTTTCATTGAGAACAAGTACAGGAATATTTATTATATATCTAATTGAAGTATAACCACCTATCCTTCAGGTAAAGGTGGGGTAAACAGATGAACAGGTAAACAGATATTTTATAAATATTTTTAGTGTGGTGGGTAGTGGTCAAGCAATTAAAAGTGACAAATAGTCACAGGGATTGTCCTGGGGGGGAATTGTCCTGATACCCTATATATTTTTGCACCACATCAGCCACCACATAACCTAATCAACATTTCAATCTATTTTCCGTAAATTTCTACTAGAAATTTCATTACATTCTATCCATTTCTGTACATCTGGTGGACATTCTGGCCTCTGAATCTCCTCCCCCACTATCTCTCTTAGTAACTTTTCTGGTGTTGAGTTTACCACTGATTGTTTTGCTAGCATTATGGCACAAACAAAGTCATCTTGTGTCCTCTCAATTTTCTGCTCCAATATAAAAGCTTTTTCATCCCACCATAAAATCTAACAAAAGCAAAAAGGAATTTGTTTATTAGCAGGGTTATTCAATTTAAACAATATTCCAAATTACAGTAATTTATAATATTTTTTCTAAAACATGCTTAAATAATTTTACTGTTTTCTTTAAAATATGCAATAATTGTTTAACACAAGAAGTCACATGTATACAAAAAATACTATACATCAGTGAAAGAATGTTTTGTCAGAAACTACAGTGGTCTACCTTGGATTTTATCCTGAAGGTATCAAAGAGCTGAAGTGGTCTCCTGTATCTAATTGTGGCTCTCCCTAATAACATTTTTGCTTTTTGTGCTCTGGAAGCCCTTGGCATGCCACACTGACACCAAAACTTGAACCGTGCAAAGTCGCATTCTCGTAGATAACGTGCATTATTCATGTGTATTTGTAGATCTAAGTCTGTTGTTGAGCAAATGCCTGGTAACAAAAAATATAAATATGTATATTCAACTTATTTCTTCTACATATTCATTCAAAACTACTAGTAGCTTGTCATGACTTTTCCTACAGAAACATGCCTAAATACTTTTATTATCCTATAATTCTCTGTGATTATATCAAATCCTGTACAACAAAAAGAGCAACATTTGTTATTGTGAAAAGTGCTATTAATTTCATAGGCCTTGCAAACAGTCAGATTACAAGTCTGGTCACTAAAAGTTAAAAACATGTCATGCCACTGTGGCGTGACCAAAACGTTTTGAGATAAAAAAAATAATTCTGTGATACACTCCCCTTTTTGCTACATGTACATCCGAAGTTACATTCATCTTTTACAAAAGGTTTTGCACAGGTAATATTATTACAGATGCAAATAATCCGCGTGTCCCTACTCTTATTCTCCTATATAACCGCAGCCAATAAGTAGAGTAAGACTTTAAGCTGAGGCAAGATGGATGTTGCATGATGAAAACGATATATTTTCAATATGCAAACAATACAGGTGTACTTTAATTACAGTACATGTGCAGATCCAACGATCTAAAACATAATAAAGATCATGTACTCACTGTAGTAAACGCTCTCTTCAAGCGGATGCTTCTTTGTTTGCAACATTGTCAATATTGTAATCGCAATGCTGTGGAGAAAATAATGAACTTCAAATAAAATATACATCACTGCAACAGCCGGCCATGCCAAGTAGGGCAGCGCCATTTTCACAATAGTATAGTCACATGATCTAACCTCTCCAGTGATTGAAGTTTCGAAAATCCAAGAACAAAGTAGACGATTTTTGTTAACGAGAAGAAAGCGCATCAATTCTCCTCAGCATTGCTCCCAACGGAACGATGAAGAGGAAACATTCACAAAATATGATTTGGAGTGAACTGAAATAACAGAAAAATCGGTCTCGTATAAATAATTCGTTGCAATTTCACTGTGCCAATTAGTGCTTCTTTATGATCGATAAGAATACATGTAACAGAGGAGATAATTCATAAAATCCAGGCGTGGAAATGAGATTAATTGCAACTTTTGTTGAATCGTATTAAATGGAATTATATATATTACATAACATAAGCTTTCATAACTATCACATGTTATCCGTTAATGAGTTTTGACAGAAAAGGGCAAAGCACGCATGTGCGCTCGACTATCTTTGTTATTGCTCGAAAGGGTTCCATATACGCTTCAAACTGTATGCCAGTCAGTATTTTCATTTCCAGCGATATCAATGTACCACGTGCAATTTTCAAGCATTTAATAGCCTTAGCATGTTATATATCCGATTAAAAATCACTTTTGGATTCTTTTCTTTCTTTCTTTTTTGTTTCATTTTGTTTATTTATTTTTCACGCAATTAACTGTACATCCAATTTAAGTTCAATATCTTTATTATGACCTGTAACAGAGAATAGAGTTTAACTTAATTACCACCTAAGAAATTAACATAACTGTTAAAATTCCCAAAGACTTATTGTCAGGGCACTGTACAACTTTGAGTACTTTTAATGTTCTATAAAGTGTCTTTTTTTAAATCACATTTTTAAAAATGTAATCCTCCAGTATTTCCTGGTTTTCTCATCAACAAGTAATTTCCCTGGAAATCCATTTGCCAGCCCTTACAAATGGTAAAAAGTGCTTGTTCAGATAACATTTCATTTCCAATCATCATGTCAAGGTTCAGTAGCAAGACAGACAATAAACAGTCTACTTCACAGATATAAGTTCTTAGAATAAGCCGATGGTATCTAAGTTATAGTCTTCTCTTTCATCATTTTTTCCACAGAAATCCATTTCATTCTGCCTTCACCGGTTCAGAAACATTTCAATTCACTTTCCTGTTCATTTTCAATTTTTTTTCTTAGGTGCAGGTGGCTAAATAAGATAGACATGCCAGTTAATTAAGAAGTTCACCTATACAGAGCCTAGTCTCCTCTGATGTACTATATCAGAAAAAAAAATAGACGTCAAAGGAGTTTTCCTTAATGCATTTCACCTCCGAGTCAGTTATGCAGTTGAGTTAAATTGTCAATATATGACTTTGATATACCATCTTTCAGACATTAAAACCACAATTAAAAAGACTGCACATGGAGGCTTATCACAGCTAGAGATCAAAATAATTGTATCAAAATTCCAGAAGTGATTTGAAAAGCATGTGTGGACACAGTGCTTTGCATTTGTGAATATCAAGAAACTGAAATTGCATAAAAAAAGCATAAGGCAATTATATGGAGTATGTTGCATCATAAATCACACCCTATGCCCTAAAAGGAACAAAGTGTCAGATATTCAACAAATGTTAAGTAAATAAACCACTTCTTGTTAAACTATGGACAAGAAATATTTTTCATCTTATTTTAACAGGTAAATGCCATGAATTAATGTCACAAAAATAATTAAATCTGTCATCGCCGACAAACCTTGACATGCTTCAACCATCTTTGTCTAGCTTTGAATGAAGCGCAACCCATAAGTCAGTACAAGAATTTACCGAAAGGGATGATAGTGCTTAAAAAACACATGTGAAAGCATGTGTTAAGGACCTTCTACTTTCCCTAAATTGTAACAGAGAGAGCATTCGCAACCACTTGATCTGCAGACTAACTAGTCTATGAATCAAATATGCCACCCACTTGAAAGCAAGCTGCATAATACCCAAACAATTATGTAATGGATTCCCTGCCTCCCAGCAGGGACAGAACGATTTAATTTCAGCACATGCTTTCAAGTGGGTCACACCTTAGGGACCGTTCACATGCAAAATCTATTTTCTAAAAATCTATTTTCTATTCGTGGTATCTTGTGATCACGGCCTGTGCCCTGAATACCCCGCTGCGTAATTACTGGCAGCGTGAGCCAGTTACTTCCAAAGCTGTAATTAATTCTCCACTGCGCTCGGAGTGATCACAAGATACCGCAAATAGAAAATAGATTTTTCATGTGAACGGAGTCTTATTTGATCCACAGACTAGTCAGTCTGCAGATCAGCTGGTTGTGAATGCTCTCAGAGTTTTTGGAGAGTGTCAGAAAAGGAGGTTGCTTTCTCAGAGAAAATATAACCTTTATTCCAGGAAAATATGCAGGAAAACTTTACTAAGTGACTGATAATTCATTAAAAGTGACTGATAATTTCTTAATCTTTTCTCCAAAAAATGGCACTCTTAAATGTTTTATTTTTACCTCCAATTTCAGGTTGGAGACAAAGACCGGCTATTGCCAGATCAAGCCCCAGTTTCCAGGAACGTGTCCTGTAAAACGGACAGCAGACTCTGATCACTCGGAAGACACATGAGACAGAGAACACGTGAAACTGATATGACCAATAGGCCGAGATACGTCTCCCCTGCATTATGCTTGGACGTCATTCCCACCTTCACATAGATTATACACCAAACTAAGTGATCTCATAACTGCTAAAGATTCAATATCAGCGGGACTTATTAACAAGCGCTGTGTTGATGTTTGCTAATATCCACACACGAAGAGATAATCAGTCTTGGGACAATGCAATAATAGTTGCTCCTCTTAAGCAAGTATATAAGTTAAGCACCAGCACTGGGGAAAACATCTTCACACTTATAGGTGTATATTTGTGAAGTGTCCCACAACATATAGTATTTATTTTTAATAGTATTCAATAAATAAATAATAAAATATACTCGTAACATTTTACCATTTCTGAAACAGCACTAGAGACTGAGTTAAAACCTCTACATCTATTTTTGCTTGAAGGTTAGAGATAGGAAAAACACAAACTAAAACATTATTTCATACAAAGCCCCATGTAACTACATTCGCAAATATATGTACTGGAACCTGAAGGTAAAAAAAAACTACAAATACTGACCCAAAAACGTCGTTAGCTAACAGAAAACTTAGCGAGGCATAACCGCACACAAGTTACAATAAAAACAAATATAAAAACGGCATAACAGCCTTTTTACTAGGTCAAATCTGTTACTTTTGCCATAAAAGCTCTTGGAAAAAGTTAACCCCAGGTATTGTATCAAACATTTTACAATCCTAGGTCAAGTAGACTTTCTGCATTTTTCTTTACCTCTAAATGTAAACGCGGGACAAATATACCTTCAGATTATCTCCAAAATCCTTAATCCAGAAGTACAGATGCATATCTGATAGGCCTATATACTTTAGAAAAGAAAAAAAAGGCACGTGTGCTACACGTAGAAGGCAAACCACAGAGCAGTTACTGACAGTAGTGGAGGCGTTATAAATGTTTACGGGCAAATAAAGGCTTGGGTGAATACAATATACGAGATAAGACTTGAGCCACGAATATCATTAGGCCCTATGTGTCACTTTGTGGTAGATCATACTAGGCAGGACGAACTAAGTGGCGCGTAACTAAGGTCAGAGGCGGACTTGTACATAGCATAATTATTCACTTAGTGGTAAGAAAATATGAAAGTTAAGCTTTTTTCTGGACATTTTCAAATGGTAAAACATGCAACTTAAATCCAAAACTACGGGCAAAAATATTGCCCGGTGTACTGTATCTTACGGCCTTTAGCTTACAATAACTATGGTGATAAAATAAGTTAGTGCAAAGCCATATAAAAGCAACAAAAGTGAAAATCGCACCAGTCAGATATACATGTGATTTAAAGGTGCTATTTACCATTACAACCTGACAGAAAGCTTTTTCATGCTTATTAATTGTCTAATAGAATATAAAGAAACCACATTTTTCAAGTACATGTGGACGGGACGTACTAATACAAATATAATCTATATATCTTTATATATATATATTGTAAAACATTATATATTATTAAGCTGCTAACACAATAATCGCACAATCATTTGATAAAAAGCTAATTCGGTCTTCACCACACATCCATAAGGAATTCAAACGCAAGACGAAAACTTCATCTATATCTGTATAATCAATGCAACAGACCAGGTCGATTCAATCCTCTCCAATATTCTTTAAATGAGACTGTCACATATGTCCAAAGCATGAATATCGCTTTTCCTGTTTACTGTGTTGATTTTGTTACTCGAAAAATTGTACGAACCAATCGGATGATGTAAACTCTGCCTAACTAGAGAACTGATTGAGATTCCTGGACTTCAGATGCGTCTTTACCCTCTACCAGGGCGACATTGTCAACAGACCAAAATGACAGTCTATTTATCTAGAGACATATCTGTGGAAAATCAATCTGTTTCCCCTGGTAGAGGGTAATGCGTCTTCGTGATAATGACGACAATGATAACTAATTGTGGATCCAAGTTTTTGTTATAGAGGAGTTGGGAGATATATTGTTTGACTCTATTAACTGAGCAAATATACAAGTTTCTTTTTTCTTTTCTTTTTTTCGGAAAGGGGGAGGAGCAAGTAGTAGTCTATGCGCTTCGATCGCTTGGATCCACCATTAAATGACAATGACTTTTTCATACTGGACTTTTTACACTATCATCACCGACTGGGCGGTAGTTGTCTTCCTTTGACAGCCCTTTGCCTGTTAGAATTTCTCCCAGCGTCGGTCTTTTCCGGCGAACTACCCGAACCAGGAGATCTACTTCACTATTATCCATGGTTGGTGACTGGGGTTCTTCTGCTTCATTTCTAAGTTCTATTTCATCCATGGCATCATTCTCTCCTTTCCCGCCGATTTTATCGTCACTTATATCGCTCATTTCTTCCTGAACCGGAACCAGCTCAATGTCAGCTATTGGCCAGTGTTGACGGAAATTCACGATGGTTTCATCAAACTTCGCTTGCCAGCTCACTGAGCTTTTGTACCCGGTTGCTGCCCCACCTGGTGATAAAAAGTTTCGTAGCATAAATGGGATGAAACCCCCAGCAAGGGTGGCGAACATTTGGTTTGTAGTCGAAATTTTATAAATGTTCCCGAAGGTGGCCACTACGATGAAAACAAAAAGAAGGAAAATTAAGATGCAGACGAATTTCGCCGTGGCGCGAAGTAAATTTTTGTAGACAGGGCCGGGGGATCCAGCTACCTCAATCTGACACATTTTTTCGAATAACTTTCTTGGAATTCGCGGCGTATCATTTCTATCGACGAACAATACAAGGTTGCTTATCTCATAATCTGTCTTATGTTTAGGCGAGAAATCTGCCTCAATTCCTTCTTGATCGTAGTCTGTCTCGATCTTCAGTTTGAACGCCTCATTTTGTTGCAGATGACTCGGAAGCCGTGTTACTTCTTTAACTTCGGGTATCCGGCCGTTGACATCTGATATGATTTTTTTACTTAAATCAAGGTAAGTTTTATAAACTCCGTTGTAGCAATCATAGCTGTAGAGAGCAACGAGAAAAAGAAGGGATATGTACTTAAGCGTGATGCCAGCGTTGACGATGATCCCCATTAGGGTAAAAACTATGACTTCAACGATAAGCTCAGCGACCTCAGCCAGCAACAACATACATGTGTAGAGGAAGGCAAGGCACAGAATCACGACAAAAATCTCCTTGATGTAATCCAAACATCTATGCTTCAAAGAATGCCTCGCATTCAACTCGCCCCAGTCCTTCTTCGGGTTGTTTTCGTCGTCTGCTAGATTTTGATCCAGCTGGTCGCTCTCTTTCTTCTTCTTATCAGTGACGTCCATAAGACACTTCACCTCCTTGAATCCATCTTTAAAATCTCTTTTCACTCCCTTAACTGATGGCCCTCTCTTGATTTTCTGCCTCTTCGGTTTGATATGCATATGGACGTTGAACATCATTCTAAATGTAAGATACACGGTTGGCAATGAGTAGATGACAGCTGCTAATAATACAAAAGGCATTACTAACGGCCAATAGACAATGCCTACGATCAAACCAAAGCAACCGCACATTTTCAATGGGAGCAGAAACACCCCGACCACCATGCCGATGATATTGAAGTAAGAAATGCTGTTCAGGTCCCTGAAGGAATTCTTCATGACCATCTGGACTTTTCCGGTTCCGATGACATTCGCGTAGGCCAGACAGAAAACGAGGCAGGTGACAAAATATAACACGTAGCAGGCGATGAAAACGGGATGGATTGGCGTGAGAAACTGCAACAAATTGTTGCTGTATCTCTCGTTCAAACCTAAAGCTTCAATGGTGTTCTTTCGGCTCATTATTTCTTTGTCTTCGTATCCAAAATACAGCAGCAGCCTGATGTAAAACGGGAAGGGTAGAAACAGGATGAACAAAATCACAAGAACTCCTTTCCAAAAATGAATCCATTTAACGGGGAATTCCCGACGGCAGCATCCAAGCAGGCTAGCTTTGCAGCATGCCACGCAAGGTCCAATCTTTCTAATCTGGCACTCGCAGAACATCCGGTAGATCAGATTCATTACACCGACCGGTACACTATTTTCATCCAACAGCTCTTTATAATCGACAGATAAATGGAATTTCGGAAGCATTCTCTCAACTATCGTGTTCTTTGGAAGCTCTTTGACTTGATTTTTAAATGTCTTGAAATTGGCGATGTCCACGGTGGTGAGCGTATGTTTGGGGTTAATCACATTTGGTACCTTGTCCTCTGTGACGTAAACTCGCTTTTTAAGTCCACCGTCATGCATGTTAAGAACGTACATGCCCTTGTCAGCTTTGAATGAGTACGCCCAGGCTGGCACTAACAAAGGACCGAATAAAATCACACCATACATACAGAGTGATATAAGAACATTTAAAACAGTTAGCCAGTAAGAGCCCTCCTTCTCCTCACAATGACCCTCTGTGTTGCAGCACCGCCATGAAAAGTCCCCATATCCGTTACGTTGGCGTACAACCTGATGACAGACGTACTCACCAGCAGACACAGAGGCGCTGGTCTTATTGGGATCAAATTCTTTCAGCACCAAGTCCTGCATCATCTCTATTTTACAATGTTCGGGCATATTGACAAGGCAACCGGGGTTGCTTTCTTTTAAGAAGATGTCCGTTTTGTCCGTACGAAACCTTAGCATCATCAGGGAAAGGATTTCGTAGTTGAACTCCAGGGCCATCAGAGTAAAACCGTGGTTTGTGCCAGTCCTTACCCAATGTCCAGGTTTATAGTTGTTAGAAAAATTCCCGGGGCGTAATGGATTGTCGCGTTCACCGTACCCTCTGAGTTTTAAGTTGAATTCCATCAACAGTACCTTGTCTGTTTTCATCTCCTGGATCCTTGCTGCCGCGCTGTCGTCCACAGGGAGCAAGTAACACATCGAAGGACATTGCTGAGTGCCGGCGTTATCTGAACTGTTTGGTCTTTGGGTAGTTGTTGTCGAGGAACTTAAGATAGCGTAACCGGGACTTGCTTCGCTGGAGTTAGATTTCGGCGAGACTACCGCCCCAAGAGTCGTATTTTGAGCGTGTACGACAAGCCCGTTCAGCGAAACAGACAGGATACTGAATCGCAGTAAAATTGATGCAAACTTCACCGCCAGAGTACGGAAGCTAGCCATTTTGTTCCTAAAGTAGCAAAGCTACTGTGCACCTTGTTCTGTTGGTTTATAGGACGCGCTTTAACATCAGCGGTTATGTTACACACCTGTTTTGGTGACCTCAACTGACGCTGCCCCAGGTTGAAAAAATGTGAGACACTCAACCACACAAAGATGAAACGCTGCCCTGTCGCCGAGCCAAATTTCCGCGTAACCACCAAGGAAGACTAACATCTGTGACCTTTTTATTGGCGACACACATTTGGTTTTGGAGAGTCATCTTAACCAAACCATATGAGGTCCATCAGTCACTTGCACCTTTGGTCACAAACAAATTAATAGTTTTTGCAGGTTGTATATGTCATCTTAAGAGTGTTGGTTTATTATGTATTTTTAAATGCGTATGTATTTTATCGTTTCCACCCTCTGGCGCACGATTATTGTGTATTATTAGGGCGCCTTTATATTACTACTACCTTTCGACATATTCATGAATTATAACGTAGTAAGACAGGTAAAGAAGGGGCGGAGTCGGCAAATGTCATTATTGCAAGATATATCTTATTTTTACATTGACTGTAGAAAGTAAGTCGTTTTAACGTCGTCGTTATTAGTGTGGTAATGAGTTAAATACGGGACTCATAGTAATATAAAGGGCAGGCTATTTTAGCTGCTAAATAGTTGTACATTTTCGACCCCCCTCCCCCAGTCAAACTCACTCGTGATTTTGTACACCCCGTGTACTGAAACCTTAATCCATGCACTAATGTTATCTGATATACCGTGCTTTGCAACGTAAGACCCCGTAACAATGTGGATATTCTGCCCTAACAACATATTTGATCAGTTCTTTCATTCAGTGTTATAAAAATAGTTGATTTGCTCCAGATATGTTACCTGCATAATATGAAAATGCCCTTTTTTATGTGGTGAACCTAAAATACCTTTGAATATATAGTGGAGCCTAAAACGTTATTATTAATGTATGTGAAATTCAAACTTGGTGACACTGGATAGATTTAAATGTAGCTAGGCGCTTCAGGTTACAAAATTAATTATATACTTAGCTGTTTTAGTCGATACTGTTAACGTGTCTTTCCGTGGGCTACTTGTCGTTTGTAAACAGAAGACGCCAAAATCAGACTAGACACTTTAAATTGAAGTTTTCTCGGGGCTTCTTAGGTTAGATTAACAAGTGTCACCAACGGTGAACGTATTTTGATTTACCGAATAAATGCAGCTACTCCAGCTACTGTTGATGTACTAAATGTCCTATTGTGAATTTGCCGCTTATGCTTATGATCGTAAAGTATATATATATATATATATATATAAAACAGATACGCTGAATTTATCATGCGCCTACTTGATAATAGGTCTCTATAATATGGCGTGTCACACAAGATGTAGTGATTTCCAACCTTGATTGAAAAATAGGTCGGTAGAATAGACTTTCTTATCGGATTTTAAGGTCCCTTTGGTGTGAGTAAATAATCTCGGCAAATCGAGATTTTCTTTACTAGGTCAACTCTATTATCACTAAGGTAAATTTTCCTTATGTTTTTGAGCCTTTGAAATAAATGTCAATAGAATTTGTCTCGGATTTTGTTTGCAATTTTCAGATAAGTATTAAAAGCCGCTGCTTTCCACGCACTGAGTTTTCAAAATGTACATAAACGTTTGCTTTTTCAAAAGGGTCAGACCCTCTTTTCAAGTAAGGAGAGGACACAGACAACTTATTTGTGTAAGATTAACTCCATCTATCCTTATACATACAAACTAGCTTACAAAAACGTGCACCGATTCCAGACATTAAGAACCATACTACTGTGTATAGATACGGTGAAACAAGTGGCTTTCATTTGATAAATTAGGCCCGTATTCGACCATAATAAGCAAGCTGCTACTTAGTTTCATTATAATTCAATCTATTAACAACCTACAAACAACGCAGGGCTTAAAAGTGGCACGTTACGGGAACATTTATATAGCAGTCTGACATTCGTATAATGTGCTGGCGATGAAAGAAATTATCAAAACATTTAGATGTGCACTAAATGTTTCTTTTGACAATAGTTCTAATATTAGCCGCGATTTTTTTATGGTTAAAGGAAAATGGACTTTAAGCACAATATCGCTCTCTTTCAACCATGAAATCAGAGGCAATATCTAGGTAGTCGTATGCAAATGGTTAACCCTATCCCCACTAAAAATCTGACAGGCATTTTAGATGTCTTGGATTCTATTCACGATAATAAACAGTGGGAAAACGCATGTATGTCAAGCAAAATGCTTATGTTGGATGTGAACTTGATTTGTTCAGTTTTCTTA
Source organism: Lingula anatina (assembly GCF_051362555.1). Taxonomy (NCBI): domain Eukaryota; kingdom Metazoa; phylum Brachiopoda; class Lingulata; order Lingulida; family Lingulidae; genus Lingula; species Lingula anatina. The sequence continues at coordinate 8,592,793 of NC_141769.1, forward strand.
AGAAAAAATCTCAGCTTTAGTTTCAGAAAGTAGGAGCTAAATTAAAAAAAAATTTTGGTTAAATATGTTTGAACGCAACTATGGAATCTGAAAATCAAGGTGTTGTCTGTTTGTTAAAGTTGGGATGTAATAGTCAGAATGCTTAGGGCCAATTGCGAATTCTTTGTCCCTTTCTTCCCAGTCGGGACCCATTAATGAAGCAATTTTGGACATTCCGAAATCCAGTGGCTATGCAGATATGTCTCGCTTGAAAGTACATTGCAATTCTGTCCAACCGCAAATGCATTCAAATATCGATCAAAGACCAGTCTTAAATATTTTAATTTTTGTTATTTGCATTTTCAACTTAAATGAAAATTATATGGTCTACATATAAAAGTCCCGCTAAAATGTAATATTGTAGGTGTGTTTCAAATTTATAAATAAATTACCATCATTTCATTTGTTCTTTTTATGTAGTCCATGTTTTTAAGCCTAGGCACTCAAGGAGGGTATTTTAACACAACAGTATGGAATAACGAATAACAACGTTTATTACAACTGCACTTATTCAATTGCGTTTGTTGCGCAATAGCATGATCGCAACCGTCACAGGCCAAGTCAATCACGAGAGATTAAGTATTGTAGCAACTACTGCTTGAAACAACAACAAACAAAGATATAAGTGTGTTTTCATCTTTAAAAACTACCTAAGGTTTAAGATGTCTTTTGAGGAAGAAAATCCGGAGAATTTTTTTCTGAAAATATGCTATACAAAAACGTTAGATTGTTATGATATCTATACCATAGCGAGGTGGTAGTCGCTGCCTTGTGCAAAGCCATCCTAATATTTCTGCACATTTTTATTTTCTGTGTAAAATACACTTGAAATTCTAATTTTAGACGCAGTGCATTATCAACGTAGTGTTTTTAATGAAAAGTGTTTCATGCTGGAAAGTGGCCTTTCCCCTTTCTCCCTACACAACTTCTTATCCTCTCATTAAAAGTGACCTGATATTGAGAAAATAAACGGAAATTGATTTATAATATAACTGTATACCCCATAATTCATATACTCTATACATGCCGAAGGTCTTACATTAAGCAAGTGATTCAGGAAAATGTATTTGTCTGTGATTAATTCTTATGCCAAACGGCTTTTGCATAGGTACAATGTACCAATACAACTACATTAGAGAGTACATAGATCTAAATAAATCATTAGAGATTTTCGATTCACTTGTTTCGATGTCTACCCGAGCAACACCCGGCTGCAGTCTCGCTGCTTTTGAAGCAACACTGCCAGAACTTCCCAGCTTTCGATCCAGGCAAAGATTTGAATGCCTTTAAATGAAAACTACAGGCAGCATCATGGTTGTCCTCATCCGAATATTCACTATTGCATACCATACACACATTAAGTCCATCTGAGGTACCGGTAGGTATTCTATGATGAACTGGTCGGGGGGATACGGAATGTTTGTCTTTTGGTGTCGGTGACACCGACGTGGTGTCCCGCATTGTTACGTTGCGCACGTGCGGCACGCCCAAGTGCAAAATTCCCGCAGCACTCGAACTGCGCTTTATGGCGGGTAACCGAAAGCGAAGCTCGTGATCATCGTCCTTTCTGTAATGAATAATGCTTCCATGATCAGAAGACGTCTGCAAAGCTCCAAATTTGGTGTCAAGGACCTTGCGTTTCATGACCACCATGCCGTTTTTAAGTACCTCTTTATCCAGCATGCTGTTTTCTAATTGGAATTGCAGCTGCATTTTTTCCTCGTTTATTAACGTCATTCTTTCTTGAAGTGTTGCTAGTCTTTGTTCGAGTTTTGAAATTCTCCGAGAACTGTTTTCAAGGAATGTTCTCAATACCTCCCTTAAGGACCCATCTTCGGAATTTTCGGTATCTTGAAGCATGTCCAAACATGCTTGTTCTTCTTCTTTCATGCTGTTCAGATCGTCTTGCACGTATTTAAGAGTGTTTTTTATTGTAATATATTGGGTACAGATAGTCTCAACGTTTTGCTTTAACACCTCCAATGACGTCACGTCATCAGATGTCTCTAAAGTGTCATTTTTGTTGTTAGCATGTGCCGGCGTGACGGAAACCGCCATTAGCCTGTTCATCTCTCTTACACGCGATTGAGTTATCTGTTGTTCGGCTTCTCTCTCAGCGCGTTCGAGTTCGATTCTTTCGTTTAATTGCTTAACGTCTCCCTGAAGACCCATGACTTCTAATTCCAAGTCATGGATCATTTCGTCTTGGGTTTTTGAGAGAAGGTCCCGTATGGTTTTTTGTTCTCTCTGTAATTGTTCCCTTAATTCCTCAATGGCTTCATTTTTGCCTTCAACTGTCATCTTTAAAGCGGCTATTTCATTGTCTTTATCTTGCTTTTCACCCTGAGAGCGTTTGATAACGGAGTTGGCTGCTGCCAGTTTATTTTGCAAGTTCTGGTTCGTGCACTCCAACGTGTGTATCTGAAACGTTAGCTCTATCAGTTTGTCTTCAGCCACCATTTTGGAGTTTAGTTCCCTAATGAAGTCGTCGCGAAGGACAAGTTTTTCTGTAAAAAGCTGCCGATCTTCTACTCTAATTGGGCGATTGATTACCATATGGCTATTGACGAAACTTTGGATCTTGTTGGCGGCGGCCGGTGTCGAGTTTTCTGAAATTGAGAGAAAATACAAGTTATTGCCGCTATATTTTGGGCGGGAATAAACATGCATATTAGATAAAATCGATGAATTTTTTTATTAACATCTAAGAACAAGTTTTAATTAGATGTGAGTTGCCCATAAGAATTGTCACTGGAGTATATGTTTCTCACTGTCAGTGTAACGGAACTGAGAGTCCGTGTAGAAGAAAGCCCACCCTCCATTTAGTTATAATGTTAGGGTTAGCCTGACCTAACCTGGGGCGAGGCCTACCTGTACAAACGAATGGGAAGCGGAATCTCTGTCATGGGCGACTCTCTGTCACGTTATACCAGGGCCCCGTAACTCGACATCATCACGCATTGCGACCGAACGCAAGCGTCTCGATACTCATAACTCGCCCATACTCGCCCCATATAATACATTTTAGCCTCTATGTGATATCGCTATTCGCAATACGCGATGCTTTCGAGTTACGGGGCCCAGATCCAGTTATGCTGGCAGAGGGGGGGGGGGGGGGGGGGGGGGGGGGCACAAGGGAAAAATAATCGCTCCGTTCATTATTGGGTGCTGTTTTTTGTTTTTTTTATCATTAGCAGTGAATCCAAACCAAATCCACCACAAGCACGTATGGTATGTTTCATATCCGAATAGAATGTATGTTCATTCGATGCTCTTACATGTAGTTCATCGATATGTGAAAAACTATTTGCTGTGTGAGAGTAAATAGTTTAAAAGGAATTAGGTAGTGAAACAGAAGATGTCAGTTTTTGCTGTTGGCCTTGGTCAACATATCTCAGATCTAATGCATTACGTATTTGCGAACTTTTTGCAATCAAACATGCTAAGTGCAAAATAGAATTTACTCTGTTTGACGATCACCGTGTATTATGCATTCAACGTTTGTTACTTATTGCATTAATCGATATGCCTTTACCATGCGTGTTTCTTATATTACTTTGATGCAGTGTTCAGTTTTGCGCAAAAGGAAAGGGCATATGCCGAATTTTAAGGCGCTGTAGTACTTTATGAAGTCAAAAATAAATTTTACTGAAAACTTCTAAAATGTTTTTGTAAGTCGCAAAGCTACATTAATCATAACTGAATACGATCTTTATCTATTTGGCTATGGCTGAACTACATGAACTACATTAATCATAACTGAATACGATCTTTATCTATTTTTAGTGTCACCAGTGAAATTCGCCAGTCTCTGTCTCCATTACGAGAGTGACCCAAAAACTGAACTAAAAAAAACGGATTTATACACGTATAGATCGTTATTTCTACGATTTTAGATATGGTATTTCTTGATTGCGAAAAAAGATGTTGAAATTTCAAGAAAAAACTTTTCTGTTATAAAGTTCTATCGTTTACTGCTGGCCCTAGCCTTAAACTTGCATAAAAAGACTAACCAAGTTTGCAAGTGTGAACGAACTCTTGCCAAACCTCTGCATATACTCCGTAATCGTATCGATAGCCAATAATGTCGGGCCAGTAATTCCATAGCACGATTTGTTTTGCTAACAATGTCTGAAAAGACCTCTTTACGTCAATAAGGGCGTTTTTCATGAATGGGTCGTAACGAAAATTATTTGCCCAATATATGGACACATGGCAATGAATCTCTGATATAGGACGTGAATTGACAAAGCAGAACTAAAGTTGGGTTTTGGTTTATTTGCGATATTACTTCTTGGCTAAAATTTCAAATTCACCTTAAAATTACTCTTAAGTTTAAAGTTTAAAGTTTAATTACTCAAAGTTCTGACTAAATTTTACATAATTTTATGTTGTATTATGTTATATAATGTTTTTTACGTTAATTAAATTTTGTTAGCTTCTGAAGATTATTTGTCACCCATTTGAGATAATAAGAATAATTTTAGGACTTGGAATATAATTTATTCAATATATGGATACAAAAGTAAAGTTAAGGAAAAAATATACATCTAAACATTGCCAGCTGTAACGGGTTTTACATAATTTTAACTCTGTTATCTCTTCTAATAAATATTCAGACCTGCCCATGACATTAATAGAATATACCCTATCAACACAACAAAAACAAATAAATAAATAAATGAAGGCCGATTTGTCGAAACATGCATCCGACTTGTAATTCAAAACAATAAAAAAAACAATATCAGAGTTTTAAAAACTCTTCTTTACCTTGAAAATGTTCCTGCGCTTGCTGCAAAGCTTTGGCCAAACCAACGTTCCCCGATTTCTGTAAGCTGCTGACAAGCTTAGAGTAGCTATCATTACCTTTTGACTTCGCCGAAGTCATGAGGGTGTGAATTTGGGTGGGTACATTTTTTTCGTTCTGAAATAAAAAAACACAAATAAAGATAAAATCATGATAATTCCTAAATATCCTAATCTGTGTAGCCGTCAGTGTATTTGAAAAAAAAATCTCACTGGCAATCAGGCCGCAAGTAGTGCTTGGTTATTTTCTAAAATACGAGAGTTTTTATGTTACCATGGGAAGCAAATGAAAAAGGGAAGAAAATGAGCCAGCGCTACAGTTGACATATACATTAAATATCTATCAATTAGATAACAAAGCAGAGCAATAAAAAAGCGAGGAATTAAAATTATTTAAAAAATGTAGGATATTAAAATGTTAAGTCACCCCAATGGAAACTGCCGTCGCATCATCCAGAACACCCTGATTACACAAGATACGCCATATGTCCCCATCAGTCTGAATATGCTGTTGAATTAACGGGCTTAACCGAGTCAAAATTTCCTGGTGACGTTTATCCATCCTTCCACGTTTAAATCTAGTCAAAACGACCTGTGTTGGTTTTCTAGTATAGTTGGGCTGTAATCTTCCTGTTCTTCACGCCATAAGTACACAAAACGTTTCACATTATGTCGAGGTGAGGAGAAGAGGTATACATGGGTTGGTTTCTACACTAAGAGGCCTATGGTTAAACGCACCGCCGTTATATTTCAAACTCCGTAGTCGGTAATATTGTCCGATGTTTTAGGTTTCATAGATAATACCTCTGAAGCATATATTGTCATAGCAACCGTTCGTAACCAAGGCAAGGAGATAAGGTACACAGTCTGTGGCTTACTAGACAGAAAGCGCCCGACGTTTTCTGGTGTTCTAACCGCAGTATCCCTATAATATATCCGCATTACAGAAACGTGTCACAGAAATAATTTTCTGTGTCCTTTTGTACGGTTTTCCATAGCGTTCATTTCTTTACCAGGACCCCGGTCAAACACATCAGACTGCGCAATTAAAGCCGCTATACTAGTACGTGAATATTACACTATGTGGACGTTAGTGTATATAACAATTGTTCTTCTCCATCGGTATTCGATGAGAAACTTTCGGATCATTAACAATTCCCAATTCATGCACATTTGCTTTTTTAAGAAGAAGGCAAACTAACGGTCTCCATGGGATCGAATATTGATCAGAAGGAAGAGGAAGGGGTCAATCGCTCGCTCGCGCGTGAACAAATCGAAGGCAGAGCTCATGATCTCTTCAATGGAGGTCTCATTTATGCAAATAAAAAGCTTTTATAGAAAAACAAAAGGCTGCCGATCACGCCATTTTTATTTAGAAAGTGTTTGCTTTTTTTATGAAGGGATCACAAGCATATGATTAAATATAGTTGACTTAGCATTAATGATCAGCTGCAATTGTTGTAAAACTTTTGTTCAGTTTGATAAGGGTCATTCCAAAGTACTTGCCTGGTCTCCCCAGTTTTCCTACAAATTCCAAAATAAATGGATAAGGCAGAATAATTTATATTACACGTTTTTCCATACCATGTGAAAAAAATACGTGATAAAGCTAAGGACTGACAAAAGAGTAACGCTGGGAAAACAAAAGTGGAATGTATTGGAATACATTAAAGATGGGTTTATACACATATATAGATGCAATAACTACTAAATAAGTGTTCATGTATATTTTTTATCTATCGAATATTGATTAAATTGAGATCAAAGTGTCCAAGAGTTAGTTATCGTGGAGTTGAGTAGCACCAGATTTTATATCGAGCTCCCTTACTCGCGTTACGTAATAGTTTTTCAAATGTATACCGACTTGACTGGTTGCATTTTTTTCTTTAAGTGAATTACCTTTACATAGCACTGCATTATGATCTCTTTAATTATCCGATTTGCTAATAAACGGTTATTTAAATGGCAGCGTGCCTTCTTAATATTATCAAACATTTCGTGAGATTTCTTCACCAGTTAAGTTTGACTTTCTTTTAAAACGAGTCAAGCGGATGTAACAGTTGTCCGATTCATCGATACCACCAATCTGTCGTCCGACTACGTTTGAGAAAGACCGTCAAAACCAATCAATGGGTTTCTGGTCGGCGGTCATTGTTCAAGCAAATCCAATCAGATTTAGAATTGTTCCACGTTTAGTGGGGTAATGAAAGGGTTACTAAGAATACGTCCCTTTGTTTTTTGGTAAATTATGCCCATTTTATTTTTTGCACTAAATGAACTCTGGTGGAAAGCGCGGTAAGGATGAAAGGCCACTACATAAATAGTTCCTATCGTTTCAATATTTCATAGCCAAATGTCAAGTATTACCTGCACCTAATGAACTGTGCTGCACAAGATAGATATATAAAATTCTCAATATAGTCTTCTGTTATTCTACTTAATATTAACCTACTCAATTAATACATTAATTCAATATTACAATTTTCTTTTTGATATATGCCTTAATTAAGTGACAAATCGAAACGCGATTTGAGAGATTCCATTTTTGGCATTTATATAGACCAATGTTCCTAAGGGTACGTAAAGCGAATTTCATCAACCAGAGAACACCTATGTAAAACAAGGAAAGTAACAATAACAGCGAAACCAATATTAATTTTGCACATTGATAAAATTTTATTGTATAACACATCTGCAAGCAACGTTAACATCGTACACCGAATAAAATTCCTCAACGTGTCTCGAGTTCGTTCGAAACTAAAAAATATATCTCACAGCAGTCAAATAACGAGATCGACGGAGCCACTGGTTATAAACATTTACCAACTCAGTGGGATAAAATAATTCAATTTCCTATTACATAAAATACCCAGTAATTAACACAATTCAGGATCAATTCCTGGGGGTATTTGCAATTTGATCAACTCACAAATTTACCAACCCAAACTATCTTGATACTAGGTACTAATGAGATTATGCTTCCTGTATTTTCATTTAATATATAGTAACTTCCTTCAGCGTCCTTCACTCCGAAATAAAAAAAATTGCTTCGTAACTGAAATACACCTCTGCAATCCCAGCAGAATGTAACGTATATATTCTAATACCCTAAAAATAATAATTTTTCAACTACTAAAATCTGTCTGTGCATCACATAAAGGGCAAAGGCAATAGTGTTTCGATCATAAAATGTGAAATTTCACAACCGAGACCATATAAGTTTCACACCTTGGTAAGTTGACTGACATTTAATCTATATGAGAGTATCTGAAATATTTTCCTACTTGATGTTCTTGTTGTAATCAAATTGCACTTCTTATTGAGTTAACATAAAAAATTATATAACTCTTATTTAAATCAACTGAGAATGTTAAATATCAGACAAAACGTGTTTGTCACCACAACAAACATTTACAAATTGCTAAGGACTACATCTGCTAAAACGTCTACACCATGTAATATAATCAAAACTGTAAATTTACAAATTCCCATGTTCAATGTTTCCGTTTGTTTACAATTGCAGACATACAATTAAACAGTGTATATTTTCTGATGTCACCTTCAGGCAAAAGTGCAGGGTATGAAAGATGTACTTTTCTCATTTTGTTATTAATAGCGAAGTTGACAACATTCCAGTTTCTTTTAGCATTAAATTTTGCTGACCAATCCCCTTTTTTTTTTTATATTTAGCGAAACCGGTTTAGGACTGGCGTATAAGTAGAACCACACGACTTCTTGGTGTGACTCACTGCTTGTATTACTTCCGTTTCCTTTACATTCCAAGTTTGACTCTTTCCCAGTCACCATGCCTTGTTTTAGATATAGCCAATGAACATCCTGTACGATGTAAATACAGGTGTCAAGTACCTTAATACAACTGTTCTTTGGAGTTTCCTTTTATTCAAAGATGTCGATTTTTTTTTTTACTTTGACCCGTTCTTGATTCATCCACTTTGCAATGCTTCTCAAACTCTGTAAACCTTAAGCTTATATTCTGAAGGTGCCACTCTTACACTTTTGCAACATAAAATTTACTAAAAATAACGTAAACTTACTTCAAGTTTAACCCATTTCATGTCACATAAGATCTTGATGGTGGCTCCATAGTTCATACAAAAAGATACGATTTTGATGATGTACTTAGTACAACATTTGCATATGTCAAAGCAAAGTGAGAGTTCATGAATCTCTTTAGAAGTTTCTAGTAAAATATTGTCTTATCTCTGAACTCTCTGCGTTCAACAATAATGATCATGATTCAAAAGAATATAAACAAATGCTGTAATGAAATGGGTGATGCTCAAATATACAGTATGGGTGTCCTCCATGCTTCTGGAGACTTCTGGAGGTCAATCTGGACGAAGTATGGGGACTTTTGGAATAAATTCTATTAGAATGACCTAGAAAACAGACATCCCCAATTAGGGTATATGTATGTAATAAATTTGCAATGCAGAAAAGGTAAACAAGATGCATGACTTATATTATGTATATCAAGTTATAACAAAAAATTGAAGTAAACAGTGAAATCATAAATGGACAATACGTTAACCATTATTTTTATCAAAAAAAAAATTAACAAATTTTAAAACTGCACTCACATATTCCATCATACTATTGGCATCAATATGTCTTTTTGATAACTTCCAATGTAACCCCAACTGAAAACAAAAATTATAAATGATATAATAGAAATAATTTTTTTAAAACAAACAATTTGAAAATGTACAGCCCATTTCTCAAAACAAAAATTATCTGCAGTTCCTTTTGCTTAGTATCTGTATTTGCTCCCTCCATCACAATGAAACACTATAGATAGACTAAACTGATCAACAGATTATTTATCATGGGGAAACTTAAGAGTGCCGTTTAACGTGCCAATTACTGATGTTACTAGCATCCTTTTTCTTCCCTACAAAAACAGAAAATCAATACATTCTCTGATGGAAAAGTGGGAGAGCATGATCATATTGGTAGGTTTAATGTGATATAATATCATATTACCAGATATACTGAATTATATAAGAAAAAAAATTTATCATAGTCATAATCTGTGTGTGTGTTCTAACAACTGCTAAATATTCACAGTGTCACAGTGGGGTGGAGCTCTAAGACCAAAAAGCCCAAAAGCAGAGTGAAGGGGAATAAATCTCACCACCAGCACCAACCTTTTTGACTTCCCTAGATAAGCCAGTCAAGGAAGTTACTGTCACTTCAAAAGTTAAGACCAAATGACCAGATAACAAGATGACCATATCAATTCTGAATCAAAACTGCTAACACAGGAGTTCTCATCCCCCACAAAGAGGGAGATCTCGCTGAAACCCAGGTATCCAATTCCCACAAGAAATAAAGTTTGGCTGTAGGGGATAGTTTCAGAATCTTACTTCAACACTCCTCTGATCACAGCTAAGAGCTTACCTTGTGATATAGATGGCTGTTCTCCCAATCCAATACTTTTTCAATGGAGTGCTTTGTCTGAAAAAAGAGGAATCAATACAATACACTTTACACTGTAAGTCAATACTGTGTGTGTGTGTGTGTGTGTGTGTGTGTGTGTGTGTGTGTTATGCACACATTGAATCTTTCAAGAAGCAGATGTTGCATTTATGCGATTTAACAAGAAGTCATATATCAGAGAAATTATAATAGCCACGCTCGGCTGTCACCTTGATTGGATAGTAAACGGTTGTCGTAAAATCGCTAAAAGATATTAAAACCCGGTGCATAAACTTGAAAACCACCTAGGACAACCTCAGACTGCCACATTAATCCAATACAATGCAAAAATAAACTATAACAAGTGGTTAAAGCCTTCAAACCGAATGGCGTAAAGTCCCCATATACCTCCATAGAGACAATAAAATAGAATAAGCTTCTGAAACGAGAAAAATCCAGTTCCAACATAATAATCGAAATAAAATACTGCCGGGCATCGGAGCGGCCTAAAACTTGGCACGCTTACCGCTAATACTGCAGGCTACATCATCCCGTCGCTCGTTTGTAAATTCCGTGCATGGCATACGCACAATCAAACCGTATATCCAAATTCCACCTCTGATGTTTGAATTGGTCCTCTCTACAATCCAATTCAGGAAATGACGTAACCGCAGAGGTCGCATTGTCCAATGGCATGGCTTCTTTTTCGTAATGGTAGGTTAGAGAGGACCAATTCAAACATCAGAGGTGGAATTTGGATATACGGTTTGATTGTGCGTATGCCATGCACGAAATTTACAAACGAGCGACGGGATGATGTAGCCTGCAGTATTAGCGGTAAGCGTGCCAAGTTTTAGGCCGCTCCGATGCCCGGCAGTATTTTATTTCGATTATTATGTTGGAACTGGATTTTTCTTGTTTCACAAGCTTCTTCTATTTTATTGTCTCTATGGAGGTATATGGGGACTTTACGCCATTCGGTTTGAAGGCTTTAACCACTTGTTATAGTTTATTTTTGCATTGTATTGGATTAATGTGGCAGTCTGAGGTTGTCCTAGGTGGTTTTCAAGTTTATGCACCGGGTTTTAATATCTTTTAGCGATTTTACGACAACCGTTTACTATCCAATCAAGGTGACAGCCGAGCGTGATAATAGCCAAGTAAATTACTTCTGTGGTGATTATGCACAAAACTACACAAATATCAACTGAAGCTAAGACTAAACCTTAAAACCTTATTTAAAATGGCAAGAACACAAGTTCTGCTCTAAAAGCATATTTAAATTACATTGATATTTGCATTTTCGGAAATAAACAGGTGATGAATTTATCCCCATCAATACGTTGTTCAAATTGACATGGCATTCTGTTACTTTTGGCAGTATGTAAAAGTTCAGCACTTTGTTTTTAAATTCAGTACCTCAATCTGACATGCTGCTAGCCTTGCATATGTATTTTTTACTCTTTCCCATTGCTACAATATTGTTTTAACTTATGGCTATCAGAACTCCAGAAATTTTATTCACAATTCACTGGCTTTATGTTAACTACATGTGCACAAGCTTCTTATCATTTCAAATCAAAAAATATTTCTAAAATGCATTTTCCAAAATGCTCAAACTATAAACAAATGAAATCTCTACTGCATTTTACTGCACTGTACCTTTCTAAATATTATTCATAGCATATTCTTAGCATATAACTACACAGATATGCACTTTAGGTTGTTAAAGTAGGATATTTACCAAACTTAATTATATATCATTGAGGTAGTCTTCCATACAACAGCAAGAAATGATGGTAGAATGTGCATATTCAAATGACAGATTAGTACCTGGACGGTAATTTATCACATATTTTATCATCAAACATTTTCCAAACATTTTATTACTTTAAATTTTATCATCTTAGTCTCTTATTTACTAAATTACTGAAAATTATTACAAACTGGACATACAGGATTATTTACAGTACATATCTAGAATTAAATCTGGCTATTATTTTCTGATATAAAAAGTTGTATTTTTTTAAATTTAGGGAGCCTCATCATGAACAATATACTGTCATTTATGCCCCATTGCCTGCAACCAGAATATATATAAATAATATATGCAATTTCAGAAACTGAGAACATGTTATCCTGATAAGTATAAGGGACTCCCACATTAAACTAGAGAAATGTCAGAGCAGAAAAAAGAAAGTCATTACTTAAAGGGATAACAGATATTAAAGAATGGGATTCAGATAGAACTGTAATCCCTTGTTTCCCTCTTAGTAAACTCTCTATCCTGAAAATTTCACCAAAACTTGAGAAGAGCTTTTAAGTTTATCTTGTCTATTCACAAACAGACAAAACGATGCCAATGAAAACATACACCCAATTTCCATAGATTTTAGATCGATCTATCCCTGTGGGGAGTCTCACTAGATTACTGTCAGCTTGGCCGGCTTAAGCGTCTGTCCTGCCTACTAAAAGCTGTAAGGGGGTAATTAACTATGGTGCCCGCTCGGCTGACTGCAATTTAGCATGAACCCCCAGGGAGTTAGGTCGATCTAAAACTTAATCTTTAGATCGATCTAAATCTCTGGGAAAGCACCCATAGTCTCTTTTTCTGACATAGGTAATGAGAGCAAACGACCATGTGAAACATCACAGCTTGGAAATGAAAACAACATATTTAAATACTAGAGCTATACACCTGGAGCTATACACCTGGGTAAAAATTGCACCATAGCACATTTAATTTAAGGGGCACCTCTTCAATATATGTAAAGTAAGTCACTACTGATCTATATACTATGTGTCTTTTTTAAGTGCCTTAAGAGACAATGTAAAAGACAGCTAGATAGACCCATAAAACTATTTTTCTTTCTTGGCTATCATTATTTTATTAAGCATTTATGAGAGTTCAAACCGATTCACTTTTCTTTATATGGACTGTAACCCAAATATTAAGACAGCTCTTTTTTCTCTAACAGAAAAAACCCTCAATTACAGAGATTTATTAAAAACAATTGTATGGGATATCTACATATATCTTCAATGACTGCTTTTTAAAGGAGATTCAGGCTTTTTATGAGAAAAAGCCATTGCAGTGAGATTCAATCATATCACAATTCCCAGAAGAGCACACAATTTATTCCTGTTATTTCATTAAGCTTTCCTGCTTATGTAAATCTAATGAAAATCTGAAACTCTTGAAATCATACTATTGTGTCTTGATTTCTGAGAAAAAAAATGATCACATCAAAACTGTTGCTTGCGAAAAGACCATGAAATATCCATCCATGTGTTCTGCTCAGCCAATATCCTTTTGCTGATGATAATAATCTTTATCAGAATGGAAGCTGTGCTTAATGAATAGTTAAGAAGTCCATAATTAAGACATGATGGCACTGAAGTGAATAAGTAGGTATGTGCATTCAAGTAAGTGTGCGTGTTAAACTTCATCTTTCTGTGACTAAAAGTGCGACAACAGACATCTTTATTCCTAAAAATATTTAAATGAATTAACATGGAAAAAAAAGTAATTTAAGCAGGTTTTGTAAGAAGTCAGTTTTCCACTCATAATTACACAAAAAAATAAGCACTGGTTACTTCATCCCTGGACAGAGAATGATATTGATTTGAGATTAGTTACTAAGAACTCTATTTCATTTTCTTAGAACTAGACCTTGATGATATTATTTAGAGGATTTTTTTTAGAAATGATCTATTCTATACTAAAGATCTTCATTACTCAAGCAGAAAAAAAATCTTTAAAAGTTACACAAACAAACCCCAAATTGATGATATAAATTACATATATTTGATTACTGAAGTCTATCTACAAGTACCATTCTATCTCAGAGTACTATGGGCCAGTTATCAAAAGTCTTAGTCCTAGGTAGGGTCAATGCCCTGCTCTCCCCCCCCCCCCCCCCCCCAAAAAAAAAAAAAAAAAAAAAAAACACAATTTTATTATAAGTCGGAGAAAGAAGGGTGAGATGTTTAGCCAAGGATGCACTGAAGGCCCCAGGCAAAACAACAAACTATTGTATTACCTACTAGCACCCTTTTACTTAGACATATAACAGAATACAGTGAGCAACCTATTGTATTACCTACCCTTTTACTTAGACATATAACAGAATACAGTGAGCAATCTATTGTATTACCTACCCTTTTACTTAGACATATAACAGAATACAGTGAGCAACCTATTGTATTACCTACCCATTTACTTAGACATATAACAGAATACAGTGAGCAACCTATTGTACTACCTACCCTTTTACTTAGACATATAACAGAATACAGTGAGCAACCTATTGTATTACCTACCCTTTTACTTAGACATATAACAGAATACAGTGAGCAACCTATTGTATTACCTACCCTTTTACTTAGACATATATAACAGAATACAGTGAGCAACCTATTGTATTACCTACCCTTTTACTTAGACATATATAACAGAATACAGTGAGCAACCTATTGTATTACCTACCCTTTTACTTAGACATATATAACAGAATACAGTGAGCAACCTATTGTACTACCTACCCTTTTACTTAGACATATATAACAGAATACAGTGAGCAACCTATTGTACTACCTACCCTTTTACTTAAACATATAACAGAATACAGTAAGCAACCTATTGTATTACCTACCCTTTTACTTAAACATATAACAGAATACAGTGAGCAACCTATTGTACTACCTACCCTTTTACTTAGACATATAACAGAATACAGTGAGCAACCTATTGTATTACCAACCCTTTTACTTAAACATATAACAGAATACAGTGAGCAACCTATTGTATTACCTACCCTTTTACTTAGACATATAACAGAATACAGTGAGCAACCTATTGTACTACCTACCCTTTTACTTAGACATATAACAGAATACAGTGAGCAACCTATTGTATTACCTACCCTTTTACTTAGACATATAACAGAATACAGTGAGCAACCTATTGTATTACCTACCCTTTTACTTAGACATATAACAGAATACAGTGAGCAACCTATTGTATTACCTACCCTTTTACTTAGACATATAACAGAATACAGTGAGCAACCTATTGTATTACCTACCCTTTTACTTAGACATATAACAGAATACAGTGAGCAACCTATTGTATTACCTACCCTTTTACTTAGACATATAACTGGCCAAAGTGAGCAACCTAATGTGCAACAACAGCACAGGCATCCACAAAATAGAAGTTTGACATTCATAGGCAGAGATTTCTTCAGAACATTGTTGATTCTCTCAGTTGTGGCTTGAAACTCTTCAGGAGCAACCTGGATTAATCAGAAAAACATGATCAATATAGAGTCACTTCACAATGGTGTAAATAAAAAATCTATGGATCTAAAGGCAATGGATTCTGCGTAACAGTTTTAAGAGTCTCACAAAAATTTTTTTTGCTTCATTTTTTCTTGCAGTTATATATCTCAGGCATAGAAATAGCACATTTTCTCCTTTCCAATCAAAAGAAAGAAACTGTGATGACAATGCTGGTAATGATGAATTGTATGTTGAAGTTTGTGGTGCATTTCCATAGGAATATTTACAAAGGTGGACTTGACAATTAGCTTACCTTTGCTGCCAGACCCTGAGGGAATTCTGTGCTAAATTTGTTGCTAAGACCAAACCTGGCAAAAGAGAATGAAGGTGGAAGAATCAATACTGGTCACATACATTTTGCATGAAATTCTGTGAACTGCACAACACAGGTAAATTGTTCCACACATACCAGAAGTAGTAATTTAGTAAGAAATAGGAACATACTAGAACTGAACTCATCTTATCTGTCATGCATTTTAAACAAGAAATACCATTGTTTGAGCAAGTTTCAATAGAAAATCAAATTAAATAACTAGTAATTGTCTAAATAACAGACAAATATAAAATGACCATTGCAAAAAACAAGTAATACTTTTATCCATGTTCGATGAGAAGAATTGAGAATGAGTTAGTAATTTCTGGCACATACTATTAAGCAAACTTTAAATAATTTTTATCACAAAGTATTACCAGCAGAATGGGCTACGGGCTATTTGAATAAAAATATGAAGAGTAAAGTAATGTTATTAAATCAGTTACTCGTATATTTTCAAAAACCTGCGGTTAGGTAATATGAAGGGTGAAAACCTGATGATCTAAAGCTACCAATTCAATCTGACCTTTCTAACCAGATCCAATATATTTTGCTTGTTAGTCAAATGTCTTTGAAAGATTACCATGCGTGATAAAAATCAGAGACAATATTGCACTTCCATCTACAAGACACATAATTAGTGAGATTGAGGCAAGTCTTTTTACACAGGTGCTACTTCGTAGAAATGCAGGGAAATTCCTCCTAACATGCAATATAGCATGATTATATCTGTCATGCTAGCACTTGACATAAGGTATGTGGTTTTCCCCACACTAAAAGATAACATTCAATATGGCAGCTTTCGAAACTTTTCCTTCTCAGAAAAAATTACCAATAATATTAAACACTAGCTTCTCAATAAAAAAAAAACATTTACTATCAATATCTTCTTATTTTATTAGTTCATCTCAATTAGAAAGAATTACAAGTTTTGCTGACTGATTTTTTATATTACATTTGATTATAATATTACATGTAAAAATTAATATAGGAGATACGTCTGATAATTTGAAGTGACTTTCTTTTCAGAAATATAATCTAGTTTACATAAAAAATCAACTGTTTAGATCTTAGTGGATATTTTAATACCTGCCTTTGGTTTTTGGAGGTGCAAGTATTTCTGGGAAAAAATTGGACATAAGTTTGGTAAGTGAAACAATTTTAACAAACCTAAGAAAAAATTTACATTTTACTGTTGTTTTTTGTACTGTGGATTTGTTATCCCCCCACCCCCCTCCCAAAAGAAAAAATAGCCTCTTCCTACATTTATCATGATTTATATTGCTTTAAATTTACTGTACGTAAAACTGCAAAAACTCTATTTGGGGAGTTCTCTTCTTTTGTTCTCTTTTGAATCCTAACACCAACACAAAATGTCTGTTAAATCAATTACATAAGAAATCGGGTGGGTTACACCTTCTTAAACAAGTAAATAACACTGTCATTAAATGACATGCTGGGAAATGAAGGTGATTTAACTCAAAATAATAAACGATATTTACCGAGCAACGGGTATCTACCGCGTTAAAAATTTAGTAGATCTACTCATGTGATATACAGCTTATATATTTATATTAAATGCTAAAGGATGGCGCTGAGTATACCTTTATATCTCAAGAACGCTGCAACAATAACAACAGGAGTTCGGTTGTTCTCAACAACTCCGAAAGCATGCTGTCATAGCTGACAAGAAAAGCTTCAATTCAACATCAAAACTCTATTTTTCTTTCAGCTTGAATGACTTACACTGTAATGTTACCGCCCCCTCGAATAATCACGGGGTCTGGGACAGGACGTGATACGCTTTCTTCGAAAAATCGCTCTTCTTCGTCTTCCTCTTCATAGATCGCGTCAAAATCAGCCATCTTGTGCAGTGACCTAATTAGTTTTTCATGACGTCACTTCCTTTTCCGACACCAGAAAGATTTTTTGTGCACACATTACTGATGTACAATCTGTAAACCAAGCCTCGTAAGCTAAAAAAATCATTTAATTAGGCCTTAATCAAGGATATATTTCCTTGATTAAACAAAAAGGATATTCTGTGGCTGTTATTAATTGACACAGCTTTGTTAGCCTTCAGGTCGATAGGCCTTATATAGGCCTATAGACTCTATATTTTTTTATAGTCTGCAATTTAAATAAGAAAAAGAAACAACTCTAGCTCTTATACCTCGTGGGCGCAGAAAAAGAGACAACTGCACGTCTTTTAAGCAGGGCCTATTGATTAACTACCTTGTAATCCAATTAATATGAAAAAAAATGGGTAACAAATTATTCATTTTTAATTGTTTAATAATTTAAAAATGTGTTGTAAGCCGAATACCCTGAATTTAAAACAATGAAGCAGATATTTGTATTTCAGTGAATTTAAATCGAGTTTTGTAATTGGTGTCCAAATTGCTGCTTCAACATGCTAAGTTTCATCTTTTGTTTTAAAAATCTGAAAAAACAAGCACTGAGGTTTCTAATAACCAATTTGCTAAGAAGCGTCTTGGTTTTGAATGAATGCGTCGCACTAAACTGAAGATATGGCATAGGGCATTCAGCTACTGGTGGCACTTGTAGGGCATGTAGGTGTACGTGTCAAAACACGACTGAAACAGTCTTATTTTTAGGCCTGGTAGTTCTTACCAAAAATTCTATCATTTTTTCATTTTTCCAAGAACATTGCAGAGTACACAGAGAAGGTTAAGAAGGCACAGGTAGGCCTATCCGTTTTATACTCTGTTCTTATTTTTTTTAATATGTAGAACAAATATAAATACATGAAAGAAGTATCCAATAGCTATCAAAGTATAATCTTTCCACCTCTGTCGTAGTCAATGTAGTCTCTCCCCCCCCCCCCCCAACACACACACACACACACACACACACACACACACACACACACGCAGGTATACACGTGTGTGATCGTCCTATGCTTTTGTTGACTTGTAAGTTACTTAAAAGTAACCCCGCCCTCTTTAACATTTATAAACAATATAAGGCAGTGCTTCTTAATAAGGAATGAATAAATTGGGTCTCCGTGGATATATTAGTGATTTTGTTGTACTTCAGGGGTTTAGGCCTACTGAGAATGAAATTCGATCGAGATTAATCGCCGAGATTCTTTTCAACATATTTTAAATGTAAAAACGTCTCATTGAAATACACATTAATATAATTCAATTAGTTTATTACATATAATGGAATCTATTTTTAATAATGGTGTTTCATCAACTTTTTTTAAAAAGTACCCATAGTGGTGTACAAAAAAATATTGAGTATCCTTTCTTACTTCTGTGAATAGGCCTGTTGTGCCATTGCTGCTTGGCGTACTCACATAAGCACTGTTAGAATCAACTTTGAATTTGTTACATCAGTAAAAAACGCATTGACACATGATATCTGGATGTGTTTGAAGAACGAATGCAAAACAATATTTGCACAACTAGCACAATGGTATTTCACCATGGATAAAGGCGCGTCAACGCCTTTGTCTTGCTGTGGCTTCAGCACATTTAATTTATATAAAGAGGTTTATCTTTATATCTGTAGGTAAACATTTCACGTCTCAAGTATTTGTTGTCATTTTATTTATCTATTTGTTTATTTTTGTAAATCCATTTATCTATCTATCTATCTATCTATCTATCTATCTATCTATTTTAATAGATAAAACGTTAAAGTTAAACTTAAAAGTTAAGTTTTGTTCCTTTGCTCTTCAATAATTTTTGCGAGCTGGAAGCGAGTAGGAAAAATGTATGGCTTCCTCAGGCAGTTTCGGTTTTAGTATTCTCCAACTGGTTATACATTTTTTTTACGTTCTCAAACCCCGAGTCTCAGAGTCCAATTAATCGTTCTAAATGCTCACCTCTGCAAGTACAATCAACATAACATACCCATGCGTAGAGCACTGGATGATCCAGGACTTTCTTTAGGGGTGAGGCAAAGACGAAAAGTATGAGGTATAAAACAGATGACTGGGACAATTTAAGTAAAGTATCTATGGTGCAGGATTGGGATTTTTTTTTTTTTTTTTTTTTTGCTTTAATGATCTTAAATCGCACGTTAAAACTTGAATTTGGTGAAGGGAGAGCGGAGGGTGTCTCAAAAGCCCCCCCCCCTCCCCAATCCTCCCTCCCGGATCCGTAGAGCGTAATTTCCTCAGGTACCCTTTATCTGAGAAGCTTCTCTATTATATGCATCAATTTTAGTTGCGGGAAATACAAGATTAGGTTAATATGGGACATGAATCCCCGATATAATACGATCTGGTTTGGGATCGACTCATCAGAGCGACAGCAAAACATAGGCATCACAAAACCGTTTTCCAGTCGCCTTGAACAACTAAAAGCTAGAATAAAATCTGTGAGATCAAAAGTAAAATTAATTCAACTGCACTTTACATTTTAAAATAAATTTACTATATCAACAAAGCAGTCTAAATTTTCATAATGAAACTACCAAAACACTCAGGTGCGCACACGCGCGCGCGCACACACACACACACACCGCTGCTCCCGATCTGTGTTGCATTTTGTTAATAAATTCAAATATACACATGTTGATATAATGTCTTTCGTCACAATATCTGCATTCACTGTTATCAATGCTGTAGGTCGATTTTACCCAAGCCGGACCGATACCTTGTTCATTCTAAGACACACAAGAGACCCCCCCCCCAAAAAAAAAAAAAAAAAAAGCTAAGCATCGAATTCAAAACAATCTGATAATTTCATTAAATCATTTTCCCTTTTTCTTTCGACCAGTAAATCTTTTCACTTGTTTGCTGGCCTTTGTAAGGCTCACGTTGATATTTCTTCTGATTTTTTCTGCTTCCAGTGTTGAGAGATTCATGGTTCGGTGAAAAGCCGTGTACAAATTAACGGACGCTCCCAAAAGTTCACCTTTGCGTTTCCAGAGGTCGTCCCTCTTCCCCGGTGGTCCTAGCACGTCTTAACACACGCGTAAGTAGGGAACAGAACATCAGGCCTTCGATTACATTAAATGCGTTTCACTGCCTGTCAATCACGCTCCACTTGTCAGTCAATATGCCACGCGCGGACTGTGGCACTTCGCTTGGCGTTCTCTGCGGGATAATTAGAACTTCAGCCCTGTTGAATTAAAAAAAAAAGAAAATATTTTAAGTTAAAGTTCAGATAGCCAGTTTTTAATCTGCTTAATTTGTTTTATGACAATGATAAGCAAACATTTAATGTTCAGTATACTGGAACGGGAGTTTAATCTTTTCAAGAGGCGAGCCAGATTGCAGATAATCTGTAGGCCTAACATTAGAATATTTTTCTTGACAAAATATGGATTCTATTTAATAATGCTTATATAACGCTAATACAAACACTTACATTTTATGATATAAATAAATTGAGATTTGTGAATAAATTTTTAATTTTGTATTTAATCTAGTCGTGTCTTTCCGTTTTTTAATTTAGCTTTCATGATTTAATTCTTGGTAATAAACAGGTTGCCTTTGTTCGATTTCACTGGGTGAGTTCATTCAGAGAAAAAAAAGAATTTATTGATATTTCTTATATTTAAGTGCTTCAAATGAACAATTAGATTTTAGGACCTTTCTTTTGGACTTTTTTTTTTTGGCCAAATATTCACTCTCCCAAATACAAAGACCTTTTGTTTGAAATGCAAGGGGTTGGCCGGATGAGTTTTATCGTTGCCTTGTCGTGTCTATATGCACGTTTATTATTATCATTAACAAAGGAAATGTTTTTTCACGTAGTTCAAGGGGAGGTACCGTGGGAGCCTAAGGGGAAAGCGTTCGTTGGAAACAATTTCGGTGATAAGCTTAATGTTTAACGATAACGTTCCGATAATCGACATAGCCACTTGAGCACGCAGGAAATTCATGGCGCTTTGTTAATTTTGCAATGTTTTTTTCTCTGTTTCTCAGGAAAATCAAGTATGAAACCTTTACTGGATCAGACCAGAAACAGGAAAAGTCTTACAATATGTGAAACAATGTAAACTGTCCATGTTCTAATTTGATCAGTATAATAGGACTTAAAATGATGTATATATAATATAAGTAAAATTATCCACATAATAAAAATGATATAGTAAAATATCTGGATATTCTAAAAAAAATTGAGAGTTCAGGGACTTGAGTAAAAATGTGGAGAAAGACAGACTATGAAATATTCTTAAAAGTTGTACTAATCACAAAATTTGCCGGTGAATCTGTTATTTTTTTCCCTACAGCATCAAACTGCCAGTACTATCTTAATGAATATTTAACAAAATCAGTCGTCATAATATCATACAATATTCCTCCGTGTTTTCGTTAAGTAGCGCAATGGTTGTAACAACACGGGGTTCCCACGGCTCGCTTCCTTCTGTTAATTAGTATTCTCGGTGGCATGATTAAGGTTACGACAGGACAGGAGATAGGGTTACCAGGGTCGTGTCACAACCTTACTTACCACCCGCCGTAAGAATACACATTTTGTTAGTAAAAGAAGAGGAGGGAGGGGCAGTGCGCTTAAACCACCCTGGCCTTCAGAGGATGCTGGAAACTCCCCTCTTCCATCTGCTTGCTCGTTCCTCTGCGCTTCAGGGAGAGCTTCAATAACCCCTACATGTTTGATTCCAGCCTTCATTGAATTATTTTACAAACTTTATATCTGCAATTTCATCTGATCTGAATCGAATTAAAGAAATTAAAGGTTTTTTAATTCTTCTGTAAACATTCTTGGTGTTATATTTCTTCTTCAAACGTTCTTGAAGTTTGAGTGATAAGGATGCACTTTTTGAATGAAAATAAAGTAAATTTATTACTTATTTTCTTGATAGTGATGATGTTAGTTTTTTCTGCTCAAGTAAATTCTTGTTGCTTGTGTGTCTCAAAAATGAAATCTTTACGTTGCATGTAAGGATCTGTATTCTAAATCTTTATATTATAGATATTTTTGGATATTCATATAGGAATAATTCTTGTACTAGATATATCTTACCTTATTAGACTTCTTTGAAATGCTCCAGTATATGATAAATGATCGCAACTATGTGCAAATGAAAAAGGTTAGGAATCAAAGGAAATAAATCACAGAGAAACTTTAAAGTTTAAAAACCTCTGAAAGTAACGCATTTTTATTTGCTCATTTTGTCATAGTAAACCATCAAAGCTGATATATTTTCTTTTTATTTGGTAATTTTGGTTGGTTTAAAACGCATTAATCCAACCGGTGGCAGGGCGAACTGAAAGCACCGACGTCTATGTAGTAGCATTACGTCGCTACTGCTGCTCTCCGTGTGTGGTCCACCGACGTGTGACTCGCAATTTGTTCTAAATATTTAGACAACTGGAACGAGAAGGTAAGCACTAGAAACTCAGATTGCCTCACAGCAAGCGTAATACACAGTTCATCAACCATAACAACATGCACGTGCCCCTGCAGTGAATGTCCGTACGTGAGCATCTGGTATCCTCGTTGCAGGGCGGACAGAAGTTGAGGCGCGGACCGGGGAATGGATGGCAAGGAGAGGTGCTGATGGCGCGAGGAGAACAGCGCACGCGGATGTACGGGCAGTGCTTCACCCGGCCGACATCTCGGCTCTCTGGCAATCTTCTTTGTGATATTTCCTTTCGATTTATTGGTTCCTTTGAAAGATTTGTGCGCAGAAATCAGCCATAGTGACGTTGATCGCCTCTCCTTCCCACTAACCAGGGTTTATATTCACGAGCTCTGCACCCCATCATCGTTGTGTGTGGTCATCTTTAGGAGGTTTATACCGTCTACACGTAACCATCACACGAAAAGGAAGAAAAAAACACCCACCAATGCACTGGCACTCCGATAGAGTAGCTAGCACTTCATCGGACAAGTAAACAGAATAAGGTGCGAAAACGGGAGCGTATAAAGAGCCGGCGGGCGATCTGCCTATTCAGTTATCTTGACAGCGGCGGCAACCTGTACTCTGTAGAACCTTGTTACCAAGGAAATATAGGGACTCTGAAAATTTCTTTTCAAGCGATCCGTGGTTGTGTAATATCTTAACAATTTTCATTATTAAAATCGAATTGTGCTTCTTTTTCTTATTATTAAAAAAAGAAAAAAGTACTTTTTGGGATTTTATAACTATGAATTCTTTGAATATTGCGGTTCTCGTGGCCATCACGCTGCTAGGGGTAGGAAGCAGTTACCGCTACCCCTCCCGATACACCAGAAATGCAAACAAATTCAGATTCAGAAGAAGTCAAGAATTCAGGTTCGAGGACTGTGGTAAGTTTCCCTATTAAATGTGATTTTTAAAATAACTATGAATTTTTTTTTACATATACATAGTTTTATTTCATTTATTTATACACGTTTAGGCATTTTGTTCTTTTGTAGTAATTCTAACTGAAATATTTGCGCTGGTTTGTAAGTTTTATTTAACTCGCATAGAAAAATTATAGGCAAAACTTTCTTTTTGAAAGGTACTTTTTCAATTGAAGATGTGATGTATATTGCCAGCGTTTCCTTTCCATGCTACAAAAAAAAAAAGACGTTCACTGTAATATTTAAACATTAAAACGTTTCTGAGCATTGTGGCCTTACTAAAAGTATAAGATTTTCCAGGAACGAGCTTTTGGTTATGTGCCCTAAAAGAATTGTATTTGTTGGCATTGGCTGTGTATTAGGCCCAGGCATCTATCTTTACTCACAGCATCTGCCTTCGTTTATTTACTATACGTAACTGACAAGATGCATGTACAATCACGAGAAAAAGTGATGAACGAAAAAGATTTATTAAGTTAAAAAATCATACCTCCTTCAAAACACTAAAAATAGATAATAGATTAATGCTAAATGAGAAGTGAAAATGAATTAATAAGATATCTGCGCTTTTAATAAGGCATAAAAGTGTTCGTTTATTTTCCCTAAATGATGATAATTCACTTTATATTATACCTTCCACTCCAAACGCGATCACTGCCTTGTTTTTCATTTCAATTTTGGATCGTATGGATTATCATACAGGAGTTTATACGTTATTTCTCCAAGGTTTTTTTATTATTATTTGCTACAACCACTTGGTGTGACTGAATCGTTTTACCCCCGCCATAAATGCCATGAAAACACCAACTGCATCCAAAACTATTATACCCATCATAACACACACTAGCAATTGTTAGTGGAAATGCATGGAATTAGCAGATGGATATGCTCACAGCGGTACAAGAAGAACGGATGCGTTTGTTCCGGGAGTGTTCCCGATTCCCGTACTGTTCGATTGTCCTCGTTCTCTTTTTGCACCCATTAACCTCCCCTCTCAGCTATCTCCTTACGCAAGAACCAGAGACACAGGTGGATCGTATGAACTTTTACTTCTTGCAGGGCGCATGTACTTGACTGATACCACTTTTTTATTGATGTTTCCGTCGACTTGCCTTGTACTGAGATACAGAAGTGCAGGTTCAAGTTGCAAATGTTTATCGTTTCCGCATTTTAGTAATCGCACCTAACCGCCGAAAATGTGAAGAATCCATTATTTTTTTCTTTTTTATTCTTATTAGTTTTTGACAGTTTGGAAAGAGGAAAATAATTGATTAGCTTCTCTGAGCTAACTGTCATATTTAACGTATGTGTGCGTGCAGGTACGTGTGCGCGTGTGCTGACGAAGAAGAAGGATACACATTGGACATTGGTTTGCGAACAAACAGTGAAGTGAGTTGAAACGAAACGATATTCAAACGCTTAATAAACCATTGAAAAACATGTTGCTACTAGGAACCAACGTTTTGCGATTTCGAAGAAAATTGGTTTGGTTTGTTTTACAAACACAATTAAGACAGCGTCCCAAAGAAAGCTCATTTTTTGGCACTCGAGATGTGTAAGCAAATAAAATCGTTGGGTTTGGATGAACAATTTCCAATTGGGGGTTCTCGGTGTGGCACAAGAAACTTGTTTGAATGAAATATTAAATTACAAAAGATAAAAGTAAATTAAATTTTTTTCGCTTTTTTTGTACCTTAACCATGCTGGTGAGCCTATTTTTTAAAAACTTTCATTACCTGGTAGTAATAATACCAATAGCCTCTTTATCTACTAAAAACTACCATGTGTTCTTCTTGTTGGAAATAGCAAAAAAATATTTTAAATATTCAAAAACCAAGTATGGAATGGATTTATTTAATATCTAAGATAAAATGATATTTATATTTTCCATTTTCGTAGATTGTTTTGAAGACGGCCGAAAAATTGATTTTCGAATTTCCCATCTCAACACCCTAATGCAATCTTTCCATTTTTAACTACGAATTGATCATTTTGGTAGAATTTTTTTTCTTTTTTTAAGGGGGCGACTACTATATCACTCGGGCACTCTTCTTCTTAGACTCTTCATGGCGAGTATCTGGTAAAAGAACTTTTGATCCACTGATACATGAAGTTTACAGGCCTTACATACAACCTTATGTACAACCGGGCATTATTCCCATTATAAGTAACTGTAAGCTTGAGGCACATCCTGATAACGCTTCGCCAATTTTCTTATATATTAATCGATGGACTGTATAGGGTCAAGTCGATGAAAAAGGTGGTGGTGGTGGTGGTGGTGGTGGGGGGGGGGGGGGGGGGCGCTTATCCTGGCGTTCGCCTAGAACATCTTTCATGTTCTTTTAAACCTTTTTGTGGGGTTGTGCCACTAAAACTCTCTCTCTCTCTCTCTTTCTCTCTCTCTCTCTCTCTCTTCCTCTCTCTCTCTCTCTCTCTCTTCCTCTCTCTCTCTCTCTCTCTCTCTCTCTCTCTCTCTTTCTCTTTCTCTCTCTCTCTCTCTCTCTTGCAGCACATTTCACCTGTAAGCTTAAGGCACTTCCTGAAAATGCTCCGCCAATTTACTTTTGATATTAATCGATGGACTGTGGAGAGTCAAACCTCTGTGTGTAAAGAGGGGGAATAGAGTACCCTGGCGTTTGCCAATGACATCTGGTTCGCGTCCATGTTCTTTTAAAATTTTTTTGCGGGATTGTGCAACTAAAATTCTTTCTCTCTCTCTCTTTCTCTCTCTCTCTCTCTCTCTCTTCCCCCCCCTCTCTCTCTCTTGCAGCAGCAGATTTTACCTCCTATAAATTCAAAATTAAATTTCAAAGTGTTCAAGGGGAAGCTTTTCGACCACATGCCACACTGACCATAGGTCACTGTGTAGCCACGCCAGTGATGACCACCTTGGTGGGAAATCCGTATTCCTTCATTGTTTGCTTTAAGTGTTGGGACCTACCTGCTCATTGTTAGGTACATAAAACAAGCCAAACAGCAAAATGGGTTTATTAAAGGTTTTTAAAATGCAATCAAAGAACTATAATAATACGGCGGTATCGGTCTGATGTACCGCAAAAGGCAGGCTATCAGGTTCCAATCGAATCGATTCTTTCCTCTGATCTGTACAGCGATAAAAAGTATACAATATCCTTTTATCAAGCAATTTAGGCGATCTCAAAAGCAAAATAAACCCCATAGTATTTTGTATCATAACAACGAAGCAGCCACACTTGCGAGTAATACATGTACATCGTGGTGTGTGTGTGTGTGTGTGTGTGTGTGTGTGTGTGTGCGCCCGTGTGCGTGCGTGCATGTGTGCGTGCATTTGTCTAGTACGATTTAAATATCCATGCTGCCGTTTTTATCGTTTTTTCTCGGGCAAGCGATAAGTGTGTTTTACCTGCTTATCCTTTACCTGCTTTACCTTCCTACAGTGTATTTGTACGTTGACACTCTCTTTTACAGTACAGGCAATGTTAAAGACTTCCAAATCCAACTTATTTAAAAACTCCTAATCAGCTTAGAAATAGTCTGCAGATATGCATTTATTACTTCCCTTGCCAGCATGTACTTACCTGAGATGAAAACAGTGAAAGGTAAAAAGCAGGGTGGCGGAAAAACAACAGAGGCCAGAAGTGCACGCCGATAGTTTATTATCAGGCCACAGCCAGTTTGCAATTTACAATCAGTATCAAAACCAAATTTCTTAATTTCTTAAGCTGTAGTTCTACCGACGAGAACCCATACTTAAACAATTTTTACAGCTCTTTCTGCTGCCGAATATTCCTTGGTTTAACCATCTATGCCTACCTTAACTACTAGTGTATCATAAAAAGTTATACGAGATGTTCATTACTACATGGCTAACACCGATAACTGAATATCTAGTAGAGGAAATTGAAAAAAAAAGAGAGATGACTTAACCGAAACAATTTAAAGGATCACACGTATCGAACTGATAGAAACAATTGTGAAATATACATTGGACTCTTAGAAAAACGCCCCCTGAACGTAGATTTTGTTCATTCGGCTGAAGCCGCGTAAAGATTAAATGCAATTTTCGCTTAAAATGGCATTTTTGATCAAGGGTATTAATGCCCTTTTTAGAGAGATTGTATCACGTCGCTGAGATGTGTAAAGCTCGGTCTATCTACAAGTGAAATTGAAGTTTTCAGAAGTTTTTTGAAGTGTGGATATTTCGGTGTGTGCGAGATCTGTGGTATGTTAATGTTTTATTTTTTTCTTTTTACACATTAAGTTTCGAAAGAAAATAATAAGGCGGGCAAAGTCTTCTTTACGGTCCCTTGAACAAGTTATAGGAATTGAATTATCCAGAGTGAAGCAAATCAAAATAAGCTAATTATCTGTTGCTCAAGTGCGTACAGGTGGCGTAGGATATATGAATGTCACAACAGATACAAAGAGCAAATTACTCACATTTTTCATAGGAAAAGAATGTTAAAACGGAACTAACACTTGTCTAATCACCGAAACATCCCGTCAGTTTTAGACTTCCCCATTGAATGCCCGTTTGAAAAAAACTAACGAAATCACGTCTCTTCGCTAACTCAAAAATTGTTTTTCACTAACTCCATTTGTCACGAAGAATTTGGCAGTTTTATTAACGGTCAGGCTGTTCAGTAGTAAATCGTATGGGGGTTGAGAGACCATTATATTACGTCGGTTCCCCAAGTGCTCGCAGGTGCAGGTAACTTTAATGCTGCAGTTGGCACGCACGTGCAAAACCAATTTTTGTGATGCCACATAAAGCGTGATCTTTTAGCACTGGTAGCACTGGATCACTGATATTAAGAGATCCAAATGTGTGTGTGTGGTTGTTTGGTCTGTTTATGATAATAACGAGTGCAAAACTGAAGATGAAGGATATTTCATTGTTAGTGAGTTCAGGCTGGTAGACGTATGGAGAGAGAGAGAGAGAGAGAGAGAAAGAGAAAGAGAGAGAGAGAAAGAGAGAGAGAGAGATGCGTACGTTTTATGATAAAGGGATGGTTTTAGGGAGGGAAGTAGAGAGACATATAGAGTGATTGACAGAAGGGCCCACGTCAATCGTTCATAAGATATTAGAAATACGACACCTTTTTAGTGATAATTGACAGCGTGAGAAGTCAAATCTGTGATTAATTCAACAGATTAACAGTCTGACACTAATCCCCTTGCTGCTTCTCTTTCTGCTACTGCGCTTTCTATTCATCCATAATTGAAATTGGTGTTTAATTTGTACTGTCTGCTGAGATGTACACACATTACAAAAGCACGACTTTGACTCCTGCTCACCGATACCAGGGCCACGAATCTCTTAGCTTCTTGTGTGGTCTCACATTGCCATGGCAACATATCGTTAACCTTACCGCCAATGTCTTTGCGCGCAGCCGAAAAGGAAATTATTAATTTTATAAGAACGGCATTTAGGAAAGGTTCTACCCTATTTTATTGGTTTTGCCATTCCCGATGAAAGAGAAACATAACTACGAAACGGCAGTTGCTTGAATTACAGCCGAAATGCGAAGCTGGAAAAATTAGATCAGAAAATGATAATCGGATACCTACTAGTTTTTTCTTTTCTTTCTTTGGGTAGGGGGGGAAAATAAAATTGTTAGTTTTACATCGACCACAGAGCAATCTTTTCATTTATCGCATCAGTATCTTTCCTTGTTTTATTGTGATTCAAACACTCGATTCATTTTATACCTGTTTTTTTTTTAATATATTAAATACATTTTGCTTTATCCCGAATTGCAGCATCAAATATATGTCTAAACTTGCCAATAAGATTTTACAATGTAATTCAATTCAATTTGTTTTTAAATTTGAAGGACGTACCCGATACGATATTTTGTAAGTGCTCTTAGCAATTCCTCGTCATATTTTACAGCGTATACTTTCACTGGTGTTTTTCATCTTAAGGTGAAATGCCGATAGCTATAGCTATGGGAATGAAGAGTAAAGAATTCTTTTGAAAGTCGCGAGCGTGCGAACAGGTGCGCACAATTTTCGGACTCTTCGCACGTCCTTCATGGGTTACTGCCAACATATCGTAATTAGTACATGTGTTTAATCAAGATAATCAACTGCGTCAACGAAGGCGCTTTTTTCGTCACCAAGATATTAAAACAGTTCTTAGATTTTATTTGTGGTATCTTCATTGACATTTTTGACTTGACGGAGGTCTGCGATCCCGGAGAACTCTCTAGTATCTGGAAACAACTACGACGTACGAAGGGTGTGAAGATATTTCTGTCTGTTTTACAAGCGTTTTGAAGAACTCTGTGATTTGACCAAGAATTGCACCATGCGATAAAATGATACTGGAAATTTTAATTACAGCATTTATCTGTCTCTCATTTAACCACATGTCAAAAAGAACACAAATTTGTTCATAACCTAGATTATCTCGGTTCGAGACAGATATGTCATTATATTTTATGTTATTTAATTCATAGGAAGAAATTTAACCGGTCCTACATGTTCCTCTGAGAACTTATCTACCTTTCTCTACTTTAATTTCAAGGACCTTCTACATGTACAAACAGCGCAATGACAGAACAACTAAAATGTCAATTTCTTGTACATGCACATGTTCACTTGTACTAAATGAGCATCATAACAGTGAAGTGTTCTTAATAATTTTCAATTGAATTAAATTATGCATAATTGATCATAATATTAAATGCATTACTTTATTCAATACAGCATAAGGTATATTTTATAAAATTGCATTAGATTATCAAATTGTGTTACATGTACGTTGTAATAAACCAAATCAAAAAGTTATTCAGCATATTCAAAAGTAAAAAATAGATACAAAAATTATGCTAGATGTACATTATTATATTTCCAGGTAGAAATCCTAACCGTCCGATCCACTTTCTTGCACTGAGCGTAACCCCCTTCCCCGTCAAATACCCGGGCCAAATGCTGCTCTCCTTCCAGCTGAATGTCACGGAGACACTGCCGACCAGTTTATCCGTGGACACTACGCTGGAGAGAAAAGTACAGCTCCTGTTTAGAGAGACGACTTTCAATATTCCATGTATAAGCGTGGGCAACAGCCAGTTTGGCACTTGGTGAGTATTTTTTAGACGATTGCACCCCCCCACCCACCTCAAAAAATAAAATAAATAAATAAATAAATATACGGACATACAACGTGAAAATTAACGGACAGACAAACCAAAAAGCAGTTTGATTTTCTGTACGACAGAGGGTTACGTTTAGAAATAGACAGACACACAGATAGTGCAGACAAATAGAAGAAAGCAAAAGGAGATATCTAGACGGTCTAACAGCTTCAAGTCATAAATAGTGCATCAAGACATTAATTACGGGTGTGTTCAAATTGTTTTTATTTTAGATTGATTTTAGTTGAAACTGAGACAAGGTATGTTGAGTATATAATCAACACTTTACCGCTTTTTTCCTCGAAACATCAGCACACATAAGGACCTGTGTAGCAGAATGGCCGAAACCTACGACCCGTGCGATTGCCCCGCCTTCTTCGAGGAGAACGACTTCCCGTGCTCCTGCCCCATACCAGACGGGGAATATGTCCTTAAAGACCTGCCGATAGATATACCCGAGATCAGCGGGGGCTTGTCTGTGTTTGCCGATGTGAGTATTTCTGTGAACACGGTTTAGAACGGCAACAACAAAATAATAACAATAATAATAATAATAATAATAATAATAATAAAACAGGTTTCAAGAGAACGTGTGTACATTGCATATATATTGATTAAATATTATATCAAATCTAAGTGTGCATGTAAAAACTAGTGTATGTAAACACAGTTAGCGTAAAAGCTTTCTGTCAATTTAAGGTCTTCTCATTACATTTGTTTTTGACGGACTTCTCTATATGGGAGTAAGTCTGTAAGTTGTGTTAGAGAATCCACGTGGCACTCATTCGAAATAGTGATTGTCACACCTATCGCAATGTTCTTGATATCTCTAGTTTTTTTTTCAACTCTCGCTTCTATTTTGTTACAGGGTGATTATGAGCTAATGTCCGAATTCTATGACGGTGACACTGGTCGAGAGCTGGGCTGCCTCAGATTCACAATGTCCATGGAAAAGGACAAAGAAGATGAGGAAGAAGATGATTCGTGGTGGGGAAAACGCTAAATCAGTGGAGTACTCGCAGACATAAGATGTGATAAAATACCGCAAATGTGATCTAATACAGCCGATTTACTGAACAGTTTCTATTGTATACCTCTTCTATTGTTTTTATCAAGGATATATGGCTGACGCAAGTTTAAGCGTCCTGATTGTGTTTATTCCGAAAGTGCCAGTCATCTAATGTAAAATGGTGCTACGAGCAAGGAGGAGACGTGGCTAATTTTTGCCTCGACATGGCCGTACCAATTAAGATTGTTTGGGACAGCGACAATCGCTGCGCTATATAGCAATAGCTACTTCTTGGAAATCATTTAAGAGGTGTAGAGATTGAACGATGAAAACAGGAGAGTTCGCTTCGAATTCTGGCGTCATAGGCCTACATCTCCCACAAGAGTAATAAAATATCTGATATAACACGTGACAGATGACACCAGACGAGAGAAAGAAAGAAATGCGTTTTTAAAGGAGCTTTCATCTGCTTAACAATTAAAAATAAAGTTTTATGTTGCTCCATTGTGTTCTTGAAATAAGAAGGAATAAAATTCTGGAATTATCTTTGTAAATAATGATGTAGTCATGTTTTCATTCTCTCTCTCTCTCTCTCTCTCTCTCTCTCTCTCTCTGTGTGTGTGTGTGTGTGTGTGTGTGTGTGTGTGTATGTCGAGTTCTAAAATTAAACTTTAGACGACCTCACCCGAATTTGCCAGCTTCCATCTCCAGTACCAACGAGTCTTGCAACTCAAAGAGTGAAAAAAACATGATATGCTATCTGACTGACTCTGCCCTCAGTTGTCGCTCAAGGAACCTTGCTGGGTCAGTTCTTATTTATTATCAAGAACAACAACCTTCAGGCTAGCTGTCCTAACGACATGCAAGTTCGCGGATGATTCAACAGTCTTTGAGGTGTGTGGCTCTGATACTTATGTCAGTAAAGCGCCTAAATTCAAACTTTTGAGTGTTTTCGTTTCTGACATGCACACGGTTCTATTATCTACGCCAACAGAAAATGTGCCAAACTGTCCTGAAAAGATCTTGTACAGATGTACCAAAATTTAATTGCCCTTTTTAATATACTTTTCTTGTGTGGCACCCTGGGTTAACCGGTGAGCAGTGCTATATAAAATAAAATATTCAATCGAGGGCACTAGGAAGTATAATTCTTGACTTATCATATGTCGATGCACTGGTAAAAGCAAGCTTAGTGGTTATACTGATATGGTTCTGGTGCCCAACCAATGGTAGATAACTCCTGTACCCCCTTCAGTAACACATCCACTACATCCTAAGATAGTGAAACAGCTCACTGCAAGTAGGTCAACTCTGTCGGTGACTCTGTCAACAAAAAAGTGTAGCTGAAGCGTGTAAGTGTCTGCACCTGTAAGCGTCCACCTTTACATACAGCCATGAAGATCACCAGTATTAAAGTATACAAGGTGGACCTACCGTTGAAAGAGGGGGCGTATAAATGGTCGGCAGGAAAGAGTGTGGAGACATTCGACAGCTCGGTTGTTCAGATTGACACGGATGCTGGCATCTCGGGATTTGGGGAGGTACATTCACTTGGGAAGTGGTCTACATTGAGTGTGATAACTGATGTGATAAATTAAAACCTGGACTTGCTTCACATAGATATAAAGTGCCTGGGCTTCTTTTGCAGGACAGTAAAATTTGCAAAGTAGTTAAGTCCCCCAAGATCGATTTTGTGATAAAGGCCCTTGAGTCCCTTTGGTCTTTTATACCATAGTTTGCTGCGTTTCACTTGCATACTTGAATGTTGAATATTTTAAACCACTCATCGAACCCTATGTTATCAGAGTCAAGGGGTTGAACTCCCAAGACGAAAGAACGTACAGTTCATTGACAACAATATTGACATTTTTCTCATTCACACACAGTACACTTAAAATAATATGATAACCGGGTAACTACATACATTGGCTTTTATTTGTCCCAAATGTGCTAATGCAATATAGCACAGGTGCTGAGCTCACTTATGCCCCGATTTGGTGAGCCTTTCAATTCACACTAAAATTGGCCGATATAAGCGTGAGACCCGGTGCAAAGCGAAGATAAATCCCCGAAATTTCTGCAAAAGTGTTGAAATAATTACGCTCTATGTACGTACCCGTTATTGAACCAGAAAAGTACAGTTGTTATCGTGACAAGTCTCTGTCTTCATTTTGAGGGTGAGTGTAAAACTAGAATTCTTGAAATTTCAAATCTTAATTTTAAAATTAGTGTGTATTTGAATCAAATTGTTTGAAATTACAGGTGTGCCCCCTGGGCCCTTATTACCTTCCATCCTACGCCAGGGGTGTGAGGACGGGAATTCAAGAACTGGGACCCCACCTCATCGGACGAAATCCTCTTGAAATCGGTAACAATCAAACCTCCCTATGTACATGTACATATTTACATGAAAGTTTAGCGAACTTCCACAAGTCATTAAATTGACCTTCTCTTTAATAAACTTCCCCAAAACACAGGGGGTATATTTCAAATATTATAAATGTTTAGTGAGATAATCTTATAGATAACAGGAATACTGCATATATTCGACAAAGACTTTTTTATATACATTGCAGAGATAAAAAGGAATAAAAAGAAGTGAATTTTAATTCAGGGGCACTGAACACCGCAATGGACTACCACTTAAAGGGGCATCCTTACGTGAAGTCACCCATAGACATGGCGTGTTGGGACATCCTTGGCAAGGTCACCAAGCAGTCTGTTTGTACCCTGTTAGGGGGACGCTACGGGGAGACGGTTGATCTGTACAGAGCAATTAGTCAGCTACCCCCAGAACTGATGAAAGAGAACGTTCTTCAGTATAAGAAGGAAGGGTATAAAAAGTTTCAGGTATATTTTGGCATTGCATGTCGCTTAATATTTTTGGTTGGTTATTTAAGACATCTCTATGGTCTCAAATAGTTAGCTGGGCTCTGTTAAACCGAGAAAGAATCCATATTGTAAGGTAATCAGGCCTACATGCTTTTTGTGAACCGGCAGTATGCAGTATTCTGCATATGTTTTTTTTTTCGCTGCACATTTCTACTGCGCCCAAATTTTACATTACTCAGATTCCCCCGTCGGCCTTTTTCAAAGTCGTTAAGCGATTCAAACCTTTTCGTATTTGCCATATTGCAATATTGTAGAAGCTTTCTAAAAACGATTAACAAGGATTCGCTTTTATGTAATAATAGTGCTAAATTCACCAGCGATGAGACATAACTGCGACAAATGGTTTTCAACGTGCAGCTTTTGATCTTCCTCAATTTAATAACCCAACATCCAGACTTGACAGCACTCTTTAAAAATATACAGGGGGCCGCAAAGAAATATTATTATTATTATTATTATTATTTCATTCATTTATGTCTTATTTATCTAATTCTATTGGCATGAGCTGAAGTTTATATGAGCATTACCTAGCTTGACGTTCTCGAAGCAGTATCTCTAACAATTTTTCCCGTCCCAAAGTTATAGGGATTTTTCTGCATAGCCATACTTATGCCGTCATTTGTGTTCGTTTCCCAGCTAAAGGTGGGTGGCAATCCTGACGAGGACATCGCCAGAATTCGTACCATTCGCAAAGCTCTGGATCCCGGTGACGTTCTGGTCGCAGATGCCAATACCGGGTGGTTACCACACGAGGCTATTCGTATAGCAAACGCCGTTCAAGACCTGGACGTCTACATCGAACAGCCGTGCCTGTCGTATGATGAATGCATGCACGTGCGACAGCACTGCAGCAAGCCATTTGTTCTGGACGAGAACATAGATGACATCGATTCCTTGGTTCGTGCGCATGTTGACAGAGCTGCTGACGTTGTGAATTTGAAAATTAGTAAATTGGGAGGGCTAACGAAAGCAAAGCAGGTATTATATTCACTTGGAATAAATATTTTATTCTATCGATGTCTGAAAAATGTTTATCACTTTAAAATTTGTTTAATTATTCCTTATAGATGTCTTGATTAATTTTTTTAAATCTTATTCTATAATTTGTTTATGTTTTTGTTCTAATTTTAGTATTTCCTTATTTTAAAAGTTAGAGCTCTTACATACTTGGTTTTGTGTGTATGTACCAGTATGTGTGCGTGTTATATTCAATATAGTCCCGTGGTTTTAGGCTCGTGACCTTTGTGTGACCTTTGGCCTAGCAATGACCTTGGAGGACACTTGGGGCAGCGACATTGTGACAGCAGCTATTGCACACCTGGCGCATAGTACACCGGAAAAGTACCGCTTTACAACAACTGATTTTAACAGCTACAACACAGTAGGGTTCTAAACTCTATAAAGTTTTTCTTTTATTGAATTTGTCATTTAGTTTAAGGGTGTATACAAAGTGACCAACAATTTCATAGAGGTAATAATGAATTCCGAACGAATGTTTGAAACTGCTTAAGAATAAGATGCAGAAGGCAATGGTTAGAGAGGCACTTTTCTTACACATCTATTTTGGGAAATCATTTCAAATTGATGAATAAATGTCCCATTACCATATCTTAATTTCACCGTTCTCACTTCCAGGTGAGCATTGCTGCGGGAGGGCCCCAAAGGGTGAACGGCACAATGCAGGCAAGCAACGAGCCTGGCCTCGGTATAACTCCACATCCGGAATTACTTGGCAAGGCCATCGTGATCATATGAGTCTGCGAGACCAAGTCCAGTGGTTGAATGGGTCCAAAATATTTCAGCGTTAAGCGTTGTTTTGAGGACATATCCCCCGCCAGCCAAAATCAGGCTTAAAAAACCCTGTCATAACGGTTATAATGTTAATAATATTATTATCATATATGTCTAGTGTTCATGAGCTTTATTTGTATTTAGATAAAGTGCGGTCATTTTGCCAATGATGTAGGGGTGAAATTGTTTCTTGCTTTTCTCTTTTACCTCGGTTCGTATTGTTTTGTACATGGCCTCAATGTTTCTGTATACAGTATGCGAGCTTTATACCATACTGTGGTTCCTGACAGAGCAGGACTTAGTTGTATGTATAAATTATCAATCTGTTGAGCCAATGATATATGCAGTTTGACACCGCTAAATTAAATGACTAAGTTTTTGGCAATAATGATTTATTGGATAGACGTAACAATATCATAAATATTACTATGGCGGATTTATTGCAGTGCCCCCTACAGTCGCACTGATTTGAATCTTCCACTAATTGCCTCTGAGAGCCGGGTTATTTTTCATCATTACTCACCGACTTTCATAAAGTGGTTGGGTTTTAAATATTATCATAGAGCAAATACAAATATCCATCAGTGCGAACCAATACATTATATAGATATATGACAGAAATTTACAGAAAATTGAACTCAATTTCCCTTCTCATTCAACCACATTGTGGTCTTTAAAACGATTTGGAGACGTTTGGAGACGTCTGAAGACTCTCATCACGTCTTTAAGAAGTGTGTGTATTAGTTAGATATTTCCATCAAAAATTCCCCATAGACTTGCGAAAATCTGTTTCAAAAGATATAATTCAGCAACGAGTTGAGAAAAATATGTACAGTTTTACATGCATGATACGCATGTATGATCTCCAATCCATTCCTCCTGAACCCGATAGACTGTGCACGTTATAGAGGACGATATTCACTGAATATCAGTGTACTCAAGCATATTATAAAGATTCCCAGTTGTAACTGTAGCTTATCGTACAATGTAGTCAAATCAGACCCACTATTCTTAATATTAAAATGTTGGCCACAAAAAATGAGAAATCCATACGGTTTATCTTTTGGTGTGTACAAGTGGGCCTGTCTTTGCGCCACAGACCTGACATCTTCTTTAGAGCTCTGTGGTGGTAGGCCTACATTTAAAACAAGTGCAAGACACCCACCATGAAATATTCCAAACATCTCGATATCGGTTTTTGCATCAAGACGCTCACCAGGTGTTTGTCAAACGAAATCATTTGGTATTTTAACGTCTTAGAGACGCTGTACGAACGCTTTTCGAACCAGAAAACGTCAAAGGCGTGTTCATGACCAAAACCAGTGATTAACAGATAGAAAGCGGAGCTTCAAAATGGCCCATGCGTTTTTGAATGCATAACACCGTTTGTAGTGAAGGAAATATGTCGCTTAATATACAAGGCAATTTCAATAAAAGTAAAAATTCTTGTATCTCAATAACGCAAGATTTATAATACCAAAAGAAACAGAGGTTAATTCTCACGCTGTTTGATTCAAACAGTTTGATTCAAACTGTTTAATTCTGTCTTAGGACAGATTTTCTGTCATAGCAATTGCATTGCAATACAGGAAAATTAGAAATCTCAAATACAATCCATACCATATTATATACTGTACATCAAGTGAAATAAGGTATTCGTTTTGCAAGAAAAAAATATGATATCAGAATTAAATTTTAAGTGTTTCATTATTCAGCATGTAAGAAAGAAATGAAGACCTTTTACAGAACTTTTACAGAAGATTGTCATGATTAGTTCGTTGAAAATATACACAACCAGACTTCCGCTCGTTGACCCTGGGATAACGGATTTAATTGGGCCCCCTTCAGTTCCTACTGTGTCATGGCAATTATAGATCTGATTCAAATAATAAACGATGACTGTAAATCCAGCATAATATGTCATATCCCTTCTTTTTTATGTAATTTGACATGTCAGTATTGAAACGGAACTATGTCATTTCTCTCTGTTTGTCCTTCCTCTCAAAATCAATAAGCATGACTCCACACGTCGCTTTCCCTCCTAAAATTTTGTTTGAGTGTATTAAAAAAGAGAATGCTCATGCCTTGAAAATATCTGGTGTGATATTCATAATGAACAAATATCATGGTTTGTGCAGTCTACTTTATGGATTATCAACTACTCGAAGAGCATTGTCATTATCTTCACACTGCAAATTGCGGGTATTCGCGTCAAAACATAATTGTTCTCGTGATGAAGTATTGATGATTTGAAAAGGTTATTTTTCCCATCCTCCTTTTCACACCAACACGGTGAAGTATCGTCTATCGAAAATTAGATATCCCGTCATCGTTGTTATTGGTAAAAGGTGTTAGATATTTCTCATTATATCTGAATTATTTCTCGGAGTCAGTAGTAGAATATTTACTTTGATGTATTATGCCTCTTCGGACTAAAGGAGCGCACTGTAATAAGTGTTTCATTATCATCAGAATTTTCGAGTTGCTGTTCGATTGGTGAACGCAGCGTTTCTCACGTACAACAAGCAGGTAAGATAAAGTTCCTGTTGTGCAATATTCTCCACTTTTGTGACAATTTGTGTGTGGTACTCAATGTATGGCAGAACTGTACAAATTCTAATTTTAATAGACTCAAAAATCCCAAAGCCTCTATACTTAACGTAATCAAAGCCTAAACAATGCTTACAATGGCAGTTTAGATAATGCCAATTACCCATATATCTGTCATCATTAATATATAGCATTTCTGTGTCGCCAGCTAGAATTGAAAGGAAAAATGGTTTTTCATTTGTTAACGAGAGAAGATGAGCTGTATTAGAACTTGCGGGTGTATGTGATTGATAACTGTCGGTTAGACCTGTTCCATGTTGTTTGTTTTCTGTATGTTGTTCAATTAAAGTACCTGCGGCCTGCAACACAGAATGAAAAATATCGCCCATTCGCAATATCACTTAGCTGATTGCTCAATTGCCCCACAGCAAATCGTCTTACAATCAAAACATTGATGAGTGTGTAACGAACTTGTGCGTCTTATATCTATGGCAGTTTATATTCTGTTATTATTTCTTAATCTAAAGAAGATATATGTTAAATGAAGCGTACAGAAAAAGAGTATTTTGCAAGCATTCCCGAGGGTACTAATATCACAGAGCATTCATTACAATCATGTATCAATATTAATAGTGCTGCTATTCTAGTGCTCATCTAGTGTTGAGCAATGATATGTGTCACGACAAGCTTGTATAGGTTGCAACCTATGCACAACTGTACAGCAGTTGCTCGAGTGAATTTACGCTGTCAGACAGACTCTTCAAAGCAATGCATTTTTGGATTTTTAATAACTACATTGGATTTTTAATAACTATCCGGCATTTTATGCGTTTTTATTTTTTACCTTGCATTTTGAGGAAAGCTATAATATAAAACGGCTTGATGTTTCTCTCATCATACCTTGTGCAACCTCATATCATGCTGATCAACGAAAAATAATATAGAATGAGTTTAAGTGTAACGGTGATGAATGCAGCCTTAGTTGCTATCTAATGAAATACGACGCGTCTAAACTCCATATGGCACCCATCTTGAGCAGAGATAACGAGTACCACAACAGCTGGTTCGAGACAAACGGGCAGAGTAGTATCATCAGAAGGGAGTAATAGGCTTTCGTGATTAGTTTTTCGATTAATTTTCACCTCATTGCCTCGACTGTCGATTTTGTTTTCAGTAAAGCAGCGCCTTACTGCGTTGGACACACTAACTCAAACTAAATCAAGCAGACTGCCAGATTTCTAGATTAGATTTTGTTACATTTCTGACATTTCAAGCGATGTCTCACTCATAATCCCATCAGTGATTGTATCTGACAGATAATGCATGTTGCAAATGGCCATTCTGTCCATAGAGAAGAAGGACCGGACATTACGATATCGTTATTCATCTTCAGGCCCCTTGCCACGTGCTCGCTTTGTCGTCCAGACCATTGTGTATAAATTGGATCGCAATTCAGGGTAATCTTTTTAATCTAACTGGTAATATATAGTGATAACTGACCAACTTAACTCAGAATAGATTTTAATATTTAAAATGATTTAAGACTTTTTGCTGCGCTTTGATTGTGTTGGTTTTCCTTCACCAAAACCATACCTCTAGTCCTTGTATTTTTTTTAATCTCTAAAAGCCAAAAGGATAGCAAATCTTGATTTGGGGACAAATATTTGCTCAAAGGTGTGCTAATTTGCTCAAAGGTGTCAATGTTTAAAAAGACGCCAGATGCAAATTTCTATATTTACTTTTTCTGCAAAAACTACTCATTCTTGCCATTTCACTAATTCAAAATGATAGAATTCCTAAAAAAGAAAAATAAATTTAAAAAAGACAATACAGGAAGATATGGCGGCGTAATTGACGTACTTGCCAGTCACTTAGAACTAATTAATTTAGTCAGAAATGCTATAATACAAGTGCAAGGACGGGTCTAGCAATGATTCTCAGAAAGGAGAAAATTACTTTTATTTCTAAGGGAAATTTCGATTTGGCTGGTTAATCCTATATTGAATACCTTTTAACCATTGTTTATATGAAAAGGTTAAGAGAATAGTCTGAGTGCGAGGAACTCATCAGTAACGTTTAAGCCATGCCATGCCTGTACATTACGGCTTTGAAACAAGTTGGTTTTGATCGATAGCATTTCACCATTTGAATAAATGAAATTTGTGAATTCACACATTGTGAAATGAATATACTTTACACCGGTGTACACAAATCTCCATACACCACGACAAAACTGTTTAGCGAGAAGTTAGTCCAACTTATGTTAAATATCTTTTATCGCTTAAATCTAGAACTCGATATTCAATTCAAATGTCTCGTGGTTGAGCTTACTTGTTATTAACAGGGATATCACGCGAGAGCTCGCGCGCGCGCGTGTGTGAGTGCACGAGGTTGTCCTCTTTGCACTTCCTTCGTTATTCGCACCCATCAATCAGCAGTCATTGTCGAGGAATAGCAGTTGTTACCGTCTCGTTCAAATCTATTACAGCGTCATCATTTGTCATGTGCAATGTGTCAGAATGTAATTGAGAAATTAATATCCCCTCGGAAAACACGTTCTTCTCAGTACTCATAAGGTTTTCCTTTGAAAATCAATTCATTATTTAATTCTTGCGCAACCTTAAAATAAAAGCAATATAAATTATCTTTCGCCACGCGGCATTAGATACATAAGGAAATGCATCTGTGAAGTTCCTTTTTTGCGAAGTGTTTTCTTCGTTTTAATTAAGAATTTTTTAAAGAGATTTATTAAGAATTTTGTGACATGAACATTTGACAAGTTCTTAATGTAAGCATTTTACGAAGCACACAAAAAGACAATTGGGCATTCAAAGTTCATTAAGTGGCTTCCTTAAATCTTGCCAAGATTAACAAATAATAGAATTGCGGCAAAGACAACTAGAATATTCAGTCTCTTATATAAATGGAGCCTGATCCATTTGACATAGATGCCTTCCATTGTAGCTCTCTGCTGTCAGAAAAACTAAACAGACATTACCCAAAGAAATTCAGATGCCCGATCTGTCAGTTTATTGCGTATCATGAACTGTACGTTATTGACACACAAGTGGCACATGTGCCTATGACGTACATATTTCTATAATCTGTCAGTAGCACTGAACTGATTTTTACAAATACATTTCAAATATCACAGTTAAATGTTTGTCTAGTTTACTGGCAATCCGAACTCCTTTTTTATTGCTACGAATGTACTTTTAAATCACAGTGACGACTTGACAAAATTCATATATTATATATGTCTGTCAATGTCCGTTAAATGGTGTCGAGGCAAACA
Organism: Lingula anatina; assembly: GCF_051362555.1. Classification (NCBI taxonomy): domain Eukaryota; kingdom Metazoa; phylum Brachiopoda; class Lingulata; order Lingulida; family Lingulidae; genus Lingula; species Lingula anatina. Next base: position 8,635,667 of record NC_141769.1, read on the forward strand.
ATATTAAAACTCAGTGCGTTGTATGAATACCACTCTCGAGGCAAATCCTATTGTTGGCAAATCCAATATCCCTGTATACATCACAAGATAACAAGACAATCACCAGTGATGCGAAAACCCACAACTTGAGACTGAGAACACGAATTGTTTCCATGGTAACTTACCGCACAACTTCATCGCAATCAAGAACGAAGCCGTCACAGCAGTGCGCGGTGACTTCAGTTAGATTAAGATTGAGAACGGAGCGAGGTAAACGTGAAACACAAAAATTCCGTTTTGTGTTTTTGAAAGGTAGGGCTCGTTATTTCTTTTTGAAAACGTGACAACATTTTGCTGATTACAGACGTTTATGACATCAATTTTGATGAAAATCTAACAATTTTAATTCTAAAAATTGCACCGGGTTTGTTGATGACACCGAGCGCATTGGAAACATACATTTTGTCAGTATGTTCAATGTGATTAACATCAAATTGTATTTTAATAGATGATATCCTTTAAGACTGCGACAAATCCTTAAAAATACATGTTTCTTACAAATATTCAAGTCCGTTACTTCAGAGATATGTGTATCTTATTTTTATCAACCTGTTAATCCTTTAGAAGTATGCAATATATGTCAAAACGATATAGTTATGATTTCCAAGACGTTATGTAAAGGATATATTCACTTCGTTTGTACACAGAGAATACAAGATATTCAGTTATTCACCTGGTTCAACATAAACATTAAGTTTAAGAGGAGACGTAGAGACGTTTCCGTATTAAGAACTAAATACGTTTGATCATGCTGTTCTTTTGGACGTTCTGAATACCACAATCAACATCAAAGTTTGCGATGCACGGATCTAACCATTGATTTAAGATCACTTCTTGACGTTCTGCTGTTCATCAAGTGTTGGTAATGGTTTCCATACGTGAGATAAAGCCACAGTAATTAGTTTTGATGCTAACGGTGCAAACTGCATATGTTTGCTTAATGATTGTCTCCATAAAAAAAAAAACAAGTAAATAGCTTATGGAGATGAAGAAGTGCATCCATATTTATACTGGGGGAGAGCGGAGGGAGGGGGGCGTGGGAGGACCATATTAGACATTCCCTTTGCTATCTAGATATATAGTTATATAGATACAAAATGTCTCAAGATAGTGATATGTGTATTTACTAAGCACCATTTTGGTGTACTTTGCTGCATGCAGCAGATTTCTTCCATGCTGTTTCGTGATCTTCGTGCTGTTGCGTGCATCAATATAGCAAGCTAGGCGCTTGGTGCTTGTGAATCTAAAGTAAATGATCGGGGCAACGTGAAATCCAATTAACCATTCAACAAAGAATCGTGACAGAAATAAGGGTGAATGTACAAATGATGTTGGAACTACTCAGCGTTTGTCTTTTTCTTTCATTGCCAAGTGTGATATTTATTGGGATGGTGTAGGAACAAGTTGTGCATTTTTCAGCGTTCAACTATTTTGCTATCTCCATGCTATGTCCGTTTTGGCAATACAATGAATACAATACTAACACAGGGAAACTCGGAACATTTTACATGCCATTAGTTCTTAACTAGGGGGATTCCCTTGGCTTTCTACCTTTCGACCAATGCCAACAAGAGACCCGGGTTTCTAAAAACAAGGGGTGGATTAAAGAAACGGCAGAAATGATAAACTGGTGTGCGCCGATGCTAACTGTAATTATTGACCTTAAAAGTAAAAGGCAGTATGACAGCAGATAAGCACAGCGTTTCATCTACAACACAAATTATTTCCCTTCTCAGTTTTTTCCCTGGGGAAATACGTCCTTTCTATGAACACTCTAGTTTAGCGCGTAAGATTTTTCTTTTCAATTAGAAGATTGCAATATTAAATTTGAAACTCATTTAGGTGTTTGGGAAAACCTATAGAGGCGGCTAGTGGTTGTTAAAACGTGAATAAGATAAGAAAACTGTCGACATTGATGCTATTAAGAATACACAAGGGGGAGATGGATTAGAAGTCGCTAGTTTGTGGGTGATATCAGAAATTCTTGTTTTAACATTAATAAAGTAAGACGTGTTGCTGGCGATTGTTTTGTGGCGATAAGGAAAAAACAAGCCCTTACGCGTAGTTGCATAATCTATACCGTGGGTTGGGGATAATTACAACACAGATGTAATTGTTAGTTTCTATTACTGAACTTTCTCTTGGAATATCTTGGAATAATCCGGTTATTAAGATTGTGAGCAATAATTTTGGGCTACAAGCAACAGGTCCGTGGTTAAGCTGAAAGTGAAAGATTTATAAAAATGATAAGACTGGTCTCAGCGATAGGGACCTCGGAGTACTTGCTTGCCTAGTCGCTCTGTTTTACAACGGCTCCAAAGGGAAGAATCATCATGCCCTCTAATCAGCTAGATAGCAATAAATGATCAGGGATAGATCTACTTTTTGTAATATCGGATTTGTTCTCTATCGGGTTATTTCGTTTCACTGAGCTTCATTTGTGCAGATGCAATTTTTCAATCCCGTGTTAATGCAGCCAATGAATAGGAAATTACATTATGATCCAGATATGAACTTGGCCTTTGTGAAATTAACAAGAGCGACAATTTGCACTAATCTGTTGGGATTACTACGATTACAGGTTACTTTCGTATTAATCTGTGCAAATCAGCTGCTTATTATTATCATTTGTCTGAATAGCTTCCTCGAAAAACATTCTTGCCACTAAGCGGCCACGTGCGTGTTAGTTTTCTACAGGGTGCCTTCGCCTTTCCAGCCAAACGTGTTCGAAAGCGTTGTTGGCCCTCCCTTTTCTCGCAGAGTCTCGCATGTTCTCTCTCCTGGGGCACTCATTTGCATATCCTAAGCCTGCCACGTGCACTATATCCTCACTTATTTGAAAGTCTGATTATAATCTTTGTAATAAAGCAAAAGGATGAGTTTCAAATAACGGATGTCAAGCTGGCAATCTTCCCTAATACTAAGCACTGCCGTCCTCTGTCGCAAAATGACAGCAGTGTAATCCAATACTTGGCATGCAAAACTGTCGGCTTAAATAAAAACAGATGCATTCTCATTTGAGATCTAGAGATTGCATGCTGAACTAATTACTTTCCATATGAACGTTAGTTAAATGCCAGGAATACGTTCATAAGAGAATTACATATCTATAATCATGCTAGGTAAATCATGAGTTCTGCCGACTTCTTTATCTCGGTTTGATTCAACGGATATATATTTCCAGAGAAACCCCATATCCCCCTGGTAAAATCTGTCAAACAATTGCTTGTTTTTTCAGCATTATGCAAGGATTTGGCTATCTTAGGTGCTGACTCTGACTCAATGCATGGTTTAACGGCTTGGTTTTGCGAAAGGCAGAGATCACTTTGGGAAACCCTATAAATGCATGTGCATTTACATGTACGGGTTCATCTCATCGACGTTTCCTTTACGCAAGTGCCCATTATTGGAAATAACGTTGAGAATGACATGCTATCTTATGTGATTGTTACAGCACGAAAGCTGTCCAATATCGAAGACATTTCCCCAATAGATCACCTATCCCTTTATCACGATCTTCATAAATGTCGACTGTAAGGTGTTCCATAATTAATTACTTTTCTATGGGAACTCGAGGAAATTGTGATCAAAACATATAATGATAAGGAAAGTAAACCAGCAATGAACTTTGCCTAAAGTGTTTGTTATTGGAATATATGCTTTGTGTTTAGACTTTTAGACTAGCGGAATGTCTGGGTAGGAAAAGCATACCTAAATATTATTATCATCCAGCCTACATCGAGACAGCGAAAGTGAAATATCAGCAGAGCGGAATATGTTTCGTTATCTGAAAAAGAAATAGATATATATATGGAGTTCTTATCCATTCAAATAGACATTCAAGAGCATAGGATTGTCAAATAATGTTGGACTGAAATGCAAACAATATGTTTTATATGTAAAATATTCTACAAGATCTATTATACATATGCAAAGTATTTCCTTAAGGTATATTCAAGGCAATTCCTTTCCTATGAAGAATCTTTTATTGTGAGTTGTTAACCAGTACCTAGTGAACTTTGGGCGTTGTGAACTTATGAATCATAGATTTAGTGAAGCACTGAACTTGGATTCCCATTATATAATGTCACAATATACCTGACATTGCCAATGAGATCGTTTTGAGACCACAGTACAAGGCAAAGACCACAGGTAGGTCATACTTTTTTTTACAGTTTGTATAGCTGTGCATTTCTTTAAATATAACTGTCAACGCTGTTTTGAAAGACTGGCTATAACATAAGCTTCTTTCTTGAATCTGAACAAGACATAGCAACCAAACCAATGCATGATAATGTATTGTTGATGATTGACAAAATGACAGGTTCTTAAGCACAAATTTACCATGTGCTGTATGATATGCCTCACGGTTTACCACCAATTCCTAATGACGAGATCGTTTCTCTGGTAGTTCACTGAATGCAGACGTAGTGATTGGTCTACACGATAACAATAGCGTGTAAATGAGGACCATGGTAGATGGTTTTCCATTGTTCTAAACCAATTTCAGGTTTGTGCCTATGTAAAATGGACAACATACCGGTATGTAAACCGATACTGTCGTCACGTTTCAGTACGCTGCAGTGTTATTTGTCTCCCCTGTGACTGCGTATTATCAAAATTCTGTTCAATGCACATTCATTTTGCATTTCTTCATAAGATATTGACGATGTATCATCAATTGTATAAAAATCTCAAATGATTGTTTTCCATGAGATACAGCAGTTTGACATCATCCTAAACCTTAACCATTAAACAGCTATTATATGTAACCGTTCATTACCATTAGCAAACATATATTCAATATTCAGACAGATTACAATATATCACAATGTTTCCTTTTTATTTAACAACTTTTTTAATTAAAGGGGGTATTTAAAAAATAAGGCGACCATTTTCCTCAGAACTATATCCGCTAGCTGCTGTACTGGTACCTTTACTACTTAAAACATGTTTGTTCAGGATGTCTCAACTTGTGATAAACACGTGTGGTTTTGCATTTAACAAAAGCCATTTTAAAAAGCAATATCTATGCGAAAAAGATGGGGGTAGGTGCCTTTTATTCTTAGGTCTTCTCTTTCTGCCTGCTGGAAGCCATGGTTATACAAAATACATTGTGCTTTTCGACTGCCCAATCGATTCCTCGTAATTTCTTTGGCGGATTTCATATAATTAAGATCGTATTTGAATCTAAAGATTATGAAGGTGACTAAGACATATGGATTTATCACACTAATGAGGATAGAGTGAACGAAGATCAAGTCAGGTCAAGGGTTTACTGGTATTTTGCAAGCAGTCTATCGGACAACATGTTGCTCCCCATGTATCAGTTCTTGTCATCGCGTGTGCTATTCTTCTACGACACATATGATCGATCAATCCAATTCCCAGAAATACTAGATCAAATGAGGGCAAACTCTTTAAGCTGGAAACAAACCACATTTACATTCGTGTACACTTGAACTGTCAGGGTTGTTTGATTATGCGAAACTAAACTAGGGTTCATCGAGGAGATAATGTGAAGAAATCCCTCATCTCGGAGTCTATTTTGGTGAAAAGAGAAGTAACTGGTACATAAGAAAGCCCCGTTTTTAATTCTCATTTGGCATTGAGAAAATTGGGACAGTGCTCAAATGTTTGAAAGTCATTGAATATTATTATTATTATTGTTGTTGTTGTTGTTTGCAAGAGCTATTCTTGATAGGGCTATAGCAATTCTAGGTGTGATTCTCTCCTTAAATAATGTTCCATTGAGGGTGAAAACAAATTTCAAGGATTTCTTCACGGAAATATCATTTTCAATTTAGTTCTGAAAAAATATCAACTCGGGTTTTGGTACAGAGGCGGAATCTTAATTAAAGCTATTATTTAATTTTCCTTTCGGAATAGATATCGATTGTTTTTATGCTTGGTCGTTCCCAATGTTGTTCGTTCTATCTCTCTGTGTATTCCAAAGGGCAGAGCTCTTTGCCGATAGTACAATTATCATTCAAATTGATATCAGAGTCGTGTTTGTTAGATAGGCATATGTCAGGTTGTTTGATAGATATATTTGACCGGCATTCATTTTGCCCCCGCTACATGTCAGATACGTTATTCGCTGGAGATTCGGCAAAGGGCAATTTCTGTTGATATTTGGACTCGTTTAGGACATATCTTGAATGCATTTTTATTCATGGAGGTGGGATGCTCTTGTTGTGTGTTTCGTGTACACCAGTAGTAGCTCAAAGTGACAGACACTGCCCACATATAGTATAATAGTTATTAAACACGAACGCTATTTTAACTGAAATATGGTAAGTGGATAAGATCTGTATCGTGAATAAATTTACTCTGTAGCTTCAAAGTATAATTAAACCCGTGATTGTTCCAGTTTTTGCATTAAGTACTAAAGCAATATATTCATGTCAATTATCAACAAATAAATAAAAATGCAGTGAACTGTCTTGCCATGCGGTATTTTAAGGCAATAAATCTCGGCCTTGCTTATAAGACAAAAAGTATATTACAATAATCGGTTATCTTTACCCATTGAACACGTTCCGGATGTCAAGATAGATGGACGAACCGTAATTTTCTATTTAACACTAAAAGGATAACAACTGTTCATTTTGAAAAAAAAAATTTTTTTCTGGGGTAAACAGCAATTTTCCCACACTTATCAGTGGTTAATGAATCGATATCTACATTCAAAGTTAGTCCCTGGTTTTTTTCTAAAAAGTTTTTTATTGTAATAATCTCTTAAGAGGTTATTACAGAGTATATCCATCTATGGAGGTCACGTGGTCCGATGACAAGCAGAGATTTTAGATCAATTGCTATAACGGCCGCTTTTGTGGTAAAATAAAATATATTATATTTCTATGAGTTGTTTACAAAGTATTTATTGTGAAATATAGATCTCATGCGAAGAGTTGCTATCCCTTTAAGTTAACAGTATTTTCTCCATACAACTGAAGTTTAACGGGAAGGCTGTGGAGGATTTTTACGGCAATATGAGGCCTGCCCACAGAGGCAAATTAATTTGTTTTGGCTTCCTTTCTTTTGGCACGACGGAAAGGCTCTGTCACTGCTAACAAAATCCTTGGTTACAAAGAAGGCAGAGAGCAACATGTAATTTCCGCCATTATTGCATTGCGTTTGAAATAGAGAACCCGTCGTGGTGACACAGGCGACTTATAAATGTCAAAGACAGACGCAATGTGTTTAATCCACACATATTATTCGTCTCCCTGTGCGATACATTGTAAGAGCCATCAAACTCACGGCGGGCCCCAGCTCCAGACAATATTCATAATATCGCCGGACCAAATGTTGCATAATCCAATATCGTAAGCAGATTATATTGATCAGAGCGGTCACAGATTAGATAAATGATACTTATCGCAAAGACTTGGATTTCTGCTTAAGGTCAATAACCCAGACAAAGACAAACCATCCATTTCTTATAATATTATGTAATACAGATATCACTGTCAATTTTTCTGGTTTCCACGCAGACGCGGGCTTTGGGGATGGATTGCCCGCTTTGAATGGCATTGCAGTCAAGAACAGTTTCCAAAAGAATTGGACATTAGGTATTACTTAGAATTAGTTATCTACTTATTTTGACATATGTGAAAGAAAATACATTTTACAAAACGACGACCTATGAAATTGGTTCCGTCAACATTTAAAATAAACGGCCAGTAACGGAGTTCCCGCGTTTCATGTTTTTTAAACCCATTACAGTATAGGCTGGAGCCAGATTTGAACGACACTGAATATATAACATACTTAAAAACCATCCACGGAGTTTAAAGATAAACTTTTCTTATATATCGGATTTATGAGGACTGTATACGGCGGTGCGTTGATGAACGATCTAATATCCGACGTTGATGTCAAAGTGTCAGGATTCTAAGGACTGTGATGGATCATGCCGCTATAGAATATTGCGCAAACACGAAAACCTCATAAGAGCTCCTCGTTTAATGTCAAAATTGTTTTGTGCCACACTATAGAAGAACAACTTGATTTTGCTACGACCGCAATTGTACGATGATATTTATTTACATTCTCTTCAAGTTCTGAGTTATGTTGACAAATTGGCATTGATTCTCACTTCTCCGCAATAGCAAATTTTCGTGTTTAAATTCATCGAACTCCTTACTTTCAGGTGTTTATTGTGTGTCTTTACTATTTCCAGATAAATTCGAGCCAGCGCGCTACAACTTAGAATGCAAGCAGTCCATCATGTATGACCTTTAGGGAGAAAATGGCATCAGAGAATTTGTGTAACAGAAAACTTGTGTGGGCCTAACGTATATAAGGAGCTCTTTACATATGACATATCAGGAGATAACGCTGTGCGACAATTACATTGGTTCACAGAATAAGAATGCCGTTATTCAGTAGACGACGATAATCGTTTGTATCAAATTTACCAGGCTAGCTGTTCTTTTCCAAATTATATCAATGGAGAACTTGTACTAGGCAACAGAGATGCAAAACTCACAACACCATGGCGACTCTTAACACAAACAACTGAAGATGTACTTCATGTTCACATAGATGACATCTGATTAACTGAGAAAAAGTGCCTTCACAAAAATGGAGACTTCAAAACTTTGGCATCCTATGAAGAAAGTTAATAGACATTGTCTTTGAATTTGTCAACAAAACTGATTCAAAACAATATACGCATTTGGATTACCTCACTAGAAACTCGGATGTTTTTACCTTTTTGTGTATTCTGTTCAAGGATCGATATCATACCTCTACATCCGGCTTTGTATTTAATGATACAGAGAACGCTGGAAGAACTCGCGCCAAAAAACAGCAGACGATATCACAGGGTCGAAATCAAGATCAACATGTACAGACTTATTGGGAAATATGAGACAACAGACCTTTAGCCTACGACAGTGCTCGGAAATAGATAAAAGAATGATCCTGATCACATTGTTAATTGCCTGATTCCCGAAACACGATGCTATTTACCACACATCAAGTATGATTTTATTGAATCAACTACAAAAAGAATGACATTGGTTCCAGTGATGTTAATGTTCGAACAATGTACTTAAAACGCGCGAATTAAGAGATGACAGAGGTCCATGTGGATCATAAAAAATAAAGATACCACAATCCGCTGACACGCTGTACAAGGACACATTTAGACAAATGGATTTTCGATCAGTGGCACATCTAGAAGTCGATGACGTCATTCGTTATGAAACAATGACTTTAAAACGTTAAAAAAGAAACTGAACAAAACGATAATTATGTCGTTACGATCAGCAGTACATCCATTTGCAGACGACGTCCCGGGTCGACCCGAAACTACGGATGGGAGACGGTTATCCCCCAATCTTCCGGGGCTTTCAGCAAGGGGTTCAGTGGTTTCCACAGTGGAAAATGGACAGCTAAGTCCCCGCAGTTTAAGGCCTGTTGAAGACGATGCATGTTCGGAGATAATACGCATTGAGCAACAAAGCTCGGAAGAAGATAGGTTTTATCAGACGACACTCGGAAAAGTTGTGAAAACCTTACAGGTGAGTTGGTGAAATCGTTGTCTCATTTATCTTTCAAATTCACTACACACACAACCTTCCCACAAAAGTAGTTAGTACTGGAGCGTGGGGGTATAGTTTTGAATGATGAAAATCATGAAAGACATTCCGTCTGAACGATGTTTTATAAAATTTTTATCTCTAGATTAAATTGACCTTTTTTCAGGAAAGTGCAAACATTTTCTTTGATATTTCGTCTAAAAGCGAAATTCCGTATATTTTATTATTCTTGAATGAAAAAAAAAAAACGTTTATAACGTGCATTGCTTGGCATATAGCGTTACGTATTTAGATGAGAGCCCACGTTACATTTTCCTGATCTTTTGCTGGCATATTGTGAATAGAATTTGTCGCCTGATATGTAAAAAGTGATATTTAGACAGCCTATATCGATCAATCTTGGTGTAAAAGGTACGTTCTTCAAACTATCCATACATGTACCCAGTATCACATTTTGTCTCCAACTAGTTGAGTTTTGGATGTGACGTTGGCTACGGGGTCCTGTTACATGTATATGTATTGCCATACATGCCACTAAATGCCACTAAATTGAAAAAAAATAGCAATTGCCATTTTTATGGATAATATTCTAAAATGGATTAAAGAAAATTTCGAATAATAATAATAATAATAATAATAAGTCTTCAATTAGAATATCGCGAAATTGGGGTACGACTATAATTTGTACAGTGTAATTGTTATTAGGTGTTTTGCGTCAAATCTGTTACGGAATATCGAAGTTGGTGATTAAATAGCTTCGTCTTAACAGTGCGGACTTATGACGAGATTATCTGTCTCTGGGTGACTGAAATTGCTTGATAAAAACTCAGTCAAGAGCTTACTCTGTCTATAGCTTATGCTTGTTAAAACAAGACAACTCAAACGTTGACAGACACTCGACTTTTCCATTTGCGCAATCCATGACTGTCACCTGTTCTTGCTGCCATTTCTTTTGTATGCGTAATGTCAGTAAGAAGTTCTAAATGTAATACTTATCATCTTTATGTCAGCCAAAAACAAGTCAATTTGGACTTAAAGGAAGTTACATAAACGGGTTTCGATAAACTCCCCTCCGTCGACTGTTTGATTTTTGTAGGGACCGGGACCACTAAACCACGTTACCAAAGAAGACGTCATCAAAGTTCGTTTCAGCCTCACAAGACCCTGACTCTGTGCTAAATTTGTCTATGGAATAGCGTTAATTTTGAAGGACTTTGGCACTTTGCATTAATTGAACCCACTGTATCTTGGACAAAGCATTTGCTTTTCGCTATGAATTGATGATAAATAACCAAAAGTATAAAAAGGACACCAAATGACAAATGTTTTACGAAAACATTGTCACCTGAGGCTAGAACATGAACTTATAAAATAACATTATTTCCCTGATTGAATAATGCATCTTATCTTAGTTAGACTGTACTGAAGCTGCACATGTAATGTTGTCATTTTAGCAAGTGTTTCATTTAGTGCATCAAAAACAATTTCGTTATCTAGATTAATATGTTTAGATCTGATTCAATAAAATGACGACAGACATCAATCTGTTCCTGCTCCAACTCAATCATTGAAATGGAAAGTATGTCCAACAAATCTATAGCTTTGAAGCTTACAGACACAGACAAATCACATAGCCTGTTATTAGAGGGGGAAGTGCACTAAAAACACGTGATCAATAATTACACAACTACAAGCGTTCACATGCTAAAGACTGTTTTCGCAAACCGTGGGCACAGAATCGATCCGAACGCCATCTTGTGGACAAGGAAAGTCAAATGTATTACCTCGAGCAAAAGGGCAGCAAATTCTTACACGAGAATTGAATCAAACAAACCGATCAAGTTTTGTTACATCAGATCATATCATACTATATACCATACCATAACATGTCGGGCTATCATAAGAAATGTATGGCAAATGTTTCATACCCAGGTTCACTCTATTAAAGTGGACTGTTAGGGATTTATTTTGAACTGAATTAGACCAGATATCATAAAGTTATTTAATACTTTAGAATGTTCTTTTATGAAAACGACCCAAGATTTGCTTTGAAGCATTTTAATGAGACGCATCAGATTAAAATAAGTGCAATTTTCTCGGAAGAAACTCATTATTTATAGCAAGTATCATTAACAATAAGCGCAATGAGATGCACCTGAATATTTTTTACACATTCAGACAATTGAATTTTTTACATATTCAGACAATCCATACATGGGCGACAGGGAAACGCCACAGCGATGTGGACAGACGGCCAGACTCCTTCCTGGAGCGGTTTGCTATGGGAGGCAGCTCAATTATTGACGAGGAGGGAAAAATTGTCCATAGGAGGAAAGATTCAGATTTTAGGTAAAGTTCTCTTTCTTTCTTGTTCGTTTTATCAGTTTCCATCTATTCGTTTGTCACCCCAAGCCGACCCTCTCCTCCCTTCTGTTCTTCCTTCTCTCCATTATTACATCATCATCATCTCTCTCTCTCAGCATACTGCAGGAAGTCCTTTTGAGCCTTTTTTTTACTACTTCTACAGGAAGGTACTAAGAAATTTGCCTGTTGCCCGTTCTGTCCAACTTACCAGCGTTGCGTTAAGTTGTGGGTGTAGATGTACTCTTGGTCAAGCTTAAATTTATTCAGAAATACACTATTCCTACTGCTGATTGGAACACTTCATCAGTGACTGCAATTTATTTCTAGACAGGCTAATGAAATTGATAACTCTGGTGCATCTTTTCTTTTTATTATTTTCAGAAATTTTAAGAATTGGGTGATAGATCCTTCGGAGCCGCTGTATTACAAGTGGTTGGCAATCATCTCCCTATCCATTCTATACAACATAGTATTTATTATAGCCAGGGCGGTGTTTTGGGAGCTTCAAGAAAACTACGTGCCCCTGTGGCTGACGCTAGACTACCTCAGCGATGCTGTGTACATACTTGATATGGTGATACATTTCAGAACAGGTATTTATATTTTGTGGCAGCAGGGTTAAATTTGATGTTAGCTTGATCAATCGTTGCTTTCTGAACTGTGACAGATCCGTATAGTACACAGCGGAGTGGTCCACACCCCCTTATCACCCCCCCCCCCCAAAAAAAAAATAATAATAATAAGGAAAAAAACAGCATAACGAGCCAAAGGAGAAAAAGTTTTCCTTACCCTTGCTTAACTTAATATAGTGGCATTGCCCTTGTCTGTTGTTTTACATTTCATCCTCCTGATCCCCACCCCACCCCTTAGCGAAATCCCGGGTCCACTAACTTAGAGCCCCTATATAATCATATTCGTCGTAGCAAAAAGAGCTAGTATTAACTGCAGAAAAGCCAGTATTTGTTGACGAGATTGGCAGCAGAGTTTTGGGAAAACCGTTAAAGGATAATGTTGATTACGCCTACTGCCCCCAATGTTTTGTCGACGGTTGTAAGAGTTTGACATTTTTATCCCAGGAAAAAAACAGAAAACAGTATGTAAATACCACGCTTACATTGATTTAGTTTACCAGGGCTGGATTTTAGGTAAATTTATAATTGATTGCCTTTAAAAGAGCTTGTGCTGATTTGAAATAGGATAAGCCGCATGCCCACATCATGCATGTAGATCGGCACACGTCATAAGTGAGACTTCACATGCTCGCAAATGCAAGCAAAAACGTGCAAGCAAACTGATATAAAACGTGGTTTGGGGGTTTTGGGTGTGAGGGGGCTGAAAGATTTTATTGACCTTTAAGCAATTGTTACTTTCGTACAGTACCATTGTTTCATAAGTAAAAAAAATTGAATCTTTAATTAAATTGGTTTGTATTTTGAATTGATTTAATGATAATGTTATAAAATGGGAGTCTTACACTGATGCTCATAAGTTAAGCAACACTTTCTTATTTCTCGAATTTCTCAGCAACCAAAATTTTTATTGAGGCAAAATTTGTACAGTAGCTAGATATTTCTTTTGTTTTTACTTTGACTTACTGGACCGTGACATTAGAGTACTATTTACTGTTGGACACGATAGAATATGCAATGGGGGTGCCACTTGCGAAAAACACAGTTTGGCCATGCCATGAGGAGCTTCCAGTTTCAACTTTGGCTAGTTTCATGGGCACAATTTGTTATTTTGGACCAACCAATGGTTAGAAGAGGACTCAACGAGGTAATCAGATGGCAAATAATGGGAGGTCATCGTGCTGGGGTGCCAAAGAGACAGATTGCAAGGCAACAAAAAAGCAGCACCAAGTCAAGTGTCCAAGCTGGTAGCAAAATGGCGCCAAACTCGTTATGTATTGGACAAGCCTCTTTCTGGTAGACCAATATTGACCGACGCAAGAGATGAAGATATCTGGTTCGATTATGCCACCAGGACCAGTTCATATCAGCCAAACAATGAAAAATTGCCACCGTACGTCATTCAAGGGAGGTGCCCTGGTCAACAATACAGAGACGAAATACCATTGGGGTGCATACAATCACACATTCAAGCAAATCCAGAAAGAAAAACCATTTTGGTGCAGGACAATGCGCCCATCCAGAAAGCATGGTCCGTGCAAGACGCGCTGCAACAGCGCGGTATCCCACATTTGGATTGGCTTGCATATTTATCAATTCTCAATGTAATAGAACATGCTTAGGATATGATTGACAGGGCAGTAAATGAGAGACAAACTCCAGTTAGAAACATTAGAGAGGTCCAGCATGCAGTAACTGAGGAAGGGAACCGGCTCCCAAAGCAAGATTGGCAGAATTTGGTGGCAAGTTGCAGGAGACAATGTGAAGCTGTTGTTCAAAACCAGGGAAAGCACACCCGATATTTATTGCATAATAGACGATTAATCATCTATTATCTACAGTCTTCTTTTATTAAAACTAATTCTTAAATGATCGAACTTTAATTTTTCATAATAAGCTGTTTTAATCAGCACGTACTTTTTGCTGTGTGAGCATACTTTTTTGACACATGGTTTGGCATATTTTAGTACCGTTTGGTTAATAAAGTTATTTTGATTATTACAGTAAGCTGTGCGGTGTATTTCTTTAACCGAAATATTCAACTTGAATAAGTTATTTATAAAATATGAAAGAAATATGCATAATTCCACCAACAAATGAAATAATGATCATGATAGAAGAAACTTCTGAAAAAATCGGGGTGTTGCTTAACTTATGAGCATCAGTGTATGTCTAGACAAGCGTGCATTTCTATTGCTTGTCTCTGTTGCTATTTTCTGTACAAAACCCCCTGTGGAATGAACATTTTGATTGAAAAGCGAATACTCAAAGAACAATTATATGATGATAACGCATTTTTCCTGTTTACTGATCCAAAATCTTTCTCTGTTTCCAGGTTATCTTGAACAGGGGCTTTTGGTTCGAGACCCTGCAAAATTACGTCTGAACTACGTGAGGACATGGGGGTTCAAATTCGACGTGGTCAGCATACTGCCCACCGATATATTCTACTTATTCACCTCCATTCACGCTACGTGGCTTCGATTCAATAGATTACTCAGGTTCTACCGCATGAAAGAGTTTTTCGATCGCACGGAAACAAGGACGAATTTCCCGAACCTTTTTAGAATTCTGAACCTTGTTCTGTATATTCTTATCATTATCCATTGGAATGCCAACGTCTATTTCTTGATCAGTATGGTGATAGGTTTTGGATCCGATGAATGGGTTTACCCTAATATTACCATACCTAAATTTCAACCACTATCACGAAAATATGTGTATAGTTTTTACTGGTCGACCCTGACTCTAACCACAATTGGAGAAACACCCAAGCCCGAGAGAGACAGTGAATATATTTTTGTTGTTGTGGATTTTCTGATTGGAGTCTTAATTTTTGCCACCATCGTGGGTAATGTAGGAAGCATGATAACAAACATGAACGCCAGTCGTGCCGAGTTTCAGCAGAAGATGGACGGTGTTAAACAGTATATGGAGTTCAGAAAGGTCGGTAAAGAATTGGAAAGGAGAGTCATAAAATGGTTCGATTATCTTTGGACCAACAAGCAATCGTTGAACGAAGAAGCAATATTATCGACTCTTCCTGAAAAACTGAAGGCAGAGATTGCCATACATGTCCACCTAGAAACTCTTAAGCAAGTAAGTATTTTTCAGGACTGTGAACCGGGCCTCTTGGCACAGTTGGTTCTCAAGTTGAAACTGCAAGTCTTTAGCCCCGGGGATTATATATGTCGTAAAGGGGACATAGGCAGGGAAATGTACATAGTCAAAAAGGGAAAGCTACACGTTGTCGGCGACGACAGCCAAACAATTTACGCCACTTTAAGCGACGGCAGCGTTTTCGGGGAGGTCAGTATCCTGAACATTGCTGGGAACAAGACGGGCAATAGAAGAACCGCTAACGTTCGCAGCGTTGGTTATTCGGACCTTTTTTGTTTGTCTAAAGATGACTTGTGGAACGCTTTACGAGAGTACCCAGAAGCGAAAAAAATTCTCATCGAAAGAGGACGTCAAATTTTGATGAAAGATAACCTGTTGGACGAGGAGGCTATGATTGAAGAGGAAAGAAAACAAGAAACTGTTGAAGAAAAAGTGGAAAGAGTAGACCTCGGACTTGATAACTTGCATACAAGATTTGCTCGTTTGCTAGCAGATTTTAACAGCACCCAACAGCGGCTTAAACAACGAATTACTAAACTGGAGAAGACTCTATATGACCAAGACGGTCAGAGCCCTAACGGCAATACTGAAAGTGGAAACGAGGCCGACATGGAAGGCTAAATAGTCGAACTGCTTTTTAAAACACTGCGTTTGTAAACGCTTGTTTTGTGCCTTCCCTCCACATTACCAATCTACCTCCTGAAAAGATAAAACATGAAGTGAGATAAATCAAAGTTCCGTGTCTTTCTAATTTCTACTTCGCCTTTCACTATTTCTATTGAAACATTTCAAATCAGGTGGTGTATCATTACATGACAGAATGATTTTTGAGAAGGGGGTTACTCATTACATCGAAGAACTGTTTAATTTTATAATTATCATTATGTAAGAAGATAATATTACATAACCGGCTGCTGACACGTTATAGGTAAAAGGAGTTCCAGTGATAAACTTAATATCATATGACAATTTTTCCAACGTCTCAATACATTTTCAAATAATAAATTTAATAACGCCATAGGAAGTGATGTTATGTCACAAACAGGATATTCAAGCGAGGAATTTTACAGTTTGTCTGAACTTCATTCATGTATAAAAGAGCACAATCAAGCTTCATTTAATGATGGCTAGAAAGTGGCATAATATTACAATGAGTACAAAGAAATGGCATATTTCACTTGCGTATATATCCATACAGACTATTAGACTTGAAGCCAATATTGTAAAAAAGTAATCAATCACATTGTCACTTTATATGCAATAAAATCATTTTGGAATAAAAACAGAAAAGTCAATGTTTTCTCACAAAAAGAAAAATAGATGTAAAATCGCTCGCCGTGCCGAACAAAGCAATATTTTCCTAACAATTTAATGTAAACCTTGGCGATTTAGTAATAAATGTACATGTTGTATCAAAGCCCGTAGCAATCGCCATCACCGTCATTTACTTAAGGTTGTTCGGAATGAATATAACATGCATATTAATCACAGTCGCCATAATATACGTATATATTTCAAGAGAGTGAACATTTCATACGAATAACTGATATCTTATCCAAATGCATATGATGGATAAAAGTATATTAATCACAAAATCAATTTCGAAGTGGTTACACATGATAAAAACACCACGAGGGATTTTTCAGCTTTGGCCAATCGGGGAAAAAAGATAAAGGCTCTTGTTAATATGTTATCAATTGTGGTGCAGCAATTTTGTTTTCACAACAGCAGCCAAAGTAAGCATACCAAAGGTATAATCAACGTTCTCCCCAGTTTTAGCGGATACGAAAAAACAAGGGTGTTCCAATTCCTGTTCAATTTCCTCTCTCGAAGGCAATTTTGGATCCCACTGGAGATCCGTCTTATTACCTATAAATGCTATGAAGGCGTCTTCTCCTGTACGTTTTGATTTGAAGTCGGCATACCACCTTTTTGCACCAGCATATGTACACGCATTAGACACGTCAAACACAATGGCACAGCATGCGCTGTCTTTATAGTACACTTTTGTCATATTTCCAAATCTTTCTTGACCTGCAATGTCCCAGGATTGGAGCTGCACAATGCCTATGGTTGTCCTAACAGTGCTTAAAGTAAAATCAACTCCAATTGTAGGCTTATACATTGCCTTGTATGATTTCTTGACCCATCTACCATTAAGACAGGTTTTGCCTATGGTTGGATCACCAATCAGTAATAGTTTAAACAGAAGGTTTGGTGCAGCTGATCCATGTTCGTAGGAGGGGCATTTTTTGGTGACCTCTATAGGGGCATGGGGCGACTGAAGCATGCGCATAATTTCTTTATTTTGCATAATGGCATGTTCCAGCTGTAGAAACAAACCCTGGTTATTCGCACGAATTTCCTCCAAGGCTTCTCTATTTTCTTTCACGTCGCTCTGTATCAGAAATTGTCGCTCCTCGTCCTTAAGTCTTAGAACCTTCAACTTTTTCTTAGATCGCAGGGCGAGGAAAATGGCAACAAGTGTACTGGGAATGGTAAACAAAGAAGAGGCAAGAGACACATACGCTTGCACGTTCTTTATATTGTCCGGCAACACGGGGAGGACATTTGACCAGCACAGTATCCACAAGACGGTTATCACAATCACAAGAACAATTCCAAAACATTCCAATCCAACCGCACGAGCAGCTTTGCAACAAAAACCTGCCATTTCTTTTTCTGGATCCTACTTTATGCCCTCAGACTTATGTGGTCTTAATTTTGCCAGAAGTATTGGGCACAAGATCTACTACAAGTAGCTAAAAACGACTGAAGACAGGAATCCACAGACAGAGAATATCATTACGTCATATTCCCTACTCTATGTAAGGGATAGCTTTAACGTGACTACCAGAAATCCGCCATGAATCAGCTGATGAGTCGGTGAAGGCAAGCAAATACATACAGCATGAAGGTTTGCTTCTAAAGAGTTTCGAACTTCAGTTTGTTAGCATCAAAAGTGACACGACACACAACTCGCAACACATGCTCTCATTTCCAGGCATGATCTAAAAGAAAAACAAAATAGAAATTGTAATTGGATCATAACACTGATGATAACTTTGCCATATTTATCGTTTTCATTAAGCATCAACAGTTACTTCCCGTTTGGATTGGCTTCTACGAGAGGTTGGAGGGGGGGAGGGGTAGTCCTGGAACGGCCGGGCGTTTAACTTTGGAAAAGAAAATATATTCAAACTGTATAGGCCTAATAATAATGATAAATTAATAAATAAACGGTAACGCCTTTTCAATAAAAATGCAACTTTAAGCGGGTTTCACTTATACAACTTTTCGTCTCTTTCTACATAGCCTACTTAGCCTATCATCTGTATATATAATCTGTGGCCTTTCTCACCTACCTTTGTACACACTCGTGATTTCCGTTCTTTGTGTAAAAACAATTAAACAGTCTGGATATACATGACTTAACCAAAATGATAATTACCTTTAAACATGGAATAGTGTTTTAGTTATAAAAATTCTTGATCTAACCCTGCCAAATCAAGACTGCCCCCCCCCCAGGGTTCGGTCCTACACGTCTAGAGACCCACTCCCAGGCATTAAACAAACTGCAAAAAGACCCAAAGCCCCATGTCTAGGTTGCTAAATAATTTATAAAACTAGTCAACCACCTTCAAAATTGTAAAATGAATATCCGCTAACTGAATGGTATAATGTCATAGGCCTACCTACTCGATCGACCCACTGAAAAGTAGTAGTAGGCCTACTGTAGGCCTACACAGAATTTACAGAAGCCATTTACTGAACCGTATCGTCAAGTTTGGGATAATATTTTACTGTGATCTACATGCCAAAGAGGATTTTTGTCTATCGTTTGACAAAATACATGCTCACCCTAAAAGCCTGCATCTTAGAATCGGGGAAACAATAGCAACTGGGAAATCCCAACATGTGACCAGGTGACCTGTGACCTGCAGGCAGTGGTATGACGTCATTATCCAATATGTCAGCCTCCATGGCAAGTCAAGTCGGCATGAGCGACGACAAGAGAAATTCTCAAAATCTACCTCACGCAGACAGAAAATTTTACAATATACCTATCCAACAAATAGACAATGGGCAAAAGAAGATGGGAGTAAGACAAAAGGCGGATTCTGCGGAACTGCTTAGATATATAGATGGAAATGTGATCGGACACGATAAAATTTTCTCAGGACCATATGGGAATAGACAAGGTACGTATTGAAAACCGTCATTTTTCTCTCTTTTCAGTTTCTTTTGTCTCATTTGGGTTTCACTGCTCTTGATTTCATTAGTAAGTGCTTTTGAACGGTTTTTTTTTGTTAAAACGGAATGATTGTAAAGTCTGAAAGCAAATTCTTTGACCAATGAACAGACAGCGACTAAATTAATTTTAATTCATTTTTAAAATATTCCAGTTGTTTACTGTGACTATACAGCATCAGGCAGGTACGTATTTATGTTTTCAAAAGGACACCTTATTTCTTCACTCTGCTGAAGTTGAGTGAATTATTTCTGCATTTTTAAGTTTTTCTCTCTTTGTGAAAATACAACTTTTGAGTAAGTATGAATTTTTGAAGGACAAAACTTTGAACATAAGCAGAATCGATTTTATCTATAAAGGATATGAAGATCTGGACAACAAAAGCGCATGTGCTGTCCCATTGTTTTATGTCCCTATAGTTGGTGAAAATGCAAACAAGATGTAATGTCTATTACACGCACCAATTGAATACGGTATCTGTGATGTTATTTGTTTATAAAGATTTTATTTAATAGTTGTGTATTTGCCATTGTTTTTTTTTTTTAGGTCCCTGAGTTTTATTGAGGACTATATAAAAGAACAGGTGCTCCCAGACTATGGGAATACACACACTACCACTACAGTAACCTCTCTACAGTCAACTCTCTTCAGACATGAAGCTAGGTACAGTACTGCTATTGTCTATAGATATGGACTGTAAAATGTATAATTTTAATGACAGCAATGTCTGTTTTACAAAGAGGCCATTTGCTGTGAGCAGTTGGAATATTTTACAATTAAACAAGACCATGTCTAAATGTGGCTGATGGCTCAAAAAGATTACATATAGCCAAAGGTTTATAATTTTTCAGTCAACTTGCTTATTTTAATGTATTGCATATTTTAATTTTTCTAGAGATATCATCAGGAATTCTGTAAATGCCAGTGAACATGATGCAGTGATATTTTCAGGCAGTGGCTGTACTGCAGCTGTACATAAACTGATGCATGCTCTTCATCTGACTGAACCACCGGTGAGTAGGGTCACAGGGGCTGTTTTAAATGCAAATGAATCTCATCTCAAAAATTGATCTCAGCTTTAAAGCCTTATCTTTTGCTTCTATTTTGGCACAAAACAAGTCTGTTGTGGTCCAATTAAATTATATCATATTGGGCTATTTTGATAACAAAAAGGAAATGGCTATTGTTTAAGACTATAACTTTATTAATAATAATGGGACTACAATTTATCCAAAACTAAAGAAGACCAAATTTTTGCACACATAAAGTTGTTTTGTGAAACTGCCCCCCCCCCCCATCCCTGTGTATGCAAGCCAATGATTATAGCATAGTTCAAATGAGATAAGCATACCACCCCTATTAGAGGAGTACTGACCAGTTCTCTTCTTCTGCTTCTCAGAAAGAATTTTTTGGGGTGTCTCAGACTGCTTAAGTTGTGTAGCTGACTACATACTGTTGACTTTCCAGTATAATATTCTAAAAGCGATTTGTGAAAAAATTATCAAAATGGGTTGATGGCAACCCTAAATGAGAACTTGTTGACAAGGAGTGTAAACTGTTTTCAAGCCTATCAAGTGTTGATTTGCTCTTGGGGCTGAGGTGCGTAAATGACCATATAAAACAAGAAAGAATCGTAAGCCTTTGCTTAAACTGATATTTCACTACTGTGGCAGTCATCTTGTGACAAAAACCACAGTATGTGCTTGTTATTTGCCAATGTTGAAATATGATGATAATTATCAATCAAGAGAACAATTTTTGCTTTTTCTTTCAAAGAACTGAAATATACAAAAGCAAAAATTTGCTTCCAGGTGGTTTTTGTAGGGCCATATGAGCATCACTCCAATCTTCTTCCATGGAGAGAGAAAGGGGCTCAGGTAAGGTTTTCTGAAAGTCTTGTTATAACCATGGGTTGACCTGATCAAGTTAAATTTTGGCAAGTTGCAGAATATAACATTGTATTTTTTTCAACAAAACATGGAATATTTTACTGTTTTTGACCATATATTCAGTTTTTTCATTCAATAGAATTACACAGATATTTAGATAAAGAAATAATCCAAGAGGGAGTTCAGTTTGATAACACTTACATAAGTGTACATGTGTGTATACCATACAAGAGTGTGCACGTCATGCTCACATACATATTTGGTGAAAATTATATTTTTTCCCATTTTGAATTATGCCTGTCACTTAATATGAACTTTTTTCTGCTTTCTATTTTTTAAAGTAAGTTGGCACTTTTTAGTAGGTTGACTCTGTTATAGTCTCACATTAGCTAGCTCAGAAAGTTTTTAAAAATGATGATTTTTTTTTCAAAGGTGATAAGAATACCTGAAACTGATACAGGAGAGTTAGACCTGCAAAACCTTGAGCAGGAACTTCAGGTACTATGTCAAGAAGAGAAATGTGAATATATTACAAAAATTACAGTATATGAATAAAAAATGATGGCTTAATGGACTAATATTTAATGTAAAATCTTGATCTTAAAAATCGCAGACATATATCTTGACAGGTTTATCGTTTTGCATAATCATTTGATCTTTTAATTTCAAGTCTTGGCAAAACAGTGGCAGACAGCTGATTGGTTGTTTCTCTGCTGCGTCAAACGTAACGGGCATCATATCTGATGTTGACATGATAAGTGTCATCTTGCACAAATATGGTGCTTTAGTGTTCTGGGACTACGCCAGCGCAGGGCCTTATATGAAGATAGACATGAACCCTGTCGTCTCAGAGTAAGTTTTTTTTGCATTTCAATAAAGAAATATATCTACACATTTTTTTCATTTTCTGCATTACACTGCCTGTCAGTGAATGATTACTATGACCTTCACTATTTCTGATATGGTATTTTTCTCACATGGTTCCTTTCAGCTATGAATTAAGCATGATTATGATAGGCATATATGGTCTTGGCAGTCATCTTATGACATGCATACATTTTATGTCTAAAACTGGACTTTGTTATTGATACAGACATTTTTGTCTTCTTTAAAATGATTAACATTCCACCATTGATACATACATTTTAATCTTAAGGAAATTAACATTTCATTTTAGTTAAAAAAGCTTTAAAATATAACATCAAATTAGGAATTGACAGAAATGATAATGTTACAGTTCTAGTCATAAATGCCATATTATTTACAGTGACTCCCAGGGTCTTGCATACAAGGATGCTGTGTTCATTTCCCCTCACAAGTTTGTTGGAGGAGTACAGACACCAGGTAATAAAGCACTTCATCCTCTTATCTCTCCCCCAACCCCCCCCCCCCCCCCCCTCCAAAAGGCACGTTTTGGTGAATTAACCATCATCTTGTCCTCTCTGATTACTAATAAAGCTAAAAAACAAGGTCTGATGAGAAAGTCACGACTAAGGCTTCGTTCACATGCAATGTCTATTTTCTATTTTCTATTTTCTATTTTCGGTATGTCTTATGATCACGGTCTGTGCACTGAATATCCCGCGGCGTAATACTGGCAGCGCGAGCCAGTTACTATAAGTTACTATAAGTAACTGGCTCGCGCTGCCAGTAATTACGCGGCGGGATATTCAGTGCACAGACCGTGATCATAAGACATACCGAAAATAGAAAATAGAAAATAGAAAATAGACATTGCATGTGAACGAAGCCTAAGTCTAACCTCAGACTGTTATGCAAAGAAAAAACACTATAACATTTAAAGTTGAACTCAAACGATTTTTAAAACAAGTTGGTTCTGTGGATTAAATCTTTGCTCTTATAATTTTAGGTTTCTTGCCATGTACTTATTCTAATGACTAATAACACAGGTAACTTTATTATGTAAGTTCTTTTTGTATTTTATATTTGGAACCCTTTGTAAACTTGGACTGGACGGTATTTTTATTTCCAGGTATATTGGTGGCAAAGAAGAAACTTTTCAAGAACCCAGTTCCCTCAGTTTGTGGTGGTGGATCTGTCTTCTTTGTGAGTGATAATAAGTTAATAATTAGTAGATGGTAATTAGCTGATAATGATAATTAGACAATATGAAAAAGAAGATAAAAGTCTAGAGTGGATATTTAAAAATCCAAAAGCGAATTTTTTTTTTTTGGATACTTTAAAAAATCAGGAAGACTTTAATTTCAGAGTTAATATGTCTTCATAAGATGCCCTGTGAGCTTAATGTATTTTAAATAAGCTTAAAACAGTCTTTGCACATTTGGCCAGTAAGGCCAAATATAATTTATTTTGAAGCAGCTTTGACTTGAAAATGAAGGAGTTAAATAATGAAAATATTTTTAATCTGTGTTTATCTGTGTATAAAATATATTTTGAAGAACTTCTGTTTATTCTTTTATCATCAGGTTCGGAGGGAAGCTCATAGATATCTGCAAGAGGCTGAGATGCGGGAAGAGGGAGGAACGCCACCTATTGTTGAGTCAATCAGAGCTGGACTTGTATTTCAGCTGAAAGATGCCGTCACTTCTGAGGCCATCATGCAACGAGAACACCA
Organism: Lingula anatina; assembly: GCF_051362555.1. Lineage (NCBI taxonomy): Eukaryota > Metazoa > Brachiopoda > Lingulata > Lingulida > Lingulidae > Lingula > Lingula anatina. The sequence continues at coordinate 8,660,110 of NC_141769.1, forward strand.
GCTCTGCAGGTACTTAAAACTACTTCATATTTGATTATGTTCTAAATAAAAGATTCAAGATTATTATCTCTCCCAAGTAGGTTATGTTTTTGCCTTTGTTGGTTCTTTACTAAACAGCCTAATTTTAAAAGTTGTGGATGGATTTTTATAGTTTATTGGGGATAGTTCAGTAATGGTAATGGTAACTAACAAACAGTTGGACTTTGCTGATGATCCGTCAATCAATAGCATGATCATGAGAATTGACTTGCCTTGGCAAAGTGTGCACTCCCTGGTGGCTTTTATAGCTATGTGATACTTGTTGATAAGACAAAAACTTAAATTTATTCAATGAGTCATGTATTATTACTCTCAAAAGGTATTTTCATATGTTATTAGAAGAATAACTAATTTGTTTTTATTTATTCCAGGAGAGCATTTGAACATTGGAAAGACACCCCAAATTTGATCGTTTTAGGCAGTCATACTGCACCGCGTCTGCCCATCTTCTCTATTCTAATCAAGCACTCAGGAACAGGATTATTTCTACACCATAACTTTGTGTGTGCTGTGCTCAATGACGTGTTTGGTATCCAGGCTAGGGGAGGATGTGCCTGTGCCGGTCCTTATGCACAGGTAATGACGTTAAGGAAGAGAGGAAGGAGTGGATTCTGGTGCATGTGCGTGCATGCGTGTGTGTTCCAAGAAGGGACTTATGTATAATGCATAGGTTAATATATGAATTTAAATAGATTGATTAAGTCAGTAAACTACATCTTATAAAATGTAAAGGTATTAAAATGTTCAACTTTATGGTGTTACATATACACATTGTTTATTATATAATAATATTAAGATATTTTCATAATTACCTTATCAGGATCTGCTTGGAATTAGTGAAGAATTGGCCACAAAAATTGAAGATATCCTAGTAGAGGATAGGTACATATCACTTTTGAAGGAAATGCAGACATGTAGTGTCAGTTTTTGGAACATAGCTTTGATGTACACAAAAAATAAAGAAAGAAAGAAAACCTGTTTAAACTGATGGCAAATTCTCTTTTTAGTCAAGCGAACAAAATTTTAACGAATGGCATATAATGATGTTGTATGTTTTCTTTAACTTTGGTCAGTTTTCATTGGGATGTGGTGAGAAATTTGTATGATGTAATGAGTTTATGGCAGGCACATCACATTGTCTATTTAGGAGGTTAAGAAGATTTTCATGCATGGTAAAATATTTGCATTGATTAAATAAGACATTAAATTGGTATTTATCGTCTTTTGTATACTCTTTCAGGAGGCTGGACAGAGTCCATTTGAGACGATATCGGGAATATTCTGAGAGAGAAATTTTAAGGTTTGATGGTATTCTCTTAAAATATAGAACCTAATCTCAAGATACACAGAATTCATCTGTTTTGCAAAAACTAACAGTATGGGATTCACTATCTGGTCTGAATGAATGGAAAGAAGGTCATATGAAGGCCCTCCATTTATGTTCTAGTACTTTGAAAATGTATACATTTTTGATATGTAAGCATTTTGAATAATTCCCATATATCTTTTAATATTTTGTTGTATTTGTTTTATGAATATGAAACGTTTTGGATGCAAATTTATTATGATTTATTTTTATTATACATTTTTTCCAAATAATTTGCCTTTCAAACTGTTTCAGACCTGGGTTTTCTCGTATTAATCTACCCTATTTCGTGAATGATGAGTGTGTGGAGTTTGTGCTCGATGCAGTGAAGATGGTAGCTGAACATGGCTGGAAACTTTTACCACAGGTATTATCTGATACTTCCTGTATGATTATCTTATTTTGAAACAGCGTAATGAGGTGAATTCAGTGGATTGAGAAGGTGAAGGTGGTTAGAACACACATTCTCTGCATTTTCTTAGTGTTGAAAATTTTTGTTTTCAGGCATTATTCTGTTGTTTTAACTGTTAGTACTTGAAATAAATACATCATTCTGTTCTTAAACATGTTATAAAAATATTAGAATTTTTATATACTGTTCTGTTGGCAGTTTTGTAATATGTTAAAATATTTGGGAATGGTCACATTTAAGTTTTCTTTATTTTAGTCAATTGTGTCCAAGTTGACATTCCTTATTTTAGTGACTATTAATTTCTACCACCAAAGGGACATAGGATAATATATCTCTTTATTTAAATTAGTACACATTCAACCCAGAAACTGGAGAGTGGAGGCACAAACAACATCAGGTATATATCATTTTGTTTTTGTTTTGGTAAGAAGTCCATATTACGCACACTTTATAATCATTAATATAAATTTTATAGATCAACATTAAATGGCTTTAAAGGCAATTTAAGGATAAGGGTAACCAAATTATCTTACAGGTTTTCAAAGACAGAAAATGGCTTGGTTACATCATTTATGAAACTGGCAAAATGACGTACAGAGAACCTCAGTTTCAGAGCAAAGGTCCATTGCCATCAGATTTACAGGTAAGCGTTGTGTGGGTGTTAAAATTTTTGGTTAACCTTAGAGAAGGGAGCTGGGGGAAGTTGAACTGTATTAGAATAAAAATGTTCTTCAGTCATTTAAGAGGGGCCTTTGTTTCAGAAATGATTTAAGAGTGAAGTTGGTCTAAACTTATATTTAGTCTACCTCATTTCACGATAGGTCTTAATTAATATGCAGCTATTTATTAACTTTGGTTGAAAATGGCATGAGATTTTTAATTTATAAAACGGGCACAATATTTCATTAAGGTGATCTACTACTATTTTATATTGGGTCAAACACAACAAAACCTTTTAGTTTAAGTGTTCAGACCAGTTTTACTCTTAGACTATAATTCTTTTGAGATGGGAAAAGAATCAGTTTTGGGTAGTTAAAAAGACACCTAAATCCATGCAACCATCCAGCCACTGCAGAATACAACATTTTATTACTAAACATTAAAAATAATAACTTTTTTCTAAAAGGAAGGTTTATATGATACATGCATTCTGTTTTAATTTTTATTTTGCAGGAATGCCTCATGCAAGCAGAAAATATATTCGATAATGCTGGCAAGGTTAGAATAAATCTTGCAGACCAGACATTGATGTTTGATGAGCAGACATCATCCATAAGATGGTTTGTACTACCCAGTGAGATTCTTAATAAAAATGATACACCTATATCTCCTCCATTTGTGCCAAAGAATTACTCTGAATATGTAGGGAATTTGATTAACAAGCAAGGTTTTGACTCTTTGTCAAAGATATCAGAAGATGGAAGTGAAGTTGCTGTTGATGGGAAATTGAAAAAGACTGAGAATGGTTTCATTGCAGCAGATGTTGTAGAACGTAAGAACTTCCCTGTTGGTGCTTGCTGTGAATATGAAAATAAATGGAAGTCAAGCATGGAAAATGGCAGCAATTTTTCTGAGGGAATGGCCGTTTTTCTAAACACTGGATTTGTTGAAAGTTGCCCATCAGGTGCAACAGCTGAATCAGATATGGATCAGAAAAACAGTCATAAAACTTCTAAGCAGACAACATTAAATTTTGAAGTTTGTGCCAATGACTCATCCTCTTTCAATAAGCTATCAAAAAATAGGACATCAAGTTGCCTCCATGAATCTGAAGAGGCTAATAAGGAAGTGACTGGTGTCATGAAAAGCGGTACTCTTCATTTTTCTCATGCTGAACCAAGTGTAGGTGGAGCCAGTGTGGGTGGTAATGACACATCATCTTGGTCAACTGCTCAGAAATCTCCACCAGAGGGTGACAGTGTTACTGAGAGTTCCAAAAAGAGCCAGTCAAACGAGGACAGAAATATAGACAAAGCAGACAACACTTTGCTTCAGTTGAAAGAATTAAATGGGGATGGTGCAATTGTTGCTAAAGACACATTTGTGGTGTCAAAAGAAATCCAGAGCACTAGTGTCAAAAGTTCTGGACAAGACAAGAACGATGACAAGTCGGTGAATACTGGCACACAGCAGAGAGCAGCTAAATCTAAGGGGCCATGCTGGCATGCACCACCCAAGAATATCTTCAAACCAACAGTTGAGGTATGTATGATGAGGTTAGGAAAATAATGTGTCAGCATTAGGCCATGAATACCTGTTTGAGTTTTCAGGTAATTCTATGGAGATTCTCTTTGGCATGGAGAATGACCTTATTAATGATTTTCATTAGAGGCTCTTCTTAACAAATTTAAAAATCGATTAGGAAAACAAAATGTAGACTTTCCTGCTTTCTTACTTTCATACTTGTCTGTAGGGAAGAGAATATTAAGATTTTTAATGACCTGTTTTCTAACTCTTTCAGAGCAGTATGTCTAGGAGTCAAAAAGAATTGTGATAATATTTTCATTACTGAATTATTTGAATTTTTTAAAATAATTATGTGATAGATTTTTATGTACAGACACAGATGTGTCTGTACATATTGCCATCACCTGCGTCTGTCGTCGCCGTCGCCGTCGCCGATCATGTCGCCGTCGCTGTCGCCGTCGCCGTGCACTTTCAGCGTTAACACCATAAGTGGAAGACAGTTTTACTTTTTGGCTTTATATTTACAGAGCTGACTAATATTCATAAAACGCAGGTCAAGTTCGAAAATCAGCATGATCGGGCCATTATTGTAGAATTTATGCTGTTTTTTCACTTTTTAGCATATATGCAACACTGTTAACACATTTCAAGGAAAACCGATAGGCCTGTTGTCATGAAACTCACAGGAGTAATCAGTCTTACTAAAACGCAGATCAAGTTCGAAAATCGGCATGATCGGGCCACTATTTTAGTAGTTATGCTGTTTTTTCACTTTTCAGCATATATGCAACACTGTTAACACATTTCAAGGAAAACCGATAGACCTGTTGTCATGAAACTCACAGGAGTAATCAATCTTACTAAAACGCAGGTCAAGTTTGAAAATCGGCATGATCGGGCCACCATTTTACTAGTTATGCTGTTTTTTTACACTTTTCAGCATATATGCAACACTGTAAACACAATATAAGAAAAACAGATGGGCCAATTGTCATGAAAGTCACAGGAGTGGTCAATTTTACTAAAATGCAGGTTGAGTTCATAAATCAGCATAATCGTGCCATTATTTTAGAAGGTATGCTGTTTTTTCACATTTCCTCAGGTTCAATTTTTAGGCATGTTAACAGTCTCATTATTAAACTAATAAGATACGTGAAAGTGTTTGTTTGACATTTCCTGCATCTTTACAACATTGTTAGTTGATTTTGTAAAAATGATGGTAAACATGTTATCGTGTATTGTGTAATAAAGTTTCAAAAATGGAAATAAACTCATATCATTGCAATTTGTCAGATTCAATTATTCACTATGTTCAGAATCTCAGAATGGAAGAAATTGGACATTTAACACTGCTCTGTTGATACTTTTCTCATCTCATCAATTTTCTTAGTTGATCATGTAAAAATGGCAGTAAACTGTTAATTTTGTTTTATGTTAAAAATTGTTAAAAATGGGGAAAAAAACATTTCAGAACAGTGCTGTCTTGTATACATTTTGGCATTTTCAAGTTGTGACATTGAAGTTCCATGGGCCTGAAGACCTTTGCTAGTCACATTTTCTGAATATCCATGATACTAATATTTTATTATTAAAAATTGATGGTCATTATGCTGTTAAACATTATGTAACATTGCATCAAAATTTGAAAAAAAACTATTTTGGGCACTGCTCCCATGATTACCTTTTAAGAAAAACCATGTCACTTACTGTTCTCAAACTTACAGGAAAGAAACATGGGACTAAAATACAGCTTCAGTAGGCAATGCAATCTGCCAGATAAACAGTTTTTTTTGTGAAAATTTAATTTTTCACATATTGGCATTTTCAAGGTGTGACTTTGAAGTTCCACAGGCTTGAAGACCCAGGCTAGTCACATTTTCTGAAAATCCATGATACATATATTTTGTTATTAAAAATTGATTGTCATTATGCTGTTAACCATTATGTAATATTGCATCAGAATAGAAGAAAACACAATTTTGGGTGCTGCTGCCATGATGACCATTATGGGAAAACCATGTTACTTATGATTGCCAAACTTTCAAAAAAGAAATACAGGACTGAAATGCAGCCTGAGTTGGAAAAGCAGTCTAATTGACTTCTTTTTCTGGAAGTTTTACATTTTCAAAGTGTGAACTTGAACTCCCATGGGCCTGAAGCTTTATGCTTGTTTCACATTTTACTTACATTGGTATTACCTGTTGAGCATAATTAAAATTTGATGTTGAATTTGCAGTTTAACATAATGTACTTTTGCATCAGAATTGACAGTAGCCTATTTTGTTATTTCCTGCTTTTTGTCTGTACATTTGACAGCTTTGCTGCCTTGTTTTGGATCATGATAATTTTAGGCACTGGAGGAGCACAGTATGATCCAGGACGGGGACAGGGTGTTAGTGTGTATATCAGGTGGGAAGGACTCCCTGTCACTGCTACACACTATTAGGCAGTATCAGTTCTATGCTAGGAAAAAGGTGAAAACTGCTTTTCATGATTTTGTACTGGAACTTTCATAGGACTGTATGCATTGTGTTAGGCTTTATGTCTTGCAAAAAGAAGAATGTATATTGTTCTGTTTACTGTATTGGTATTAAGGAAAGTTAAGTTCGGTTCAAGGTTCTTTGTCAATGGGATTTCACTGGGAATGGAATAAACAAAATATAAAGGTTATCCTATAATTATGTTAAACCATTGACTAAATTCTTACAGGATAGATAATAACAAGAAAAATGCACAACATTTGCTTCTTTGAAGAAGCGATTAATTGTTTTATTAATGAAATTAGTTAAATCCAGTTATTACTTTTACACCTTTTCTAATTTCCGTGTTCCAGGGCATATCCTTTGAGTTTGGTGCCATGACAGTGGATCCACAGACCCCCTCCTATGACCCAAGTCCACTGAAAGGCTATCTGGCCAGTCTAGGGGTGCCCTATTTCTATGAGGAACAATGTAATTATAGAAGGCTTTTATAATATTTTTTCATTTTTTCATTTTGTGACAGAGATATATGTAAGCTGATGTGACTAAATTATATTTGTCCTCGTAACAGGTGTGTGTGTGTGTGTGTGTGTGTGTGTGTGTGTGTGTGTGTGTGTTAAGATAACCATACATCTTTATGAGGTCTTGGACATGTTGATTTCAGGATGTCTGTAATCTAAAAAAACTAGCTTTTTATGGTAATGGTTAAAATTTAAGGTATAGTTACAGCTTTATGACTTTAGAAAGTTAAAAATTTTATAATTTTTCTGTGAATGTAAAAATAATATCTTCTACATTCCTCATGTTTCAAGGTATACTGGACACGGCCATGAACCTCCCATATGAGTGTGCATCAATCTGTAGTTTTTGCAGTCGCATGAAGCGCGGACGCATTTATCACTGTGCGAGGCGGGAGGGGTACAATGTACTTGCTCTGGGTCAGCATTTGGATGATCTGGCAGAAAGGTAATATGGAACTAGTGTTTGCACCTGTTTTTTATGTGTGCTTGTGTGAACTTCATATGACATCTGAAAGACCAAGTTGTACTTAGCATGATGGTAACATAATTTAGAGTTTTAACTTAGACATGAAAATTGTTTTGGCGTTACTGTAATAGATAACACGACCACAATGTTTAAGAACAAAAACTGGATATCTGGATTTGTGATTTTTGATATACTTTTCAGTGTTTATCCACTTTTTATACCTTATCAGTTTTGTAATGATTTTCCTTTAAAACTTTCAGTTTTCTGATGTCCATTTTCCACAATGGTGTACTGAGGACCATGAAAGCTAACTACACTGTACAGTAAGCCGAATGATGATCAATAATTGAAGGAAAATGTAAAATAAAACTGTAGATGGCACAGCAGTCTCTGAAGGACACCGTAGCAACAAATAATGCAATAATAATAAATACAAGCAAAATCATATCACTGGAGATACTAAATTATGAACATGCATTAATACAGTGCAAATGCATGCACACATGCAAGAACACTCGGACTTAGATGTGGAAAATATAAATCAATCTATGTGATTTTTCACATAATTGACATACTTTGGTATAACTAAATATCTGCTATAATTTTTTAATAAATCACTTTCTAGAAATCATTTATTTACAGAGAAAAGGACCTCAGGGTTATCAGACCATTTGTGTATGTCCGTGAAAAAGATCTCAGAGATTTTGCTGAACGCCAAAAGTTACCTGTGATTCCAGAAAATTGCCCAGCATGCTTTGAGGCACCCAAGGTATAATCTCGTAAAGTGCTGCTTAAGAGGCTATTTTATATATTTCATGAAACAACTTCTACTGGTTTTAAGAAAAACATGTTTTTATCTTTGTATTAGGTTACCATCAAGTCATGCAAATTTCCATTTATAATCAGAATTTTTAAAAAGCTGTAGGCCCATCAAGACTATATGAAATAAGCATCTGAAAAAAATGTCTTCAATTTTAGGAACGCCATAGGACAAAACAACTTCTGGCTGCTCAAGAAATCTTATTTCCACACCTGTACAACAGTATTATGTCAGCCATTAAACCCCTTATGGCTATAGGAAGGACTGGAGTGAACATGAAGAAAATATTGACACAGTTTAGTGAGATGGATACTGGGGATGGGGAGGATGAAGTTGAAATCTGAAGTTTTATTTACTAAAATATCCAGTGCTACAGAGCCTGTTCAGCCCAGCTTCTTTGTTTTCAAATTTCTATATGTGTGCCAACTTGGCTTGTTTGAATGTCTTCAGTGTTTCATTCAAGTTTATAGCACCATTCAGACATGTCACCCCATATATAACCACAAAATCTGCTTAAAAGGATGTTAGTTTGTGATTGGTTAATGTCTTTCTAACTTGCTGCTGAATTTCATGGTCCCGTGAGTCTGCGCACGGAGGCTTTAGAATTGAAGAAGCTCAAACACATGGGAATGATTTTATTTTTATGGCCAATTTTTTCAAATATTAATGAAACCTGATAAATCACCAGGAAACAGAATTTTTTAATAGCATCATTTCAATGCAGCATTGGATGTTTTAGACAAATAGGACTGATTGAGGTGTATTTTGTGAGATAATATAGAAATCAAAGATTATAGTGAATATTTATTAATAATATTAAAAGTATTAAAATGATACTGTTTGCCTTTTGTTTCCTTAATTTTGGAAGAGGATGGTGAAAGTTGAATTGGCCAGGAAGAAGATGAGAAAAAATTAAAACATTAAATGTAAATGATTCTAATAAAATGTGTTTATTTGAATGGAAAATAGAAACAACTGAAGAAATAACAATGTTGTTCAATGCACTTATCAATTTTTTACAAAACCTTGATCTATTAATGTTCAACAAGAGACAATACATATCTGATTGCCTTAAACATAAAAAATCGAGTTCCATTCTAGATAGTAATACCACGTCACTGGTAATTAATCTTAGTGAAACTTTGTGATAAGGTCAATAACATGAAAATGAAAAATGACAATCTTACAGTGCAACTATTAAGTGGGAATCCACGTAACATGAGGAATTTAAAATTCTATGTGCAAATAAAAACAATCCATGAAGTAATGAAGTGAACAAGGAATGCAAGAATCCTCCCTGGCCCCCCCAAAAAAGTCCTGATTATAAGAACATGATAAATCTCTAATCTCATTTATGTCACAAACATGCTGTGTAAATAGGACTTCATCCTGTATAGAAAAGAGCACATATATCTTTGGAGGCTATAATCACCACTGATGATAAATGCAACAATATCAATACACAGTGGACAAAAAGTTACAGAATCAACGTCACGTTATAGATAAATGACCCTGGTGTGTTTTGTAAGCCATTCTGTCCGTTGGGGAGTGCACATAGGGGATGTCCAGTCTGTTACTGTGTATAGAGCTCCTGTTCTGATAGATCTTCATCACTGTCACACAGTCGTCTTCACTTGCCCCTAGTTGAAATACTGGTCTTAGCACAGCAGACTCACTTTTGGGAATCTCGCGAATATTAAATACTGAAAACATCTCATCAAGGTTTTGTCTCGAGTCTTTCTTTGTGACTTGAAGTCCCAAGTCTTCCTTGGATGCTAATGAAAGCTGTGAGGCTTGTGAAGAAATGTGTGTGCATGATGTGCTTTTGTTCAATGAGGGCTCTTTGGCTTCTTTTGTTGCTGTAATATTACCTGCAAATGAAAAAAGAATACATCACACAAGGTAACATTTGCTGCATTAATCGGAAACATTTTTAAAATGATATTCAAGAAAAATATCCATGGCCAATACTAAAAAAAATCCAAGTGTTGCATTTTGCCTAGCTACGTATCCAAAGAGTGTTCTTGGTAGTTCTTTATGATTGAAAGATTGTCAAGAGGGAACTTCTTACTTGTGACCAAGTCTAAAGCTTCCAAGGTAAGAAGGCGGTCCAAGTTATGCTTGGCATCGGCATTCCCTGCATTAGCAGCTTGTTCATACAGCTCAATGGCAGACTTATTACTCACTGGCAGACCTGAGTATAAGGAAAATTCAACATAATTTTTTTATTTAAAAAATAAATGATATCCATAAGGACATTTCCAAAATACAAACAAAACACCAACAAGTACTTAATAACAAGTAATTTTTGCAATAAAATAAAATAATTTTTAGTTCTACAAAAAAAAAGTTCACAATAAAATTACCTACCTCCTCTCCCACTTTCAAAGTAAACCCCCAGGTTGTACTGTGCTCCATCATGGCCGCTTTTGGCAGCCTTCCTGTATAATTCAGCCGCCTTGCACTCATTCTGTTCCACACCCCAACCCTGTTCATAGCATACACCCAGGCAAAACTGGCCATCTGGATCCTAGGGAAGAGTAAGCAGGAAATTAGTTAATTATTCAAAGTTAAAAAAAAAAAAAAAAAAAAAAAAACACTCGTTAACCTTAACCAGTATTATAAAGTGATGGGTCCGTCTTCACCCCTTTTTTCTCATAATTATAAATTAATTAATCAACTTATTTTGTAATGTAATTATTAACGTTTTTCTTGCCCATTAAAAATTTGAATATCTATTTCCTACCTTTTGCTTTGCAGCTAACTCAAACAAACTAGCTGCTCTTTTCAGGTCCTTGTTTTCCTCTTCTGTGTAAAATGCACCCAATTCTGTCTGGGCCTGTAATAGAAAACACTATGATTTTACGGTGTTGCTAAAAATTGTTATGCTGGCCTTGCTGAAAATCCTCACTGACATCAGATTATATAAATTTTCAGACTAATTACTCAGATGCAATTATAACACTTGCAATAAATCATTTCAAATACAACCCTCTCCCAGAAAAATGAAAATTAAATAAAAATACATCCATAAATAGGATACCTAATTTTTATTGTTGTTGTTGCACTCAAATCTTTCGATAACAAAAGGCAAATTCATACATGAAAATGGGAAATAAAGAAGTCGCCCAAGTTTGAACTTTAAGACTGTTAAGACTTATGATATTTGCAAACCAACCTGTGAAATTCCATGTTCTGCAGCTTTCTCCAACAAAGACAGAGCTTTATTGGTGTTCTGCTCCACGCCATGTCCCTCTAAGTATAAAACAGCCAAGTTATACGCTGCCTTGGCATGACCACCAGATGCCGCCACTTGGTAGTGGTTAAAAGCCTGGAAGTTACAATTAAAATAATTACAAGGTCTTTATCTTTAAGTATTCAGAGGCCTTCCATAGGAAATTTACTTTTTTGTTACCCTGTACCTAAATACTAAGAAATTTGAAATACTGTACAGAATCAATAACCCCTCCCTGCCTCTGCCTAATCTTGGTTTAAATCAATTTCAAAATTCAAACTGCCACTTTCCCAAAATAGGATGCTTACTTTTTCAATCGATTTTTCCACCCCTTTCCCATGCTCGTAACACACTCCCAAATTGAAGTGTGCGCTGGCATACTCAGCTTCCTGTGCTGCTGTCTGCCAGTGCTTTGTAGCTTCCTCCAGGTTTCCTTCAGAAGCATGCTTCAATGCCAAGATGTTCTCCTCCACTGAGCTATATGTCCTGGATAAACCCTGGAACTCTGCCCAGGCTTCCTCAAGAGATACAGGCTCCGAGTTCGTCTGTCAGTGATAAAGGTAAAGAAATATTATTTGAAAGTTTAAGTACATGAACTAATCTGCCTGCCTTGTATATATGTCGACCGAGTATGAATTTACACAAAGGAGACCAAAACAGCATTACACAATAAGAAAACAGAAAATAAAATAAAATATCTATTTTTATAAGGCAACACTGAAGTTAATTTAAGGGAAATATCATTGGAAAATGACAAAATTAATATTTTTTAAATCTTTACAATTATGGCAATGTAAGGATTCAAAGTCCCATAAACCATGTCTACTCTCATTAGCCACACTGAAATAGATTAATTTACCTGTGACTGGTCACTGTCAGCTTGGAAAGGAGCATGTTTGCTTGTGGATGAATCTACAAAGTCAAAATCTTCTGTCAAATCCTTGAATTTCTTGTCAAAAGAGCTGTAAAACTGTGCAAAATCCACAAATTCTTTGTCCAAACTGCTGGACTGAGTCACTTCTTCGTCTCCTGAACTGCAGGAAGAGGATAAATCTTTGAACTCCCGGAACTCCTTACATGCCTCGGTGAGATACCCAGGTTCTGAGAGGACCTGCTAGGAAAAAAATTCAGGTATTTCAGGATTTTTTTATCATTCAAGAATAACAACAATTCCATGGTGGGGTGATATGTATTATTTGGTGACTCACACAACTTCAGATAAGATATATTATCATGAACAGGTGCAAATAAATATAACAAATGAAAACCCCTGCAGTATCAGATTTTCTAGTTAGTTTATCACCTACGCAAAAAATTTCCAGAACACTTCATAAATCAAATATAATAAAAGAAAAACCTCAATAGTTTATTTATCATATATTTTAACAAAAATATATCGTACACTGAAAGAAAATGCACTGCAAAAACAGTAAATCATACCTGCCGATCCTTTTCAGACTTCACACCCGAGACGCCAGCTACATTTTTTCTGGCCACCATGTATGCAATGCCCTGTGGCACAGTATTGGCCATCTGATGCCAGGGGCATTTCTTGGTCTTTCTGCCATGTTGAACTTCTTGGCTTCTACATGCTTTGGAAATGTGGAAACCTAGGGCTAATATTGCACCCTGGATAAAAAAAGGGAAAAATTACTGACTGCATTTATTATGATACCTGAAACAGAGTTGTGATTTCAAGCAAATAAGGTACTGATCTTTAAAATGAAAGTGCATTTTCAGGGTATGCACAAGTAAGCACTGAAAAAAAATTACAAAAATTACAATTTTATATAAAAAATAATTTTATGTTTACTCTCAGCACTAATACACTTACTTACACCTATTTAAATATAAAAGCCAATTACAGTTGCAAAGTGTGTATGTGCTTACCCAACCAACCAACACATTCGGGGCTTTAGGCTGGCTGGCAATGAACTCTGTGTGACTTTGCCATCTTTGCCAGCCTCCTTCTTTCTCAGTACCTTGACCAAGGCAGTTTTCAGACCTTCAAAAATGAATAAGATAACTTATATACTTGCAAAACTTTCAATAGGCTCAGTAATATATACAGTATTTAATCTAACAGAGAAAATATACTAGCTTGAGTTTTATATAAAATAATAGCCACATGTTATTTTACTGTTCTATACAAAACTGAGATAATTAGAAAACTGATCCTTTAACCACAAAAAAACACAAAAGTTAATATCTAATTCCTAGTAACCTTTTCAAAATGTAAATGGAAGGTATTATCCACAACTCAGCCAGTACCTCTTATCACTAGTGCTCCGCCTTGCTTTTCTTCTAAAATATCTGTAATACTGTTTGCATGTGTGGCAGTTTCTTCTGACTTTCTGATGCCTTTGTTGTTGATTCTGCTCGGTGCTGGCAGCCCCAGTGAATGGATGCTGCAGGGGCGCAGCGCCTTGTGTTTTGCTTGCACATTCAAACTGGTTGTTTAGAACTATAAGTACACCGAAAGCAAAAGATTTAGAATGAATATCTACAGTAACAAATAACTTCGATGGCTCTCGGATCCAACTGCAAACTTTGGATAAGGCACGAGGTAAAATTTGTGCTATTGTTGCACGCAGATCGCTGTACGGTGTTTCCATAATCGAAGAAAACTAAAGAATGACAATGCATTACTGCTGACTCAGCTCGTACGATGTCAGTAAAATATTCCCACAGACAAAATTCCCCTTTCTGTTTTATCTTTCACGTTGAAAGGGGATTCCCTTGATTCTTCGCTGCTTGTTTTGGCATGTTTCCCTATCACGCTATTTCATTTTATTCGTATTTTATCGGCATCAGTACTAAAAGACGGACTTAAATTTCACAACTCACCTTTACGAAAACTTTTTAGTGCTTTCCACATGTTGTCAAACGAAAGGTTTCACGTCTTTGATGGGAAACCGTCACATTTTGCTATCTAAGCAGAAGAGCTCGGTTACCCAAGCTCAACCATCTCAGCTCAGTGATAAATGTAACCACGCGCTCTAAGTTTAGACAAAAGGATATCTAAAATATCATGTGTTTGGCAACTATTTTGCTCATTTCAATAAAAATAAATGTTGCTATCACTTGAACCTACTTACTTTGAGTATGTGGTGTATTTGTATTTATAATTTCTTGCTGAATATTTCGATTCATCCTGAGATAAAAGCTATTATTTACGCGCGCTATACTCCATTTATGAAATCATTTCTATTTTTAGAATGTCCTTCCTCCATCCTTTTTGACCTTGAAGGCCTGACGCAATGCACGCATTTGCAATCCACATACAAGCCTCTTTTTCACTGTAACATTTATGGTTGGAAGCATGTTGACGATTCTTTCTAAAGAAAAGGAGGCATTGTAAGAAGCTAATTCAATCAAATCGACTTCTCTATTCAATTTTAATTAAATATCTGCACATATAAGGAAATCAATGTTCTCTTTTAACAACACAAAGTACACGTTTAATTTCAATTTCTGTAAAAAAAAAAAAAAAAAAAAGTCCACTGAAAATAATTAAGAATGCCCATAGTCCAATACTTTTAAAAATTTTACTATTTTCTCAAAAATATAAACAAATAAAAGAAAAGAAAAATAAATAAAATAAATAACAAACAAACCATTTACTTATAAATTTTGTTTATTTGTGCAAAGATTTCACCTCTGCTGCATAGACCTGTGGTATTTCTACAGACATCTCTGTAAAACATGATTATTGTCAATGGTAAGTACAATATATACATTGCATGAGTTATTAAAACCTTTATATGTGTATTTTAGCTAAATAAAATATAACGATACAACCATGTGTCTTATCTAATTAATATGATCATGATCTCATCGTCACTATTTGCTGGACTTCATCTAATCATTCCTTCAAAAAGAAAAAAGTCCATGAAAAAGAACACTTTAAGTATAATAATTGTCAATACAGTGGAGGGTCTATGATGTATTACTTGTTCCAAAGGCATCTGTCCGTGCTAACATGGTTTAAAATGCTGCTCACATGTAAAATATGGTTAAGATGGTAATTACAAAGAACGTGATGGACGCTTTTTTTATTTTTGCTATAGTTACAAAAGGAATGTTAAAAGATAAACAATAATGCCAACCTTAAGAAGGATAATTAAAAGAAGAGATCATAAGGTCACAACATTGAACTCACATCAAAATATCTTTGTTTCTGTGATTTCACATTTAACAGAATTTTTTTAATTTCTCAACTGATCTTCAGTATTTATCTTTTTATTTTTTGTTTGTTTGTTTTACAAGTTGGGGTTTACATAAAATATTTACTTTCACAACACGTAAAAAACTTATCGATTGTATACGTGGTAAAAATAAAGTCATTATTTTCCACTTAAGGACATTATTTACATAAAATAACATCCATTAAAAATATACAATATTAAACACAAGCAGAAGTATCCACCTATACAGCTGGACTTGTTTTCCCCAGCAACTGCCCACACCAACGATGCAGACAGTTTTTGGGGTTTGACTAAACTAATCTTTAAAAGTAAATTCAACTCTATATATGGCTGAATGTAATTAATAACAATAAACTTAAGGCATCAACACATAACAGGTTATCAGCACTGATTAAGTGCAAGAAAGAATAAGGCGAGGGTGAATATACAACTTGTATAAAGCTTATAAACCATCTATCTCTTATTCATTTAAGAGCATCTCTTAAATAGGTTAATAAAAATAATACCTCCAGAAAAACAATATACAGGCACAACACAAGTATCCAGATGGTAAAAATCTAGCAACCACCTTGCAAATGTAAATATATGTTTATGACTTGGAAACTATCATAGAAATTCCATATACAAGGCAATGATAATGTGCAAGTAAACTCTGTAAAATGACCTTTAAATTTATATATTTGGTTAAATAAAATATAACATTCCACAACCTTTGGGATAAGGTCTTGATATGAGCATTGCTTAGGATGATTTAATACAGTGTTTCATTACTGATGAATAGAAATGACTTACACATTGTTTTGAACCAATTATAAAAAGTCTGACACAAAGGACATGATGATGATAACATGATATACAACAAGATGTGGTTCATACATATTCTTCCATGTCCTTCTTAACATCTAAAGGCACCAGTTTCACTTCAGATCTACCCTCGCTGTCCGGCAAGGCCGCAATGTCCTGAAACACACCCACTAACTTTTCAAAGCTTGGGCCCCAGTTTAACAAATAATCCCAATTAAATAGACCAGTGGGGCTTTTTGTGGGGCGTGGTAAAGTCTCGTCCTCTGAAACCAGTAGCGTACTCAGTGATCCTCTAACCGAGTCCGACCCATCATACGTGAACGTCCTTCCATTTGAATCTTGTGGGCTATCCTCATTTTCATTCTCAGCTTCGCTGAGTTTTGGAAACTGGTCAAACTCCGGCCTGTTTCTCTCATTCTCATACTCAAACTCTGAACAAGTAAAAGAATCATTACTACTGTCATCAGAGGTGGACTCTGGGGGTTCCAGCAGTCCACTGTGCTCTAGTGTGTTTATATTATTAGGTCGCCCTCTGCCCTCTGTTGTAGAGGACACAGCGTCTATAGTACTGGTAGGACTGACATGTTGTCTTGCATTGAGTCTCTCTATCTCCTCCACTGTCAGTCCCATGGGGGGTCGACTGGCCACCCCACCAGGTTGCTGCATACGGCTGTGTGGACGAGGGGGGATATTGGCTGGACTCCTGACCACCTCCCCCTGTCCACTGCTCTGGTCAGAGTCCACCCTGACTTCCTGTATGGGACTGGCCACTCGATTGCCCAGTTGCATGCC
This sequence comes from Lingula anatina, assembly GCF_051362555.1. Lineage (NCBI taxonomy): Eukaryota > Metazoa > Brachiopoda > Lingulata > Lingulida > Lingulidae > Lingula > Lingula anatina. Next base: position 8,677,440 of record NC_141769.1, read on the forward strand.
CAGTGGGCTGACACGCATGTCTCTGATTGGACTAGTTCTAGATAACTGGTTCATGGGGCTGTGGCGAGCCACCATGGGGTTGATAGGACTTTGGCGTAATAATGGATTGTTGACTGTGAGCGGACTCTGGCGTGGCATGGGCGTGCTCTGCATTTTCATTGCGTTAGGACTATCCCTAGCCTGCTGCTGCTGCTGCTGGTGCATCATCACACTGGGACTCTGCCTTGGCAAGCTCATGTTTATTTGATTCATGGGACTGTCCCTAGCAGTCCTATTAAGTATATGATTGGGACTATGTCTATGACTGTGTTTATGATATGTAGGTACATGATGATTATTTCTCTGATGGTGGGGACGTTTTCCGTCCCTGTATCTCCTATAATGTGTGATAACATCAATGTCAGAAGGAGCTATACTACTGGCATTTTCAATGTCATAATGTTCAGGAAGAGCCTCCTCCGGTATTCCAAATGCATCTCCATTTTCTATGATCACAGTATCATCATCTTGATGGTTTTGAGAAGGCACTGTGGAAGTCTGCCTCCCAAGAATGTCTGGTGGCTGCAGTCCACCGATATGATCTGAGATTTCTCTTTCCTGGAAAGACTTTGTAGCCAACTCCTCTGCTATGTGGTTACGGATTATTGTTTCCTCTGGGACTTCTCCTGTTTCCGTGTAGCCAGAATCCTGCGTCCTGTTGCTGTCATTTGCCGCTTTGTTAACTATGAATACGCTGTCCCCATTTTGTTTAGTCTGCTCGGCAGAGTTTTGCTTCTTTTGCTGCATCGTGCGTCTTGCTCGGAAAACTATGAAGGTGATCAGTAGACCAAGGATTAACACTGCCAAGAACACAATGACAATGACGACTCCTATACTGATTGGTGAAGGTTCTGGTGTTGCTTTGACAGCGCCACATTGCTCTGAGCAATCGCCACCACTGACACAGGCATTGCAGCCAATAACTCCTGTTGAGCAGCCATTGCTGGTATTGCCTGATACTTGGACATCAAATCTCTCTGTGGCTCCCTGGAATGGTTGTGCTTCCCCATTAAGGAGAAAGTCGGACAAACAGCCAGCAAAACCTGGAAATAATTAGAACAAAAAAATTTAAGTTTTTGGAATATCAATACACTTCAACTAATCTTTTAAATCCTTTCTTGGAATCTAAAAATATCACATATCATTTGACTAAATATTCATTGTGTATAGGAATACCTGAACAATATTGCGGGTAATTCAATTTTTTTTTTGTTTCTCATACGAAAAAAAGTTGGTTCAACAATGAGTAAAATATATACTTTCACCAAAAAGCAACATACCAGGCTCACTTTTGTCTGGGAATTTTCCACCTAGTTTTAAAGCAGTAACATCAAGTCCCAGGAAATCATGAACAGCAGGGAATTCTCCGTCTACTGGTGACTCGTCATTTAACTTCAACTGGACTTTGTTTCCTAAAAACCAAGGGGTAATGTGATCAACAGTCATCATCACAGGTTCACTCTGGCATTTGTGTAGTTACCAATATTTTTCAAGGCAATTTTATAACAGTTTACAAGCATTTGTTGTAAATGGGCCAATACAAACCACTGAAAAAAACATTTGTTATGTCTACTGCAAATTTGCACCAGGTTCAACAACTCTCCTTTTGAAAATGCACTCTTTGAAAAACAATCCAAAATACCTTGTACTGAAAGAGAGATGTTGTGCCACACATTATTATCCATCTTCTTGTCAGATACAGTGACTTTCTCATTTGTTCCTCCCTCCTGGAACTGATACACGAGCTTTCCTTCCTCCACTCCAAGGAGAGTGTATCCACTGGGACTTGTGGATTGAAACAGAGGCCCATCAGCGGAGGTGCCAAATGTGACTGACATGCTGTGTGAACCTGTTCCAACAGCCCTCTTTCTTCTTTTGGTGGCAGCACTGAGCAAGGACTGCCTCCTGTAGCTTTCCTTGGGGATGAATTCCACTTTGGCATTAGGTCCAAATGTGAATGACTTCAACTCTGCAAGTAGAATGTGAATTGTTTCATCTGTCAGATAATAAATACTATTCCTGCAATTGTCCATCATCTTCAAAATTCACAAACTCTACTTGAAAATCACATATTTTTATGATAAAATTCTTTTACAAATACATAACACAAATTTTATATTTAATAATAATAAAAAAAGACTTACCCAATTCACATCTATCTCCCATAAACCCAGATCTGCAGGTGCAAGACATTCCAAACCATTCATCTTTACATGTTCCCCCATTCTCACATACATTGGACGTGCATGTGCCAGTGTTTTCCCGTGGGCACGTATTTGTCACGCCGACGCTTGCACGCAGTTTCTCCTTTCCAGTTAGAAGGTTGTAACCATCCGCGACTGCAATGCGCAGGCATCCCACGAAGTCATAAGTCTGCACTTCTCTTCGCTGAAGGAGGAGGTCAAAGTCCCTAACACCACCCAGACTGAGGTTACCAGAGGCCACGTCAAGAGTCCTGAAAATAATATGTATTTTTTTTAATTACCATTCATTATATTATTAAACTGAAAAAAGAGATGGCAGATCATTTATTTATTTATTTATTATTTACTTCTTAAAACAGCACTTTCAATAATAATATAATTTGTCAACCATTTGTGAATATTTCAAATAATACAGTCTACATCAGCCATGGCACATCAATTTCATTCCAAATTCATTACGCAAGTCTAGATAAATTTGCCTTATGTAGCATTATAACATATGCCTTATGTAGTATTATAACATATCCAAATAACTGATCAATATTATAGCAACCTGTATTTTGGTAAGTTATTTCACTGCACAATTCTATTACTTACTGGAAGCCATCATGGGACCCTGTGGCATAACAATTGCTGTCCCCAATATTACATTGTCTGCAAACTGGGTCACACAGTTGCACTTTCAAAGTACCCGCCTGAAGAATAAGAAAAATATGTTACATTTGTTACATGCTTATCTAAAACTTTGTTCTACATACAGCTGTAGAAATAACTATTTTTTTTCAATTTGATGAAAATGTCAACAATAGTCACGAGAATATTAAATTTCCAGGTCAGAAGTTCCAACAAGTAGCCAGTACATAATATTCTTTCATCACACTTTGCAAAAACCTAGTTTGAGTCATAAGCTAAATAAACATTACAATTTCTCCTTCAACATGTATCCCATCTTACCTCTTGAATTCTGCTGACTGTGACCTTGAACCATTTCCCATTGGACACATACTGACCAACTGTCAACTTAGTACTGTCTGTCTCACCAAGGTTGAACGAGAACACAACTCTGCCAGCCACAATCTCTAGGGCCAGGAAGTCAGTGGAACCTGGGTTGTACAGCAGCAGGGCATTTTGCTGTAGTGTGGCAAACTCTAGTACAATGTTATTCTGATCTCTCTGCAGTGGTGACTGGAATTCCATGTAGGAGAGGCTGTGGAAACCTCTCCCTGTTAACTCACATCTGAAGGACCCCACAGTGTTCCTGCACTCACTTCCCGGGCATGGGTTAGACAGGCACTCGTTTACGTCATCACCACAAGTTGGGCCTGTGTATCCTGCGACACACGTGCATGTTGGTGTACCAGCAATGTCCAGGCAGGTGCCTCCATGTAAACAGACATTATTCCCACAGCTCTGACCAATGTCCAGTTCACAATTGGTTCCAGTAAAACCAGCTGGACACTGGCAGTGGTGTGTATGCTGCACAGCTGGGGCAGTAAGGATGAAGGACAGACTGGCCATTTGATTATAGGTGGAAAAGACAACAGGGTCATCAGAACAAACACCATTGTTTTGGCATGGGTTACTCTGACAGGGACTCACATTGATTGTGGCAATGATAACACCACTGCCCTGTTGAATACTGTTCCTGTTGGACTGGAGAGTGCTTTCCAGAGTTGCTGCTGTTCTGTACTGCCCAGAGCTCTGCTGAATAGCCAGGAACAAGTCAAGGTTAGGCCCTCTCTGTAGCAAGTTGTGTAGGACTATAGAATCCCCACTGGTCAAATACTGGGCCAGGGTGCTCTCAAATCTGGTTCTAAACGTTCGCAGGAATGTCTCTTGGGTTAAGCCCTGCAGTCTGACCACCAGTGTGTTCTCTAGGGTTGTGTTGTCCACTGTCCTGAATTTGACCAAAGTGGCTGAAGTCACTCCACTGGAACGGCCATCACTTGAGCTTATGTTCAAAGTGAAATCCTTGGGGCTTTGGACCTGGTTTGCTTGAAGCTGGCAGCTGGAACCAGAGAAGCTAAACATTGACCTTTCTCCCTGCAGGATTGAGCAGGTGTAGCTTCCAGAAATATCGGGGTCAGTTGGGGTCACATCTGCCACAAGGCCTCCTGGGAAGTTTCCTTGATAGGCAAACACAGAAACGGTCAGAGGACGTGGAGTTGGAGGGTTGTCATTCAAATCATTCACCAGGACATGCAAAGTTAAAGTGGACGTCTGCTGGGGTGAGCCCCCATCTGTGACCTTGATAAGCAGGTCAAGGTTACTGATCTGCTCGCGGTCTAGCCTTGTCGTTGTCCTGAGTGCCCCATTGCTGCTCTGCAGTTGGAAATAAGAGCTATATTGATTGGGTACAAGGGAGTACGTGTAGGGGCCTTGATTGGGAGGCAGATCTGGATCTGTGGTGTGTGAATCCAGCTGGATCACCACTGGTGCTTGCTGGGGATCCTGTTCTTCTGTGACATAAGCTGTGAGGTTCTGTGGCTGGAAGATGGGGCCGTTGTCATTGACATCATCCAAGCTTATGATGACATTGGTAGAGCCTGTAAAATACAGTAACAAGTGAATTAATTTTATCATGAAATATATATAGTGTTGGCAAATGGAATAAAATATTGAAAAAATGCTGACAACAGCTGCAATAGGTTTTTCAACTCGTTTCTCTTATTAAGAATATTAAGACTCAAAACAAAGAATAATAAATTGAACTAGATTGCTAACATATACAATAGTATCCCTTCACTAATATGTTTTAACTGTACAGTAAATATTTGATTTAACAATTCACACAACTACTATAAACTAACATCCTAGAACCCTGTAGGTTATCCTCAGTACATGTATTTCACAGTGAGAAGGAATGATTAAGTCCTTGGTATTACAAAAGATATAATTACCTGTCTGTGGTGGAGAACCCGTGTCAATGGCCACAACAGTGATGTTATACACAGGCAGAGTCTCCCTGTCAAGTCTGGCTCCAGTGGTCCTCACCCAGCCAGAGACGGGCTCAACACTGAATGCTCCGCCATCGTTGCCACTTTCAATGGAATAGCTAAACTGGCGATCTGATGTCTGGAGGTCGTTGTCGCTGGCTGACACACGTACTACGTTCTGTCCCGCTCCCGCGTCTTCACGCACATTCCCAGTGTATTCAGTCTCTGTGAACAAGGGTGGGTCATTGGCATCTTCCAAGCTGATATACACCGTGCATGTGTCTGTGTCGTTACCACGCACGCTGCCTGGGTTCTTGGCCATGACTGTTAGGGTTACTGATGACATCACTTCTCGATCTAAAGGGGTCTCAACGATAATAGTCCCTCGCAGACTGTCGATCTTGAAACCTTTCCTGTTGCTGCTGCCCACCAAGAAATAATATACCACCCCTTCTGTGCCCTGGTCGCTATCCAAAGCTGTCACGGCACCAACTTGTTGCCCTGGGCGGGCAGACTCGCTGACAATAAACTCATAACGTCTGCGAGTAAACTTGGGGTAGTCCTCATTTGCTCCAGTGACATGAACATTGAGCACGGCTGTCGATTCAAGGCTGGTTCCTGGATTTGTTGCCCTGACAACCATAGTATATAGTTTCTTCGTCTCGTAGTCCAAGTCAGTTTGAGTTCTGATGACCCCAGTCTCTGCATTAATGGTGAAGCCTGCCCCTCCTTCAAGACGGTACTCCACATCTGCATAGGCATTGGAGTCTGCATCAGTGGCGTGGGCTACGAAGACTGTGGAACCACGCGGTGAATTTTCCAAGATGTAGGTATCGTAGGTCGACTGGTTGAAGACGGGTGGGTTATCATTGATGTCAGTGAGCTGTATTATGAAGGCCGCACTGGACTGCTTGGAAATCAGACCTTTGTCTTTAGCTGTGATGGTCAGGTTTATGACAGGAGTGGTATCATAGTCCAGAGGTTTGGCTATTGTCACCATCCCCGACGTCTCCCCAATGGCAAACCACCCTTGAGGATCACCACCAGTGATATGGTACTCCACCTGCCCGTTAATCCCCTGGTCATCATCTTGGGCAGACAATGATGCCACAACATTACCCACACGGCGATTCTCAGGTATGGTGGCCCGAAAAGTGGTGCTGTTGAATCGTGGCGTGTTCCTGTTGACGTCGGTGACACTGAAGTGGACTGTGACATCTGCACTCTGGGGTGGAGTGCCTTTGTCCGTAGCCCTGATGACCACTACAAAGTCCCTATTTCGCTGACCAGTGAGAGACTGGGCCACACTGATCCACCCTGTGGTTGCATCCACAGTGAAAAAACTTGTCCCATTGTAGCCAGGAAGTGACTGGTACCCAACCTCTGCATTAACACCATAGTCCAGGCTGTCACTGGGAAAAGAGAAGATTGTCGTTATGCAGCAGTAGCAGAAAAATTGAGCACAACAAATCCACAATTTTATTTTAACAATTTTGACATTGTTCTAATGAATTACTTGATAATTTGTAATGAGTGTGCAATCTGTCTCTAGCAACCATCTGCTGACCAGGTAGCATTTCAATTTTAGTATTTCAAAGGACAGCCACTTTTTTATACATCTTAAAAAACATTACTAAAAGTTTTACCCAAAATTACCCAAATCCCACTTTGTATACTTACACTGCCTCTGTCCTGACCACCCTGGTCCCCATTGAGGTATTATCTGGCACTGGGGTGAAATAACTGGTCTTATTGAACACAGGAGCATTGTTGTTAGCATCCTCTATGTTAACAGTGACCACCACCTCTGTGGATCTTCTTGGCACACCTTGATCACTCGCCACCACAATCAGCTGGTGTCGATTGGAGGCAAGGGAGGCAGGATCAAAGGTCAATGGTTGCTTGGAGAAGATGGAACCACTGTCTGCGTTGATGTCAAAGAATTCAGAGATCTGTTTCAAGGAGTACTGCACCATGGAGTTGGGTCCGGTTTCATCACGATCCGTTGCAGTCACAGTCCCAACAGGGCTGCCCTGTCTCTGCAACTCCTTGAAATTAAATGAGTAGGGCGTATTTGAAAACTGCGGAGCATTGTCATTCTGGTCTTCTATGGTGATGGAGACCCTGGTTGTTATCCTCCATGAGCCGTCCAATGCCTGTACAGTCAATGTATATTGGTCTTTAGTCTCACGATCAAGAGATCCAGCCACTGTCACATTCCCACTTATTTCATCTATGGCGAATTTATTGTCAGGGTTTACTATTAGAGAATAACGAGCGATGGCGTTGGCTCCAATGTCAAGGTCGGAGGATGTTATTCTCATCACGAAGGCACCCACATTTGCATTCTCTTGAATGGTTCCTCTGAAGATCTTGGTGAACTGAGGTGGATTGTCGTTCTTGTCAGCTACTGTGACATCCACAGTGGTCTGAGCTGTTCTTGGTGGTGTACCCTAAAAAACAGAAATACACTCTTTTTAAAATGTTGCCTTAATTGATGTTCTTTATCTCATTATTCTTAAAAAACCTATTAAATAAAACAATTATTATCCAGTAATGCATAACGGCATACCTGGGCAATTTTAAACTTGTGTACAGATTTTAGATTGAAACCATATTTTGATTAAATATTTTTTACTCTTTGAAAATGGATATTAGAGATACTATACTGACCTGATCAGCGGCCTGGATGACCAGCACATAATGATCCACCTGCTCACGATCCAGACTGTCCACAGTGGAAAGACGTCCATTAGTAGGATTAATACTAAATATGTTGCCGACATTGCCAGACACTATGGAATAGGTCACCTGACCATTGGGTCCCGAATCAGCATCCGTGGCTGAGAGTGAATCCAGCACAACTTCTCCTCCCTGTGGATTGGACTCGAGAATACTGACATTGTACACAAATCTCTCGAAGACAGGGCTGTTATCATTGACATCAGTCACCGTTATACTGAGCATGATGTATGAAGATAAGGGTGGTTGGGAGCCATCCCGAGCTTCAATCCATAGCGAATACCCAGTCACTGCTTCGTAATCTAGAGGTCTCATCAGAGTGACGTTACCCAGAGTTTGGCCTATAGCAAAGGTCTTCCTGATATTCCCAGCTGCGATGTGGTAAGTGATACCTTGTCCCGATGGAGCGGTGGCAGAGACGGTTGTTATCGTGTTGCCTACTGGGGTGTTTTCTGATTGGCTGAACTGGCGCGCTGAGCTGCTGAATGTTGGATATTGAGAGAGCGGTGCTGACTGGAATGTAAGCTGCACTTCAGCAATATCCATCCTTGGTGGTTGACCCTGAAATAGAACAAAAAACTCCTTGTTGAACATGTTGATTATATTGGGGTTGGTGTAAATGCACATGAAACGGACACAAGAAAAATTAAATGCAAAAACAACAGTTATTAAAAATAAAAGTTAACTGTAATATGTGTATGTATATGTTTAATATCTTTTCAAGATAAACACAAAATATGAAACTCACCAAACTACTATTTACAAAGACTTAAATGATCGCAAACAGTAAATATGAAGTATTACTAATAATCTTACAGCCTTAAAACATTGATACCTTTCTAGTTATTACAAAACAAATCACTGAAATCTTCCAGTAAAACTTAAAATGATGATAATAATCTAAAATCAAGATCTTCAGTAAAATAAACCTACCTGGTCGGAAGCAATTACACTAAATCTTAATCCTCGTGGAAATGAAGATGCCATTAATCCGTCTTTGGTGGTCAAGACGCCAGTCTGTGGATTTATGTTGAAGTATAGAGTATCTGGGTCATCTGACAAAGAGTAAACTATCTGCCCATTGGATCCAACATCTTTGTCAATGGCCGTCACGCCAGCGACGAAGTCAGCTGGAAGAATGTCTGTTTTGATTAGTTATATACGGATATATTTTTGATCATCATATCATGTGACGTTTTTAAAACGAAAAATTTTCAATAAAAAACTAACCACAAATATGATATGACATGAACTTCAGGTATCATTTATATCATAATTTTCAAGGTTAATCAACACAGCAATTCTTATAAGAATTTGATTTCAAATTTCGTTTGTGTGTGTGTTTTCACTTGCATGTGTGTAAAGTAAATATCTACCTGATGTGGTTGGGTCCCGTATGTAGTAACTGAACAGGTCTTTCTCAAACTGTGGGGCATTGTCGTTCACGTCTGTCACCTGCACCGACACCGTGGCAGTGCTGGACCTGGGAACAATGCCACCATCTGTTGCCACGACAACCAAGGTGTATGCCTCCTGCTCTTCTCTGTCCAGTGTTTCCACGGTAACAATTTGCCCGGATACGGGATGGATGGTGAAGGGATTTCCAGGAAAGCTTTGTATGTGATACCTGCAATATAGAATAGCATTCATTGCACACACAGAGACCTCAGAGATAAGTAAACACTGTTCAGCTAAATATGAACTAACAGGCCTTGTTTCACTCCACCTGAAGTTTTAATCATGATCTGAAATTTTCTCAAAAACTGAATTCACTCAACATCTGAGATGTGTACCAAAACAAGGTGATCTGTTCACTTTGAGGATCAGCTTTTCTTCAATAACTTTCATCAAAGTAAAAATTCACCCTCAACAATAATTTTCCCCAACTTACGTTATAGCAGCATTATTCCCAGTGTCGTAATCCACAGCATACACCTGTTCTACTGGTGTGTTAGGAGGTAGATTCTCCCGTATGCTCACTGCATAGTGTGTGCGCACAAAGGTGGGCGTGTGGTCGTTCACGTCCTGAACAATTACTGTGATCTTGCCAGTGCCTGTCAGCTGAGGAGAGCCTGGAAATAAAGAGATTGTAGCTCTATTTAGCTAAATGAACCAAAGCCTGAAGTGATGTTTTTATTTGTCTAAATTCGTACTTTTTACAGCAAAACGTGGCAAACCTTAAACTCTTTTTTACTTACTTCTTAATTTGTTCTCTTTACTTTAACTATACGTTAAAAATCCAAAACAGGTTTTTTACTCTATCTGTTCTATTAGCAAAGCTTTTGAAGTAAAAAAAGATAATTTATGTTAAGTGCAACAATATAATAACTAACTAATCACTATTTAACATCTAGCTGAAGGAATAAATGGAAATATGCTAAAAGAGAAGAAACAGACGGTTCCGCTACCAGGAACGAAACTTTTTTTCAGCCCAGTGCCAAAATTGGCATTAAAAGGCACTAACACTACAAGCTTACAATAAATCATAAACATCATGCACACCCATCAATCAATCCCAAACATTTACTCTCAAATCGTACTTTGCCTTCATCTAGCCAGGACATTTTTCAGCTCTGCAGCTCAAAAAACGTAAAACCAGAGGCAAAAAATTCCAACAGACAACTGGCAGATTTTATTGCACTACAGAAAGGACATATTGTTACAAATAACAGTTATTTCATTACAGCTGATGTCCCTGGCCCAGACGCTAATAGCTGTTCATGTAGGCAACATTCAGTATTATTTTCCCACTGTAGCCGACAGCTTGGGAAAAGAAAAACATGGAAGAACTTCAAAAACCAAATTCCAACTGTTTCAAACATTTCTCTGGTTTTGAAATATCAAAATGAACATGTCATAGGACAATTCTGTGCAAGCCTGTATCATGTAAACTTTAGGACAAAGAATTCATGGATTGCAAGGCTCCAAACAAACCAATTCCAAACGCCTAGCGTCCTTGATGAGTGGGCTTCCTGAACTTCTTGAGGTGCCGAGACAAATAAATGTTCTTCAAGAAAAATAATACCCTAGAAACAGAGGTAAACAAAAATGCTGTTGTGAGGGCAACAAATTCCATTTCTAGGCAACAAGAGGGAAAATATTTACATTTGGTTAGTCGACTGTGGCCCTGTCACAAACAAGCCTGGAACTATGATATGCCCCTAATGGGAACAAAGTCGTGTTCAGGAATGTTTACACAGGCAAACTAGGTTGTTTCAGGGGAAAGCCAGGACTGAGACAAATGACACCTCTAAATTTAAAGGACAAGCTGACTGCATTATGTCATGCATAGCGTTTGCCTTGAGACAAAGCATAAACACCTGATTAAAATGCTCATCCATGGAGTATGCTGGTTTCGCACCAGGTTCAAGTCACAGACAATCCAGATTTTACCTCATGTAAACTTTGCCTCATTTCTTGAGAATGGGAACAAAGTCATGTTACAGCAGCAATCCCCTCAACCATAAAACAATATCAGCCGTGTGATATATATGTGAGAGTACTTGAAACAAAATAATATCCCAAGTCTACTGCTTTTACCCAAAATCTGTTTTAAAAATGTGAAGGTTAGAGCTATCAATCAAAAGGAAACCTGTGCTAAATGTGTTCTATGTGTTCTAAGTGTTGAAAGAAAAGTCCCCTTTTGGCTGTTTTTGTGGCATTTAAGTCAATCCCATTGCTGTTTAACTGGACTTGCTAACAAAATGTACAATTTATTCTGTGTAGTACCAATTGGACAACTCAATGCAAAAAAACTGGCAGCTTTTTTTTTCTTTCTAAGTAAAAATCACCATTTGTCACTGCTGACTTGTGCAAATTCCAAAGGCTATACTTCAAGCTATACCCTGTCCTGACTTGGAAGGGCAAGTTCCAACTGCTTCAGCATATACAGTAATCTGTGGAAACTGTCATGTGTTGTGGGGTGGATAGGTTGCCAATTACTCAAAACCTAAGTGATGTTGAAGCTTTGGGGGAGCATTCCTTCACTGACAGATAGTCATGAGAAGAAATGAAATGATAATATGAGAAGAATGAAAACTTAACCATATCTCATTTCACCATTAAACCCTCTATAACACAATTTACTCAGGTCTCTCTCTCTCTCTCTCTCTCTCTCTCTCTCTAAGATGTATAAGTCTGTCATTAAATAATAACATAACATTAGCCTACCAGAGTCATAAGCTGTAATGACCAGCTCAAACTGGTCCCTGGTCTCTCTGTCCAATGTCCTGGTGGCAGTGACCAGTCCAGTCTGAGTGTCCAGCCTGAAGATATCTCCCACCCCTTGAAGTAACCTATAGGTAACCTGGTTGTTTGGTGGGGAGTCTGCATCGTAGGCTTCAACCTTGCAGACAAAGACGGGAAGATCTGAGGCCGGAACACCTTCCTGAACGTATGCTATGTATGGGGAGTCGCGGAATGTTGGGGTGTTGTCGTTAACATCTGTGACCTCGATGGTGACAGTTGCCGTGTCATAGCGTGGCTCTATTCCGCCATCTTCTGCCCTGATCTGAAGAGTGTACGACCTGACACGTTCATAGTTGAGTTTCTTCTGAACGCTAAGTTCCCCAGTATGAGAGTCCATCTTAAAGTCGCCATTACTATCTCCACTAAAGATGAAGTATCTCGTTTCTCCATTCAGCCCAGCATCACGATCAGTCGCACTGACTTGCTTCAACAGAGTACCAATGGCGGCATTCTCGGAAACAGTTGCTTGATACTCTCGTGGATCAAACACAGGATTGTTATCGTTCTTGTCACGGATGTGCACGGTGATGGTCTGGTGTGATGACCGCGGGGGCTGACCTTTGTCCGTAGCTGTGATGTCCAGTATATAAGTATCCTTAGTTTCTCTGTCCAGGTTCCCACTGACCTTCAACAAACCATCACCAGGACCCAGGGAGAACATGTTACTGGTGAGATGGTAGGCGACATAGCTGTTGCGTTCTGCGTCAGGATCCAGGGCGGTGACTTTCATGATGGTGGTGCCCACTGGCATGTTCTCTGATACCCAGGTCTCGTTGCGAGTAGTGAATACAGGAGCATTGTCGTTGACGTCTTTGAGGATGACACTCACCTGAAATGATTGTAAAATGTAGATTTTTTATTTAGTTACCTTTTTTAGCAAAAGAATTATCACAGGCCTTATAGTCTAAAAGTTTGTTTCCAAATCTCAGCTTAGATATCACATTTTGTATCAATAACAAAAACTGCTTTTAATCCAAATGTCTATCTTTTCATGAAAAAAAAGGGGGGGGGGGGATAACATTAACAAGACAATGGGTCTATCTTTTTACTGGAAATAAAGGATCACCATCCTTACTTGTGTTGTCCCTTGAAGTCTATTATTGGGATATTCTGCCATATCAGAAGCCTCAACAGTTAGGGTGTAGAAAGGCATAGTCTCCCTGTCCAATGGCAAGCTAGAATAGATGGTTCCATTTTTGGGGTCGATCCTGAACTGTCCAATGGGGTCTCCCGAGACAATGGAGTAGACAATTTCACCATTTGTTCCTGAAATTGAATTGGAAAATACTTATTATATTCACAGAGCCAAAAACATAAGGGAATGGTCAAAATATATTATATTGCTTTGTGCAAGCAGTCGCGTATTGACTCAAATTTTTTTGTTTTTGATTTGGGTTAATTACTTGTTTTGTAACTCTATGTTAAATATCAGGTAAAACATGGTGTATGCTGGCTTTGACTTTCTTTTACTAAAAAATGTAACAAATGGGAGCTCAGAAATTTTTTTCGATCTTGATTATGTACGTTCAGGTAGGTCTTTACCAGACAGATTAAGAGGAAAGCTGGTGGATTTGGGTGGCCTGTTACTCCTAATCCGTTACTACATAAACCACGACAAAAAATGTCCATCTAAAACTGATACACAACATCAATCTCTGTCAACTAGGATCTTCCACCTGAGTTTATCTCTGGTAAACATCGCAGCAAAAATGTGGCTAAGGTTATAAATTCCCTCAATCCTGCTAACCAAAGTTAACCGTTAACAAACATGGCTGCCTCATTCCAATTGTTTTACAGTAAGTTTGCATGATAAATAATGATTTATTAAGTTCCAACCGGCAAATCGAAAAAAAAAAAAAAGGAAAAAAAAAAGAAAAAAAAATTTAATCTATAACTCCCTCAAAAAACTTCTTTGAAGTAAATTCAATCAGGCGCCTGCTAATCTTTTCCCTGATACCAGTCCCCCTATCACAAGTAAACACATCAATACGGTTGACAAATAGGGTATTAAAATGTACTGCTTGCTGAATAACTAGAATGCTATGCCTCTGCAGTATCTAATAGCATTTTTTCCTCTTGATCAGGCAGGCAATCTACTTGGATTATCCCCACACATAGATCTTAAGTTATGTTCCCAATTCTCCACTACAATTTACTGGTCACATTCCTGTTTGGGAAGTAATCTCATTTCAAAATATACATAGATGGCTTAACGCCCCTTCATCTTTAGAAAATAATCTCAATGAGCATTTTAGAGCTTTGATTAAAACTTTATAGACTTTATCCATGAATGGTTTGAGTTAAGGTTTTCTAGATGCTCTTTTTTTCCCCCAAGTTTGGGTACATACAAGTGCAAACTTCATTTTGACAATGGATTTTTTTTTCAATTATATTGACTTGTTGACCCAATTTGTCCAAAATGATTAGTTTCTACTCATCTGAAACATTCTTTCTTATTTATTGACCCCCCTCGAGGGCAATTGATTCCCATTTTTATTTCCTTGCTATGTACATGTTTGCACCACATTGATCCTGTTGGGGAAACGATTGATTAGTTTTTGGTACAAACATTTTTGGGTCACACTGCTGATAAAAAGTTCTGTCAACCGTACACCTACTTAACAGGAATCTGTTTGATCTTCACCTTGCTACACTTAGTGATAGTAGCCTAGGTAAAGACATGTATACAGTGAGTACTTTAAGAAGATCATAACTCCCAGTTTTCTCTTCTCTCTTTCTTTCTCCCCCTCTCTCTCTTTTATTTGTCTCAAATCATTACCTCTCAAAAATAATGATTGTGGCACAATGCGTTTGGTTTTTCCCCCTAATTAACAAATGAAAATCCACTAATGATTTGACAATCTTCCTCACTTATTAAGTATACTTATGATAATCCCCTATCTTAATCCAGATGACTTATATCTAAATGAAATATAATTACCATGTGATGCTTGTAAGTGTAACACATTAACGATTATTGATGAAAATCCTAATTCGACTCTTCATATGACCAAATATTATTGCTTTTCCCTTCATAAACATCTAACAGGGGCCACACATGACCTTAGTTCTAAAATACACCCTGATATTTTCATTCCTTGCTCTGGTACCTTTCCCAATGTTTACAAAACACATCAGAGTAAACAACAAGGTGATGTTTTCACAACAACTAAATGTTAATATCCCTGCCTCTGAGACTGAGACTACCCAGAATTACAGAGAGTTAGATGGCAACTTTTTAAGTCTTCATGTAGAACTCTACAGGCCTATTCAGAACTGCACTTAATTCCACTAGGAAGAAATTAACTATATGTCCTAAGAAACCAGATTGCTGTGACTTGAGTTTTTTTTTCCATTTTAGGTGCTCTTTGGTCACATCAGCTGGGGACTGTTTTACAAAATGATTAAAGTCCATAGTCAGCCTTAGCAAAGAGGCTAAGAATCTAAGTTGACTAAGTTGCATTTCATATAGATATCTACAGGACAACTTACCTCATTATTCAGACTTATAACCAAGTCATCACACCAAATACTTATTGACATGGCACTAATTCTAACTCACAGAGGTGACAACTTTTTGGAGGTATTTCTAGCACATCTATTGTAACACAATATATTCACATGTTATTAGACTAATAGTGAAGAAACACGGACTTAACTTGGCATACATTCCAAGTTTGGCACTCCAAGCATAAGCCAAAAATCCAAGTCTATATATGAAACTGCCTCTTTAAGCCTCAAAACTTTGGGTGGTCAGAGCCAGAAAGCAGCTGGCATACTGCAGTATGCAGTGATCAGATATGCTGTGGTTTTATACTGCTGACCTACCACAGGCAATACTGACATTTTATGACATTTTTCCTGTGAACATCCAGTGCACTTCACCCCTCACAAACACATTAAAACAAGATGGATGAAGTTGATTGAGGAGGCCAAAGATAAAGGTGTCCTGTAGAAAATCTTTTTTTATGACAGATTTGACACATCAGCAGATCCATTCTAAAGAATGAAATTTCAATTCCAAGAACATCAATCTTCTACACCCTTTTTATTTTTTTCTTTAATATTTTTACATCTACTATCCCTGATGAGATCACCAGCCAAACTAGCACCTCTACAAGTTATTCATGTCAACTATACCACCATATTACCACGTATGCCTTCTTCATAGGCTTATACTTGACTAATGCAGTTGTAGTTATAAGTTTGCAGCATTTTTTAAAAAATAATTTTTATCCAATGAGTACAAAGTTAAACTAAAATAAATCTTTCTCAAGATTCACAAAAAAAAAAAAAAAAAAAAAAAAAAAAAAAAAAAAAAAAAAATTGCCCAACCCTCACCTGTGTCTGTGTCTGAGGCACTGACAGTCACTATACTGGTGCCAACTGTGACGTTCTCAAACACCTCCACACTGTAGGTAGAGGGGTCGAAGACTGGAGCGTTGTCATTGGTGTCCTTTATGTTCATGTAGACCACTGCGCTGGATGAGAGGTTGGCAAAGACGCCGGCATCTTCAGCGAACACAGTCAAGGTGTAGATCTGAGTCTGTGAAAAAATGGAAATATACATGTATGTATAATATTTCATATACAATAAAATATAGAAGAATTTAACAACTCCATGTAAGAGTAATCACTCAATTTGATTTAGATCAGAGTTGAATAGTTATTATTGCATATTAAACAAAGGCAGACAAAGTACTAATGTCAGTTGGCAAAATAGACAGTAAAAATGTACACTTATTTTCAACCAAGGTTCCTATGTCATCTCAGTCCTGATTTAACTTTTTAGTGGGGCATAATTGAAGGTTTTAAAATAAGACTAAAAGGTAAAAGCTGTAAGTGTCAATCATGTCACCTGATATAAAACACCGTTTAAAAGATTTAAAACTTTTAACAGCCATAAAAAGCAGAGCAATTTTACTTTGCATAAATTACTGTTGTTTTAAAGAATGAAAAAATATCATTTCCAATGGGCGTGTGGCAGATTCTTTTGCAAAAAAGTCTTTTTTTGTCTTACAACATACATTCTAATAAAAGTTTTTTGTATTCTTGTTTTTCCGAGCCAAAAATGTCCTGACTCAGTTCTGACTAATTTATAAACATTCCATCACTACACATGCTCTGGAAACAAAATATTTCTCTTCCAAAAGCTATTCAAAATGGGTCAAATGTATCACTCTGTATAAGCCTGATCTTTTTTTTCCACCAGTAGCCTGTAATTCATGTGCCAAGATTTACTTAACAAACAAATCAGCTGCATGGTGCCAGGAACAAAAGAGCTGAGGGGGCCCCAGAGCTTAGAATCAACATAAATATAGAAAATTATGATTTTTTATTGTGCTGCTCATTGTTGAATCCTCTAAGCTAACCAGCTATATTAGTGTACTATTTGGAAAAGTGTCAGGTGGGCGACATTAAATTGCAACTTTATTTTGGAATTTTTCACAGCAACAACACCAGAGAAAAATCTTGTCACAACATCACTATTCATGATAATTGGAGAGTAATAAAATAATGAAATAAAATTGGAAAGTCAGAAGGGAGGACGGGGGCACAGAGATTGATTTGGGTCTGTACATCAAGCCATCTTTCACATTTGGCTACATGCAAACAACAAGGAAAAAAACAAAGTTTTAGACAAAAATGAGCTCATGCTTTTTCCCTTTTCCTTCCAGTATATTTTCTCTTTTTCTTCTTTTTGTTAAATACACCACAGGCCTCGTCAAGGCTATGCCCTCTGTCATTGCGCCAATTGTCTCAGTGTCTTCTGGGTGACTGAACTTGGTACACACCGCCGTGTCCCCGTAAAAAGTTCACCAAGAACTCTACCTCCTTCCTTCAGTAAAAATACTCAGGTACAATAATCGATAATGTGACCAGCCCTCTGGTCAACGTTTCTTTTTCACCCTTTCAAGACACCTGACTTTTTGATTCTGAGGTGAGATTCTCAACTCATGGGTGCACTCATGCGTGCTCGCTGTGACTGGTTTTTACCTTCAAGGTGAAATATTAGTCGCGTGCACCCAGGCATGGTGATGCATGAATTCAAGTCGAGTCAGTCTGGCCGAAAAATGAATGGAAATGAGTCGAGTCGTTTGCAAAAGAAATGAGGACAAATTTGAAATAAACCGAAATTCTGAGTGTAAAGTTAAACCCAAGGCAAGTGAATGGGTAATTTATGCTAACACAGGGCTGTGCCTTAGAAAGAAAAAAGAAAAGAAAGAAATCCTTATGTCCAATACCATACAAATCATGAAACTTGTATAGAATTTACCACTAAAATAACAGTGTAGTGTTGGAACAGGAGAAATGACTTTTTGACATGACATTTGAAATGACACTTTTGTTGAAAGAATAATTATTTCATATTCAACACAACCAAAAAATGAAATAAAGGACAATTACAAAGACTTGATGATAAAGCAAAACAAAATCAAGCAAAAAGTAAATGAACAAAATTTACTTAATTTTTTTAACTAATACCAAACATTCCACTGAGATATGACAGGAGTTTTAGTTATC
This sequence comes from Lingula anatina, assembly GCF_051362555.1. NCBI lineage: Eukaryota > Metazoa > Brachiopoda > Lingulata > Lingulida > Lingulidae > Lingula > Lingula anatina. The sequence goes on from NC_141769.1 coordinate 8,696,134, forward strand.
AAATATGAATTATGTATCTCCAAAAGTTTTGACCCAAATACTAGTACATGCCTCTCATGATGTTCATACTTTAACCCACATACACTTCAGTATCATGACAGACAGAGGGCAAAAACAATGTGATAAACACTTCAATAATTATAATACTTTCCCAGACAGTACAAAAATGTTAATAATCTTTCCATAACCTTTGTTGGGAGAGGCCAACAGATATATTTGACCTCCTTGACATAGAAATGAAAGTGGAGCATGTAAGATAAAGGTAATTTGCTGAGGTCAGCAATTATATTGTAAGAATAAACTTCACTATGTGAAATGATTAGTAAAATTTGTGATGACAAAAGATATATACCTTTGATTTGCAGTTTTTAATAATATTAAAATATTTTATATCAATTTCATTTAACTTTATGTTTTTCTTCAATCTAAATAAGTTTCAAACAAACACATTCAAGACAAAAAACATATATACATAATTGTCATGACAGTTACTTTATAAAAATGTTCTTACTAGTATTCAGAAGTAACTCATATTACACCAAAGACATGCAATCATAAAACAGATCAAGAATATATATATTTGAAAAACTCATAAAATCAAAATTTCATAATTTGGTGAAAAAAAAAGTTCTATTTTTCTTGACTAAATTATAAAATACTCACCGTCTCAAAGTCCAGAGGCTGCTGCAACGTGAATACACCCAGGTGTCTATCCAGAGCAAAGACGGAACTTCCCCAGTTGTCAGCTTGCAGGTAGTAAGCTATTTCTCCATTCAGTCCCATGTCAGCATCTGTGGCTGTTATCCGAGCCACGGTGGAACTCACCAAGGCATCTTCTTGAATATCAAAGGAGTAGACGCTCTGGGTGAAACGTGGCGGATTGTCGTTGACATCGGTCACTGTCACCATGACAGTGGTCGATGAAGTCTGAGCACCATCGCTGGCCTCGACTGTGAGGGAATAAGATGGCGTTGTCTCTCGATCTAGTGCCACACGTGTTGTCAGAACTCCTACAATTAGAATGAGCAAAGAAATCCCAAAGTTAGCCACAGGCATTTTCAGAGAGATGAACAAATATTGTCAAAAACCTGTTATATACTGTTTCAATATTCTGCAGTCATTCTTGTCCTACAGATGCTCAATGGAAGAGTATACATGATATGCTCGCACTGTATCCAGCATATGCATATTACAGCTCCATATGACTGTATGTGATTCTATGGTCTCAACATCATATAAAAAGTCCTATCCTTGTCACAATATTACAACCTGTAGGTCTACATCACTGTAGCAATATGCTTATCACAGTACACAAGACTTTTACGACTCTTCCCTTCCAGCAGAAGAGAAATAAAAAAGTGCACCATAGAGGGAAGTGGTCCGTATGTAACACCTAAGCAACACCTCGGGCTATTGCCAAGGAAAAATGCTCATTTATAATGCAGGTTTTAACTAGCTGTTATCAGGGAATGTCTTGTTAATGTGGGTTTTATACATTTTTGTTCCCACCATGCAAACACTATTTCAAGTGAAGTTACAGTAGATTCTCGTGAAGTGTATCAAAATCGTTAATTCAAAAACTAATCCTCAAATGTATGCTTAACCTTCTCTCTTCTCCCCCCCCCCCCCCCCCAACCAACCCCATTCAAGCTAATAAGTCAATCAGTCACAATTAAAAAGGGAAATTTTAAACTGTGACTGTAAGCTTGGAAAACATTCAAAGTTGTGAGCTTACCAAGGCATTCAAATAATGAAGATAATTTGCTCTTTAATGGTTACTTAAATTCTCATTATGCATTACTTCTGTATCAAAGAGAGTCAATTAGATTAAAGCTGCTTTTATACACACAGACTGGAATGATTGAAAGAACAGACTAAAGCCAGTATGAAACTATTACAGTGTATTTTATAAAACAGGCACATGCAAAAATTAATCTAATTACATCAATTATTGTAAGCCACTGTGATACAAGTTCAACTGACTCTTCTTAACACGTTAGAAAGACTTTTAAAATGTTTATTCTCTAAATATCCATTGAACAAGTAAATTCCCTTTTTTTTTTCAGTTATATGTTCCCCAACAATACTGCCAGACCACATGCCTAAACCATTTAATCTCCCGAGGTGAGATATCTGTAAAGCACAAAGTGGGACCTCTCAACCTTTCATGCAATACTTGTCAGGAAATGAAGAAATATACTTTTTGTTACAAACACTTCCAAGGCCAGTTGCTTGGTCTATTAACTCGATTAAGTTGAAAAAAAATCATGTTATTTGAAACTCTTGGAATTCTAGGCACATAACAGTGCATTAAAATTAATCAGGCCTGGGGTATCAAGGGGACAAATATAATGACCTTGAAATATAATTAAACACAGCTATATTTTCACATATATTTTTTCTGTCTGCCACAATCATCTGAAAGCATCAGATGAGAACATTTCCACTTCCAATGTATTCTACATGATGGCACATAAAAGAGCAGCACGTACGTGAGCAGACAGAACTAAATGCCTGTTTGGATTAATAAAAAAAAAAAAAAATTAAAGAAACCATTACATGTCCCCTGCTAAGTCCCACTTTGTTCAAGTATTTCTCAATAATTCTAAGTCTCAAAGCGATGGCAGTGAAAAAAGGGGACAAAAAAGAACGAAAAAATTCAGGTGGGGATTGCATCTCACAGGGGAACATATCACAGCACAGGATTCTTGGTATCATGTTTTTAAAGCTGTTACTAGTTGTACAGAATCTAGTCCAAGGTAACCACACTTTGTTATAACATACATTTACAAGGCTAATACTTCCAGAATAATACAAGACTTACTATAATTCGCTGACAATATGGTGAAAAGAAAGAAATCCCATACTTCTCTATTCTATAGTCAAAAACATTCTTTACAATCAAAATTATACTTGGTGGTATGAGAAAATGTGAGGAAAATTGACACTACAAAAGAAAAAAAACTAATTGATTAAAAGCATAGTTTCATTGTTTCTCATAAGCTTGTCCATCAGACTGTGAAGCTTAAGAGTACATGTCAGTATTCCAGACGTGCAGAGACTGCGTGTGCCCGCTCCCACGTACAAGGAAAGCTGAGAGCCAAAAACTGCAGAATTTTGACAGCCCATCCATCAATTTTGTTACTGGATCATTAGATCATAAATTTGACTCTTGGCTCCTTAAATAAAGATGTATCTTATACTACAGATATCATTATTACACACTCATTATTCTGATAATCTTAATCTCAGGACACAAACGGTTTAACTTTTTTTTTTCCACTATTTAACATCACAAGCAGTAAACTGTTAAAGTGCCATCTAAAGTCATGATGTAAATATCCAAAGCTGAGTAAAAATAGTTTTGTCATTCCCTTTTTCATTTCAATATTAAGAAATAAAACAAATTCAAATTTGCATTATTTGGTGTACCCCTGTTGCCTGACTCAACCCCCTCTCACCATCCCCTTTCATCTCAGAGAAAAGTGGAGAGATAAAATTCTATAAAGTGCTGCAATCTTTATGACAATAGCATGCTTCTTTTAGGACAGATCTCTGTCTGTCTCTTCCAATCATTTAAAAAGCAAAAAAAAAAAAAAAAAAACACACACACACCCACCCACCTGTATTTCCGTTCACTTGGAACACACTCAGGTCTCCGCTGGAGATACGGTAGGTCACTGTTCCCTCACTGTCCACATCTTGAGCCACAAGACTAGCCACCACGTAGCCAGGCTGGACATCTTCAGGGACGTCCACTTCATACAGAGATGACCCAAAGGAGGGAGGGGTGTCATTCTGGTCTAGTAAGGTGATAGAGACCTGGAAAGAATGGAGGAGAAAAAAGATTAAGTCTGATGTAAGAAAAACACTCAATCTTGATCATAAGTATGAATAAGTATTGTTTTTTCAATATCTACATCTTTATGGAATATATATATATATATATATATATATATATATATATATATATATATATATATATATATATATATATATATATATATATATATATATATATATATATATATATATCTGAGTGGTCACAGATAAGACAAGCTTAGTCATGCAGGTGAGTTTTTTTAGGATGTATAAGATATCGATGTCCTAGTAGACGATTGACCTCTTGGTGTCTCATTGCAAACTTCTGACAACCCTGATTTGAAAATGTGATGGCTGCACCTGTTCACCTGGTGTAAACTTTCCTTTCAACTGCACCTAATTTACCCCACAAGTTTCGTCAACTTTGGGAATACTTGCGGGTAGCTGAAAAGCCTCTTTTCGAGGATCTATTCTCACATTGTCAGCTGAAGGAAGTGACACAAAGATTAGGGGCTGTAATTCGGAGGAGAATACGAAGTGGATGCTTCAAGTGGGTTAAGCTCAACCACGGCCTGGGATGTGACAAAAGCTTTGGATTATGTAATGAAATACTGAGGTTCTGGTGAAAGGCTTTTGAATCTTGAATCACATTCACTGGTCTGTGACCAGAAGGACATTCGCGTAGATCACCATTCCACGATTCTCTGTTCAGACAGGACCAATCCGATGCAAAAAATCACATGCAGCAAAAGAGATGTTGATTACATCTTGTAATGGGGTAACAGCATGTGGCCATGTAATCAACACGACTTAACAAAATTAACTTTTGTATCCATTCTAGATAAAAAGTGTGCAAAAATGAAAGACCAATTTGGATGTTTGTTTACTTTCTTCTTTTTTCAAGTGAAATTAGTGCAGAACTGACGTTGTTTCGATGAACAGGTTTTCAAGTACAGCTGCAAGAAAAAATCCCAATGTCAGTCATTATCCCACCTCTGTCATTTAATAATAAGGCTCTTATATTGAAGACTGTCACAATAATACATCCAATAACAAGGATGAGTGAAGACAAAATTGCTTCATGTATGTCTCACAAATCACTGAGCCATACATCCTCTGTGACTAAGAATTCTCATTTTCTCCTTATCTCTCAAACTTTTATTCACCCATCAATAAAGAGAAAAATACTTAAAATGTCCTTGACTTGCCAAATCCCTCTCCTATTTTCTTTTCCCATTAATCATAAAAGATGAAGACTGCTACTAAAAGTTCTTTATCACAAGAATTCCTTCATTTTCAATCATTTCTATGTTACAAATCATTGCATGCATAAATATATGTATAATTCACTGTAATTATCCTGATTCATTGCTTTTTTCTTCCTACGATCTCAAAAGAAAAAAGGTAGCAGTAAAAACTGAGTTTCATGTTCCATATTTCCACTCCCACTTGAAAAGCTCAATAGCATTAAAGTGCCAGGTAGTGTAAAAGTTTGAAAAATAGTCACTGAGGGTCAAACTTGTGCTCGAGGTACATGTTAACAAGTCAAAAGCACCGTTTAACCCAGATGTGCACTGTGAAAGCACCGGTTTTCCTGTCAACTCTGTCTACCTAAAAGTTCAGAGACACAATGTGTGACATGGGAATTTGTCTCACATGATGGGCCGAAAAGATGTGCGATATTTGTATTCAGTGACACTCTCGGTTTGTATTCATATGCCATCTTGATGGTTGAAAAATTATCAAAATAACTGAAATAATTTTGTAAGACTGGGATGAAAATTATCAAGAAAGACTTCATCATCTCAAATGTTACTAATTTCAGCATCAAAAACATTTTTATTGAAGACTTATAAACAGGAAAATGTTTTCACTAATATAGAACATATTTCTCTTGCTGGTAATTGTAAAACAATATTTCATAAACAACACTAGTATTTCATTTAGTATAGTGCTTGTTTATGACTAAATAATTTTCTTCTTTGGTCATGGTTGGCAAGTTTTGAGACTTCAAAAACTTAAACATTGAGGTCATGAAGTTCAAAAGGTGAGCTCTTTGTGACATAAGTGACCACCTCGGCAGTGTAGGTCAAGTGGTCAAAATGACTGGAAAATGGCCACAAAGAGAATGTAAAACAATTTTACATGCTATCTTTCTGGTGACTGCCCCAACTGAATACAGACTAATATTTAAAATGTCAATCTTTGATTCAAATTAGGTTGTGTTTTATTGTTTATGTATATACTAAATTAAAAATCTATTTCTAGTTGAACTTTGATGTTTAATTTAGATTATTGTATATTTTTCATATCTTTTCCAAGCAATCACATTTTACAGGAATTTTTCATAATGGTACCTCATTTTTAATATGAGACAATTACTCTTTTAATGTTATGATATTTAAGTCTATGACTTATATTCTCCATCCAAATAAGAAACACTGATCTGCCTATTTAAAAAACTTCCTTTAAAGGAAATTTAATTTTGTACAAATGTTAAATTGTACAAATCAGTTGCTTTAAGTGCCTTTAATTTTATTTTTGGTCACTCAAAGTGACCAGAGTCCACTGATATAGGACCAAATGAAATAGCCTATCTCAGCAGCCGAAGTAACACAACACTACAGCAATGCATCCTCCATCACCTCCCATTGGCAGTCTGTGTGTATACACTACCCCTACATTTAACCTATTTAATAATCCAAACAGCCGAGGCCTTATTCAAATACAAGCTGTGTGGGACATACTTCATAACAAAACACGAACTCCCATTTTGAATTCTACCATAGAAATCCATGTTATTCTTTCTTGAGATGGAAATGTAAGGTGTTTTGTGGCACACTGTATTTACACTGCATTGTACTTGAACAAGGAGACTAGCAGCACTACTCTGGGGACCCCAGCCTAATACTACACTAGTGCCCCGTAAAATGGGAGAAACTCGAGGACTTTCAATCTCTGAACATAGACAGGAATGTCTGTTTGAACTTTCACAGTTTCAACGAGTGGTTATGATCGGCTTTGTGTTACTCGGCATTCTGCCTGTTGATAATCACCCCTCCCACTTTTGAAAGGGTCCGAAATGAGGTGCAATAATGAGTCACCGCCTACAGTAAAGGTGTTGTAACTATGATATCTCTTACCCCCCTCCCCTCCCCAATAATCACCCCTGAAGAACCAGTGTCGTACAACTTGCAAGTAATGAAAGTCAAACAAGTATAGAAAGGGGGACAGATTCTAACCACTGATAGCCTTTTATTCCACATCAATGAATCGACTGGACTGATCAAAGATGGCAGACAAACAATGCCCATTGAAGGCGCAACGTAGGATACTTAAAAGCAAAAGCGATTAAGAAGGTCTTTGTACTGGCTTACCCCTTGGACATAGTGAATGCTATGATTCAATATGTATTTCTTTGTGAAGACACCTGCTATATGAATGATCTTAGACCTTGAGATGTTTTATCTTTGAAAATGAACTAATGAGAGATAATGAAAAATAAATTGTTGACATTCCTTCCACTTTCTCAAATACTTAGGTAAGAAGAAAGAAGGGGGGAGTAGGAAATATGTGAAATTTTAAATAAAATATGGGAAAGGGGGATGGGACATCAGAATTCTCATAATTTTACAATTTGATAAATATTCCAACTGATGGTATGTTTATTTTCACCATGTACGCACAAATGATATAAAACATACTGTGAAAAATGAGAACAGCAACTTGTCAACAATATAACATATTCTTTCTCTTAAAAAATCCACCTTCACTCCCTCTCCCCCCCCCCAAAAAAAAACAAAAACAAATAATAATAAAGAAAAAATTAAGGTTTATACACGTTTAAATTAACACAAATAGTTACTAAGCTACAAAAGTACAACCAACTTTAGTCATGAGTTTCTTTGTGAAGCCATTCCCAGGTATAGTCCTGGACCCTCCCACTGATAACACCTGGGGGAGACAAAGGGGGGACATCCTACTTCCTTCCATTATCTTATCAACTTTGAGCATCTACAGTCAACCTCTAATTTCTTCTATTCCAAGGCAGAAACATCCTAAACTCTTTCTACATAACCGAGATAGTGCTGATTATATCAATCAGGTGGTTGAAATTTAGCACATTTTCTGTTGATGAAAGTGGGATCAAGTGGTTAAAATTTAGTATTTATATCTACAATCAATATAAAATATGCAGGTTTCTTTATTTTGATCTATGACTCAACTTGGAAGAGGTGACAATTATATTTTCATGTCTGTCTACAAAATATTGGAAATAATTCAATAAGAGCAATAAAAAATATTTGATATCCATATTGCTAAATATTTGTTATTCTGAATCAACTGCAATATCAAAGTCAGAGTCTAAGCATTTATAAATAAACCATTTTAATTTTCTTTTAAAGAAGGGGACACAAAACTATTAGAACTCTTCCTTGCTTCCACTAACATTCAAGGTCACAATTTAAGTCAGCAGGCAAGACTTAAAGGCCCATCTCCTTAATCACAAGTTAATGAGTTCCTTACAGGTAAGAACTCTTATCTTTCCACCTTGAAAGGGACAATAAGAAAGCTGTCACTTTCAACTCCTTTCACTTGATCACAATCATTTATCTCACTAATTACTTAATTAACAGAGGAAAATTCTGAATGGGTTTTGCATTGGTTTCATAATAGTTATACACAGGCTGGTACTGGGCTGGCGTGCAGACAACTTGATCATACTTTCCTACTTTTTGAAAGAAAGCCATCTCTGAGAAGCTTTATCTTCCTTATTTTATTGGTCATCAATTTGGTCACCAAACTGCCATAAAAATTACCACACAGCCATTAGATAATTGCAACCTTAAAGTAATCATAAACAAACTGTCATAGATCAAAACAGCGATCCAACGTATTGATAAAAATTTCCCAATCATAAGGACTATTATTTTGTTGTTTTATCTAAATGGAGGAAGGTGACTGGTCAGTAAATTGCAATCAAGATAGGATCAGAGGAAGATTGCTATTTCCCCATTGTTCCTTGATCAGTGCCATGTTGTACACCTTTCTGGTGAGGAAAAGATAAACTTGGCATTCAAAACAATGTCTTGTCACACTATAAGTCTCTTGAACCTGTTGCATTATTTCTTTACTCTTTGAAGTCTTCTTTCATGTTGTATAAAAGAAAACTTTTGTGTCTTGTCAGTTCAGGTAAGTTCTGCTCTTGTCTCTGGCTTAAGGGGGGAGGGATTCACCTTCTTTAATGGCAGGAACAAGTGGTGAGTTATTTTAATAACTAGAAATGATTGCTAATAGGTTTGGGGACGGATTTAAATAAATGATTCTACAATTTTTGCTTTCGTTAAAAAAAACAGTACAACACATAAAAGATAAATTCTCTCCAAATGCCAAAAATTCAACCACTACAAAAATTTTACTACTGCCTATATCATCTGGGCGCATTATTTCAATCTCTACCCCGCCCATATACTCTCTACCTGTAACCATACATCATGGATCTCTTTTTTCCAAGACGGAAAAATAAATCTAAAATCTACTAACTTCACCATTTAATCTCTTTTGACAGATGAACTGAAGTTACTTCCTTTTACAAATTACATACAATAACTACAAATTCCTTATGATTCAAAAAAGAAATAAAGAAAAATAAGTAAATAAATATGATTATAAAAAATCAGTCATATATGACACGAATTTGAGGTAATCTGAGGTTAATTAGATCTACTAGTATTTGTAAAATATTGATAAAAAAGCATGTTTTTTATTCTAAGTGACCACAAAGTCACCGCACTTCCTTAAAATTCACCAAATGTCAAGAATTTAGATGATGAATGAAAGAGTGACCTTATTAATTTTCTATTATTTCCCCTTGGATTATCTGATAACATCAGACCAATGGTCAGGAAAGTGGCTTGTTAAGGTGTACTTACACAAAGTCATTTCTATTCAAATTCAAAAAGTTCTCTTACACAAGAAAGCAGGATGACATTTTGACTTTTTTGTATGAAAAAATGTACAGTTTTGACAAACCAACAGAATGAACGATTGCCTTATTCACTCAAAGGTAGACCAAACCAGACATGTATCAAGAGTGGATCTAAATTTTCTCTTGTGTAAACAGGACTTGAATTTTATTCTCAGCCAGATACCATCGTTATAGTAAAACAGGTAATGGTGGCTACCTCCACTGCAAGTCTGAGATAACATCAACATTCCTGTGGACTGGATGTATCATAGTAGGAACCTTTGGCTGGGGTGATTACAGGGACCAGAAAAAAAAAACTTAGGAATTCAGTCTCAACACTAAAACCAATATTTCTAGTCTACTTTGGCTCAAGATAAATGAAATATTGCACCTGTTTTCTAAAATGACTCTTGTTTTTAATTGTTTTTAATCAATACATATTTGGTTATAGAAACTTATCGTTGATTTATCTCGAAGTTAAGACCAACTTTTAGACTTATGTGAAACACCAACCCCACGTGAGGAATGAAGAAACTCTTATCTGACAATAAAATCAGTGGATTTCTCATGTCTGTGGACTTCTAACTGAACAGGTATGCCACGAATTCTATACATTTGTTATGCAGGAAGTGAAGCACTTCCAAATAAAGAAAAATTCCAAATTCTCTTTGAAAAAGTATGACTTCTCACACAAAATGTGTAATGCAGTGCTTTTTTCGAACAACAAGTTGCCTGTCCACAACAAATATTTCATTTTGCAATTTTTATAATACAATTCAAAACTGATATAAATCTAGATTTTCCCCAACTAGTTCTTTCACAACAGTGGTCACTCCACTGTACATGCAGAGTTGCTACCTGGCCTGATGTTGCATCTTTCTTAAGCCATCCAGCTTAATCCCGCTTAAGCTGGCTAATAATCCACCCCCCCCTGTGACAAGATAGGACAGCAAGGGGATTTAATTAAATCCAACATAAAACATGCATTGCCTAATAACAAAGCGATGGGAATGCGCATTTGTGTACTGACATCTGTTAACATCAAATTATTTTCTTCTCAAAACCACATTAGATTCTCATTGAGATGCCAGTGCTTTGTTCAAACAGGAAATAATACAAAGTCGCCCAAACATAATGCGCCTAACTGTTATATTTATGTGGTTTAAATGATCTTTCCTGAGCTGGCTAATCTGACATGGCATAAAACAATGCAGGGGATAATTTAAACAAAAATGAACATGTTTAAGTTAGAGTAAACTTTGAAATATATTGAAATATACTTATAAAACTGGTGTACTTAGCAGGGGGCACTGTTGACAAAGCATGCCTTAAAATTACAGGTAAGATAACATTTTTAACACACACAAAACATAACAAAAACACATATAATAGTAGGTTTCAGGTAACTTTTTCAAAGAGCTGTGCGACTGTTGCCAATTTGTTGAACTCCTAAATGTATGTAATCAAAAATCCATTATTAGTTGAAGAAAAGGTGGATTCATATTACTCTGAAAAATAAAAATTAAATCACCTGTGGATAATTAGGTGAGCACCAAACTATCAGAACTGAGAGTGCCATCTTTTGTTCCTTTAAATAAACTGGGAATATATTTTTAAAAACGGAATAAACATATTATAGAGAACTATTCTTTCCCAGAGCTGATTGCTTATTTCTTTATCGTTATGAATAAAAATTCACAACACTCATATTCAAAAAGATAGTGTCACAGATAAGGACTTCAGAGGGATTGGGCTATCTTTCTCTTCATCAACAATCCCAAGCATGTGTCACAGTTTCAGGTGTCTATTAGTGGTTACAGACAGGACAGGTAGGATGAATAAGTTTTTTTCACATACTAACTAGTATTATGTTGGTTGCCAATACACAGTGGGAACCAGTGAAGGGATTAACTTAATATTCAGCCCAAATTTTTAAGGTCACCTCAGCAGAGCCTAGTGATAAAGAACAAAAAGACAAGCCAGTCTTTTAGCTGTTTAATAATGGTGAGGTCTTTAAATTCCCATCAAGATCCTTTGTGCATATAGTTTTCTATTTTTCTTAGTAAGACTGCAAGAGGTATGTATTCAAAGACTATGATGGATTTGAATTTCACATGGAAAAATGTGCCATGGCTTGTACCGTGTCTCGCTCTTTCTCTCTCTCATAGTATTACTCCCCATTTGGCTTGCAATCTTTAACAGAGTAATACAAGATTTAAACTGTCAACTGTGACGAGTGATATCAATATCAAAATTCAGCATACTTCAAATTTAATCCAGCTTCACTCAATAATCATTCCCTGATGAGACCCTAAAATAAACCACTTACATCACAACAAATGCATAACATTATCTAATGCTAATCCAGGTGAGTGAATTAATGGACATAGTATTAACTGTCAAACTAATGCCCAGTGTCCAAATGTCCAAGCAAGTAATCAGGAGGACCAGGAGCATATAGATAAAGCAGAGAGAACTTAGATACAACTAGCCGTTCATGGTGATAAGCTTGATTTCTCCTATCTTGGATGGAGAGTTGACAGCTGGCAGGCAGCAGTGCCCTCCTCGAAGAGAGATTGGTCAAGAAAATGCTGAAACTGATATCATAAAGGCATGCCTTTTCACAAAATTCTCCAATTTATCTGTTGATATCCACTGTACATAGGCTTGTGGGGAATCAGTTCAACTTTCAAATGACTTCATCTTTCATTGGGTCAGTCCATAATGCCATATAGTCATGGGAGAAAAACTTTCACAATGGCAATTAGTGTTACCCACTAACTCTAATACAACTCTATCACAGGTAAGAGAAAACAGAGCACCTAAAAAGTCAAGTACCATTTTACCCCTATGGGATACAGAAGCATGTAAGCATCCAAGATGACCAGAGTGCTTGACCACTCCTGGACAAAGTTGACCCAGCACTCTGAGGGCAAACACTGATCATTGTGAGGTATTAAGTGTGGGGTGGTCAGTCAACAGAGACTTTCCCTGTCACACTGGGTTGTGATGAGGGGAAGGGTGCACTGAAGACGTACTGTTAGGCTTGGAGTGGTATGCCAAGTCAATATTGAGATCTTTAAGTTACAGTTACTGCCAGTCACCAGAGTTGACACCTAATATCCACTACTGCGTTGATAGCCATAGCTACTAGAGACCGAGAAGAGTTCCTCTTAAATCTGCCATTAAAGAGAGAGAAGGATTGGTGGAGGGGGACCGGGAGAGATTTTGGGAGATATTTTTGAAATAAAGGACACTGTGATTTTATTGATAGATATCTAAACAAAATACAGAGTCCAGACTGTTATTCTGATTTGATCTCAGAACTTACAAACATTCTACGTAACCCAGTTGCTGGAACCTAGGATGAGCTGGTGATTATCATCCAAACTGACAATTAAGCTGCAAGTTTTTCCACAACTCAAGTCTACGATAACTCACATTCTACATTATGGCAATGATTACAATAAGAGTAACCTGATGGCTAAGCTTCTTGTTTTCCTAAAACTCAAATACATTCTATCCACCATTCAAAATATAAGTTATGTTAACATGGCCATAAACATGGCTTTCATACCTAGAAGAGGATGAGACAGAGACTGTCCTCCAAACAAGTGGCTCAGCTTTATGTGTTGATATATCTCAAATAAACTTTATCCCTGTTTCTAACTTAATTACAATCTTGGTTAGAATCAAGGTATGTCAACACGGCTGTAAACACGACTTTCAAACTTGAAAGAAGATGACACAATGACTGTCTGCCTAACTGGCGGCTAAGCCCCATGTTTTGCCGTAACTCAAACATAATCCACCCCTGTCCCTGTCTACAAGGCTGTGATTGCTGCCATTACAATGAGATTTGTCCAGGATTACGACTCTCCACTATCATATCACTGTGACGGCCAGTGCAAGGCGAGAGCGGTATTCCATTCATTCCCTTTCAGGGCTCACCCTCCCATGAAACAATCCATATACCACTTGCAAGATGCTAACACTTTTGTTAAAAGGATTTTAACATAACGTTTTGTTTGCTTATTTGTAAAACATTTTCACTATTCCCTGTGCTGAGAAGTGTTATTTAAATTTTTATAATTTCTTTAGGGTAACAAAACTAATCTTCAGTTCAAATTTTTCAGTAATAAACCTGTTTCTTCCTAAAAAAAACCAACAGAACTATTATTTGCTTGGTCTGACCTTTTAATCTGTCATACTTACACAGATCAGAGTGCCCTTATATTTACAATTTAAAAACACTTTGCCCTCAAAATATCATATTTCTATTGTCCCCATTTACAGTCATTTCATTTGCATTAATTTCATAGTCAAAACTGTTTTTACTTGGGCATGTCATCTAACATAAAAGAATGGGTCTGGTAACCCAGCTTTAAAAAAGGTCAACTGGCGATAGCATGGCAAAAAGTATTAAGCAAATGCAAACAGCATTACCATATATTCCATATCATTTCATATATCAATCTATTTATACAGGCTTATGGGAGTTTGTGCTGCATTATTTCTGGTCTCTTAAACACAAAGCAGTGCAAGTAAACTGATGGCCCTACCCAAAAACTGATTCCCCTTACCACATAAGTTAAGATTTCCTAATACAGGTTTTCAAAATCACTGAGATGTGGCATTTTTTGGGTGATAAAATATAATCCAATAAAAGCGCATTTTATCAGACAGTAACCTAAGACTTAAATGAGTAAGCAACATTTTACCTGTCATGTTAGACCTGTCACAACACCACAGGGCGTCATTTACATATTTTTTCTTTTTTGTATTAGCACAGGTGTGGGTCAGAGAGTGCAAATCTTTGTGTCTGTTTGTTCTCAATATATGTATGCACTGAATCAATTAGTCACAGTATCAATCTCTTTATATACACCACGACATTAAGAAGCTAATTAATGCCAAGGCAAAAGTAATTATCCCTGACCACGAATCACCTGTAAGAAGCAAACCTTGACAATATTTGCAAGGTCATTCAAAATTGTTGAAGCTTGTATCACTTATGTTCATCTTCAGATGACATTATAGGCACCGCATGGTCATTAATAATTTACATGGCATTAAGACAAGGTGAGCAACCCCAAAAAGCACCCCAAAAGCCCCTAAAGAATCTAATGACAATCTACAAAATGTGACAGCCTGCCTAAAAATCCTGACAATTCTTACTGCATCCCTAAAACTATGATCTAATTAGGAACATAATTAGGGTATTTTGGGCATGTGCACAAGTGACAACCTCTCAGGTGTGGCCCTTTCACCTTTGACCCCCGCAGAATCTCCCACTCAACGCCCTAAAGACCACAACTGCATTGTCCACAACTGCCATTCATAGTGACCAGTGCATACTTTGACAATGAGACCTAGCCTGTGTTGATTATATACTACTGCAGAATCATGCATAAAGTAGTAGTCAAAAATCAATGGTTACAGCGAAGTATGAATGAACAGGCAGGAAGTTTGAGGAGAGTTTTGACAATGGGAACACGATCAATGTACATTTGGCGAAAAGGTGCAAGTGCCCAATTCACACATTTTAGATCACTTCAAGATCGGGCTAAAATTGGTCTGATAAATTAGTAAAGCTGAGGAAATCTTGAGTGTAACCTGCCATTTCATACCCAACACTCAACACAAAGTTGATTGCATGATGGCATGCTGTGGCCCCATTACAACTGAGCGAAATCAGCAACACTGAAGTGAAAAAAAATGAACAAATGAACCCAATCTGCATTACTGATTATAATGTGAACAGATCCAAACTTTATTCAAATGACCCTGTATTCATAACCAATCATAATGAGGGTATTGTCATTCATAAGTTCAGAGATGTAAGGCATGTGATTCTGTTCCAATATAAATATATACAATCTTCTTGTCATAACTAACTGATCCAGGGCACTAGCTACCAGTCTGTACAGTACATTCTTGCATGCATATATATCTGCATACTTTAATTCACTGTAATTTTAGAGACTGGGCATAAACAAATATTAAATTTTTCATTGCCTGTATTTACCTGACAGAAATCCAGGCCACACTTACAGCATTCAAGTAAATAAAGAAAAAGCTTTCAAAAACATAAAACATTCCCGATATTTCTGTTCAAAACTTGAAGTCTCTACTTGGAGTCAATATTTCTAAACTTTAGCCCTGTTGTGTCAAGACAAAATGTCCTGATAGCTCACAGTGCTGACATCTTTGCAGGGGGTCCAGTTAATTGATGGCTGTTACAGGAGATAGCTGGAGTCCGCTGTCAAGTTGGAGACAAAGCGGCCTGATTAATATCACATCTCAGGAAAGGCTGAACATTGAACAATCAAGACAGGAAAGATGACTTGTAGTTTAAGAAATATATTATCTTATAAAGGTCTATTATTTATGATTTGTATTACATAACTGAGTGTCCTTCGCATGCTGTTTGGCATCTCCATTCTAATATCTATTTGATGAGTAAATACTGTTCATAAGTTAACTTGTGACATGGACATCACCAGTTAAATGCCTATCAACATGAATGCCAGGACATTATTCAAAAAGCAATGAATTTTTTTTCTCTTCTTGAAGTCCTTCTAAATAACAGCGATTAACACATAATCTAATAAAACAAAACAATTATTCTATCAATGAAAAATGTATTCAACTTGCAAACCTAGAAAACAGCTTTCCTACTAGCTGTCAAGTCAATGTTCTACTAATAAAAATGAACAGGTGTACTCCATGTAAAAAAAAGTCTAAGGAGTAAATATACAGACAAAAGAATTTGTTTTCAATCCTGAAATGTAATCTCAAGACAAACAGGCCACCAACAAACCAGAAATTGGACAAGGGAGATTTTTCAGGAAAAAAACAAAATCCGTGTCTTTCTGATGTCTACTCCTCAAGTTTCAAAACCCTCCATCCCTAACACCACACCTGACTGCCCAAAGACCTTTCTAAGCCGCATTCACATGAGCACCAACTTATTCTTAACTGCAACACCAGACAGTTCAACAATATATTTTATTTAGTCTGGGGTATGATCCCAGGTACTGATGTAAACTGGTAGGATCAACAGGCCCTTAGCCATTGAGGTTCATGGGATTCAAATGAACTGTCCTTTTTCGGGGTAAACTTTGATATAAGTACACAGACGTTTCATGATAAAAAGGTTGACTTTTCAGAAAAAAGAACCCCCTTTGAAATTAGTTGCTATGTGCCTGCTAATTATGTCAGTCTCAGTCTATTTCTGATCCAAGATAGCCCTGTCAGGGTGATGTGAACACAGCAACTGGAGATTTAGAGGATACAAAGAGCAGATGAGAGTCTAACCCATGCCAGCCACCACACAAAGGGCCAGAGATCCAGAGGAAGTGTTAATAGAACAGATGGACATCAGTACAATAAGGACCACTGGGCAGGCGTTGAATACACCTTCATCTCTCACCTGTATCATTTCTATAAGCGAGATGAAAGAAGGCCTGTCTGAACCCCTGCAGTGGGCTGACTATCACCTGTGCAGCTATTCAAGTCTATTCAGAGTTATTACATGAGAGCTGTCCAAGGTGTTGTATATGCTGGCTTTCGTGGACCCATGAAAAAGTACTTAGTTTATTGTGTGTGGATCAGTCTACTGGGGTAGAACTTGGTGATGGTTGTATATGGCTGCTCCATACTGATGCCAAACTAGTTCTGAATAAAGAACCCAACTGACTGTCTGTCTTTTATGCTCAATGTTAAAATAAAATGTAAAATCTAGTGAGTGCTTTGAAGGAAAGGAGGAAAAATCAGTGGTTTTGACTTTTTCCCCTTTTTGAGGCTTTAAAATGCTGCTTTTTTCTTGTCAATTAAGACTATACCAGTTAACAATTGAGAACTTAAAAAGAGGTAATCCGAGTTTACAAATATAATTATACAACATTTTAGCATAAGAAAACTTAAATGTATATACAAAAGCTACCTTGAACAACTATTCTTCCTAGACAGAAAGAAATCCCTTCATCATCTAAATGAAATTTGATGTGCATACTCTCTCAAAATTCTATAAAAAAAGAAACGCCAAGCTTTCAAAACACTTGTCCAACAAAGGAGTCTAATATGCACACCTGTCCCGAAACTTAATTAACACAATCCTTCCAATACACCAAAAAATTAATTTGATTTTTCTTTAATCATTACATCAGCGCCAGCACTACCAGAGAACCCCATTTAGTGTCTAAATTTAACCGTTAAGACTTCAAAGATATGGCCCTTTGTCTACATTCCATTTGTATTGTTAAAGGCGGCCCAAGAAAATAAAGGTATGGGATCACCACAACAGAGGGCAGGCTTGTAACTAACAAAACACTGCTCCGACAATTGGGTTCCCTTCAGGCACTTACTCTGTTTGAACAAGGAAATAATGCTCATTTCACACAAGCCTTCCTTATCCAAATTTTCACCCAATATCTAAACCTGCACAGGAATGAATTTATATATTACAGACAGTGTGTTACTTTCAGTTTTCCTTCTGTTAAGCAGGGAAATTCATATTAAATGGCCAAATCATGCCATCACCATCCAGGTTTGTCTTTATGAAATATGACTAATTGCATGAAATATGCACGAATTTCACTCTCCATTTATCTAATTGAAGTTTTTGATATCGCAACAATAATATAACCGGACATATAGCCATGTATGAATCTGTTTTCTAACTGAAATTATATAAAATTCAAAGTATAGCTGACCCACAATATTTGTACCTAGACCTAAAACAGCAATGAATCTTTCAGGTGAAACAAGCCATTCCCTACATTCAGTCAGGTGCTCGAGAGATCACTAATCCCTAGGTCAATACCACACTGGACCTGACTGACCATGCCTTTGACCAGCTTTCTACCATTTCAATTATTTACTGGCCACACAGAGGTGGGTATTAGCCCCAGTAATCACCTAGGGTCAATCAGGCAAATGGAGAATTCACTGGATCTATATAAAATGGGTATTAGTTAGGACTAATTCCTGAGGTAAATTGAGCAAAGATAAAATCACTCTACACAATGTCAAAAGATGGGGATTTAGGTAACAATGGCCTCTGTTTAGTCTAGAGGTAAAGGTTAATGCTGAATTTTGAATTTTAAATGCTGAATTATTTCATGGTATCTATTTGAATGTCCAACATAACACACACACACACACACACACACACACACACACACACACACACACAGTAATTAGTGAATGATGACCCACGGTCAATCAGTGGGTAAAACAAGTGGACATGCACTTGCTGGCATGGCGTGAGAGGGCAGATCAGACAGCCTAATGCACATCAACACAGGGGCACCGGGTCTGGGAAACTCTACACCTCATTATATTCTATCCCAGGTAGCCTGACTGCTCCTATTACATGGTCAGACTCACACGGCGCTGGAAGGCCTGTTCAGACCAAGATTACTTTTTGACTGGAAAAAGGCCCAAATGGTATATTTAGAGAAACATTGCACAGAGCAGATCCATGGAGAAGTGTTTGTCTTTATTCTCATCACATGATATCATAATTTACTAATAGTCTGATTTCTCATAAAATGCACTCTATGGATGATTACCGTAAGACCACTGGACGATGCCTAAATATTAATTGACCGATTCTTGGCCAGTGTGAATATGACTATTGAGAGCCTGTCTTGCATGATAACATTCCAATGGCTACATATCACAAATAACACAAAGTCCATGAAAAACTGATATAGATGAAAACTTGCTGATAAACAGGTGCACGCTTCTTTAATTTCAGTTTTCAAAATATTTAAAAACACATAAGTGGTCACTTATAAGTTTATAATGTGTGTCAAAAATAACAGAAATGAGAGAGAGATGGCCTGCCATGTACTAGAACTTGAAAATGAACAAGGAGTTTGTCTGTGTATATATCTACTCTAATCTTAATGTCTTAATTAAGCATATCAGACATGCCTCCAGATCCAGAAATGACAAGTGCTTTTTATAAATCACTTATTGAGAGATTGTTCTATGCGATTTGAATGTCAATCTGCCCACATGTCATTATCAGCTTAAAAAAAGGTCCCAAGACCTTTACTGATAATATAAATAACTAACAGAAGAGACTGATCACAGCCTTATCTCAATACCGATGTCTAAATTCATACATACCAAAAATAAGACTAACACTGAAGGGCTCAGGTAGCGATAAAATAAATAAAATCTACCTGATAAATATGCTCAATTGTAAAATTGGGGTATTTTTAGACCACAGATAACCTACTAGTGATTTTATGAAGTACTGCACACCTAGGATATATACATACAATGCAGAATATCATAGTGAAATGATATATACTGGAATTAACTTTATTCTAAATTTCAGCCAGTTTCCTTCCTCATCCTACCACAAACTTAGTCTGACTTGTATCTCTCACTGCACCAGTGATTTAATAATGGCCATTATAGTTACTCAGCTATTTTATCTGTGCCGAAATGCAGGTTGATTAATAGTGTGACCTAGTACATTCTCTGGCTTCTGATAAAGTTAACTGATATGTATTTTTTTTGAAGGAAATACCTTTACTTGTCCTTCTTTTGAAACAGACTGTTTTCAGTCACATCCTTTAACTTCATTTGCCGACTTCAGCTATCTAGCCAAAGGCTGTATATTTGATGCATTACTTATTACTAGTACTCTGATCAATGTGTCAGAATTAAAATTCAAATCTACCCTTTTTTAAGTCTACAGTAAAACATCATTCAAAAGCTAGATATAACCCAACATGGAGCTCATCCTTCACATTCTCACAAATTATACATAGCACTGTCTTATTTCCACACTTCTCTGTCATTTAGATCAAAATCTCCTAACAACTGGGAAAATATTTTGCCTTTTGGGTTTAAGCTACTTAACCCAGAGAAGGCTTCATAACGTTGATGTGGGGGCCCCATGACAGACAAGGGCATGTTGTTTCTGGAATCAAACAGGACAGCCCAAACACCTCCATATAATGTAGACCTAATACTTGTGACCCTACTTAATTCAACAGGAGTCCCTACAGAACAAACAGCAGGGCAAACAAAACCAGGAACACCTGAAACTGAGCACAGCAACCTTCAGGGTCATCAATCCCTTGCAGATAACTCACAAGTGTTAACACAGGGAAGATCCTCGTCTGTTTGGGGATCACGCAATTTATACCTCTCAGTGATAACAGAGACAGCGGTACTCTTTTTGTACAAACACGGTTCTCAAATATGAAAGCTGGAAATCTACAGGCTACTTCAAAAGATGTGTTGTAACCAGGAAATGGGCCCTTGTTCCTACACCTGTCTTGTGATACTTTACTACAGAGACGACATACGGTTATATGTTAAAACATGATAATAAACAGCTGGTTCCAAAACACATTATGGGGAGGAGTGGTGAGGGACATGTAGCAACCTATGTCTCTGTGATCATAGACCTGCGTTATCTTTGTTTCCACCTATGTTAAATGCTATCCACAAGGGCACCAGGCCAAGCTATTATTTCAATGATTACTAGTAAATGAAAGTCAGAGCAGGCTTCCTATTTGTTGAAATAGTGTGACTGAAACTGTGCCCCAAGTTATATCATTTGGTGCTCAATAAAACAATGATTATACTTAGTTCAGACAAATATTTTCCATCAACCAATTTCTCCCTTTTCAATATGGTAAAAATGGAGAACAATATTATCATGCATTTAGCTGCATTTAGTGACTTGTAGATGAAACATGAAATTTCACCTAACTGGCTGAAACAAAAAAATTAACGAGAACAAATATGACCAGAAAAGCAGGACCTACCTGTGTTTTCCTAGTCTTGCTGGTGCTGCCAGATACATCTATGGCATAAACATCAACACTGAAACTATGCTGTCCAAGATCATAGTCCAGGGACACTGCTGTGGTCACTACACCTGTCTGTCGGTCAATAGCGAAATACCTGGGCATTTGTTGGCCACTGGAGGTAATCCCTGTGATGTAGTATTCTACTTGAGCTCCTGGGGAACTGGCCTGCACTTGAACAGATACACTGGTCCCTGGGGTCTGGTTTTCATACACTGATCCACTGTAGGGGGTGCTCCCAGTGAACGTGGGCCCATTCTCAGTGGTAGCTTTGATGATGATATCGATGGTTGACGTTGAGGAAAGTCTCGGGGTGCCGGAGTCTGTTGCTGTCACACTGACGGAGTATTTGAGACGCGAACTCGGGATGCTTGATTTTAAGAGGAGGACACCCGTGTTGCTCTGTAGGGTGAATAAGTTTGTATCTCCTCCTGACAGAGTGTACGTGACAACCCCATTAGGTCCCGCGTCGGGGTCTTCAGCATGCACATTCATGACCTGAGAGCCTGCCTGTCCCAACACAGACACCGCCGCTGCTGTTAGTGATGTAAAAACTGGGGCGTTGTCGTTCACATCATCAACCAAGATAGTGACAGTTTTCAGTGATGATCTACGTGTGTTCACGGGTGTGGCTTGGTCTGTTCCTTTAACTGTGAGGTTAAAACGACCAATTAACTCCCTGTCTATTCTCTTTTTGGCAATTATCTGTCCAGAAGTTGGATTAATGTCAAAATAGTCACCAACAGGGTCCTGATGGAGGATGGAATATCTTATTTCTCCATTGGTTCCAGAGTCTAAATCAGTGGCAGTTAAAACTGCAACAGGGATATTGGGGTTGTTATTCTCAGCAACATGGAACACTGCAGGCTGTGTGGAAAACTGGGGAGAGTTATCATTGGAATCCTGAACACTGACAACAAAAATAACTGTTGTGTCCTGTCTAGGACTTCCTCTGTCACTGGCCATAATTTCTAGCAGATACTGAGGGGTCTGTTCATAGTCCAGCTTCTTCTGTAGGTAAAGCTTGCCAGACTTGGCATCCAGGTTGAATGTGTTGTCTGTGTTACCACTTGCAATGCTGAACTGTATTGCAGCATTGTTGAGTATATCGGCATCTGTGGCTGAAAACTGGGTGATGAATTCCCCAGGGGTTGCCGTTTCACTTATATCAGCTCTCAGTGTAGTGTGGATAAACTGTGGGCTATTATCATTGGCATCCAGAACAGTGATTCTCACAGTGGCGGTCGCAGTAAAAGATGGCGAGTCAGCAGAGTCCTCTGCATTGACAATCAGTGTATAGGTGGAATTGGTCTCACGGTCAAGCTGACCTGCCACCTTGATGTCCCCTGTACCTGGATCCAGACTGAAAACTCCATCCTCATTCCCACTTTCTATGGAATATGACACTTGTCCATTTACTCCCTGATCTTGATCGTTAGCTGTCACTTTCTGAACTAAAGTTGTTACAGGCGCACTTTCAAATACTGTAGCTTCATACAATATGTGTGTAAAAACTGGGGCGTTGTCATTTCGATCTATGATGCGCACCTCCACAGTGGCTGTATCCCGCAGCCTATGAAGTCCATTGTCCATAACAGTGACCTCAAACATGACATAATCCTGGAGAAATTGGCGTCTGATTTCCTCTCGATCGAATGATCTTAATGTTGAAATGGCTCCAGTTGTTGGATTGATGGTGAAATCTGTCTGATCACTTGAGATGAAATAGAAGAGCTCAGCATTGCGATCCGTGTCTCTATCTGTGGCGCTAACAGAGCCAATGTAGGTGCCAGCCTCACTGTTTTCGTATACCTGCATGACGTAGGAAGAATTTGTGAACTGTGGAGGGTTGTCATTGTCATCACGCACGTGTATGGTTACATTCACAAATGAGCTACGAGAGGGAGTACCCCTGTCCTCAGCTTTAATGGTAAGATGATAAATTTCCTGAGCTTCGCGATCCAATTCCTGGGCTATATACAACACACCATCAGGGAAAATCTTAAAGAAGGCTGTGCCTCCCCTAGTGATGTTATATACTACCTCTCCGTTCTGTCCGCCGTCGGCATCTGTTGCTGTCACTTGGAAGAAACGGTGATTTACAGGAAGGGCTTCACTCACAGCGATCTCGTATCTCGACTGCTGAAAACTTGGGGTGTGGTCATTCACATCTATAACATTAATGGTCACTTCCATGCTGGACGATCTTTGTGGCAGCCCTTTGTCTCTAACAGTAACATGAACAGTGAATGAGTTTACTCCCCCACGGGTCCAGCTTACTGGTTTCTCCAGCTCTATCACCCCTGTTGATTGGCCTATGGAGAATGTACCATTGGCATCAGAGGTAAGGATGTATGATAGTTCAGAATTGGAGCCATAATCCACATCTACTGCCTCGGCACGATAAACCTTATGCCCTACTTGTAATTTTTCAGGCATAGAAACCTCTACCCTGTTGGCTGGGAATTGTGGAGCATTATCATTTGCATCTGTGACAGTCACGTGGACTGTACTTTCACTGAACAAGGTGCCATCACTTGCTATGACCTTCAGGGTATAGAAAGGCTGCATTTCTCTGTCTAGAATCTTTGCTGTGATTATATTTCCTGTGCTCTGGCCAATAGAAAATACCCCCTTTGGATCACCGTCAGCTATTTCAAAGGTGACTCCTGTGACTGAGCCAGTGACTCGTACCTGGCCTACATTCCGAGGGACAAACTGGTTTCCTGTATCCTCCATTATGGTGAAACTATAGGACGACGTGGAAAACTGTGGACCTGAACTCCCAGGGACGGTGACAGAGACAAGAACAGTGGCAAAGTGCTTCACAGATGGATTAGCTACTTCATAGGTGGACACAGTCAAATTGTACCTGGTTCCTTGGCTTTGCCTTAGCTCCTGTGTGGTACTGATAACCCCACTGACAGCATCGATTGTGAACTTTCCATCGGCATTGCCATTTTCTATGGCGTACCTCACCAGGGCATTGGTCCCCTCATCCAAGTCGGTGGCCGTGACCTGCTGTACTTGCACTGGAGGGGGCATACCCTCCTGCACTGCTGTATAATACCTCTTAGGATAAAACTCAGGAGAATTGTCATTGATATCTGTCACATTCAGATAAACTGTAGCAGTAGCTGACAGGGGAGGGGTTCCCCCATCTCTAGCTATTACATGTAGCGTATAAAAAGGCACTGTTTCTCTGTCTAATACTTTGGTTGTTTCCAATCGCCCTGTGGTAGGGGACAAGGAGAAAGTTTGAGGGTATTGAGAATTAACACTGGGTGCAAACACATACTGCACACTTCCATTGGATCCAGAGTCCCTGTCTGTTGCAGTGAGAACAGTGACTAGAGAGGCAGAAACTGTGCCCTCTACGAGACTAGCATGAATGATTTGTTCCTCAAACTGAGGCACTTCGTCATTTTCATCCTGAATGTATACTTTGAGAGAGGCAAATGATATGTAAGGCTGAGACCCACCATCTTGGGCGGAAATATTCATGGTGACTTGTGACACGGTCTCATGGTCGAGTGGACGTCGTGTGGTGACGAGTCCGGAGTTACGATCAAGCTGAAACCACTGCTGCTGGTTGCCAGACACTATTGTATATGTGATATGTGCGTTGATATCCGTGTCGTTATCAGTGGCTGTGAGTCCTGCTACAAAACTCCCCACTGGGGCAAGCTCACTGAGATTTACAACATAGTTGGTTTTTTCAAATACAGGGGGATGGTCATTTTCATCACTGACATGAATGATAAGATGAGCAGTAGAGGACCTGGGTGGGCTACCCCCATCTTGGGCCAGGATTGTGAGGTTGTACACTTTAATCCTTTCCCTATCCAAGCTCCCATTAACACGCACTAAGTGCAAGCCTGGAATGGGAGAAACCATGTAAAAGTGGTTCAGTTCATTCCCGTGTATAATACGGACATAGGTGTTTTGATTCACCCCCTGGTCTTTGTCACTGACTGACACAAAAGCTACAATGCTATCCTTAGGCACACTCTCAGAAACTGAGGCCATTTTCGCAGTTTGAGGAATGTACTTGAATGATATGACAGGATCATGGTCGTTTTCGTCTATGAGGCTCACAGTAACATAAGCCCTTCCCTGTAAGGCTTGAGGCTGGCCATTGTCTCTTGCCTCCACTGTGACTATGCAGCTATTATTACATGTAGCACACCTGGCAGTACACTGTAGTTTCTGTAACGTGGTCAGCACTCCAGTTTTCGGGTCTATCGCAAACTGAACTGTATCATCTACCACAGAGTATGTGATATCTCCGTTTGACCCCATGTCTCTGTCAGTGGCTCGGACTTGTATCACAGTGGTGCCAGCTGGGGCACTTTCATTCACACGAGCAGCATAGTCACTCTGGTCAAACACTGGAGGGGTGTCGTTAATGTCAGTTATTGTGATATTAACAAGCAGAAAGCCAGATCTTGGAGGGCTCCCACCATCTTGGGCAGATATGTTGAGCTGATAAAAATCTTTCTCCTCACGATCTAAAGTCACAAGATTTTCCACATATAAAAATGGTTGGGATGCCTCTGAGAAGACAACTAACCGAAATTTGTTATCTTCATTGCCTGAGACTATTGTGTATTGTGAAGTTACTGAGTTTAATCCCAAGTCAGGATCTGTGGCTGTCCTTAGAACTGCCTGTGTACCGCTAGCTGCAGCTTCTGAATACTCTATGGCTATACTTTGTTGTGGAAAAACTGGGGAATTATCATTTTCATCTAAAACCTCCACAAAAACATCAATAAAATATATAGGACTGCTGCTTAAAACGACAATTTTCACAGGATTCTCTGTAGGCAAGTTTTCCCTATCAATATTCGAGGCAGTTTTTAGAATCCCTGTGTTGGGATTGAGACTGAATAAATTTCCTGGGTTTTCACTAAGGACGTACGTAAAATTCGGAAGAGTTGGTATATCCCCGACCGTTGACCCGATAGCGACATTTTCCCGCACCTGCAGTTGAACGGGGTCGACTGTCCCTGGGCCCTGTCCACGTGAAAATGTAAAAAGAAAGAGCAGTTGTAGAACTACCCCTGTCACGGCAACTAGACTACCGTTGGAAGTAGCCATGTTAATGTTGACCCAATTTTCTTTGCACAACTGCTACTGTGTGCTCCTATTCTCGTCATCAGTTATGTCCCTCCTTATCATTCTGGCGACTTATTTCGACTATCTGACGACAGGCAATATACTACTCATTCCTTGTCGTAATCTCCGTTATCCTCTTGGGCTAATTTAGGCTGTCTCCTCGATTGACGAAAACCCACGCTTGAGGGTGACACACTCTTGAAACTCTTTGTTGACCTTAGTCACGACAGCAAGCTTCAAATATCTGCGACTAAACTTCTCCTTTCGAACCCATTGTGGAAGCTGCTTTTCTGTAGGTCCCTTGCAAAGAGTCTAAGGATAGTGCTCGCATTTCTTTTGCTCGCTTTAAGTTCCCATTTTAGCGATTCTTTTGAGAATTATGAGAGCACATATTTAAATCCTCATCACAGTCGTTTGCACTATTCAATGCTTGTCAATAGACTGCATTCTTGTACTCAGTGACGTAGCAAGCTCCGCCCTCTGCCGTTTGATTGGCACACCACAGCAGGTCTTTCAGATTGGTAGATTTTAAATGATGTTGCAGGCAGTGAAGAGTATCATTTAACTTTCAAAATAAGGTTTATAATATTTATTTTAGTATTCTATGACATTAGCTTTTGATAGGTGTTTAAAAATGATCTTATGGGATTCATAAAATAAAATAATAATTAAACTCGTAAACCTGCAAGTATCAGGTACACTCTTTAGACAAAAAAGAGCCGATTAGCAGCTGCTCTCCAGTTTGTGGAGTTCCAATCTGTACACACGTGAAGCTAAGAAACTTAAGGAACATGTTAAAATCTAAAATATTTTTAAAGAAAACGAAAAAGGGGAGTATCCTGAAGGTGGTTCGAGAACACTACCTGAGAGATGACATCTATTGCGGTTCGGAGGCATGTGATGAATGCCCACAGAAGGATGAAGTCTTGGAATTACGGCCACAGAATCCAAGCAGCGAGATTTCCCCAGACCCACACTACATTATTCCAGATACGAATGTAGTTTTGCACCAGGCAAGTGTAGCAAAAACACCCATAGCATGCTAAATGTACGTCTTTACCAGTGTGAACAATTAAGAATAAATCGATAATTTTTTCTAGTTGTACAAATAACATAAAGAGTAACACTATAATTCAAATGAAATCAGTCCAGTGTGGATCTGATACTACATGAAGACCAGAAATGCATTGGTTTTTTTATACATAATCTTTGCCAGTTGAATAATGGGCTCTACTTTTGTTTCAGCTTGACATACTAGAAGATAAATGCATGAAGAATGCCATTATTCTACAAACAGTTTTAGATGAGGTAAGTTTGGCCATAACATCTTTGTACATGTATTTTTTTATTATAGAATTAATGAGGGTTTGTTACTCAAAAAAGAATATCGAAATGGGAGATGCTCCAATAAAACTTTTGCTTGTTTGTTAGCTTTAGTTTGTTATACTAAAGATGTGCTTTTTCACTTAGGTGCGCCACAGAAGTGCTCCAGCTTACAAAAGAATAAAAGAAGCTATAAGCAATCCAGATAAACATTTTCTCTCTTTTGTAAATGAGTTTCACAAGTAAGTGCTTGAAAAAATCT
The DNA here is from genome assembly GCF_051362555.1 of Lingula anatina. NCBI lineage: Eukaryota > Metazoa > Brachiopoda > Lingulata > Lingulida > Lingulidae > Lingula > Lingula anatina. The sequence goes on from NC_141769.1 coordinate 8,724,473, forward strand.
CATTTTTACATTCCACAGTTAAAAAGAAAAAAGTTCTTGACATTAATCATGTCAAGGTATTTTTATACATTTGTGTGCTTGAAACATTTTATTCTTGGAAATCTTGCCCAGCAGGCATTTACTGGATGATATAAGTAGAAGAAGACTTATACTGGGACAATGTATATTTATGCCCTCGTGGCAATATCTAAGAAAAACAAGTCTGAGATGAATTTGTTAATTGCTTTTATACTGTTTTCCTCCAGAGATACCTATGTGGAAAGACAACCAAGAGAAACAGCCAATGATCGCAATGACAGAGCCATCAGAACTGCTGCTAAATGGTTCCAAACACACTTGTGCAATACTGGTGTGAAAGTCATCCTTCTTACTAATGATGCAGACAACAAAGTCAAAGCTAGCCAAGATGGAGTGACTGCATTTACAGGTCATTAAATTTGAATGTTGACTTTTCGGAACGTTTGCTTGCCTTTATATATTGTTTAATACAAAACCACCGCCTGCAATAATGAAAAATGTATTTTTTTCGCTTCGATACTACCAGCTATGCTATGGATAAGCCTAACATAGTTTTTGTTTTTACCAGTGCCACATCAAAATACAATAACAGTTAATACTCTGTCTTTCAGTGGCAGAATATGTGGGCAGTTTAAAAGACAACCCAGAGCTATTGGATCGCTTGGCCCACAGTAAGCCTAGCAACGCGGTAAGTGGGATGAAAAATGACTTGGTGCAACTTTCACTGTCAAGTGTAAATCAGGAGGGTTAAGTCCCTTTCACATTGTCAAGCTTGGTTATGAAAATATAATGCCAGGGTATTATTATCATGACATTGAACATGACATATTGAAGTACTTTTATATATTAGAATATATATATAACATAAGATTACTCCTAAGAATTTTTCATGAAAAATAATATAAAATTTTGTAATAGCCAATACATTTTTCTTAGAATTACTGTTTTTAGGATTAAAAATGTAACATTTGGTTGCAAATAAATATTATTATTTCTTTCTTTCTTTCCCTAAGTTTGATGAAGGTGTACAGTTCCCAGAGCATGTGTCAATAGCAGAGGTACAGAAAGGCTTGAAGTCAGGGCGTTACCTTCAGGGCAGCTTCCAAGCCTCCAGGGATAACTGCTTGGAGGCGGTGGTTTTTATACAAGACAAAGAAGATGTGGTAAGGTCACAGATTTCAAACACAAAAATGCACAAGTAAGCTTACACACACACACTGTAACAAAATGTTAACAGTGTGATAGTTTTAGATTTATTCTAAAAAAAAATTGAAAAATGGTCAACTTTGCAGAAGACTTATTTTATTGAAATCACCGTGATTCTTAAAATTGGGCTCTTGGCATTTTGGTTGTTCGGTAATTGATCAGAAAAGTATCACCTGACTTAAATTTAAAATGACATTTATTGTTCAAACACCTATCCTTTCAGACTGTCTTCTTACAAGGGAATGCCAGTTTGAACAGAGCAGTCCACGAGGATGTTGTAGCAGTAGAAATGTTGCCAGAGAAAGACTGGAGCTACCCATCTTCACTTGTTATTGAAGATGTAGAAGGAGAGACAGAAATGGTGAGTTTTTTATTCAAAAAAATGTTTTTCTATGCCCAGTAAATGTCGGCTGTAAAGACTTGCCTATGAGCATAGATGAAAGCATCACTATGTGTGTGCTATTACCAATTTGATATTTATTATTATTTTGTTTTGTTGTTGATTGGATTGAATATTTTAGTATTTTAGCTGCTGGATTCAGATATTAGTGGGTGGGTTCTCCAAATAGTATACAAGTGTTGTGCCAGCAATACAGTAAATAAAAACCATGTTGTTCATTTGGAATGAAAAAGATAGTTTCCTTCAACTATCCATAATTGACAGATTTATTTGGTTGCTATGTGCAGAAACTAAACAAAAAACGCAGTATAAAAATTCATACCTCAATCTTAGGCACATTCAACTTACCTCTAAGAAAAATATTTAAAATTACATTTACATACATACATGCTTTCAGGACAAAGAAGCCAGGAAGGAGAAATTAAAACAACCCACTGGTAAAGTTGTGGCCATCATCAAGAGAAAATGGAGACAATACTGTGGAATGCTGTTGCCAGTGATTATCAAAACGGTATGAACATGCCTAGTGTCTATACAGGGCATCAAGCACACCATATACAAAGGGTAGAATTTTTGTTTAAAGCTGTTTTTAAACATCAATTTCATACTGATTTATTATTAAAACTATGTTAAATAACTCTTCTGTACAAAGATAAAACCTTCATTTTTGGTAAAATTGATAGATAGTTAGAAATTTTTAAAAAATTGCCCGATTAAAAAAAAAAATGTTAGATGTATGGCTTTTTGACATATTTACCCTGATGGACCAACAATTGAAATTTCATTATTGCTTTGATTGTTGCTGTACATATTTTTACTGTGTCATAATGGTCACTGTTGCCAATCATTGTAACAATGACAGTTTAAACAATTATTCATTCCTTTATTACTAGGCAACAAAATAGAAATGACAATTGTTGCCATAATTGCAGTGTCACCATTGGGTGTCCATTTTTGAGACTGCTAAAAAGTGTTTCTATTATTCACTGACAAGTTTTTGATTACTTGTTAGGGGGGTGGGGTTTTGCCTGCATAGGAAATGTTCCAACAATGTTTTAGACACAGCTGGATGGACAGATCGGTTTTAAAGGTACCTATGCTACTAGTATGTTGCCAAATTGAAATGTTTATTATTTTTTATGTACATGTATACTGTATTGTATTGTGTTATACTAGTGATATATATTTTTGTGATTAAATGTGGTTTGGCATCCAGTCTCTTTTTGTCACCTGATCTTCACAGGCCACAAGACACCTTTTTGTCCCAAGTGAAAGGAGAATACCTAAGATCAGGATAGAGACAAGGCAGGCCCACATATTACAGGGCCAGCGTGTGATAGTTGCCATTGACTCCTGGCCAAAAAACTCCAGATACCCTCTGGTAAGATAAAGATTATCTTATTATCTTAAAACTCTTCCTTTGCATTTTTCTTCTTATAAATGTAAGAAAAATATTGATTAACAGATTTATTACTGCTTCAGATCATCCCGCTGCTTGTTTGAGTGTGTGTGTGTGTGTGTGTGTGTGTGTGTGTGTGTGAGAGAGAGAGAGAGAGAGAGAGAGAGAAGAGAGAGAGATTTATCAAAAGACAGATGAACTTTCAATTTGGATGTATTATTCATTTTCAGGGACATTTTGTTCGGAAACTTGGAACTATTGGAGACAAGGAGACTGAAAATGAGGTTCTTCTCCTGGAGCATGACATCCCCCATGTTCCATTTTCAACAGCTGTGTTAAATTGTTTACCTAAGCTACCCTGGCTCATCATAGAAGAGGCATGTCATGTTACTGAACTTTTTACATATATCATCTACAAAAAATGCATTGTCATTCATCAAATTTTAGTAATTTGAAGGAATTTGCTCTGTAAAAAATATAAAATATTACTTTGTTCAAATTTTATTGAAAATATGATCCTCGTAGATATTTTAAAACAGCATATATTAATGTTTGAAAACACCCTGTGAAATTCTTTGGCTCACTCATACAAAAACCCTTAGCATTGACATTGATATTACAGATTCACCTCGGCATGATTTTAATGCTTGGATTATCAGGACGTAATAAATAATATTTATGTCAATAATTTGTTATGTAGCAGGAGTAAATTAATACTTTTGTAAAAATTTGAAACAATTGCTTGAATGACAAAAAAAAATGTCTTTGAACAGTCATTGTCAGATTATATGATAAACATGAATCACAATGCCTATATTTTAGGATGTTAAGAAGAGAACAGACCTCCGCCATCTTCATATTTGCAGTGTTGATCCTCCGGGATGCACTGATATAGATGACGCCTTGCACTACAGACCACTAGACAATGGAAATGTGGAGGTATGGTTGGTTAAAAGCAATTATTTTTATGTGTATTTCAAATGAAAATATCTGTGCTGGCATGCCTTTTAGTTGAGAAAATATGCGCTTATTAATGAATTAATTTGTGTCTCAGATTCCTTATAAATTTATTTTGAAATTTTTGGAACTAATAAACAATGGAAGTTAGTCAGAAAATATACCTTTGATAAGTGGTGGTTTTACTGTCAAGACCCAAATACAATCAATTGACAAATACATTTAGAGTGTATGGTACTGTATATTGAGATTCTGACTTAATGATACTTCAGCAAAGGTGACAAACAGACCCAAGTGAAATAAAAATTTCCGCTTATATTTAAATGAGATAGCCAGTGGTCCATTCCCTATTCTGGGCTCAACCAGCCATTTTATTCATTGTTCCTAAAAGTAATTTGGTGAAGCTGAAAACACTTAAATTGTATGTTATTAATAAATTACGTAGTTGTTCTCATTATTGTTATTCATCTTCTCCATCATCATCATATTGTTATTATTATTCATAATTACTTTATCAGCCGTCCTTTTTGATTGATTTGACAGGTTGGTGTCCACATAGCTGATGTGACCCACTTCATCAGGCCTGGGACAGCTATTGATGAGGAAGCTAGGAAAAGAGGGACTACAGTATATCTTATAGACAAAGTAATTGACTTTAAACGTGGTATTTGCAGGAAAAAAAGGAAAATGTGTGTGTGTGTTTGTGTGTGTGTGCACGCGCGTGCGTGTGGGGGGGGGGGGGGATAAAGCATATATATACATCCAGTTTCATTTTACATTCAAGTTTTCCTGTATAAACGTTGATGTTTTAAATATAGATATATAAACCATACAGGCACACATATTATAAATTAACATCAGTTGCAACCGCGAACAGTAATTAGAATTATATATATTAATAGACTGAATGATTTCAGAGAATAGACATGGTTCCAGAGCTGTTAAGTTCCAACTTGTGCTCACTAAGATCCAATGTTGACAGGTAGGACAACCAAATACAGAGCAAATTATTTCTTACCTGAACCAAAGTTGAGTGTCTTGGAAGACCTGTTAACAACTGGACTGCTTCAGATTTCTGATAAATGGAAGTCATTGGATAGCCCAATCACTTAACTAAAGACTTCAAATTCTGAGACAAAATGATGGCCCCTGTCTAGAGTAGTCATCTGGTACTTGATCCTAGTTAATTTTTTTGATCCCCCAGTTGGTCAAGATGTACACAGGAGTAAATTTGTATGTAGATATACTTTTTCATTTTTTAGTGATATAGGAAAGCAAATTCTTTCTCATTAAGAGGCTTAAGGCACTTTGGATATGATAATTCAGCAGTTATTTTGTCTTGAGTGTTTTTGTTACTGTAACATACAGTACTATATTAAAATAACATAATCCTTTAAAATGGTATGCTATTATGCATTATCTGTATGTAGATGCATAAAGAAAATCAGTATAGAACTTAGAAATAATGATCATTATTATTAAACATAACAAGCAAGGTGATGGTTTTTGATTGATTTTCAGATTTGCTTTCACTGTGATTTGGGAGATGACTAAAGAAGCTGAAATAATAAGCACTCGCTTCATGAAGAGCATCATAAACTCAAAGGTACTCAAGACTGGGTATCAACCAAACCGGCCCAAACTTTTAATTATTTAAAGTTAACTATGCCAAGATTTATTCTTCCAATGATTCTTAAGATTTGAATTTCATTTGTCTGTCTTTTTGCAGTCAAAGGCTTTTATTTCCACTGTAAGATGAAATTTGTTTGGGATTTTTGTCTAGAATTTTATCTGTACTTAACCAGGTATAAGTTTCCGGTGGGTGATCGATATGTTTAATAGTGAAATTATTGATTGTATTTATAGGCTTCTCTTACATATGCTGAAGCTCAGATGAAAATAGATGACAGCAAACAGCAAGATGAGCTTGCTCAAAGTCTGCGAGGCCTTAACGCACTAGCTAAAATTCTTAAACAGGGAAGAACTGATAAGGGGTGAGCATCTTCCCCTGTATATATTTTGATTGTATTCATTTGAAAATGGAGGGGGGTGAGATTAAACGTGCATGTGTATCAAGTTATATGCATACTGGCACTTGGTAAAATATGCAGTTTAAGTTAAGGAGAGAGTTGTGGGGCTAAGTATGTTAAATGAAAGTTATTAAATTTATAATTAAATTTTAAGTTGTCTGTTTCAAGTATGCAGATTAGTGATTGTAATCAACATAAAAAATTTATTATGTTGTTGTGGTGTGTAGGCATGTGCCCAAAATATTAATGCTTAAATAATTTTTTTAAATTTCAGTTCTTTATCACTTGCATCCCCAGAAGTAAGATTCCATATTGACAGTGAAACTGCTGATCCTATAGATGTTGTATCAAAAGAGTTGATGTAAGAACATTTGTATGACATTAGTTATGAACAAAACAAGAGATAGTGGTGATGTTTATTTTGTATATTTGCCTAATCTTTCTTGGCCACACACACATATGCATGAATATTTTATTTACATTTATTGAATTTATATAGAGGACAGTGTTGCAGTATCTAAAGCAAAAACAGGTAAACTGACATTGATTTATATGGTTAACATTTTTTCTGCATTAGAATAGCTCTGTACATATTTATTATTCTTATTGAGTTTAAACATAGATTTTTATACACCAATTTAGGGAGACCAACTCTATGGTGGAGGAGTTCATGTTGCTGGCCAATGTTTCAGTGGCTAAAAAGATCTATGAGGAATTTCCCGACTGTGCTGTGTTGAGGAGGCATCCTTCTCCTCCCCCCTCCAACTTTAAACCAGTCATTAATGTTGCTGAGGCAAGGGTATGTAGTTTGATGTAATTTAAAACAAGTAAGAGTCTTAATTACCAGCCACGCCCTTACTTTTTCTTTTATTCACTGTTCATGATATAGGCTTACATTAGACAAATCAAATGTTTGCATATGAAATGGCACCCTGACTGTTTTATATTAAGGAACCAATAAATTGTTGCAAATGAGCAAAAATGTTCATTAGCTTGGTAGTTCGATCATAAATGAAAATAATCAAACACAAGTTTTTCAACATGTGTAAATTGATAATTTTCATTTATGACAATATAATGTTATTTGAAACTATATTTGATTCCAAGAAATCAACTTAATAATGCATATCATCCTCATCATTGTTTCACAAATGGATTGTTAATCTTACAAACCTCATTACAGGGCTTTGATTTCTGTGTGGACTCTTCCAAAGATTTGGCCAACTCCCTGGCCAGTGCGCAGCTTACAGAAAACCCGTACTTTAACACCATGCTACGTATCCTAGCAACTAGGTGCATGATGCAGGCGCTGTACTTCTGTAGTGGGATGCTTCCGTATGCAGAGTTCCACCATTATGGATTAGCTGCACCAATATACACTCACTTCACTTCACCGATCAGAAGGTAATGGTGTTGTCTCTTTGGAAAGAAATCAGGGTCCTGTAACTCGAAAGCATCGCACATTGCAACCGAGCGCAAGCGTCTCAATTCCATAACTCGCCCATAGCTCTATATAATACATTGTAGCCTCTATGTGATATCGCTATTCGCAGTATGCGATGCTTTCGAGTTACGGGGCCCAGGTCTTTATGTATGGTTTTTTTCAGCACACAGCAATGCTGCAATGACTTATTATTAGTGGCACCTGAAACAATTGGTCATCTAAGGTTCTGGGTGTGCATGAACACACCTTTTGATGTACAGCTACAGTGTGTCTGTACATAGCTGTCCCCTGTGTCTGTCATCGTAGCAGCCGTTCATTTTTTCCATATTGGTTCCCATATTGGTTAATATATGATGCAATATTGAACTCCCATGCATGGGCCTATGCCCTGTGTGTGTGTAACATTTTCTAAATGTCTCTGTTACCACCATGAGTGGATAATTGTATGACTTAGTAATTATCCTGGAGTGATTTTTATTAGATAAATAAATAAATACAGTTAGAATAGAAAATCCTAACTGGATTCTTTTTATTGACTGTTATATATATATATATATATATTTTTTTTTTTTTTCATGTATTGGCATTTTATAAAAAAAAGTTAAAATTTCCGAAGATTGAGGAATTTTGTCAATCATTTTTTTTTAATTTTTTTATATTTTTTGTTATTATTATTTTTTTAGCATGTGGTTTTATTTCAGAACATTTTTTTTTTGTCACTATTGAAATCTATATACACTGTACTTCCTCACTGGATGCCAGATAGATTTATATAATATTGGATTTTATCTTTGCCAGATATCCTGATGTTCTTGTGCACAGACTGCTGGCTGTGGCTATTCAGGCAGATGCTTCTTTCCCTGAACTACTAGATAAGAAGAAAACTCAAGTAAGGAGACTCAGTGTTTGTTAATTTATAAATTTATTTATTTGTCTCTTTAAATGGCCCTAAAAGTTAAGCATGGTCACTTCCTCACAGTTTGACACTTTTTATACACTGTGGCATCTAAAAGAGAGATGAAAGTCAGTAAGTTGTTGGTTGTGATTTGAATATGAAGCTCCAATCCAATCTGAGAGGGTGTTTGTTAAATATTATACTATACTTTTGTATGCTTTCAGGCTTTGTGTAACCATTTGAATTATCGACACAAGATGGCGCAATATGCAGGAAGAGCCTCTGTGGCACTTCACACTCTGGTAATATCACACACCGGATATTGTAACTGTTTTGTTATTGGCTTGTTTCTTAATAGAAACATAAGTTAATTTGATTTCAGGACGCATTTGATTGTATAAGGTGACTTATTTAAGGAAACAAATAAGACCTCAAATGTTGTTGGTTCAAAGTTCTGAAATCCTGACCTCCAACCATGAGTTGTACACAGCTACCACCTCTAATATGTTCATGGCTTTGGCTTTGATAATCCACACAGGGTTCTTAAAATTTATCCTGTTTCATCCAGTCTTAGTTTTAGTTGGGATTACGTTCTCTTACACAAGTTTCATAAAGTTGCTTCTCTTTCAGCTTTTCTTTAAAAACAAAGTCCTCATAGAAAATGGATATGTGATGTTTGTGCGGAAGAATGCTTTGACAGTCCTGATCCCGAAGTATGGCTTGGAAGGGATCGTCAAACTCGCTGAATATCAGAACATCATGAAATTTGATGATGAAGTATGTATTTGTGAAGGTGCAATAAGAAATATCTTTGCTAGACATTCATTAAATTAATAAATGACAAATATACTTATAAAAACAGTATTTACCATCTTGATTAGGAAGATGTAACAACTTTTATTTAATTTTTACCACCATATTTTCATTTTTTTGTTTAATTCCACTGAGCATCATTATATCGAAAAAGGAATATGTATTACAACAGCATGAATAACTACAACTTTTATTCCTTTATGTTTTTGCAGAACACTGTCCAGACTATAGGAGACGTGATTATTCGGGTGTTTGATGCAGTTAAAGTGGAGGTCAGCGTAGACCAGTCCAATATCCAGCACCAGCACATCAAGTTCAAACTTGTGTCACCACAGGTACGATCAATGCACAGCTGGTGAACATTTTCATCTGACGTTTTATACACTGCTGTTTTAAAAGGTTCTTTTGATTTAAAGACGAGACATGTGGAGTGACATTCTCACTCAATTGAAAGGCTATGTGCAGGCAAACAAGAGGCTATAATTTTTGTCACTTCATACAAATAAAAATTCAATATAAATCAGGTCTGTAGAATTCAATGTTGTCGTCACAGTAGAAACTTTTCCAAGGTGTTCTTATTTGTAATTGATTGCACTGTTGGAATTATTTGCCATATTAATTACTGTATGGCTTGTGTATAGAGAGGTACTTGCCAACACATCAGGTGGGAGCATCTAGATTTTAATTGCATTGTGAACAGCTGGCTCTTCTTTTAGAAATCATCCGAAGCATCCACTTGCCTGTTTTGGCTTTTCCTTTCTGGTGTATTACAAGAGTCAAAAATGGTTTGCACAGTTAAGTGGGAGGGAAAAAGAGCCATTTTGCAAAAAAAAAAACAACTGTTATTCCAACTTGCTGTTAAATAATGGCTGTGACTTTGCTTTTGTGTTTTGATAGGTTTTACCAATGCTTGATCATAAGCCATTTGTTTAAGATCCCTTACTTAAAAATTCCGTAAGTGGACAGAATGGGTGTAGATTTTTATATTGCTCAATAACGGACAACAAATAATTTCAACATCTTATTTTGCAGTTGCCAGAAATTGAAGAAGGGCCTCCCCTTAAAAAACAAAAGAAAAGAAAGTGAAAACAACAGCCAATTCCCAGGGTGTGAAAGACAGTGAATTTACAGGAGTGTGTCCATTGCACCAAATGTGAAGGTTACCACCATGGTGATTTATAACAAAAAAAGAGGATTTGAACCAGCAAGATTCTCAATACTGAACATCACTAGATACACCCCAGAACAATGGCAATGGTTCGAACTTAAATAAAAATAGGATTTTACAGTGCCATCTTCTGACATGATTAGAGTAGGTCTGAAAATATACTTGCCTCACTCCAAAATTGATAAAAAAAACATCATACAAATTCGAAATATAGGAAATAACCCTTTAGAAACTTAGGTGAATAAAAGGGGGTCCTGATATTCTAAAATGCAATTTACATTGGGAAAGCAATCCATTTGCAAGTCATTTTCCTTTGTGGGCATGTATGACTTTAATTCTAATTGACCAACTACAGAAATTACGTGCAATGATGGACATTTCAGTAGCAGACTTGTATGTGAAATTGTGTATCTGAAAATAAATTTAAAGAAATCATGTATAATAACGATGATAATAAAAAAAATATATTTGTCTATAATTCTTTGTCAGGTCATTTTGATTGGCACCAATTTCTCTTTTTATAGCATCACTCTACATGATAGTATATTTAAAGCATAGAGGTTTTGGTCTTCCTTGTTTCACAACTAATGCCAATATTTTTACATCTCTTTCTTTATTTCACTGGGTATTAAAAACCTCCCTGTTTATTGTCCCTAGGTTCAAATTCACAAAATTGTGAGTGAGTAATCAAGTCCATAAAGGAACATTACAAAGTCTCAAAGAAATATATTCCTTCACCCTTATTTTTCAGTAATGCGAGTTACTAAACACTAAACATTGCAAACAAAGCAACTTTCTGTTCATAGACCTCTCTCTTTTGACTTTGATTCTCTGCGTCTTCTTTTCTCTGGATTCCTTGCATCTCTTGTGAAATACCATAAACCTACTAAACAAATCATGTATGCTATAAATAAAATGTCCCCCAGTATTGCATAATCTTTCCGTCTACGTGTACCATTTTTTTCACTCTTCCTGTCTGAGAAGTCGGTCTTGGAGTAAGAGTTTTCTGCTTGGGTTGCTTTTTGCTTGTGTCTTCCACCTAAACCTGTACTTCGTGCACCATGCCAAAATGAATCTCTTGAAGCATTCATTTGGGCTTTCATTCTTTCAATATTCTCCCAGATTCTTTCTCTGTCCTTTCGACGCCTAAGTTCTTCTGCAGCCCATTTCCTATTAAAATATTCCTCTGCTTCTCTCATTCTCTCATCCTCATTAGCTTCGTTAGGATTTGTTCCCCAGGATTCATACCAATTGTGCTCATCTTTTCTGTGTGTATTATAGTAAGCGTCACGATATGGATTTTGGTATCGAGAAGAGGGCCCACCTCTCTCTTCTTCCCAGAAGTCGTACCAAAAGTGCTCATCTTTTCTGCGTGTATTATAGTGAGTATCTTGATATGGATTTTGGTATCGAGAAGAGGGCCCACCTCCTTTGTACTCCCGTGTTTCTGCATACGGCCTATATTTACTTCCATAATCTCTATGGTCTGCATAAGTCCTATTTCTATTCACTGTAGAAGAGGAAAATGACTGAAAACTCATAGATCTATCATAGTCCCTTCTTGATGTGTCATTTCTCAGAGTCTCGTATGCTTTGTTAATTTGTGTAAAGATCAAGTGAGCGTTTTTATTCTTATTCACATCTGGGTGGTTTTTTTTCACCTTATCTAGGTAAGCTTTTCGAATTTCATCCTTTGTAGCATTTTTTGATATACCTAATACAGCATACAAATCTTTGCCCTGCATGCTAAGTAGAATACTACTTTGGTGAAGTTCATTTGAGCGACTAACATGTCCCTTGATCAGCAAGAATCCTTTGTGTCGAAACATATTTTCTCTTGCAATGAAAATCATTTCTGGTTTCAGTTAATCACCTCCTCATTTCTGTTGAAGACAAGAATGGAAACTTTTTTTTCATATCATCTTTTTTTCCCCCCCAACTTCCTTTGAATTTCAATTTTTGGTTTTTCTGTTGAAAGTTATATGAGCTTCATAGCATTTCATGCCAAAGTTGTCTGTATGATTCAGAAAATAGGCTGTAGATACTTCAAGAAATATACTGATGTTGCATCATCACTGGATAGGCTTCACAAACACTTGGTCCAACGTAGGTTCCCTATAAATGCAAAAAAATATATTGTATTTGCATTTCTGTCACATTTCTATTTTCAAAATCCAGTCTCGGTAGGTTTGTAACACATGACGCACATTTTGAACCTAGCAGGCAGAGCAAAAAATCATACTCACTCAAACTAAAGGAAATAGCCCTTTCGAAACCTAGGTGAATAAAAGGGGGTCCTGATATTCCATTCCACGCTACATGTGAATGATACAAAGATCAACTTGCAGTACACGAACTTAAAAACATCTTGTGAACCAGTGCCATAAGCAGTGCAAAACAAACAAAAAGTACTCAGTCAAGTCCCATAAAGGGTTTCATTTAATGCCACTGCAAAAAATTAACTGTTTACATTTTTCATGTTCCTTACATTAAACAGAATATATTATTAGGCAGATCTAGCATATGAAGAAAGGGGGTTATTATTATTATTATTATAAGTTTCTTTTTCATTTTGCAGTGCTGAATACATTTGCTGTGCCCCATCACAATGAATCTTTTCAATGTTTAACTAATTCATGCAGACTTCTTTTTCACCATTTTCCTTTGTCTGAATAACATTATTATTAATTACTCTTTTCTTTCTTTTTTTTTCTTAGCTTGCAGTAAAACTAGATACATGACTTTGGTAGACAAAAATAAGCCTGTATAGAGCAACATCAGGAACAGACCGAAACTCATTCCCTTTCTTTTCCTTGGAGAAAAAGTACCGTTTTTTGTCCATCTATTTTGATCATAAGCTTTTCCATATGTCTCATCATTCCTTCCATATTGCCAATTCTCCTTATATCCTCCCCTTTTAAAATCATATCTGGATCTTAAAATATTATCATAATGCCTTTTGGATTCCTCATTGGAAAGAGTTTCATAGGCAGTCTTAATGAGTGTAAAGGATTGATGTGCATTTTTTTCCTTACACACGTCAGGATGATACTTTTTAACTAATATCAAATAAGCTTTCCGTCTTTCTTCTGCTGAGGCTGTCCTGTCCACGCCCAGAATTTTATAATAATCCTCACTTTCTTTAAGGAAAGCACTACTTGATGCATGAAAATTTTTGCATAGTCCAAGACAGCTCTGATATATGATTTTATCTTTTACAAAACATCGTAAATGTTTATTTACAGTGGCCTCGATTAACTGTCCAGGGCGAGCAATAACTAAATAGGCCATATTGAATTGTACTCCAGTCTTCAAGATAAATAATTTGTACTGTCCAGGTTTTAGTTCTTATATATCATCGTTTCACAACTGATCCCCAGGTAAATTGAGTTTTTCCTCCACATATGCTTTGACTTCCAAGAGTTGGGAATTGGATCCCTGACAACCAAGACCCTACAAAAATTCACAGGAAATTTGATATTAATAAAACTTTTTATTTAAACAGAATTCCTCATAAATAATTAAAAACATTATATCTAACAGTAAATATCTTCCTCAACAAAGTTTAAAAGAAAGAAATTAAGTTCCTGTTCAAAGTGCACAACATGTTACGCTTCTAGGTGGTGGTATTTTCTGAACTATGGTTCTAATAGCATTACTTAGACAAGTGCAAATCCGTGAGATATATCTGGAAGCTTGTCAGGCCTATACTACTTACACCCCATTTCCATAGATTTTTAGATCGATCTATCCCTGTGGGGAGTCTCACTAGATTACTGTCAGCTTGGCCGGCTTAAGCGTCTGTCCCGCCTTCTAAAAGCTGTAAGGGGGTAATTAACTATGGTGCCCGCTCGGCTGACTGCAATTTAGCGTGAACCCCCAGGGAGTGAGGTAGATCTAAAACTTAATCTTTAGATCGATCTAAATCTCTGGGAAAGCACCCTTAGATGGGATCCTTTACAGATTACCATCATGATATTTTTCTTAATCACTTAACTCTCCCCGAGAAAAGTATATTATTTCATTAAAACACAATATATTTGTTGGTTATGTTAATGTTAAGCAAATATCACTCAAAAATTAAATACTAGTAAACAAATCATTGGAAATCCTAAACTGAACAAGTTTAATACAACAATGAAGACTCCTGTTCTTATCCCTTCAGCAGCCTAGCAACTCAACATTACAATACCAGATATAATAGCTTTTTTTTACATACAACTATCCTTCCGTTTTCTCATAACAGGCACATACAAGTCTAGCAGTCTCGTTCTCTTTTTTGCAGCAGGAAAATTACTTGCCTCAACTTCTACAGCCAGCTAATCATCTTCATCATAGTCATGCACTTTACTTTTCTTGTACATCTTTATAAAATAGGCCATCAATGCACTGAATATTCCAACATATGCAAAAAGAACATCTAGTGCTATATATTTTGGAAACCCCCATCCATTTACTTTCTCTCTATTATATACATAATGGTCCTTGTGCACTTCATTCCATTTATTTTCTGAATTTGCACCTGTGCCATAGCTTGTTCCATATCCTTTGGCACCATACTTGTCTCTAGGTGTATTTAGACCAATCTTTCGTCCACTGTCATATTCCTTTCTCAAATTTTCATTTCCAAGTGTTTCATATGCAGTGTTAATGAGCGTTAGGGATTTGTGGGCATGCCCGTCCTTACACACATCAGGGTGAAATTTTTTAACCTGATCTAAATAAGCTTCTCGGATTTTCTCTCGTGAGGCAGTCTTGTCAACACCAAGAATCTTATAATAGTCTTCATTTTCTCTCAAGAAAACCACACAAGATGTGTGTACTTGTTTGCAGCAGAAAAGTTGTCCCTGAAACCTCAGTTGAACCCCTCTTTTTACCACTAACACTTTGGTAAAACCACGAATGTATCTTGATAATTCAAAGGGAAGGGCTCCCAGGTTGATTTTTGAAATAACTTTCAAAGACATACTGTACAATATACTGTGTAACAAGGTAATAAAACTGGTTTCAACTTGTTTCTATTTTAATTGTCACAACAATTAACTCCTCAAAAAAAGTAAAATGTATTCCTAAATAGAATTGGGTAGGGGCATTTCAGCTAGATTCAGTCAGACTTAGAGGGTGGACACGTTTGCTGTCTCCTAAAATACAATGCCCATCTCCTGTTAATGAGTTATGTTTGTTACCAACTCTCATCAAAATACCAACTTAAGTTCATAAGTCACTTAGCTTTGCAACATGCCATCTTCACAATTTACTTACTACTCTAATGTGGAAGGCATATTAAAAAACTTTGTTTAGTCACTTTCTTCAAAATTAAATATTCTTCTCCTTCCTCCAAACTTGTTATTCAATCCGTGTGCCTTTTCCCTCATCATCTCTTCCTCCATCGCGTTTTCAAATTCGATGTCATACATACGCCTCATGTCATCATAAACTTTGCCATATTGTGGTCCACGAGCAAATTGACCATCTTTTGGAACAAATCTGGCCCTGTTGGCGCCAGCCCTTCTCTCCCAGTCTTTCACTCCTTTGTATAATTTTTCCTGGTGACCAGCAGCAGATTTTCTGAACTGAGACACTCTGGAGGAAGACTGACGCTGTTCAGCTTCTAAAGTACCAAAGGAAGAGCCTTTATTACTTAATATGTCATATGCCTCTTTGATTTTGTTGAAATTAGCATGAGCATTTTTGTCTTGGTTCACATCAGGGTGATGTTTTTTCACAAGAGACAAGTATGCTTTTTTGATATCTTCCGGTGATGCACTGCTTGATAAACCTAGTATTTCGTAATATTGTGCATACCTGTTGCTGATAACGTCACCGACGTGTATTTGTTTGCATTGCAAATATATAGGAACCACCTTCTTTTGAAAATTTGAGGAAGCCAAGAGCAAAACTTTGTCACAAAAGGCTGCTGTCATTTTATCTTTGAAAAATTTTGTGCCCAGCAGAAATTCAGAAAGCAAATGCCTTGAATAAAGTCAATTAGTTAAGTCCTGCTCCTCTTAAGTGCTTCTGTAATGTCCCATGGAACCATATTGAAATACCAACTTCAGTATTTCCTCCTATAAGAAAGGGAAAGATAATTTGGGGTTAGATATTCACCAGTGGCCATATGCATCCCAAAGATTTTAATTTTACAAGAACATTCAAGTTAGAGAGGTAATCAGTTTGATCTTACTTTAGAGTAATAAGATTCAAGTGAAATTTATGTGGGGCTAATCAGAATAGAGAAGTATAGTACTAACTGTACCACTAACTAAATAGGGACGACCCTACTTCAAAAGTGATGCCTCTGATTCTTGATGGTCTCACTGCCTTCATACGTGCCATAAAATAATTAAATCTCAACTCCGAGCTTAAACTGCCAGGTCCCTGCAACAACGGCATGTGGAGGTGGGGAGACCATCATGGAATTAGCAGCATCGCTTTTGAAGTGGGGCGCCGGCCATATTTAGTCAGCAGATCAGTTAGTAAACGGATCATCCATTCTGAATGGCCCTATGACATAAAACACTCTGAGGATAAAGTAAGATCCCCTGGGTAGAATTATAGTAAATCATACAGCTAAGCTGCAAATATACAGACACCAAACATGAATATACACTGCATCACTATTTACATAGATAAAATCCAATCTTGTTGTTTTTGCAAGGAACCTTTTTTCACAAAACAAAACAATTACAGTTTGGCAGTTATGTTTTAGACAGTAATGGTAACAGCATTCACACAAACAGACAGTAATAAGAATATATACAGACACAGTGTCTGTACATAATAAAAGAATTTCTAACCCCGCATGACCAGTCACTTTCACAAATGAATGCACGATCAAAACAAAACAATTTAATACTGAACTAAATCTTCTTTATTTACAGAAAATTTAACCAGTGAATGTGTTGACTATGGTATATAAAGTCTCTTTTAGCCATCTTCAAAAGCACCTCAGAACCCTATAATTAAGTATTACCTCCCCTGCTTCAACTTTTCAGTTTCAGTACACTTCATGTTTGCCAAACATGGGGTGGGATACTTAATCAAGCTATGTAATTTACTTCAAAATAGCAAGCATTATTAAGGCTAAGTGCCTAACATACATACATACATACATATATATATATATATATATATATATATATATATATATATATATATTTTTTTTTTTTTTTTTTTTTTTTTATTTGTATTACAAGCTGTTTATTTGGAATTATGTCAGTTTAACATGTAGTTCAGAAGTAAACAAGAGGCCATTCCCATCAAACCTGTCATCTCTTTTTTTTTATCTAAAGAAGTCCTTAAATATCATCAACAAAATCATCTTTTAACTGCCTTTTGATATAAACTATAGTTGCTATTAGCATTGCAGTTACTGGGATGGTAAAAGGTAAAGTTTCACTTATCCTTACCATCCTACGGAATTTTACATCTTCGCGATCAGAAATGTTTATATTATACACATTTCTTCGCCACTGGTGAGCAGATCTTCTTAAGATGTCTCGCTCTAGCTCTGACTTGTTAGCATACGCCTTCCACTCGGGATAGTGTCCATAACGGGAACCATCGTAATGATCTTTCAAATACTGATTGCTTAGTGTCTCATAAGCTGTATTTAGGAGCGTAATTTTCTGATGTGCCGTCTCATCTGAGCAAACATCAGGGTGACATTTTTTGACTAGTCGGATGTAACTTTTTCTAATCTCTTCTTGGGTGGCACCTTTTGATATTTCAAGAATTTTGTAATAGTCCTCAGTCTGTTGAGCAGTATGTGTACTGGTATGTAGATGTCCCCTACCAGCAAGATGTGCCAATGATCCTGGTATCAGTAAAAGCTCTGTTCCAAACTGGGAACTGTGGCAGAGTGTAAGATGTCTGTGACTTATATCCATTTGCTGAATGCCAAACTTATTTGAACTCGCATTCCTTTTGGAATGACATCTGGGAGATGGTGTTTGCAGTTTTTTAAATGCTATTCCATTGTGATGTGACTGCACGCTACTTTGGAAACTCCCAAGGTATACCCAGTTCCTCAAACATAAACTACATTGTGGCAGCAGTATCTTCATACTGTAATCTTATTAAACTCCAAAATGAAAAATCACTTTTAAAGGAATTCCTTTCCCATGGCAACTAAGCTGACCTTTCTAAGTTATGTCAATTTCAGCAAAATAAAATATGATGTGTGGGTTCCAAAGGTTTTGAAGCACGTCTTCCAAAAATTTAAAGGGGCAGAGTTACTGAAACAATTTGCTGGTTTCCTTTCTTGAAAAATCAATGCTATTCTCTCCAATATGACAGATTTCTAGGTCTTCGTTTTCCAACAACAAACCTTTATTTCTTTGTTGGCTCAAGTGACATCAGCCATAGCCACCTGACTTTCCAGTCCTTAGCCTAAAATCTCCTAGAAGCAAACAAAGCACCATCTCATACTTCACATGATTGTAAATGTTACCACCCGGTACAGAAGTGCATTTTATTTCTACAACTGGGGGGACAAGCAACAGAAATCTCCATATAGGAATCTGAAAGAAGGAACTCTGCCATCCTGTTGTTCTCTCGGCCTATCAACTTTATCAATTCTCATTTCTAGTCTTAAGTATTTATCATTACAAAACCAGGTGGTAAGTTCCACATGTTATCATACACATTACTGAGGTTAAATATTGTACTTAATGCTACTTTTAAACCTTAAGCATTCCTAATATATATATCAGCTCACTTTGGAAATAAAACATGGGGACTTGAGTTTAAGAGCTATATCAGAATTTAAAAGGTCAGTAAGTTTTATATTAGTTCAGGCAAAACTGTTTGAACTTAGGAAGATGACTGTGCCATATAATGAATCATGTCAAAATGACATCAACTTAAAACAGTGTAAAAAGCACAGGTACACAACTCCAATCTTTAATTTTAACTTTAAATCAAAATCATTAGACTTTAAGAATAGTTATTTTTTTAACAACTAGAAACAATAAAACAACTTAGAGATCAGTGCTTGACAAGGACAGCTGCTTTACTGTACAAATATAATTTTGCTCTAACTTTCAATTTTTTCAAAATTGTCAGTCATTTCATTTATCACCATTACAAAACCACTTCAAAGACAATATATCTTTCAGTTTTAAGTGTGAAGTCAAGCAGTGACCTTTGGAGCAATATTTTCATACTAGTACCTTAGAGGGAAGTGCTCCTTATAAATGGCTTTTTCAGTACAGACTGTCGGTCTTCTATAGGGACCTTTTGAATCAGGTTCAATGGTTGACTAGGCAGTGGCATCCAATACCAGCACTGATCTCTAACCTAAATAGATAAAGCAACCCAACTTTTAACCAGCTGTAGAATACATGGCTTATTGGATTATATATTCATCTACGTTAGGAGAGAAATACTAATCAGGCAAAAGTTGGGCAAGAATCAAAACTTTATTACTTTGACTTTGAAGGAATGAAAGTAAAAAAAGTTTCTCCTTTTCGGCATTCACAGAAAACCTTATGTAAGCCATAAGATAGCAAAATGCTTTAAAGTCAGTTTACTAAAATATGAATAATTAAGGGGCTAAAAACAATAAAAAAAAACTAGAAAAGCACTCAGAGAGGGAAGACCTCCGCCAAAGCAGCAAAGTCTCCATCCAATGCCGTTTCACCCCTAAATTTTCGATATTATAAATCATTGATTGATTATTTATCTGGATCACCACCAAAAACTAATCATCCCTTCCTTGGCCCACTTCTGACAGTTCCTGAAAATTTCATCAAAATCGGTCCGTAACTTTTTGAGTTATATTGATGACAGACAAACAAACTGACAGACAAACAGGGGTGTAAACATAACCTCCTTGGCAGAGGTAATTACAATGAGCAATTGTTCAAGATAAATAAATTTGGAACAAGAATACTTACTTACCAAAAAATCAATCTAACAAAATTTACGTTTGATGCTTTATTTATAGAATTGCAGGCATATCAAATGAACCAACACAAAGTCTTGGTTATGGAAACCTTTGCAGACATTTAAAAACCAACAATATTTGGGGCTTACAATTCTTGAGACTTGTAACAAGTTTTGGATCTTTCTAACTTTGCACAAAGAACATGGAATATTAATAAAAGGAAAACATAATCATTGTCAGTAGATTCTATTGAAAGCAGAATTCTAATATACTACAAAACTTAACAAAGCACCTCCTCAAAAGTAAACATATTTCCAGTATTATTTACTCTTGTTTATGTCTGCCATAAAAGAGTCATGAAGCACAGATCTCATGCGTTTTCGGTGTTCTTCTCTTTTCTTATTAAGTATCCTTTTCCTTTTCCTTGGAGACGAGGAATATATGAGAGACAGAAAAAGTGGAAATGCAACTGTGATCAATGCTGCGTACACTTTTATATATGTGTCTAAGAATTCCCAAAGTTTTGCCCTTGATTCTCGTAAAATACTCTGCATCTGCATTTCCTGCTCTCTCATGGCCTGCTTTCTTTCTCTCATTACTTTTTCTGCTTGATCACGCTTATATCTTTCAAATTCTTCACCAGATTTCCACCTTTGTTCTGACTTGTTACCAGACTCAGTCCGGGAAAATCCACCTGTGAAGGCAGAAGTATTGCGCAATCTGAATTCTTCATCATACTCTCTTTTCAATAATGGATTTCCTATGACTTCATATGCTTCATTTATTTCTGTGAATTTCTGGTGGGCATTCTTTGCTTTATTTCTATCAGGATGCAGCTTTTTTGAGAGCTCAAAAAAAGCAGACTTAATCTCCTGTGGTGTAGCTTCAAGGTGGACACCGAGGGTTTTATAATGGTCTTTAAAATGCTGGTTATGCTGTTTATTTGTGTACAAAAATCTACGATGCCAAACAGTACAAGCAAATCTACCTTGCTTTATGTATGACCATCCAAGACACAAAGATTGTGTCAAACCTTGCAAGTGGGATCTTGGAAAAGTCATGGGCAGACCCTTAGGACGAGCTGAGGTTTAGCAAGGCTGCTTAGTTATTTTCATCATATATTGCAGCCCTTTCCTTTGTGTTTTTGCAGCAGTATATGTACCTACGAAAATAACATATGTATGATCATACACTGAGCACCAGTAAGTTTATCGTTATTCAACTTGAACTTCCAAGGTCGTTTATTGAGCACGTAGCAAGTTGCAAAGTACGCAATGATTATCATAGAAACATGTAAACAATAAAACAGGAATTATCTTAAAGATAGAATGTTATGAATGTCGTTGTTTTTAATAGTTACGAATGCAGGTGCCGATACAATTTTCAAGGGTATTTTTACAGAACACTCATGTCGACTAAAGGGTGAACGCGCATGTGCCGAAAGTGCAGCCATTTTCAATTCAAGCTGTTGGCACAACTTTACGTCCCCTTACGTGTAATACGCGGTATACAATCTAATAACAATTCGCTTAAAGAACACAAGTGTCTGAAAACTCAACACAAGTACTCCTTACTTGCGTTAAAGATGTAATGTTTTAATTGTTAGTAAGAACTTACCAGCACCCCGCCGCCGAAAGGTGCACTTACACAATCCAGGCACATACCTTTCTGCGCATGTCTGACCCAGAACCAAAAACATAGACGCTACTGCGCAGGTCTATGCCGCACGTGACACGTGATGTGATGTGAAAGTACATGTAGCAAAAAAATATGCTGAACCCCATGTTGCATATGTTACTAACTGTTTCCCTTTCTTTTAGATGTTGTATAAACTTTTACTTATAACTTTATTTTTACTACTATTATTACTTTTAATTTGATTCAGTTTTACTTCATACCTTAATTAATTTATGTATCTTTTATTCATTGACACAATATTTTGTATTCTAACCCCTCAGAGAGCCATGTGAAAGATAAGTGTATAAACTTAACATGTTTTACCCTCTATCATTTATTCGTCTTCTTATTATTATATGTATTTATACATGCACTGTATATACATCTATAATACATAACCTTTAAATGTAATTGTATCAATATTTTAATTTTTTATTTCATTTTTTTTTAATTAATGTAAATGCAACATTTTTATCACAATTTTCATTCAGATATTGATGAGTTGTTGAAAATATTGAGTTGGTTTCACTTCTATTAAAAATAGTAATTTTTTAAAAAACTGATTTGTCATAAATCTCGGTAATTATTTTGATTTTTCATTTATTGGAATATACATGTATACTGGCCTGTCTTAATATTGCACAATAACCAGTGCATGTACATGTATGTATATACGCAAGAATAAATTGCACTTTCATTTATTTGAACAACTACGGACTTGCAAGATAGCTTTCTCAATTTGTCATTTATTTGAACATGTAAATACTATACACCTGATAGCTTTCTTAATTTGTCATTAGTTTTCCAAGCATTCTAGCATTATATTGTGCCTTGTTTGTATTATGACTCCATTATTTTTTTATTTAATTTTTTACATCACAATCATGTTTAAAAAATTAAACATTAGACAGCATAAATAAAAGAAAAATAACATATTAATAACAAATATAATAAAGAAAAAAGTTCTTTTGTAATTTAATCAGTGTATATACCAGCAACTTTTCCATTTTTTAACACCACACATATATATAATGTTAAACTGTAATTTCAGCCCATTCTAGAGGTGCAGGTTTAATTATCACTGTGGTAAACTTCACCTAATTAACTTCATGCTTGCACATATCTTTTCTAAATCCAAAAAACTGATTACTTTAACTTCTGGGAAAAGAATCAGATAAGGCTTTTTTTTTTAAAAACTGGAGCTATATTTTAGTCCTTACGATCACTCTTATAAGTTCGAGACTAATATTAGTTTCACACAGTTATCTATTTACTGAATACAGTGAAAAATACATATTAATGGTTGACTCCAACAATGGCAAATTAAGACAGATGAGGTGACATGTTATGTCTGTACTGAGGTTTTAAACACGATTTGTTCCATTTAGTACACAATTACACAAATTCATGCATTAGCACCCACTTTCCATCTTGGATATATATATATATATATATGGGACTACTACTAGTAAGTACTTGATTTCTTCTTATCAATATTTGAACACCTTTAAAGGCCCCCAATACTCCAAAGAAAAAGGGAATAATTAACGTGGAAATGAAATTTTACATACATTTATGTCTGTGCATCACATTAATAAAAACATCAAACAAAAGTGTTTATACTTTCTTCTTGCTTTGTGGGGCTTCACACAACATATAAGTCAAAAGGCATGGGATAAAAATGGTAATAAATACAGCAAAAACCCTCCCACCATCAACTATTGTGTCATGAATCTGGTTGAAAAGTTCCCTCATAATTCTCTGGTTTTCTTTTATAAATGCTCTCCTCCTTTTTTCTGCATCTCTCTCCATCTGTCTTCGATGCTCAAGAATTCTCTTATAATTTTCAGCATACCAACGGTCAAAGTCTTCAGGTGTCTTCCAGTGCTGCCCAACACCAGGACCTTGGCGACTCTGGGGATACTTGTATGACATAGTTGAACTTTCCTTGAACTTAGAAGGAAAGTGAAGAAAGAACTCATTATCATACTTCCTACGCATAGAGTCATTACCAATTACTTCATATGCTTTGTTTATCTCTGTGAACTTTTCATGTGCATTTGAAGCACTGCTTCTGTCAGGATGGAATTTCTTTGACAGTTCAATATAAGCAGCCTTGATCTGTTTCGCTGATGCCGTATGGGAAATGCCTAATGTTGCATAGTGATTCTGAAACTGATGCTTTTGCTGTGATGTCCTAAAGCATCTCAATGGCTGACGAACATGCTGTGACTGTAAGTTACAAACAAAGTGAGCAACTTTCACAGTGTCACTTTGAATCCTCTGGAAAGCCATCCTGTTGGTATAAATTTGACATTAACTTGATCATTTACTAGTTTAATTGCCACTTTTCTTAGCTAATTTTTGATCTTTTAATTTCATATGTTGTAGTTTGGTACAGCAGTACATGTATATAGAGTCAGTAAAAAATCCCTCCCGCACTACGGCTTCCTTTTTTACACATCATGATATAGTCTTCAGATCTTCTGTATAACCAATATACCCATTGAATGAATTTCATGTACCCTGGAACAGTCACTTGTACCTGAAAATGAATATATTTATCATGTGAAAAAAAATCAATTTACTAGTAATCAGTTTTTTAAGCCTGAGACCCACTTTCCATCTTAGATATATATATATATATATATATATATATATATATATATATATATATATATATATATATATATATATATATATCAGAAGATAGGTATATAAATGCATGAATGTTCATGCTGTTAGGTATGTTACATTTTGGCAAAAACTACACAATTAAGTATCAATTTTAAGTTGGGATATATTCACCACTCCGTCCAAGGTTGCGAGTAGGCCTACTCAGCAGCAATTTAAGTTCAACTCAATTTAAGTCTCGCAAGTGGCACTAACATATTGAACATATTTTAGTTCTACGTGGATTATGCTTTACCTTCTATCGGCCCTATTTAACTGTAAACTCAGGCCTGCAATCTTAGTCCCTGTTACATCGTCTGCATTATGACTGTGACCTCTGGGAGTTGCATAAGTGTGGCGTGTTGAACTTGTGTCGGACCAAATCCGTACTGTCAATATTTGTTTCTGTCTTCATTAAAACTTATTTAATTATTTTTTTCTGTTTATAAGACAAGTAAAGCATATGATATTGTGTCTTAACTAGACGAGTAACACTATGCAGACATATATACGTTTGGCAACGGCAACATTCATAGAACGTTACGTTATGATAACGCGTGATTGTACGAGATGTTTTTGGCAATTGCGACAGGTGAGATGTTATCAGTCTGTCCGGAGATTCCGAGCTGCGCGTGCACATTGACTGAAGCGACGGCCATTTCCGCACTACTTTCAGCAAAATCGAGTGAAAATGGACGACTTTTGATCTCTTCCTGTTTTCATGTGTATTTTTGTCAACTGTTGATGTGATTAAACGATATGTATATAAAAGGAAGCGGGAATGTCTAGGGATTAGGAATTTTAAGGTTAGTTGTCATAAATAATAGATTTATAACGGTAAAATGGAGGATTTATCCACGCGGTTGATTGCAAATGGAGCCCCGTTTCAGGTGTCCGAAATTTTCTATTAAAAGATTTCAGTAAGAAGTTAAAGTCTCACAATTTTTTAAAAACTAAATCATGATAGCCTACTTAACTGGGTTTCTAGCAGTGTATATGTTTTGCAAATTCAGCTTTGTCCATTTTTTTTAGCGGGAGGTGAAGTGCGCAGCAAGCGCTCGCATTTCTGCAGCGTTTTACACTAATGCGTTTCAAGTATTACAAAATTGCTACATTGTTGATTTCAGCGGCGTTCTATATATGTCATAAAAGGTAAACAAGTTGGCTTTATGTTGGTGTAAAAATATGTTGTGTTTGGGTCCCAAATCATTGGCACTGGTGTTAATATATCCGCGAAGTTCGCGTTAAAGTCTGCAAAACCGACTTTTCTAATCGCAGTATGTTACGGTGGTTTGGTATCGCAGGAAACGCAAAATACCTTCAAACGATTACATCTCACAGAAAGACAAGATCATAAACTTTCAAATGATATATCGTAAGGTATGTATCTCACCATTTTTTCTTATTTTGTGTGGGGGATTTCATTTATGCCCAAACGACGAAAAAAAATGGCACCCATTGAAGTCACAATTCGTTGCGTCACGTGACCACTGTTCTACAGGCTTGTGTACATAGTTTCAAGTTTTTAATGTTAGCCCAACCTGGTTGTGATAATATTAAAAATATAGATTAAGTCGGTATATGTAACATCATAAATGTATCCTTCCCTCCAAGTTATTTTGCATTCTTCAAATATCAAATCTCTACTATTATCTTCAAGATAGAAAATAATTTTAAAAAACTGGTACTTGAACATGTTACTTTCAGTTATATTTCTAAACTTTAAAATAATTGTCCAATTCATTTTTATTTGTTATATTAAAATGAAAGGAGGCAAAAAGAAGTCAATGTCAATGAGATGATGAAAAAAAAAAAAAAAAGGGAAAAGAAATTAGAAAATATTCAAGTCCATCTGTGGGACAGGCAGACATACATATTAAGCTGCCCTTACAGGAGAAGTTTCATTCCTCTGACTTCATTAGTTTTTTTTTCTCTTATAAAATACATATATGTCCTTGGAATAATCTGAACAACCAGTAATGATTTGTCTTTTACTTCTCAAGTTTATAGCTCTCACAAATGAACACAAATGTAGCATTATTTTGCTATCTCTATCAATATCATTCTTTCAGTAAAGATTCTGCTTTTCGACAGTTTTCAAAACTGCACACAAGATATTTGGCCAATTGTCATCAAAATATCATTCTGAGCTCCAAACAACAGTATCATCCTTGGTCTCTTGGGTCAATAATTTGTCCATACTTTGCTGTCCAAACCATACACCTTTTATTGCTAACAACATGCAGGATTCTAATGGCTAATAGGACACAGAGTGGACCGTTTTCTTTTCGTGGTCCAGGGGTTCTAACAGCTTGCCCTGCAATATAATACACAGATTTTTAAGAATCACTACTTTTTCATCACTTTTTCCCCCACTAAGTGGTTTAAACTTGACAAAAACAAATCAAATTAACACTATTTACTTCAGCCAATTCAAGTCAATTTTAGTGCTTGTGCTAAATTTACCTCAGTCATGTCTAAGTTTAAAATATGTTCAAATAATGGTATATAAACAAACCTGAACTAGGTCAAAGACACTTTGCCATTTTCAAATCCACCTAAAATGTGTGTCACTACTGAGGCAGCTGTCCTTTTAATACTTCACATTCTTGTGACCAACATACCTGTTAATAAAAAAAATTGTACATTATACACCAAAACTTCCATCCTAGCTTTAATATTTAAAAACATTAAATGTTTAATTAAGGAGGAGTTATTAATTGAATGTAACTTATTTATCCAAACTATTTTTGAAAATAC
The DNA here is from genome assembly GCF_051362555.1 of Lingula anatina. Lineage (NCBI taxonomy): Eukaryota > Metazoa > Brachiopoda > Lingulata > Lingulida > Lingulidae > Lingula > Lingula anatina. Next base: position 8,751,802 of record NC_141769.1, read on the forward strand.
AATTTTAAAAAGCCTTAAACCTTACTCATTAAGGAGCTCCCCCTGTGGCTCTGTCTAGCAGACTTCAGGTATTATCAAAGGAAGTGCTCAAAGTCATCCATTAAAAAGATATTTAAACATGTCACCAGTCTCATGAGCTGAGGAAGGAATTGAGGATGATGATTTTGATGCCAATTTGCTGAACTAAGCAGTACCACTTCAAAGCTCATTAGTGTTGGGTAAAACACCTAAAAGAGAAAATATGGTATATTTATATGTCTGTTCACACATCCACACAACAGATAGCTAATTCATAAAAATATCATGTGTGTAAGGGTTTTATGAATGACAGTTAGGAATTATACTTTAACAAATTGTTTTTCTAAAATATATATTTACATCAACACATTTCTTACCTAATTAAGTAGTTCAAGTTCCAAGCTCCAGAAACTACTTAAGCCATCAATTTCATCTACGTTCAACTCATTTTTAACAGTTATATCTAAATTATTTTCATTATAATTATCACAAATCTCACTGTCTTGATTGACAACAGATAGGCTTTCTTCTTTTAGCCCTTTCTTGATGGACTCATTGTGCGGGTTCTTGCAGTTTATACACAAGCAACTAGGCCCACAAAAAAAAGAATTCTGGTAGCACTTGCACTGAGTTTTGACACAATTGGATTTTTTGCAACTGCAGCCACTAGTCAAAAATCGGGAAGTTTCTTCAAACTTGTGTAAATTGTAGTCTGATTCCCATATTGGTGAGATACTACTTTCACCCACTGTCCAACCAAAATTTGATAATGATGGATACTCAATGTGGGTTGAATTGGCCTGTGTCCAAACTTTAACAACATACAAAGAACGCAGCCAATGGAAATGAATTGAATCAAAAGATGGAAGTTGATGATCTAAGGAGGAAATTCTTTTTGAGGTAGTGGACCGGATATGAGAGAGGAACTTGCGGTGTATTTCAATATTATCTAAGTCAGAATGCTCATGAAGCAAGGATGTAAATAGATTTTTTGGACCTTCAGGGTATGAGGAAGAACAACTTTTGGCATACAGACAGCCCAAAAAACGACAAAATGAAAGAAAACCATTATCATCTGCACTCCCTATATCAGCTTTAATGAAATCCGCATGATTATAAAAAGTGTTGAAGCAACTTATTTTCCCAAACCCTTTCACAAAAGAAGTGAAATCAGATCCAGACAATACATAAAGTGACTGAAGGATGACACCAATATTATGTACATTGAAAAGCTGCAATGAAAAATCATGTGTCAGACTGTGATAAAGTGAAGACATATCTAAGAATAACTGATCATGCATTTTATCATGAATATGAACATGTACTGTTTTATGAGGGTATTGAGGAATAAAAGGAAGGCCAATAAAAGGGATATCAGTGTCAATGGAATAAATCAAAATATGAGTGCAGGAACTTAATAATGCCTGGTGCCAAACTAATGTGTCCCCCTCTTGATGATTGTTGTTCAAATTTAAGCATATTTTTCCATTGATAATAGATTTAGAATTCAAAGAGTCATGAAAAGAACCACATATGGTAAAGTGATGATTTTCTGATAAATGTAAAAGACCCAATTTCAGTAAGCATTCACTTAAGTATGAAACTAACAATTTTTTGTTGTGACGGTTTCGTAAAAATTTATGCCAATCTGAGGGCAGAGATGTGGTGTCATCAACATGAGGTAAAGGCCCCAGTGTTTCACCATGGTCTCTTTTTTGTCTTTCAATGCTCTTTGGGTTCAAAATTTCTTCTTGACAATCAAAAACAATGTGAACTTCCCTGTAACTGTGCTTTTGAAAATTAGAAAGGACATATCGATCAAACAAAAACTTTGAATAATGCAAAAATTTGGAATGATGAGGTGCTGGCTTTATTTTATTGATGAGAACCATTGCATCAAAAATGAGGCATTCTTTTTGGTCAGGGCTGCTGGTTGAGAAAGAGGGTGGATAATGTTTTTCCAGAAAGTCTAAAGCTTTTGACTTATCACCCTTATTGGGGGTTCCATCATAAGAACAAAATGCAAGGGGTACTTTAACACAAGATTTACTTAAAGATTCTGGAAATGTGCCATATTTTTCATAAAACTGAATCTGTTTCTGTAATAAATTATTAACACTTTTCAAATCACTCACTTCTTTCTTTTTGGCTGTCCCAGATGCTGGTTTCACTGTAAATGTATTCAATTTGTTTTTCCTTAATGGTATTTTTGCATTTTGAGGTGTATTTAAGATAAAACATTGTATAAAATCTTCCAGAAACTTTTCCCCCTTTTCATAGAAATTCAACAAATCAACAGACTGAATGTCTGAAGCAATAACATTCGAAAAAAGATGGCACAATGACAGATTTTTGATGTCCGTATTTACATAAAACTTTGAGGTTTTCAGTAAATTGATGAATGCAACAATGTTGTCTTCAACAGCCCTTCTATGACCCAAAGACTGGTCTTTATGAGGTGGATTTAAACGAGAAGGGTACAAGAAGGAAAAAATATTGTTGAAACAGTGGGATCTAAAAGGGAGATACGAGAGTGATGAAGAAATTGATGAATTGGTTAAAGATTTTAATGAAGCTTTCATGTCACGGTTGATGCACATTTCATGGGCTTCATCAAATGCAAGAGATGAGAATGGATGACCCAACAAGTTAATGACAAAGCCACCTTCTGCAAAATTAGAAACAACAGATTTCGGGAAGCGAGCATGTAAATCAAACAAATGTTGGGGAATTAGCTTCATATAATTTTGTGCATCAAAAGCATGAAATAAAGGTGACATTTTTTTCAAACAAAAACTCCTAAGATGCCAATCACCTGTTCTTACAGAAAGATATAAAGCAATGTATAAAAAACAATCTCTATGAACAAAATTTAACCAAAAAGACCAGGTTTTATTTTTTTGAGATAACTCTTTAGTAAATTCTGAAAATTCCCTTTGAGTTTCCTTAATATCATCAAGAAAATTACAATTTAAGTTATACATCTCACCATTTCTTTCTAACAAAATTTTGTCCATCATGTCAGCAAGTTTCACAATAATGTCTTCATTAGACCAATCAACATCTCCACACTTCCATTTAAAATACAATTCAATTTCAATTCTAAAAAAAGCTTCCCAAATTTGAAGTAGAAACATGTGTGTTTTATCAAAATTCTTGGCTTCAGCCACAGCCTTACCCGTAGCCCCATAATGAAACAAATTAATGAGTTCTTTTAATCCTGCATCATAATAAATTTTAAGTAAAACATGTTGATAGTTTTTCAGTGTGTGAAATTCTCCAAGATAAGGAAGTAGCCAATGAAGTTCACCTTTAGATTCTTGAACATATTTCATTAGATGCGAATAAACTTTGCCGTCACCAGCTACCACCAGATAGTCCAGATCTTTCCCCACTTTTAAAGAAATATACAAATGATCTAAAACACTACGGACAGTTTCAAATTTATCTATATTTTCATCTAACAGCCCAAGATAAACGATTTTTGAAACCTCTGTCTGTTGGGGGTACTTGGTTGCAAAATAACAACGCAAAGGAAATGGGGGAGTATCTGCATTTTTAACTGAATGGGCATAATTACTAAAAACAAGCTGAAATAAATCATTCCAACAGAGGTCAGCACTTTGATTTTCCAAAGCTGATGTGTCAACAAATTTTGTTTCTTTCAGGTGAGATGATGACTGAGAATTCAACTTTTCTTTAGGAATTTGTTTGTTACTTTCATTTTTAAAAGAAATTGGTTTTGGCTGTACAATTTGTAGACTGGTACCATCTAAACCCCTTCCCCCTACATCAGACACCCTAACCTGTGCATGACACTCTCTGAAATTTAAATTATCAACTGAAGCAACTGTAAACGAATTTGAACTTAAATCACTAATAGGACTAATAAAAACATTTTCTAAAATAATTTTCTGAAATTTATCAAATGAATCTGCAGATAAAATTTTTCCAAAAGAATTTAACACCTTAAAGCAATCAGAAGAGGAATGAGAATATTTGTCAACAAAATCGGTACAAATTAATTGAATGGGGTGCCAGCACCTCCCACCAGACAAGGTAAATAAAAGAGAAGAAATGATATTTGAACACTGAAGTAAACGGGTTTTGTTTTTTTGGTTACTTATATCAAAATTGCCATAAAAAGTTTTGTACCAATCAAAGTTATGTGTCATTTCCTTCTTAAGGTCAATAAATTCATTATTAGTAACACATAAAAAACTTATAACATTCCAAACAAACGGGTCAGTAAACTCAAAATTAAATTTGACAGGATCAAAAGAAGCTATATTGAGAGCAGATTGATTTTTTTCTATTTCTTTGGCCATTGATAATAATTTGGTTCGGATTTGATGTAAAACACAAATTAAAGTATTTGAATCAATATTGTTATTACTCCCAGTATAATTTTTTTTCTCATTTTTGGGTATTTTTTCTCTAATATCTTGTTGTCTTTTTAAGTGTTCAGTGTTCTTTTGATATGTTAATTTGGTGTTCAACATTTTTAAAATAATTTTATATGGATCAGAGTTGTCGTCCATTATCAAGGTCCCCCAAGATGCATTTTCTTTAAAGGTTTTCAATACAATTTTATCCCCATAATGTTTTTTAATCATGTCTTTTAACCAATCTTTTGAATTAAAGAAACCATCATAATCTGCAACAAATTCCCTAATATAATGGACATAGGCATTATAAATCTCTTTCAAAGTGGTTGCGTTTCCTTCTTTAAGTATGTTATCAAGGTAGTCAATTGTTTTGGAAAAACAAATTTCATTAATAGCATCTGGACTAATCTTCTTCTTTATTTGAAAAAAACATGTGAAACAAAATGGTGAAGATTCACTTATATTACAATTAAGGTGACGACTGGCTAGCTCCTGATCTTGTTGTTGAAGAAAATACTCAATCCTACTATTCTTTTTATTGCAAACCAAACAAACTTTCTTTTTAAATCTGTCCAAATTAAAAAAGTGTTTTCTACATAAATAGATTGTGTCAGGCAGATTAACTGCAGATGCTATACCAAAACAAGGGAGCACATCCTCAAAATCAAAAGAACAATTTCCCTGCTGATATGCTCTAAGATCTAAGTTTTCACAATCAAACCCTAAATTTTTGACAAAACAAGATGGCCTTAGCTTTTTAGAAGGTAAATGATCTGTATCTGTATCTTCAGGCCTCCCCCCTCCCAACAGCCCCCCATGCAATTCTAAGTTTGGAAAATCAACAATATCAATTTCATCAAAATCATTACAAACCCTCCCATGAAAAACAAAATCTTTAAAACCAAAAAAACCAAATTCTGAAAGAAGTTGTTTTTTGACATCAGAAATCAAAACCCTTCTATGTTTAAAGCAAAGTACAAAAACTTTTTCAAAACATAATACATTTAAATAAAACATCTCTTTATGTGTTTGTTCTCCATCATTATCTCCATTTGTAGGTGTACTTTTTGGAGGGTTATTTCCTTTGTTTATGGCCATCTCACAGTATGCCTTATCTTTTTTGCAATCAGTTTTTTCAGACATCTTTCTAACAAATGTATTTGGTTTCTTAGTTCTCCTCCTTTTCTTCTCTCTCTTCTTCTCTTTCAGTTTCACCAAAATTGCATCACGCATTTCATCAAATTTAATAAAATTTTCCCCCTTAAATCTCTCACCTTCACATTCATTCAACATGTTTTCATCCACATCATCTACAACCTTCACATATTTCACATTCTCTCTCCTCTTCAATACCTTTTCTTCTCTTTCATAACTTTTTAAATCATCCTCCCCATCATCCAACCATCCATCCTCCACTGTCAAACAACTAAATCGATTTTGTAGTTGAATTAGAGGAAAACTAGCATTCTGTGCTTTCTTCTTACCACTGGACTTGGGCTTTGTTTTTAATCTTTTACAGGCAAGTTTTCCTGAGTGAGAGGTCTGTGTTTCATGTTTTTTAGCAGAAGTGAATTTTCTTTTTGGTTTTTTTGGTAGTGGGCTTGTACATTTTTTATGAGTAGGTAATGACACGTGACGAGGGCGAGACTTTCTGATGGGCAAACTTAAAAATGACAATGTGCCTGAAGATTTTGGCAATGAAGGCCATTCTTCTTCAGTATCTATGAAAATGAAATCCCCATCAGAAATAAAGATGGAAGACATGACTAATAACGGAAAAAAAGTGAATGGAACTGAAAGAAGTTAAATAACTGATTGATCTAGAAGCTGTGATAAAATATACTGAGTACTTGGAAAATGTTACTGCTATATGATATATCACAACTTTACTTCAATAAAATAAGCTGGAGAAGAAGATGAATGAAACTAGCTCAGATGCGAGTAAAAAAAAATATACAAAAAGGAATTGGCAAAGTGAAAGTGAGAAATAGATGTGTAGCAGGGTGGAATTTGAGAAGGGTTTTGGGACGAATGGTAACAATAATTTTTTGTAAGTTGGATATGACAGTGACACTAAAAAAACTTGACTGAAAATTACTGACAATGAAGAAGGAATGAATAAAACACTAATTAAAAAATACAGGCTAGCCAGATGTGTTAAAAATAATTAAATTCAATAGCTGTCTTTAAGTAAAAAAAGTTAAGATCAAAAATGCAAAATTAAAATAGGAAAAAAAACGATTTATACTATTTCAACTAAGACTCAAAAGTCAGTGCAAATAACTACCAAGCCCAAAGAAAGTAAATGTGTGTATTTTAAAGCACTAGATAGTACTCACACCAACAATATTTTCAAAATAAAATTCTGACTCCTCAAAAGTTCCGACAAAACATGGCGCCTATCTGTGTCAACAACTGTTGCTAGGAAAATTGCTACTTTATATCAAACTTGAAAAACCTGCAACCGACCAAACTATACTTGTGTAGCACCGTGTAGTTGGTTATGCCAAACATGTATTTGTATATCTATATCAATGACGTGGTATTTGAACTCACCTGAAATGTAAGACAAGTCCATGATATATCATCCAAAGATTTTATCTAATTCCACACTTTGCAGAAATGAAAACGTAGTCTACTGGAAATGTTGTTCGCCATGGGCATAGGAGCGGTCACGTAAGTGCCATATCCAGAGAGAGCGATGCCTCAACTAGCAGGAGTGGTTTAATTTCACCTTTTGAAATCTCAGTCATTCCATGCAGAGCAGTCTGTTCCTGGTGTTTATAATAAAATTAAGTACGAGTACCATAAAGTAAACCAACCAATCCAGCACGATGAAAGAGCTCCTGCTCCTTCCTCCCTCAGGCCCAACACGATCAACATAAAACAGGGATTCATACATCGACCTCATTTTAATGTAGACTAAAATATAACATTTTCTTAAAATCTAAACTTGAAATTAAATAATTACTATACATTATCAATAGTTTTTAAAACAATTTTGAATTTTACCGAGAAAAACGCTCTCGAATCACTTGCTCAGTGCAACGTGACAGTCCAAGTTTCGACTGACCGACATACTTCGCACTAAAATAGAGATTTTACAAAAATGAAAGGTCTCACAAAAAAAAGATTCTTCATGGCGTAATTTGACCATATGTTGTTTCACAAATCATCAAAATGTCAAAAAGTTAGGTTTGTCCATTTTTTCTGCATTTATTTCATTTTAGGGTACAAAATTTCAAGGTCAGCTTGGGAAAAACGTGTGTGCTATTTTTTTACAGCTGATACAACATTTTCGTCCGAATTGAAATGTTCATTTTACATTGTGCGTTTACATCAAGTTCTAAAATTTATTCTTTGAAAGTTTCAATGAGAATAATGGGTTATTTACAGAGTTTCATGGATTTTCATAACAGCTACGGATTTTGGAAAATATGGCGCGAAACACACGTCGCGGACTATTTTGTGCAAGCGCGTAGGATTTTTTGTAATAATCACCGCTTACGCATTGATATGCCAGATCTCCGGACAGACTGTATGTCGTCTGCATGAAATCAGCAGTGCTTTTAACCAGCCGTTGGACAGTTCCATGGCATGAAAACATGCTAAGTAATGAAGTTTAAATGAGATTCAGGGTGCAGAAAAATAAGGACGCCTGGCTCGTCATTCCTTGACATTTTGGCGGGGCCCATTTTGGCAGGGCATGCTGTTACCCTTCTCATCCGCGGATCCCCCTTCAAATAATCCTGGATCCGCCCCTGATATGTAGGCTATATGGTCCTATAGGCCTATGTGACCAACATCTTGTGACTAAATGGTAAATACCGATAGGCCTACCCAGGTAGTGGAAACTTATAAAAATAGAAACAAAAATGTAGGGCATTTCCATAGGAGATAATTAATATCCACATAGCCTACATACATGTAGGCTATAGGCCTATATGTGTAGGCCTATGCATGTAAAAGGGTTAAACAAAATGATTTCTTTGTCACACCCAGGTTATTGTTCAGTTTTACAACGGTAGGCAGCTTATATGCCTCATATATTCGTTGTATTTTTACTTTTTTTTTCAATTTACAGGCCTAACAGGGGTTCCTTGTAAAATCATTAGGCCTAAACATCCCCCCCCTCCCCCGTATGCGTTCCTGTTAGGCCCTACATGTTTCCCAGTAGGATGGTCCTATATTTGTCCTGTTTGTTGCACTTTGTGTGATATTTTAAATTCCAAATTAAGATTTAGACCTAGGCCTACTTCATGTTATTGAGTCGTTTAATGAGCAAAATGTCCAAATCATAGGCCTAATATTCAGTTTATAGGCCTATTCTTAAAACAGCATGACAGGGAATAGGCCTATTCAGTATCTGCATTCCAATAAAATGTACATATATACCTGTAGAAATATGATTTCTAAACAAAACGACAAAATTTGAAGAGGCATGTTTTAACGTTGCCGAAAAGAGCTCTAACTGTTCAGTTCTAATATAAATATAATCTGATTTTCTTATATTTCAGACCAGTGTCCCCGGGGGATATCAGTAACAACAGTGGCCTCAACTTGACTTGCAGAGTGGGAGAAGGGGCACGGGGTAACCTGCATGAGTTCTGATATTTTGTGGTTATCATAATACTTAATAGGTCTATTTTCTATCATTTGGTGGTTATCAAGATAAATGTAATTTGCTAGATCCTAATTTTGAAGAAAAAACAAAGAAAAGAACACAGGAGAGTAGAACAAGAAAACCTGTAATGGATAACTTAAGAAAAAGAAAAAAAAAGAATAAAATGTAATTTCAAATAGTATGTAAGACACTTATTTTTATTCAAGATGCTGTACTTATTCTGTACTCTATATTTGATAGGCTGTTGTTGTTACATAACATTATTTAATGATCTCCATCTTTTTTTTTTTTTTTTTTCGTGCCCTGAAAGATAAGATTTAGTTGACATGTACTTAAAATCATGCAATTAGTTATCTGGGCTTGGGTCTGCCAACCCTTCCACTAAAAATAAATCGCCTGCAATTTTTACACCCATTGTTGACACGACGAGTCGGTCCTCTACAATGCACATCTATATACAAACTAAAGTGGCAGATTCGGTGCTAAATTGTACCGCCTATTCATTGATTGTCACTTAGTCTAGGTGTTCTTGCCTAGTTCACAAGCCAAGCTGTAGTATCTGCTGCAACCGCCCTGTTAAACTTCAACAGATTGTTTGATTTGTCCAACCTTTAACTCAGTAATATTATATGCGTCGACTTGGCGTTGATATTTTAACTTCAGTGGAAGGTGTCCTTATATGATATATGCTATAATTTTGTAAATTTATTTATCATCATTAAATTCTTCATTGATGGATGTGAAATGTCTTTAAACGTTGGAGGCAACAGAACTTGATTTATGGAATGGATAACTCCGTTTGAGACACTCGTGTCAGGCCAAACCACATAGCTGTTTCCGTTCAACTTGATCATTCCTGAAAAAAGAAAAAGATATGTCGTAGGATGTTGATCACATCTCAACTTACTGTAATTCTATTATTTAATCACAGAATTGTCAATCTTTATCACAATAATGGTAATAGAGAAGAGGAGGCCTGTGTGTCTGAGATCGAGAGCCATGATCTAAACCACGTTCAAGGGACAAAAAACGAAATACTGGCAAGTAGGCCTATCTACAAAACGAAAAACATGTTAACCTGCTCCACATTGTCTAAGTAGGTTGGGTCGCAGCGAAGAAAAGGTCTGACAAAGTTCTAGAAAGAGAGAGAGGGGAAATTTACCATCAGCTTGCACATCAACTTTGACTGATTTCCCGTTGACCGTTCTGACGTCACCACTCTTCAGCCCTGCGCTGTAAAAGGTGCCCTTGACCACGTGGTATGTCAGAACCTGCGTCAGTGCTGTGACGTTGTGCAGCAGATGATCCAACATACCAGGGGGCAGTGCGTTGAATGCGACATCTGTGGGCGCGAAAATCGTGAAAGGCCCGGAACCTTAATTTAAAAAAAATGTACATATATGAATGAGCCAATATAAAAATACGCATTTTAGAAGTATTATTTGAAAAGAATAGTGTTTGTAAACATGATCTGAGAGCTCATATAGATGATGAGAAATCGGTAATGATATAATCTGAATATTCAACTTTTTTATGAAAAGTAAATTGAACTAGTTTGAAGAAACAAAAAGTCCCCTTCACACGATCCGGACTTCTTTCATTAGCAAGAATTTAAAAACCATGAAGATGTTAAATAAATCATAACGCCTAAAAGCCTATCCAACTTCAAGAAGAGGTTAGAAAGCCATTTTGCATGGCATCTCTCCTCTTAAGTTTACTTTTCATATTTTTATACGGAAAAAATTAAAAGCAGCCATAAGATTTACAGAAGAAATCGGAAAATAAAATTTAAAAAAAACTTACTGCTACAGTGATCAAAACGTTTCAACAGAAGCCTTACCAGACAGTGTATTAACTAGCCCGGCTTGTTGCAAGGCTAGTTTCAGAGTCTTGAAATTGTTAAAACTAGCCACCAATTCCGCGGCGTTCATCGTAGGGATTGAGGTCATTACGCAGTCCAGCACGTGAATGACGCCGTTTGTGGCGTTCTGGTCAGCCTTGGATACTGGGCAGCCAGAGGCGGTTATTTTCTGAAGGAGTTCAGGGGGAAATTTTTAAAAATCTAAAAGGCATTCATTCAGTGTATTTTTATTTTCAAAAAGCAAGTTAGGTAATGTATTTAAATAAGTCTGTGATGGATTACAAAGGTGTACTGTTTCTATGTGTCGACTATGAAATCTCTAAAGAAAAATATTAAAATTGGATTCATTGGTCATCCGCAGGAGGTTTTCACTGCCGGCAGAGACCAATGGTAACGTTGTAGAACTTCTTTAAAGTCAAAGAATATTAAATGCGAGATTTCTGATATATAATTTTTTTCGAAGAACATATCTGCATGAAACCTACGTAATCATGAGTAACCCCCCCTTCCTAAAATAAAAATGTGCGAAATCCGGTTTGATCCATAGAGGTACTTTAGAAAGAGAGAGGGGGGGGGGGAGGTTATCAACTGGGTGGCCTATACCTCTCCATATATGTTCACTCTCACACCGGCTCCCTGCATTGACTTGACAACCAGATCGTTCTTTACTTGACTGGAGTACACGTCTTCAGCAATCACATGGTATTCCAGCACCTCTTTAAGAGCTGTCACATTGGACAATAAGTGCATCACTATCTCTGGCTTAAGTTTTTTAAAAGCTGCGTCACTTGGACCAAACACTGTGAAGGGACCTATAAAAGGAAGGGCAAGGTTGTATTAGGGTGAGATATTGTATGGTCCTTTTGTGAGACACCCTGAGATTCTGGGTTTGGGACCTCACCTCTATATAGACACCACTTCCCCTAAAATGGTCTACAAAATGAAAGTAATTCTGTAACAGACTACCAGACCCAGAGGTCAGAAAGTAATTCCGAAGTTGTGACGGCTTTTCACAAGAAAAGCTTTATTAAATATTGCTCTTAAACTTGGAACAATTGCCACCAAGACCACTCTTGATAAAGGTTTTTCATAAAAAAACTAAAGAGTATCTCTAAAGTAAAGAAAAGGTTGAAACATGTTCAACTGGTACAAGAAAAAAAATCAGAAGACTTGCTTTGTAAAAGTTGGGTCCGACATCGACTTACCTTTGCCATATCGTAACGCAGAGCCCAGACCAGCGGTCTGAACTAGTTGTACTAAAGTGTGAGCGCCTAAATTGTCTGCCAGGTCTAAGATATTGAATCTCGGCGACTCTGCAGTGTTCGTTTCTTCTATTAAGCAAAAAAAAAAAGAATAAATGGAGGGGGACATTGAATATTAACGATAAAAGCAAAATAAAACTTAAAGTCAGTTTAGAATAATTCTTCATTTACTTAGTTTTCATTTTTAATAATTATAGGCCTATGAAAGATTCGATACATATTTTAAATAAAAAGTAATGTTGATCACTTATACATAAGAATTCCCTAATTATTAAAAAAAAGCACTGTGCAGTAGAAATGAAGTCCGCGATTTATAAGTGTGTGTGTGTGTGCATGTATGTATGTGTGAAGTCAAAATGCAAATGGGCCGCTCTCACCGAACCTACCTATTTCATCAATAGATGATTCTGCTGGCACCAAGAGGTCTTCCCACATCGTTGGGGGTATAAGCACCGAATCTATGACATGGACAACGCCGTTGGTGGTGGATAAATCTGCCATCACCACTCGAGCACTGTTTATTAGGACACCAGCTGTAAAAGAAAACAATCAATCAAGTTCCCCAAGTGTTGTTATACTGGGTTTTCTCTATTTACTGGGATTCGATTGACCAATGTAAAATGATTCATTTGTAAAACCTTTTAAAACTCCAAATATTATAATTATCCAAAATAAAAAACAACACCTTTTTTATAACGAACGAACATACACAAGGAAATAGGCACTCATCGAACAAGTCGATTCGTCGTGCCTGTAATATTGCACCTTTTTTTTAATTTTGCTGATTTGCAAAGTGGTGGGGGAGGGGGGGGGGAGAACACACGAAACTCACCAGAAGAACTAATGTTCACGGTCAGCTTGGCTCCATTAACCGTCGGCACCATTTCTCCGTTAACGAGGCCGGCGCTGTAGACGGTCCCTTGAACAACGTGGTACCTGAGCACAAGCCCCAGGGCCGTTACGTTACTCACGAGCTTGTTAAGAACGTCTGCAGGTAGTTTTTCGAACGCCTCATTAGTGGGGGCAAAAACTGTGAATGGCCCGGCACCTGTAAAAAAAGAAAGTCGCTTAGGGAAGTACAGGTTAAATGATGTAAAGATTCTGGTTGTGGTGTGTTCAGACGTGGGGTATCTGAGACCGGAATCGGTCTACACGCATCAACAGAGGATCATAAAACAGTTGTAACTAACTTTGCTTTAAACATTCTGATCGCTGGTTCATCTAGACACCCGGTGACACAAGTTATCTGATTTCTAATAAAAAAGAACTACCCTGAAGGCGGTTTAACTAAAGAACCGAGAGCTAAAACATCGAAGGACCACGTCCCTGCTTTGAAACGGTAATCACACATATGAAAAACATATATTTCGGATGTAATGATAATAATAATAATAAAAGTGAAAATTAAACGTTACATTGTGAAAAAATTAAGGGAAGGTGTCCAAATGTCTCCATCAACCCAATATTGGTTCAACTTACTTGAAAGTGTCCCAGCCAAATTCGCTTTAACTACCAATGATACCAGGGTACTAAAGTGTTTGTCACTTTTGGCCAGATCCACGATTGTCCCGGATGGAATAGGATACAAAACCTTGTCAACTACGTGGATGACTCCGTTTGTGGCATTTTGGTCAGCAAGATCAACCTTGCAGCCATCTGCAGTAATAACCTGAAACGCACGCGAAGCTAGCTTGTAGTTCAAAAAAGAGGAAGAACTCAGGAGAAAGATTAAAAAATTCTCATACGCCAGACGTTTTTATATGATAATGGCGTTTCAAACTAACACGATCATCATTCTATAAAGTTTATTCCGTTAAAACGGCTTTCGCACACTGCATACCTTGGTGTCGGTTCCATAGATATTTATCCTGATGGGAGAACCCTGTAGGGAATTTGCCGTCATGTCATTCTTCAACTGGCTGGAGAATACGTCACCACTGATCACGTGGTACTTGAGGACCTCCTGCAGAGCAGTGACATTTGACTTGAGCTGGTCAATGACTTTGTTTGGCAAGGCGTTGAATGCCTGGTTTGAGGGACCGAATACTGTAAACGGCCCTAGAATTTGTGGGAAAATACGAAAAATAAGGCAATGTAAATAAATAGTTCTTAACGTCTTAATAAATGCTATCTTGATGCACAACCATGACTACCCACATGAAGATTCATATACCAGTGATATCTGAAAAGTTTTAAGTCTCTTCATAGAAACCATGTTCTATGAAAGGAGTTGAGGCATGGTGAAAAGAAACCAGTGTCTGCGAGTTCACGCCTGTACTTTTGCGCCAGATGCTTAGGATATTTCGCTAACTTGACCAAAACACTATATGAAAGTGATCCCTTATTCAAATGGTCTATTACTCTATCTTAAAATTACTCCGTCGAAGAAGAAGGAACCTTTTGTGCGTGACGAGAATAAAAGAAAACATGATTTGACGCCATTTCTCCCAGTTTGTTGTGAATGGCAAGCAAGGTCCTACCTGGTCCACCCAATGCTCCTACGAGTCCAGCATCTTGAAGCAATTTGACCAACGTTGTAGCACCCAACTTCGTAGCCAGCTGAACAATGTTTTCAGTCGGATTTGCCCGATGCTCGTCTAGTTGATCTAGGTTCTCAATAGGTTCAGCTAGGTTCTTGGTGTGTGATTCCATTATTTTTTGCCGAAGCGCGGGAGGAAGGAGAACCTCGTCAATGGCATGGATAACACCGTTAGTGGTGGAAACATCAGCTATTACGACTCTGGCGGTGTTGACCAATACACCAGCTGGAGACAGGATTAAAATAAAATGTTCATGGTAATTTTGGATGGTTTATGAAACTTTAAAATCAACTTAACTGCTTTAAAAAATAACGGATTTTGAAATGCTATGCACTACAGCATATTCGTTATTTCAGCGATTATTTAGTTTTGATGACTCTAAATATTATTTGATGAGATGTTGACAGGGAATACTGCATTTACAATGAATTTGGCCAGGTTTAAGAGGTTGTAGTGACAATGCACAATTTCGGTTTTAAAATTGAATAATTCACATAATTACATCCAAAACGGGCGTGATGGAAAATTCAATATATTTTTACGACTAATGTAGTGAATATGTTTTGGATCAACAACACGCGGATAAGTTTCCAAACTCTCACCGTCGTGGTTAAGCTTGATAGTGACAGATTTTCCATTCAACGTCTTGACATCTCCGTTGGACAGGCCTGCACTGTAGAATGACCCGTTGACAACGTGGTATAGGAGGACCTGAGTCAGCTCGGTGACGTTGTGGAGAAGTCGGTCAAATGCTCCAGGAGGTAACTTACTGAATGCTTCGTTTGTAGGGGCGAATACGGTGAAGGGTCCTTTAGCTGTAAAGATATGGAACAAATTATCTTTCTGGATGAATTTTTTTTTTTTTTTTTTTTTTTTTTTTTTGGAAAATTAGAACAATTTTTGTTAAATTATGTATCTGAAGGCACTATGTTTCGGCTAATAATTATCTTCCGTTTTCAAAGAAATTCCCAATCTTCACAAAAGAAAAGTTTTAATTAGGATCTCCCTTCCAGTTTATTCTGAAGTCTTAATAAAATACACCAATGTTAAATTATTAAAATAAATGGGAGACGACTTTAAGAACGTCACGACAAATTCGATACGAAAACAGAAAAACGAAAGCACGGCGGTTAGCCGAGGTACTTCTCTCTCACCTGATAATGCACCGGTCAAGCTAGCCTTAGTTACGGCCAAAACGAGCGTCCTGAAGTCGTGGTTCGCCACTGCCGTACCAACTATTGTACCCACTGGGACTGGGAACAGGACCTTGTCCACCACATGAATAACCCCGTTGGTGGCGTTCTGGTCAGGCAAGATGACCTCGCACCCTGAGGCAGTGATCACCTGATTAATACACAGACAGAAAATATGGAAGTGTACAATTTACACTGACTGTTGGTAAATAAAGAAATAAGATTTTAACTCTTAACACATGCTTGTGTTGGTGCAAGATATAGGTTTTTAACTTTGTGTCACGAAAAACTTTGCCTGCAATGTAGCACTTAAAAATTGCAATCTAATAGCCAAAATTCTGAACATCTCTGAATAAGTAACAAAATCACGCACTTTTCCGTCTTTGTAAATGTTCACCCTGATCGGGGCACCTTGCAGTGAACTGGCAATCAGGTTGTTCTTCAGCTGACTGGAAAAAATGTCCCCAAGTATAACGTGATATTTCAGGACTTCCTGCAGCGCCGTTTTGTTCGCCATCAGCAGATCTAACACTGCCTTTGGTAGAGCCTTAAACGCCTTGTCAGTCGGCCCAAACACGGTGAAAGGGCCTAGAAATTATCAAATTTTGAAATTCATTTTATTTCACAGAAATTAGAATCGGAGAAAAGATAGTTGATATGAATATGTTTTGTAAGCTGAATGTGGCTTGTATTGATGTTTTTAATTGTTTTTTTTTTTTTTTTTGTGTTTAATGATTATCTCATTTTCTTGATATGATTGAGTAGTGTTCCTTTTTTTAGCTTAATCGGAGTTTGTCACAGCAGAGCAGTCGCACCTAACACAATGTTGCTTATGCAAGCTTTTGTTGACACTATTTATCTATTGTCATAGATATGAAACATGAAAGACATTACGGCTAATGTTATGTTCTAACAATAAACAATGACTGAATGCATTCCTGCTCTGTAACCCCTACAATACAATTGTTGGATCAAAATGGAGTATTCTGGCTGTAGACAGAGGAAACAACTGAGATGCTCTCCCCAATTCTATTCATTAAAGATCAAGCCCTACCTCTGCAAAAGCATGTCGGCCTGTTTCGGCCATGTCGCCTTACCTTTGCCTGACAGTGCACCTTGAAGTCCTGCATCCTTGACAAGCTTGACCAGTGTCTTGGCCCCCAGTTTTTCGGCCAACTGGACAATGTTGCCCGACGGAGGAGCATGCTGCTTCAAAGTCAGGGGGTCAAGTTTTGTCTGGACGTTCTCTGACCAGTGCAGCCTGTGCAGCTCGGCACCGTGGCTACAGCAGGCCCAGAAACTCAGCAACACCACTGCGACAAACTGCATTATGTGAACGAGAATATATCGTTTGGGGTTGCACCTGTAACCCGACACGTCTCAACAGGTCCTATGTGTGTTACCTGTACGACAACTATGGCAATGTGAGCAGACCCGTGGAGCTGCTTTATATGAAATATGAACACGTGAGAGCACTCTTGCACTTTACATGCACGTGTCAGCACCTGCCCCTCCTGTTCGTTTATGCAACATCACCCCACCCCCTTTAAAATCACAAATACGCCCCATCATTGCTCAAATAAGTGTCTGGTGATTGTTTCGTAAGTTTTGATAATGCACAGAGGTAAAATCAATATGAAATCTATAGAAGATTGTAGGCTAAGTACCCGTTGCCTGGCTTTGTTTGATTGTTTGGCGTTTGGGTTAAAAGGACAACTGTGTGTGACGCGCTAAACATTTGAGAAGAGAAAAAAAGAATAAAATGAATATCGTGGAACAAAGAAAAAAAAACAATGAGGTGAAAGCTTAAAAAAAAAGAAAGGAAAATTTCTTTAAAGGTGTGCATCGTTGCTTTAATCAAAGGCACCCCTCTTTTCCCCACCCACTCAACCCTTTTCATTTCATTAAGAAAACATCACTCGGAGGAAGTATTTGCAGTTGTAAATATTCATGAACATCTCTATAGAAAAAAAACGTTCCATTTAACCTAGGATCCAAAATAATTATTTTGGATCCTAGATTTAACAATAGTATAGTCACGTGAAAGTGCACGACTTATGTAAGGAGGGGGTTGTGGTGTGGTTTATCAAGCTCACTGCACGTTGTTAAGAGATACCCTAGTATCAGTTATCAAAGCCATGATACAGTTACCTCAGTTCACTCGAGATGAGCAAGGACATCCGAGATAAATGATTGATAACGTATTGGGATAATCCAAGATTGTAAAGAGCATACATTTAGTATGATAAAACTACGTGAAACAATAACAAGTGGTTAGGAGGGGGGAGGGAGACAAAAGGAGGGATTTGTCAGTTTAGGCAAAGCAAGGCTTGAACGACCAGGAAGTGAAAAAAATCGTTCAGGCTCAAAATCGATATTGGTTTAAACAGGTTATTGTACGATTGCCGATTGAAGTCAGGGGAGGGGGAAGTATCAGTAGTAACAGTACTGGTATATCGCCCTTGGGACATGTGCTCGGCAGATCGCTGTTTATGTATTCCACGCTTATAGAAACGTATTTGTGCTTCTGTGTTACTCCACGTGTCACATTTCAGTCTGTTGTTAATCTTGAACCCTGATTCCATAGTTGCTTTTGTCATTTTACCAGGTAAAAGAGACGGAAGTGAGAAGGATAATAACACAAACATGTTCTGTAAAAATCCTAAATCCTGTGCGAGTCTCATTTTTATAAATGCACTCAAATTTTGAAAAATGGACAGCACAAAATCGCAGTTAAGTGCAGAGAAAATATAAGGGATGCCTCGCCAACTTCTTCGGCAAGTGCCCCTAATAACGGAGAGATTTCTTTGCTTAAATAGCTCAACAACTTTCTTTATCGCATACATATTTAATTTATTCAAATGGACTCCTTTGGACAATTTTTTTTCTGCTTAATAAATATCGTTATGATCAAAATAACAACTGACATCTTCTTTTGGGGGATCTGTACAATATCCTGTAATATAACTACACTTTTACGTAATATTATGAGACAGGACATATCCAACAATCATGTCATTTATTTTTTTATATCAAAGACATACTGTAATAATGTTAACTACATGTAGTAGGAGTGTTTGACCATAAGTAACGGCCATGAATTAGCAATTTTATGATATAATTTTTACTGACACGAACGTGGAGCTTTATATTTAAATGACATAGGCTACTGTTGCATGTGTTTCTACCTGAATAGATAGGCCTAATATGCAGACTTGAATACACATCAAAAACTAGCTGAATAACCCCAGCAATATTTCGATACCTAAATGGATTCCTTTGTCAGATCCATAGTTCACCTGCACTAGTTTAAGCCCCATTAATACCGGGATAGTGATGGCCTGAATTCGTCTACATAACTTCAAATGCTTCTCTTTGAAAATTATTACAGTTTAACTTCCGTGGACATTTCTCAAAGTTTTAAGGAACTTTGCTATTAGGTTGTGAAGTATGTTTGGAATGCACCGCTCACCTGATGTCTTTGTTGTCATCAGAAGCGGCACACCCGTTAATTTTTCAGAACACTGGTTCTCTGTACTTGCGATATTATATTTTCCCATACACGGATAGAACCCCATGCTACATTCTTCTAAGTGAAAGTTGTCATAGGAAGAGAGGAAAAGGGAGTGGGCTTGGTATTTGCTTCAGGGGCACCATTGTCTTTTTATTTATTTATTTATTTATTTATTTATTTATTTATTTAGTCATTATTATTATTATTATTATTATGATCTTGAATGCCGTCCCTCAGATGATTTCCCATTTCTATAGTTTGAAATTAATGAGGCATGGGAATTCGTGTTTGCAGAAAAGATGTTATGACGTCTGCCAAAATGATGCGATTTTCAATCATGTTATAGTCATTTATTGGAAGTCCGTGTTGCATTCTAAGAAGCAATCTAGTTAGTCAAATATTGAGATTCATGTTATTTTCTAGTTGTGTAATTTATATTTAGGTATCCAAATGTTGTTTTTTGAAATTGAAAGTGAAATCCAATATCCTACAATCATTTAACAAAGAGTCTATGTCCATTGATCTTTTTTTTTTTTTTTTTTTTTTTTTTGCAAAAGAGAAAATCTTGGATTTTGAACTTGTTTGTGCTTTTTTTATGCATTTTGCAAAATTAAGTAGGCCTACCACGAGAATATTAAGATATTTAATAAGATATCTAAGAATCCACGAATTTTTGCATGATACATGAATATTAAAGATAACCAATTTTTTTAAAAAGAAACTTGATTTATGTCGAATACATTCTTCACAAACGATTTCTTAAAGACGCATGTTATACACCAGGTTGAATTTCCATTTTGTCGAACACCCCAAGTAGCTTGTCGAAATACAGTCTAGCATTTTCATAGGTGCAAAATTTAAAAAATGTTTAAAACTACCGTAAAAAGTGGAAGCCTGCCACCACGCATCTGGTGATTATCTTTGATGTTATCTCCAACTTTGGTTGAGTCAGATTTAATGACAATACAAGTATATCGTCATCTTTAAGAGAGTTTTTATGGGTAAGCTATTTAGAAGATATTAATAGTCTGACTGCAGTGTTTGCTTGTTTTTTATAGTTTAAGTAACGTTATCTCATCTTTAAGGGAGTAAAGGAAAACATGAGTTTCTGGCT
This sequence comes from Lingula anatina, assembly GCF_051362555.1. NCBI lineage: Eukaryota > Metazoa > Brachiopoda > Lingulata > Lingulida > Lingulidae > Lingula > Lingula anatina. Next base: position 8,772,316 of record NC_141769.1, read on the forward strand.
GCTGTTTATAATATGATGTGTCCTTAAAGACCTTACAGAAAAAATGATTATTGTTACCACTGAAACCCTTAAAGGATAGGTTTTTTAATAGCTCTTTTTTTATCAGAGAAGGCGGACTTAGACAACCGCAAAAGTCTGGCTTGTGACCCTAAAAGTTGACAACATCCGTAAAAGAGAGAGAGAGAGAGAGAGAGAGAGAGAGAGAGAGAGAGAGAGATTTTATTCAGAAGGTAAACAAATAAAAATGTATCAATTCTTTAGGACAACATGATGGAAATGAATAATTGCCAGAACTGTGTCAAGCTGAACTTAAAATGGCATTACCGAAACGAAGACTACGTCGGATTCTTAGTATACATGTGCAATACTGTACGTATAGGGATTGAAAATATTTTACAAAAAAAAAAAAAAAAAAAAAAAAAAAAAAAAAATTCATATGTTTAAATGATCAGTAATCCACTTTTATGAACTTTTATTAATTGTACTTTTACAGGTGTAATTGCGAATAGATGATCCTCGGTGAAAGCAAGACCACTTAATCCCGCAATGGATTGAAAGATGGAGAGAAGACGCGTCGTCCCTGCAGGCCTATATTGCCAATGAGTAAAATAAATCCATTAAATTACAGTTTTTCTATTGGGTCTTCAGTAGAAATAAAGGTCTGGGTCTAAAAAGTTAAGAGTAGTTATCCATATTTCTCTAATATAAATACACAAATTCCCATTTAACATCAAATCGGCTATTCTATAATTATATTTTCAAAGTGAAATTTTTTTTGCGTATTTTAATTACATATTAATACATTATAATAAAATGAGCCGGAAGACAGAAGGAAGGACTTACTGCCCCCCCCCCCCCCCCCCCCCCAAACAATGACTTAATTCCTTTATTTCACAATGACTTCTATTTCAGTACTCTAAGCGAAAAATAACGAGAACAATTAATTTTTGAACGGAAATTCATGAATATCAAACCTGCAATTTATGCTGGCAGCTACAAACAGACATCTGTGGACGTTTTTTATATGCATCTTTTCTCAAAACACCACATCCTTATGTGTACAAAAGAAACATGCACGTTATACCAGGTTGAAATTTGCGTCATATGAATATTATCGTGAACCTCACGTGAAAGCGAATGAATCATTTATTCAAAATTTAAACGTTTATTTCGACTGTCTTTTGTGCCAATTTGTCCCATTCCGATTCATTTTACGGCACGCTTCTTCAAATACGCATTTTGCATCCACCCAAGCGCCCACTCAGACACGACCACGTGCACGTGTGAATGCTAATGCTTACTGTTGAGAGAGGGAGGGAAGGAGGGAGGGAGGGAGGGAGAGGGGCAATTACACGGTTTAAGGGATAGAGGGGAAGCGACCGCGCCCGCCGGGATATCCGCCTTTATTGATCGCGATCCTGATGAAATGTTTTGGAAAGTTTACTCGGCAGTCTCTGGTTCTTCATGGAAGAATAAAACAACCATTTATGGGCAGTGAAGGAGTGCAGAGCACGTAAAAAAAACTGCGTTCAGACTGTTCTTTTTTTTAACAATTGCTTATGGTTCCTGTCACGCGCTCTAGCACCTAGCATTTTTCTTCCTTGAAAGTGGAATGTTCTTCTTTCATGTTCATTCATGCCTCTGCTTTTCTGAGTTCCCCGCAGGTTAGGATTTCCTACTTGCTAGACACGTGAATCGCTAAAATCGTCGCCAACCGTGACCGGACGACAAGATTGCCGGAACAAATTGAAAACTAAATAAATGTAGAAAAAAAATATGACCTCTCACCTTACCGTATTTATGTACACAGACGTATGCATGTGAAGTATTGCTTAATTCCTTCCTGATGCACCAAATTCGATGGTGAGCTATAAATAAATTATATACTCACATTTGCATCCAGACAACATATAAATATTGCTGTTCATTTGTCCATCCACATGACTGAAAATCAACGACAAGTTTAAACCAGGCTTAACTTTTTTCTCTTATCAACCATTGGAGGAATATCTTTTTGACCAGCTAGAGTGAAGCTGAATATAGTTTTGGACGCAGAAAACACTGACGCAAAGTTCGAAGAGCTAGTTATTAAAAATTAAAATCGACAAAGTGCCTGAAGAATCTGTTTTAAATCCTAAAGAAGCGATATTTCTGCCGATGGAACTTTCTGGTAAGTATACAAAATTTTAAAAGCTATTTTATCTCATCTATTCATATTTTTTCTTTTTTTGTCATTCGTGACAGATGTCTGTTGTGAGGTGTTCTAATAGTGCATTAGTGCATTAAAACACTCTCAGCATGTTTAATATCCAAATGTGATTCTAAATATTAGCTTTCGCTATTTTGAAAGTAAAAACGTTCCACATTTGGTATAGATAATTCCTCAAAAGAAAATGGACATCTTTAGTAACATGCAATCGTCATGTTTTCATTTTTTTTTTTTTTTTTTTTTTTGCGATCATATCTTCGTAGCATACACTCTCGTAGTTAAGATTAAGATTAATTCTGAATATAAGTCAACAAAAATTCGTGGCGTGTTCTGATGTCTGTATTTCTGCCTTTTAAATAATTCATTCGACAGTTTTCATAGAAATATCCGGTGACACAGATTAATATCGCCCCGTGTTAATTCACGTCTATTACTGTAATAGGTGTACTCCTCCGATTTAACATCCTCATTGTTGCTGTCCTCATACTTGGCGATAGTAACTCCGTTGACGCGAGGTCCCTGCGTCGGCGACGTGCTCACGAGCCAGACAAGTCCCTTTGGTGGTACTGGCCCTGCCACGGAACAGCGCCTGTAGCCGGAGGCCCGGAACTTCCGAAGGTCCACCGAGAGTTGCACCTTCTTCGAGATGAAGTAATCGAACATTCCAAGCAGACGCGGGCACACGCTCTTGAACTGCAGAAAATGATTGTAAGTTGGTTTTGCTGTTTTGTTTCTTAACTGATTGGACTATTGATATTTTACAGCGAACTGTTTTTTTTTACATTTGTAGGCTGAAATATTGATTTTAGTTAAATAGTCAAGTACTGATAATTCAAAGTTATACAATGATAAACTAAATAGTAAAGGAAAAAGATCAAACACTTACAAATTTTGAAGCATTCATTATATACTACTCTATAATTCAAATACTGTCGAAATCTGAGACTCTTCAACATTTTGTAAACATAATGCATTTTGTTTCACTATTCAGAAATCCGAGCATTTCTCTTGGTATTCGAACGAAACAATCAGCTATTTTGCTCAAAATGCTGTTCCCGAAAGTCTTATGAAGTGTAACCACCTAGCCGCAATGGACGTGTATACGAGTCTCCAAAAGTGGGGAGAGACCAGCCTCGATGCATACAAAACATATCAGGTAGGATTTTATATAAAATATCTGTTTGATGGAATTTTTTTACTTACCACGTGCACACGTTGCTTAGAACATTTCTGGCTGGAACGTGTCGTGTTCTTATGTTTCTCATATCGCCTTAGCAGATGCAAAATCCATCTGATGCACGAATGAACAGAATTCTGTTTCTATATCAATATATATATATATATATATATTTTTTTTTTCATTTCAAGCTTCCCTTGTTGAGCGAAGCGTACGATTGCCTCAGCAGTTATGCCATTCACGTCCATCACATGGATAAGACGTTTTCAGCAGATCCATTAATGCCCCTCAGCGAAAAATTGAAAGAGAAATCGGTGACATCCAAGCACATTTTGAAACAAACACTCGAGATCCTGTGCAGTCTAAAAGAGTTCATCTATGGTACCAGTGCCGAGAGACAGCTTCGCTGGGAACTGCTCACTTTCCCCCGGGGTGATTTCAAAGGACAGGCAGATATTTCAATACCTGAAGGAAAGACAGAGAGATATCTGATGGAATGGAAAGTGATAAGTTTGCTTGAAAAGTACATGTTGGGGCTAAGTAAGGGGGGTGTTTAGGTTTCAAACAACAAATTTAGAGCACTTTAAGGTGGGGACTGAGGCGGATCCTAATTAATGTCATGCTTCTACAAGGCGACATCAATTTTTTAGTCAAATTGGTGTTATGGTAATTAAGTCACTAAACTCTTGTGCTGTGGAGGATCTGCAGTTAAGTGAGGAAAAAGGGAGAGGGGGAGGGGCAACGAAAAAAGAAAGAGGATTTTCCCGTGGCTCTTCCGGGTCTCTTTTTATTGTAAATGGTTGGTGATGAAACATTAGACCCTGTTCTGGTGATGAAATTCTAGACAAATTTTTAACAAATTTTGTTTCACAATACTCTAGTCAACTGTGTACTTGAATATCAAGATATTTATCCATTGTTGTGTTTGCGAGACTTGTGTCATGGAAGTAGGTTGCAGACCTACTGAATACTTTTTCAGTATTAATTTTATTTCTATTATTTTTTATTTGTATTATTTCTGTTTTTTATCATTGTGAGATTATTGTCATTTTGTTGCAATCATTTAAAAGCGGGTATTAACCTTACGTATTGTTTTAATGTACTTTTTCTTTTATAATTTTCCTGTGGGTAAAAGTCTGTGAAATACAGAACTAAAAAATTCACACATATCAAGTCAAATATTAACCGATGTCCAACAAAAAAGTTTTTGATATAAAAAAAAAAGAAAAAAAGATACGATTTCAAAGTAAAAAGTATAAGCATCTTCAAAGGCGAATTAGTGTTGTATGACTCTGGGCCGCAAGATTTCTAATTGAATTTTTTATTTAAATCACTGGTTTCAGTTCAGTGTAGTTTCAAAGTTATTAACGACATTGTTGAGAGATATATTTTCAAAAGAGATGTATTACAAATACATTCAAAATTGCAGAAACATTTTAAACGTATTTTATCTTTGTTAATCTAAGTATACATTACAATGACAAATATTTTTTTTATTAAAAACTGCACACTGTTGTCAATGATGTTGTATATTGGTACATGTTTATGTTTCGAAAAAAATAAATTTGTTGGGGGAAAAATCTCTCCCTTCAATCTTTAAAAATATTTTCTGGTGTCAAGGGTCTTCTTTTCTGTTAAAGGCAACTGCAACTGTAAAATAACATGAAAAGCTTTCAAATATGGCTATGGCTCTATCTGGACACACTAGGTCAAATGCACTAGATGGTGTCCAGCTGAGCATATTAAATTTACTAACTGTAAACTTGATATATAAAACTGACCTGCACCGTAAGCTGACGCATAGGACAGTGCTTACACAGCAGGATATGTAATTTTTGAAATGACAGGTTAATCCCCTATGGAACTATCGTTCATTGATCAAGGTATCCTCATTGCACAAACATAATCCAGTGTATCCGCCCACTCCCACTTCTACCATTATGAATGAAATAAATCTGTGTCTGACTTTCCTCGTGCTCCATGCCTTACACACCATGCATGCTTGTTCTTTCCAGATCATGCACACATTCTATTTACTTATATTAATTTTCCCCAGGGAGTGCCGCGACTCTACCCTCCACCATCGTATTGTATGCCCAAAAGAATTTCCATTTTAAACCGTCCGTCTCTTGCACTTGTTAAAACCCCGTTAATTTACATTTTCCCCCAATATGCATAAAACAATGATCTGGACATAGTGGTAACATAAATCGATAATGATACTTGAAACATTCAAGTAGATTAGTTAAGGTAAGAAGAAATACGATACTTCCGTTATGCCAAAACACATTTATCCGCCTACTTGAAATTTCAATACCCAAATCCCAATTTATTGTCAAATTTACGATATTGTTTCCTTAAGTCACTCTACAGAAATGCATTTCACATTCCATAGGTAATTTTATCCTCCATTTCAGAGCAATTGCCGAGTAACAACCCTTTGTGATTTTTGAGTATACAACACCATAGTGTCTGAAAATTTTCCCCAATCATAAATGACAAGGTCAAGTTGTATTGGTCAGTTACCGCCCAATGTATAAACAGCACTTCGTATGATGAAATAGATCTTTTCTTATCTCTTGTGGAAAGGAGGTACAAAAAGTAACTTCCGGGGCTAACTGACTTGCTTGTAGGGTGTGTAGTCAACACTCTCTGATATTATCCTTTAAAAGGGCCTAGATCTCCTGCCTCATAGGTAGATGTCTAAAAACACGTTGACTCTCGCTAGAAACGAATTATTTTTCTTCATTTTACGTTTTTTCCATTCTGTTATTCAACTGTTATAAAGACATTTAGGAAAAATGGTTCATTATGAAAGCATCTTTAGAACTGTTTGAAGTAAAAGATTACATTTGTTGTCAAGAGAAGATTAATGTAACATGCTGATAAAAATAATAAATATTGTGAAAAATATGAAAGGGTACCGACAGGTTTTTTGTTTGGCTATTTTTGCTTAAATAATGAAATGTAGGCTATAACTCAAGTATTATAATTGAAATTTGATTTTAAGATATCGAATGAATCTAGATGGGTGGATTTTTAACATTAAAAATTGATATTTTTATATCTTAAGTAACTTTTCCTACCAGTTGAACAGTCAAACCCTTTTACCCTGTGTATCCATACTTGTTTACCACACTGTTTGCTTTTAAAATTGTCGTCTAGCGGCATCGGACAATTCAGTATTTTATATTTTGAAATTAATGCCGAATGCACACACGGGTATAAATGACAGTACGTTAAAAACCAATTTCCAAAACTTTGGGATATAAGTACAATGTACGGCTCATCATAATAGAAAAAGAAGAAACTTGAAGACCACATACATGTATTTTGATACACCCTTTGAGATGGGGGAGACTCATGTTTATGCACACGTAGCATATTACATTTTCAAAACACCATTGAATACCACAATAAATGACACGCGACCCTGAAAGACATTCCTCAACACGGATGTTTGTTCTCTTTCAACTGTTTCTGTACAAAAGAGAGGTTTGTGGTAAAAGTAACACAGAGATTCTATTTTACGGTTTATTCAGGGAAACCATTCTATTGGTCAAGTCTCCAGTCTCCTCCCTCCCCCTTCTCTCTTTGTTTCTAGGCCCCTTGCTATATTTCTTTTTTCTAAACCACCTGATCTCTCTCTCTCTTTCTCTCTGCTTGGAGTAAGCCAGCAGGGGCGGATCCAGGATTATTTGAAGGGGGGGGGGGGGGGGGGGGGCGTGGATGCGAAGCCGACCCTCCCCCCCCTCTTGACGTAGGGTTTGGGGCTCAAAAAAACTTTGGTGTTTTAGAGGGTGCTTTAGAGGGTGTTTCATTTGGGACAGTACTGTATAGAACTATGATTTAGCTAGTCGAAATTGCACTTTCAAGAGGGGAACATTGGTGTTTTTTTTCAGAAATCGAAGGGGGGATCAAGACCCCTGGCACCCCCTAAATCCGCCACTGCGTCAGTGAATTGGGAAAACCCCGGGATTTTTTATCTGATTTCCACAATGAGACGGATGGGCAGAGGCGGCACAATGGGACTACGAAAATAATTGTCTTTTCTATTGCCACAGCTAAATGGTCAAGCGCATCAAACCAATATTTATATTTTCAACACATAAATGTGTGAGCATTCAAAATTATCGTCTCTTTTGTAGGGTCGAGAACAATATACCCATCCTGTTGTGGCTATGAGCTCCACATATTATTAGTACTGTTGCCTCTACTCACTAAATTAGACACCAAGCATTTTGAGTCACAGGGGTTTGCAAACGAAAAGACATTCCAATCATTAGTTCCTTTAATTTTATTTTCGAATAAATGTATGTAAGTAAAAATACATACAAAATAAATGTAAACTGTATATAAGTTGAAGTAAAAGTAATTAACATAACATATGTATAAATTGGACGACTGAGATATTAAGATAATAATATCAATTCCTATGAGCATCATCGACGAATAGCGCCAACGTTGTAAAAACGTACATGTAAAAATGGACATTATCATCTGTAAAACAGCACCAAACACTGAATAAAATAACAGATCAATAAGAAGAAAGCAAAAAGTGTAAAGTAAGAAAAAAAAACACATGGTAAATTAAAATATGCAAAATTAAGAAAAAAAACTCATATAAACAACATGTAGAATAACAAATTGATGTCATATGAAAAGAATGGAAACGGGTAAAAGGAAGAATAGTAACACCGAATATGGATGGGAACATATGAGTTATAATGTTAGGAGAGGGTTAAGATAAATATTTGAATATTTCAAACTCTGAAATATTATAATCGTAAAACTGAACCCGACCTTTATGAAATCAAACCGCCTACATAGACGCCCAGCAAACGCACCACGTTCCATTCTCTATAGTATCTGACCATTGTCGGCTCGCCACGTGGGAAATGAGCGAATGTTGACCTTTTGACCTCTCCTGGCGGGTATGTCAGAAGTATCCAATGGAAATTCCCCGATGGCACGCTTTCGAATACAACTTCCGCCATGTAGCACAGAATGCGGTGGAGACGTTTTTTGACTGCCTTCACTTTAGTTGATATGTAACGCATTTGTGGCCTTGTCACAGGTCTCTTGAAGTTGTGTACGTAAACGGAAAACCTCACGAGACAATCATAGGTCTTGCGAAGATCGGTAAGCTGAAATAATTAAAAAGTTGTTTACAGACCCTTTTATTAATAATTTTTTTCGAATGAAATAAACTTCTAAATTCTTTACAAAACAATGCACTAATGTGTGTGTGTGTGCGTGTGTGCGTGTGTTTGTGTGTGTGAAAAGGTAGTTTCTGAAAAAGTCGGATTTGGTTGTTCGCGATATGTATTAAGATTTTAGATTTAGACTTGAAATTAGAACATGATATTTATCGGGCCATTTATGGGTTCAATAAATTTCAGATGCATATAAAACAGTAAGCTAAGTAACTCCAATGTGGATGTTTTTTCCTAATTTCTTTTCTTTTTCTGTCACATATCATAGGTTGAGAAGGTGAAAGTGATTGCTGTATGAAATACATGTATAGATTTTAGTTTTGTTATTTCATAGGACTTCATGTTGAAATGCCTCTCTTACCTCTGTATGTTCATCATACTCCTCAATGTCAGTCTCGGGTCTTCTCCGGAGACTTCTTGAAGTTTGTGAGGCAGACAGGTCATCGCATTGTCTTAAATTTTCGGGGACATGGTGGCTTGACTCCACGATTCGGTGTAATTCATTGCCATAGCCTTGAAACCGCTCTCTTTTCTTGAGTAAATAGGAAAAACTTTTGATTTTATTACCTACATTTTGTATTAAGTTTTCATCTATAAATTATTCCCTTGTTCAAGCCAAATAAAACATGAATTTATTTATGCTGTGTGTATGAAAACCTGAGACCCGATTTCTAAATAACTACAATGGATATGAAAACGAACGCAAGATTCTCGAACTTAACATTGAAATCTTCACCGGACAGAAACGAACATTATAACTCACGCATTTACATATTTGATGAGTAAAATAAAAAAATAAATAAATAAATAAAGAGCTCTTTGTTCTCTGAGACCTTGCTGTTGGCGATATCACACTGACAATGGAAACATGTTAGAAAGCATGTGCATTTTAAGAATTTATATACCGGGTATTCATACAAACGTACCATGGCATCCTGTAGTGCGGCAATTTCCTCTCTCAGGAGAACCAGGTGCTCGGAGAGCAGCCACCTGACAGTATTCAAATCCATGTATTCCTTTGGTACACATGGATATAGATAAGCTGGCCGTGAGCCGTGGCAAGGACGGTACCACCACAGATTTGGGACCAGCTTGTCTTGAGGGCACGGTTCCGGGCCGGTCGACAAGGGTGACACCTGGCTACTGAGGAGAAGTAAGTGCAGGGTCGAGGCGGTCAGGGCGAAAATAATGTCTAAAATCAAAATGTGATACAACGAAGTAATGAAATGTGGAGTTCATATGTACCGAATTTAAGTAAAACATAAAATACAGTGTGCGGAACTGAATCGAATCCCATCAAAAGTAAACAAAACTAAGTTAAATTGGATGGGGTTTCATATTTTGTTGTCTGTATATATTTTCTAGAGGCAAACTTCTCATTTGTTAACGAATAAACCTGTTTTGAACTTTTTGAGTAAAAACTTAAGGTTTATTAAAACTGAATGTTATTTTCACATGCTGTTTAAATCATCGGACCTGAAGTTTAGGACACTGTTTTAAGACACTTATGAGACCGTAGGATTTTGTTACAAAACAAATATGGCGACCATGTTGAAAAGTAAGTCATCCAGAAATACGTAGGGGCCTGTAGTAGGTTCTTTCTCTTTCAGTATTCTATTCTTTTAATAATATCTTTTTTTCCTGTATGTCAAATGGTTATTCAGTGTCAAGCCTTTTATTTTACTATATTTCACTTGACCTTGACATTTTGAGAGTACAGTTTGGAAATCGGGTCAACATGTTTCAGCTGTTGTTGAAAAAATGCTATGACACTTGACTAGTAAAAAACAGATATTACGCATGTGCTTCAAGAAAAACTGAGGGCCAATGTATAAGGTGATCTTGCCTTAGAACAACATCAGGCGTTCATTTGAAGCTTGTGTTAATGTCAGTGCTTGTATTTTGTAAGCGTGTTTGCCTTTTGCACTTGACTGCCTAAAGTCTTCGTTTTACTGGCATGTATAACTGTCGCTGAAAGAAGGCGGATATGTCGCAATACTGATCATTGTTATAACTCAAGGTGGGTTGATCAGCAACTTTGGATTCATTGGGGGTGGTGGGGGGGGGGGGTGGAGGGGGCGCAAAGCTACACAATGTACGAACTCGGAGGGTGGCTTTCTCGAAAAAACATAAAACGTGCGAAAAAAAAAAGCAAGAGAATGTTCCAACTCTCTGCTTTATATATTGTAGTAAAATTCCCCTCTTCTTCGGTTTTTTAAAACTATTCATTTAACTTCATTGTGCCGGTCTTAACAATACTCTAGATCCATCAGTGACAAAGGTGTAGTCAACTATTTATGGATGGGATTTGACAAACGAAACCGTCTTGGGTCAATACGGTTTACACTAAACACTCATTAATTTGGACGTTTGCCACACGTTTGAAGTTGAAGAATAACACCCCACAGCCCCGAAAGAGGTTAACGGCCTTAAAGGTAATAAAAAATTTGGGAGTGTTTAGGGCAGTGTCACTATGATCACGTTTCAAGGTTTGAGTGGCCAATGTTGACACGTACACCGACCGTAGGAGAAAAAATGCCTAAAACTTGAAATTATCACAAACGGGATTTTCGCACAAATTGTTATTTTATTGAAGAAAAAAAAACAAAAACAATGCACTCCTTCTCGCAAATCTTTGCTCGACCGTCCCTTTACTCGGATTTGATGTTGGTACCAATTCTACTTGATCAGCTTAGTTCATACATGTAGTCTTCCTGGCATTTCAAAGTGGAGGGTCGAATAGTCAGGTATTTTCATTTGAGGGCTTTTATCTTTTAGGAGAGATCAGTAGCTTTGCATGACATTTAGCCATAACGATATGACTATGGTACGTTTTCAATCGCGCACATGTAAAGCACACGTTCGACAGAGCACAAATCATAGGACGCTGATGAAGGAATAAAATGTGTCTTCACTTGACCGGTGCAGGTGTTCTAATATCTTAGGTGCACAGTTGAATTCATATTTTGATCATGTCTTTAATTTTAAAAAATTTCTTAACAATCCTTTAAGGATTATTAAATGTGACAATCAGCCAAGGTAATATCGGTCCTTTTTCCAGAAATCCAGATTTTGTAATAATAACCTTACTCCTTTGCTAAGGCCAGTGTCAGTAGCTCCTACAACCAAACAAATGGATAGATGAAATAAATAAATAAATAAATAAATAAATAAATAAATAAATAAATAAATACCTTTTAAGTGGAAAATATTGAATAACGATCCTTTCATCTTCATGTTTTCTCTCCTTTGATGCGGACAGCTTTAAGGTTATTGTTCACTGAATATTCAGTGGTCTTGTAAGTAAGTCTCTTTTATACCCTTCCCTTGTCCTGTTTGGTGTGTGTCACTTTTTGTAAATTCGGGAAATTCCGTCGACAGTACCCTCATTAATAATCCAATTTATCAATATGTCATGAAAGTAAACATAAATTCATACGGAAAGAAGTCCCTTGTATCTTGTTTCTTGTATAAGTATTTTAATATTTTTGTATTAAAATACATTTTAAAATTTATGCAATTGTGGACAGTAATAAACCGCTTAGGCAATTTGGGCGCAGGCGGATGTGGGATTTAAAAAAAATTATTGTGGTACATGCAACTAGGTAATGGAAACAGAGTTGTGGATATGACCGCCGTCCTAACTCCACCATTTTTTGTTCCCCTTTAACAACTGGTGGGTCTCGGTGTGGTGAGCGATGACAGGGTGCCTAATTTATTTGCACAATGGCATCCCAACGAGACCATGAGCCATTTTTGAAAAAAAAAGCCAACTTCTCTCTACCTCCACCCTCTTTAGTAAAATAGTTTCTAAATATCCTCAATCGTGTATTTTAATATACATTGGCAAATGTTTACAGATGTTTGCAGAAGGATGAATTCACTCTTCCAGCCGTTTTCAGAAAATGTGAAAAACTGAAACTCACTTCCTTCCCTAAAATGAATGAGCTCAGGTCAGCATTGTCTTATTTCTGCGAGAGGGAGAAATCACACTCACTGCGTTATAGAAAATATAATTAATCATGATCATTTGTATTTTATTGCCACAATATGCCATGTGTACATTTGTACGCCCTCCACTAAAAATCGACTTCTGGTGTAAATAATTTCAGGTCTCGGAGAATTTTTTTGTATTTGATAAAATTAACAATTTGGAATCTAAGAAGAACAAAGTGCCCCCTATGGTCTTGGAAAACAGTGCGTGAATCTGCGTTGAGTATTCTCACTCTCCAGGCGCTCAGACCTCCTGAAGAAAAATGTCGTTTTCTATCAAATTTTTCCCTTGCTGTATCAGTAGTTTGCATTGGCGACCCCGCAATGAATCACTTGCTCTATCTAAAATGTTGTTTGATATTCAGGAAGTAATTTTAAAAGCAATGCTCCTCAACGATAAATTTACGAGGAAACAGTGACACGTACTCCAAAAACGACATACAGGTATGTCAGGAAAATGATTTATTAGATCATTAATATCCAGGATGTTCCATACCCTACTTCAAATTCCGGGTACAAATTCCGTGGTGAATTAGACCAATTGTACGGCTTCTTTTAGTTTACTAAATCAAAGCTGACCAGTCGGACACCGACATTTGACCGAAAATTAAATAATAATTTTAAATAAATAAATAAATAAATAAATAAATTGGTTGCCTTCCCTTTTGGCATTCTGGACAAGCCAGGGAAAACGTAACAGCTATGAAAGAGGATTTGTCGTTGACACGGGCAATTTCACTGACAAAAGAGAGCAAACCAAAACATCGCCATAATAAACATATGAGTGATTATTTAAGAGACGGGTGTATTCAAAGCTACCATCCCACCACGCGCGGTCAGGTTACACCAATCACGTTATGACTGATATTTTATTTGTCAGGAACACATTTTTTTCGATAACCTTCTTTTCTGGACAACATCCTTGTCGAAATTGAAAACATTCAACCCTCTCTGAGGCTGAAAAACCTAAAAGTCGACGTCACACCCAAAAAATAAACCTCGCTCCCTAACTCACAATTATCATTAGTATCTGCCTTGTGTGTTTAATAAAATTATTTTGTTTTCATTGTGGGGTGTTTACCGTCAAGGCCTTATCTACACGCACTTTTGTACACTGTTACGTGCACCGACTTATTTCTCAAAAGTTCAATGTGTGCTATTCTTATACTTTTTACTTCACTTATCCAAATTCTACGTCTTTGTAATTTCTCTTTATTTACTTACTGGTGTTATTAGTGTTGCAAAATACACATATCTTTATAAAAACATTTTATTTAGCTATTTAATAATGAATACTGTAATCACCAGCCTGCCTCTAGTTTTCTTTCCTTTCCTTTCAAAAATATACACACCGGCCACACTAGAAGTAATAAAGCTTCTTAATTCCACATTATAAGTGACAGTGAAATGAGGGCAATTAATTAAAAAAAAAATTAATAAATAAAATAAAAATTAAATAAAAATTAAATAATAAAATAAATAAAAATTAATTAATAAATAAATAATGAAATAAAATAATGAAATAAAAATGTTTCATTAAAATAAGTGATTGGGAGAGGGTGCTTACTTTTACTACGACAAGACGAAACTTTTTGGCTTCAGTTTCTTACAAAATAACCATTTAAGAAAACATGGACAAAATAACGTTATAATGTCCAAGAACAAAATAGAACTGTTATAATTTCTCCTTTAGTGCAAATCCTTGGCTTAAGCCTCATTGTACACGTAGGTTGTCATTAGTTCAATTTTGACTGCATTTAGTTGGCTCAGAGGATATTTAATCCATCACTGTGTATCACATTCAGAAGTTCAAATAGTGAGCAGAAGACATCCAGATATAGCTGCATGAAATTATCAAAATGAATAAACAAATTATTCATTGTGGTTTCAAAATTGCAATGACATCTGAAAAAGTGGGGACAGCAATAAAAAAAAGTAAGGCACCCGTAGAATACTGATTCGGAAAGTAGGCGGACATGTACAACCATCAGGCTAATCTACCCCCTCTGGCGGTACCGGTATCATGTTGTAATAAACTAGTTTTTTTAGGCATGTGATAATCAAGTGACAGAGTGTGCAGGAAACTTGAACGTGACTCCAGTAAGGTAACGCCACACCGACCCTTCTAGAGAGCAAGTCTTAGATCTTTAAAAATATTAGTGAGACGAAGGTAGATACACTGTACTCTCTCCCACGCCTGTACGATGACTTCTTAGCACTACAGCCGCGGCACTAAGGGGGTGGGTGGGGCAGGGGGCGTGGAGTACTGTGTCACTCCGAGACTGATGAAGATGGATGATGGCACGTCAAACTTCTCACGTGAGTGAAAAGTTATTACTTCGTTTGTGATCGACAAAAGGGCTATTGATCTCAAGAGTAAGTCTCATATTTGATTATTATATGAATTTAGGTTCTTGTAGAAGCAAATTTTCATAGCCAGTAATCCATTGCAGCCATTTTTATGTCTGTAAGTTATTCAGAGGTAAGCCCCGATTAGTAACGTGGGACACCTCATCGAGTCTCTTCAGGGCTTGCTCATCGCCCAAAAGTTTCAGAGCAAGTCTGCGATACCCAAGCCGCACATCCGGTAACCGGATTCCGTAGATTATCGGATTCACTAGGCTGTTACATTCGGAAACGAAACTGGTCACGGACTGCGCTATGACGATGTCCACGCTCACTGGGTCGTTCCTTTCCAAAGCCATGTAATATATGAAAAAGAAAGTGCACACCGCGGGCGTCCAGAAAATCACATTTGTGGCAAGTAGCACGGAAACAGTTGCAAATAATTTCTTTTTCCTTTGGCCGTTACCTGTCTGTATTCTTCCAGATGAGTGTGTCGCCTCAGGGGAGCGAGCTTTTCTAACTATAAGGCACCATAGTAAGATGTTTGCCGCGAACAAAACCAAGCACGACACACCGAGGTACAGACTGGAAGCCTGAAGGTAGTGATCGTACAGGTAAGTCCAGCAGTCGTGTATGTACCAGTAAACCTTGAACTGCGTGTACCGCGCGTGCAGGCTGATATAAACCCCAATAGTCGCAGCGTAACACAGAGACATCACTATGGTGATGCGATGTTTGGTCAGCAGGGACCTGTACTTCAGTGGCTGTGTGACAGCCAGGTACAGGCTTATCACCGCCCCCGTGGTGCAGTACAACGGTACCAATGTAAAGTGGCGACACATATCTTCTAGTATGTCATCACTGCAGTCGAAGTTTCCTATTTGTTTGATGGGTTTTTCATACACCTGCATGCGCACTATGAGTACACAATTAGCTATAGTTAACCCCATGTATATCAAATCGGCCAATGCTATGTTAATAAGAATATAATGAAATGGTTTCCATGGGCGTTGAATACAAAGGAGAGCAGCCAGGGAGATGACATTTTCTATGAAGCCGATAATTGCCATGGTAAGTTCTATAGGAAACATTACTCTCAAGTGACTTTGGAAGATCACATTATCTATGTTGATGAGCTCACGAACGTCCACGTTGCCACAAATGGCGGGTGACTCCATCGAATGGGAAACGTGAGTACCATTGAGTTCGCACATCATACTGTTCGTAGCTGCGCAACAGATTTTGGCTTGAGACAAAGACAGGATCATTTAGATACTGGTGCGTATGTTGCCTATATTCCGTGCCTTATATGCTCATTAGCACCTAAAATTGAAAAGAAAAACAATTTCTCAAATGCTTTCAGTGTGGGAAAGGAGTGATATATATATTAAACTACAGACCGCAATTTTTCAATGTAAACATCTTCCATTTTTTGTAATATTTTGGGGGCTTTATGTATTTCGGGTGAAATTTATACAAATAATAATATATTAGTTTCAATACATAAAATAGTTCTAAATGCCTTTGAAATATATATATATATTCAAGCTACATTGTATCCAGAGAGAAAATATCGAGATTGATTCCAACAAAAATTCTATGAAAGAGCAGCCAGTTTTACTAAATATTTCAGTGATGATGATTACGCAAATATGGCAACAGTTTAATGAAAACAACAACCCTGAGCGCCTGCGAAACTGAATTTCAATTTGCTATGCTTTCAAGTCTTCAGACTCGGACATGAGCCAATGTTGGAACGGTTTTATCACCTTGCAGGCATGTACCACTATCTGACATATTTGTTGCATTGCTTTAAGGACCAAAATAGTACATACTGTACCTACGTGTATACCACTTTACTTACTGCGAACATGAAAGAGTTGACGGTGACCATGAGTAACATACCAGTATATCTGATGTGTATCCTGCGATTCACAAAGCACGTGTACAGGTAAGTCTTATTCCTGTTGTTCTGAACAAAAGAAATCAAGTTGCATCCATTAGTAATAATTTCAGACAAAAAATGTCAAAATCAATTAACTCCAAATCTTTTGTCTGAAGCAAATTATCTTTTGTAATGAAATCGATGCTGTCGAAGGAGATGATAATTATATCCAAGGAATTTACATACTAGTATACGTCACCATGTGCGTCTCGTTTGGGATAGTAATGTTAGCATATGTTAGCATGTGCATCTCTTCCACATATTGAGCATATGTAAAAGTTGCAGCAGACACCTTTAAGAGAATGGCAATTTAACGAATTTATTTCAATTAACCTTCGGTGCATTAGCGGAACGGCCGTCTCATCACTGGCATTGACATCGACATACAATTATTATGCTTCGTTCACGTTCGTCAGAGTTAAGAGGTTATGAGTAGTTTATACGACCACATGGTAAAGGCGCAATATTGGCGTGCGGGGAGCGCCCTGCTGAAGGTTTCCAGTGCATATAAGACAACAGGCCTGTAGCCAGCAAATTCAAACGGGGGGTTCTTTTTCTGAAAAAGTGGACCTTTAACAATGAAACCTATGTGTACCTAGATAAAATTTTACCCAAAATGGACCTTTTCCTGACAAAAGGGGCGGTTCTTTCGAACCCCCCGAACCCCCCATGGCTACGGTATTGTATCATACAAATGCCGTCTTTATGCGACTTACCTGATAATCAGCCTAGTTCTAAATTAAGGGGAATGTGAACCCTGCTCAGAACCCTACAGATAGATATCAACGTGGATAATTGAATTAGGCTTATATTGTACTATGACAATAATTGACCGAGAGGCCATTCTTGTAATTCACTTCCTTATTTCCTGAAGTTGATTAAAACTCTTTGGAACAATTTATGATCGTGTCACTGTGGACCTGCTATCATAACCCCCTTAACCAATCTTAATTAGCATTAATGTGCTCCGCTCTCCCCAGAACTGGTCTAAATCATCTCAATCATGACCACGGCGAACCCTAGAACATCCCAGAATCGATCAAAATTATAACTTTTGCGAATCTGGGCAAAAAACAGTTTCGAAAATTCAGTTGAAATTATGGCAAATGGACACCCAGTCCTAGAAGAGTATACATGCAGGACCAATTTAATCATGAATGTAGTGAACTCGATCGTAATGGAGACCAGAAGCGGTCTAAATCACGGGTTGAGTGAACCTTAACACAGAATAATCTGCTTTTGAATCTCACAGATAACTAATTGCATCTACGTTGTATACTGTATAATGGCAACACCGAAATGTAAATGATTGACCTATTCGTGAAAGTTAGCTGCTAATTTCCTGGGGGGAATCTTTATTGATTAAGTTAACAAAATAAGTCTGATAGAATTACTACGCATGAACGCCGCTGCACTAAACTGACTCTAACTTTCATCCAACGGCGCAAATATCTTACATTTTAATCAAGATTGCTCTCCGACGATTGATGACATACAGCTGCAAATATGAACTATTTTTATTGCTACGTGCGGATTTGGAGCAGTAATTAGTATGTTTTAATTAAGATAGACCCTAAAAAGTTACATCATAGGCGTACATGTAAGATTTTGAAAATAAAATGTAGAATTCGAAATAATTATCTAATATGTACCCCTTTCGTCTCTTATTTTATTGTAAAAGTGTAACAGTTTATGAGGAATATGTATAACTCTGATACTGGGACTTATATTTAGGAACTATTACCGACACTGCGGTGTCAACATCATATTTCTCATTCTTATTCTACTGAATACTTATAACATTCATTCATTTGGAACAGTTTATATAACATAGGTGCATGCGTACCGTTTTTTACGGCGCCATTATTTCTGCAATAGATGCTCAAAAACAGCAACGCTGCTTTTTGTCAATATTAAATCTGTATTGTGCAATACAAAATGTATGAACAGAATCCGTTCATTTAATTTTAGAAGTACATTTAATAAAACGCGTGAAAAATATTTTGATAAAAGCGATTAACCATTTCTTCCTCTTTGTCGAGATCATTATCCTTGGACTAGTTGTGCTGATATGCATTGAGTATTTCAATTTTCCAGTTGATTTTTATAACTACTTAACGAGGAAAGAGAGACATTTGCGACTCAACGTGTGCTTCATAAATACAATATCTTGTTATCAGACAATCAAAAATTTCATTCGAATTCACCCAAGCTAAGCACAATTCCTCACCGTTTTTGTCTTTCGGGTACTCCTGCCCTCTTGAGCTTGCAGTCGATGCGTTAACGAGACTACTACGTATTTTCTCCTTACGTTATGATCAAAGACGTTTTGAACCAAAGGTTATAACCAAAGGTTATAAAAAACACAGTGATCACAAGGCCTCCTATGAAGTATCAGTCAGTCCTTCATTCCTTGAGCTGTCTGCATTCTGGGAATTAAGTCATTTATATCCAGGGGCCCTTTCGAATTCTAGAGCAGTATAAAATATTCATCGGTGAGACCAAACACTAGATGAGATGAAGCTCTCTGGGTGCACTTGGTGCTCGGAATAACGTACTGTGTAAATGTGGACCATCTACTCCGAATCGATGACATCATTATTATCAGCGATTACATCATTATCACGAACCTAAACTCCGCCGTGCAGATATCTAATACCAAAGTTAACGTCCTATGAGTGCCTGCACTCCTCAGCTTCTGAATGGTCGTACTAATCAAATTAAAGAATCGTTACGATTCGGTTACCAACCGGAGGACAAAGTGTGTCGGACTTTTAAATCAATAATTGAGAAAGTGAAATCTACAGATTGCAGGCTCTTATGAGACTGGTCAGGAAAAATCAGAAATTGAAATTGAATAAAAAAGAAAAAATCTTAACTTTTTAAATTATTTTCGCGAATTGACCAGACCCTTAATAACTAAAAATACTTCATTCAATCACGTTCTGCCTTACTAGAATTACAGCGTGAGTGGTCCACGGAGAATTTCAGTCATCCATCATTAACAGATTTTATCAACATTTACGAAAGGTTTTCTGTCGTTGAATTATTCAACCTTTCAAACCAAAGTCCCTGTTCAGCCCATGGACAAAATTACGTGATTATGTCCAAGTTCAACCTGAGTTGAAGTAGATCGTAAATTAGTGTAAAACACCAAGATGCAAAAATCTCCTCCAACAGTCTAGATTTACAACTGACAGGCTCATATTGAATACGGAAATGTAAAAACGTCTTGTAGTGCATGTACGGTCGCCCCTAAACCGTTTCTCACGACAGTTTACACCTTGCACAGACTTCTGGACGGCGCTTATTTGTTGGGTGAAAAAACATTTGATTTCATAAAGATTAGTAAATCTCTAGTAGCTTCTTGATTTAGTCGAACAGTTTTCATGATTTTGCAGCGACAGGAGACACAAAAGTAATGAAACACGAGTGTGGTGGTTAGAAAAACAATATTTGGATCAGCGGTTAAGACGTAAATAAACAACATGTACGAGTCGGTTAACGAAAACAACAATAGTTAAAGAAAGACTATCCTTACCTGTTTCCCATATAGCCCGTATCAAAATTTGAAGCATAAAAAACGAAATCGAATTCCTATATTTATCAAAAAGAAGAAGTAGGTGTAAGTGTTTCGCATCAGGTCACTCTCGTTGTAAATACTATCATAATGACTGGCATCAAGGCGGACTCTCAAGAACAACATAACTGTCTTTTGGGGACTTTATATGAGTCTGTACTGGTGACTGACCAATGTTAAATCTAATCCGTCACGCGACGATTACCATCACTATAACTACTGGACAGGTGAAATCAACTGAAAGTGCACGATGGACAACTGGTTGGAGCCTGTAAAGTCAGTTATACCTTATCAATACTAAAGGGCATAAGTGCATATATTACAATAATATTAGTAATAATGAGCTGGCTCGCACGGCAGCAACATTATAATACAGACTTCAATAAATTCTCCCATGTAAAAATCCCTCTCTTAACTTGTTAGCGTGATATAAGTAGGTCGCCAGTCTTTTTATAAATCAACATTATGTGATGACAGAGCAGTCAGTGACATTGTACAAATCTCGGGGAAATATAGCGTCACCTCAGTTCTTCATAAAAACAACACGACATTAACATATGCTCCTCTTTCTGTGTCTTGCTATGGACACAAAAAAAAAAAAAAAAAAAAAAAAAACAATATAAATATTTCTCAAGTACTAAATCTAATTCAAAAGAGCTGTAAGTCCTTAGCTTGTCTGATTCGCGTATTGACGAACACCAGTTATGCTTGCTTATGTCCGTTAATCGCTCTGTAAACAGTTCTATGAAAGTTCCACAGCCTTGGTTTTCCCATACTACTCCAAATCCATATGAATATAAAAGATGCTTTATGTCACTCGCCCATGTATTTCTCCCACTCCCTTCCAACTAAAAAAATATAGCAAAATTTGGGCAGCCTGTCGCTGTTTATACACAGAAATCTGAACCAGTACTTAATGTACTTGACATAGTATGTCTTATTTAGGACTCTGCTTAGGAATATGATGCGCGTTAGCGTCTCATATAGCAAGAAATTAATTTCCTGGAAATTTCATCAATTTATCAAAGCAACGAGGTATACACTGTCCTTAACCGTTGAGGATTGTTGGGAAAACGAATGAAATGGTAGTTGATTTTAGAAAAAAAGACAGATAAAAAGCTGTTTACATTGATAACACTGTAGTTAAACAAGTGGGTGATTTTACACTGTTTGGATTGGCATACCCATACGCACAAACAGGTGAAGAAAGCGAGAACAACGGACTTACTTTTGAAGAAAACTCACAGGAAACCAATTGATTTTATCTAATTTTTATAACTGCATTATTGAAAGTGTTTTAACCTTTGCTGAAATAGTTTGGTATAGACAAGCCTCAGAGAGGAGGAAATCAGTAACTTGGGTGGACTTGCCGAGACGTGCAGAATAATATACCCCTTTTCGAATTTTAGTTTCTTCGTTTTTGCTTCCACGAGTGAAATTCGCCAGACTATTTTCATTATACTAGAGACTCGAAATTTAGAAACTTAACACTCAAAATGGTAATTCTGTAAGCTTTTTTTAATGCAATATGATTTGATTTATAATCGTGTCAGCTTGGCATTAATTTTGCAAGAACATGTACAAACTTTTGGAGGACTGACACGATAAGAATTGTGTAAGAATAGTTTTATCAAAGACAAACGCCGTACCAGTAGAATAGTGCTCGGCGTCTATGACAGGCTTGTATCAGAAACCTACCCAAATTTCTTATATCTTTAACATTATTTGAAGAAAAATATGGATATGATTTACCTTGGTGCTTAAGAGAAAATGTTGAATATCTAGGCAAATTGCATTTTACTCTATGAAGGTCGAACGCTCGTTGCGCACCTTTCATCTTCTCAAAGATCAAGAGAATTTACGACCAGCTGAGGGTAGTCGTGGTGGCAGAACAACATCATTTGTTTTCCAATCATTTCGCCTTTCATCATCTTATTAAATTCCATATTATATCATTGACGGTTATTTCATTTCGAAAAAGTCAATACGTTCGTATTATCTCGCTGGGCAAATTGCGAATTTAGGTCTACCCTTAGTTAATATGTTTACACTAATGAGTGTTTTTTTATGATTAGCTACGTGAGCGCAGAGACAGTTCGAATTAATTTTCAGTTGTCTCTGTCATGCACAGCACGTGCTATTTGCATGGACACGGCTATTAATTCCAAATCATTTGATAGCAACATATAGGCTATAGTCTTAGTCAGCGGCGGGCTTAGGATATCTCTAAGGGAGTGGGTGCCATTTTTTTTCCATTTTTATGTCCATACCCTCTGATATCTAAATAGATTTCAAAATGAAAGGAAACAATAATTTTGTAACAGACTACTAGCGGACCCTGTGTTTAGGGAGAAGGGGGTAGCGAGTGACTTCATGCATGGTGTGGGGTAAGGTGTGTCCCCTTGCCCCTTGATCAGTTCATCATCGCGCTTAAGCGGCTCTGGTGCTGGCACATCTGCTGAAGCTGCAAGGGGGTAATTCACTATCGTTCAGTAGATTCAGTAGGCGTGACAGACATGTAAGCCGCTGAAGCTAAAAGCAATTTAGCGAGAAACCCGGCCCTCGGAGATGGGTCGATCCTGTTAGATCGATCTAGGTATGGGAATGGGATCTAATTCAGCAATCTTGATTCAATTTGCTGCATGCATGTTATCCACAGGTCCAACCAGATTCAGTCAGATCTGGCTAATTAACTACGCTGACAGGTAGCTACCTGTCTCGGAGCAAAATCTTACGTTTATAATAGGCCTACAGTGACGTTAGACTTTATATTTATATGTGAGTGCAAATATGACTAAAATTAATTCATGGAAGCACAGCTGTATTTATTATTGCATCCCACATCTACACTTAAATAACTGAAATAAGACCACAGAACTAATGATGAGCGTCTCGCCCATAGCTGGTAATAAATAAATAAATAAATATGAAAATGAATACGAAAATGAAATATAAAACGATATCTAAGTTAGATTAACAGTAGTGTTTTTTTCTGTGAAATTCCCCACATAAATTGTAAGGTTTAATGTATGTATATTTAAGGACTTTACAACGAGTTGAAGGCGGCCAGTGCAACAGATTGAATCATTGATCGACCCTATGTTGATCTCGCGAGACTTTGAAGCCATTAAAAACAAGTCTTTATAGACTAATATAAGATGAGTAT
This sequence comes from Lingula anatina, assembly GCF_051362555.1. Classification (NCBI taxonomy): domain Eukaryota; kingdom Metazoa; phylum Brachiopoda; class Lingulata; order Lingulida; family Lingulidae; genus Lingula; species Lingula anatina. Next base: position 8,795,948 of record NC_141769.1, read on the forward strand.
AAATCAATTTAAGTTCTTTAGGAACAAATTATAAATTACTTTTGTACAAATATTATTTTAATTTTTTTTATAAATGCAATTACTGCGTAAATGCGATATATGCGACATACTTATTGTAATAGTATAACAGAATTGTAAATATCTATTAATCTACAGAGACCTGTCTCTCGCCATATTTGGTCCCACATGTTCGCGACCTTGCTTACTTTACTATCTGCATTGTACAAAGCCATGGCTGGAAAGACACCCGAACGTAGTTTTATCATGGTTAAGCCAGACGGCGTCCAGCGTGGGCTGGTCGGGGAAATCGTCAAAAGGTTCGAGCAGAGAGGTTACACGCTAAGGGCCATGAAAATGATGCACGTACGTATTGTCAGCCCAGTGAGGAAGCGAGTTGCTATCGACCGGTTGCCGGCCGAAGCACTTTCTCAAGGTCAATTTGGTTTTAGTCTTTATGTCATGAGTCGAAATAAAGGCACTTGCGTGTCGACGGTATAATTTCTCTTTTTGCTTGTCTATATATTTCATTAATAATTGGTGGCTGGTGTATACCTCTAAGCAGTTTTGTAGATAAGCTATAATTTTTCAGACGACAAGACACGCTCAACACGTGTCCTGAACTTCGTCACAGTGCGTTAGGTGAGATGCTAATCAACAAAACGATTAGTAAATTAGGTCTTTTGGGCCTACCATATCTTATTGTGCTTTTAGCATATATTCAATATGAGAGAAAATATATAAATTTGCAAAAAGCTTTGCGTTTGTCCTGTGTACCTTTCAAGGTCATCCGACTCCTTCAACTTGTGTTAAATCTTTTCTGAAAGGTAGCTGGAACCAAATCTGTTGTACCAAGTCGTAGATGTGGAAAAAGTGGGAGATCAGTATTAATTGCAAAATTGAAGATTTTCAGTTTATCATAGATTATGATACTCATTATAAGGAAAATATTTTTGTAAGTCTTGGCTTAACATTTTTACCTCCAAGGTCACAGGAGATCTTTGTTACATTTTTTTTAGTTAACAGCCTACAATGTAACTCTCCTATGGCATGATGGATTGTTATACAAGGTACTGCATGCTATGTTTTCACAATCATTTTAGGCCTCCAAGCCTCATCTTGAGGAACATTACAAAGATCTTAGCTCAAAGGGGTTCTTCAAGGACTTGGTTGCTTACATGAATTCCGGGCCAGTGGTCGCTATGGTGAGTAAAGAATTCTTCTATAATTAATTAGGTAATAAAAACAAAAATATACTTTAAAAAGTTGGTTTAATATAGTAAATCTTCTGAAAGTTTATTGCAACCCTGTGATGCCAAAGGAGAATATTTTTCTTCCATTTCTTACGGTTATCTTCCCTGTGGAAGATTGATAATTGAAATCAGATAAATAATTTTACATGATTTTACCATTAGAACACCTGTTGCTGAACATGCCATCAGTGCTAATAATATTTGTGCCATGCCAAAGAATGACTGCAAAGAAAATAGTTATCTTTGACAGTATAAACCAGATAATCATGTAAGCAATAGGGCGTGGAACTAATTCTTCAAAATCATGCAATTCTGATATTTTTAATTCAATGCGGATGGAATCAGAAGTAGACCCTTGACTCAAGCTGATGAAGAGTTTGATAGCACACTAAAAGTTTTTTTTTATAACTTTAAAACTTGGGCTCATGCCTGACCACCTTTGAACTGGAGCCCATCTGTTCTTTTGTCAAGACTGTACTAGGCTAGACTTCACATGAAGTGGCAGTGACTATATTTGGCTCCTTGATTACTCATAATTGTATCCTATGCCAGACATCCTGCCCTATTGCCTGACCTCCCCATGTGCTACTGTCTACAGCTGTGGTGGTACATACCTGGTACAGGCACCACATCTGCTGTCCACATACACCAGTAACCAGTGCACAAGTGGGGTGAACTCCCAAACTGGAAGTTTGACAATTTTTGTTACATATAGACTAGAAATACATCCAAAATGGCATAGGCATGGAGAAACTTCCTAATCATGCTGCCTTTCTTGGTCCCAAATGAGTTCATAAAACATGGCCCAAGTGTTGACCTACTGACTGTCCTGGTTTCAGTGAGCACCGGAAGGTCCACTTGCTGCACAATTAAATAGGAGGATAGCTCAGCACCGTGGCTATATTGTATGGTCACATTTGTGCCAAAGAAAGAAAAAAAATGTAGTTACTTTGTTCACATTAATTTAAATGTACTATGCTTACAGGAGACGGATGCGGCAATCACTTACCTACTCAACACTCTTCTGGTTTTAAGGTTCATTCCCATTCATGAAGCTGGGACAGTTAAACTACATATGCACTTTCTTAGCAGACCATGTAATTGTAGTCTTGCCAAAGTGTGATATGTGGCCTTTTATTGTGATGTTGTCATTGGATTTAACTGTCAGTTTTGACTGTGCACAGTATTAGTTGATGTGATGTGGACTGCCTTGTCTATTTATTTCAGGTGTGGGAAGGCAAGGATGCGGTTAAGACTGGGCGTAAGATGCTAGGTGAGACCAACCCCTTAGCATCGGCACCAGGGACCATCAGAGGAGATTTCTGCATTGAAGTGGGAAGGTATGGAAAATATATATTTATACAGGGTTCCCAGATTGCCTTAAATTTGGAGGACACTTGGGATATTTACTTTCTCTTTTCCCGTCTGTGAAAAGTCAGGGAAATGAAATCTGTAAAAAGCTCCTCAAATCTGGGGAAAATCAGTAATTTTGTTTGGTCAGACTTAATGGGATTGTCTATACCAGACCATGATGTTAATACCAAACCATGATCATTTATGTCTTATGGCCTGCAGTAGCTGTTTAACAAGGATATTTAAAACAAGAAATGGCTCAAAACTGTGATCCCAGAATTTTTAAATTCTAAAAAGGGAAATGTCAGGAAAATAATTAAAAACTGCATGCAGTTGATTTCCTAACAAGAAAATTTTATGATATGTGAAGTTTTGATTTAGGCAATATTCATATTTAAACTAATGCCATAGATGTATCTGTCTTCCATACTTCTTTGAGATTTGTGATAATTTGAGTAATAAAGTGATGAGTATTTGGCATCTACTTGATATATTAGATTATATTTTTGTTCTTTTACTGGTCTTAGAAAGTTATAATTCAGACATTATTTTAAGATGAAAGAGTGAATTAATCATAGTAATAAAAAAGTATTTTATCTATCACCTTACTTAAATGTGTCCCTATCTTCAGAAAGCCATCAAATATGTAATTTTGATGAATGATTAAAATCCAAAGAGAAAGAAGCCACATAAAAATGGTTGCAAAAGTTTGAGGAATTCTTGCAGTACATTTTTAGTGGTTTGAGTTTAACATGTAAAAGTTTGATTTTTATCAATTTCAGTCGGATTGTGCATGTGAACTAACCTCAGGGGTAACAGTTAGTAGCTTCAGTCTCATTTCATTTAACTGCCAGTGTGAATTTAGACCTTTCTTAATTGTTTCCTTTTTCAATTTTTAAAAAAAAGTATTTCAAGTATTCGATTTTCCTGGTGTTTCAGAAACATCTGCCACGGCAGTGACTCTGTTGAGAGCGCTAACCGCGAGATCAATCTTTGGTTCAAGCCGGAAGAGATAATCGCCTGGGACCCCTGTATCAAGGACTGGATACAAGAGTGAACTCGACCAGACTTTAGCCTATCTCTCCAGTGTCAGGATGTTTGGTGGAAAAGGAACGCTCTGGGCCACAAGACTTAAACAAGTGCAAATAGACTGGAAATGATGAATTGATGGCGGTGGGTGATGGACTGTGCAGTGCACGTGTGTCATTATCATGTGTCGGCCATCTTTTCTTAACTTTTGAAGGCATAAAACGCCATTGTCTATTTATATTTTCGATGTGGTGTCATAAAAATCTCAAACTTTTTCATTTTTCATCTTTTGACAACAGGGTTATAATACTGCGTTTCAATATACACAAATATACGGGATGCATCGAATTGAATGCTAGTCATTCGCCCTTCTGTAAATATAAACGCATTTTAAACCCTTGTTAAAAAGGAACACAAGATAATCACTAATGGTCCAAAATCACTGGTTCACTTTTCAATGTCAGCTGGAACGTGAATAAAATAGAATAATCACATCTGAGAATGCATAGATGTTGTTACTGGTCCACACAAGTTGTGGTTTATTTCGAGTACTGCCAGCGTGACAGGAGTGGTAAGTTGTAGTCAACTAACCCAGTACTACCAGGACCTAAACTTAACCTTTACAAATCGTGTGGGACCCCGAATTCCATTCCTGTCATGCCGGGTCCAGGATTTTTCTGGGGGTGGGGGAAGAAGAGTTCAAATATGAGACGAAAGATTAGGCCAATTTTACTAAATACTATAGAAAACGGTCCGGATTTACCACACATATTGAGAAAAAGGGTGGGGGGCGGTGGGAGGCTCGCACCCGTTTCCCCAGATTCGCCATTGGGCCGAGGACAATTCTAGACTGGACAAGTGTGACAACCAACTCGGTAGCCAAGTCTACCTTGAAAATAACTTATAATAGGTTTCATTTCAGACCATTGGCAACATTTTTTGGTTCAAAATGTAGAACTTTTAGTAATGACCAACTTGTATTCCATTGGGAATGAATTGGTCATTAACTGTAAGTGTTTTGATCGGTGTTTTTCATAACTTAAACTTGCTTTGATAGTCTAAGAAGAGGATAGGTAGAAAAATAAATTAATAACGCTCATATTGACCAGTAAAAGTAAACAAAAACATAAATGGGGCGTTGATCGAGAAAACGTTTTATTCATTTGTTTGTTTATATTTTTAAATTAAAATTGTTATTGTTGTGAATGGAAAAATACCGAAAGCTATCAAAGTCGAGTATTATTAGTCTCCATATCTTCCTGGTGACGGAATCCAGTTATTTTTATCAGGAAATTTTATTGGAAAGTAAACAAGAGTGACAAGTAAAAATCCCTTAAACAGTAAAAAAAAAAAATTGTGATATATAAATATAACAATAGTCATTGAATCATACACGATACCAACACGCGAACCTGATGAGATGCCCTCACTGCGCTGCAAACCTATATGTGACTCATGCGTTAACTATTCATAAGGTTATTTCAAATAAAGGTCGGAAAATAAAGATTGATATTGAGATCATCAATAACTGTAAATGATTGAAGATGGTGAAAATATGATGCACGTATTGTAGTTATGTATTTATCCGATTAAAGGCGTATAAATGCAATATGTAAGATGCGAATTGTTGACACAGATTTTCTAGCGTTGTTTAATGCTTTCTCCTCAAGCAGTGCCAGCTCCGCCTATTTTTCTGGATTGCATAGCATCGCTTCCATAAGTGTTGTGCAGATGATTTTCTCACTATTGTGGTCGCAACAGAAATTCATTACCATATCGCACCCCGTCCGTGATCTCGGTTCTGGAAATTTATTATTTGTCTTCAATATGGCACATTTGAGTCCTGTATTGGTAATCTATCACAGAACTGCCTCTCCATATTTCTAACTGGACCGATTCTGCATAATACTATATCAAAGTAGCAATGATGTGAAATAAGGATCGTTGTTCAGATCCTTTGAAATATTCTGATATTTTTATAATTAAGTATAATAAAATCAAAATTTTAATTGATTTTGGAACTGGAGATTATAAAATGTTTTTGAGTTTGGCTAGATGGTGACATGACATCATGTAAATAATTGTGACTGAATGTGAAAGCGTTCGATGTGGTACTTTGATACAATACTGAATATTGCCAATTTATGACATGAATGTAATTTTTTGTGTATTTTAAGAATTATTCGTCATACAAAACTTTTTCTGTCAAAGCAAAAAACAACACAATATATTCGTAAGCAACAAAATTAACTTGTCTGGTCCTTTATGCACTCTCTTTTGTTATTGCAGAAAAAGGGAGATGATGCAGACGAACCCATGATATTGGAAAATTTATGATAGCAAAATATCCCCTACAGTTTCATAACAACAACAAAAAGATCGTTTTTCTCCTTTAACTCACGCAGCCGTGAGAGGTATTTGTGCATTGTTCTCGTGTGATATGATATGCCGTTCAGAGCAACATATTGTTCCATAAATACACAGGAAAATCCACCCTGAACCTTTAACGCTTTATCTAAAAGCAACAACAACGTAAACCAGGTGGAATGTTGCTCGAGTCATAACACACCTTTTCGTTTTCTCAATATTCCTCTGCCCTACAACTCCGGTTTTCGTGTAACAGGAATGGAACCTCTTGGGGTGTAAGTCTGGGCTCCCGTATGATTAGTGTACAGGTTAGGGTTAGTCGGAGTATTAGGGTTAGAAGGGCCCACATGGGACGAATGTCACCTGTATGAAATAATGGGAAGCGAACTAAGGTTCCTAGCGGACTTCCATTCCTGTTGCACCTGGCCAACAGTGAAAACTAGTTTACACCGGACTGGCTGGAGGTGTGGTCATTCCCGATTAATTGTCAGATCTACGATTTTCCCTAGAGATGAGGAAAAGAATAAAATAATTCTGCATCGCTTCTCTCGGTAATCAATAAAACTGTATACGAGGACAAACTTTTTACAAAATTTATGCTTTATGCTCCCCCTCTCTTCTCCTCTCTCTCTCTCTCTCTCTCTCTCTCTCTCTCTCTCTCTCTGTGTGTGCGTGTTTGTGTGCGTGGCGGGGGATGAGGGGAGGGGTTACCTAAGAATCAAAGTGAGGAACACGTGTCCACTGTGCCCCCTGGATCCGCCTTTGGGACATTTCCAGACTGGACAAGGTCCATATGCATGGAATGCAAAGGGGGCAAATAAACAATTGAAAATCAAACATTAAGCTAAAGGGGTTTAATATCGTAACAATTAACATCGACAATATTTTAGAGTGTTATATGCAGATCATTTTTATGTACAGACATAGACGTGTCTGTACATGTAGCCGTCACCTGCGTCTGTCGTTGCCGTTCACTTTCAGTGATAACACGATTAGTGGAAAGCCGTTTTACTTTTTGTCTTCAACTAACGGAACTGATAAATATTCAGAAAATACAGGTCGAGTCCGAAAATCAGCATGATCGGGCAATAATTTTTAAAAATTATGCTGTTTTTTCGCTTTTTTTCAGCATATATGCAACATTGATAACACATTTCAAGGAAAACCGATTGGGCTTATGTCTTGGAACTCACAGAAGGGATCAATTTTTCGTAAAGTTCGAAAATCAGCTTGATCGGACTTTTTCAGCTTTTTTTTCGGCATATTTTATCCACCATTATACAGATAACATGAAAACCGTGTCATGTTTTGCTTTAAAACTTGTAGGACTGACTCATTAGGTGTGATACACAGATCAAGTTCGAAAATAAGCTTGATCGGTGCAGTTTTGAAGTTATGACTCTTTGTATGCAAGTGGTTTTTCCTCAGATTCAATTCTTAGGCATGTTAACAGTCTCATTATTGAACTAATTAGATATGTGAAAGTGTTCTTTTAACATTTTCTGCATCTTAACATTATTGTTAGTTGAATATATAAAAACGATGGTTTTATTGTATTCAATATAGCTCATTTGAGTCCTGTATTGGTCATCTATCACATAACATGTTTTTATATGCTATGTGCTTTACAAGCAAACCAGTCTCTGTCCACACCTGCTGCCACAAGTACAAGTTGACGGGAAGATCTCTCCTATCCATATTTCTAACTGGACCGATTCTGCATAATACTATATCAAAGTAGCAATGATGTGGAATAAGGATCGTTGTTCAGATCCTTTGAAATATTCTGATATTTTTATAATAAAATATAATAAATTAAAATTTTTAATTGATTTTGAAACTGGAGATGATAAAATATTTCTGAGCTTTGCCGTCTGGTGACATAACATCATGTAAATAATTGTGACTGAATGTCAAAGCGTTCGATGTGATACTGTGATGAAATATTGAATTTATCCACTTTATGACATGAATGGAAATTTTCGTGTATTTTAAGAACTTATTCGTCATACAAAACTTTTTCTGTCAAGCAAAAAACAACACAATATATTCGTAAGCAACAAGAATGACTAGTCTGGTTCTTTATGCACTCTCTTTTGTTATTGCAGAAAAAGGGAGATGATGCAGAAGAACCCATGATATTGGAAAATTATTGATAGCAATATCTCCCCCTGCAGTTTCATAACAACAACAAAAAAAAAAGGTAGTTTTTTCTCCTTTTACTCAGGCAGTCGTGAGAGGTATTTGAAACGCAGTTTTGAAGTTATGACGTTTTGTATGCAAGTGGTTTTTCTCAGATTCAATTCTTAGGCATGTTAACAGTCTCATTATTGAACTGATTAGATACGTAAAAGTGTTCTTTTAACATTTTCTGCATCTTAACATTATTGTTAGTTGCATATATAAAAATAATGGTAAACATGTTATCGTGTATTGTGTAATAAAGTGTCAAAAACGGAAATAAACTCATATCATTGCAGTTTGTCAGAATCAATCATTCACTATGTTCAGAATGTCAGAATAGAGCAAATTGGACATTTAAAATTGTTCTATTGATATTTTCCCCTTCTCAACAATTTTCTTAGTTGATCATATAAAAGTGACGGTAAATTAATTATTTTGTTTTATGTAAATAAAGTGTTGAAAATGAAAATAAACTCACTTCAGTACAGTTATCTCTAGGTTACATTTTGGCATTTTCAAGGTGTGACTTTGAACCTCCATGGGTTTGAAGACCTTTGCTAGTCACATTTTATGAATATCCATGATACTTATATTCTTTTGTTAAAAATTGATGGTCATTATGCTGTTTAACATTACCAGTATATTATGATACCTTTATGGCATCAAAATTGAAGAGAACCCTATTTTGGAAACTGCCGTCATGATGACCATTAAGGGAAAATCTTGTTACTTATGATTCTCAAACTTACAAAAAAAGTAACATAGGATTAAAATGCAGACTGATTTGGAAAAGCAATCTTTTTCTGGAATCAAACATTTTTGTGAAATTTTTATTTTTCACATATTGGTATTTTCAATATGACACTTAGAACTCCCACGAAGCCGAATGGTAATCAAATTGTCTAAATGTCATTTTATTTATAATAATAAAAATAATTAAAAGATGGAGGTAATTATGCCGTTAATCATTGTGTAATATCCCATCAAAACTGACAAAAAAAAAAAAAAAAAAAAAAAAAACCTACTGTGTGCACCGCCACCACAAACTTTATAAAAAGGAAAGCTGTGTTACTTATTATTTTATCAACTTACAAGAATGTTTTAAGGATTGACATACAGCTCAAATTAGAAAACCACCTCTGTTGCATTTATGCATTTTTTTGTGAAATTTTCTCATTCTGGCATTTTCAAAGTGTGAACTTGAATTCTCATGGGCCTGAAGCCTTATGCTTGTTACACATTTTACTTACATCGCTAAATTACCAGATGTGCTTAATTAAAATTTGATGTTGACTTTGCAGTTAAGCATAATGTATATTTGCTGCAGAATTGACAGTAGCTTATTTTGTGCATTATTATTTTTCTTTTTTTTTTGCTTTTTGTCTGTACATTTGACAGCTTTGTTCTAATTGTTGTGCTCGAGAAAGAAAACCATTGCCAAACCTGCAGTTACCTCTGATTTTTAAAGCTAGGACTCAATATCCATATTGAGTCTAGTTTTAAGTAATGTTGTAATTCGTATTGCAGAAGAGCGTGCTAAACACCAGTGATATATTTTACCCTAAAGTGATCAAAATGCGCAGAAAAATTACTGCAAATGCCTGGAAAATGCCTTTTAAGTCATTTTAAACCCCAGAAAGAGACGTTCTATAATTTTGATGGCAAAGTCTGACCCTTCTCCTTGCAGTGTGCTATGCATTAAACCAGTTTCTGAAATCACCCCACCACAGTGTAGCGCTTGACAGGTCGATTAAAAATATTATGCACATTTTCCATAGACCGATTTCTTCATAGAAACGAACATCTAAAAACGATTTAAATTTGGAAGAAGGAACTTTGTTCAGTTCAGATTCTGGCATTTTAATGCATAAGCAATTTAGCAACTGGAGACCTTAATATATTTTGGAGCTCGACAGATTGATGACATTTTGTAAATAATTGTGACTCAAAAAAAAAAAAAAAAAAAAAAAAAAAGGAAGATCTTCGACATATGAATCTGAAACTTGGGAAATGTTTGTACATCAAAATAACGTATTAGTCATGCAAAACTTTCTGTCGAAGAAAAAACCACAAAATACTATATTCGTAAGCAACAACTTTAACTCGTGTTTTCCTTTGTATACTCTCTTTGTTCTTGCAGAAAAGGACGATGCAATAAAATCCCCGCGTTGTCTGGGCAGTTATAAAAAGGCAACAAAACCATGAAAAGTGGGTCGCCTTTAGGCAATCAACAAACGCAGAGATCTGCGAAACGAAACACGCTCTTTGTGCAGGTGTTATCATATACCGTTTATTGTTAAATTGTTCCATAAATAAAGACGGGAAATCCCCTCTGAAAGCGTTGTTTATTTTTGTCTCGTGAAAAAGGATACTCAAGCCTTTTGACATTATCAAATTTATTGTCTGCCGCTTTTTTTCTTTCAGATTATATAAGCCTTTTAATTTTGCACGTTGATTGGGTCTACACATTATTGTCACGAACTTTTTCTCAGGACGCCTTTGTTTTGAGACGCCGTGTCAACACTCAGTGCCATCGTGTTGCTAAAGTCGCAGATATAAATGGGAACACAAAAAATTGCAAAAGGAAGACATTAAACAAAAAGCCCATGGCGAAACATGTCAGCGAATATATACATGTATATAAGCGTTTTCCAGAAAATCAGAAGCGACCTCGTTCTAAAATGAATGAACACGTAAATTGTGAAAATGCCAATAACTATTAAGGTGCTCCATCTACGGTGGGTTTTCCAGATACAGGTATGAACCGATTGGCCCTGGGCCAAGATTATGAATGGAAAACTGATCATCATCAGACTCTTTGCCAGCAGAATTTCCCAGTTTCATGATTAGCTTTCAGCAGTGGATTGAGATCATTGTGAGAGCATCTCACTGCTGCATATAAAAGCAGCAAGCCAACCACAAACTAAGCATTATTTACCTCCACGCAAGTCAGTTAGCACCCACGATCTAGAAGCAAACTTGAACTTGGACTTGATAACCTAGTGGCATTGAAGTAAGGCAGATCAACAGTCGGTGTGCATACATTTGTCACTGCTTTGTGCATTCCCAGGAAAACCGACCCTACTTTGTATCACAAACGAGGCTGGGAGACCTGACAAGAATACAGTCATACAGCCAAGAGGACACGGGAAAAAATGGAGAAAGTGCATTCCCTGGTACATCCAGTGAAAGAGAAACTGACGGGGCGCACTGATTGGGTTGGCGTCCTGGAGCACGTAATACCGGTGTTGCTGGTGCAATTGGCAATGGGGATCGGGGTTTTCAACATGATACCCGAGCAAGGGCGACTTGTGAGTTTGTCATGGTTAATTTGCTTCCAGTACGATTTCATGTGCTCTCCCTTTTCTTGCAAGCTGTCTCTTTTGTCATATGTTTACCTGCTCGTTAACACGCAAAGTCGCTTTCTCTATTGCCGTTGATCAAACAAATTATGAATTATTGAATTGAATTATAAAAAAACAATGTATAAAGAATTAGGAAATCAAAAATGGCGTTGTTAGTGTATTCTTATTATCACGGCTGTCGATATAGCTTCATTCCGGGGCAGTATCACTTCCGCATATATGTGTGTAACATTGATGGCCACGAAATGCGCACTTTTAGATGCTCAGAAACTATTATATAACATGCTAGCTCTTTGTTGTCATATGGTTTCCTATAAGGCAGTTAAGATAAATTAAGTAAGTTTGCAAATTGATATGGATTTAAATGTAATTTTCTCAACCTCACTCTAGTGTTGATGAAATTTTAAATTAACCTTAAAGACTTGCCAGGTTAAAAAAAAACAATTTGTCTACCCAGCATTCACTGCAGACAGAAGCGCAATGAATTTTGGGTAGAGAAAATGGCTTAAAAAGTCCAGATTGAATCTAGGAGGTTAAACCTACCGGGGTATGGTAGTCTGTGAAGAATAAGAGACATCTATTTAAGGAGAAACGCTCAGCTGATTATACATTTGATCAATATCAAACAGGTCCAGGAAAATAATCAGTCAATAGAATATCTGTTGGGTAGGGATGATCGATAAAAAACCTCACGATTCGTTAAATCAATTATGCTTGGCTCATTGTTTTTCATAAGTTTAGATCCCCTTAATCGTGGCTTGCGATTTGAGGGGAGTACCAAAATAAAATGGCATTCAAAACGTAATTTATATTCCCGTATGTGACCGTAATTTTATTCACTTTTGCTTCACGTCGTCTGGCAACAAATCAAACGTGCATGAAAGATAAACATTGTTGTACAGCAAAACTACAAACATAAATTTCGATCCATGAAAGAAATGTGAGCAACAGCATTCCCATTTGCAGGGCCAGCTTTACTTTCGGTTTCAGGTAAAAGTCCAATAAGCATGCTTAAGTTAATCTTATCGGGGAGTATACTGTGTAAACATGTAAGGTGAGAGATCAGATGGGTCGCGGTGTCAGTGGGTCGTAAGCATAAAAACCTAGATTATGATATCTTTCTCGCATGTGAGATGCTTGATTTTTTTATGCAAACATCTGCAGAATTACATATGTTCCCTTTTCGTGTAGGTTTATGATAGTTTCATCATTGGCCAGACAACCCTGGCGGTGTGTCTTGTTATTTTACTGTGGCTAAAAGGCATTGCCATCCCCGGAAGACTCAGGTAAGAGATAGCGTACATATAAGATTCTCTTAATAGTATGGTCATTGTACATGTGGACGATTTTGTCATTGTTTTACGCGCAATCTCACAACGTAAAAGGGATTGTTTTCAGATAATAGGCAATGCTTCCATAAATGCATCAGTGTGTGTGCATGCTGTGTTTGTGTGTGGGGTCCGTTGAATAAAAATGATAATAATAATAATTTTAATAATAACAATAATAAACAAACTCTTAATTTCGCGGAGGACATTCACTTGATGATATGTATTTTGTCGATTTCGACGTTTCCCCTCTTTTTCTTTATTGCATAATTTTTTTTCAGAGTTTTCTGCGCTTTAATGGATCCCGTATGGAGCTTCGCCGCCCTCACACTGGGCATGTTGTTTTTTACACTACGAGGAGATCTATCGCTCTCCTCTTGTGTTCAGAATTTGGGCAACGAAACTGAGACATTTGCAAATTGTTTAAAGAAGACAGAGTTTACGCACGCTTGGCTTCTGGAAAAAATTCAACCTGTCCGTCAAATGACAGACCACGCCCTTGCAGTAGCATTCTTGGTAAGTGGTCTGGTCTGCTAAGATGTGGTAACAGTTTAGCTTTGATATTGGTAGATATGGATGTCCTATAGCCTACGGCTGGGTATATATAGCCGGACAGCATTGAAATCTTATATAAAAATGGCAGTTTTGACACTGACAGTTCAAAAATCGTTGGTATTCTTATTCTGATTCTAATTCACGTAAGAGCACATTGCATACATTACTAGCTCTCAACTAACTGTGAAAATGAGTGTCATTTTCTAGAAGAAAAAAAAACTGCTGTAGGAAACGAGCAGGCGGCAAAAGAGACTGCAAAACTGCACGGCTAAAGTATCAACAAGACTCAATATGATACTCAAAATAACACTGAAAATAAATATTAAAGTGACCGTTTTTAGTCGTTTATATCTTAATTCATTTATCATTTTACCTTTCCAGAAAGAAGAGAAGTACATCTACGGAGCCGTATTCCTCTTCATTCCACTGGTCATCCACGTCGTTTCAAGAATCAAACAGAGGCCGTTTCTGCCACACTTCGTCGTCACAGTCCTGTGCTCGGAAATGGTATTGGGCGAGCTGTTCTGTCTCCTCCTCAATGCGTTCGACGTGGCAGAAAACGAGAGGATTCAGCCCCTACTTGTGATCGGCACTGTGTTCGTGGTAGTCGGTTCCAACCCATTGGCGTTTTATCCTTTTTTCACATTCGATGAAAATGTGACAAAGGACAGCAAAGAAACTTCTCAGATTGACAAGGCATTGCAGGATCGACACGTACTGGCTGTGATGTTCTATAACAGTGTTTTTCTGAACCTGCTGATGTTTTTCATTCAGTTACATGTGGCAGGATCAACAATTGCCTTCGATACATCCTTGGGTGTTGCCAATGCAGTATTCCTCGCCTTGAACGTGGTGGTCCCATTCACCGCCGCCTTAGTAACAGGCTACGTCTGCCAGCAGCGCTATTGCCGCCCAAAGCAATTGGCCCAGACACTTCTGCCGCCTCCTGCAGATGTGTAGTATAGTTATACGTGTGTCCGAGGGTGGACGGATGGCTGGCCTCTGTTCATTGATCACATCGGCGGGACACAGAAATTCAACCCCGTCAAACACTGAACTGTCAATGCTTGACTTAATAAGCAATGGTAAGAGTTGAAGATATCACATATCTTTTTTATGTTGGTATACTGAATGAATTCCTTTTGTACTAGAAGCAGCCATTTGTGCTTTGTAAAGTAGCTTCAATGGCATTTTCTAAAAAAAATTGATTTGTAAGTACATATACTTTTCAAAAAGAAAGAAAAAAAAGAAATGGGTTTTTCTTGTTGCCACTGTACTAGGGTTTCACAGTACAGAGCAAAAACCTTGTGGTGCTCAGTAGATGCAATGCAAAAGACCATTTACAGTGAACATAGTCGACCTAACTTAGCAGATTTAAGAGTAAACCAAGCACACAGCACTTCAAAATCTTTATTTTCTTGTAATATAAATAGATATTAGATCTATGTTGTAGTTGCATGTATATAGCCGTGCTGTTAATATAGGGTAAAAGAAGTATATTAATTTAAATATCAAACTTTATACTGCAATTTTTTTCTACATAATCTCTAATGGATATTGACAGACACATGCAAATATTTTCTTTAAAGAAAATGTACATAATCAGGCCTGTAGCCAGGGATTTTAAAAGGGGGGGGGGGGGGGGGGGGGGTCCTTAACCACACTAGAGAAATTGAATAGAACCAGAATAAAATTTGATTCAGAGTGGACCTTTTCTGGCAAAAAGGGCGGTTCTTTTGAACACTCTTGCCTATGGGCCTGGTTGTAATGCTCTTCTTATTATACTCATTTTCATTCCATCTCACCTTTGAACAAGCTTGATACCCATTTTGTATTACACTTTCCATATTTTGTATCATCATACACTGACAACACACTGGTAGGATTTTATTTGACACGTTTTTGTTTGACACGTAATACGTTTATTTATTTGACATGTATATAATGAAAATACTCCATGAGTATATGATAAAAATACTTAGGGCTCATTTCCATTGAAACTATTGGTCAATGTAAATTGATTCAACTCCACAGGGACTCTCGCTGAATGCAATCAGTTTAACAAATTTTAACCTCTCGTTTCCAACATTTTTGCATAATCAACAGCTTTTCTGTATTCTACTATATACCATAAGGCAGCATGTAAATCTGTTTATCTGGTTGCATTCAGGGAGTCCCGCAGTTGGATGGATCTACATAGGGACCATTTCCACAGATATTTAGATCGATCTATCTCCCTGGGGAGTCTCACTAAATTGATGTAAACTTGCTTAAATGTCTGTCATGCCTGGCAAAGCTGTTAGGGGGTAATTACTCTTTCCCCCTAGCTGATTCGGTAGGCAGCAATTTAGTGAGACTCCCCAGGGAGTTAGATCGATCCAGATGGATCGATCAAAGCATGGGAACCCAGTCTTAGAGTGATAGTTTCAATAGGAATGAGCCCTCTGTATACAATAAGTTCAAGTTGAAACTTGATTTATAAGCCATGATTTGTGATGGATTCACTGTAGCCTTTTCGTCTTAATTTCGATCAAGTGGAATTAGAGTCTTGAGGAAGAACAAAAATGACTGTAGAGAATTGTTCATTTTTTATTATGTTTCACTGGAATTTGTCATCATTTTAAGTCCTTGTTAAATGTTTAATATTTTTCACAGAAAATTGCTTTGCTCATATCAAAAGTGAAACACAAGTTTGATAATCTTAATAACATATATTTATTTCAAATAAACTATTTAAAATAACATGTTGTCCAGACAACTAATGTGAGAAGAAAAAAACAAGTGGAGGTGGAGCAGTGGAGATACATAAGGTTTTTGATGCAAGTGCTTAAATTGCTACTTAAAAAAGCTGTCTGTTTGTAGAATTGCTCATTGTATTAACATTTGATATTTTGAATAACGGTAAAGAGGTTTTTAATTCACACTTGATGTGTTGTTGTGCTTTTAAAGGGATTAAGGGCTGTTTTTAAAAATTAGTATTCCTGTTTGCAATATTTGATATTTATATTTGTCTACAAAAGACAAGTACTCAAACCAAAAGTCCTCTCTATCATCAAACATCATCTGTAAATAAATATCCAGTCAAGGGTCCTTCCTTGCCTGTTCTTTCCTCTTCTGTAAAATGTTCTGTATGAAAAATTCCCCTAAAATAATAATTATAATAATAAATAAATATTGATTAATAAAGTGAAGGTATTATTATTATTTCAATTGAAGTATGCAATTATTTTTCTAACATTATCCAGGCATTGCCATTAAGTATGAACATTTTAAAAGTGCCCCCCCCCCCCCCCCACATACCACTTGTGTCATTTTATACCCACTTACCAGACTGACTTCCTTGAAAAAATCTTCTCCTTATCATTTTAAATTGTTCACATAACACATATTAAATATGCATTTCGCAATGATTCAACAAAATGAACAATTATCAACTGCTCAATACATACAGTATATATACATATTATATATCATAAGATTTTTATTAACAATTTTGGTCTCTATGTCCACTACTTTAGTAATGCCAGTTAGGCAATTTCTAGTTTAAACCTGCCCTGTCCTGAACACACCTAAAAAAACCAGGCCTCACACATCCAGCCTTTACTCCTTAAATTTTCACCCACCTGCTTTATATGACGACCTGACCAGAGGACCACTGGCGGTATACAGGAACCCCAGCTTATTGCCCACCTCTTCCCAGTGAGCAAACTTCTCTGGTGTTACATATTCCTTCACCTGAAATTAAAAGTGAACATGATTTTTTTTTCTGAAAGTCAAATCCACTGCCTGGATCAATGCCATCTACAGTACAATAATTCTTAAAAAGGTAAAATGAAAGAATGAAAAGAAGTGAGGTCATTTAGGACCTTAGGCAGGGAAAAAATCTGTCTGAGAAAAGGTCTGCTATCCATCAAAATTTAATCTAAGTTCTATTCTAATATGGCCAAAGACTTTTTTTTTCAGAAAAAAAGCCACCCCCTTAGAAATTGCTGGCTATAGGCATGTTACTCTATAATTTACATGTACTAAGCTGCCTAGATTGTAGCATCCTGAAAAAATTGCCACAACAAAACATAATAACCTCAACTAGAAATGTCATTAATTTGGTTGCTACAAGTTATCTACAATGCAGTATTGTATGGTATGAAAGTTATGACTTAAAAATCATTGAAAAAAAAAAACTAAACACATACTTTTAAATGCCTCTTAGTTGGCTGCATATACTGCCCCAGTGTCACACAGTCGACATCTATCTGCCTCAGATCTGCAAGTTGAATACATCATTAGATAAAATAACTGACAGGTCGTGTTGTGCTGGACATTAAAAGCATTTTTTACCTCTCTCTATAATAATTTTTTTAAGATATACTACTTTTACAAAACTAAAACCAAAGATTCTCTAATTGGGAATTCAAGAGGCTCAGTACGGCTATCTATGTCTATTAGGTAAAATTCAACTAAAAATCTACATTGCCACTGGTCTCATTTTATTAGCCTTAAAATTAACCTTAAAAACAAAAACACAGTGTGAGACATTTACATCTTAATCTAACCTGAGATATCACAAGAACCCTAATCATGACACCTATACACTTAAAGCAATAAAGAAAGAAAAAAATCTCTGAACATTCATTGTGGGACAGAACACTTTATCAGCCATGGGTCTGGGACGCCATCAGAATTGAAATATAAATCTTGGATTGCCATGTTTCTGAAAAAGTATAGAAGGCTACTCAACTTTATAAGTCTAACCTTAGAACCAAAACTTCAGACTTAATTTACCTTCAAGTGTCTCCATGACCTGGTCATCAGTCTCCCCCAGTCCCAGCATTATGGAGGTCTTGGTAATCAGGGATGGGTTATATTTTTTGGCATGGGACAGCACCTGCAAAGACTGCTCATAGTTGGCTCTTGGATCTCTGACACACCTGGGAAGGCAAAACAAACATACTCACACATACTGGTACATGTTCAGTACATCAATCACAGTTTCAGATCCAATGCACACCAGCTTCGTCACTTTCAAATTTCCCAACATGCCCGTTTTTTTTTTTTTTATTATTATTGAAGATTTCAACCAAGCCTTGATTTGGGCATTTAATTAAAAATCATTCAATTAAAAACGATTAAACAGATTCCTTATTTAAATTGACTGTTTACTTCCTTACCACTGAAGATCCCTGACGGTCTCTACATTGTGTGCGTAGACGTCTAATCCCGAGTCTACCACTGTTTCTACTGCCCTCAGGTCCCCGCGGAAGTCTGGGGTCAAACATTCCACCATCATAGAAGGGTTGCTGCAGAAAAATTAAAACCAAAGTAAGATATTAGTTTCTTTCTTTATTCTTTTACTTAATGATACATGTATCACAAGATTCTCTTTGATTAAAATAGTGTAAGAAGTGCCAATATCACTCACTGGCATAAAAAGGGTAAGAATATTTCTCTAGATGACATGCCATGTACGTGCTGAAGGTAGCATTTTCTCTGCTTTCTGTGATTTTGCTACGGAGATACCTTACATAAAATCATTCATCTTGAAGTCAAGCTTTTAGAACTGCTTTAGCACATGACCACACAAACACTTTCAGTCTTACCTTTTTTTGATCTCTATGACAGTCTGAGCAAAATGACTAGATCCACCATCTGACAGATCTTATGAATGAAAAATAAATTCAATACCTTAACACGCATCAGAATACATGGACTTAATCAGTAATAAAAAAAAATTATATGTATTTCATGAAATGGCAATGCATAAAAAATTGTTTAATATCTAGCAGTCTAGACAGATGCAGATGCCAGATAATCAATTTCGTTTTCACATCACACAAATATGACAATTTCAAAAGTAGATGCATTACATGCGCTAGTAGCATGTTTACGGAAACTACTTCTTTCATATTTTTGTATGCATAATCTCATTAATCTAAGTTTAACTCAAGAACTCATGGTTTTCAGAGAAGCCAGCAGGCCTCAGCATGGGTGTGTCTTACCATCCCTGTCCACAGAAGTCAGCACCACATAGTCCAGCCCCCACTCTGTGATGGCTTTGGCAGTATTCACTGGCTCCTGGGGGTCTGGCGGGGGCGGGGCACGGGAGGTCTTCACTGAACAAAACATACAGCCTCTGGTACATGTGTCTCCAAGAACCTGAAATATGTTGTATATATTGTATTATATGTTGCATATATTGTATTTTATTCACAGGGGCCTATTTCATAGAAGAGCTCAAGATTGAACTCAGCTCTTCACTAAAAGATCAAAATTGTTTGTGTGGTTTTACCCAGGATCTATCATGTGGCCCACATGAATGTGAATACTGCACCTGCTTTATAAAGAGACATGGCCATAATGCTCTGGACCAAAGTTTATACTTAATGTCAGTATACTACTACAAATTCATCCTCAACTGAAATAGACCACTGTTCCTGAAGTTTCTATTCCTGAATTAATTCCAACTTTCAGTTATAATTTTTTGGGGAAACTAGCGCTATTGCTTGGGCATCTCGCACTGAAGTTCATGTTGCAATATTTTTTCACGAGTATCACTACGCTTCCCCCAACAGACAAAGAACATTGGCATATAGTACAATCAAGCACTTTTCTTAAGAAAAGCAGAACTACATTTATATTTTTCATTGACTTCCACCTACTTCCAGCTCTGTAATAAGAAGGACTACTATCTGAATCTCCCATATGTTGTCTTATTTTTTAAGAAAAACATATTTAAGTGTGTCATCAATAAATAAAATAAGTGACTGCTACATCTACAGAAATGTATTTTCAATTTAATATGAATTCCTGCTCTTTTGTTTCAACAACCCTCCTTTTATTCTACAATTCATACCTTAATAATATAATTAATATTATTCACAAGTGGCATTCATTTAAATTGTGTACAAAAATTCCTATTCATGAGATAAAATAAAGGTCATGTGAAGGTTTACCATAATGGTAGCTGTTGCTGTGCTGTGTTCTCCTCCTCCCCAACATTCTCCTATATTAGGACATCTGGCTTCTTCACACACCTGAAAACAGAATAGTTGAAATGTAGAATATCAAGGTTCTCAGGTCTAACTAACTAACTTAATAAATTAAAGGGGTAATAACTCTTCGTATGAAACCTGTATTTCACAATAAAAACATTGTGAATAACTCACAGAAATATAATATATTCTGTTTTACCACAAAAACGGCAGTTATAGCTATTTTTTCTGATATCTGAGCTTGTCTTTAGACCACGTGTCCTCCATTGATGGCTATACTCTGTTAAAATCTCTTAAGAGATTTTACCAAAAAACCAAACTTTTTAGAAAAAAAACAGGGACTAACTTTGAATGTAAAAATGGATTCATTAACCATTGGTAAGTATGGGAAAATTGCTATTTACTCCAGGAAAATTCATTATTTGGCCGAAACAAAGAGTTATTATCCCTTTAATAAACAAATAAATAATTGTATCAAGAGATATTAATTTCTTCTTATTATTATTATCCAATTTAAAACTTACATTTGGCTTGATATACATTTGTATGTAACAAAAGACCTCTTTCTGTGGCATTTAAAACATTCCAAACATGCAACATAACATAATAAAGGAAACAGCATCAAGCAATACTGGGTGTTGTTTTTTCTCTTTCATACCAGCAATGACATAACTTAGATACATCAAGTACCCTGTAATTTTTTTTACACTATCAGTCAAACCATTTCATCAGCTGTTTGCAAACTTACAGTGTGGAGTTTAAGATCTCTGAGGTCCTTTCTGAGCTTGGTGTAGTTCTGTCCAATTGGAATGTCAGTTCTCAACCATGGTGGCAGACGCAATCTGTTTATTTGAGAAACAAATATTAGTAGAACAAATAGAAAAGTTATATTGACTACAAATAATTTACATCAAACAAACAGTGTAAACACAAAGAAACATTTAATAAACTAAAGACAGTGAAAGAGGAAATGTACATAAAGAGATAACCATTGGTCAAGGTCATGTGCATATTATTTGCCTCTAAACTTTTGAACAGTCTGTGAATCTTTTGGTTCAAACATTTTTTTTTGTTCATGTTTCTCCAACGACAAATACCTCATAAAAACACACAGTTGATGAACAATTACTAATATTTAGATAATTCACCAAACCTTTCTTTTCTTTTCCCTTGTAATTTTAAAGGATATGACCAAGATTCTGTCTCTGGTGTATTTTCCTGTATGAAGTCTTCCAACCCTGGTCCACTGGCTATTCTCTCCTTCTGGTGCTTTGTAAGATTTGAATATGTCTTACATTGGCATACCATACAAGCCTAAAACATGAAAACAACAGCTAATTAATCAGTCACTTTTTTGTACTTGTTTGTTTTCTTTGTGGAATGCCTGATACCAAGCAAAGGGATTTTTCAACATTCCATTCCAAATCTGTATCTATATTTGTTAAAGATGACCCCCCAAGTTTTGTTTAATTAAGACTAATATTTTAGGATGTAAAGATTACTGGCACTGCTGTATGATTGGGCTTAAGACAAAACATTGTGTCAAATTATATTTTCTCATAATGCCGGCATTTGCTGACCAAATTTTCTTCACTTTGCCAATTTCACATGCATGTAACTATGCTTCAGACCATCCCAGTACCAAATTTTAAACTCTGTGTCTATGTTCAGTTCCTAGAATTCTTATGTGACAATATTAAGAGGTTAAAATTAAGTTGGGCAACCTTCGATTCATTTTTGAGAAAGACGTCTTAAAAAATGGAAACAATGAAAAACAGTGCACATAAAACACAAGTGTCCGTTTATCTTTAAATGTGAAAGCTAAAAACCATAACATCTTACTCAGCCTTTTTACGCAGTTATCTATGTTTTAAATAATTAGAGACTACTGCACTGGTACATTGTACAAATAATTGAGAAAATGTGTGAAACCTTAGCGAGTGTATGACAGTATGAGTAAATATTATGAATGTTTATTGACCCAACCTTTAAACTGAAGGTACAATTATTTGAGACTTAAAGTACAACATATATAAACAGCAAACTATGTACTACAGGCGGATGCCTAGTACATGTAGTTGTACTGCAAGACACTATATGTACAGTAATGAACACGCTTTGGTTGACTGCGGTTGAGTAACAGAAGTTTCACAGGAATGCACTAACCATTACGTCATTTCTCGTTGACATTTTAATTTCAATACATTCTCACTTCAGGCTGAATGTGCGCTATAAAAATATAGAGTTGACGAAAAACTTACCGTAGGATACGATTTTTGAATACGAGACTTAGCAAAGCAGCTGACAATTTTTGTGACACTCGCCATTTCACCTTGACCTGAGTTTAACCTATTTAGTTTGACCTCATTTTCAAGATATTCTTGCTCCGAACTATTTCTAAATTTGTCTTTGATAAAATGGCCAAACGGAATTGAATTCTAACATGTGCCATCATTAATTTATAGTTTAAAATGAACCTAACTTTAAAAATGCATCCAATGTTTCCGTTGTGTAGTTTGTTAAAAGATATTTTGTTAAGTGCGTTCTATTTTGTGTAGTCGACAGTAAACTATTTTGCGTAGTTGTTCGGTCATTTCCGGTGAAGACGATCGACCGGCTGATTTTGCCGTGAAGTTTACGGCGAAGTTGTTTGCAGTGTCTTCACCGTTTTAAGGTATATTAATTATACACTTAAATTTTGGTTATGTGTACCTTTTTCTGAATATGGATTTTGACATTTCAAATGCAACATGTAGATAGAAAAAATGTTCCTTGTTTATCTAGTAAAAATTTTAAGTAACGTCAAAGGTCGCATAATTACGAAATGTCGTTGTCACTAAGGAAGACAGTAGACTGACTCTACTGTATTCCCAAGTCATGGCCTGTGTTTTCAGAAACATGACCTATAAAATGTTGTTATACTGAAATAGCCATATTTTCAGTTTTCCTTCGATGGTCGTTAAATTGGTAAATTGAATTGCCAAATTAATTTATTAGTAAGTCGCCGCACAGTTGTAAAAAGAATTTGAAACAGTTGTAAATTGGGGGCGGGGGGCGGAGGCAAAAGTGCCAATAAATTTAGATAATTGAAATGCATATAGTAAAATGATTGCATAATTTTTTAAAAAGTCCAAAATCGAGAATCAAATACATATTCACATTCTAAACCGTAAAGTTTGAGGTGGCACTGATGAATCCAGGAGCTAGGTTATGAAAAACATATCATACACACATATATACATGTTTTAGTTTTCAAATGAGAAAATATGAAGTAGGGCATGTTTACTTATAAATATGTAAGATGCCGGGATGAAAAATTTTGTGGTTTTGTCCAGCATTATTCGTGATACTTTTTTCTGGGAATGTGAAGGGGGTGCTTTAGAAGTCAAGGGAGGTTCACATCTTCTGTGCTCCCCCCCCCCTCTCTCTTTCTCTAATCCCCCCCCCCCTTGATCTGTTATTGAGTGGGTAGGACTAAAACATTTAGTTCTCTCCACTCCATATTTTACCAACATAGTGATGACAATTCCATACATAATTTCTTGCTGGTATAAAAAAAGTATTTAGAATTAGCCAGAGATATATACTGTGAATATCTGGTGAAAAAGCAAATAGAAAAGGTAGAGGGTAAGTTCTCACCAGGAGTCATGGATGAATTTTTGCATGGTGCATTTTGACCTTTATTGAATGTCACAGCGGTGACTTAAGAGGTAGGTTGACGGGTAGATTTCCTTTGAGCTTCATACAGACATGGGAAAACTGCCTGTTCATCATGTCATGACCACTTGAAATACCAGAGGACCTGCAAAGTTTTTCATATTGTATGTCCTCTTTACTGAAAGGTGTAAATGAAAATAAGGTGCATTATAATGATAATTACCTGTTAACATGAATTTACTAAAATAAAATACTTTGGTTGAGCCAGCACAGAATTGGGAGGACCAGTCACTTGCATATTTCTTGTAGTGCAGGTCCTCCAAACCTTCAGAACAACTTAATTTTCATTTTCACCATTTCTGATTCATAACATAACAAAGCATTACTAATGAACTCTTTAGAATTGGTAAAGAAGGCCATCAATTAGTGCAAAATCAAGTGGGATTTTGTAGGATTTCAAGGAGAGGGGCTCAGAAAAGATGGCAGAAAAGCAAGTATGATTATGAATAAAACTGACGGAATTTATTTCGGAATATTTTTTTTTTGTTGTTGTTAAGTTTTGCTATTTAAGACAACATTCCTTGTGGGCCTCACATGGCTTTTCTAGTATTATATAACATCATGAGGAGGCATTGCAGTGAGTTGGTGCAAAATGTAAAGGGTAAGTAAGGCTTACAAGATATCTTCAGACATTCAGTTGCAGTACTTATTTATTGTCCAAGATGGCCTAAAACTAGGTTGTCAACACTGTGCGGTGCTATAAGAGATCAGAAAGTGTACAAGAAGCAGGAAGAGGTGGGGTTATCTTTTTGGGAGTAATGTGCAGGGAATGATATCTTAATAAACAGTACAAGACTGATGCGCAACGTTTGAATCCTTGCTGATATACAAAAGACTGTAAATCAACAGAACTTGAGATACAACAACTTGCAAAATAGGTCCATGGATAAATTCGGTCGGTTTCAGTAACTGTCATACTGCAGTCACTAGTCTGACTATGGTCACTTAACCTGCAAAATTTTGCTTAATGTTATGCAACTAGTAAGAGACAAATCTTTGAGCTTTCTCTGGCAATTCTCTTTGAAGTGTCTACTTTACTACGTCAAGATTTTTGTAACTTGTACCTTGAAATGCAGCCGTGAACTACATATTGTGACTACATATGAATTAAAGCTGTTTTTCTTTCTATTGCTCATGTCATGTAAAGCAGTGGCATGGAGCACAATTATAATATAACAAGTGCATCTGGTTGTCTGACACAGATGTTGTTAACTAAGGAAGGCAATCAATATTGGCACAGTGACATTAAAGATCTGTTTTCATATCAACATACATGTACACTGAATGCTGAATTATTCAGTAAACACTACCAAGTTTATGTGTTACCTGTGCATTATTTACCTGTGGGGACCATAAAGGGGAACTGAATTTATTTGGCAGTGCCGTCTTTATTGAGATTAAGACTGCATTATCCTGCATTATTGCCAGTCTTGCTGAAATCTACAAATTAACGTTTTACTTTTGACTCACTCTCAATTCTGCAATACAAGTTAAAACCTTAACATATTGTACCATGTGCCATAATTATTAACCATATAGACCTTTGCTTACATTACGTTTATATAAAACATTAACTCTCCTGATTTGTGATGGTTTAATGTAAAGGCACTAAATTAGTGCCAGACCTTTATATAAATGTAAAGTGAAAATTGAATTTTCCTGGAAGTTTCAACAGTATATTTCCTTAATCACTAGCTTAGTTAATCCTAATGCAAATCTGTTTTCAGATTTATGATCCATGACCTCATCTTTGAGTTAAACACTTAGTTTCTAATTTTTAAGTTTATAATGGATATAGACTGGTGTCACTTCTGTTGATAAAAATGAAAAAAATTTCAATTCAGTTGCTCAAATTGGAAGGATATTGCTACCCATGTACCTGGACTGGGACTGATTTAGCTGTAATTTCTTGCTGGTGCATTGAAATGTGTCTTTGATGAGAATTAATTTCTTGACATACTTAATTTTCTTTTTTGTTTCTTTTAAATGACATGCACAAATCATGGTTTATTTGGGCTAGTAATGACTGAATTGGGCCAAACATGAACAAAGTAACATAATCATTGTGGAGTATTTTTGAAATATCATCCCTATGGCCAACCAAATAATGCCCCGTAAACAACAACATCTACATAAAAAGGAATGATATGCATAATTTTCTTAACTGTATACCTTGATGTGTAAGTCGCTGAAATTTCCGGTAAAGTTAATCTTGTTTGTCTCTGTAAGTGTCTATCATATACATAGACTGCCTTTAAGCATCCCTATCTCTGCCAGTATTCCCACAAATTAATCCAAGGTTGGATTGCCTAGTATGTATAGCAAGGGGCATAAAATCAATAATTGCAATCTCATTTTCAGTCCACGACTTAAACATCTGTGGGAGCTGCTGCAGCACATCTTGCTTTTTCTGCATGTGCAAGAATTGGCAAATGAATCTAACTCTTTAATAAGAGAAAGATTGATTTTATTTATGCACACTACAAGTGATGTGAAAAGCACATGGCCTTTGAGCACATTTTTAATCAAAGTCAGACATATTTTTGTATGAAACTAATGCATATTAATGAAAAAAGGATCAAATGTCAGTATTTCAAATATATGAAATGGTTTACTTGAACACACACACACACGCACGCACGCACGCACGCATGCACGCACGCACACACACACACACACACACACTAAATTGAACCATCTCAAGCATTTGGGATACGCCATCTTCGACTGGATTAACCAAACTGATGAATAGAATATTACATTTTGATTCTACAGTTAACTTTTATTATATATTTAAACTGGTACTGTTATATTTACATTGAATAATGTCCTTATTTAACTAATTTTTTGCCAGATATTATTAAAGTCATAACAGTAATAGTAAAAGATTGATATTGCATTCAACATTTTAATAATATGAAATTCCAACTGATTTATTTCAAATAAAGCTGTGCTCATGCTATCTAGTAAGTTTTCATTTTAATGGACTAATGTGTAAAATGATATTCTGTATTTTGTTAAACTTTTAAGTTAAAAAAAAAGACAGAGTGACTATTTCTAGTAATATTTAGGTCAATTGATTATTTCTGCATTCATCAAAATAAGTATTTTGCAGTAGAAGTCGAAAGATTAATGATCTCAGTCTACATGTGAAGCTGGTGCAATTATTGTTCTTTGTGAAAAAAGAAATCAAATAAGACCGTTTAAAGTCATCGACTAAAATACTATGTGATTATGGCATGTCAAGTTACTGATAAGATTAAACTTATTCAACTTGTTGAATTACTTCTTTGTAAAGTCTCAGTTGTTTCACTTCATAAATATTCATTTTTTCTTGAATTTAAAAAAAATCATTGTTCTGTCCTTTGAACCGTAATCTGAGCAAATCTGAGCAACTCTTTTTTAATCCATTCACTATGGGGACAGGTAGCCAATTAGCATGGAATCTCATTCCTTAGCACTATACATAGGTGGTTGTAGAAATAGGCCCTAGTGAGTAAACAAAAAGGTATAATAGGAGTGCAATATTTTGTGCAAGTTGACAATTGTACTGACATGAAAATTCTTCCCATACACATTGTGTAGATCAAAAAAAGCAAACTTTGAATCCACGTAAATTCTGTTGGCACTTTATGCTCTTTTAGTAACCAATTATAATTTGAGTTCTTTTCATAGCCTTGATGCTTTGCCTGTTGATTTTCCAGAGCTGCATTTTTTGTAATGTAACCCTTTTCTCCACAAGCGATGATACTACCTACACCTTACAAACTAGCCATTCTTATAAAAACCAACTATAGGCCTAGTGCTCAAGCTGCACTTAAAACTCTTCTTTGAAACTTGCAAATACACTATATTTTACCATTCAACGTTTTAGAAATCGGGGGCTCCCTGCTGTATAAAGCATTAAGAGTTAAGAACCCACAGTGCATTGGGAATCTATTGATGTTCATGCAGCTACCAAAACTTGGCAAAAGACAAAAAAAAAAAAAAAAAATATATATATATATATATATATATATATATATATATATATATATATATATATATATATATATATATATATATATATATATATATATATATAATAATAATAATAATAATAATAATAATAATAAATAAATGAATAAAACAAAATAATAATAATAAATAAATAAAAAAAATAAAAAAGTTTTATGGATTGGATTGGAAGAAGGTCCACTTTCTCAGCTGAATAAGGTGGTGCTGATTTCAACATTAACTGAGGAAGTATACTTGTAAAAGCAATTATTACAAACAATTCTTATGGTTTAAATGATCGGTATTTGGGAACAAGCTTCGTCCTATGACAACATTATCATACATAGTGTTTAGGATATTAATCACACATAGACCCAATGTGGTTTTGTCTTTTGCATTTTCTTCTTGTTGTTTACTGCAATCACTAACCTCCATCAATGAAACTAATTATAAGAAAGCAATTACATGATGGCACATTTTTGTGAACGAAGCCACCACACCTTCTAACAATTTGAAAGTGAAAGAGAGGGAAGTCTGATAGATGGGGAGATTATTAATCTGAATTGGGAGACGGGGAGATGTGTCCCAAAATCAGGAGTGTTGACAGGTCACCGTGTCAGATCTAGAGCTATAGGAAGTCCTCAGCACAGCGGTGCTCCCACTTCTCTGAACAGAATGCAGTAGCTGTATTGTGTTAGAGAGTGAGTAGCTCTAGAACCCAGCATGCACGTTTCATGGGTCCTAGGTTAGAACAATCAAGAAGTCAGCTTCATTTATAACCATTATCTATATTTACTGAAATTAAACATACTGTTAATATCATCTTAAAACCAAGTTACTAGTACTGAAGCTTTTTCTTAAGATGTGTTATGTTGTTTTTTTTTCAGAAGACTTCCCCATTGCCCTCTTGAGTCTATGGCTTCTCACACTGCAGCTGCATGTAGATGGACGTGTTTGAAAATGGCATGAGAGAAGTTGCCAAACAGAAGTAGCTACAGAATAATATTACTTACCTGTTCAGGTATAAACATGGGACCAACAGACTTTGGGATTTGCATCACCTAAATAGAACAAAAAAATCTATATACAGAAATACTCTTTGATGTTAAGTTAGCTTTGATATATTTTTTGTCTTATTGTGGTACTACATGCTGGATGGAGCCAGATGTGGAATTCACTTTAAGTTTATATGTTTTTTTTTATATTTTGTTATTTTTCTTTTACTGTTCATATTTTTTCTCATATTCTACTGGAAATACTGTAACTTGATAATAAGTGGATGAAAAAAATGGTCATCTCTGCCCTGAGTAAAGATAAAAAATTAAGCATGCAATAGGCCATGTTTTGTTCTGGAATTGATTCTTCAAGACAAAGTGTACAATTAAAATAGGGATTTCACACTTGGATTATTTGAACTAAATTAACAAAGAAGTAAGATGCAGATCTGATGTAAGTTTTAAATTTTTTGTATAGATTTTGTTTTCACTTGCAACCATAATTTGGTATTAAGTAATAAGCATTTTAGCATCATGCTGTTTTATTTCAATTTCTATTTTCTTCAACCTACTTGTATGTATCACTAAGAAATAGATAAACAGTCTGTATGAAGATTATGATTTTTTTATCAGTTTTGATATCCATTGTAAGGGGCACCCAGAATTGATTATGTTATTCTTAACCATGGATTTTTCTCAATGCGATTTTCTCCTTCTCCTTAGAAGCCGACAGGAGGAATTTATTGATTGGTTTTGCCGGGTCAATAATGCGTGCGTCATGAGTTTCAAATTAGAAAGTCCTTGTCATTCAATGTGAACCAATAGAGTCTGGAGCACTGATGGTTTTACATGCCGAGCCTATGCCCAACCTTCGCAAGGTGAGTGTGCAGCTGATAAATAGAAATGCATTTGGCAAAATCACATCTTAAAAACTAATGAAAGTCATTAAGTTGGTGACATATTAAAGGTGAGATAAATTAAAGTTGCCAAGAGAAGAACCACATTTAGATAAGTCAGATCTCGAAAGGTAGCAATGTGCATGGGTACTGTATCTTACATAAAATGATGTGATGAATAAGTGTTTAATGTGACAAGGAGAAAAGCTTGAGGTAAATCTGAAAGAAATATGATGCGACAAACATCCAGCAATGCAGTCACTGTCTCTTTTTCTGCCTATAGTAACCTCTCATTCCAACTATGACCTAAGGAGGCTATTAGATGTTCAGCTGGCTGTATTTTCCATTATCCTGAAAGCCTGAGAAGGTATATATGTACTTGCTGCATTAATACAACCCAGATAAAATAACACTGTTTGTCACCTCAAATGTAAGAATCCACTCACTTCTTGTGTGAAACTAACACTGTTATGTGGCATGTAACTGAGTTTTCGTTAAGGATAGAGAGATTTCACAGCTGACTGTGATTAATTATAAATCACATTATGTGGAATAATTGATATTCATACTTAGTATTATATGGCAGTTGTACTACTGTGCTACATGTAGTGTATAATACAGTATATATAGTGGTCTGAAAACATTGGTACAGTTTTTTTGTCTCCAAGTTTTCCCAAGAGTGGTTTGGATTGGATTAGATTATGACACTTACTCATCAGGTATGGACAAAATTGATGATTAATATTTCCCAGTTACTAATACCTAAAAAAATTGCTTTGTCCTTTTTATTTAGTGATTGAGAATGATAATTCATCAAAAAGTGCTTGAAATTTATGAGGAAACCCTGTAAGCTCCTTTGAAGATACATTGTTTAAAACATTCTGCTTGTCAGATATACCACACAACACCTGAATCTGGCATGTACTTACCATCAGTTGGTTGAATTTCATGTCCTAGCACCAGGACTTACTTCATGCTGGCAGTAATGCAGTCAACTTTTCCTCACTGTGGACAAACATGGCAAAACCTTAACAAAAACATAGATGATAATTCAGCATTAAGGCAAAATTCAGAATTTTTACAAATCAGATAAAACAACTGTCATTTAAATTTAGAATTTTTTTTTGCAAACCAACAGGTAATTTAAACTGCACATCCACTCATCAGCTTGTAACTAAAAGACTCAAGTTATTCATGCCTGCTGTATAGTTTATTTGGAGTGCTGGAGTTCTGAATCTTTTAAGATAATATTAATCATGTTGTGCAACCCTGTTTAATAAGCCATTGCTAGGTTGTAGTCTTCATGGCATCAATATGATATAGTCTTCTTGTCTTCTTGTTTGTCTCTCCCTTTTATTAGCCTTAACATATATTGATGAACATATCTTAAGAGGCAAGCCAGGCAATTTGATGTTGAATGGGCTTAGTGGTATAAATGCTCTGCTTTTACCACTGTAGCAGTTATAATATATTCCAGCTACTACCCTTAGAGCACACATCACAGACTAGGATACTTCATTCTTTTTTCCATTAAAATTAATTAATATTAAGTAATATTCTATTAACCATGAACTCCATGAAAATTTTCATTCATTCTACCTCATCTCGACAGAATAAAAAATCAGATGGCTCTAGTCTTTCAGTGAGCTTACTGCACAGATTTTGACTGCACTGTCACGGGCGTAAACACAGATTGTTTAAATGTGGGAGCAGGTAGGTATATATTGGTCCACAGCATTGTCATCATAATACATGTCATTTTTTTATCATAACAGAATAATTGTTGAACTGTGAATGAACTGACTGCTCCTAACTGAACTGTTACTAGCACAATTATGTAGACTGAGAGAGTGATAGCAAGCTTGCTTAAGTGCACAGTAATTCAATTATCTGCTACACCTAACATGAGATAGCTGCCATTAGTTGGCTTGCTGCGAATACAATATTCTGCAGGTACTTTTATTCCATACAATTCCCAAGAGACTTTAATGGTAGTGTGACAGAACTTGTATTTCTGATATAATGTGACACCTGTTTGCATAGGTAACAGCGAGATATTGTGCTATGGTCTTACAGTTGACATTTTATTAGAAAGCTAGAAAGGTTTCTCAATTTTTTTTTGTCTAGTAATCACCTACTAGTATGCTTCTATGAATTAAAATGGTTTTTGTATGATGATTTTCTTGTGATGTTTATACACTTGATGTAGTCAGTAATACTTCTAAGTGATCTGATACAGTTTTATTATATTATATAGCAGATGTGACAGTGAGATGAATGCCTATATTTTGTATTAATTTTGGCTATGTTTTTTAAAGTAGACAAAAAGATTTAAACCAAAGATTTAAACAGTATTTTTGGTTGAGAATACAACACTTTGTCAAATTACCCAGAAAAACAGCTATCAGATCAGCTGTATATGACTGAGTTTTCCATATATACGACCTGATCTGTGATGTACTGGTTATGCTTAATAGTAAAGCAGCAGTACCATGAGGTGGGGAATATTATACCTTGTGAAAGCAGAGGAAAATCTTCATTGCTTTTGTCCACATAAAATCTTTATAGCACCTGTTATAAGATCTGCTATGGCATTGCTTTCTGAGCATCTGAGCAGGAAATGTCACCTGCCTGGTTCTAATGATAGTTGACAAACCTTCTCTCACATCTCAATCCCTTTTTCTCCCACACACACACACACATATTACTCTACATGATATAGCACCTATGATGAGTTGCTGTTGCTCTCTGTATGTTGTGGTCATATCTTCAGCCTGGTAATATTACCTTCAGATTAAGCAATGCTCTGGAAAGGAAATTAATCAATAAATTACAGACAGCGATTGTGCTTCAAAGAAAAGGTCAGCGGTATTAAAGAAACATCAAGCACCAGTCACACTATAGGTTAACAGATTGTGATGACAGAAGTTGAGATGTTAAGAAGAGGATTGAATGGCAGGTTTTCAAGACAGTTTAGGTTTGTTGATTTTGTTTTAATGAAGGTGAAAGAGTGTATATGACCTCAAGTAAAAAGGTTTTATTTTCAGTTCAGCTTGCCTCTCTGTCTGTCCCTCTGTTTGTTTGTTGATGCATCCCTCCATCTGTCTTAATACATTCCTAGAGATGTAGTGTCACCTTGGCGATATGTGCTTTAATTGGTTTTAGGGGTGTTTTTCAGTGAAATGAAAGCACTTTTTCTCATAATGTATGTCAGATAATACATTAATGCAATATATGCCTTGAATACCTGCTGAAGATGCTTGAGGTATTCTGGCATACATCGCATGTGTCTCCAAGTCTCCTTACGTCTGTGCATTGCAATCAAACTGTCTGTTTCACTGTCTTTATGCCTTTAATTTTTTAAATCTGTCTTTGTTGCATCCTGTTCATTTTCCTGACACTGTCTGTGTGTCTGTAAACACATGCTTATATATGAAATTGTGGTAAGTAGTAATGTGTGTAGGTGTATAAGAGGAAAATGGATTATTTAAGACCAGCATAACAAACCAACTGCAGAGGAATGCTTGAATATGGACAAGGGTTAATAATCCATCAACTTGAAGAATTTTTGTAGATTCATAATCATATTTTTAATTTTTTTGCCTTTTTTATTCCATCAGAATGAACCAAACTTTGTCTGTCCTAATCTTTTGCACAGTTTATTTTCTGTAGGGGACAATCTTCATTATAACCAACTTGGGACCAGAAAGCCAGCAGTATTTCCAAGAGGGACTTTTTTTACTGAAAAAGAGAAACTGTAGTAAAAAATATATATATTTAGTGTTCAATGAACTTATCTTATTTCCTTATTTTACACAGTATGAGATTTTTAGGGGAAATGCAGTAATGAAGGCAATTCTTGGGTGGCTCAAAGACACAAACACCAATTATGGTTTATGAGACCTGTATTAGCTAGGTCCAGATATTAAGCTTGTTGACAAACCCATGTTTCTGTTAGACCTGTGCATATTTTGACCATAATGATCATAGTGATTAGATATGTTAAAAAGAAAAGAAAGTGTTGTGACAGTCTATTGGCATAGTCGTCATTAATGTCACCATTATCTGCAAAACAGACTTGATTTTTGTTATGGCTTTTTTGTACTAAAGACAATCTAAAGCCAGTTCTAGGTCTGGGTTTCTTTTGACTTGGACTTCTCTGTAAACTCTGGTAAGACATTTCAAGTTGCATACTAACTGCCAGCATGTGGCAATTAACTGAATTTTCTCTTTTATGTAGCCATACTGTAAGCCATACTGTAAGCAAAATGTCTCTGACTCAGATATGGACAGCTATCGATTCTGGCATTGGCCTTAATACGTGCAACATTATGTAATTTAAAAGAAAAGGAAAAAGATCAATCCTCTGAGAAGCAGGTTTTCATTTTGCCACAAATTTGATTGATCTTGCATCTGAGACACACCAGTATCTACCCACGCAAGTGGTGCATGTATAATGTATGGCCCAGTTCATCTCATACAAATATGTAGCCTGATGGCCTAACAGTATCTCAATAGGGGCCAGAAACACATACAGAATGTGGTTATCGCCATCCCATCCATCTGACAAAACCCAGAAGCAAACCCCAGTACCATGGAATATGTATATGCTGTATACTTTGGATTCAGTCCAACTTGGCCCTTAAGTATTTCGCAGCGGCCATAAGACAGGATTGTATCACTAGGATTTGTATTGATATGGTATGAAGGTCTCCAATGAACATCTAGTTTAGCTTGGCCAGGAAAAGGGATGCTATTGCCCTCAACTGCATTCAGATGTATGAAAACATCGATACTTGAACTTTTCATGGTATCATGCAGTCAGAATTTTTTTGCTAAATTGCAAGTCCTGTTTTTCCATTTTTGAATTCATTTATCAATATCTTTATTGGCAAATTTACCTTCTAGTTTATAGACTTGGTCACGGAACTGTGAGCATTCTTAGTTAAAGGCCTCTGTTGTATACATTGCTGACTCCTCTAAGACATCATCAGGCTAGAAAGAGTTTCATGCTGTTTTAACTGGTTCAAGCCAGTGTTAATGATAAGGTGTCACCGCGGTTTTTAAAGTACATTCTGTTAGTTTGAAAATTTTGATTTGTTTACCAAATCTTTTATTTTTTCACTTTCTTTAGGGGGTCTTTGGAAAAATGGAGTCTTGATACATTAGGTTGAAAAGTGGGGTGTTTTATTGTCTCCTTTTCTTGTTTTTTTTTTTACATTGAGGAGTAGAATACTTTATTGAGTGGAGCACACATTTAAGTTTCTGCTCTCTATATTGGTAGAGTCCTTTGAACAGTATGTGAAAGTGCCTCTTGTATAACAGAAAGAATTGTTAGTGCTTCTTTTATATTTACGTCCATGAGCATTTTGTCTTTCAAACAGATACAGGTTCTTATAACAGCACAGATTGTCTGTGCTTTTGTATTTAGGTCCATAAGCATTGTGTCTTTCAAACAAATTTCTTCCTGTGTTCTACAGCTTTTTGGGGTTAAAAAGCTTTTATCTAATTGATACTGTACTAACATTTAAAGAGTATAATTTGTACTGGACACTTCAGTACTGAAAACTTCAACTGTAAGAGAATGTTGGCATGGTTCCAAGTTGTACTTTAAGTGTAGACTATAATTTATTGGCCAATTCATTCATTCATACAGAAAGCCAATCCATCTATTGTTCAATCACTTGAAGAGCACTATAAACCACTACAAATGGCCCAGCAACCAAAGGGATAGATTGTGATGTGTCCTGGAATTGGGATTAATATTGCATGCAGAAGGCTATTCAAGAACATCATTTATCAATTAGATTTTATTCAAGAAAGCTTGAGAGACTTAGACTGACCCAGTGTTACTACACCATTTTGCTTATTCATATTTTGGGGCTGGTCATTAGTTGTTTTTTACTTGTAGAGTGGACAATCTTGATTTGCCCTAAAGGACTGCTAGGCTAGTTAATGGGTATTTTTGGACACAGTTCATCAATTTGATTTCACTTAGAAAATGAAACATCTGGGGGAAAGCTTAGGGGTTCTCATGTGTATATACCTGAATTAATGTCTTTCGTTATTGAACAGTCCTGTACCCTGTATATCATGTATGGGAGTATCTTCTCAGCACACTTGTTGTCATTGGTACTGTTGGGTGCTACCAGAGTGATGTTGTTGGGCACATGCTAACATTGCAGCTCATATTCTGAGACAATCATAGGCAAGCTTTGCTGAACACCATACTATTTTATGGAATGAATGTATGATAGGGAAAAGGGTGGAGACATCTCTCTTTTTCTCACATTCTCTCTCTCTCTCTCTCTCTCTCTCTCATGTGCATTATACATGAAGTTTATCATTCAGAATCTGACAAAATAGTTCAGTGCAGTTGACACCCATGTCATGTCTTACTATATTCCTCTGGATTTATATTGAGGTATTTTCTGTACTCTGTTTTAGCAGAAAATCAATCACAGCCAGTTACGTAACACATGCTGACAATGTAATGATATCAATAATGCAGTATTGTGATACCAATTATGTGACATCGGAAATAAAAACTCCTATCGTTTGACACTTGATTTAACACAAAGATGAGTCCCTTACATTCTTTTGATAATTAAGGCATCAATAATGTGTTATTTGGGGTAACATTAAATTTGAAACTAAAGGTACCATTCATGTGATACTAGAGTTACCATTAAATTAAAGTGACACTAATATTATGTTTAACTTATTATTTAAAATAAATGTAACACTAGTGGTACCATTAATGTTATACTAGGGCCACCATTAAAATAAAAGAGATAAGATACCACAGGTAGCCTTAATGTGATACTAGAGGTACCATTAAAAAATGTGACAAGAGAGGTACCATTAATTGATACTAGGAGTACCATTAAAATTGTGACAATAGAGGTACCATTAATTTGATACTAGGGATACCTTTAAAATAAATGTGATACTAGAGGTACCATTAAAATTAATGTGATGCCTTTAAAGTGATATCAATGTGATACCGTTTTTGTGTCACAAAGACCAGAGTTACTGCTGCCCTTTGACACTTCATTTGACAAATCAGCGAGCCACCATCTGTCATTTGACATTTAATGAATTATTAGTTTGACACTTTATGTGCCATGAATTTGGTTCACAGGCTAATAATTGAGGACTGGTAATATTTACCAGTGAATCAGCAGCTGCAGTCTGATCCACAGGGTACCATCGATATGACTGGGCCAGGCATGCCTTTCTATTGATTATTCCTGGCTGATGTCCCAACTATTGATATTGTTACTGCAGGAGTGAGAAACAGCAGTCTTCTCTTAGAAACATGTATTCAATTTCTAAGAGGCTTTGACATAAGAATCCATTTTGTGCATGGATAAGTGTTAGTGTGTTAGTGCTGCTCCACGAGAGGAAAGAATGTGGTTATGAGTTGTAGTTTGTTACGATTTTGTTTTATAAAAGACCGTCATGGTTTATGTCTCTGAAGTGTATGATGTAATTGTGAGTAAACACAAACCTTGAATAGGTGTGTTAAAGGATGGTGTAAAAGAAATCATTTTAGTTTGATTTGGTGTTGCCATATCATTTCAGTCATGATGGTGTTATGTGTTATACGAACCACCTGTTGAGGCATTTGTTGGTATCTCTTTTATAATGGCTTTCCTGATAATGTAATGTTGTTTTCTTGGTTAATACTACATATGGTAAAAACTTGAAGAAAATTTTGTGGAAGACGTTTCTCTGCCTACATGATTTTTTTTCACTTTAAATATGGGCTTCTTGATAATTTTGAAAAGTTTGTCACCTAATAGTGTCATGTCGGATTGATGCATTTTAAAATATTAATAAATTTTTAAGTGACAAAATTTTCAAGTCATTAATGTTTGTTATAAGCAACAATAACATTAGTACATAACATGTGATGTGCACAACAATTGTATCAGATAGCATGCGACATAATATACAACAATTGTATAAGGTAACATGTGACATGTACAACAATTGTGTAAGATTTACATTGCTTGTTATGCACTGGCCTCAGACCAGTTTCTTATTTATGCTTCAGTATCAAATGCTTTATTTTTAGTACCTCACTTTTACAGCGGTTCAATAATCTAACCACTGAACTAAGCTTCCTGTTTTTTATGTGTTAAACTCAATAAGCTTGACTATATATTTAGCACAGCATTATTGCAGTTCATGTCAAATGGTAGACTTTTTTATGCAGACCTAAATGAAAACGTGTGAGATCAATAGCATTCATTTGAGGTCAACGATTAGTTTCTTTCATAAATTCAAAACTTGATTGGAAATGTGCATGATTATTGGAGTTGAAGGTGATTTCTTGAATACATGAACATGGCCCCCTGTACCTTAAAAAATTAACAAGTATTTTTTACAACCATTTTTTTATTATTTGCTATCTGATTTTCTTCCCCCTTTTTCTTTTGATTGTTCAGATTAAGATTATGTTCCAAAGGAATGAAGCCTAAAACATGCCATGTTGGATAAACTAGAGACTTATTTTAAAAATGCTCAGTCTTCAGACTGCCAAATTCAGATAGTCAAAAGCATTAATTTGAATTTGCTATTATAATGTTTATATTGTTGTTATGGATGATTAGCCAAAGTAAACTTAGTTGACTAAATGACATTTTAATATATCACCAAGCGAAAGTCAACGTGAAGGTAATCACAGTTTGCTCTATGAGCTTTTTAAATATTTTAAAAGATAGAAAAGTAGCCTTTTTGGATTCTTAAAACTTTTAGTCAGCTAAAAGCTGATTTTCAGTTTTAGTCATTTTGTGGTCCATGGTTCTCCTTGGGTTTTCTCTTGTGAGTTATGTTTCGGCATAATAGTGAGCTTATGGCAGGTAAATTAAATTTTTGTATCAGAACAATTGTTTTTGATATTAGAAAAAAAGGTAGAAACAAAAATTCTTCATGGTCAGAATTTCATGCTTATAAATTTCATATTGTTACTAGTATAAGATATATCAGCAAGTATGCATCGTCATGTGCACACAAAGACCTGGGTACATAATAAGAAATAATAAGGTGAACAAACTCAGATTGAATTTTTTTTCTAAAAAAAAAAAAAAACATTTAGAAAAAAAAGGGCTCTATCACTGTATACATCTTAGACATGCACAGGAATGTGTATGAGTGATTTACTTGTGTTATGTGACGTCAGCAGCCCATTCATAAGGGACAATGTGTTTGCCCAATAGCTGTTGTTCTAATTGATTTTCTCTGTGGTAATAATTAGATTCTCGTCATCCGTGTATTGTAAAGAATGGTTCAATGGTCAAGACATGCTGTAGGATATTGATAGGCACTATTTTGGATGCTATCACACAACATGTGGACCAGATAGACTAACAGACCCAGGTGGCTCAACACCAGAGAATATGTTTGAAATCCCTAAGATTTTGTTGTTTATTGATTAGTAGAGGTGGCTGAGTTTTATGCATGTTACTTTCTCTCTATTTCTCTTCCCTTCACCCTTTTCTTCACCTCTCCCCCAATCCCCCTCTCTCTCTCTTTCTCTCTCTCTCTCTCTCTCTCTCTCTCTCTCTCTCTCTCGTGATCTCTCTCTCTCTCTCTCTCGCTCTTCATTTAATTTAGTTATAGCTTCACTGACACTTTCAAGGCATATACAAATTTAGCTCTGGCTGTTGAGCTTTAGTCACAGCACAAATAATTGCACTGAATAAAAGGGAGCCAGAATGTCGATAACATTAAAAGACATACTTTATTGCAGTCCCATTGATGTAGGTAGCTAACATGAGGGATTTGTCTGCTGCAATTGTCTGTGCTTCATGAAGTTGGCATTTTTTACACTTATATAACCTCAGTGAATGAGTCTGTCTTCCCACATGAGGCCTCAAGAGACACAGTGGGTTTTATGTCGTTGCCTTTCCTGCATGCTTGATTCTAGAAAGACTTGAAATACTAGTTTCCTGTATCTGCACAGTGGTTTTGCTATGTGAATAAGAAATTAAAGTAATATCAAGGTAACTATGAAAGCTGATATGAATATAGATATATGAATCATAGTCTTCTTTAGAGGCCTATCCATACAGACCTAACCATATTAAGTTTTGTAGAGGAAAAAATAATGGGATAAAGACTGCTTGTCAGTTATATCCATACTTGAGAGATAAAACTTTATGGATATGATAATCTCCCCAAAGAAATATCTAAAGTATGTATGAGGATTGGCATACTGCTCCTCTTAGAGATTATTTTTTGGAAAAAGAAAAAATAGAAATGATGATGGATTTTATGTAAAATGAATGCCATAGTGGGAGGGGTAATGGTTGAGTCATTCAAAAACCTTTTCTGTTCTTATCACCAAATTAGTTTTACTAAAGAAAAAAGTTGACAGATGATAAGAACATAATTGGCACCAGTAATTGTTGGAATTACTCAGATAGTGTTTCACAAGTGTTCAAAGAACATTTACAAGGAGGTTTTCAATCACAAAATTTCCCTGGATAGTAGGCAGTAGAGAATAATAATAATAGATTGAACTTTTTTGGTAAAAGAAATTGATAATGGCCAGACAGAAAGGATGTGATGCTTTTCTTTTGTTTTTTAAGTTGACTGATACATTATTTCAAGATGGTTAGATTTAATATCACAGGCAGATACAGGATAGGATTTAAGGGAGGGGTGGGGGGGGGGGTCTCAAGGATAATTTATTTTTTGCCTTGCAGATAAAACAGTAGATGAGGGCAATTCTACTTTGATAAGTGTGGCACGGATATGGAAAATTAATTTTCTGTCAAATAATTTGTTATTTTTAGTTAAGGGGGAGAGAGGGGTTAATCGGATGTCCCCCCCCCCTCCCTCCTCCTCCACCTCTGGATCCACCAGTGAACGAGACTAATAATCTTACTGCAAAACTCCCAACCATCTCTTTTTATCCTGAACTACCACCATCATGGTATATCTCATATCAATACATTGTGTCAGCCTGAGTAAGTTGCGTGCGTCTGCATGTGTGTCATTCATATACGCCAGCAAACTGAAACACGAGGAGATGTTGCCTGCTTGAAAGTACCTATACACCCAAGTAGTCGTGATATATTTCTGTATATTTAGACAGTAGTGGGTGGGTGAATTGTCTGCTTAACTCAATTACACCTATTGTATGTTGTGTTAATGGCCATGTCTCTGCAGTAGAGATCGTATGGCAGGGATTGATTCCTGTTTCTCTTCTCCATGATCTGAGTGGGAGGGATGATGGTATTTAGTGGCTGGGCCCACTACAGGATATTAGGCATTCTTTTAGGCAAATAGCTGGATGATTTCAGCCAGGCTAAAAATTTTAAACTCCATCAGTGATAATTGTGATGGAAAACGGTAAAATATCTGTATCTGATTTCTTTAGCATTTCGCTGTATGATATGATATTCTGCTGAAGTGAGCTTAGAATATTTGTGGCAGTTTTTAATTTGTTTAGTTCTCTCTTACTGTAATAATGTCTTTCATTTTACCATATGAAGCAGATTTATTTATTATTGACAGATTTTTATGATTTTTAGGTATATTTGTTACAGTCTGCAGGAGGAAGTCAGAAGCCATGTCGACATCAGGTACCAAACAGATCGTGATAATGACCACTAAAACAAATATGGAAGCCAAAGGATTTTACGTGTCATCTGCTCACTGCTAGAAGTGAGACGGCTTCACTGGATCCTCAGTTACCAGCCTGCTGTGAGAAAATGAAATCAGTGTTGGGACTAAATTCTCAAACGGAAGATCTACTTAAAAATGGCCAGTATTGGTCATTGATTGGGACTGGACAACAGCCTGACCATAAGCACTCATTGTGGAGAATCCTGAATTGATGTATATAAGACTGTTGAATAGTTGTCTCTTTGGAGTCTTGGGGGGACCCTGTCGTAATTGTGAAGTAGAGACCCCTGTTGGACATATGTTATGTTCAGTTACCTATGTCCAGGTGAGAGAGACGTAGTAGAAAACCTGTCTATATGGTCACTTATCTATGTCCAGCTTCAGTCAGTGTAAATAGTGTCACTGTCTGTGATACCATTTAAAAACTCTGTCATCTTGAAAGCAGCATAAAGGCATTGGGATCAATATCTAAAGAAATATGGACTCTAGTGACTTTCAGTAGCTATTATGGAGGAGCAGGAAATAACAGAAGGAAAAGCCCTGCCAAGCCATACAAACAGTGATTTTGATAATACATTGAATAACACTGTACTGGACAGGGAAGAGGAGGACAAGACAGATGCTGGTGGTGTCAAAGTGGACAACACAGTGGACAATGAAGTGGTCAAGGAAGAAAAAGAAGAACAAGGAGATGACCATCCTGTTGAAAAGCACCCAGTAGACAGAGCAGTCGACCGTGCTGCCAAGTCAGAGGCTCTGGAGAAGGAGTACGTCCATGATGTGTATGAGAAGATTGCCCCGCACTTCAGTGATGCTCGGTACAAGGCATGGCCAAAAGTGAAGCAGTTTATTGAGGACCTGGAGCCAGGAGCACTGGTGGCTGATATAGGTATATAATTTTTCATTTATCAGTGTTTAGAATAATGCTACTCAGTGGTTGTTTTAGAGGTTAATTGCAAAAAAAAAATGGTGGTTATATAATGAAATCATAGAAGTCTGAACAACATATGGTTTAGCTTTAGATTATTATATACTGTGTATGTAAAGTATTTGAAATATTATAATATATATGCTGTAACATATAATGAGTGTGTTGAATAATTCAGATTAGTTAAATCTTTTAGAATGTGTGCATATTGCAGTTAGTTTGATATCAACTCCAGTATGTAAAACTTGCTCACTAATAGATATATGAATATAGTATAAAATATATTATGTGTATTGTATAATATGATATATTACATGTATTATGTATCACATATTGTGTATATTGCAGGTTGTGGTAATGGCAAGTACCTAGGTATTAACTCCAGTGTATATAAACTGGGCACTGATAGATGTGCTCGTCTGGTAGAGATAGCAGCTGAACATGGACATCAGGTATGATGTTTAAATTTTTAAATGTTATAAGGATAATTTTTACACAAAGCCATCATTGTACTTGCGTTTAATGT
Organism: Lingula anatina; assembly: GCF_051362555.1. Lineage (NCBI taxonomy): Eukaryota > Metazoa > Brachiopoda > Lingulata > Lingulida > Lingulidae > Lingula > Lingula anatina. The sequence continues at coordinate 8,839,069 of NC_141769.1, forward strand.
GCCATTACAAAGTTCTAATACTTGTGTATGAAAACAGGAAATTAAGCTGAAGAATCCTTTAATGAGAAGTTGTTTGTAAATGGAGACATGTCTTATTTCTTGATCATATATTATACATTAAATCTAGTATAACTGAGTCTGGTAGTAAAACAAACCAGTCCCAATTTTAGTCTAAGGTAGACTTTAAGGGCTTTAGAATGATAAATGTGGACCTGAACTGTTAAAAGTAGTAGGCCTAATCTTAATGATCTAAAAAGCACATTTTAATTCATGTGGCCATGTTAACTATGATATTTCTCTTATAGAATATAAAAACCAGCAGCGTGAAGTCCTTAAAGAACATTATTGATTGTTGCACAGAGTTTAAACACTGGTGGCCTTGTTCTCAATAGCAGACAATTTTTACAAGCTTGGTTACACTGTTTTTTTTTCAGCATTTTTCAATTAATGTGATAAATTGAATCTACACGATAGAAATGTTAAATTCAAAACAATCATAATTACTTTGATTTTTTTTTAAAATCCTAGGCTAGGTATGCTGTTCAACAAGATGACCTGTTGCATTCCTTCAGTTGAAGTATATACCTAAAGTTTTATTCATATTTATATAAAGGTATTTCATGGAACATTATTATTAAATATTATGATTTCCTTTTCTAGACCATGGTTTCTGACAGCCTTCTCCTGCCCTACAGAGACAATGTGTTTGATGCTGTTATTTCTATTGCTGTGATTCACCATTTTTCTACTATTGAGCGTCGTATTCAGGCCATACGCGAATTGGCCCGGATCTGCCAAATTGGAGGAAAAGTTATGATCTATGTGTGGGCTATGGAGCAAACTAAGAGAAAGGTATTTGCACTCTTTAATAATAAGTATTATTATTTTTGAAATAATTTATTCTTAAATTTCAACTAGAAAGGAAAAACAGACAGAGGTGAAAACTAACCTCTTTGGTAGAGGTTTTTAAAAATTTTACATTACATTTTATTAGATTTTTATGCAAATTTATAATTATAATAAAATAGCAAAAGACCAAAGATTTATCAGAATGATTGCATATGCACACATGGAAACACTGCATCCAAGTCAGGAACTAATATGACAGAAGAATTTCAATATCACAATCAAGTAATCACATCTGTCACAGTTAGAAATGCTTGGTAACTGACTAGCACACCTAACACATTGCATTGATTTCAGTGCCAGAAACTGTTGTTGTTATTGTTCGTTGTTGTTGTTCATATTAACCCAAAATGGTTCAGTTATGTAGAGTTATGTGCAAAAATTTTTTTGCCTGCTATACCCCATAACTAAAAATTGTTGTATTTTGCATGAACTAAAATGAATGAATAACATCCGATCAAATGAAATGTACTGCAATCTGTTACGTAAGTAAGGTGCTGAAAATTATACATTAAAATTTCTTTGATTTCAGTTTGAGTCCCAGGATGTCCTGGTTCCATGGCACCTGCATCCTAAATATAAACATAAAAAAGGTAAAAGTGCATGTTCTCAGGAGGTAACTCACCTGTTCACAAAGTTTATGCTGAAAAAATGGGCAAGAAACAGTTCTCCTTCACATAAATAATACTCTTGGGTCATAATCAGTTATAACTTTTTTGTAGTTGTGTAAAATTTACATGTTATATAATATCTATAGAATAAAGTTGTTAATTAATCCTGTAATGTGAAAGTTGAAAGTTTATCCTTGTAAATTGCTTCGTTGCATTAAACCAATGGTAAATGATTATTAAAGCAATTGTTGATAGTTTCACCTACAATATTAAATAATCATTTTCCAGAGAAAAAGAAGAAAAACTCCTCCATAGAAAATGATCTCCCAAGCTCCAGCTCAATCAGTGAAGATGAGACTCAAGGTGACCCTGTTGCTATGACAATCACCTCGGAGTCTGACATTGTTGACAACGATAATGATACCAATGGTAGCAGCAGTTCACAACATGACAATATGCTCCGCAGTAGCTGTCGCCAGATCCAGGAGTGGTGTAAGAAGAAGCGCGGTTCCCTGAGCGACAGCACGCCAGAGCATGCATCTATGCAAGATAATGGCGAGGTCACCAGAATTCAGGTGTGATATTGTGTTGTATTGTTTTGCTCTCTCTCTCTCTCTCACACTCTCATATGTTATAGTGAAGGAAAGTTGAAAAGATTACATACTTCTTACTGATGAATAAAACAAGTAATGCACAAAATATCATTTTACCAGTATAGTCAGTCCCATCCAAGCGAAAAATGTGTTTATTCTAAATTTGTTTAATTAAATTTGATGAATCAAAGACAGTTGGCAGCAGTTTTAATAGCTGATATTAATTTTGACAGTCTTATGTCTTCTCAGAACTGGACATTTTGTGACAAAGTTATACAAAGAAAAAACTTATATTTTGTTCCATCTTTCCCAGGTGTTAAAATACCAAGACAGCAGTAGTTTTGAAGGAGAGGAAGAGCCTAGTTTTAACTGTCTCAAGCATGCATGGAAAAAGGACAGAGTGCATCCACGGAAACAGTTCCAGGTTAGGGTTGGGAGAGGACAAGGGGGGGGGGGGGGGAGGGCAATAGATATTGAGTTTAATCTTGGGTATCAGTTAATTTTTGCAAAATGTCATATATAATTCTTATCAGACTAATCAGGAAATGTGCAATCTTTTACTGTTTTCAGACAGATGATTACCAAAGTTAACTGTTGTTTAACTTTTTTTGCGCTAGCAGAAATTTAATAGATTATATTCCCTGGTTCAGTTTAGTTTATGAAAATGCTATGTTAGTATTTCAAACATGCAGGTGATATAAAATGAACTTTGATACAATCTTTGGGCCTTTCTTGCTGATGGATTATGCAGTGCATACTAGTATTTAAATGAACAGTAAGAAAAAAATGTGATAGAGTGCTCTGTTTTTAATGATGTTTAAAATTAACGGCAGAACAGATATTCCTACACATAAACAGGAGCATTTGCTAGCATTTGTACTTAGTATTTCTCATGAGAGTCACTATTCATTTTCAGGCCAAAGCATTCACTGCTGACCAGGAAGATGAAACCAGCTTCACCAATCCACTGGACAGCATGCTGGAGAGTATCAAACGCCAAATCAACTATGGCGCAATAGCACCAGCAGAAACAAGCAAACAATCATCGAGGACCTCGTCTCCTCAGAGAAAGAAGAAACGGCACCCCAAACTTGCTCATACGCTGTTACTTAAAGACTATGGGAGCACTGACAGTGAAACGGCCTCCTCTCCCGAGGACCAGCAGTGTAAGATACGCTTCTCTGATCTCATAAAGACAAAACTGAAAAGCATTCTCAATTTTAGATCTCAGTCCGTGGATGAGGAGACACTGATGGGGCACCGTATGAAGCCGGCACCCACCTCCTCTTCTTGGTTCAGTTTCTGGTACCAACCTGAGAATGTCAGCGAAGAGGAACTACATGTGGTGCCACCTGTTGATAAAGCCGAAATAGATGTGATAAATGCTGATAACAAGGAGACAATCAGTCTGCTCTCTCAGTCCGTTGACTCTGGTATCCAGAGTTGCATGAGTAAAGATATGACTACTGCTACTTTGCGCTCAATAGATTCAGGCAATAGTTCTGGAATACAAGGCAGTACACCGACAATATCTGGTAGCACTAGAGATGTACTTGGGAGCACTACTAGTTTGCCTATCGCTGCAGAGAAAATAAGAGACGGTAAAGAACATCACAGAGATGCAAAATACAGTGAATTGCTGAGGAGAATTATGAAAGACTGGAACAGGCCTATTTTAGAGCATTCAGTGTCACTGCCTGAGGAAGACATTCCAGCCTTCTGTGTTAGAGAGTTCCCTTTAAGTAGTACAAGACAAGCTCCTCAGAAGGCTTACTCACTAGACACTGGCTATGAACAAAACATGGCTAAAAACAGCAACAACTTGGGGCCTGGTGCAACAGGGAAACATATGACAAAGGAGGCTCGGATGATGGAAGAAGAAAACTCAGAAGCAAGTACGTCATCCCATGACTCAGCACTGTCCTTAGACCGTCCATCAGTTGGATCTCCCAACACTGAAGATTCCACTAGCTCGTTGGAGAAAACGGGGCTGGATCCCACAGCTCAGCAGCAGAATGCTAGTCTTACGGTTACTACTCCTGAAATTGCTCGCAAGGACAGCAGTGAAGAAGAGTCAGCTTTTATGGAGACTTACAAGTATTATGCAGAAACACTGTGGAACAAACCTGGAGCTGGACGCAGCAGAGGCAATAGGATAAACTCAGACTCTTCAGATGATTTCAGTGAGAAAGACGATTTTGAAATTGAGCTTAATGTCAGTGGTTTTGTGGTGAGTTTACAAAAAGATATGGATAGCTATGAAAAGATGCAGCAGTGGAAAGATTTGCAGTGGCGTTTTACAGGTCAGCCTCCTCCATCGTCATCAACAAAGGAGGAAGAGAGTGCCAGTGCCCTTGACGAAGTGTTTTCAGAGTCCAGACTCTTTGATGCATCTCAAAAGAAAGGGGAGAATTTATTTTGGCAACTTCCACCAAATTCAAGTGGCCTCCCTTTGCTAACACTGTCTAAACCCAGTGACGCATCAGGGAGCAGTCCACTGTTCATGGGTGTGTCACAGGAAAGCGATGTCACAATCACAGACTCGGTTTCAGAAAAAGATCTCAGTGTTGACCCAACCAGGTCAGGGAAAGCCCCTAGTATTACTCTCTCTGATCGTAATAATAGCAGCAGCAATGGCTCTAATGGGTCTCACTCATCATATTCTCAAGACTCGGACTTAGACTCTGAGCCTAGCTCAACTCAGACTGTTATTTGCAAATCTACAGTTGATCGCCTGGATTGCTTATCGCGTAATGGTGGAAGTGGGACATCCCAGGATTCAGATGACTCTAATGGCAGCTCAAGCAGGACTATGACCCACACTTCGAGCACTGTGACACCAGACGAGGATGGATCACTCCCTCGATCAAGGGCTCACAGTGCCGACTATAAAGACATGTTTAGTTCCTTCTTAGAGTTGCAGTCCAGCATTACAGAGCTTGAAAGAGAGAATGCTGAAGAGGAAGAAAAATTAGAGGCAAGTGTACAGACTCAAGACACAGACACGGTGAAAGTCATAGGTGAAGGTATTCAATACTCCTCTTCTGTTGATACGAAGCCTGTTACAGAACCAGACTTTCAGAGTGCTATTCAAGAGAGTGACTCAGTATCCAGTTTGCCCAGAGCATTCACTGTTGTTTCGGAGCCAGCTCAGCCTGGGGAGAGCACTACTGAGAAAACTTTGAAAAGCTCCCATGAAATATGTGATGAAACTTCTTCAAATGTGCAATATGATGATGATAAAACAAATGATCTCAAAGTGAAAGATGGAGCAGCGCCTGAAGCTGAATATAGAGAATGTGCAGTTGTTGCAGAAGAGCACGCAAAAGCAGTAAAAACTGGTGCAGGTGAGGACACCAGTACAACCAACCAACAGGAACATTCAACTACAGAATCTGATGCATCTAATACAAGTTATCAGAAAACAAGTACACCTTGTATACAAAAAGGACAGTCAGATGTACAGAAGGAAAGTATGAATAAGCATGAAACGGTGCAGAGTGATAATACCAAATCACAAGAGGTGCCAACTGTGTCAGTCGGGCTTGTGCAATCAACATCAGAATCAAAACCTTCAGATGAATCTCAGAATCTCCACCAGGATACAAAAGTTGATTCTCCAACACTCAAGAGCCCTCTAGTTCTGCAATATTCCACAAGTGATGATGTCTTTGAAGACCTGCCAACAGACGAACCTACTCAAAGTCACAATGTACATAACCCAACAACTGAACTCCTCAAACGTGTTGTGTTTGATAAACAACGAAATCTCGCTGGGAGTAGCAGTGATAGTAGTAGCAGTAGCAGTAACCGTAGCAGTGTCAGCAGCAGCAATGGCAGCATCACCAGCAGCAGTAACAGTAGCAGCAGTTCTGGAAGGACCTCGGCTTTAAATAGAATTGCATTGCGCAGGCGTAGTTTTCATCAGACACGCCAGCAAGCCGCAGGATCGACAGATTCCGTTGGGGCAAGCAGTAGCACTAACAGTAGTGTAGAGGGCGCCAAGGCTGAGCCTACGTACCAGAGGTATTATCATGTATTCAGAGAGAGGGAGCTCATTGAACTGATAGAAGAACATGTAGATAGTCTTCATATCATAAGCTCCTATTATGACCATGCAAACTGGTGTGTTATTGCAGAGAAAGTACAGGTGTGGACTTTATGAGAAAATGACGACGCCCGTAATTAACAAAGTGTAGAAGTATTGTCACCTCAAATATGTGTCACACAACTTTGAACACAATAATTGAGCAAATGTTACACATACAGCAAAGAAACTACTACTGACAGTTAATTTAATTTTTATTTGTTGAAACTTTTGAGAATTATTGTTTTTAAACTAAAGAGTATACATTAGCATTATAAACATTAAGCCCAACACACTTGCTGTTTTCAGCATGCTAAGTCACACATTTTGACATATAAACCTCAAAGGCATTTCAGTTTAAGTAAAGTTAGAACAGGACTGTAAAACTATCCAGTGACTTTTTACTTGGATATTTTCTAGGTCATAGTTCAGCACTGTGTTATCATACTGCACAGTGGGTGCAGTATCAAACTTGTGATTTGTAGCTAAGTGTGCTATTGGATTTGGCAATTATGATATTAAGCTTTGCTGTGCTTATTGAATTCATTTATTTTTATCTCTCCTTTTCATGTGTGTCAAGTGTTACTTTAAACTCTAGGTATAGAATGCCTTAGGTAGCCCATTTCAACAGCACTATTAGTTTTACATCTGAGCACCAGATGTCAGCACTTGACTTGCATATTGTATCCTATTAAAATTGACACCCCCAAGATTTTAAAGCAAAATGTATAATGATTGTCTAGTCAACTATGTCCACTCTTAAGTTGCTTTTTAATCAGATGCACACGCTGAGTTAAATGTCTTGTCTATATAGTCATTTATATTTTTGGGGGATTTTTGTGCAAATATTAGGAATACAGGCCACAAAGTTATTTTAAGTTATTTAGTACAAATAATTTTTAAAATTATTTAAAATAGCAGCATACAGTGCAATAGTTCTATCATTAGCATTTTTAAGCAGCAGCTATCAAATTTAAGGTATAATTACTATAGCATAAGTGATGAGGGCACAAAAGCATGAAGTCCCTTCCCAGTTACCAAGTAACTTGTTAGCCATAACACAATCAGTGCAATCTTTTTATTTTTATTAAAACTTTCACTTTATGTACATTAATGGTGCAAGGGCTGAGCATTCAAAAGTGTAATGTCTTATGTCTTATATGTGGACAAAGCTAAAATAGAGATTGGAGGCAGCAGAGGTTTGCTCCTCAAGATATTACTTACACACACTCAATATTTTATTACAGATATGGTGCATTCCAGATGATGACCAGTATTCTTCTCTTATTCCATCTGCATTATTTTTATTTAACATTATTTTATTTTATCAGCTGAAGCAGAACAAAGTCCTGTTGTCAGCTATGAAAAGATTTGAAACTCTGTCTAAAGCTGTGAATTGTGAGTTTCTTGTAGGAAATAAGAAATTGAACAATTTAAAGAAGTATTTGTGATAGTGTTAGTTTATGTCACTGTGCAATATGTACCCAATGAACTTCATGGGTAGCCCATGCTGTTTATGAAGTCCATCTTTCATAGACATGTATAATATGATGGATAGATCTAGTATTAATATTATTATATAGAATCTCAGAATCTCAATTCCATTGAATCTCACTGCTAATTTTTCCAAAGGTATTTAGAAATAAATTTACTAATTTGTGTCACATGAAATGTGATGCTATGTGTTTTAAAGAGCAGTTTTAAAGCAGAAAGACAGTTGTTAACTTTTTTTTAGTTTAATTGTTTTGGATTTATATATGACTTATAGACAAAGTGATCCTTAATGGCTATACTGTAGCTGTTCTTCAAACAAAGCTCTATTGATATGATATGTTGGAATGTTAGTGTGTGGAGAGCATTCTACCATATGTGCTTATGGGATAAACCCTACTGAATTATTGGCCAATACATTGGCTTTTAAAAGGGCATATTGAAATTTAAGACTGACCAAAGTTAATTCAAATTGGAAAACTTTGTAGGATTGTGGTATTATTCGGTTTAGAATATGATTTTTGAAATGTATGCTTCATTGTTTTTTTTTTATTATCAGAAGTGGGGTTGCATGCTTTTAAACTGAAGTATCTATTATGAAGACAAGGAACTTCTATATATATCAATTTTGATTATTATTTAAAATGTATTTTCTAATAGCATTTATGATAAGTGCAATCAGATGTAAACTGCAGGTTCCACTTACATGGTTTTTTGACTGATAGGCCATTCTTTCAGTTTATTTTGTATTTCATAATTGGCATAACATTAAGGCCAAGTGTGTAGTATGTGAGTTTGTAGATATATAACAGCTGAGCATTTGCACAAATAAACTGATTGCACCTCTGAGCTTTGATGTCATTAAAGAGTTCATTTAAGACAGTGATATTGCTTTATTATTTTTATGTACAGACACCGATGTGTCTGTACATATGGCTGTCACCAGCATCTGTTGTTGCCGTCGTTGTCATCGTCGCTGTGCACTTTCACTGATAACATGAGAAGTGAAAAGTCATTTTACCTTTTGGCATGAAACTTACAGAACTGATGAGTATTCATAATACGCAGGTCAAGATCAAAAATCAGTGTGATCAGGCCATTTTTATGGAAGTAATGCTATTTTTTTTCACTTTTTTCAGCATTTATGCAACACTGCTAACACGATAAGTGAAAAACCGTTTTACCTTTTGGCTTAAGGGGTCTAGGATATTAAAAATACGTCTAAAACTCGATTTTTAGTTTTTTATACGTTAGAAATAATCAATTTTGTATCTAATACTCAATTAAGTTATATTTGTGAAACACGGACTAAAAATATACATTTGGACGAGTTTTTCTACCTGTCCTGACTGGTACGGGTGGCAGGCTTTAGGCTCCGCCTCCGTTGTCAAGCACCGTTACTATGGGGGGCGGGGCAAGAATGGTTGTCTAACTTCTTAAGCTGTTACGCGTGCCCTGGCAGCTCATAAGTCTTACGTCAGCTAAGCAGAACACATTTATATACACAGTCATGGGAAGAAAGAAAGTCGTGAGAAAACGGATGAGCGAGGAAAGCAAGAGAATTTTGAAAGAGAGTGCTTCTGGTGGATGGAGAAACCCCGCGGTAAAGACTCGAGATCACACTTGAACTGCTGAGTATTCGTACAACGTCTGGGGTTGTCAGAAAAAAATCGTTAGGCAATCATTTTATGCACAATAAAGATTGTAATAGCAAGCAAGTTTTAAAGTAATATTGCCACCCAAAACATTTTCAAATTCGCATATTACGGTCTTGGCACTCTGTGGCATCATGGCATATACGAACCCACATTCGGCCATTTCTCGGAGTAAATCTTGCTTTACTTTCTCAGTTTTCGCGTCTTGGTGTGTAGAGCGGCGTCCACGCACGACGGGTGGCATTGTCCTCTGCTGGCACACCATGTAATCCTCTTTTTGTTTGTAATCGCTTCCTTAGACACTTCCTAGACAGTGCACAGACTCCAACTGCGTCAGGCACAATTATGATTAATTACGTCAGTGAAACGAGAGTAGGTAGACCTACTCAGCTGTCAATCATTTCCCAGGGAAGAGCGACTTTCGTGGTACGAATAAGTTTGCGTACAAAAGTAAGATTTTCTGGCATCTAGATAGAAACAAACAACCCAATTTTAACACGTAATTGTGCATAGACCTTCCCGATCAACAAGATGATAACAGGTAAGGTGGAGGTGCAATTATTTTGCTTAAATAGCCCAATTACCTGAGCAAAATGGTTTAGGAGCGATTTCTCAGCTTTGAAGATTGATAACATAGTCTAAACTTCAATCCCCATATCTCATTCTGTAACTGTCAGATTGACATGAAATTTGATGTGTCTCTGTTTCAGTATAATATCTAGTCGTCTGAGTCTTGGTTTTTGGATTGACCTTTTATTTTTGAAGTTATTAATACTGAAATTGGAAGGTCCATAAATATTTCGTAAAATTCACGTTTTATCAAAATAAAATCAAAAGTAAAAATAAAAAGAGAAAATCCTGACAGAGTTTAATGGAGTTTGTGCTAACCTTTAGATAGCTATTTCAATCGTATTAATAGGGCTTTTTGTTTAAGAGAAATTCTTGATTAAAAAAAAGACAATTTTAGCCTCAAAACGCTGATATTACGTCACTCGTGTTACACTGTGACTACAAACTTTGAAAAATTGTTTGGCTTGCTAGACCTTTTCTTTAAGTTAATAGGAAATTTCATTAGCTGCATTAGTTTTGGACTTTTTCGTTAATATCCAAGATCCCTTAAAACTTACAAAACTGATGAATATTCATAATACGCAGGTCAAGTTTGAAAATCAGCGTGAGCAGACCATTTTTATGGAAGTTATGCTGTTTTTTCACTTTTTTGAGCGTATATGCAATACCAATAACACATTTCAAGGAAAATCAATTGGCCAATTGTCTTGAAATTCACATGGTTGATCAGTCATATTGAAATACAGATTAAGTTAAAGAATAAGCTTGATCGGTTCACTTTTGGTGAAGTTATGCCTTTTTTTGTATATAAATATTTTTTCCTCAGATTTTATTCTTAGGCATGTTAATAAACTCATCTGTGAACTTATTAGATATGCAAAGGTGTTCTTTTGACATTTTCTGCATCTGAACAGTATTGTTAGTTGATTATATAAAAATGATGGTAAGCCTGTTATTGTGTATTGTGTAATAAAGTGTCAAAAATGGAAATAAACTCATATCTTTACAGTTTGTCAGATTCAATCATCAGTATCTCAGAATGGAGCAAATTGGACTTTTTAAATTGTTCTATTGATATTTTTCCTATGTCAACAATTTTTATTTCTTAGTTGATCATTTTTAAAAATGACAGTAAATTGATTATTTTGTTTTATGCAAAAAAAAAAAAAAAATGTTGAAAGTGGAAAGAAAATCATTTCAGTACAGTTTTCACTTGTTTACATTTTGGCATTTTGAAGTTGTGACTCTGAACTTCCATGGCCTTGAAGACCTTTCCATGTCACATTTTCTGAATATCCATGATACTTTTATTTTATTATTAAAAGTTGGTGGTCATTATGCTGTTGAGCATTATGTAATATTGCATCAAAATTGAAGACAACCCTATTTAAGGCACTGCCTCCACATTGGCCATTGAAGGAAAACCAAGTCACTTACTCTTCTCAAACTTACAGAAATGTAGCATAGGACTAAAATATAGCTTCAGTTGGAAAACCTGTTTTATCGGTTAACTTTCCTAGAAATTATATAGTTTTTTTGTTAGAATTAAAATTTTCACATATCGACATTTTCAAGGTGTGACTTAGTCTGAACTTCCATTGGCTTGAAGACCTTTGCTAGTCACATTTTCTTAAGATCCATGATACTTTTACATTATTATTAAAAATTGATGGTCATATTGCATAAAAGTTGAAGAAACCCCTATTTTGGACATCACTGCCAGGATGAGCATTAAGGGAAAACCATGTTACTTATGATACTCAAACTTATTGAAAGTTTCATAGGACTGTGCAGCTTGTGTTGGGAAATCGGTGTGATTGTTTTCTATTTTGGAATCAATGTAGCTCTATAGAGTGCTATATGGGGCTACTGTATATGGATGGTGGTCAGTACGGTATGTAATTGTCCCTTGGGTAATCACTATCTAATTTCAGAGCTATTAAGTCACTTGCCTAATTAATTTTCAAGTGGCCATTAAATGAGATTACATAAAACACACGTTGAAATTTCCCAGCAAAGTCCCATAGGTTAAGCTCTCTTAACTGTGCCACATAATTAGGAATCGGTAATGATTATGCAGGTAAATGTTGTTTAATATTGCGAATAAGTTTACAAAAGAAAAAAATTGCGTCACGCCAATATTAATGCTATAGATGAAAAACAGTGCCTATTATCCTCGAACACACGGGGGTTATTCATATCATGTTAATACAGCAAGATTAAAAGTTTGAATAGCAGCTTTATTGGAATATTTTTGTTGTGTTTCCTTTTTAATTTTTTTCCAAACACTGGCATTTTTTACTCCCATCCACTTGAAGCTCTTCACATTTTCTGTATTTCCACAGCAGTTGCATTGGTTTTTATGTCTTTAAACATTATGTAATATTATTTTATGCGCTGTCATCATTTTTTCAAATATTGGGATTTTCATTTTGTGAATTTAAACTCTCATGGTCCTGAAACTGTAATCTTATTGCAGGGGCGGATTGAGACCGTCTTCTGGGTCTTCCAGATGATGGTCAGATTTTAAAGTTTACATTGACGGGTATCTATTTTTTCTGTTGGAAGACCATCAAAAATGGAGGATGGATCAACAAAGATAATTTGGAATACTGTCAAAAAATATCTCTGGATCTGCTCCTGTTATTGACCATTTCACCTGTTGTGCACGATTAAAATTCAGTGTTGATTGACTGTGCTATTATAAGCATTATTTATTATTGCATCAAAATTGACAAAATGACACATTTTTTGCATTTTTATTTTCTTTTTTTGTCTATACATTTGACAGCTTTGCTGCCTTGTTTACTTAAAACTTAATGCAAAACAGACTGCACAAAGAATAATGATAATAATGATCTTTTTATTATTAGAAAAAACATGTGCTATTATCATTCACCAGACAAAATGTGCAAAATATTTCTATTAAAAATAAAATAATATTCAAGCAATTGTATTACATGAAGGCGAGAGACGAATGGCACACACTGTTGGCACGATAAACTAAAACAGCTTGCAGAGAATAATCGTCATCTTTCTCATTTGTCGGAAAAGAATGTTCTAAGCAGTTATTATTTTAGTCAACGATCTTTACAAAAAAGCACATAACACATGCTTGTAGAATTGAACAATGATCTTTGTCTTAGAGAAGAATAACGCGGTTGTCGAATGTCACATTTTTGTCGCGTTTCTATTGCTTTAGGTCCATACATTCCAAATTCCCGCAACTGTAGTGTAATTTTAATTTTTTAGTTAACCAAAAATGATTACATGACTTGCACAGAAATAAATTATATCACAAAGTTTGAAATGTCAACAATTGGATAAAAAGGGGCGGATGCGAGGGGTGCACACAATTTCGCCCAAATCTCTTTGTCTCCATGTAGCCTCATTTGGGGTGGGGGTCTCTAGAAAGTTAAATAAATAAATAAATAAATAGAAAGAAAAGAGATATTTTGAGTCCACCAAGTGAAAAGTGTTTTCATGAAGGCCTACTGCACAATTGATCGGGAAGATATATAGGGATATTTACATGAAAACTTACGAACGTGTTTCCATTTAAACATCCTGACCTCCGTTCGATCCGATTGTGCACAACAATGCAAATTTCCACATATAATCACGGCACCACGTATATTTCATGAGAGTTCTGGCTGTCTAATTCATTGACCGCAGGCAGATAGGTATTCAGTTCACAACGGTATCCACTTGACTCACTTGACTGTCCTTGTGGGATTTCCACGTTGAAGGACCGACAGCGGGATTCCCGTAAACACGAGGTGGCACACTCCAAGCGACTTCGTATTTGCATTGAAGCAATGCTGTAGCCGCTGAGTCGTTTGTTTTTTCCCAGTAAGAAGTACGTTTTCTGGATTGGGTTGGTGTCTGGAAAGGAGTGATAAGGCGGTCATATGTTCATGCATACTGTCATACACTTCATGCATTGCTTTTATTAACAAGGCCCAATCTACATGTACTTCGGTAGAATTCCATACCCTTCTAAAAATAAATGAATAGATAAAAAAAAGTAAGTAAATAACAGAATGACCGTCTTTGTGAACTATCGGAAGGATACTAAATTAATCACATATGTTTTTCGTGCGAGTTATGTTGAAGTACAAACTGCCTTTTTTCCATTTTCATATGGGTCACTTCAATTTGTCGATCGTACGTATGTCACACCCTCCTTTCTCCGTCTCTTAAAGAATTTCTTTACAAATGACACAATTAAGGGTGTTCGATACTTAATGTTTTCTTTTCTTATCCGCTTAGATATTGCGGAAACAAACATTGTCATGCAATGAAATTATGTTGTCACATTAAAAATAAATCAAGATGGATTTGCTTATTCGAGCTAATGAGATAACAGCTGGTTAAAAATGCAATATCGATCTCCAACAGAACTATCTGAGAACTACGGAACTTCCTCCATTGAACAGCTATCGAACCTCTGTAACCTTTTTGGGATGTGTACATACACAAACAATTCCTACTCATAAACACTCTTGTCACAGGAAGCACTTTAAGACTTTTATCCGTTAAGAGATCCGAGAGATATCCTTACCAGTGTGCGGAGGATATACCATTTTTAGTGATGGAATTAAGAATAATTTACTTGCCGTGCAATTAAGTACAGCTCACTGTGCATAGTTGCCAGTTAAGTATCTAAACCCAGTGGCGGATTTAGGGGGGTCAGGGGGGTCCAGACCCCCCCCTTCAATTTTTTATAAAAAATCGCATCAAAAATATCTAGCTGAATCATTGTTCTAAATGGCGCCATTTGCCCTCTAAAACACAAAATGTTTCGGGGCTCTCTAGCGTACCCCGAACATGACGCCAAGGGATGATGGTCGTCCTCGCAATCTGAGGCCTGTCAATTCCTAAAAACCGGACCCCCTTAAAAAATTCTGGTGTTTTTCGGTAACTGTACTTATTAAAAAGTTTAACTTTGACAGTGACAGACTGTGAAAGATGACAATTAAATGTATTGAACTGGCTGCGTATTTTATACATGATTGATCACCAACTGGATGCCAGTGATTGTGATATATACAAAATAAAATCAATCAGCCATTATGAACTGGACTGAGAGTAGCCTTTCAATAATGTAAAAGAAGTATCAAATTGAATAAAACCACCATAAAAAACACACAATTGTGACACCAAAACTAACGTGTCGATATTGATGTCACCGGCAAAATTACCTTTATCAGGAATCTTGGTAAACATTAAGACGATGACGTCTTCAAAGTTTCGGATATTGAAAACTTTCTCGTACCCGGAATATGTTTCTGGGTGATGGACTCAAAGAATTACAGACATAGTTACTTTCTGATTTGATTTGAATAATGACTCCATAAATTGCCACTAACCTATGCAGTCATGCATATTTTCTGCAAGTTTGTATCCCTTTGTCGTGCATGTGCAGTGATAAGATGCTATCACATTCACGCAGGTTTGTTCACAGCCACCGTTGTTTACATTGCATTCATCAGTATCTACAAAGAATAAATTACAAAACATAATTAGCCAATCGGAAATTATTATTATAAAAAAGAAATAATTTTTGCAAAACAACGAGTTTACTTCAAGGATACAAAATGTTACATGAAAATGGCAAACGCCCTACAAAAACAGTAACGACTTTATATTTTATCATAGATACAAAACCATTATTTAACCTTTTCCAGTCAGTGTGTACGCGCGCGCGTGTGTGTGTGTGTGTGTCAGAGAGAGAGAGAGAGAGAGAGAGATTGGGTTTGAGGCAACTGCTCGTTATTATATGGATAACAAAAAGACACTGAACTTTAGTTTAAAAAATAATGACCAGGCTGCTGGACAGAAAACGATAAACAAATATGAGAATCAATGCGAAAGAAATCTTCTATCCTTTCAACGCATAAGCACGGGAGCTACATTTAAGGTGTATTTACATAAATCCAAGGTGGAACAACCAAGTGTTTTTTCTCTTAATAAAAGGATTTGCTTTTTTACAACATTTATGGAAGCTTACTAAACACATGCAGATATGCAACTATCTAAACAACCATTTAGTATTAAAGTTATAAAATTGACTTTGAAGGACGACAAAAGTTGTCACATCATCATAAAGCAAGATTTTATCGAATGCACTTGTAAAACAGTAATTACATAATTTAATGTTTCATTAACAAGAGACCAAAGTCAAACGTATAAAAAACTGTCTCCATCACATCCAGACATGATAAGTCTATCACACTGTTATTACACAACATTTTTCCGGTACACGGGAGTTCTTAGCCCGCGTTCGGATCGAACCAGAATAACACAAACCGGAAATAGTCCAAATGAAGCCACCGAGTGACTAGATTGCGTCATGATTAACATCATTCCTGGGTCCAAAATGAAACAACTGTCAGATGACATCATTTGGGCTTTGGGTTTAAGTAAAGGTCGTTCCAAACACGGCATTTGAATTGAATATTGTTTATTTACCTATACAGGTATGTCCGTCTCCACTGACTTCGTATCCTGTTTGGCAGCTGCAAGTGTACCCGCCATTGGTGTTTTGACAAAGATATTCACAACCGCCATTCGATGTGCTGCACTCGTCAATATCTTCAACAGAAAAAATAATCTTAGCTCATAAATAAGTTCAGATTAAATGATCCCCAATAGAACAGATCTTTCAAACACCTTGATCGAACACAACGACATTTGTGCGTGCACTAAACAAAAGGGAGTAGTGAGAAAAACACGCCCGACTTCGAAAAAAAAAAAAAAATAAATAAAAATGGGGGTGGGGGACGTCATGCCCTTTGATATGTTCTTTTATCCTTGTAACATTACGTGACATAAAACAATTATTATACAACGGAAAAAATAAAACCCTTCATAACATTACATATTTATGAAAAGAATTATGAGGAACTGCGGATGATTTAACAGAAATTAAAACAATCTATAATTGTTCGAATATAATATCACAATTTAATGCACGTCCGTCTCATATGTAGGCGAAAGAATATTCATTTCGATCGACATTATATACAATGACTGTTATTGATTTGTAAACACACTGGTTGACCGGAGAAGAGCCGAGGTATGTAATAATGTTGCTGTCCGAAGTATTAGTTTACTTAGACAAGTCTAGTAATATTGATACCTGAGATACGGCTAATTATCGGTGACGTACATCGAACAAAAGCATATAATAGGTGGTAGTATGGGTGGCCGAACAAGTAAGAAGTCATTGACATTTCCGGACGTGCACGGACAATAAAATGACCTATATTGACCTGTGTGCAATGTTACTACGAACGGTGAGAAGAAACCGTTCCCATGCCTAGATCTGGGTCTGTCTAACTCCCTGGGGAGTCTCGCAAAATTGCTATTAACTTGCCGGCTTAAATGTCTGTCACGCCTACTGAATCAGCTAGGGTGTAAAGATAATTACCCAATAATTACAGCTTTACTAGGCGTGACAGACATTTAAGCCGGTTGAGTAAATCGCAATTTAGTGAGACTCCCCAGGGAGATAGATCGATCCAAATATCTGTGGGAATGGTCCCATACACTACTAGTAGGTCAGCTGCACTAGATGTAAGAGTGCGAAACGCAAATATGATTGCGTTTATCACGATAAATAAACCTTCAGCAGCCTGTAATATATGGATGAAATGGTGGTATTAGAAGCAGACCAATACAACCACTGAATGTGAATTGTATTCTTCCATTAATTTATAGGCAATAAACCTATATCAAATAATTTTTAGGTCCCTTTTAAGGCACCGTATGACGCGGAAACGATATACATGTAGCTTCTTTGATTTGCCAAGTTCGCCTAAAGCATGCTAAAGCATGATTTTGCACGTGTTAAACAGTTAATTAACAAACATAACTTTCCAGTCAATACTATTTGTAGTGTCAACAATTTACTAGGTGACAGTTGCGTCTACACATAAAACGGTCAGCTGCATTTTGTTTCACTTGAAAAGACAGTGATAATTTCACGTTAAAAATTAATTTTTTGCTTTAAGTTGATAGAGAAAACATTTCGAAGTCGAACAAAAAAAATACCGCAATTGATAGAATTGAAGAGAAAACATGTCGCATTTTCCAACATTCCACATAGTTCAATATACAGATTATTTTGCTGTCCGTGAACGACCAGCAATATCAATCACTTCTTACTTGTCCAGACATCTGTACCTGGATCAATAAACAGATACTTCCGTCCATAAAATGCTATTGTTAAATCCAAATCACCGATTAATTGGCAGCAACTCAGATATCATTATCACCGGGCTTGTATTACTATTCGCAATGCCATATTGCCGTCCGTTATTTCCTAATTGTTAAGTAAGCCAGCACCATCATTATATACCTACTCTTCAATCTGGCCAACCAGAGTGTTGACTTACAAAACAACCATTACTTTTTATAATAAAGAAGATAATACCATATTTTAATGGCTTATTGTTTCAGCTACTCATATGACACCTATACATTGATTTGTGACATAACACTAGGATAATTATACACGTAATAACAGTTTTTTAAAAATTAATTTAACATTTAATTAGGTAGCATCATCCACATAGCTATCAATTTTTTTTATTCAGAGGGCCTTTTCACAATGTGATTGGAACATAATTACTTGTATTTTGGGGTCGTACTTATGCCAATCCTGCAGAAGAGAGCAAGGTGCAGCGTGCCAAGATTATTTGGTACTGATGTCCAAGACATTTTCTGAGAGGCAATTTTACAGTAAATCACGCTGTTTTTCTGTAACACGTACGATGCCTGAAGTAATGGATCGACAAATATGTTGACAATAGAGGACATTAAATATAAAAATTGCTACATCATAGGGAGAAACACTGTACGTCAGGACTGTGTAACACTATATTGCGAAGAGAACAATAAAGCAGAAAAGAGAGAGCTTGAAATATGATGTGCTAATGTTTAACACCTGAGAGGGTCGTTGAAAAGAAAATAACCGTGTAATCTTTGGGTAGTCAAGGGAAAATGGATTGCCAACCATCCAGTCCTATTATCGTCGTTTTTCACAATAGCAAATGTTTTGGGGAGGGCTTTAAATCCGTGAAGGTCAACGACAATTCATACCAGACTTATACCAGAACCTTTCGTTTTGAAGGGTTGTCAAATTGCGATATCAACATGATAATTGAAAGGGACATGCACTCTCTGATAGACGTACACTATGGCAACTGTAGTTCAATATTTCAAAACGACGAAAGAAAACACATTGCATTGGTGGCTATACAAAAAGAAGAAAGCTGCATTTCTGGGAATTATTGATTGGAAGACCTCTCACCGAACGCTGGAGTTCACGCTGTCGTAACCAAGCCCCAGTCTGATGGAGATATTGGATGTCTCCTCGTTAAACTGTTGATTAAGGATGTCCAGACGTAAATTGATTAGTTAAGAAACAATGAGGCCCTCCACATTTGAATTATGTATACGTCAAACTTTCTAGATTAAATAGGATAAAACCTCTGTGACACTTTACAATATTAATTTTAGTTCGTGTATTAGTTCTGTCATATGACGCCTTTACGGGAAATCAATGAGAAGCGAGTTTTTTGAACGGCCAATTGCTTGAAGCACAATTGTTATTTCTTTGAAAACGCTTATGGCATGTGAAATAGTTTTGTCAAATATATGTCACTATGTGTTGCTCCTTCATGTTGAAACCTCAACGTAAACTTTATAATCATACATATATGTACAGATTCAACTTTGACAAAGGTACTGCCCACCAGTTAAGGTTCTGATATTGTCATCAAATGAACTGGGTCGTTTTGTTACTGACTGCGAAAAAAGGTGTCTTTTCAACCACAAGGGCATACAATGAGCGTTTAGGCTTTATATAACATTTTTTTCTGGAAATCCTTATATTTGCCCCTTCATTGCCAGCCAAGCTATATCATATCCAAAACCGTTTAGAAAAAATTCCAATAAACCTGTATAAAACCGTTTTCGAATTCTAAATTCCAAGTTTCACCGTTATGAACAAAACTCACAAGCCTTCATCTCCGTTATGAGAGTGACTTAACACGAACTAGTACTGTTGATAGAAAATCATCAAAAATTTTGTCTTCTGGAATCCAGTTATAGTCCACAAAATCTAATACTTGCATAATATATTACCAATAAATAAATAAATAAATAAATAAATAAATAAACACTTTAATTTGCAGAGTTTTTTAATCAGCTGGACAGGTTTTTAAATATCAAACCATGAATGTGATACTTTCCTGACCTGTTAGACCACGGCATTTGTTCACTTTTTATAAAATGCACTTACTGCTACATTAGCCGCAATTTTTTGTCTAGTTACTACAATTACGCAAATGTTTTTGACCACGGAAAATATCAATTTAACTGCCAGCCTTAAGCAGTTCAAGCAACAACGCGGATGTGCAGTGAATTTTGGTAATATCTTAACAATTACCCGTAAAAAAAGGTATCTGTCGGAAAGGAGTTACATGAATACTGTTTGATTTAGTTACGAGTGCGTATCGGCGTTATGTGTTATTTTCAACACAAAAGCATTCATTGACCTCAGATACGGGTGCTTCTGCTTCCGAGAAAACATCATACTTGTCTGCTTGAAAAGATAATACTCAGAGTCGCAAATAGAAAAATGAAATCGATATCTTGAATAACAATGACCCAATGTGGAGTTTTAAAAATGGTACCGTCAGAAAACAATTCAACGGAAAATAAATAGACAATAAGCCAAAAATGCCACACAAAGTGAAAATTAAGGTACTTTTAGATCCAATATGCCAATGGTAGTTCCTTATATAGTACTCTGTGTTAAAGATGTCTTAGACTCTTAATATCAAATGAAAAAAATGTTTCCAACAGGTCCTGTCTCTGAGGGTCGATTAAAAAAAATTACCTATGAGAATAAGGTAATTACTTTTAAAAAGACTATATATAAATCGCATGTACGGTATTCTGAAAGCTCAAATATGCGAAGCATTTATACACAATTAAATAAACTAAATAAATAAATAAACCCGATACATGTCTAAATCCCTACAGTTACAGGTACAGGTGAACTGTCTCTTCAGACAGTGATATTCTCAATTTTAGTGGTGGATAGACATATGCCTAAGGACGACTAGGATTGCGTAAGGGACCAAAGAAAATAACACCTTTTTCCGATGTGGTTTGTATCTTGCTCACAGGACACTTGATTCTTTTAATTCAACCATCACAAAAGTTTAAATATGAGGCTCGAGATTTAGAGTGTGCATTTTGGTGCATTAAGCTACATATACGTGTATATAAGCAAAACCAGTGGAACGACAAACGATGTATCTGATTTCGAAACGTTTCCCTAATTTTAGTGATGTCTTATACTTTTGTGACTTAAATGAGTTATGGTGTTTATTACTATAGGAATAGTCATTTTCCATTTACGCAGTGCAACAGTAATTTTTTTCTCTGCAGAATCCCCCATGCCTATAACAATTTAATGTGAATTGTAGTCAATAGTAGGACAAACAGGCACCTTTCATTTTGTCTTTTTTTTTTTTTTTTTTACAAAAAAGCTGACATAACTCTGACGGTAAACTAAACGTCGGCACATTACCTTTCAAAAGAGAGGCATATTAATTTTCACTACTACAAATGTCATGAGGAAATGTTAAACTATAAAATTTATAAAATCTAACCAAATATCTCTTGCTACCAAAAGCGAGGTCAAAAATCATATGGAATCATAAGTTCTTTTTACACGAAAATGTTCTCAATTGACCGAGCTCTTTTGTTACTGAAATAATGACACTTCGCATTTCACCATACATTGGCACTGATGCCCGTTGACCAGTGTGTATCCACTGCTACAGCTGCAGTAGTACGAACCATGAGTATTGTGGCATGTTTGGTCACAACCGCCATTGTTACTGTTACATTCGTTAACGTCTGGAAGAAGTTAAATGTAGTTAATAAATTCAATTTACTTTTCTCTCTCTCTCTCTCTCTCTCTCTCTCTCTCTCTCTCTATATATATATATATATATATATATATATATATATAAAAGCAACCATCCAACCATAAGCATGGAAAAATCTGTTTCATGCTTTCTCGTTCTGTAACTCACCAGCGCAGTTAGGTGACGCGTATCCAGAGGGGCACGAACAATAGTCTGGTTGTGTACAAGTCCCGCCGTTAGGACAACTGGAGCAAATAGCTAAAAAAAAACAAACAAACAAAATTGAATTGTGTTTAACTGCAATAGTGTTCAAGGCCACCTCCCTTTCTTAATCTTCATCAACATTGTGCTCCAACAATTTGTCTCTGTCCCCACATCTCACATACATGCACACACTGGACAATAGAAGTGTCACCCCCTGAATCAGAGTAATCAAAGTTATAAAGCCTGGTCTACTTATAATGTGACTAATGAGTATAAAACCGCTGTTTTGTGGAATTTGATGTTAATAAAATGATACCAGGAGCATCTCATTCCCAAGTCATGTATCTCCCCCAAAGTACTGGTTCATTAGGGGTGACACTTCTATTGTTCAGTGTGTGTACAGTCATTTACAGTCATTCCATACACTCTGACATGCCAGCCTCACCTTTCGCGGTTGGTTCCACACATTTCTTGCAAACTTGGAAATAAATTCTAATCAATTCCAGTTTGTTTTTTTTTTACTCATCAATTTAACACGTCATTCCAGACTTACGCGTATTACAGCCGCTTCCAGTCCATCCCGTTACGCACCTGTAGCAGCTGTGATAGCAAGCTTGAGAAACTTGCCTGGAGATAACATGGAGTGATATTTTTTATAAGAAGTTTATAATAGCCAAACATGGCAGTACCCATTAGGCTTATAGGTACATTGTTTGTGATAAGAAAACAGCTTTATTGACAGTGATAAATTCACAGGTTGTTGGCGTTTCCACCTTTATACAAATATTCAGATAAAAATTAAAACAAAATATTTTAGGCGCACATTTTACGCCTGAAAATTCTTATAATCATTGGTAATTAGCGTCCTTCGTTTAAAAATGAGAACCCCCCTCCATATACAACATATTAGTCAAGTGGCTTATAATTTTGTGAAATTGTACTTTACCTATATCTTGTACATCTGGCCATATTAAGGAATCCACATGCTTCAGTGTAGCGCTGTTGGCTATAACAGGTCTGTGAACACTGATAGGACTCTGTCAAACCAAAGCTGAAAGATCCAGACATTATCCCGAATTTTTTACAACATAAGAAGTGGTACTACAGCTTGAAATTGAGACTTAAAATGTGGCAGCAAGACTACACATTTTGAAAAAAATATTTTTTCGTTTACCGTGCATATAAAATCTTGATCTACCTTTGCCGATGTACAGCTCAATTTTAAAGGAAACAGCTAAATATTTAATTAAAAACAAATACATCGAAAATCGACTTTTTATAAGCATTCGTGAGGAGTTAAAGGAGAATAGTAAATTAAAAAAAAAAACATTTGTTAATTGTTTTCTCCGTAAAACGCTTTGCACTCACCTTGTATCTGTAAAAAGGGCCATAATAAAAAAGACGACATGACAATATCGCTTAATCATGTTAACGACTGCGACCATTTTCTCTTTTGAAATCATGAGCTCTGCTTTGCGTCTGACCAAAATTACGAAACACTGTTCACCGGATCACTGTTCACCGCACTAGCCTCACTGCAGCAAGCCCCCGCTGATTGACTGCGATTGGACTTTTATCCCGTTGGGTCTGTGAAGTCTCAAGTGACGTGTATTGATCAGGGCTCAGATAACCTCTCTGTCACCACCCCTTTTGACACCTGATGAAGGCTAGTCTATACTATGCTGTACTCGCTGAGAGGACACCCATCGATAAAATCACCCGTGTTTTCCTGAAGTGTACACCTTGCCCTTTGATAAGGATGGGGCGGTGGGTGGGTGGGGGGGGGGGGGGGGGGGGTTCTGGAGTTGTGCAACCTGAAGTCTTGACAATGAGTTAGTGCGTTGACTGGTGGACTGGAAGGGTTGGGGCACATTTATACATCCTCCGTACCCCTTGTCTCCAAATGATAATTTGGCCACCAGAATGTCTCATAATTTTATTAATTTTTTTTTGAGGGATGGGGGGCGGATGGGGAGGGTGCAGGACAAAGCACTCAAAATGTGTAAAGTCATTAGTTAATATGTTATCATTTACAATAGTAACACTTAAAACCAAATTAATCGACTGTTAATAATGAAAAAATTCTGTTAAGATATAAAAGTCGTATCACTGTTACCGACATCTACGTTTCGCGAAAGAGAACAATTACACGTGTTCAGTACAACAACAGCAGTGCCACCAGTAGCAGCAGTCATTGCAGTGTTAGCATCGGCAATTGCAGCACTAACAACGGCAATATTAGCAGTTGTAAAAAGAGCGCTTTGGACACCGGAGTAAATATCAATTTCGCTCACATACAGTGCAACCCCTGGACCTGCAAGGTAAGGCAACATTATTGACTGTGAAGTATTTGTTTATCGTTAGAGTGATTATCCTATTCAACGTGTAATATCATCTTTCAGATTGCGCCTGGCGTGCTGTAATTACGAACATTTTAGAAATGAATTTGAAATAAAATTTTACAGGTAACGGTTATTGTCGCATTTATTATACTCAGAGGCTTAGGATTTTTATTTTCTTCTTCATGGACAAGACGAAGGCGCTCTAAGGTTATATAGGCCCGAAATATAGGGTAGTTTGCTACACAAAATATTACCTTTCTCTTTAGGCGATGCTATTAGGTTACTTATTTCTGGCATAGAAAAATTGACTATGCTGATCAAATCATCGGTAACAGGTAGGGCTGAAATTGTTTTCAGGTGTCATTCTTATCCATTGAAGTACCCCGAAGCGTATGATCCTATTTGTTTGTTATTATCGGTTAGGGGGATTACGCCTACACCGCAGCAAATAAAATAACTAAAAATCGACAAAAATATTAACGATCCTGTGTCATAGATTTTTGATAACATCTGTTTAACTGATGTAAAGCGGTCTTGCTTACAAATGTCCATTTTAAAGTTGACGTATAAAAATTCTGATACGAACCCAAGTATGAGAAAACATCTGGAAATCCATTTTCACCCCAAACTTCTTATATGACTTATCACAAAAATGATCATACCTGGAGACGAAAAGTGTCCACAAACATTATATTATAACATTATATTATAGAAATTGATTATATATAAGGGCGTTAAGCCTGATTTTGGTTTACAAGGTACATAAATTTAAAAAAGGTCCAGTTAGTTTATTAGTAATACATTTTTATTTGTATTAGCTGGTGAAGTACTGCACATGTAACACACAGCATTGGCGCAGTTCGTTTGGCAATTAATATTAGCTGATTCATAACAGCAGTGCACGGACACTGAACAAATTACATATTTACTGGGGAGGGATATATATATATATATATATATATATATATATATATATATATATATATATATATATATATATATGCCATCTCGAACCCACTCATTAAAATTGCTTTATTGGCTGCATTGGAAGTAATACATTACTCTATTTATTCAACAGCCATGTGAAAGCGTGTGAAACGGATCTTTACGCCTACAGTTGTGAAGAATGTGAGTGTCACAACTAGCACAATTATAACTAAAACATGCATTGTTACTCATATAAAGGTTACTATTTCATGTCTTGTAGAAACACTATAATTTGGAACTATAATATTTGCATAAAATATGGATACTAACTTTGCTCTTCGTGATTACACAAGTTCATAATAACTATTCTCAAGCTGTGCGTTAAAGTCAAAATGTATCGTGCTTTTGATCGCCTCTTTATCCGATAAGAGTAACAATATAATAAAAAACTACGAATTAATACTAGAAGTTTTCTTCACTAGAGGGATTATTGTATTTTACTTTGCCAGTGTCTATTAAATGTAAGGTGGTGCCTTTTCGTCATCTAATAGAAGATGTCTGTGCAACCGTTTGTGTAATACACGTATACATGTACATGTATGCTATGGTATAATCATGACCCTTCGTGAATTAAAAAAAAAAAAAAAAAAAAAAAAAAAAAATTCCCGTTTTTTAATTCATTGCCATCAGAAAGAGGAGTATTTCGTTCACAGTGGTATCCCTTGGACTGTCCTCGTGGAGCATCCACATGAAAGGACAGCAGGATTCTCGTATAAACGCGGTGACACAATCCGAGCAGACGTGTGCTTGGTTTGAACTGATGCCGTAACCGTTGATTCGTCTCTTTCGTTTTTCAATGGTGTGCACGTGTGCTGGCCTGGGTTGAGGTCTGGGATGAAGACAAAAAATCTTCTCATGATTGATCATTTGATATCAAGTACAAGTCTAAACAAACTGTTAAATGGGAATGCGCAGGATGTTTCCTCCCACCGTTACATATCCATGTTAGCAAAAGTAGGATAAATCAATTGTGGTTTGAAATGACATGCAACAGAAAGTAACAATTGCACTGGAGAACAAAAATCTAAAAATGAAACCATACCCTCGAAATATGGCGGGATGCTGGACATTAGTAATAAACATGTCAAAATAAATGTATAGTGATGTGTTAAACAACAGATTTAAACGTGATATAAAGTCCACCAATGGTGCAAACGATAAGGCACACATTTCTTTGCCAGTTTAACCAGTTGTAGATTGATTTTACTGATAATACTGATGGTACTGGTACTATGGTATGGTACCATGGTACTGATGGTATTGATGTATTTGTAACTAAAATTTAGGAAATACTTGTATACCACATATGAAAAGTAAGTTACACGTCAAATTCTAACAAAAAATAATTACAAAAAGACACTGGAATGAGCTGGCCACACCCCAAGTATTCTTATATCCTGTCAAAAAAGTAATCAAAAACAAAAGATTTTATTACCTATAGGACCCCTTACAATTACATTACAATCTCCCCTCATGACAGAAATTAAGACTGCTGAATACATTCATAACATTAAAATATATTTTAGAACTTTAAAACTCGAAAAACTTTTCATGGTCAACCCTAATAAGATCAGCTTTCTAGTATGTGGTAATTCAGTCAATACATTTCGCAGGATTAACATGAAGGCTCGGAACAAAACAAGACCATGCCAAATCGCACTATACGATTAAACACTGGCATATATGCAAGGCTTTGATGAATGCAGGGCGCACAAGAATTGGTTTTATCTCGTTTCGCTCATTACAATGAATCTCAAAAGCAAATGGCCCATCAATGCCAATCCAAACACATTTTTCTGGATTGTCGTGTTGCAGCAAGATTTACGTCAAATTCAACGACAGCTGGAAACAAACAGAGCACAGGATATACAAGTACCAGGTAAGTTCACTTTTTAAACAAACTTTTTGACAATGGCTGTTACCGGCGAGGTTTGTCTGTGAGCGGAAACCCTAGTTGTAATCGATATAGCTAACGGCGTTGATTAATTTATAACTGTTTGGGTTATGCTGACAATTTTTTAGTTTACTCGTCAGTTAGGAGAACAGGATCTCACATTGGCATTTGGGCTGACATTTCTTATTTGTATTTAAGGTGAAACGTGTAGTCAAAAGAACTTGAGAATGCTCAAGAAATATGGACTACAAGTAATTTTGCTTTTATATGCTCTCACAGATATAAGGTGAGTGTTAGATAGTGTTACTTTATTGCTTTTTACATTTAATATTATAGAACAGTATTAAACGGGATAAATTGTATTTTTTAACTCAGTGTAATATACAATAAAAAAAAAATTGGTCCTTGAATCGACATATGCTATAATAAGATATAATCTTGTACTCCTAAAGATGTGTTAGTAAACCGTTGACATAGATATGATCTTATACTCCTAGAGATGTGTTAGTAAACCGTTGACATAGATATGATCTTACACTCCTAGAGATGTGTTAGTAAACCGTTGACATAGATATGATCTTATACTCCTAAAGATGTGTTAGTAAACCGTTGACATAGATATGATCTTATACTCCTAGAGATGTGTTAGTAAACCGTTGACATAGATATGATCTTACACTCCTAGAGATGTGTTAGTAAACCGTTGACATAGATATGATCTTATACTCCTAGAGATGTGTTAGTAAACCGTTGACATAGATATGATCTTATACTCCTAAAGATGTGTTAGTAAACCGTTTGAAGTTTTTACCGGTAGCAGACAAATATTGAATAGTGTTTTGGTCACGTGTATTTATGTTCATTTAAGCTCCGGTTTGACAGAGTCCTATCAGTGTTCACAGACCTGTTATAGCCAACAGCATTACACTATAGGTTGTGGGTTTTTTGGTTGGAGCAGATGTGCAGCATATAGGTAAGAGAATTTAAAAAAAAAAACACCTATCTGACAAAGCTATACAAATAGTTACGGATCGAAAAAGCACTTTGAAATTGCCCAGAAAAGAAAAAATACTTCATATCACTCTAAGAAAAATGAGTGGTTCTGTTTCTAATGTAGTGAGCTTTAATCTCTTTTTTATTGTTAATTCTGGACGCACACTGTGAACCCTTTGCTGAACTGCAGCTTTAATGCCAATAGCTCAGTGTGTGCCTTGACATAAACTAGGGACCATTTAACATATTCGCCTTCACCGCACTCCTGTAGCAACATCGCATTCCAAACTATATAGAGGACAACGAGAACTAAACATTATTTTGCGGTGAAATCTTCCAATGAGCCATACGTAATATTACTTGATCTCTCCAAAAATTGGCTGCTTATGCATTTTCGTGCATTCTGCAAACGTCTGATTGTCCATTCCAGTAATTTCCAGATGCTATTATTGACAAAGAACTAAAATATTGCTTCTTCACTTTTAAAACCTTGGTATTGTTATTTCCAGACATATATCACACGTTTGCTACCACTCCTGTCTCAGATGCGCCCCGGGGTGGACTGGACTTAATTGTTACTCACGTGAGTCTGGCATGGGAAGAATGTACGAAGTGTGTGTAAAGAGAAAAAGATAGAAAGACAGCTAGAAATTACATTTAAATGTGGAATATAAATATTTGACACGTATTTTCCTTATTTTAGCTATTTGCTCCAGTTGTCCTAATGGAGGGACGTGTATACAACCAAATTATTGTTCATGCGTCACTGGATACGTTTCGCCAAACTGCGATGGTAAGTACACAGCATTATAGAAGATTTCACCAGTTTTCATCGAGATGTACGGTCAAACTTTTATTATTATTAATATATCACAATTTTTTCATCTAACGAAGATATTTACATTTATGATGGTAAAAATTCATTAGAAGTGATAAACAACAGAATGTATAAGCATTCAAGTGTGAAAATGAATATACATGTATGTCATTGTAGCCATACAGAGTTTTGCCATATTTAGTACCTTTATACTACATTTATATTTGATAAATCCTATGTCAGATTTTGTGAATTTTTGGCCAAGGTAGAATTTTTAGTCATAATCCAAGAAGAATTTTTGCGTAGGCCTTGAGTGTTTAAGGCATTGGTGATACTACAATCGTCAATAATTGTTGTAATAACATCACTTACACAAAACATGTACATTTCTCAGTTAATGCGAATATAATTTAATCATATTTTTATATTTTCATATATCATTCATTCACACTTTATTGTGAATACCTGAAAAATAAGGCACCGAAAAGTGATTCATGTATTTTTGCTTACGTCAAAAGACAACTATCGAAATACAGGATGTGTTTGAAAATTCAAATCATAATAGGATATCATCGGTAAATGGAAGTCTTAAGACGCTGCATGTTTATCCTTGCAGACAACAACGAATGTAACAGTAACAATGGCGGATGTGACCAAACATGCCACAATACTCATGGCTCGTATTACTGTAGTTGTAGAAGTGGATACACACTGGTCAACGGGCATCAATGCCAAGGTAGGTATGTGGAAGGACTGCAGTCGTGACGTCATGACTCGTGCTGTGTGACGTCTCAAGTGCTGCAGCTTTGCGTAAAAGTTATGTTTTCTTTAAAAAATATGCTCAAAATGGCCTCCGAAGCATTGGATGCACACTTAAATACGTTTCTCAACAGAGCTTTATTAGCTATTTTGTTAAAAAGATAAAACTTCTAACTACAGTGAACATGTAATTGATAGTGACATGAAGGTTCTACCGACCAAAAGTACACGAATAGAAAATGACTAAAGGTAGAAACTTATTTTCCCTCACTGAAAAAATCATTAACATTTCAAGAGGTGTGAATCCAAAGAAATTTTCAAAACAACTTCTCCGTGGCATTTGATATTGGCGACTTTTTCAAAATATAGTGTAAACGTGAAGAAATTTGATTTACTTTCTCACATAACAGAAATGGAAAAAATGCTCCTTTTTTGCTATGACTTTGTTTCCTCTTATAGTAACCAAAGAAAACTTTTAGAAATGATTTCCAGCAACAAAAAATCGTGCTGAACGTTCTACAATGCAAGGCCGCGAAGGTGTCTCCAGCTGCGTCCCAGGCAGCGAAGTTATCACGGAACCCCGGCAGCTTTGCTAGAAAGCTCTAGATCAAATACAAACTTTCTGCCTTGTCATAAAGAGGGCCAGTTTGGATGCACATGTAAATGTCCGAAAATACAATCGATAGCCCCTGAACCGTAAAAAATGAATTTCATCCCGCACAACACCTTTCCCCGAACATCGGATTATCATTGGACGTTGAAGAAGATGATGTACACGAGACCTTGGTTGAGAAGCCGACATGGAGCGTTCCGAGATAGATTCCCTTTTTTTTTTACTATGTCTTTGTTTTGAGCTGAGATTTAGTTTGGTATCACCTATGACGTTAAAAAGCACAGGGGGCGATTTTAGTTTTAGCAAGCCCCTGAAAAGAGGGAATCATTAAAAAAACGTTCAAATGTATCAAAGCTGGTGCGTTTTCTTTCAAGCAATTGCAACCATGTGAATTTTGACAAAGACAACATATTTGGCGACAATTCCGCCGAGAGGATACTTTCTTTTTCTGCTGAACGCGGTTTACAGGCGGTATGACGTGGTGCCAAAGCGGGAAAGCTACCGAAACAATATCAAGTTTGGTCGCTTTGATTGATAAGACTGCTCGGAACGTAACTAGCCAGATGATTTTTGATGGTTTTATTTTCATTTTGGTTTACAGTGAGATTACGTCTGACTTCACCTGTGAAGTTATCGAGCACGACGAGAGCTAAAGCGGTTCACAGTTTGGCAGTTTTGGATTTGAGTAGTCTTTGCCATTCCTAATGGCCATTGTGGAGTTGCCCCTGGTACTGTAAGACAATATGAACAGTCTTGAGAAGCAAGGCCCTAGAGGAGGGGATGTCATTTAAAACCACAACAAAATGTAACATTGGGTAAAGCAATAGCGGTGACGTGATTTTTGAAAAAAAAATTAAATAAATGAAATAAATTATTTTGCTGATAATCCCACCGAGAATGCAGCACTCTGAGATGAAAGGGCAGTACGACGTGCATGGCACCATGGCGGGTTAACTATACTGACTCAATTCAAGTTTGATCTTTTGCGTAGCTGGTAAAGGATAGAGATCAATGACCATCCCCCGCCTAAGCATCATTTTAAGAACCTTTAAATGAAGAGTAAGGAAGTGTTATAGACGAGGCAGACATTATGATAACGACCAGCAAAAGTTGTTGCCAAATCGATCACTTATGCGAAACTATGCCGGATTTTTATGCAAAAGGTAATTTGCCGGGACCGACGAGTGCCTGCATTCGTATTCGCGCCTTCCCGATCACGTGACCAGCTCGTATCCGAGGGGAAGGTGACATGCCTCATCCGGGATTCGAACTCGTGACTACTCGTGACTCGTTACCATGGTGGATGATTGGTTTGTATTTTTTTAACAGCCTTGCACGCTACCGATTGCGCCGTGGGTGACCCGCCCACCCTCCCTGGATACGAGTTTCCTCTTAAAGTAACCAAAGAAAATTTTTAGAAATGATTTCCAGGAACAAAAAGTTGTGCTGGACGTTGAAGAATTCGAACCCGTGAAAGTGCCGTAATAGCTGCGTCCCAGTCAGCGAAGTTACCACGGAACCGCGGCAGCTTCTTAGGAATGTACCAAATCAAATGCAAACTTTCTGCCTTGTCATGAAGAGGGCCAGTTGGGATGCACATGCAAATGTCCGAAATTACAATCGATAGCCCCTGAACCGTAAAAAATGAATTTCATCCCGCACAACGCCTTTCCCCGAACATCGGATTATCATTGGACGTTGAAGAAGATGATGTACACGAGACCTTGGTTGAGAAGCCGACATGGAGCGTTCCGAGATAGATTCCCTTTTTTTTTTACTATGTCTTTGTTTTGAGCTGAGATTTAGTTTGGTATCACCTATGACGTTAAAAAGCACAGGGGGCGATTTTAGTTTTAGCAAGCCCCTGAAAAGAGGGAATCATTAAAAAAACGTTCAAATGTATTAAAGCTGGTGCGTTTTCTTTCAAGCAATTGCAACCATGTGAATTTTGACAAAGACAACATATTTGGCGACAATTCCGCCGAGAGGATACTTTCTTTTTCTGCTGAACGCGGTTTACAGGCGGTATGACGTGGTGCCAAAGCGGGAAAGCTACCGAAACAATATCAAGTTTGGTCGCTTTGATTGATAAGACTGCTCGGAACGTAACTAGCCAGATGATTTTTGATGGTTTTATTTTCATTTTGGTTTACAGTGAGATTACGTCTGACTTCACCTGTGAAGTTATCGAGCACGACGAGAGCTAAAGCGGTTCACAGTTTGGCAGTTTTGGATTTGAGTAGTCTTTGCCATTCCTAATGGCCATTGTGGAGTTGCCCCTGGTACTGTAAGACAATATGAACAGTCTTGAGAAGCAAGGCCCTAGAGGAGGGGATGACATTTAAAACCACAACAAAATGTAACATTGGGTAAAGCAATAGCGGTGACGTGATTTTTGAAAAAAAAAATTAAATAAAAGAAATAAATTATTTTGCTGATAATCCCACCGAGAATGCAGCACTCTGAGATGAAAGGGCAGTACGACGTGCATGGCACCATGGCGGGTTAACTATACTGACTCAATTCAAGTTTGATCTTTTGCGTAGCTGGTAAAGGATAGAGATCAATGACCATCCCCCGCCTAAGCATCATTTTAAGAACCTTTAAATGAAGAGTAAGGAAGTGTTATAGACGAGGCAGACATTATGATAACGACCAGCAAAAGTTGTTGCCAAATCGATCACTTATGCGAAACTATGCCGGATTTTTATGCAAAAGGTAATTTGCCGGGACCGACGAGTGCCTGCATTCGTATTCGCGCCTTCCCGATCACGTGACCAGCTCGTATCCGAGGGGAAGGTGACATGCCTCATCCGGGATTCGAACTCGTGACTACTCGTGACTCGTTACCATGGTGGATGATTGGTTTGTATTTTTTTAACAGCCTTGCACGCTACCGATTGCGCCGTGGGTGACCCGCCCACCCTCCGTGGATACGAGTTTCCTCTTAAAGTAACCAAAGAAAATTTTTAGAAATGATTACCAGCAACAAAGAGTTGTGCTGGACGTTGTAGAATTCGAACCCGTGAAGGTGCCGTAATAGCTGCGTCCTAGTCAGCGAAGTTACCACGGAACCGCGGCAGCTTCTTAGGAATGTACCAAATCAAATGCAAACTTTCTGCCTTGTCATGAAGAGGGCCAGTTTGGATGCACATACAAATGTCCGAAATTACAATCGATAGCCCTTGAACCGTAAAAAATGAATTTCATCCCGCACAACGCCTTTCCCCGAACATCGGATTATCATTGGACGTTGAAGAAGATGATGTACACGAGACCTTGGTTGAGAAGCCGACATGGAGCGTTCCGAGATAGATTCCCTTTTTTTTTTTTACTATGTCTTTGTTTTGAGCAGAGATTTAGTTTGGTATCACCTATGACGTTAAAAAGCACAGGGGGCGATTTTAGTTTTAGCAAGCCCCTGAAAGAGGGAATCATTAAAAAAACGTTCAAATGTATTAAAGCTGGTGCGTTTTCTTTCAAGCAATTGCAACCATGTGAATTTTGACAAAGACAACATATTTGGCGACAATTCCGCCGAGAGGATACTTTCTTTTTCTGCTGAACGCGGTTTACAGGCGGTATGACGTGATGCCAAAGCGGGAAAGCTATGGGCGGCGGTTTATACAAAAATGCAAAACACGATTAGTCGTCATCGTTATCAGATCAGTCGAAATGAAAACACGATTAGTCGTCGTCGTTATCAGATCAGAAGGCAAAATACGACTAGTAGTCGTCAAAACGCAACTAGTCATCAAAACGCAACTAGTCATCATCAAAACGCAACCAGTCATCAAAACGCGATTTGACGCCAGATGGCGCCCATTGTACGAAAATCTAGGCCAAGTCACATGATCCACAGTGATCAAAATGGCGGACGTTATTGAAGTAGCATTATAATATTCCTCGCTCGAACTCGAGAATTATCTCTACGCGTACAATCTAATAATGATATTATATATATAATAATATCTCGAACTCGAGATAGCTGGTAAAGGATAGAGATCAATGACCATCCCCCGCCTAAGCATCATCGATCAGTATTAAAGTAAGTCGTTTTTGACTTGCATTTTCGACAGGAGGTATATACTTGTAATTTAATTTTTTTAGTGAACCTTGAACCTTTTAAGGAGTAGTATACTTTCAATGCAATTTCTTAGTGACAACTGAAGCAGAAATGAGGCTTTGCAAGCGAATTTAAGCTAGATCGAATTTCAGGAGTTATTGGAAAATGTTTTGGTTTATTTATGTATTGAAAAAATCCTTTTATGAAGTTCTAGAAATGCGCAGAAAAATGCGTTTGGTGCGCCTGCACCCGTCTCGTGCACAGAATGCGTTAAGGCTCGCATGAGCTAGAAACCTATTGATAATACAATTCACCCAAGCGGTCTGCGCCAGCCATGCGGTAAATTTATTTTGCTATCACTTATGTCTATTTCCTGACCCGTGATATGCACGCAAATGAAAGTTCTAAAATATTTTGGGAAACATTGCAATAAGACGCAGAGAGACAGTTTTAAATGTGCTGGAACTGTGAAAAAAGCTGTTTTTAAATATAAAATTAATAGATGCCTAGGTATCTACACTTTTAATATATGAACAGTACTTATTGTATGCGCAGTTCACCCAAGTGGTCTGCGCCAACCATGCAGTAATTTGATTTTGTTATTACTGATGTCTCCTAGCTGACCCGTGATATGCTCGCAAAGGAAAGTTCTAGAATATTTTTGGGAATCATTGCAATAAGACACAGAGGGAGTTTTAGAATATACTGGAACTGTGAAAAGTTTTTTGAAATATAAAAATCATAGACGCTTAGGTATCTGCACTTCACATATGGGTAATATATGAATATTATTGTACGTATGCGCAGTGCACCCAAGCGGTCTGCGCCGGCCATGAATTATGAAAATTGAAATGTTTAGGAATATAAAATTCGAAATACGAATTCATACAAAAAGGAAATTTTGGTATTTTGCATTTTTACAAAACGCGAATTTGAATTGCACAATTCATTATATCTTACGAATCTTATTTATTTTTCAAACGAAGTACTGTACCTCACAAAGCTTTTGATCACTACCGTGACCTTAGCCATTCGTTGTTAACATCATCTCACATGAATCATTTTACTATGACCTATAATTATAATTTAGTTGTAGTATAATAGAAAATAAAATCAAAGTAGATGTAGAATTCATAACAGAAAATATAATATGTGTAATGTTGAGAATTGATATTTATATGAATAAAGAATGCGGAGACCTTTGTAGAATAGACTGACCTGAAGAACGAAAATGTACTGTGTTTTCTACTTCACGTAGCAACTAAAGTGGAAGATGACGACTTCGTCACACGCTTCTATACACCACAATGGTGACACTTTGAATGGCATTGGTTGTATTTGTTTGCTGACCAGCTTTTTGCATTATTCGAGTAAAACGGGGGCATGCCTGGACATCATTCACAATTCAAACAAAAATCCTCAAATACATTTAAAGGATCTTTCAAATACTTTCTCTATGGCAATTTTTCCTTTATCTGTCAAAGCACGAGTGCCAACCCCGGCGAAATCATGTGTGAGTTCTGGCACACCCGGATATAATTTAAACATTCTTCTTACATCATCATACTTGTATCATTGACACGATCCTTCCTCCACCGTCCCCTCATTTTTAAAAGAATCAAAAACATAGACGGGCTTATTACTGTCCATGCCAGTTGCGCTGCTCATCTTGTTCCCCCATCCACCATTTTGTTCCATACAATTTTCCCACAGCAAAAACAGCATTGGAATTTTTCACCTGATACCAGTTACGTTGAAGTAAACAGTCAACAAAAGTCTTGCCTGTGGGAAATCGTCTACGCAGTGAAACGTTGGCTTTTAACAAGTGCACATTAGAATCATTTAGTTCATTTTTATTCAGCACCTTTCTATAAGGATTGCTTGTAGCGTGGCCTGGGAATGAATACACTACTGTCTTGACATTATACCTGTCACTCATTTTCTGCCAATACATGTCACTCCCGTTGGCCCCACCAGAATGGTTGGCATACAAAGCTGGTGCGTTGACAGTTTGCTGTTGATTGAATATACTTTGACTCAAATTTAAACTGTCGTCTGGAGATGACTCCCGTTCTTCTGCAGCTCTAAACAGTTCTTTGTTTGCGACATCCTGAGAATGAAATGAACTAGACATCTTCCTGTTTTTTGCAGTGTGAATAAAAATGTTAACACAGCCTGGAATATGTGATGATAATCAGGGATTCTTCGATCGGTTATTGCCTGGAAAAATGAACGGCCGTATGAAATGTTTAGCTGGAATAAAATTTCCAACGTAGACACAGAGCAATATTGTATTTACCTAGGGGAAGAATTATTTCCTTTAATATAGCTGTCAGTGTGCAGAGTATTTTCTGAACGAGATAGACTTGGGATCAGCGAGACCTCGTTTGTTGTAAAGTCTCCTTATATATTAGC
This sequence comes from Lingula anatina, assembly GCF_051362555.1. Classification (NCBI taxonomy): domain Eukaryota; kingdom Metazoa; phylum Brachiopoda; class Lingulata; order Lingulida; family Lingulidae; genus Lingula; species Lingula anatina. The sequence continues at coordinate 8,876,026 of NC_141769.1, forward strand.
GACTATAAACACTGTCAGCAACAGTAGACATGAATAGATGTTGTTCTGCTCGACGTGTAACATTGGAATATAAAATGCATATGCACAATAGTTTGTTGCCTGAACGAATAACAGGTGAAGTCAACCACGATGTCCAGGGCTGATTTCTGGAAAATTCCTATTATCTTCCAAATATTGTATAGCTGCTTTTTAATCAGAAATTCAATAGACATTTTCTAGAACATTCCATAACATGATACTAAGAAAGAGATAAGGCAAGGATCTGGGACATTCCTATTATCTTCCGAATTTCAATAGAACATTCCATAACATAATACTAAGAAAAGAGTTGAGGCACGGATCTGGGACATTCCTATTATCTTTGTAGACGGTTTTAACCGTTTTTTTTTTTTTTGAAAAAAGAAAATGCTGAGTCATTGAGTTACACTGCGTATACATATCCCGTGATTCAAAGGACACCGGCAGGCAAAACGGATCACTCAGAATTAGTGACAGTGAATTGGTCGCACACTTAGAAGAGGTCGAAACCGAAAGCGACGTCCACCACTTACAAACTTTTGAAAAACAAGATTTTATTTTGCCAAAGATGGCCACTGTCTTATCGTTTAGTCACGGATATTGTTTATTTTTTCTTTATTCAAAGGTCAAGTTTGAAATGATTTATTATATAATTATTTGAAGGAAAACTTCAAAATCATCATGTTTTGCTGAAAGAATTGCAGAGCCATTTTATTTTGCCAAAGATTCGCATTGTCTTATGGTTGCTATAATTCACTTCAAAAATCAGTCCCCACTGCACCAGTGTTATGTGCTATGCTTGAAACATCCTGTAGGTAATTCTAATGATGACATTTCTGAGTAACGAGGTCTAAGGAATCTATTGCTCACTACTGTTTTTATCTTGTACGCTACTACGACCAGTCCTAGGCTGATCAAAGCTCCTACGGTGCCAGTTAAGCCATCTGAAAAAAATTAAAATCAAAAAGTATGCAAATTAAACAGTGGCATTTATGGCACAGCCACAGAATCATGAAGGATTTAATTCATTTCAAAGTCTCTAGGTTCCACATAAGTAATTGTACTGTGTGTATTATGTATCTGATTAGTGTGATCTACTCTTGAATTAAGTTTTACTGATCTTCACAACAAACAGTAAAGCACTCACTCGTCTCCACTGCACCATATTATGTACTGGTACTATGCTTAAAATGTCCTTGAAGTCTGCTAATATAGGGAATTCTAATGATGACAGTTCTAAGTTACCAGGTCTAAGGGATCTATTGCTCATTATTGCTCGTTTTTATCTTGTACGCTGCCACAACTAGTCCTAGGCTGATCAAGCTCCTATTGTGATAGCTAAACCATCTGATAAAAATAGTAAAAATCAAAATATTGTACGCAAATTAAATAATGTCATTTATGGCTCACATAAGTATTTGTACCGCTTGTATTATATATCTGATTAGCGTAAAACACGCACATTGTAGGAATACTCTGAGTCACGAAGCTGGAATATTCTTAAGACATAATATCTATTTTACTAATCTGGGATATTCTCTCTTTGTCAGTAGGAAAACGCAGAGTCACGGATCTGTAACAAGTAGAATATTTTGGAATTATGAAAAAAATCTCCGTCTTTGCATAGAAATAATCAGACACGTCTGGGTATCATATGTTTGTCAAGCGGATTTGCAAATGTACAAAATAAATTAGTGTCTGGTACACACGCGTCTGTCAGGCGGATTTGCACATATCAAAAGTATTTAGTGTTGAGGTGAAATGAATATTGCATTTGAACGGACAAAGCAGTCAGCTGGTATATTGCTGTTTAGCAATATTGAATGGCAAAATTTGTTTATTGACAAGGTAGAACACGGAAATTTTACAATGTTATTACATCTTAGTGACACTCACACAATGCATTATTTTTACTAACCATTTGGTCGTTCTTTTGTATCAATAAATCAGTTTATGGTTATTTATTTCAATATTTGTATGTTTAATAAGAACATACCTTTAAAACTGTGCAATTCAGTCACTGTCAACTGCACCATAGGTTGAGTTTTATGGACAGCAACTACGCGTCACAATATACTTTACAACAACATTTTTTGCTGCAAAAGGAATTTTATTCTGCTCACGCGTAATACAACGAGTTGGATATGCGGCCACAGTGTCCCCTGCTCTGTCTATCCTCAGTCGCTCCTTTGAATGGCTCTGTTAGACCTACACGTCTACTTTCCCGACTATGAATGCGGCAAAACGCTACATTTTCATAATAACAAAATTAGGGTGACAGGTGGTTCATATCTCACGCCATGGTTAGAAGTTTTGATCAACATTTACTTCATTATTAGAAACACTGATTCTCGACCTTCGACTTATAATTGTGATTTTCCCTATTCTTTGATTATCCGTATACAATCTACAAAAAAGTGAATTTTGAATTGTAAATCTTATGAATTATGAAAACTGAAATGTTTAGAAAAACAAAGTTTAAAATACAAAGTTCATACAAAAAGTGAATTTTGGCCTTTTGCATTTTACAAAATGCGAATTTTGAAATGCACAATTTATTATTTCTTACGAATTTTATTTTTCTATCAAACGAAGTACTGTTCTTTACAAAGCTTTTGATCACTACCGTGACCTTCCTCATTTGCATCATCTCACGTAAATCCTTTTACTATGACCCAATTTCCCTTTACCGTCCCTTTCCGTTTTATAGTTTGGGGGGGTCCCCCTGACGAGGAAGATTGAAGAAAGAGGAGTCATGACATGTCCAGGCATGTCCCCCCCCCCCATTTTTTCTCAAATAACGCAAAAAGCTGGTCAGCAAACAAATACAACCGTCCATTCAGTGCTATTCAAAGTGTCACCATTGTGGTGTATAGAAGCGCGTGGCGATGGTGTCACCTTCCACCTTAGTTGCTACGTGAAGTAGAAACCACAATACATTTTTCGTTCTTCGTGTCAGTCTATTTTACAAAGGTCTCTGCATTCTTTATTCATATAAATATCAATTACCAACATTACAAATAATATATTTTCTGTTACGAGTTCTGCATCTACTTGCTGCTAATGATTTTATTTTCTATTCTACAGCAACTAAATTAAACTTATCGGTCATAGTAAAAGGATTTACGTGAGATGATGCAAATGAGGAAGGTTACGGTAGTGATCAAAAGCTTTGTGTACTTCGTTTGATAGAAAAATAAAATTCGTAAGAAATAATAAATTGTGCAAAAAATAAATAAATAAATGAAATAAATTATTTTGCTGATAATCCCACCGAAAAGGCAGCACTCTGAGATGAAAGGGCAGTATGACGTGCATAGCACCATGGCGGGTTAGCTATACTGACTCAATTCAAGTTTGATCTGTTGCGTAGCTGGTAAAGGATAGAGATCAATGACCATCCCCGCCTAAGCATCATTTTAAGAACCTTTAAATGAAGAGTAAGGAAGTGTTATCGACGAGGCAGACATTATGATAACGACCAGCAAAAGTTGTTGCCAAATTGATCACTTATGCGAAACTATACCGGCTTTTTATGCAAAAGGTAATTTGCCGGGACCGACGAGTGCTTGCATTCGTATTCACGCCTTCCCGATCACGTGACCAGCTCGTATCCGAGGGGAAGGTGACATGCCTCATCCAGGAATCGAACTCGTGTCTACTCTTTTTCTTGAGATGTTTATCGTTTCTGCCACTTCGCAGCGTTTAGAAACAATTCATTATAATGTATAAATCCTTTTTCAATATGTTAATTACTGTTATAATGAAAGTAATATGGGGAGAAACAGCCTCGAAGTGACTAACAAAAATGGTTTGATACCTACACCCCCCCCCAAAAAAATGGTTTGATACCTACCCCCCCCCCCCCCCCCCCCCCCCCCCCCCCCCCCCCCCCATATAGAGAAGAGGGACCACGGTAAGCCGAATTGCATATTAGACTAAACGGTATCTTTTCATTCCGCCTGGCGTTTTCAGCATATGGTCCACATACATGTGCTTCGCTTAAATTGTTTTGACGGTACCTTTTTTGAAACTTCATACACACTTTGAGTCATTGACATTCAAGATATCGATTTTATATTGTTATGATAGTGTCCTGGAAGCAGAGCCACCCGTATTTTAAGTCATTTAATGCCGTTTGTGTTGAAAGTAACAACGCTGATAAGCACTCTTTATTGAATCAAACAGTATTCACCTAACTGCTTTTCTGTAGATACCCTTTGTTTAGATATAACCAAAAGCGCTGCACATCCGTACTGCTGTTTGTACTGCTACACAAACACAGTTAAATTGATATTTTAGACTATATATATATATTTAATTTAGTAGTTAGTGGATCCTGTAGGAAGTTTGAAGTTTGATTGGGTGTATTTTGGAACAGGTTTGTTGAACAATTGCCATGGCCTTAGGCCAGGAAAGTATCACATTCATGGTTTTATATAGAAAACCTATTTTAAAAAGACAACCGTTGCTTAAATTTGCTTGTTGACATGTCAAAAGAAAGAGAAAGAACACAAAACATTCGTCATATCCAGAAATACGCCATTCTCTTTTATTAAAATTATTAATACTATTAAATTACTATTATTATGGTATTGCAATACGATATCCAAATGGTTATATTATTATCATAAAACATTTCTTATAGCGTAATCCATTGAGCCGCATGAAATTTGATAGCTGTATTTCTACATTATTGTCTTTCTTTTCAAGACACAAACGAATGCATTATATCGTCTGGCGTCTGCGAGCAGTTTTGTCATAACAGCAATGGCGGATACTCCTGCAGCTGCCAAACTGGATATCAAGTCGCTGGAAACGGGCATGCCTGTTTAGGTATAGGGGAGGGTATAGTTATTGATAAATGTTGATATTTACTGCGGATGTTTGATAGAAAAGGAGAATTTATTGCACCTGGAAGACTTTTGAATATATATTTATAAAGCATTCACTCCCTTTTTTGCACCATATTGCTGGACTTGTTTATGTACACGTACACTGATGCTCATAAGTTAAGCAACACCCCGATTTTTTCAAAAGTTTCTTCTATCATGATCATTATTTCATTTGTTGGTGGGATAATGCATATTTCTTTTATATTTAATAAATAACTTATTCAAGTTGAATATTTCGGTTAAAGAAATACACCACATAGCTTATTGTAATAATCAAAATAACTTTATTAACCAAACGGTACTAAAATATGCCAAACCATGTGTCAAATAAGTATGCTCACACAGCAAAAAGTACGTGCTGATTAAAACAGCTCTTTATGAAAAAAATAAAGTTCGGTCATCTAAGAATTAGCTTTAATAAAAGAAGACTGTAGATAATAGATGACTAATCGTCTATTATGCAATAAATATCGGGTGTGCCTTCACTGGTTTTGAACAACAGGTTCACATTGTCTCCTGCCACTTGCCACAAAATTCTGCCAATCTTGCTTTGGGAGCCTGTTCCATTCTTCATTTACTGCCTGCTGGACCTTTCTAATGTTTCTAACTGGAGGTTGTCTCTCATTTACAGCCCTGTCAATCATATCCTAAGCATGTTCGATTACAATGAGAATTGGTAAATATGCAGGCAAAACCAAATGTGGGATAGCGTGCTGTTGCAGCGCGTCTTGCACGGACCATGCTTTCTGGATGGGCACATTGTCCTGCACCAAAATGATTTTTCTTCATGGATTTGCTTGAATGTGTGATTGTATGCGCCCCAATGGTATTTCGTCTCTGTATAGTTGACCAGGGTACCTCCTTTGAATGATGTACGGTGGCAATTTTTCATCATATGAGAAACCCCACCATACTATGACGGAAACTCCACACCCTGAACACGCAGAAGAACACAATCATCCTGAAACGCTTGGTTTGGATGTCTCCAGACGCCTAGCCGACCATCTGCATACATCAAAGTGAATCTGGTCTCCTCAGTCCACAGGACCTTTCGCCCAGTCCTGAGATTCCATCTTTCTCGCTATCTGGCTCATGTCAATCTTATTTGCTTGTGTTTGTTGGTCAACTGTGGCTTTTGACGAGGTCTTTTAGATGGAAGTTCAGCTTCTAAAAGATGCCTGTTGACTGTTTGCCTTCTGATTTAAGCCCTTCCTTATCCAGGCCAGATGTTCCTCAGTTGTTTGGCTGATATGAACTGGTCCTGGTGGCATAATCGAACCAGATAACTTCATCTCTTGCGTCTGTTAATATTGGTCTACCAGAAAGAGGCTTGTCCAATACATGATGAGCTTGGCGCCATTTTGCTACCAGCTTGGATACTTGACTTGGTGCTACTTTTTTGTTGCCTTGCAATCTGTCTCTTTGGCACCCCAGCACGATGGCTTTCCATTATTTGCCATCTGATTACCTCATTGAGTCCTCTTCTAACCATTGGTTGGCCCAAAATAACAAATTGTGCCCATGAAACTAGCCAAACTGGTAGCTCCTCATGGCATGTTTTTCGCAAGTGGCACCCCCATTGCATATTCTATCGTGTCCAACAGTAAATAGTACTCTAATGTCACGGTCCAGTAAGTCAAAGTAAAAACAAGATAAATATCTAGCTACTGTACAAATTTTGCCTCAATAAAATTTTGGTTGCTGAGAAATTTGAGAAATAAGAAAGTGTTGCTTAACTTATAAGCATCAGTGTAAGTCATTAATACAAAAATAATTGTGCATCGCGGAACAAGTAGTAACAAAGTTGGCTAGAAGAAATTTATGAACATTGGCAGTCCATGTGACCATTTTTGAAAGGGATACTGAAAGTGATTGATCCCGATCGATTTTTCACAAAGTACATATTGTTACTGCATCCTTTTTATTTGGCTTAAAAACCACTTATACTGATTTTAATGTTGCCATTTTGTATCGCTACAGTATAGAAAAACAATGAAGCTTCTAAAAGACGAAAAACATTTCACATGGAAATTCTGCTATGCACTTTTAAAATGTTTCTTTAGAGGAAACGAGTTACATTCGCCTGAAACTTATGATGTAGATTGGTTGTAAAAAGTACGATTTTCTTATCCTCATGCGAGTTTTCATACATCATTTAAATCATTATGCGTTATAATGAAATAATATATTTTGTCTGATTTCAATTTCTCTTAGATATAGACGAATGCCTCACGAACAATGGCGGCTGTAACCAAACTTGTGTGAATCAGATAGGCTCCTATATTTGCACGTGTCCAGTAAGGGCATACAAGCTTGCTGAAAATGAACATGATTGCATAAGTAAGCATTCTTTTGGGCAACCTTCTCCGTGTTTACACAACGGTTGCAGTGTACCATTTTCGACATTTACTGTTCGATGTTTCATCATAGTCACATTCATAGGGATGGGGTTTGTGTGCCCCACGAGTTCTATTTTAGAATATAAATTTTTAAAACAAAACGAACTATACTGAATGTTGCCAAATTATCTTATCCGGAATTTTTCCAACAAATCGAATTTTCCTGCAACAGGCAATTGTGCCCTACAGGTACCCACAGATCAATGTTGACCATTCCTTGCAATAGGATACGTTGTGTTATATCATTTGTAATCCCAAAATAACTCTAAATGTATATTTTTGCTTTGTTAAATTATAAGTATTTTTGGAAATTATAAGTATTTTTGGAGATGAAGTCGCCCGAACTATTGAAGTTAAAGCCAGATAATCGCCATTTTTATCATTAAAATTCAGTTCTAAAAAACTGGCTTGTCGCTTACACCGCCATGTCTTCCGGTGTATTTTAGAGAGAAATATGAACAAAAGGTACTAGCACTTTAATCGTTACTTAGGCCTTAATTGGCAAGAATAAGTACGCGTAGATGTAGTTTTGCAAGGTATGTAGACAAAATATGACTTTGGTAAATTTTCAAACGTGGATTTCAACTATTTCTTGTTCAAGGGTAGTGATAAGAAAAACTCATTTTTTTTACAATAAAACCGACTTTATTGGGAAATGTATAATAGCATATAATAGCGTATAATAGCAGTGAAAATTCTCCATTTCAGGAAAATACCAAATAGAGCGGAAATACACCATACTTGGAAAAAACAAACGAGTCAACGGCTACAGCATTTATTCAAAGGTTGCACAAAGCCGGTTGGATTGTGCCACCGCGTGTTTACGAGAATCCCGCTGTCGGTCCTTCAACGTGGAAATCCCACAAGGACAGTCAAGTGGCTACCGTTGTGAACTGAATACCTATCTGCCTGCGGTCAATGAATTAGAAAACCAAGAATCTTTTGAAATATACGAGATACCGTAATATACGTACTCTTTACACAACATATACAATATACTTTTATAAACGACACCACAAAAGCAAATCAAATCAAAACAACCAGGCGGTGAACACTGGCGGTCAATTTCGCCATTTATTTCGTTCATTAAAAAAAAACTTGTTTTGTGCTGAAATAAAGTGATATTTGTGACTTCTTGTCAGAAATCCTTTCAGTCTATGTATGCATATGTTAACCTCCCCACCAATCAAAAATAACATTGGAGACCAAGAAAACGGCCTATATCACTTTCCAGCATAAGCACAATATGTAAACTTTAGAAACGTTACTTGTACAGAGTTGATAAATTTCTGCCAGCCATGGAATTCAAAGGGAAACTCTTAGGTATAGCAACTATTCTCTGTGGATCTCATGAAGACAGAAAAGATGCCGCTGCGCTTAACATAAGAAATCAAAGTCCATGTAGCAAGTCTATGTGCATTTTAGCCTTGCTTAATAACTTCTATAGTATTGATTCACATAAATGCGCCATTGCATGACTGATCAGGTCTTAACCTTTTCACCGGATTTACCTGATCACTGTCCCAGACCATCGTCGTCATCAGACCGCCTTGAGAAATTTTGATTACAGTTTAAAGTAAAATTTATGGTTTCTTTTCGACGTTTATTCATTTTTATAAAATCCAATCATAAGACATGGTAGTAATTAATCCATGTAACATTATAGCAATGAAGCCAATTAAGGCTGAACTTTTATTATGGGCATACATTTCTTCACGATTATTACGCTTTGATGTTTTTTTATATAATTATCAAATTAGTATACTGAAATTGATTTGAACCATTATCCATGACGTGCCTAACGATATAAAATTGTTATATACTGTGTATAACACAATGAAGAGATCTAGGTGAAATGATGGGGGAGTGTGACAATCACAAGTACAAGTATTTAGGTAAAGATGGTTTAACTTACCATCTACGTGTATCGCCTGATACAGTGGATGTTTCCCCGATCAACATGACTTTGACGTTTGAATTTTGCAGACTAATTTGACAAATCTAGCCAAAACAAAGTCACTGCGACTCGGTAACCTTTGTACCACAAGAAGGCTGTCAAAGGCGTATATACATATACATATCTGTTGCTTCAATTGTAAAGTTGTCCAGCACATTACATCGTATCGATGTAACATTATCTATTGCGGTAGTGATGATAGAGAAATTCCATTCTTTACACGATATTGATTTTTATAACATCAGTTGCATTAGAGGATGCCCACCGTAATATACCTGTATTGTTAACAATGGGTTAAGATGTCTGAAAACCTAATCTTTGAGCATTTTTAAAGGTCATTTTGCGATTTTAAATGACATACATATAAGCATTGTATAACGGCATGATGTTAAGAAACACTCTGTTGTCTCGTATACTTCAAGTAAGACTCAAACTACCTGTCAGCGATAAACCGTTTAACTGTACCCTTCCCAACAGGAAAAGCACTCAGAGAGTGCAGACCTCCGCCAAGGAACTCAGGGAGCGCAGATCTCTACTGAGGGCTGCTCAATTCTCATTATTACTGTTAATTATAGCGATTTGGTATTGGGTATACGTTGGTACGAAAGGAGAAATTGCTGAAATGTCCGGAAAATGTATTGTTTTGTTTTACAGATGTAACGAGCGTTGAATGTGATAAATGATTTGAAATATGTTTCAGAGTACTCGGAACCCTGCCAAAGAGGGGATGGAGATGGGTGTAACCTGCTGCCTACACCTCTTAAACGTACTGGGCGGGCTGGTGCATGGTAGAGATTATCAAACACATACAATGTGTTTGATATATAATTTTATTATACATCGTGGGCAAGAAAGGCCTAGGCGTGATGAATTTCGCATACACGCATGCCATGCACGAATGAGCAGTAGTTTAAAAGTTATATGCAGTGCTTGTTGGGAAGGTCCACCTTATGTGAAATCCGCTCTTGCTTTGACCTTGTATTCATTTTGTTTACTCACATTATAAGTTATTAAAGAAATAAATTATGTAAACTAACAGTGCATTTTGCTTGAACACTGAGAATAAAATTGAAGTCATTTGACTGTCTAGTCAGAGTCCAGCACCCCTTGACCCTCATGGAGTTAATTTGACTCCTACAGAAGGGTCAAATTATCCCACTACCAGAGCTTTAGACTCTCTTATCAGAGTCAATCACCCCCTGGATCTCATGGAGTCAATCTGACTCTAAAATCAGAGTCAAATTATCGGGAGCCAGTGTCATGGCTGCCCCTTTCACCGACTCTTTTCGCTCGCTGACAGTAAGCTTCGTTTCATTACTTGTGATGACAGTGAGCAGACGGCGTGGAGATAACAGTTTTCAACATCCTTTGTCAGTATAAACATTACTTTATTGGCCATAGTTGGTTTTATGCATGAAGAAGTGGTTTTCTGTGTGTTTCTGCATGCAGAACTCGTGCACTTAATGATTACTGACCCGGGCTTTCAGTTGCCACACCCTTTATGTGACATGTTGGTATACAGGTCAGCAGGTTTTATTATTTCCAGGTTGTAGGTTTGACCTACCAATGCATGTCAGTGGAGAGGTATGCTCACTCATTGGTATATATATATAGAGATGTTATGATTAAATGCTTACAGTGTAGAAGAAATAATAAAAACAGATTATGTGAAATATAAAATGAATTGATTTTATTTGGGTTATTTATTTATTTCAAACCAATTAATTATCAAACATGAAGCTTATTTTTAGAAACATTAACATATATTACTGCAGTATAACCCTGCTGGTACACAGATCTACAGTTCTAAAATGCAAATACCTTTCACACACCACTGATGAAATGTGAATAAAATATTAATCATATGTATAAAGTAGTAAAAATATCACAAAATGTGTGTAGGCAAGATATTTCTACAAGTAACCTCATTAATCAGTCAGGAAACTTCATATTGCATTCAATAAATGTAGAAATTTGAGCAAGAGAAATTCTACATACAGGCATGACAGATTTACCATATATTGCCACCAACCCTTAACTGAATGGGCATAGAAAGAACAAAGTGAGTCTCCTTCCCATTTAAAATGAATAATAAAAAATAAATATATAAATAAAAAACAGATACTGTCATTCTTAATACTGAAAAACAATTGCACCTTGCAGCCTTCACTGCCTCACTATTTGCAGACAATGCTCTAGTCACTGTAACTGTGTACTTTTGATGAGGCATAGACGCAAGAATAACTCCTTAGTAAGTATATTGTGAAGGTCTCTTTTGTCATAAATCTGTCACGTATAAGCTGAATGTACATATTGCGATTCACACCACAGCAGCTTGTCTTAGTAAGGACTCAACCAGTTGAAAACTTGTGGCACAGCTTCAGGGACAAGATCACACCATCTACCCTTGCTGTGATGATGGATCTACAAGTACATTATGTCTTGTCCTCCTAGTTTCTCTAATACCATTTCCCCTGATCTATGCTCACATCAATCTCTACAGCTTTACCAACAGCTACACAGTTTTACATCTGAAAGTATAAAGCCAAAACTGTAATAAAGCACTATCAATTTACTTGTTATACATTGATTTGAGGGCAAGAGAAAAAGGCAGAAACCTCATATCATAATCAAGATAATTGAAAATCAAATATGCATAATCAAATAGCTTTAATTGTATATAGTACTGATAATTTAATCTTTTAAACTTCAGCATAAATGTTGACTTTCTCTTGTTAAAGCATAGCCACTTTATCAAAATGTGCATGAACAAATAATAATAATAATAATAATAATAATAATAATAATAAACAGTCTGCAAACATGATGGAACATGGAGGTCAATTGCCACAAAATAAGTTGATTTGTACTTGGTAGCCTGAGAAATAATATCAGGTATTAATTTGAACAGTAATAATACCACAGAGTTAACAACGACACAAGCATATGGTGTTATGTAACAAAATTCATGCATTACTTGCAGTGGCAGTGTCCTCCTCAACCTATCGTGCACCGCAGGTTTTGATTTTCAATGTCATCAAAAATTTTTATTGTTTTTAGTTTGATCTATGTATCTGCTATTCAAATAATATCGTTTGGAAAATAACTAACTGATTTAATTATGCTTTTGCAACATGAAATTATCATTAACTTTGCCGGTTCACGTGTACACAGTAGGCCCTACCTTGCTATCAGTGCTGCTCTTTTCTCCCCAACTCGCCACTGACAGGCTAACCACATCGTTTGAAAACAACGTTGGTATGCTCCTTTACTTTCGGTGTTGGCAGTTTCGCCCCGGGGACATCGTCTTCGGTTAAAAACAACGTATCGTTTTCACCCATCTTTGCATTGCTCCTGTACAAAATGTCCGCTTGCTGCCCCCCCAAGGGAAAAATCGTAGCACGTGGGTAGTTACGCAAGACCAGTGACGTATAACGCGCGCAAGGTTATTGTGACCCTCCTGTGGGGTCTGGGATGGCATTTCTCCATCGGAGTCAACTTGACTCCAATTGGGGGTTATTTTAGGCACCACTGCTGGACTCCAAGTTTGGAGTCACTTGGACTCCGATTTTATTCTCAGTGAACGGTTGTAGATGGATGTGTGATCAGAATTCGATCTTAAGAAATAATCAGATAATGTCGTGTGTAATTTTTGAAAATTTTTCGAAATAGCATAATGTATAATACTGGGGGTATACTGTGCAATTAGCTTCAGTACAAAGCACCTTTGAAACATGCGAAATTTTCAGTTGATAGATTGATGCATCAGAATATAAGACATAAATAATAAAGCTGTGCAGTTATCCCAGTTATATAATTTTACCTACAAGTATTTATAGTAATACATGCCTAACGATCTTATGTGACCGTGGCAATGTGCTCTTTATTTTGTTTAATAGATATTTTTTTGATGAAATGCGAGTACTTACTCTCTGCACGTGTCTCACACGTAGTCCTCAAGACCGCACACTACTGGTGTTTGTTTAAGAGAAGTTGTGTCCATTAGTGCCAACTAAAGGACATTTGTCTGGTTTTTAATGTTAAAGCAATAGCAAGCGTAATTTCAGTGACAGCTGAAAGAGCACAAAGCACGGGATGTACTAGAAAGTGTCCTCTTTTAATAAAAAAAGGACTATGGTACATGTAGTTATCGCCACGGTTGGACTATAAGCGGAAAACTAAATCAATACAGCTAAATCAATACAGCTTAAGGCGTAGATTAATTTATAACTTTTTGCCTATGTAGGGCATATTTAATAATTTGTCAGTTCGGGGAACGGGTTCTCACTTGTCAAAACGGCATATTTTGGTTGACATTCCTTGTTCTTATTTCAGATAAAACGCGAAGTCTGTAACTTGAGAATGCTTGGTGTTGCTTCCATACTCAAGAAATGTGAGCTACAAATGATTTTGATTTCTTTTGTTTTCACAGATATGAGGTGAGTGTTAGAAAAGGGCTGATTAAGTTTCGTTATTTGTTTGACATTAAATTTCCATTTCACTGCCTTCTAAATCCAATATCATGGAGCAGCATTTAATGTATTTTTACTCAAAACAGTGACGTAAAGATAAAGTTTTGGAATCGACATTTACCATAATTAGATACGACCTTATGATGCTTCTAAAGACCAGTTAGTATACCCTGTACATAAACTTTTATCGTTCCTAATCATTGAAAAGAAGCATGATTATACAAGCCGTCTTTTATGTCTTTTTTAAACACCTTTACAGACTTAAACTGATATCAGGCTTATATTGGATAAAAGTGTTTTGATCTTGTATTTTTATAATTATTTCAGCTTCGGTTTGACAGAGTCTTATCAGTGTTCACAGACCTGTTATAGCCAGCAACGTTATACTACAAGTTGTGGGTTTCTTGGTGTGAGCAGATGTACAAGATATAGGCAAGAGCATTTAAAACAATTACCGCCCACCTGGCGAAGCTATAGAATAAAATTCCGGAGTAACAAAAAGAAAGAGCATTTAGAATTTGCTTGTTTTAACAATTAAAATTTAATTAAAAAATTAAAATAAAGAACCAAAGTACATTTGTTGTTGTTGTTGTTTTTTAAGTGAGTAAAACCCGTGGTATTGCTATTTTCAGACAAATTTCAAACGTCTGCTACCACTCCTGCTTTAGATGCGCCGCGGGGTGGACTGGAAACAACTGTAATACACGTGAGTCTGGCATGTGAAGAATGCATGGAATGTGTAGAAAGAGTTAAAAAAATATGGTACATGTATGCCACGAATATATATTTAAGAATAGTAAGAATAGGCTGAAACCAGCTGCATTTCAATGATATGCCTTATAAATTTGGCACTTATTTTCCTAATTCTAGCCATTTGCTCCAGTTGCCCTAACGGAGGGACTTGTACACTACCAAACTATTGTTCGTGCGTCACCGGATACGTGTCACCAAACTGCGTTGGTAAGCATGTATACGTAAAAGAATAAATTGGCAACTAGTTCTACAGCCAGAATTTTTATAATTACAACACGTTTGCATCAAACGAAAATATTTACATTTGTGATTTTAAATATTTTTTAAAGTGATAAATGACCGGATTTGGACATAAAAGTGCAAAAAGAATATATATTTTCGTGTATCACTATCAATCATATAGATCTTTGCAATTTACATTTGATAAACACAATGTCAGATTTTGTGAGTATTTACTCAAGGCAGTATTTTTAGTCATTATTTGTGTGCATTAAAAGGCATAGGTAATATTACAATCGTCGATAATAGTATGTAGAAGTGTCACTAATACATACAAGTGCATGTATCATTTAACGGGAATATAATTTAATATTATCCTATTTCAATAACTCGAACTTTGTTATGAATCACCCAAATTCCGAAGGGTGATAAATGTGGATAAGCATACGTCAACTAGTATTTGCAAGCACCAAAATTTGACACACCTTGAAGATAAAATATTGGAATACAAGATGTGTTTGAAATTAGGAAAACATAACAGAATATCATAGTCAAAACTTACAGTGTAGGAAAGTCTTGCAATGTTACATTTTGGTCCTTGCAGACAACAACGAATGTGCCAGTAACAATGGCGGATGTGACCAAACATGCCACAATACTCATGGCTCGTACTACTGTAGTTGTAGAAGTGGGTACACACTGGTCAACGGACATCAATGCCAAGGTAGGTATGTGGAAGGACTGCAGTCGTGACAGAATTGTACTTATACAATTTTCCCATTTCTGTACCAATTCTATTAGAAAATATAAGCTGGTATCTTGTATAAGCTATAGGATACTTACGAAAAAAATGAGTAAGTTTGTCTTCATCTTCGAACAAATGATAATAATATTATAAATTGTGTCATCAGTAAAATGTTTATTATTTTGGAAACAACTTTGAAACAACCTTTTCTCATTTCATTTTTTTCAACTTTCATGATATTTAATATATTAGGATTCCACAAGATCTTTTTTGCAACACTATAAAAACTATTTATTTATATACCCGCATACAGTTGCACGTAGCGTGTATCACATTATAATATCAAGTAAAATATTGTGATGACGTCATTCCAGACAATATTGAATGTAACAGTAACAATGGTGGATGTGACCAAACATGCCACAATACTCATGGCTCGTACTACTGTAGTTGTAGAAGTGGGTACACACTGGTCAACGGACATCAATGCCAAGGTAGGTATGTGGAAGGACTGCAGTCGTGACAGAATTGTACTTATACAATTTTCCCATTTCTGTACCAATTCTATTAGAAAATATAAGCTGGTATCTTGTATAAGCTATAGGATACTTACGAAAAAAATGAGTAAGTTTGTCTTCATCTTCGAACAAATGATAATAATATTATAAATTGTGTCATCAGTAAAATGTTTATTATTTTGGAAACAACTTTGAAACAACCTTTTCTCATTTCATTTTTTTCAACTTTCATGATATTTAATATATTAGGATTCCACAAGATCTTTTTTGCAACACTATAAAAACTATTTATTTATATACCCGCATACAGTTGCACGTAGCGTGTATCACATTATAATATCAAGTAAAATATTGTGATGACGTCATTCCAGACAATATTGAATGTAACAGTAACAATGGCGGATGTGACCAAACATGCCACAATACTCATGGCTCGTACTACTGTAGTTGTAGAAGTGGGTACACACTGGTCAACGGACATCAATGCCAAGGTAGGTATGTGGAAGGACTGCAGTCGTGACGTCATGACCATAGCAGTATGACGTCACAGGATAAGTGGAAGATCTGCTTTATACCGACATTGCAATTGATAGAATTGTACTTATACCATTTCCCCATTTATGTACCAATTTTATTAGAAAATATAAGCTGGTATCTTGTATAAGCTATAGGATACTTACGAAAAAAATGAGTAAGTTTTGTCTTCATCTTCGAACAAATCATAATAATAATATTATAAATTGTGTCATCAGTAAAATGTTTATTATTTTGGAAACAACTTTGAAACAACCTTTTCTCATTTCATTTTTTTTTCAACTTTCATGTTTAATATATTAGGATTCCACAAGATCTTTTATGCAACACTATAAAAACTTTATTTATATACCTGCAAACAGTTGCACATAGCATGTATCACATTATAATATCAAGTAAAATATGGCGATGACGTCATTCCAGACAATATTGAATGTAACAGTAACAATGGCGGATGTGACCAAACATGCCACAATACTCATGGCTCGTACTACTGTAGTTGTAGAAGTGGATACACACTGGTCAACGGACATCAGTGCCAAGGTATGTTAATGTTCTTATTTTCATCATCTCAATACACATAGCTTTGTTTTCAACATATTTAACTATTTAATGTACATATGTGAATCTAATAGTGATACTTATGTAGTGAGATTCACAAATAATAACAAAGCAGCATGTTTAAAGCCTAGTAATTTATACAATCATAACTAACCTTTACTTTTGAGCATTACCTAACCAGATTTTTTACTTATGAAGGTGATATTTATTATTTATCAAATTTTTGGTTTCTCTCCCACGTATCGATATTTAAAAATTATTGATTTATGCTTTGTTTGGAGGTATTTACCTTATACTGATTTATACACATTACACTGTACAATGTACTTATGCTAATTTATATATAGAGAGAAAGGCATATATCTCATTTATATTAAAAGTAAATTAAGTTTAACTACACTTGATTTCCCTCCAGACGTTAACGAATGTTACAGTCTCAATGGCGGATGTGACCAAACATGCCACAATACTCATGGCTCGTACTACTGTAGTTGTAGAAGTGGATACACACTGGTCAACGGACATCAATGCCAAGGTATGGTGAAATATGAAGTGTCATTATTTTAGTATCTATAGAGCTCGGTCAATTGAAAACTTTTACATGTAAAAAGAACTAATGATTTTCATATTAATTTCTAGTACATCGGAATTGGAGGAAGATTTTCTTGGTTAGATTACTTTCAAGGAAATTTTATAATTTATCATTTCCTTATGACATTTGCAGTAAGATATTCATAAATATGCGTTTCTTTTGAGAGAGATTTGTGTCATGTTTCGCTTATTTATATAGGGTATGCCCGTGAAACTCAGAGTACCTGTAGAGATTTAGACATGTAACGGGTTTATTTAGTCATTTATTTATTTATTTTTAATTGTGTATAAATGCTCCGCAGAGTTGAGCTCTCAGAATACCGTACATACGATATATATGTAATCTTTTAAAAGTTATTACTCAATTAATTCTCAAAGGTAATTTTTTTTAAATCGACCCTCAGAGACAGGACCAATTGGTAAGGGTTTTCATCAGAATCTCTAATGCAGAGTACTTTATAAAGAGCTGCCATAGACATATTGGATCTAAAAATACCTTAATTTTCACTTCTTGTGGCATTTTTGGCTTACAGTCCGTATATTTCCCGTTGAATCGTTTTCTGACGATATCAAAATTTTAAACTTCACATTGGGTCATCAGCATTCAAGGTATCGATTCCATTTTGCTGTTTGCGCTCTGAGTATTATCTTTACAAATAGACAAGCATGATGTTGGCTTGGAAGCAGAAATAAACGCCCGTATCTGAAGTCAATTTTAAAATGCGTTTGTGTTAAAAACAACAATTAACGCTGATGCGCACTCTTAATTGAATCAAACAGTATTGATTTATTTGCCTTTCACGGGTAATTGTGTAGATATTATCAAAATTCACTGCACATCCGGGTTGTTGTTTGAACTTCTAAAGGCTCACAGTTAAATTGATATTTCCCGTAGTCTAAAATAATGGCTTAATTGTAGTATCTAGACAAAAGAGAGCAGCTAATGTAGCAGTAAGTGCATTTTGTAAAAAATGGGCATTTGTCGCGGTCTTCTAGGTCAGGAAAGTATCACATTCATAGTTTAATATAAAAAATTCCTCATACGCAGAAACACGTCATCCTTTCCATTAAAACATATACCAGTCAAACTTGAACATTGCAATGAGATATCCAAATTTACATTTTCTCATAAAGCATTTCATGTAGTGTCTAGCATACGAATTCTGATGGCTGTATATATCTACGTCTCTCTCTTTCTTTTTAAGACATAAACGAGTGCATGGTGTCGCCTGGTGTCTGCGAGCATTTTTGTCATAACAGCAATGGCGGATACTCCTGCAGCTGCCAAACTGGATATCAAGCTGCTGGAGACGGGCATGCCTGTTTAGGTATAGGGGAGGGTATAGTTATTGATAAAAGTTGATATTTATTGTGGATCTGTAATAAAAGGGGAAATTTATTGCACCTGGAAGACTTAAGTTTTAATGTATTTATAACGCATGTATTCACCCCTTTTTGCACCATATATTTCTGGACTTGTGCACGTATGTACACACGTAAGTCATTCATACAAAAAAAAAAAAAAAAAAAAAAATTGTGCATCGCGGAACATGCAGTAACAAAGGCAGTTAGATGTGGTTTACAGTTCTATAAAAGGAGTACTGAAAGTGATTGATCCCTATCGATTTTGCACAAAGTACATGCTGCCACTGCATCCTTTTTAACTGGCTTAAAAACCAATACTACTGTTCTAAATGCGGTCATTACAACTATCTCTACAGTAAAGAAAGATGAAAAATATTTCACATGGAAGTTCTGCTTATGCACTAAATTATTCTTTAGAGGAAACAAGTTGCATTCTAGGAGGTATATATTCTGATCTTTGTGCTAGTTTTCATATACTGCTTAGGTTTCATATTCTGTTAACTTTATTATGACTGACATGTTGGAAATAACAAAATTTGATTTCAATTCCTCTTAGATATAGACGAATGCCTCACGAACAATGGCGGCTGTAACCAAACTTGCTTGAATCAGAGAGGCTCCTATATTTGCACGTGTCCAGTAAGGGCATACAAGCTTGCTGAAAATGAACATGATTGCATAAGTAAGTATTCTGTTGGCCAATCTTAGCCATATGCACATCAAGGTTACTTAGTCCCATTCTTGCCATTTTCATAGGGAGCGTTCAGATAAACCCATCGTCCTAGCTGGATCGGTCCAACTCTGCAGCAGATTCTCCCTCAGTGCAATCACTGGAATCGGCTTAAATGTCCGACAAGCCTTCTCCAGCTGCTAGTGCGTAATTAAGTCGAACGCACACAAAACTTTATTACTCAATAGTCATTTAGGAAGCGTCAGACAATTTAGCTGATTACACGGAAGTAATTAAGCGAGAATCCCCTGCAGAGTTGGATCGATACAGCTGCTACGATGTTTGACAATTCCATGGGGATGGGGGCTGGGTCAAAGGGAAGAGTTCTCAGGTCCGTAGCCGGAGGAGGGGAGGGAGGTTCGGGGGGTTCGAAAGAACCCCCCTCTGGGTGAAATTTAATGAAGGTACTTGAAAGTTTCATGGTTAAAGGTCCACTTTTTTAGAAAAAGAACCCCCCTTTTGAAATTTCTGGTTACGGGCTTGTTTCTTCATGTTAAATTAGCTCTATCTGTGTGTCAACACACTCCCAGAAACTCTCACTCCTCTCGCACCGTGCCCTAGCTGCTTTCTCTATCCTTTTTACGGTGAAGCTGGCTTCTCGTTCCGCCATAAGGTGCGTTAAGTGACCAACGATTGTGCGATGTAATTAGTTATTCTTCAGTGCATTTCTGAAATGCAGTTGTCAAAGTTTTCCATCCTGTCACGGAATTATTATCAGGTAACACATTTCCATAGAAAGTACATGAATTGATTGCCACGTATTGTGTTTTGAACGCGTTTTAAACAAAGCGTAATTGACGTTGGATTATAATTTCTAACATCGATGTTGTTCATGCATCTTGTGGTATAATTAAAAAGATAATCCACAAATTTATTGTACAAATTGCGTTGGGTTTTCCTGAGACAAAAACTGGGCTGTTGGTTATTTTGTGATGCATACTCAATCCACCTCCCCATATTGTTTAAGAAAGGAAATATTTCGTTCATGTTGCAATCGATGACAGTGCCGACCAAAGATAATGCTGTCGATAAAATAAACGTACAATCATCGTAACACTTTACTTAGAGTTCTATTTTATAAGGCCATGAACAAAGAGGACCAAACTGAATGTCGCCTGTGAGTCACCGAATGTACTGTATCCGGAATTTTCACACCAAATCAAATTTTCCAACAATAAGCAATCTCCCCCCTGATCACGAATTAATGCTTGAATCATGGATACGATATTTTATATAATTTATGATCCGAATGAATACATGATAGCATATTTATATACACATGTATGTGAAATTGATCATTTCTCCATTTCAGGAACCTACCAAATAGAGCGCAAATACAGCATACTTGGAAAAAACAAACGAATCAACGGCTACAGCATTTATTCAAAGATGGCACGCAGCCGCTTGGATTGTGCCACCGCGTGTATACGAGAATCCCGCTGTCGGTCCTTCAACGTGGAAATCCCAGAAGGCCAGTCAAGTGGCTACCGTTGTGAACTCAATACATATCTGCCTGCCGTCAATGAATTAGAAAACCAGGAATCTTTTGAAATATATGCTGTACCGTGAAATACTCTTTACACTTCCACTGCACGATTTGTATTGTGACTACATATATTTCACGCTGTATAAGATACACACTGTTGGTCTAACAGGACAATGTAACAGGACAATGTAAAACATTTTAACAATGCAAAATATGTGATAGATACAATACGAGTCGCCGAGCTGTACGTGAAATATTACGAGTGTATTGGCGAGTCGCAGGCGAGACAATACACGAGTAATTTTCACGTACAGCTCGGCGACGAGTGTTGTATCTGGCTTAAACCACGGCCTGTGATTGGCTACTACACTAGTAGTGCAACAGACCGTGGGACGCACTCGTACATGACGTGCTTGAATGCCGAATACAGCACGGCCGAGTCTTTTGTTCTACGCGCTAGCCGTGGTTTAAAATTAAATTAGACGGATAAGACTTTCAAGAATTCTAGTTCGATAGACCACAACTTTTAACGACGCTTTAGGAACCATTCCCACACCCTATCGTACTAGCTGTGGATCGTTCTATCTCTAAGGGGATTCTCCCTAAATTGAAGCTGCTAGGGGGTAATTAATTAGCAGCTTCAGTAGGCGTGCCAGACATCTAAGCCGCTTAAGCTGAAAGCACTTTAACGAGAAACCCCTTGGAGATGGATCGATCCTGTTAGATAGATCTTAGTATGGGAACCCAGACGTTTGAGCCAAGTCCCAAGTCATAAGACATAGATTTTGAAGAATTGTCAAGGTAAACTAGCTGGTTTTATATGTCAAGTATTTAATTAACACTGTTCTGCTTATGAAAAGGCATTTTATTTGTGAGCACTATCATCATCCTATACAAAATGGGAGATAAACAGAAACAGTATTATCGTTGCATGACTGAATTTTCCGTTGATTGATAGTGCACATGTATCCCAAATCGACATAGAACTAAAATAAGACTGCAGTCACACAAGTAATACGATATTACCTAATATTACGTATTATAGTAGGTTCTTTGGTTTGAATAAGTTTGTAAGGGTGGATCACCGGTCTCCGCTTAATAGAAGCAGTATCCAACTCATATCGATGCAAACTGACTGAGGGTCCTCCGAAATTTAATCTCGCTTATATTGATTTTTACAAGAAAGCACCACCTTGGATTTTTACCCACTGACTGACAGGTCCCCAACACTACCTTTAATATGTACAAATCTTGTGGAAGTTGTAGTTCTCTGTTAAATAGACCTTCAGTTTCGTAACACTGGTCCCTAATCACAAAGGACACAATTATCTGATAGACTTAATTAATTTTTATATCCTCCATCTGTATGTATAGACACAGGTGTTTGATGTCAAAAGGTCCCTAAATGTATTTGATTATGCTACAAATATCATAAAATAATAAATACAATTTAATGAAATAGAAATGACCCATATTCTAGTTACAGTAATGAATTTTTTATCATGCATTTATACTTGACCGTCTCGTTTATATCTGTGTGGGGAAGGATCTATGCATATGGTTATATGCAGTTTAGATATTGGCCCAATATTACACCAGCTATATACCTGCCTGCATTATTATGAAATCACCTTTACGAAGTCCACAGCTAAATAGTTAAAAGTTCGTGTAAATTTCATTCCAAGATTGTCCACAGCCATTTAAAAACTTAGCATTTGGTGAAACATATTTTTCTCATATCACAACGAGCAATATATATCTTTTAATAGTCTAATCCTACTCCAAATTTATTTATTTTATATCAATGACCTTTCGAAGTCATTGCTTTCCAGTACTTTCTTGATATGAACCTGTTCGAAACAGTCAGTCCTCATTTTCATCAATGCCATTTTTGTTCGTGAATGAAATAGTGGCAAGCGGTGTCATACTAGTTGCTCCTGGGAGGTGGTCGTTCGCGGAGGTCGTTCGCCTTTTTGGATTAATTAACTTTATTGTCTCATTTCGAAACTCCGGGCTGCTGCAAACATATAGGGCGAAGTTAATACAGTGGTTCACTTTGCTCAGGAGCCAAAGCGAATCACGGACTCTTGAAGGAATAGGCACGTCGATTCTTATGATTCTAGTTAAAAAATCTATCACTCGCACTGGGCCCACGAGAACAAGGAAAGCTACAACATTGCACAGAAGCATACGATGAGTTTTTCTGTATTTGCCGCTAGAACTTCTTGTTGATATTGTTAGTTTCTTTTGCATTGTTGCCACTCTTTTCAGTTTAAGTGCGATGGCAATACACAGCACTAAAAGAACCAGCCAAGATCCAGTTGCTATACTGAATGTAGAATAATGATGTATTTGTTGAAATATATTCGACGTTTGATTGTAAATGCAGAGTCTACCTTTATAGTGCGGTTCAACAGTATGGGCGAGAAAGTACGCATTTCCTCCGAGAGTGAACATGGTAACGGCACCACACATCACTAACACGCGTTTCTGCGAAAACAACATCGGACCACGAAACGGAAAAAATACAACGCAGAAGCGTTCTAATGTCACCATAACAATGAATATGTACGACAAAAATAAAGCGCTATGTGCTACCCATGACTGTATGTCCGCATATGTGCATCTAGATCCCATGATGTTATTTACATAAACGGTATCGTACAGTGCGTAGTTTGTCGTCAGTTGGATCATAACGGAGAAATCAGCAAAAGCCAGGAACAGGAAAAACACAAAAGTTGACTTGCGCCTGAGTTTTTGGCTAGCTAAAATCACAGCAATGGTAAAAACATTTCCGAGAGATGATAGAACCGTTAGGACGTACACTGCTATCCTACTACAGAGTCCTAGATAGTTCCAGCACTCTGCCGACGTGATGTCAGCCATGTCGGTTGAAGTCTTGAGCGCTTTTTGAGAACTTTGTTTCTTAAAGCCAGCACCTAGGGAATCAGGCTGTTTTTGTATAGTTACATGCTTTGATATGGCCAGGAAGCCACAGGCAAAAAATGTCCCTTAAAATATCCATCTGTGATGTTGAAACCGAAAACTACAATTCATGCACTGTAACGTATTTCTGTTGAATAGTTTTATAAGCTGTCCTCAACATGTGTTTATCTCTGCGTTTCTTTACCTTTAACTAGGTTCCCCGCGCTTGTTTCTGGTGTCATTTGTGGAATTAATTGTCGCATCACATTAAAAATACACTTGGCGGGATTGCTGTTAGGTGTCAGGGTTTCTCGCTTTCCTCCGTCGCTATGAATATGTGTAAAACATAGGCCTCAGTGTCTCTTGTCGTTTTGTCCGCATGTGCGTATAAATGATTTACCAAGATGGATCGCCCGACATTAAAAAGATCCTTGTTTGATCTGAATACCGGTCCCTTTTCACATGATGAGCACATTTAATGGCCAAGCCAATGAAAATATACCTCTGTGCACGCTTCATTTAATGGATTACGTTTCCCGAATGAAAGTTGATACTGCATAGGTATTCAGGCAGCATTCCTTCATGCATCAACAACCTCAGAACATAAACCTAAAAATATTTAAAGTAACACCAAAATTATAATATTTTGTTGTATTTTTTTCGAGACACGCGAAGCGGAGTATTAATTCGCTGCTCTGTCCTGCTTGATTCGATTGTCCTTTTCTCCGCTTTTCAGCTCGCCTTATGGACATCGACGTTATAGCTGCAGAGTATTATCGTCCTCGTTATCATTAGAAAATTTATTGTAATATAGTTTTAAATCATCTTCATTGTTTTTTGTCGACATTTTGTAATCTTAATCGTAAAAAAAGAAAGTTAAATCAAAAATAAAAGAAGACAGTTTTGCCTCGACCGGTAATTCATGTTCATTCCCAGTTGTAAGCGCAGTAAGATATTTTAAGTATGTTCTACTCTTCTTAATTATCTAACAGAACACAATGAACGACATATGGTGAACAACAATTACCTGTGACATTTACTTGTGACTGTGTTAATTTTAGGCCACGTTAATAACCAGTATAGACAGCAAGCTCTAATGGTGGTTTATCTGCCGCAAACTGATGCCCAACGGAACCTGTCAAGACGCAAATTGTCTAAGTGCAGATTGCACAGTTCTTCGTGTTCGCGATGAGAGACGAATTTTGGGGTTTATCTGAAGGGTAATGCTTTAAAGCTTTGTGATGGAAATGTGTACACCAACACACACTGAAAGGTACATATAGAGGTAGAAAACCTCTATTTATCAATTGCTGTCTCGTTCGAGAGGAGCTAATTGGCATAATCCATCGCTATTGATCATTTGGCAATGCTGTCTTGGTGACATCCATCATAATAAGGGATGACAGCCATGTAGTGAAGGACTACCTCATAGCTCACAATGCATGTAGGCAGAGCATTATATAATTACTCGACTGTCTGTTCACATTTTAACATTACATATGTATTTTTCGTGGTTATCTATTTCTCTACAAGTGTATCTATTTTATTATTTATTTTTTTATAAGTGATTAAGCAGTGAATCTATCAATTTCCGACTATGACAGTTTAACATTTTTGCATAATTTCATTAAGCATATTTTTCTTCCATCACATCAAAGCCTTCTCTGCAAAATTTGATCATGAATTGCATTGTATTTATATAGAGTAATAATGCAGAAGGGTAGAAAATATTACCATGCAGGTAGTAGGCATGCATCGTATACATACTCAGTGGTAATAATTCAGTGGTCAGAATGAATGTGCAATTCATGTTAATAAATAAATGTAATATAAAACGCTGCATTGCCCCTGAAATCACACATGACATAGCGTTATTTCTTTCTCATAGGACTTATTAAAGCAAATGCTGGCACAGATATCAAACATTTGCCAACTATGCCTTGATTAAATGGGTAGTCTTTTCTCCCTAATATAGAGGCTAGGTTTTAGATATCAAACAAGTTTGGACTATTTACCAAGAAGAAAATTTGGAAGAATTAATACAACAATTAATTGTCATTATCATTTTAAAGTTTTTTAATACCAACAAAACAAGTCTATCGTCAGTCAGCAGTCTACATATTCATTGCTGTAGTTGTGCTCTATGAGATTGCGCCGGGTGTG
The DNA here is from genome assembly GCF_051362555.1 of Lingula anatina. Classification (NCBI taxonomy): domain Eukaryota; kingdom Metazoa; phylum Brachiopoda; class Lingulata; order Lingulida; family Lingulidae; genus Lingula; species Lingula anatina. Next base: position 8,902,357 of record NC_141769.1, read on the forward strand.
CTCGTGTTTATTGCAGTATCTTCGATATCAGGAGACGGTCAGCTCAAGGGACGGCCAGCGATATCTGTCCAATAGCAAATACGTGTACGACAAATACTTATAAGATTGGGTGTAACCATAATTTCAATCAATACGCGAAACCCCGTGGAGAAGAGCCCACAAATAAACCGGTAGAATTGTTAAAATAGAAAATGATAAACCACGTTCAAGGGCACATTTTAAATGCAAATCAACACAAAATATCATTTACAGTAGATATCATAAGCGACTCATGAGGATGCATTTTGAGTGGGGTTCAGGGGTAAAGACGGGGTATAGCCAAGGTGCAGATATGAAGTGCATATTAAATGTAATATACGTCAAGAAGACGACTTGGGACATAATTCATTAACATAGCACGAGACTAACTGCTACAAACTAACGATAACAATAATAGCAAAAACAAAAATGAAAACAACAAAAACAATAATTATGATGATAATAATAATAAAATTAAATGACAAAAAATTTAGTGGATTTAGGCCAAAATGTAAGGCTAAATTAAAGCCTAGATTAGGCCACACTTTTTTAATTTTATGGATGACATCCTGCGCGCGCACCGATTTTCATCCGTTCTCCAAAAAAAAAAAAAAAAAAAAAAATCCCCCCCCCCCCCCCCCCAAGGAAGTCGGTTGTCGCAAACGTCGTTATTGAATTTGCCGGAAAATGCAATCGGCAATCCTCGGCTAATTCCGCAAGCTCCATGCTGTCATTGTCGACTGCGGAGACATCCGAGTAGTTCCGAGTGCGGAAAATGAGCTTTCTGCGCATGCGTATTATCACCACGTGGAAATATGGCCGCTTTGCCGTCAAATTCATCTCTAGCATTAATTTCAAAATACACGACAATTAAAGTCATAAAGAGAACGGGGGCCGTCGTTTTGGATTGGTTTGCCATTGATATTGGACATGGAGATATCACCTTTTTACAATTATACGAAAGGCTGGCCGCGGCCAGCGATCATTGCCCGGAAAATTTCAGTGACATTCTGTCCAAAGCAGCACATAGGCTTACCAGGGTTTTTTTTGTAGCGAAAAAAGGGTCGACAAGAGCGTCGTGGTATTTGGTGGACTGAAGGTCGGACAGGCCACCCAATAGTTGGCTGCTACGTGTGACTCGAAGTAGACAAAATGGCATCGACCGAAATTACTTTTTTTAGATTTGGTAGTAGGAAGCATAGGCCTATCTTTGCTTCATTTTTTAACAATTCTGTGAAGTGTTCACAATGCTTAAATTTTCTGAGAGTACAAATAAAGACACGCTGTTTATTTGTTATTTGTTTTATTGATTGCTATACCAACAGAATGCATGAAATAACCTTAAATAGATTTGGTAATATGCAGCATATATATATTCATGACTTTTTACCTTTCTACGAAGTAGGCCCTATTCACAATGCTTTAATATTTTGAGAGCATGGATAAAGACATGTTGTTAGTTTGATACGTGTTTCTGTGGTAAATTAGTGTTTCCAGCTGTGTACTGAAAACAGAACTTTTCTTAAGCAGTTTTTTTTTTTTTTTTGGACTGTTTTTTTTTTTTTTTTTCGCCCGCTCGCACCGATTTTGGGGTCCCCAGAGGATGTCATCCATAAAAATAAAAAAGTATGGCCTTACATTTGAAATGCGATGCCCATACGGTGCACGTACACTGCCCGTAACAGGGGCGGATCCAGAGCTATTTTCTGACAGTCTTCCGAATTCCCAGTGTCTTTGTTGATCCATCCTCCATTTTGACCGTCTTCCGACAGAAAAAAATTAGACACCCGTCAACGTAAACTTGAAAAAATCTGACCGTCTTCTGGAAGACCTAGAAGACGGCCCCAATCCGCCCCTGCGTAATACCCTTTCCGTACAGCGTCTGAGCGGAGGTAGACGGTGGCCGTGCGAAATCGTACGGAATAGTAATGGTTTAAGGCCATGTAATGTAGACAAACTCGGCGTAGCCCGTAGATGCTTACGATTTTTAAAAAAATCGTACGGACAATTTCACGGCGCCCTCTGTTAAATAGACCTTCAGTTTCGTGACACTGGTCCCTAATCACAAAGGACACAATTATCTGATAGACTTAATTAATTTTTATATCCTCCATCTGTATGTATAGACACAGGTGTTTGATGTCAAAAGGTCCCTAGATATATTTGATAATGCTACAAATATCATAAAATAATAAATACAATTTAACGAAATAGTAATGATTCCAGTTACAGTAATGATTTTTTATCATGCAATTATATTTGACCGTCTCGTTTATATCTGTGTGGGGAAGGATCTATGCATATGGTTATATGCAGTTTAGATATTGGCCCATTATTACACCCGTTATATACCTGCCTGCATTATTATGAAATCACCTTGACGAAGTCCACAGCTAAATAGTTAAAAGTTCGTGTAAATTTCATTCCAAGATTGTCCACAGCCATTTAAAAACTTAGCATTTGGTGCAACATATTTTTCTCATATCACAACGAGCAATCTATATCTTTTAATAGTCTAATCCTACTCCAAATTTATTTATTTTATATCAGTGACCTTTCGAAGACATTGCTTTCCAGTACTTTCTTGATATGAACCTGTTCGAAACAGTCAGTCCTCATTTTCATCAATGCCATTTTTGCTCGTAAAAGAAGTGGTGGCGAGCGGTGTCATTCTAGTTGCCCCTGGGTGGTTGCGGACCCCAAGTGGAGGTCGTTCGCGCCTTTTTGGATTAATTAACTTTATTGTCTCATTTCGAAACTCCGGGCTGCTGCAAACATATAGGGCGAAGTTAATACAGTGGTTCACTTTGCTTAGGAGCCAAAGCGAATCACGGACTCTTGAAGGAATAGGCACGTCGATTCTCACGATTCTAGTTAAAAAATCTATCACTCGCACTGGGCCCACGAGAACAAGGAAAGCTACAACATTGCACAGAAGCATACGATGAGTTTTTCTGTATTTGCCGCTAGAACTTCTTGTTGATATTGTTAGTTTTCTTTGCATTGTTGCCACTCTTTTCAGTTTAAGTGCGATGGCAATACACAGCACTAAAAGAACCAGCCAAGATCCAGTTGCTATACTGAATGTAGAATAATGATGTATTTGTTGAAATATATTCGACGTTTGATTATAAATGCAGAGTCTACCTTTATAGTGCGGTTCAACAGTATGGGCCAGAAGGTACGCATTTCCTCCAAGAATGAACGTTGTAACGGCACCACACATCACTAACACGCGTTTCTGCGAAAACAACATCGGACCACGAAACGGAAAAAATACAACGCAGAAGCGTTCTAATGTCACCATAACAATAAATATGTACGACAAAAATAAAGCGCTATGTGCTACCCATGACTGTATGTCCGCATATGTGCATCTAGATCCCATGATGTTATTTACATATACGATGTCGTATAGTGCGTAGTTTGTCGTCAGTTGGATCATAACGGAGAAATCAGCGATAGCCAGGAACAAGAAAAACACAAAAGTTGACTTGCGCCTGAGTTTTTGGCTAGCTAAAATCACAGCAATGGTGAAAACATTTCCGAGAGATGATAGAACCGTTAGGACGTACACTGCTATCCTACTACAGAGTCCTAGATAGTTCCAGCACTCTGCCGACGTGATGTCAGCCATGTCGGTTGAAGTCTTGAGCGCTTTTTGAGAACTTTGTTTCTTAAAGCCAGCACCTAGGGAATCAGGCTGTTTTTGTATAGTTACATGCTTTGATATGTCCAGGAAGCCACAGGCAAAAAATGTCCCTTAAAATATGCATCTGTGATGTTGAAACCGAAAACTACAATTCATACACTGTAACGTATTACTGTTGAATAGTTTTATAAGCTGTCCTCAACATGTGTTTATCTCTCCGTTTCTTTACCTTTAACTAGGTTCCCCGCGCTTGTTTCTGGTGTCATTTGTGGAATTAATTGTCGCATCACATTAAAAAATACACGTGGCGGGATTGCTGTTAGGTGTCAGTGTTTCTCGCTTTCCTCCGTCGCCATGAATATCTGTAAAACATAGGCCTCAGTGTCTCTTGTCGTTTTGTCCGCGCGTGCGTATAAATTATTTAGCAAGATGGATTGCCCGTCATTTAAGATCCTTGTTTGAGCTGAATACTGGTCCCGTTTCACATGATGAGCACATTTAAGGTCCAAACCAATGTAAAAATACCTCTGTAACACGCTACATTTATGGATTACGTTTCCCGAATGAAAGTTGATACTGCATAGGTATTCAGGCAGCATTCCTTCATGCATCAACAACCTCAGAACATAAACCTAAAAATATTTAAAGTAACACCAAAATTATAATATAATGTTGTATTTTTTTCGAGACACGCGAAGCGGAGTGTGAATTCGCCACTCTGTCCTGCTTGATTCGATTGTCCTTTTCTCCGCTTTTCAGCTCGCCTTATGGACATCGACGTTATAGCTGCAGAGTATTATCGTCCTCGTTATCATTAGAAAATTTATTGTAATATAGTTTTAAGTCATCTTCATTGTTTGTTGTCGACATTTTGTAATCTTAATCGTAAAAAAAGAAAATAAAAGAAGGCAGTTTTGCCTCGACCGGTAATTTATGTTCATTCACTGTTGTAAGTGCAGTGTTATAGTTTAAGTATGTTCTACTCTTCTTAATTATCTAACAGAACACAGTGAACGACATATGGTGAACAACAATTACGCGTGACATTTACTTGTGACTGTTACATTAATTTTAGGCCACGTTAATAGCCAGTAGAGACTTTATCTTGCACAGTTCTTAGTGTGCGTGATGAGAGACGAATTTTGGAGTTTATCTAAAGGGCAATGCTTTAAAGCTTTGTGATGGAAATGTGTACACCAACACACACTGAAAGGTACATATAGAGGTACAAAACCTCTAGATATCAATTACTTTTTCGTTCGAGAGGAGCTAATTGACATAATTAATCTCTATTGATCATATGGCAATGCTGTCTTGGTGACATCCACCATAATCAGGGATGACAGCCATGTAATGAAGGACGACCTCATAGCTCACAGCGCATGTAGGCAGAGGATCATATAATTACTCGACTGTCTGTTCACATTTTAACATTACATACAGTATGTATTTGCTCGTGGTTATCTATTTCTCTACAACTGTATCTATTTTATTATTTATTTTTTATAAGTGATTAAGCAGTGAATCTATCAATTTCCGACTATGACAGTTTAACATTTTTGCATAATTTCATTAAGCATATTTTTCTTCCATCGCATCAAAGCCTTAATTCTCTGCAAAATTTGATCATGAATTGTATTGTATTTATATAGAGTAATAATGCAGAATGGTAGAAAATATTACTATGCAGGTAGTAGGCATGCATCGTATACATACTCAGTGGTAATAATTCAGTGGTAAGAATGGATGTGCAATTCATGTTAATAAATAAATGTAATATAAAACGCTGCATTGCCCCTGAAATCACACATGACATAGCGCTATTTCTTTCTCATGGGACTTATTAAAGCAAATGTTGGCACAGATTCCAAACATTTGCCAGCTATGCCTTAATTAAATGGGTAGTCTTTTCTTCCTAATAGAGAGGCGAGGTTTTAGATATCAAACAAGTTTGGACTATTTACCAAGAAGAAAATTTGGAAGAATTAATACAACAATGGGGCTATACGCGGAGCCGTTTGTCCTAAAGAGGGCGCTGGGGTAATAGTGGTTATTGAAGATAGCCTCGTTTTCGCGTCCGTGTAGAAATGGCTTTAGAGTATGGGAAGCAAACGGTGGCGAAGTTAAAACTTCAACTAGTTGAAAGAGGAGCCTCCACAAGAGGAAAAAAAACAGGATTTGATAGAAAGGTTAGTGTCTTTACTTATAAATGTGTCAGTTGTATCACTAACATTGAAGGTTTCGCGCTCGAATCTTCCCGTAAGATATGGGGTTCTGTGTGAGCTCCCTATCAAAAGCCAGGTGTAAGCGGCGGCTAGTTCCGCACTACTTATATGCCTAATTTATTACTATATTTCAAGAAAATAATATTGTCATTGCATATTTCCATATCCCGAGAATATAATGGAGGTATTTATGTTTGAAATATGTTTATTGTAGGCACTCCTAGTTGATAAAGGACCGTTCGTTTCAGTAATCAAATTTCGTGTACCAGGTCCGACATTTAACACGACTTGTGTCAACACAAATTTGTAAGGGAGAAACAAGGCCTGATGCGTGTTTTATGTCAATGACAGTTGACATAACTAATTGTCGATAAGGTAGACAATCTAAACACTGTTTGCCAAGAATGTGAGCATCGTTTTGTTAGCATCATTGTTTTTTTCACTCCCTCATAACCTTGCATTGATGTTGGTAGGTCACAGAGAAGGAAGTGTCAGAACTTGAAAACAGAACTAGAGGCCAAAGTAAAAGTCGAGTGTGGCATGAAGAAAGATCATGGAGAATAACAGCATCGAGGTAGGTATGCAAACGAAAATAAGTTTGCTAGTTTTTTACTTGTTCAAATGTCTTGTATTAATGTCATGTCATAGCTTGAGCTACTATGTACCTGTAGTTGCATTATAGTACAGAAAAACAAGGTGTGAGATGATATATCATGGTTTGAAGGTCACAATTTAATGCTATGAATGTACAATTTCATTTTGCATTTGAAATACAAATTGAAAAGAACAGTAAAAAAACAATCATTAATTTGATTTTATTTTTTAGGTTTGGTGATATTTTGAACGCAACCGAAAGACGAGACAAGGTCAAATTATGCCATTCACTCTTGTTTACCCATGAAATCAATACTTCATATTTCTTAAATTTTACAGGCGTATAGTCATCAACAATGTCACGTTCTGGCTAAATGTTCATTTCACTGAGCTGGAAAAACAAAGTTGATCCATGTGCGTTTTATTTCTGACACCGTTGTTACCGATAGCTTGAAACGGTCAAAATGCATAATGGTAAAAAACATTGGTCCTCTGGTGGCAAACATTTGAAAGTCAAGCGGTGAACTGCTGGTCCAAGGCAATTGAAAAACAACATGAAGTGTTCAAAATGACTAAATCCAGTTAGATACTGGACAGCCTTTGCATTTTGCCGGTACAGCATGATGCTTTCTCTTGTGTCTGATGATCTAATGATATCACACTGGGAAGCTGTACTTTCTTTTTGGCTCTCACCAGGGCAGTCTTCATGTTTGTCTTCCACTGCTTCATCTGCTCGAGACTTAACCTATAGGATACAACAAAAAAAAAAAAAAAAATACATTATACTTCATGTATTAATTAACGCATAAAATCGGTGTAGATGACAGAAATAACGTAGATCTGACTGCCTCTTGTCCCCTTTAGTCCGTCTCTAGTATTTTTAGTATTTACACAGATAATTATACAAATAAAAAGAAACATTTTATTTTTAAATCTGTTATTATATCATGCGTTATATTTACCTCCATGAATATAATCAGGAGCTGTTAGTAGGCCTACTGTCACCGGATCTGATACTTTGCAGCGTTTAGCTAGACGGCTGATGATAGTACGTCTTTCACTTGATTAAATGGACATATATGCTATCGTTCCTGGCTTCAGTCTTTTTCTCTCATCTGCAAAAGGAGTGCACATAACGATTATTAATACAATAAAAATCAAGTTGTCTTAATTTGAAAACGTGGCCTTTAAAAAAACTCATGGATTATCATATAAAAACGAAAAAATAATTGTATTGGCTGGTCGGGGTTGACCCGGGCTCGGTAGCTTAGTCGGTAGAGTGTTTTCTCCCCCGAAATCGCTACATAATGTTAGGTGAAGAATGCCTTAAAATTAACATTCTAAGCACGTTACACGATATAATTACTTAAACATCGATAACAAACACCTAATGAATAAGTTGACAAACTCATTATTAATACTAAAAGCGACAACAGCAAGTACAACTTACGTAGAAGTGTAATCTTCCTCACGAAAGTGGAGGAAACAGACTTTGTCATGTGCCTTTGGTTTCCATAGTGTTTTTGATGTAGAATCAACCCTCCTGATGGCAGCTCTCCCCTGGTAACTTTGCTTTGTGTCTTTCGGAAAGAATGACCTCCTGTTGACGATGTACATTCCAGAACACAACAGTATCCTGGCATTATTTAGAGCGATATTTACAGCGTCAGATTAAAAATGAAACTGCAAACACATGAGAAAGTACGCGCATGCGCAAAAGTACCCCAACTAAAACACGCGCGCCACCCAGTGGTGAAAAAAACTGATAGCCCCATTAATTGTCATTATCATTTTACAGTTTTTTTTTAATACCAGCAACGCAGAAACAAGACTAGCGTCAGTCAGCAGTCTACATATTCATTGCTGTAGTTGTGCTCTATCAGATTGCGCCGGGTGTGCTACAATGTAGTGTTCATTGCAGTGGCTTCGATATATCAGGAGACGGTCAGCCCAAGGGACGGCCAGCGATATCTGTCCAATAGCAAATACGTATACAACAAATACTTATAAGACTGCTGGTCATCACAATTTCAATCAATACGTGAAACCCTCTGGAGAACAGCCCACAAATAAACCGGTAAAATTGTTAAAATAGAAAACGATAAACCACGTTCAAGGGAACTTCTTAAATGCAAATCAACACAAAATATCATTTACAGTAGATATCATAAGCGACTCATGAGAATGCGTTTTGGGTGGGGTTCAGGGGTAAAGACTGGGTATAGCCAAGGTGCAGATATGAGGTGCATATTAAATGTAATATACGTCAAGAAGACGACTTGGGACATATTAATTCATTAACATAGCATGAGACTAACTGGTACAAAATAACGATAACAATAATAGCAAAAACAAAAATGAAAACAACAAAAACAATAATTATGATGATAATAATAATAATAATAAATGACAAAAAATTTAGTGGATTTAGACTAAAATGTAAGGCTAAATTAAAGCCTAGATTACATTTGAAAAGCGATGCCTGCACGGTGCATGTACACTGCCCGTGATATACAATGTACCATTTTCGTACGGCGTCTGAGCGGAGGTAGACGGTGGCCGTGCGAAATCGCACGGAATCGTACGGATTTAAGGCCATGTAATGTAGACATACTCGGCGTAGCCCGTAGCTTCTTACGATTTAAAAAATACGTACGGACAATTTCACGGCGCCCGTGTAATGTAATCAAGGCTTAAATAAGCTGAAATGATACAGAGGAAGCGTTTTAAAGACGTGTTTAGACAAAAATTAGAAAACAACAAAATCCTAATTAAATTACACAATCAAACTGAAGAAAAGAAAACTGACACGGTAGAAAAATGCGAATAATATTACTTAATCAACCGAGATGTATCTCACACAAACTCGGCAATTCTAAAATATTTACACGGGAAATTTTAAAGGAGTTCATATTGTGCGGGCATTACAGATCAATATGAACAACAACCAAAGGCCAAAGCGATCTTTTCAATACCATATGCCGGAATGATTTCTATTTTCACAACGCCGATTCGATACCGTTGTTACGATTTTGAAAGGGGATATCCAATCGACATTCTCTCACTTTGTAATAACAGAACAAGTGATACAATAGACTCATTTATTATGAAGGGCCATTTTGTTGTACCTATAATTTGTGTAGAACTCAGTGATATGTATCGAACAGTATGATCAAGTTATGCTACATATTATATGTATGAAACACGTCGTGGTTATTAGATTGAGTTTATTAAGAATATTTTAACATGAAAAATGGAAGACCCGGTGGTTCCAGCTGATTATGTCGTAAGGGAGTTGCATCTTTATAATTCATAATACGATGGACACCAAAGGAACCACAAACACAAACAGAAAGGTGAGTACCTTAGCACCGGTCTTATTACCTTATGTCTTGTGTACAGGTCAACTAAAATCTTTTGTCTAACCACTTGTAGTCACTATCTATCTATTTTTCTACATTCATGTAACATTAAGCAATTCAAAGTGATTTTTAGTGCAGTTATCCATTTTTGAATCAGAGAAAATCCAGATTAATTAAATATTCGTCCTTATACACGAGACACAGGTGGTGTCACACTGGACTTCGATTAAATGTCCAAGTGATAATTCTTCTAGGAGACGAGACCGCTCACCTTAATTTAGTGAAAATATATTTCTTAAATTCAATACACAGGATTATTGTCCATACTTGACATTCTAGGAGAAACATAGGTTGATCAACGAAAAATAGTTATATATCTTGAAATGAAGGAGCCTACATTTTTTGGTAGTTTGATATTTACATATCAGCAATAACTACCTGCAGTGTACAAATAAACCGCTTTTGTCTCTGCTTCCGTCAGTTTTAGTAAACACTAAAAGATCACATAAAATGAACATGCTGTTTGCTATATGTGATTAAAATTATATGCTTTTTATTCAAAAAGTCAGCAAGGAGTGATTTTTCATCATGGTTAAAAATGACAACTGATTTGATGTCAAGGGTATTGGGCTTCATATTTTTTCATAATTTTATGCATTAAAATGCTTACAGGTACGTGTATTGGGGAACTTTCATATCGAGATAGCGCGATGTTGTGACTTATTATCAACATATAACTTGACTGTGAGAGATACAGAAGTTTTCAAGCGTACTAGCTGTAACAACATCTAAGCGAAATTCGGCTACAGTTATCATGATCCGTGACAACCATTTAGTGAATGAAAGACGCAAGTTGAAACTGAACGCAACGTTAAAAGTCTCCTAACTCGATCACAATACGTTTGATGAAGTATTTGACACCAACAACCAGCCCTGCGGCCTCCCCCTCCCCCCCCCCCCCCACACACACACACACGCACACACACACACAGTACAGTGTACTGTACTGCGTGACATTCACTGGAAAGTAAGCACTTGCTCTAACATTAAATGAAGGTGAACATTAGTCCAAAAGTTCTTGTACCTAGACTGCTATGAAAATACTGTCGACAAATTTTTGTCTATATTAGTATTGTAAAACAGGCGAACTGGTGCTTTACTTGAGTGTTACGTACTTTGTTTTTATAAACAATTCATACAATAATCCCAAGTTTACTCCGACAGGTGTGCGAGTATCAAAGCGTTTTCCAAGTCCTTACGTAACCCTTCGCTGCTTAACATATCGAAGCGTAGTCATAACATGCACTGTTTCTTTTACAAATAATCCAGCAGTCCTTGTATTTGGGCTGAAAATAGTTACATTTATTTCAAATACAGGTGTTTATCATTATCACGCTTTTCTTGTTTTATAGATTTTCTTTCTTTTTGAAGAGGTGCGAAATTGAACATAATTTTATACTGCACTCGTTCCCCTGCACTAAATAAATTATATTCTAAAGTTTTTGTGAAAACCCGTAATTCTAAATGTGTTTTCACTCCCTCCTCTCTCTCTCTCTCTCTCTTTCTCTCTCTCTCTCTCTCTCACACACACTCACACACACACACACTCTACGTCAACCTAAATAAAGATTTTTTTCACGACTGTGAATAGATGACCACCCTTCTTATAATCCATGCCACAAATAAAAATGAATAATAATCATCTATTTTTTCTCTAGAGCGGAGGGAGCCGCGACAAAAGCAGCAACAAAGTGACTACAGGCATTGCAAACGTTACCTCCGTGGGCGCTTCCATGTACGGGCCGACGGTGAGCCACAACGAAGGGACGCTCCCGCCGGTGGAAACACCGACGACGTGGAGTGAACCCGTGGTGGTGGAAAAACACAAGCAAGAACTCAAAGAGGGCTCTGGACGGAAGAGCCGTCAGGCGGCTTTCTATCTATCCAGAGTGACGCCCACAAGGACTCCAGCACAGTCTAGACCCCAGACTAGACACAGCATGAAGGAGCACCAAGATTTAATATCACAGTCTATAATTCTAGAGGCAAATGGACCAGGTTCAAAGGACAATAAGAAAGTATCCGACAATCCTAATTTAGATCTTTATGAAGCGATGTTTCGTCAGTTTACATTCACTGGATATGACATTATGCAAGACGGTAAGTTGCGCGCTGCGAATTTATTAGCATGATATCTTACACGTGAGAAAAATAAAAATTGCTAGTAATATTTTGAAAGTAATGTTCTTGAAAAGTAGCACCCAGAATATTACTTGGTAATTTATTAATCGCGGCAACACAAAACAAGCCAGCATAACGTGACGTAACACATGCTAGTACAGATGGAAAAGATCGCTTCTTTTGTGGAGTAAATTTACCTGAATTCATCGATTAACAGTAATGTGCAAATAAAGCTGGAATCAGTGTTCTGGTATCCAAAACTTCTTCTTATCGATCTCCAATCCGAAATACAGTCACTTATCGATTTGATCCCTGATGCATTCTAAACAGGCAGATTTTATATCGCATATTGGAATGACTGCCTGCGAGGAGGACTTTGTTGTGAAATGTATATCCAAATATTATTTTAACAATGATTACGACGGGAAGAAAGTAACTCATATATCCGTGCTGTAAGCTGTATAAGAAATACCCCTTATTTATTAATGATTGATTACGTACTGTGAGGGTCACTTCGCAAAAATACGAGTCAGTGGACAATTATTGATGTGAACATTGTTTTTGATTAAGTATGTTCGGCGAATACAAGATTCTACACAGGGGGTATTGATATTCTCTTACCTTAATTGCATAACTGCAAATAGAAATGTTTAACACCGATTAAAAAGGATGCGTTACAGCCAATTAAAGTTAAAATCGTATTGAGGCAGAAGTGGAGGCTTTATTATCTTATGAATGGGGTTTATTGATTAGGCTACAGAGATTTAATTATTTTTTCTTATAAACGAAAAGCAATAGATAAAGAAAAACATCATAAAAATTTACGACAATTTAAGTCAAATTAAAGAATCTTTGACGGATTTGTGTTTGCGTACAGTTTCTTCCCTTAAAAAACCTAAAACAACAAATAATTGTTGGAATTACTATTGTGATTACAGAGGCACCCAAAAAGCCTGTCAAACCGAAAAAGGACACCACAGAAATCGCTAAATATAGTGCAATATACGTGGACGCGTGCAAGAAGATGGGTCTCGTGCCAGTGACGTACTTGGCCGAAAGACTGGCAGAGAAAGAAGTAGAAATGAACAGCCATGGCCTAGGTCCACAGGGGGCAAAAGCTGTTGCCATATCATTAGTGGTGAGTACATGTACCAATACAGGATAAAAGATAAACTAGACATTGAACAAAGTGCGTGAAGAGGGATGAAAGATAGTTAAATGATTTTCAGGTATTTTAATTAATCTTACGAAAAGAAATTCAAAGGAAATAGTGAAAATATGTAAGAATTAAGAAACGAGCTGGAGAACAAGTGAAATCACGAATATGAGAATATTCTAAGGATAAAATATACTTCTGAAAATGTATTTGACAAAAGTACGTATAAAACAATTAACCGAACAGGATCTCTCATTCTTGTCAGCAGAAGGCACCTATTTTATCATTCGCGTGTCCTTATATATTTTTTCATTTACTAGCGGAACGACAAGGTACAGTACCTTAGTATAGAGGACAACTGGATAGGAATTGAGGGCGCTAGTTACATAGCAGAAATGTTGACGGAAAATTTCACTATAACAGAATTGGTAAGCTACAGCACATACAGTGAACATGACCTCATCTCTAATATTTGTTTATTTAAAAAATGACAGTCTCAGAATATATTATTTTTCAGTAAGATATAGGGTTTCCGAGGCACCGGTAAATATATATAACTGAAAATTCAATTTTAATAAACAAAAAATGTGTACATCAGATACGGAATTTTGATAGTAAAAGCTTTATTTCACAAAAAAAAAAAAAAAAAAAAAAAAATCACATCTACGATTATTTTCTGTTATTTAAATAAATATGCAATTTACAGAATCTTGCTGAGAACCGTATTGGATCTGAAGGTGCAATAGACATATTAAAGGTGCTACTAGAAAATACCAGCATAAAAATGCTAGATCTCTCAGGTTAGTCTGGCTACAGTGTATCTTGGTAATAGAAAGGAAATATTTGTGCTTATGTTTCAATCGTGGTTTACTGTAGAATTCACATTATGTGATTTGTTAATAAAATATATATCTAAGAAAAAGAACAACTGAAAGGTAAAAATGATGCTTTGAAAACTCCTTGGATTATTTTTTTTTCGTAAGTCCTGTTACCAAGTAACAAATCATTCCATCTCGTTAACATGCCTTTCAGTAAAATGTGCTGAAAAGTGCATACACGTATGACTAAATGATACATCTATTACGGTATTCGATAACAGTGGCCTTTTGTCTTTAGGAAATGACATTCATGACGATGCAATGGGAGACCTAGCCGAGGTGCTAATGGTAGGATAAGTCACTGATAATAACACGTATTGCTATACAATATAAAATCTAAAACATAAGCATCAAAATATATTAAGATTTACTAGTAAAATACATTTTAAATTAAGGACCATTTACTCGAGGACGCATGTTTGCAAATAATCGTGAGATGAATTATGATATAAAAAACTACTGACCCAATTACGATCAAAGCAATGGTACTAATTTCGGGTCTAATTCAACAAAAATCATTCTCCTATCGATCTGTGCAAGCAACGTAACAGACTCGTGTGAGATAACAGTTATTTTCTCTTTCTAGGAAAATATTTATCTCAGGGAACTTCGCCTCAGTCACAACCAGATTGGAGAGGACGGAGGACCAATTCTTGCCAGAGCTTTAAGTGAGGATGACCCCTTTGTCAAAATAGTCCTGTTGAAACAAAATCGTGTACCTTCCTAATAAATTGTGTCACATTTTTACACGTGGTTAAAACAGAAAATGAAAGCTTAAGGGATTCATTCAATGTCACTTGGGCATGCTGTTATGATCGTTGGGGATTACTGGATTAGAAGAATATTGTTGATCTTAATCGGATCTTTTTTCTCGTATCTTTTAAGACCCGCCCATGTCCATCAAAAGGTGTTCGCAAATTTTTACCGCCGCTCATTATTTTCATATAATTCACTCTGCCCGGTGATGATGCGTTGTTTTTTCATGCTTAAAATTGTCACTATTCCAAACATCTTACGATTCAGAAGAACATTGAAAGCACTTTAATTTTTTTTTTTTTCAGAGTCCAACGATTCATTAGAAGTGTTAGATATCAGCTGGAACCACCTTCGAGGGAAAGCTGTCACGGCTATCGCTGGATGCCTGCAGGTAAGTAGACACCTGTACCTGAACCTAATTAGTCCAATTCAAGGCAACACCCGTCTGGAGTATACTTACATTAAAGTTTGACCTTTCTTGCTCTAATTCGTCTAGAGCTTTTTATTTTGTTAAGTTAATCTCTCCATCTTGTCTTTAGTCTTTCTTGTTTTCTAGTCTATTGTTTTTTAGTCTACTCAGCCAATTTATTAAATTTATGAGACACACCGCTTATTTCATTAATTATAACTTTTTTTTCAAAATATGAACCGGATGTACGTTTTATGTTTCTAGTACTATGCATCTAGAACAAATACATGTGATTAAACTATTTTAATTCTACCTTACTCTATTTAAAATATCGGCTAAGTATTTATTTGAGGTTGTTAGTAAATGTATTTCACATGCATGCATTATTTTTGTAAATGCATTATCGTTTAAATCAATTCTCTTAGGTGCTTTGGTATTTTATTGCTTTTGTATTTCAATTAAAAGTACAACTGTTTTATTACAATTTTTTAATACAATAGTATTATTAATGTTGGCGTTATTATTATTATAATCATTATCATTATTATTATTATAGTATAATGTTGGCCTGCGTATGTTGGACATATCCTGGAATGGTTTCGCACTGGACGGGTGCCGGGTGTTAGGGAAAGCGTTAATCGCCAACAAGACGCTGCAGGATCTGGACATTTCAAGTAACAGACTCCATCCTCAGGCCATAGCAGAGCTGATGAAAGGAGTGAAGGACAACCAAGGCTTGGTTAAAATCAGTGTAAGTCATGGTTTTTAAGGTAAAGCAGGCGAATTGTGGTAGAGGGATTGTCCTTGAATGCGAACTATGACATTTTCGATACATATAGCCTACAGATAGGCCTATCAACTAGCCTTCACTTTACACCATTAGAATTGTATTCCAAAACAGAACAAAAGAACGAGACAAAACGAATTTATATTTTTGATTGTAAAACTTACTTTAGATCTACGTACTTATTAAAGTTGATTTAAGGCAACATGCTTTTAAATATGAATATTTGGCATAATCCACCAAATAACTTCCGTGGCATGGAACATCTTTGCTGAAACTTTTGCTCTAGTACCTGTTAAACAAGGCCCCAGAAATGAGACTTTCCGCTTTGATATTTTCAAATCTCAAATTTACTTGATTTACTACATCTACATGTAAGAGTGACTTAGAGTCGCGTTTTTTAAATAGGCCTATCATTTCAGATCTCTAAAACAGAGGCCTTGAAAAGGGCCTTGTGATAAGGTCGAAATTGTGATCTCTGTTTTAAAGTAAGATCCAATATTAGATATAACTTTTTCATCATCTTAGTAGGCCTATAACGTAACGCGGTGAATCAAAACATTCACTTTTATTTCAGATCTCCAGCAATCCTATAACGCCCAAACTTGCCCTTGCAATCCTCCAGTCTTTAGATAAGTGCAATCCGCTATCCGAGCTCTCAGAGGTGGACATGTGGGTGAGTGGAGAGATATTCTCCTCATGAAAATTATATATTACAGAAAAATGAGTGAATGAATGAATGAATGAATGAATGAGAGAAAGAGTGAATCATTGAATAAATGGACAAATTTTGTAGATTTGGCTGTGAAGAATATTAGAAAAGGTCACAATAAATGTAAAATGCTGCACTTTTAGAGTAAAAGAACTGTACGAATATCACCTTCTCGTTGCAGGACGTTGTCGTCACTCAGGAATTTGTGAATTTTCTCGAAGAGATGCAAAAAAAGCGCGAGCTGGTTGTAAAGTACGGTCCTATAATGGGCAAAAATGATCATCGACACTACACATCCGACGCCGCACTGGGCACGACGGACCCACTCGAAATCCTGTTCAACTTCATGACCCGAGAGGGAATGCGTGTCGTGGATCTCTTCAATAGGTTCGACACAGACGGCAGCAGTAGTGTAAGCAGGGCAGAGTTTAGGGACGGCCTCCTGGTATGAGAAGTGTTATGTTTAATTTATAACAGTAAGGTCACTTTACAGAGTTGATTATAGACGGCATGTTGTACAAGGCAATCGTTTGACTTAAAGTATTTTAACTCATCTTTTCTGTATTTAGAAAAAAAATAATAAATTTATTCATGTAGCAGTTATGAAGATCAAAAGTGATCTTTATCTTGCCTCAGCAAAGAATACTGTCTCGAGTATTGTGAACGTTATGCAGTGTTTTTAACTATTGCTTTAACGTGCCTCTAAAGCACGATAATAGCGTTTTGGAAAGTAAACATTTTCGTTGACATTCATGCTTTTCTTAAAATTTTAGGGTGTGAACGCCCCTCTGACTCGTGGGCAACTAGACGTGTTACTGGAACAATTAGACGAAGACGGAGATGGCGAAGTCGATCTCAGGTAATTATTCTACGAGACTGTTCGCACATTCTTTTCAAAGAAAACGTCGATATCTAGATGAATTTGACATGTCCGTTAAAGAGAAGATAACAAAAGTCAGGAAAAAAGTACATACGCAAGATTTCGGTCTCGGAGATTATCTGTCAAAAGAAAGGTTAATAGCGGACACTGCAGTTGACAGATTTTACGTCTGATGACAAAAAAAAAAAAAAAAAAAAAAAAGATTTAAAAACTTGCGGTAAGTCTAATTTAGATAAATATATCCTCACAGACAAAAAGTTCAGATTATCCCTCGATATCCAAACACAGAGAAATGCAAAAGTTAAGGTATGGCAATTGGTCTTTTTCACATTAAAATGTGACGCATGTCTTCACCATTGTAGCTCTAAACGCATTAAGTCAACTCGATTAATTATCATTATTTTTGTTTGTTTGCTTGTTTATCATTGTTTCCCTTGATGCATATCTCTCTGAAAAAATGCGGAAGATAGTCACTTACAACAGGAGGGTTGTATATCTGCCTCTGTACTCGACAGGTCGTCCTATTCCATACGTGTTTTGATTTAAATTACTTTTCACTTTTGCAGTTTGATTCTATTAATTCTTTTTAGTTTTGGTAACAAAATACATAATATTTCATTCATGTATCTATTTACTTATTTATTTTATGTTTTAATTTTCAGCTCGTTTTGTTCATTTCACCTTCATTTTTCCTTCTTTTGTTTACCCAATAGTGAACTTATGTCAGGTGCTTCACGCTTTAAAAGAAGACAGATGCGGAGGAGACTGAAACAGTTGAAACACACAAAGACCGCTATACGTAAAATTGAAAAGAACGATGAAGCAGTAAACGCTGAACTGCTGCTATAGTACAACGAAGGTTAATATAAATGTATGCATGTGTTGCACAGGCTGTGGCGGTTTTAATTGCACTGAGTGGTAAATTTCTCATTGCACTTGTTGCTAAAACATTGCACATATTATGTAGACTCTGGCAAATTACGCACTAACATTTGTCCTAGCGCAAATAAGCTGTATATACCTATAGAGTCTTTTATGAAACTCAAACACCCGCACGTCTTCTCGCACTTGTGTTCAATTTCAATTCATAGTGGTCCACCGAACAAGTAGTGTCCTTAGGCAAAAGTTTATATGTTTAAAAGTTTATATTTAAATGTTTATATGGCAAAAGATCTGGAAATTTCTCACTCAAATGTTTCGTTTGTATATTTGTCAGATTTAAATAGCGAGAATGAGGAAATGATACATCACTAGGAGGGTCATGATCTGATTTGCTTGGCACACCACATCACTGGTGAACCCTCCAGCCGCTTTCTCCATCATGCATGGCCTATCCATATCCAAATTGAATAGAGTGTAAAGGCCAATATAACGGAGTCCGCCCTCCGTTCGTTTTACAAATGTTAGGGTTAGCGTGACGTGGACGAAAATCTAGGAGTTTGCTCGCCTGTTGAAATAAATAAGAATCGCATCCTGTAACTGTTGTTGTTGTTGTTTACCAGGGAATTATATCGTCTACGTCCTATTTCCCGTTTTTACAAATATAGAGAATTACTTCGTACATGACAGGGGCGTGCGTCTCTTAACAGGAATGACGGGACTGACTTCCTGAAGCTGGACGCTGCGGTGGCAGGGGGTAGAGGGGGGGGGGGGGGCGAGGGGAGGTGGTACCAGTGCTATGTACTCCAAATGTGTTCATGACCCTCTTAGCAACAGATGAAATATCGGAGTTTATGTTTTTTAGATCCTTTTACCAAGTATAGCCAATTTTATGTTTTAAATGGCACAGGAAACCAGACACTCATAAAAAAGGTTGTCACACCAACAATATCATGTGTTTTTGTTAACGAATGATAACATGACAACTGTATATGGTTTTGAATAGTGATTTTTTTATATCTACTGAAATTTTCCATATCTAGCATGGCATACAGAAAAAAAGAAACAAAATATCGGTGTACATATAAATATCTTTTATCATTTATTCAAATTTAGAACATACACCTATTGAAATAATCGATAATAATTAAGCACTGGACAGAAACTTTAACAACGTCTTTCTTGCTATAAATAAGCCAGTGTCAAACTGGACTGAGCTGTGAAACAGGCCCCAGATGCTTTATACTAACTTTTCTCAGGAAATAGCGGTCATAAGTCCGTCGATAAATCATTTTATGGATTATCATATTGTTAATCTTATTTTATTGCAGGGAAATATTTAAACAAGTACGGGACATGAAGAGACGCCGCATTCAGGAAAGAGAGGAGGAAAAAATATTCCAACGGCGCGTTAAAAATGAACTTGATGAGTTTTCTGAATTTGACCCCAGATTGCAAAAGCTGGCAAATAGGGCAATACAGATGAAGAAAAGAAAGGAGTCGCTACAAAACAGTGATACTTATAAACCTCCGGAAAAGGAGAAACATTTCAGTAGCGTGCGGTCACGTGGGAAACCATCCAAAACTTTCACCAAACAGGACGAATCTACTCAAACTTAAAAAACTCGACACTCTTGATTCGATCTTCTGCTCAACTTTATACATAAAATGTTTCAAAGGAGACTATAATTTGTTCGTATCTTAAGAGTTCAACACGCGTTGGTGTTTCAGTAGTCAAGAAATACCATTTTCTCATGCGATGAGGTGAGGTATTGAACTCTACATGCACATTGATATTCTGGTTGATAAAGCAAGCCAAGGCTGTTCATAATTTTCGTGTAAGACTTGTCCTATTTCGAACGCAATGGAGCTTAAATTAAATAACTTAGTGCCCAGCGAACCAAACTATGAATAAATACGGTGATTTTTTAAAATTGTCTCTTGTTTAAAATAAGATTAATTAATAGTTTTTATTTAAACAGAGCATAATTGAAGGGTTGAACGTCACGCTATAAGGTAAAAACAGGTTTAGTCCCTTTAAAAACGAACCACTTTTTATAATAATGAAAAATTGGGTAAATAAATAAATAAATAAATAAATAAATAAATAAATAATATTGGTAAACCAATAAATGTATTGGTCCACCATAACTGTTATTAATATTCAGATCTATCATCTTGATGGGTTGACGTGACTTTTTCATCATTCACTTGTATTGTAATACAGAACATGCACGAATTTGAATTATAAAACAGCTAGCTAACACAGGTTGATAGTCAAACCCTCTTACCGGCGGAGTTAAATCAGGGTAAGTCAATAAATCAACTGATAACCGAACTTTCTATCACCTTGAGTACACCAATGTGTCATAAAAGTGTGTGGAGGGGGGGGGGGGGGGGGGGGGGGGCTCTGCATTTGGAAAGTTTTAGAAGTTATTTCAGGCTTAAATTTATATGTTTCCAAAATCTGGCACACTTTCATTTGTATACTCAAGGCTGGTCAGTCTACATTTGTATGACTTAAGACACCGAAGTGTAAACACAAATAGTTTAAAATCTCAATTTTCATTTTTTTCTGAAACACGATACTTTTTCGTCGTATCACCATACAGTAAGTACTTGAAGAATTTATTATTATTATTATTATTATTATTATTACTGATTAGCAAAAATAGTGTATTCACTAAGTTGCACTAAATATTTATAATACTAATTTTAAAAGCATCAGACAACATTTTTGGACACCAGACATCAAGTATTGCAACATAAGATAAATAGCTAAATAAACAGATTTAATAAAAGCGACCTGTTTAACTGCGTACAAATATAGATCACTCAAGTAGTTCACACAAGCAAAGATCAAGTTTACCGCTGTGGAGCGGTCACCGTAACACCTCACGTCCTGATTAAGATTTATTTGGACCGCTATTGGACAGTGGCATAGCTTTAAAAGGCTCACACCGTTCACACTAAAATGCTAATACTACAATTCAAATCGCCACTTAATATATACCTAATATCTGTGAATTATTTGTTAGATTTTTCATGTAGGCCTATACAGTGTATATCTGTAGTAACACTTCTGGTACATGTAGTAACACTTTAGTTGATGTAAAAAAGGATCAATACAAATGAATGAAAAAAGAATGAATGAAATTTCGGAATATAAACCACATCCTCACAATTGGCAATCTGCTACTAACGATGAAGCCAGTTACAGTTACAGTTACAGATGGTCTACGTTTGTGCAGATGAATATAAATCTCCCCCTCTTGGGGCTCATTCCCATTGAAACTAGCGGTATGTGTAGATCGGTCAAACGCCACAGGGACTTTCGCTGATTGCAATCAGTTTTACAGTTTAACACGGCTTCTCCTAGCCTACAGAAAGGCTGATGATTTATACGAATACGTTGGAAACATGAGGAGGTGTCTTAGTTTCCAAGAGAATGAGCCCTTATACCTCAACAAAAATGGGCACAGCATACAAAATACTTTATGTAGCCAAATGTTCACAAGCACAACGAAGCTCTGTTTTTGCTCCAAATTAAGTAGGATAAGTCCATATGACTGAAATTGTCATTTATTAATGACGAAAACTAATAAGATACAAAGTTACAAAACTGGGGAGATAATAAACATCCCCCAAACTATATAAGTGCTAAATATAAAAATAATAAAGTATGTTAATGAAATGTAACCAGGATTAATTATGAAAAATATGAGAAATCACAACAGCTATAGGAGCAAAAAGTTGGCGCAAATGAAAATAAAAGGCTTATGAAAATACAGTGCAGCTGCTAAAACTGCGGGTAAATATATCCGCAGCTACAAAGCTGAATGACCTTACACTGAATGCAGCTCGATGGAATTAATCTCCAAAACATCTTTCATAGAATATACTTGTGTGTGCCTTGATACACAGCAGCTAAGACATTCCTTAACCCTGGACATCTGTTAACACCTTGTCTTGGTCAACTACTTAAGGTCAAAATGTGCAGACACAAGACCCAAACAAAACGTTGATGTATTACCAAAAAGTTAATAGCACCACTAAAACAAACCATTTGCTACATAAATACAATTAATTCTCTTAATTGTAGTTTTATATAGGTACTTGATTTATTTTGAACATAAACAGTTAATTACTTTACTGGTAATTGTATGAATATTGAGAATATCAGGGCAGATATTGATATATGGTGTTAAGTGTACGTTAAGTGGGCCATTTGATTTGACCAAAACAGCCCTATCTCCCCCGCGTAACCAAGTTGTTCCGCTGAATAAACAATTGCTTAATAAAATCCCTTCGTTTGCAGGAAGAGCGGATCAAGTTAGCTGCACCACATCTTTAATTCATTAAGTTATCCAACAAAGCGGTGAGATGCCAGTGTTAGGAAACGTGGGAAGTACTGCATTTGAAAACTACTAAGACGAGGAAGCTTGCAGCAACATGCGGGTGTCTTGTTGCGGCTGCAGATTTTAGGCTATCGTTTTGTTGTCAGCAGAACAATTACACTAAGGAATAAGACCCTTGTTGTGGTTATATGCTCTATATCTTCTTCAGAATTGAAGGAGATCCGCTTCAATCGCGAGATCAACTTCACCTCCTAGTCATCATCTGATAGCTGTCCAGGCGCGACCATAAAATGGAGCAAGGGTTGGACCACTGGGCGGACATTTTGGTTGTAGTGCTCTATTTTGTTTTCGTGTTGGCAGTGGGACTTTGGGTGAGTGTGGGTGTGGGTGTTGTTGGGTGTTGTTGTTCACCTTAACATGACCTATAAATTTCCATTGTTGATGTAACATAATAACACCATTTTCTCATCAAGCAGCACAGTATTTTTAATCGCCCTAGTGTGAGAGACTGACAAAGGTTTGATTAAATAAAAGAGTTACTTAGATTGCATTCCCACAGATTTTTAGATCGATCTATCCCCGTGGGGAGTCTCACTAGATTGCAGTCAGCTTAGCCGGTTTAAATGTCTGTCCCGCCTACTAAAAGCTGTAAGGGGGTAATTAACTTTCGTGCGCGCTCGGCTGACAGCAATTTGACGTGAACCCCTAGTGATCCAGATGGATCGATCTAAATCTGTAGGAATGCAGTCTTTAACATATACCAGTACTCGGTGTAACGTGCACTGGAGTTTGAGGAAGGGATTAACCCTGCTCCCGTAGAGTATACGTAATAACTTGCTCGGACCGGTGAATGATTCGGAAACGTATATCGCTCGAAGTGAAAGGGGCTATAGTCTGATAAGTCTGATAAGGGGGTGACCGTGGCGGCTTTTAATGTTTTTTTTTTCTATGATACAGTAATAGTACTTTTCATGGGTTGTATTCGTTATCCACCTATTTCATGCATTTTGTGGATGTCTTTATATGTGTAAATTTTAGTTTCAAGTACTCGTGCCTTAAAATTAAAGGTATTGTTAATAAAGCTTTCTTTATATATATAACATTTTTCAGTCTTTATGTCGCCCAAACCGTAGCAGCGTCAAAGGGTACTTCCTCGCTGGGAGAGATATGATTTGGTGGCCGGTAAGATTCTCAATTAGTGTGTGTGTGTGTGTGTGTGTGTGTGTGTGTGTGTGTGTGTGAGAGAGAGAGAGAGAGAGAGAGAGAGAGAGAGAGAGAGTCGAATTTTTGTGTTTAAAACCTATGTAGATCCAATTTTTGTTAAGCACAGTTATGTTTTTGTATTTTCATTGGGAGACTAATTTTCGGAAAAAAATCTTATCAGTTGTGAGGGTGAGACATGTGATAATGCCTATCACTTTAAGTTTTTCGTTTTCTATTTTATTTCATTATTTTGTCTGACGTGTATTATTTCGCTTTTTACATTCTGGGTCTGAATAATGTGCATGGTTATCTGCTGCTGCTCGCTTAAGACGCAAACTCATGTAGCTTAGTTTTTTTAGAAATGTCAACGCTTTCCCTTTAGTATTAGGAACACCATATCCAGGATCGCATATTTAATTGCAACCTATGCGCCTTTATTCAAGCTTTTTATTCACCAGTTAAACACACGCAGTGACTATCATTTCCTTGTACCAGGTGGGCGCTTCACTCTTTGCCAGTAACATCGGCAGCGAACATTTCATCGGACTGGCGGGAACAGGAGCTGCCTCTGGCATTGCCATAGTAATGTACGAGTGGTCTGTAAGTCTTTTTATCAAATATATCTAATATACGAAAAATCCACTGAACTTTTGTAATCCCAAACGTGTAGTGATTTTTTTTTATGTTTAGCAAGATCAAAAACCTACAATTGAATCTAGTGAGGTGATGGGAATATTGGGTCTTAGTTTAATCCAAATTAAAGGCTGAAAAGTGTTACTGAATATATTTACTTTCCAGTCCATGCCACTCGTCATGCTGCTTGCATGGGTATTTCTGCCGGTTTACCTTGCATCCGGAGTAAGTGTATATTTATCTGTTTCTTTTCATTTGTGTAACTGGTCAAGATTAGACATGCTTTGTTTTAATTTTACTCTAGGTATTTGATTTTTTTAACTTCAGATTGGAATCAGCAAGAGATATACGGTTAGCATAAGGCAATACGTTTTAGTATTTCAAAAATGCAACACAAATGATAAAATTGCTTATTCAGGTACAAAGGAATCGTAACTTTACACTGTTTCATTATTTTTTTCTATTTACTATTATTTTTCATTACGCTTTCGTATGTAAGGGCCACAGTTAATGCACATTTCTAAATTTTGACGCTTAACTGCATGTACATGTATATAGGTATGAAATGTTCAAGTGAAACTTTTGGTATTTTAGAAATAAATTTACAATGTTGTATGTTTAAGGCCTACACGTTACCAGGTTACCTACAGAAGCGTTTTGGCGGCCAACGTCTCCGTGTGTACATCAGTTTCATCGCCCTCGTGCTGTATATAGTTACCAAGCTTGCCGTAAGGAACTTGCCTTCCAACCTTTTTTGGGGAAATCGCTTACATATTCTCGTTGGATTTGAAAGCTTATTGACCCTTTTTTGTCAGTATTATCCTATTAACACTTTCAAAATTGCTGAAAAGGTTTAATTTATATTTTAGATAAATATCTCAACATATATTACGCTTTTCATGTGGTACTACAACAGACACGCAAGAAAAAAAAGGCAACTATTAATTTGTAAAATAGAACCATAATCTTCAGATAGATTCGAAGTGTCTTTGGCAATTAAGGTACCCATTCAAGGTATCCATTCTAGGTGCGCATCCACACAGGCGTCTTATTTATCGGCAGTACTTTTTAGTTGGCAAATTATTTCAAATATTCATTCAATATAGTAAAATCTCTTTCTGAATTGAGTACTGTATCTCGATATAAATATATTCACTGTAGGTTAGCATCTATGCAGGCGCCCTCTTTATCCAGCTTGCCCTGGGCTGGGACATGTATGTATCCATTGTCGTCCTGTTGGCTGTCACTGCCGTCTTCACCGTGCTAGGTAGGTCTACTAGCATTTCCAGTCCCCCGCTATCTAGGTCATTGGTCTACTAACATTTCCAGTTCTCCTCTATCCAGGTCGTTGGTGTACTCTAGGGAATGCGCAGGATGTCCATATTTTCCTCCTGTGAGGAAAAAGGAATGATTTGTATATATCTTACGTGTATTACTGTTATTATATGCAATTAAATGTCTGAGACTAAGGTAAAGCTAAATAATGGGAACATGCTTTTAGTATGCAGTAGACATTTCTGGTGATTTTACTCTAGACATTCTTACTAACGGAATGTTAACACAACTGTGTGTTTAATTTTTCAGCACATATAACATGAATGTTAAATATAAAATGGACAGATTATATATTTTAAAAACGTGTGAAACGATTCAGCTAAAAATTACGTGAATTCAGAATTTAAAAAATGCAAAATCGAATGGGCTTTTGGTTGAACATGAAATAATACCACTCATTTTGTCAAAAGCCTTTTTGGATTTCACTCTACAAACACTTGTTCCAAATATTGTTTATGTCCTCTCAGATATATCTATAAATCCAGTAATATTTCGTCTACGGTTTTATCATCCTTTCAGGTGGACTAGCTGCGGTAATATACACAGACACCTTTCAGACCATAGTCATGATGATAGGGGCGGTGGTGCTTATGGCCATTGGTGAGTGTCGTCATCACGCCCAAATCAGCATTTCTCCGAGGTGTTTAACCTATTCCTTGTTAGTCAGATTTCCCCTGGTCCATTTAGTAATAATCGAATTTCCGTAGTTCGACACTTCGTACGTCTATTGTTTTTCATGGAACGTCTTGTTATATTTGCTGTACATGAGCATGTCGTAGCTAACTTGCAATTAAAATTTAAAATTGCACTGAAAATAAGTGAATTAGTTTAACACAGAATATGATACATCTTTCATTGATGCTATATATATATATATTCAGGCTTCGTAAAGGTGGGAGGTTACAACAACCTTATCCTGGCGTACACGGCTGCAGTACCGACAGTACGTGATCTGAACTCCACGTGTGGTTTTCCGCGGGAAGATGCATTCCACATGTTCCGTGACCCGGTGACCTCTGACCTCCCATGGCCTGGCCTCATTTTACAATCCACCATTGGCTGTCTCTGGTACTGGTGTGCTGACCAGGTGAATATGGATTGATATTGAATACGGATTGATATTGAATATGAATTGACATTGGATATGAATTGTTATTAAATATGGATTGATATTTACAATTTTCGCCACTTTGCGCGTATGTTAATGTATTATTAATATTATATTATAAACCATAAACTTGAGACAGTTATTGATTAATTTCACTACATACTGACAGCAAAAATAAGAAATTTTAAAATCAAAAACAAAAATTCTTTTAACAGTTTTGGGAAAATTAAAATTTCCAGCTATATTAATTTCGTGTTTTATATATATAGACCTAAAGGTATATAACGTGCTCAGTATGTGCCTTTAATAGAAACTGAGGATGTTGTTAAACGCCATTGCTTGATGTTATTTTCAGGTCATAGTTCAACGTGCCCTTGCAGCGAAATCCATCACTCACGCCAAGGGCGGGGCAATCCTAGCCGGTTACCTGAAACTCCTCCCTATATTCATAATGATATTGCCCGGAATGATGGCACGAGCTCTTTATCCTGGTGAGTGAAGATGTAATAAGTTTTCCGCTACTCAATGTGTACAGTCACTGGTGGATCCGGGATTTTGGTAAGGTGGAAGGGGGGGCACAAAGATTTTGCTGAGCGAAGCCACATGGTAAATCATGGTAAACGGGGACAAATTTACCGTGACATGTAGGTTTAAACAATTGCGTGGCTTTGTCTCGTTTTATTTGGTATAGTGTTTTTGGGGGAGAAGGGGGAAGGTGAAGCCTTGAAAAATTAAGAATTTGCCGAGACATGGATTTATGTGTAGTTTTAATCCCTTGTATCCCTCTTGGATTTTATTCTAAAACTCTGTGAATAACTCTAAAATCCTCTTCATACCGACGCCAATGAAAACGTGGCCTTCATCGCTGGCAGAGGTAAATGTCGTTTTTGTCATTTTTTTTTAGTTGTTTTCTTGTTGTTTCAGAGGAGGTCGCGTGTGTGGATCCTGCAGAATGTGAGAAATACTGTGGCAATCCGGTCGGCTGCTCCAACATCGCTTACCCTAAGCTGGTACTTACTCTTTTGCCAGTAGGTGCGTACGTTAGTTAAGGTTATATACGTGCATTTTCAATAGTGATCTTGAAGGAAGCTTTACGATTTTCCCGGAGTAAACGATTACAGTATTTTGTGTTCAGGTCTGCAAGATTTTAGGTCACAGTGCTGATTTTAAGAACGGCAGATTTACGTATTAGGAATTTGATATTATGATAGATGGGACAATGTGTGATTTACCTAGTTACAGTAGTACCGTTCTTCAAGGGGAATGCCCCTGCTCTCCCCAGTTATTATAAAGAAAGGGAAAGGTCAGTCAAGAACGCTTTAAGGTGTTGGCAAGGGTTATTCACATGAAGAAGCCCTCTCAATCGGTGAAATATACTAGTTAATCAATAAGACACAGTAGGTTCCCTGCATAACTACAGGTACCAATTCCATAATACGCAATTCCAGGTCTGAGAGGACTGTTAATGGCAGTAATGATGTCAGCTATCATGAGCTCTTTGACTTCAATCTTCAACAGCGCCAGTTCTATCTTCACTCTGGACCTGTGGAGACGATTTCGCGGGAAAGCAACTGAACGAGAGCTACTCATTGTTGGACGGTACTACATGTAGAAAATCATGAGAGGCATACAATTCACCTAAGACCTTTATACATAAAAAATGGAACTTTCCTTGGAATTTTCAGAAATTTCAACTCCGCCATAAATGCTACATGTATTAGTAGGAGTCAGTTTGAATGTCCTAAAAACATAACGGTTATGATGGAGAATGAATGTTTTAATTAAATTGCTGTCAAGGTTCATATACACTATTGCCCAAAATGGTTGGCACACGGAAATTTTGAAAATTTTGAAAATATCGCTTGGATTCTTTCATTATTATTGATATTATTAAAAATATTTACGAGAATGCCGTAGGAAAACTTATTTTTTATGTTTTACGTACTGTATCTCTAATTTTCCTATTAAACCTCTTTCAGAGTGTTCATCCTGTTTATGTGTGTGATAAGTATACTATGGATTCCGCTGGTAAAATCATCCCAGGGTGGGCAGCTGTTCATCTATATCCAGGCCGTGCAAGGCTACCTCGGCACGCCTATCGGGGCTTTGTTCCTATTAGCAATAGCGTGGGGAAGAATGAACGAACAGGTATTTCATAGTCTTGGCTGGTTTTATTTTCAAAGAGCTTCTAATGTCGGTTCTACACGTGCTTTGCAAACAGGCGCAACAGCTTGCCAAGGGAAATGGGAAATACTGATAAAAAGTTTTTAAAGGAAGTGTTTGAATCCTTGATTGGCTCTTTCAGGGTGCATTCTGGGGAATCTTGGCTGGTCACACGTGCGGAGTCATCAGAATGATTCTTGACTTCAGTTTCCCAGGCCCAAAATGCGGTGAACCAGAGACCAGACCAGAAATTCTCTACAAGGTCCACTATTCCTATTTTGGTTCCTTGACCATCGTGGTGACAAGTTTGGTCACTATTGTGGTCAGCTTGCTGACCAAACCACTGGATCAAAGGGTAAAGCATGCTTTGGTACATTTTTGTATTCCGAAATTGGAATAGGCTATTACTTTTTATTTGATTAAACGTCCAAAATTCTCTCTCATTCATTTTTAAAATGTAGATTTTTTGTAATGAGACAAAAAATCTCTTATTGTTTTGTAGAATTTTAAGAAGGTAAATAAAAGCATGGAAGGGTCTACTGTTTTACTCCTCTATCTTATCCTTCATACATG
Organism: Lingula anatina; assembly: GCF_051362555.1. Lineage (NCBI taxonomy): Eukaryota > Metazoa > Brachiopoda > Lingulata > Lingulida > Lingulidae > Lingula > Lingula anatina. Next base: position 8,932,216 of record NC_141769.1, read on the forward strand.
TACGTTACATTAGTATCCCCCATTCTCCTAAATCAACATTGTTTACTTCATTGATTACCACGTATTTTTTATGTTCTAGAATTCAGGGGTGAAAGAGGGAAAGGTTGTCCAACTTAAGCAGGTAATAACACGGGTTTGAGAGCCTCGGGGAAGGGATTTATGTTATCAATATGAAGCCACCGTCTACACATAAAAACACAATGTCTGTCTCACCTAACGCATTTTTCTACCCAGCTTTGTGGACTCACGTGGAAAACACGGTGGGACGCATTCAGGGGAATACAAGCTGGTTCTCCTTCTGATGCCGTTGACGTGTCCAGCTACGCCTCGGAGACCGGGGCTCCTGATTACAACCCGGTTCCTATGGTGGCCGTGCAGAAATCCCAAGACACAAATTTAGAAAAAGAAACGAAGTCTGAAACGGGTATCAACGGCATGAAGGAGTTAACAGCGAAAGAGCAAATATTAGGTAGGACAAGAATTGTTCAATACATTTTGCTAAATTGCAGTTTCTTTTGCTTGATGTTTTATAAAATGTATTATTATTATTATTATTATTATTATTATTATTATTATTATTATTAATGTGACAGTTGTTGCTACTAATCATACCTTACTATTTATATAGATGGGTGTTCTTTTTTCCCCCTGCTCATTCTTATTGATAATTATTTTTGCAAAATGAACCGTCATCAGTTGGATGATGGACATGACCAGTTTATTTAGTGTTATTCATTAGTTTATGCATTGCAATCCGCGAAGCATTGGCCTAACTCTCGGAGAGAACTAGAATGTCCCAGTTGATACAAAAAACGGATGGACAGTGATAACTCGTCTTTTTTAAAAAAATCAAAGGGATAATTTGCGGGTATATATACACCAACCATACTCTACATTTTAGAAATATACAACGGTATCAGAAAAACACCGTGAACAGCTTTCGTCAGCACTGAAGCAAAATTGTGGTAATATTTGTTTTGTAGGATATTGGTTTTGATTTTTGTCTGATTCCACTGCACCTCACATTCGGTTGTTAAAACCTACAAAAATTATTTCAAAAACCAGCTATAGCACTTCATTATTGAATACTGTTACTGTGAAAGATATTTGTTCAAAATAATAACATAGAAATAAAAAAACGGCTCAGTGCAGCTTTATATTCTTCGCGGTTTTGGTAGGGTAATATTACACTGCAAATAAGGGGACCTACATGTACACGGATTTAACAAAGACACGTTACAAAGACACGCACAATTCAAATGAATGTCTCTTAAATTTTCAGAGGGTACAGAAGAAAACAAGATCGAGCACCAGGAGGAGTCGATGTCCACAGAAACAAAAACGACCATTTTACGACATTGGGTCCACTTCGTTTGTGGCATACCGGAAATAGCTCAAGCCAGTGTAAATGATGCAGCCGTTAGAATGGCCGCGATGATAGAGAGTTCAAAGTGGAGATTTATTCTCAACGTCAATGCCGTTATTGCATTGGCCATAATGATGTTTTTGTGTGGGTTTTTTGCATAAATTACAATGTAGGCAGTGTGTGGCCTGTGTGTAACATTGATCTCAGGCTCATAAGAATGGCATCAGTTTGTTTTTTCGTAAGGATTTCTAAAAAATGAAATACTGTAAGGATTTCTAAATAATGAAATACTAATTAAATTGTATTTTTATTCCTTTTTTGATTCAAAATCTTATTGGGCCTCAAACTAAATTTTGTTTGGTTGCCACGTTAATACCATAACAGAACAGTCATGTGTCACTTTCTTGTCCTGAATACCAAAACGTTTTATGCAAAATAGGTGCTCGAAGACGAAATGAGCACTATCATGTAAACTATGAAATTTCCTTTACCACGTATGTATAATCATAGTGAGCTTAATGATAATGTTACATTCACAAAAATAAACTATTGCCGAAACCACATTTTTTTATTTTGCAGAGCCAAAATTTTTGAAACATTTTTGATTTCATAAATTAAATAAAAGACATTATAACCTACACTAAATTCCGCTCGTTTCTCTTTGTAAGCGCCTGTCGGCCAAATTTATGTTAGCTTGATTGGATACTTTAATTCGATTCTATATAATTCTAGATCAAAATAACGGTAAAGTAGCACGATTTGAAACGCCGCCATGCGACATCTAACTTGAAATTTTAACAAGTTTTTTATACTCATTTCTACCGTATTAAATATTTTCTTATATTTACAACATGACAATCGTTTTGTATCGCGGAGTATTATCTAATTTTTCATAGTCGTGGGGTGGGTATTGTGAAGTCCATTTCACTCATACGCGTACATGTAGGTTGCACATTCAGATTGAGATGGCCACGAAAGTACTTGGAATCTTGGTTTACGGGGATGCAATCGATAGATGTGCTATTTCACCGTAATTTGAATATATCATTTAAATGCCCTAACATATGACAAAATATTTAATTCACGGTCATCACACCGATTTCCATCTATTGTTGAAACCATGAGTCACCTACCCTATCCCGATAATTACGACAGCCACACGCACCTTATTTCTAGTACAAGTACTAGTATATAAACTACGTTCTGCGCTAATTGTGGAGAAAACTTTGGAAGATCAGTGTGGCCACCCTAGCACCCTCAGCAGACGAGACAAGTTTTACTTGTGACATATTACGAATAAAACTGTGGTATGGAGGAAATGATCACGCCCCTCACAACTGTCTGTATGCAGTAATCAATATATCCTGGCATAGACTGGGTTCCCACAGATTTAGATCGGTCCATCTGGATCGACATAACTCCCTGAGGGTTCACGCTAAATTGCTGTCAGCTTCCCGGAGCCGAGCGCGCACAAAAGTTAATTACCCCCTTACAGCTTTTAGCAGGCGGGACAGACATTTAAGCCGGTTAAGCCGACAGCAATCTAGTGAGACTCCCCAGGGGGAGAGATCGATCTAAATATCTGTGGGGATGGTCTCATACATTCTGTAAACCAAATGTAAAGCGTCTTTGAAAGTATGTTAAACACATCGAAAATATGCCTAAATCATTTCAACGCCTACATATCCTGCAATTCAGACCGTAAAACCGATATATCCCCATGAATAAAAAATAGCAGATGTCACTCTATTGCCGTGAACATTCTCGACTATTTTCACACCCGAATCCTCGTTTCCCGTTGTCATCAATCATGTATAGGGGAGACCGGGGCTAGTTGGCCCAGTTAGACACTTTTGGCCTTGTAGAGCCAACTAGGAATGAGTTAGAGTAACAAAACCGGTTTCAAAGTAAGCCTCATCAACTAAGCTACGTATGCAACGTCATTATTTTTCAAATATAATGCCAGATGGCTCACAATTTGACAAAAAACGCAGTTGACGTCAGGGGGTGCCAACTTGCCCCGCCACGGGGCAAGTTGGCCCCCTATACAAAAATGGAGTAAATATCCCACGTAAACGCCTTGCAATACATTTTTATACATTTTTAATTTATTAAATTGACTTTTGAGAGTCTCTGATGAATAAATAGTTCAAATGAGGTAGATTTATTGAGGTTTCCGTACGTCACGTTGTAGGGGGGGGGGTATGTGTTGCAAGAAGCAGAATATCTATCGATGAATTTGTTTTATTTTAATAAAGAATTGATTAATAATGGTATAAAACAGGTTTTTAATGAATGAAAACGAATAATAAATTTTCGTTTTAAAAGAAAGTAACATATTCAGTTTTAAACCATTGAGTTTGTTTCAACAATGGCCTCTAGCTGTGTTGCGCGCAAAGGTTTGTGGGTAATATGAGGGTCCAACTTGCCCCGAGTCAAGTGGGCCAACTAGCCCCGGGTGCACACTTTTTATTTTAAAGGATGGCAGCCATTTATGGTGCTAGAATGAGCAACGATGATACGTCTCTGTGAAACTTGAAACATTGAGCTTCAGTTTGTTGCCCTATACATATATTATATTCGATCAAAAGCCTATGAAATAGATTTTTAAATCTCTTTAACAAAATTACTTTTAGGTGCAAAAATACTTTATTTTGACTCACCGCTTAAGTAAAACTTTTTAACGTCCGACACCTCCTTTGCATTGTAGGCTACGGTCACTTTACAAGAGTATGTGGCCAATTTTTTAACTTCGTAGTTACTTTGTCATAAATTGACGGGGGGCCAACTTACCCCGGGGTCCAACTAGCCCCGGTCTCCCCTACATTGACTCTTCTTGAAGACGAATGGGCGGCAATAAAGGTTACAGTTTTATTAAAGTAGCTTGCCGTAAAAATCAGCATAAAAATAATCAATACACTGAAAAAACCTTCCAGTTTCCTCTAATTTTCTCGCTTGAAGGATAAAACTAGAACAATCGATGAAAATGTATATACAACATTGGTCAAAAAGGTTGTCCCACCCCCATTTCCATGTACTTTTATTTACAAATGATCACCTCACAGCTGTGAACTGTTAGAAATAGTGCTTTTTATTACGGATACCGTGTCTAACATGATTAATGGTTAAAAAAATACAAAATAGTGGTGAAAATATACACATTTTATACCATTTAGTAAAATTTATAAGAGGTACCCCCTCAAATCGACTGTTTCACTGTGACTTCTACAGATGTAAAGAAATTGTCTATAAAATTGAAAAGACGCCATCAAATGTCACCAAATTCACACACAATTAGCATTAGGGTGTGCTCGTTAAAAATTACGTGCCTAACAGCGTGTGCGTCTACCGCGTACTGCAATTATCTCCTGTAGACGGCGGCGACAAGCCTTCAACACGGGTTAGCCTATATATGTTTGTACCTGTAGATCACTGTTGCAAAACCCTTGACCTCAAGCCTAAACGGCAAACACATTATTTGACCACTCGCACTGAATAGGAACGAAGGTAAATACCAGCAATTTAGCTGTCAACTGTATTTTTTCTTCGCAAGTGTCAGTTTTTATAGTGGTAACTACCAATGAAAAGATTAAATAGGAGGAATGTGTGCCCACTGAATAATTTGCACTGGTGTACAGTATTGAATATCCCCTGTCGAAAAAGAACATTTAACAAGGTAGATCGGTAGATGATTTTAAGTGCCGCTTGAGGTTCATCCTAGTTTGGATTTGTGGTGTGGTATAGTCTTACTTATACCTCTGTTTAATTCCCCTTTGGAAAATGATATTCAGGGATAGGTCCCTATGGGCGTGCACAGTACTACGACTGCAGCTGTTGTTGAAAGCCCTGAGATAATGATTAAAAAAAAAAGCTTCTAGGTCACTCGCCTAGGTCGTGTTGCGGTGTCTGGGTGTCCCTTTCTGTACTCTGATTAGGTGGGGGACGAAGGCGGTAATATTAAATTGTGGTGTCCTCCCTCGTAGAACAGCTGAATGCTAGACGCCGATTTAGCAGGGGGTCTTTTATCTTTACATGATTTAATGGGCTTTTAATTCTTTTAATTTAATGATTGTATGGAGTTTTTTTATCTTTACATAATTTAATGGACTGTGTTCGTCCGTGAGGGTGGTCGATTCTAATTTTTACATTGCGTTTTCTGCCATCTATCCATTGTATAATACAGCTGGTATAAGTCATTTGAGTTAGGAACGTGAAACGTAGCATGATTTGGGATGTGGAAGGGCACTTTGGATTTTTTTTTTACTTTGGGTGTGATCCTAAGGGCGGTTGTATCTAATATGACATTGTAATTTCTGCTATCTACCTTTAGACAATAAAAGATAGGAACGTAACGTTATGGGGATTGAAAAACGTACCTGTCTTTGGGGATGTGTATATGGATCTTTTTACAACGTAATTTCTGCCATCTACCCTTAGGCCATTAGAATAACGCAATTTTTTCCATGCCTGAAATTAACTATCTGAGTTTTATCCTCATTCAGAGTCAGCTGCCATTTATGAAACCACTTGTACACTACATCAAGCATTGCTTGCAAATCTTTTTCATTTTTTCATTCCCAGCTACCGAAGTACAACATCATCCGGATAAAGAAGATAACAGATCAGATCAGCTCCTACATTAATGCCCTTAACCAGTGCTTTAACACCATGTACCAAATCATTTATATACTATTAGATGTCAAAAAGTAAGGGTGACACCAGACACCCCTCTTTTACTCCAGTATCTGTGTCAAAGAAGCCTGTTGTATAATTATTAGCCCTAACACAACACTTGGGTTTACTATATGAGGCCTGATGGAAATTCATGAAATTTCCGCAAATCCCCAACTTGTTAATTTTGTCGAATGCTTTTTCTTGCATCGATGTAACACGCATATAGGTTTTGATTTTGCTTTAGACCATTTTCTTTAATACTAGACATTATACACATACAGCTGATCCAAACACCCTCGATCTTGTCTAACCATTTTGCTCGTCAACTATTATTTTATTGTCCATAGCCCTTCTGTTTAGTACATGTATAAATGTGTATATCTATATGCTAGATGCTTATGTTATTCCTCTGTATGCTGGTGGATCACATACATGTAGATTAACACAATTACCCTTAGGAATTGGGGTTAATAACTTAAACCAGTCACTAGGCACGACTGAATTAGCAAAGCAGAACCTAAATAAAATATGTAGAAATCTAATAGTCGCCTTTTTTTCAGAACCTTTGTAATCCTTTTCCTGTGTTTGGTGCATTGGAGTTGCCGATAAAGATCTAGTAGGCTGGGTTGAAGATGAAGTTGCTGAAATGCACGATGCGGCCGAGGCAGGGACAGGCTTTGGTCTGGGTGGCTGCACTGCTCTAATTCCTAGGTGTGAGAAAATGTTGCATGGTGCATGTGTCAGCATTTTCAGTCCCTTTGTCTGCACGGATAATACTGGTGCATCCTTTATGTTCATCTACAGTCTCCATAAAATAACCTCTATAGTTCTCGCGCCTTACTAGTCCTTTCTTCTTCAGGATCCTTTTAAGAGTTCTTTTAAGAACTCAGTAACACTTCATGCTTTGCACTAAGACTAGATACAATGTCTTTATATTTGAGTCCAAGATTAAAGTAAAGCGTAATGAGATCGTCTCTACTCATGTCTGCCATTTTGACTGAAGTTGGTTTGTGATTGGCCAATTAACTAGAGCGCTCGAGATAGTAAGTCGAGCGCTCGAGATAAAAAACAAATTTTTGAGTGAGCCCTGCGGGGCTCCGTATATTTGCGCGCGTTAGCGGGTTATGCCGTTGTGCAGTTATTTTGTTGTCCACTGGCCTAAAGATATATATAACCGGTTTACTATATGTCCCGCTTATCCTGTTACTTGGGTCACGACAGGTCATTCTTCGTTATTCTTCAGTCAGTCGTCACTCGTGTGTAAATTTACTGTAAGAATAAAGAAGCTGGTGATCGATTTGCAGTTTAGTCTATGTGTTATTTATACTCAGCTTTAATTGGAGCAGTCGACAGGAATTTGCAGGCTATGGTTCCTACTGATGTCAATGAGATTGACGGTGAAAATCAGTGAAATCTAGCCTAAGAAGAGAAGGTACCTTGGAGGTGGGCGTGGCTGATAAAGAACCCGATCTCACCAGACCTCAACCATGACGTGTACCATTGTTAGCAGACTATATCAACTGTTGTGCCCTCTTGGTTCGCGATTTACCAGAGTGAAACGATGTAATGACTGTTATGGCCAACATTGCCTTTCCAATAGCGATAAGATAATTCAGCCGAGAACCCCGTATATTCGTTCTGTATGCACTCGGGCTGTTCAGAGGCCGACGATTTTCATTTACTGTCGTAGCGCCTGTTAGTTGTGTGAAGATACACATAGTGCTCATTAACCAAATTTAGAGAGACTGTTGACGACATTAGCTCTCTCGTCAAGAATCTTAACACACGTAAGTGCGGAGAGCTATTGTTTGGACGCCCTCTTCTGACGTGTCATCACCCGTTTGCTGTGAGCTACGAATCCGGAGGAGATCGACAAGGACTCGAAAACGGCCTATTGTTTGTTTCGAGACATCGCTATTCGCACTATCACGAATCCGGTGGAGATTGACAAAGACCTGAGAACAGTACTGCTGTTTGTTTTGAGCCATCCTCAGTCGCAAGACCACGAATCCGAATCAACATCCACGAACGGAGACCTGAGAACGGCGCTGGTGTAAATCAAAAACGAGATCAACCGCCGTCAAGGAGGATTCAGTGATATTTTTGACGTATGTAAATGAACATTTGCGAATGGATATTGTTTATTTGACTCATTCACCGTGTAGCGATTTGGGGTGAGTGCAGAAAAATCACCGACCAGACCAGGAATCAAACCCGGGACCCCTCGCTTACAGGGCGAGTGCTCTTACCTACTAAGCTACCCGGCCGGTTCTACCTGCCCCTGGCACTACACTCCTCCCACCCAAATGCCGAAAGACGCGAGCCCTATCTCGCAACACCGCTGCCACCATTGTAGCGATTTGGGGTGAGTGCAGAAAAACCACCGACCAGACCAGGAATCGAACCCGGGACCCCTCGCTTACAGGGCGAGTGCTCTTACCTACTAAGCTACCCGGCCGGTTCTACCTGCCCCTGGCACTACAACCGTTTTCATTAGGTCGTTGGATTAGCGGACAACTATATTTAATCATTATTTTCAGTGGACAGGGGGTTCTAAGGAGATCCAGCAAACGATAAGTATAAGCAATTTGCTTTTTGCGTAGCTAATTATTGTGATACATGTACCTTCTTGCTGATATTGCCAAGATGTTGCTTTATATGTGCAGCTGATTATTACGCTACACTCTGCCGTTAAATGTGATCATAATCGCGCTGTTTCGCTTGACCGTGATTTTGAGCCATTGCTTGTGCTTCTGTGTGTTACAGTTGCTTATCTTTTTAATTTACAGTTTGTGTAACTTGTTTTACATCATTACCCTAAAATAATGTGTAGCCAGGTGTGTTACCTAATTTCCATGCAACTTTCGAAACAATTAATGTAAGCAGTTGCATGTTCTGTGGTCAGAAATGTGAGGGGTGGTCTTTTCGGCAATTTCTGCCCTTGTATAAAAACGCATGGGTTTGGTTAATCTTTGGAGTGTATTTAGAGAAGCAACAAAGGGATCCCTCTGAAACTTGTCAGGTACCTTAGAGAAGATATGCTTCGACAGCTAAGCAACTCAGCTTTCTATGGGATTCTTGGCCTCAGAGAAAATGGCTAGAAACGGACAGCCATTGCCAGATAATTCAACATTTTTCAGGAACCGTTAGTAAAGTCCTCCAAACAAATGCTACAACAGGGGCACCTACGCCAATACTTCCACCAGGGTGTCCGCGTACCACACAAAGAAGACAGGATCGCCTTCTCCTTAGAGTGCGCCGTGCTGGTCGTACAAAGACAACCAGTGTCCTCAAAAAAGAGTGGCAGAATGCCTTTCAAACGCCCGTTTCAAGGTCCCTTGTAAACAAGAGATTACAGCAAGCCGGTTATTTTGCACGAAGGCCAGTAGGGAAACCACTGTTAACAGCAGGTCATATACAGCGACGTCTGCAATGGGCTGGGGACCACGTGCGTTTGCAGCCAAAACACTGGAATCACGTCGTTTTCAGTGATGAGGCCAGATATGGAATTTGGGGGGTTGAATGTCGAATCCGTGTCCGCCGACGTGTACGAGGGGCATAAAACGATGATTGTGTACTACCTAGGGTGCAAGCAGGGGTGGTAACGTCTCTGTTTGGGGAGCATTCCATGCCGGTGCCCAGAACCAGTTGGTTTTTCTAGGAGGCAACCTCAACCAGGGTTCCTACAGAGACATTCTACAGCAAACAATGCTTCGATTTGTAAGAGTCATCTTCAGGAACAACTTTGTGTACCAAGACGACTGTGCAACCCCACATCGAGCTAGCAGAATCATTGTTTTTCTTCAAAACCAATGGGTTCAGCAACTGCCCTGGCCTGCAAACTCCCCAGTAATGAACCCAATTGAAAATCTGTGGGCGGAAGTAACTCAGAGAATTAATAGCTATGGTCATCGGCCGGTAAATAGTGATGAAGTGCAACAGGCAAATATCACTGCGTGGAATGATATCCCCATCCAAACTCTAAAAAACTTGTCACAGGGTATGGCATATAGGATGAGGGCGCTGCAAGCGGCTGCTGGAGGTCATACCCGCTATTGATGACTTTTCATGATTAACTGTAATGCTTTCTTTGACTGTGTAACATATCACTGTCCGGAGGCTATCATTTTCTTTAATATCTTAGCTTAAAGTTAATACTGACATCAAACTGTTGATATGGTTTTCTGGGGGTGTTCTCTTCTTTTGAATGACATCTTATGTCAGATTTGAGATTATTGACCAAAATATCTCACAATAGAAGACTGGATATTTTCCTCACTCAATGATATACTTATTTGATGAATCAAGCCAAAAAATATTTAATCAGGACTCAAAAATAACAATGATAAAAAATATTCCATATTAAGTAGTAACCCTGTATGTACAAAATTTACGACAGGTAAAAAATGTCAGCCTTTCGGTCTGACAAGTATGAAAATTTTGTCAATCTGAAACAAAAACAAAATTATAGCAAGAGCCCAAATTATTTGATTTTTAAACGTTTTTATGCGTATTTTCATCGTTTTCAGTCCCAGACAATTAAAACATTCAACTAAAGTGTTTCCCACACAGTTCATACTTTTCAACTATCTAAGACAGTTAAATATACGTAGGCCTACTTTAATACTAAGCATATTTGTATTACTTTACAAATACGTTGTTGGATTATGTTTATTATCCATTTTGTCTTTACCATACATGTATTATGTACGTGTAGCTTACAGAAAGGCTTTTCTGCATTTTTTGTAAAAATATGCCCATTGAATTTTCCAATTCTCTTGTCATTGAGTTCAGAAATAAATAATTTTTTATTTCGCCGATAACGTTCTTGAATGTTTTGTAAGTAGAATCCCCGTGTAAAACTTCAAAGCTTTTACTTTCTTTTTCGATAATCTCATGCTTGAAGTCTTTTCTTAATTTTTAGGCCCCGGCCTATTCTTCAATTTTTTCTTCAAATCTTTATAATGTTTTTTTTCTCGCATTTTTTACCCCCGAGTTCTATTTGCCGATAGTTCATTATATACGTTGTTTAACTAAGCATTTCTGTTTTTTATTAAAGCACCGTTGAACTCCTAATATTATAGTTTTTCTTCCCGCCTTCGAAATGTTCAGCGCAAACGCGGTGCCCTGCTTTTGATCCAAACTTGCTATATTTTCCTTTCTTTCTACCATATTTTTCATTCTAACGGGTTTGTTGGGAACTTATTAAACCTCATGTGTCGATCTCGCTTACTGTTATTGTAGTAGTGGGACAAAAAGCACGTAAACCCAGCCATGGTTGTAAGCACCGCATTAAGTGTTTCGACGTAGCAGGGCTCCCCTACCCACAATGCAATTTCCATTTCCGGAAAAGTTGAAAAAGGCTACTTTGTGTATCCCTGTAACGTTAGTTGCAGTCCTATGGGTGAAGATGGACATCGTCCATTGCTGTGGGTGAAGATGGACATCCTCTTGAGCCGTGGGTGAAGATGGACATCGTCCAGGGCCCCGTATCTCGAAAGCTTCGCATATGGCGAGCGTGAGCAAGCATGGCGAGCGTGCACTATCCCATATCTCGAAAGCTTCGCAAATCGCGGCCGTGCGCTAATGGCGAAATCACCATTAGTTTCGAGGTTATTTGCGGCGATACAAACTAGTCGCAATGGCCTCTGCGTATGCATAATTCGTCATTTTTATGTGTCTCTCATGTAATTAAACATGTCGGCAAGTTTGGGTTGCTAGTCATAATAGCATATAACAAAACATAACAAAAACATGGAAGCTTACGATAGATAATAGATCGGTACCTCTGATAGAAAAACAATCAATATTATCAATAGACTACACAGATTAATTATATTCATCAGAAACTATAAAATGATGTATGAAATGTTTAATTTTGAAATTTTTGTGCGTAATAAAGCATGACTTTAGCATTCTTCACCTGAATATTTACCGCAAGTTTTTCTATCAGAGGTACCGAGTGCTTCAATCTATTATAAGCTTCCATTTTTATGTACAGACACAGATGTGTCTGTACATATAGCCATCATCTGCGTCTGTCGTCGCCGTCGTCGCCGTCGCCGTCGCCGTGCACTTTTACCGATAACACGATAAGTGGAAAACCATTTTACCTTTTGACTTGAAACTTGCAGAACTGATGAATATTCATAATACGCAGGTCAAGTTCGAAAATCAGCATGATCGGGTCACTTTTAGGGAATTTATGCTGTTTTTTCACTTTTTTCAGCATATATGCAGCACCGATAACACGATAAGTGGAAAACCATTTTACCTTTTGACTTGAAACTTGCAGAACTGATGAATATTCATAATACGCAGGTCAAGTTCGAAAATCAGCATGATCAGGTCACTTTTAGGGAATTTATGCTGTTTTTTCACTTTTTTCAGCATATATGCAGCACCGATAACACGATAAGTGGAAAACCATTTTACCTTTTGACTTGAAACTTACAGAACTGATGAATATTCATAATACGCAGGTCAAGTTCGAAAATCAGCATGATCGGGTCACTTTCAGGGAATTTATGCTGTTTTTACACTTTTTTCAGCATATATGCAGCACCGATAACACAATAAGTGGAAAACCATTTTACCTTTTGACTTGAAACTTACAGAACTGATGAATATTTATAATACGCAGGCCAAGTTCGAAAATCAGCATGATTGGGCCATTTTTAGGGAATTTATGCTGTTTTTTCACTATTTTCAATATAAATGCAACACTGATAACACAATATAAGAAAAACGGATCGGCCAATTGTAATTATACTCACAGGAGTGGTCAATCTTACTAAAACGCAGGTTGAGTTCGAAAATCAGCATAATCGGGCTATTATTTTAGAAGTTATACTGTTTTTTCCCATTTCCTCAGATTCAATTATTAGGCATGTTAACAGTCTCATTATTTAACTAATAAGATGCCTAAAAGTGTTTGTTTGATATTTCCTGCATCTTTACAGCATTGTTAGTTGATTATGTAAAAAACATGGTAAACTTGTTATCATGTATTGTGTAATAAAGTGCCAAAAATGGAAATAAACTCATATCATTGCAGTTTGTCAGATTCAATCATCCACTATGTTCAGAATCTCAGAATGGAGGAAATTGGACATTTAACACTGTTCTATTGATACTTTTCCCATCTCATCAATTTTCTTAGTTGGTCATATAAAAATGGCAGTAAAATGTTTATTTTGTTTTATGTTAAAAAAGTGTTAAAATGGAAATAAACCCATTTCAGAACAGTGCTGTCTTGTTTACATTTTGGCATTTTCAAGGTGTGACTTTGAAGTTCCATGGGCCTGAAGACCTTTGCTAGTCACATTTTCTGAATATCTGTGATACAAATATTTTATAATTAAAAATTGATGGTCATTAAGCTGTTAAACATTATGTAATATTGCATCAAAATTTGAAGAAACCCCTATTTTGGACACTGCTTCCGTGATGACCATTTAAGGAAAATCATGTCACTTACTGTTCTCAAACTTACAGGAAAGAAACATGGGACTAAAATACAGCTTCAGTAGGCAATGCAGTCTGTTTGGTTTTTTTTTTTTTTTTTTTTTTTTTTTTTTTTTTTTTTTTGGCAGTTAAACAGTTTTTTGTGAAAATTTAATTTTTCACATATTGGCATTTTCAAGGTGTGACTTTAAAGTTCCATGATCCTGAAGACTTTTGCTTGTCACATTTTCTGAATGTCCATGTTACTAATATTTTATTAATAACATTTGATTGTCATTATGCTGTTAAACATTATGTAATGTTGCATCAAAATTTGAAGAAACCCCTATTTTGTACACTGCTCCTATGATGACCATTTAAGGGAAATCATGTCACTTACTGTTCTCAAACTTACAGGAAAGAAACATGGGTCTAACATACAGCTTCAATAGGCAACGCAGTCTGTTTGGTAAATTTTTCTGGCAATTTAACATTTTTTTGTGAAAATTTAATTTTTCACTTATTTGCATCTTTATTTTCTGTTTTTTTGTCTGTACATTTGACAGCTTTGCTGCCTTGTTTTGTTATATGTTTTGTTATATGCTATTATCACTAGCAACCCAAACTTGCCGCAATGTTTAATTACATGAAACATGGACCTAGTTAGGTCCATGCATGAAAGATACGTTAAAATGACAAATTGCGCATACGCAGAGGCCATTGGGTCGGGATTTACTCGTTGCATATAACAGCCTCGAAACTAACGGTGATGTCGCTTCTAGCGCAGGTCGCGATTTGCCAGACTTTCGAGTTATGGGAAAGCAAGGAATCGCCATGCTTGCGCCCGGGCCCGGGGCCCTGACCGCGTAACCTCGACATCAGCCGCCTTTCGTAACAATAGAAGGGGGAGGATCGCAAACAATGGGGGCGTAACTTGTAGCGATGTTTGAAGGATTATATCACGTGCGTTGATCACAGCTTGGGTCATGCGTTCGTCACTTTAAATAATCAGACATAACTGAGGTTAGTAGCTGTAAAAGCGCCACCGGTATCGCACAGATGGCGTCACCTAAACAGTATATGGATTTCTGTACCGACTTATATGAGAGCCCCGACTTCCACACCTAGGATTACTATTCCTGGCACACCGGCAATTTTGGTTATCTAAGAACCCATTCAGAATAGAAGATCCGACTATCAACTGATCCAAGTATAAAATATGGCGGACCCTACAGAAAGGACGGCCGCTTAATCCTGTAATGGTCTATCTGCCTTTCACATGCCCCCCCACGCGTCGTCCTTGCATGGGCATAGTGATTAAATCTTGATTATAACAAAAATCATTAATATCATTGCAACTCGACACTACTAATTTATATTGTAACAACTTGACATCCTTATTTAAACTGGCTGGGTGTATATACTAACCTCAGGTGGAGCAGTGTCTTCAAAAGGGCATGGGGAAATTATAGTATGCATATGTATAGAAAAATTCGTCACTAAAATTATAGCAAAAGTTAGTTCCTTCATGTCATTCACTGGTGGATTGGTTTATTTTTATAATTTCTTTAAAATAATATTGGATTGAGTCATCTAATACATTAATACATCGGACGTTTCATTGTTCTCTTGTGCGTTCTTTCAAATGAAGCCGGGAATCAGCTGATCAGTTCGGATCTTCTGAATGGGTTCTAACAAATTAGTGCTGATGTCAATATATCTTTTAGCGATTAATCTTACTAATAGTTTGGACTTTCGATGTCAGATTCAAAAACTTATTTTCGTTCTGCGCAGAGTTAGATCGATGCAGTTAGTACGATGAGTTTATGGGAACGCTCCCATATAGTAAAAAACGCAGAGACGGAGCCATCGTCTAAACAGCAGAAAGGTGTTCCACATGAGTCTTTTGCATCTAGCCCTGGCATTGGAAAGATGAGTCGATCAAAAGACGAGGAGTACCTACTGACATTTTCGACAGGCTCTCAATGTCCAAATTTAAGATAAAGTTGCACCCTGTTTAGCGTTTTCGCGTGACATTAAAGTAATGGCTGTGTCACTTGTAGACCCCATTTGTGTTTCATATTAAAACAGTAACATTCTTACAATGAAGAGATCGTAATAGTAAAATGAATTGTGAACATACTCATGTTAATTCTACTGTTTTACATTTTTAATAATAACTTTTAATATACAATAGGCTATAGATAAATAGCTAGCAGTTGCAATCCTTTTGTTTTTAAATGTATATAATAAGCTTTTGTTTTTAATGTGTAAGAGTGTAATTAAAATATATTAAATATATCTTTCCAATGAATTACTACTGTTTCTCCATCACGACGAAAAAATATCATGATCAGTACCGGTATTTTATATGGAAGAACAGTACCGCAACGTTATTCAGAATTCAGCTCGATGCAAGCAGGCACTATCTGCAGTTCGTACAGTGCCCAAAGTTTTCAGTAAGCCCCTGGGTGAAAAAATATACTGGACTATTGAAATCGCGGTTATATTTTTGATTTTAAGTGATGATTATTTTACTAGTGAAAACTAATCAATGATATTTGGCAGATATAATATAGGCTGCCCTTCATCTGTTGCGTAAGTCTACATTAAGATGTATTTGGGAATTTGAAAATATTTGCATATAATCTATTAAAAGGCCTGGTTACGCCACTGTTAAAACATCTTAAAACTCGTCACAATATTGAAAAAAGATACGCCATTGCACAACGATCGTGGCTCGCTGCGATTTATAGTAGTTGTTACTTGCGATCTTCTTTCTGGTTTTAACAAGGTACTCTAAAACACCGTTATATAATAGCAGCACTTACCGTAAAAAGCCAAACAATAATTAGATATGGGCATATCAGATTGCAAACATGCAAAAATTGTATATGACAACGATTTTCATCCTCGCGGGGTTTTTTTTCATCGTGACGTCTTTTGTCGCGCTGTTGATCGATGCAGCAAGTTACTGGAAAAAAGATAAATCATTGAACAACGAATCGGTCGTGGTTTTTTGTGCAATTTGGTTGTTAGTTTCTGGTTTTAACGAGGTTATTTAAGGGCTCTAAAACACCGCGACTGTCAAGGGACTTTTCTGTTTTAGCTGCTGCAGGTTATTTTATTTATTTATTTATTTTGCTCTGCCTGCGCTTCCTCTATGCTGGCCACAGTTGTTGGTCGTGCCTTACAGTTAAATCCTTTATAATGAATTGTACCCGTGGCAGTGGGTCTATTTCTTCTTTGTTCATTGGTTGCAAGTAACTAATGTCTTCATTTGGAAGAGTCGCTTCACTAAAATGGCAAATACTTATGTGCTGTGCACGTTTGATGTAAGCAAGAGTGATTTACATAATTATTGTGATACTTTTATTTTACAAATGCGATATTTAGTATAATTTTGACTTTCTGTCTGATTGAAAACTCATGCTCACTTTCTAAACATAAGAAAATAGGGTTTCATTTTTGTGCTGGCCCGCTAGGAAGTGTTCTATGCAAAGTTGCATGGCCCTATGTAGAGATCCCACTCTTTTGGGTCTTTGCACGATTAATATTGGTTAATTTTGTATTCAAAGTTTGGTTGTAGCTCTCTGAAATATAAAATGTAACGTTTACTCTGATGCTGCTACACTGCTCGTTTTATAATACAATCGCTAGTGTAAGTCGTAAAAGTACATTTATTTGATTTATGTTAAGAAAAAGAAAGTAATTATTTATGAATAATATATAAATCACCCGTGAGTCCCTTTGCCTCTGCTTAAGGATTTCATTTAACTATGCAGTTTAGATATAGAAAGCATATTTACAACATCATTAAATCTGACAAAAATATTGGCACGTTTTCAGCCTTGTTATTGGGCAGTGCTTTCACTGAAGCGTGCTTCGTGAAGTAGCATATGGCTGCAATATAACACTGGTTACCTTGATACGATTTTGGCAGGTGGGCAAAATCAATTCTAATCTGACAAGAAAAACCGAAATGGTTAAAGATTTGGAAATTATGCCAAAACGTAAGATATGAAAAATTACCTTTTCCGTTAAATTTAATGTCCATCTTACTGTAAAGTATTTTGATGTATTTACCTAATTCCACGGTTTGCACTTTTCCACCACTATTGGGTGAAGTGGGACATGGTTCATTCTAATTTTTTTTAATTGCCACCTGGCACTGGTGGCATAACGAAACATATCTTCTAATGTCTGTGGCCATGTTGTGCCAGTATATCTCTGTTCTACTTTGACCAGGGTTTTTGATGCATCCAAGTGTCCAGATTGAATTTAAAAAAAATAGAATTTTTTAGAATGAATCAAATAATGAAATATTTAATTTAATGATTATTTACGATGATAATGTCTATATTACTATTGAAATGTGAAGCTGGAAAATCAATTTAGCTGTAGAACATAAGTAAATAATGTATCGTAAGTAAATAATGTATAGCACCTTTGTCATGCATTTCTTGTAACAAGGCACTTTTCTTATCTTCGCTTTCCACACCTTTCCTCCATTTCCCCTTCTCCCTCTCTTCCTCCCCAATTTCTGTTTCGACTATCTTTCTTACAGCTCTGTAATATAAGCAGCTGCTTTCAAGCCAAAACCGAATGACAAATATTAATCTTAAATGTACCTGTAAATTGCGCTTTTATTAAATAATCTTCAAACTTTAACGAGTATATAATACTTACTTTGCAATGATTTGCCGCGCTTCTCCTTATTGCTCTTTTCTGATTATTGGTTGATCATAAATTTTTGGAAAGAAGCCTCATTACCATCTCTTATTTTAGAGAACTTTAAGGTTATTGCCACCTTTCGCCAATAAACTCCTTATTTACTGCCTTTCATGCAGTCTTTTGGTAATAGATAAATCTTCAGTTTTTAGTGACTAGATTAATTTAATATATGAAGAACGATTTAAGTTCAATGGTTCTCTTATGTTCAAGATTGGTGAAGCTTCCAACACCATTAGCAGCGAAAAATTTAAAATTAAACGAGACTTACCTTGGTTAAGTCGATGTTTGATTGTAATTCTGTGAGTGTAAAAATGAGGGAGGGCTTAAATGCCACCCTCCTCACCCAGCTTACTCAGTAATATAATTCCAATGTAATCAGCTCACAGATATAAATAGGAAAGTTTGGATGAATTTTAAATTCTATTTCGTATAAAAATATCGGTCAGTCTTAAATGAGACTTTAAAGTAAAATGTGACAAACATCAATAAACCAGTATTCAATGGCCTTTATTTCAGCTTAAAATATCGTTTAGAACAGTTTCAACAAATCATCAACAGATACTCATGTAAACCTATACATGCCAGTATATACTAGTATATGAATATGCTCATTACTTCCTTTTTAAAACTCCATATTCAAATGTGGTAGTTTTATCCTCGATTTGTTTCTCATAGAATTTTGCAAATGTTTTTTCAGTACTCCAACCAGCTTTGTTCAAAATATCTGTCACTGGCACAGAATTCATTTTTGCCTTTGAAACAGCAGCAGCTCTCACACTGTGAGCACCAAATAAAGTAGTGTCTATTCCCGATTTTGTCATTACAACTTTGATCCATCTAGAAATAGTATCTCTTTGAACAGGTTTATAAGGTTTCATATAACTTATAAGCAAATTTTTATCAACATTATGCCTACGCAATGTCTTTGTACGAGCTATATACTCTTTTAAAACAGTATAAACACACAACCTCCTATCTGGAGGGTAAGCTTTAAACACAATATGTGATGAATTACAACCTGGTCTACTTTGCTTCAGTAAACCACATAACTGAAACACAAACTCTGAACTCAACTTTTTCATATCAACAACAGAAATTAAATGCAATGTTTGTACACGTGTGGCATTAATTAATGCCATGAGCATTGTAAGTTTTAAAGTCAGATCCTTCAAAGTCAAGTGCTTTACTGGTGAAAGTTTCCTTAAGAAAACCAGAACTTTATTAACATCCCAAATTTGAGCATAACGTTGTCTTGGTGGCCTCAAATTATAAATGCCTTTCATATATCTTATCACCAATGGATGACTCCCTGCTGAAACTCCATCAATTTGAATACCCATTGATGAAATAGCACCTCTTGCTGTATTTAAACTGTCATAAGCTAAGCCATCATTAAACTGTTTTGTAAGAAATTCTATCACCTCTTCCACATGTGGTGAAATTGAATTAATTTTCCTTTCACCACAGTATTTGAACCAGCGTTTAATGAACACGTTGTATTGTTTCTTTGTCCCTGTACGCCAAGATGACATAAGTATGTGGGTTGATTGCTCAGAAAGGCCTCGTTCTCTAAACTGTTCCCTGATACTTTGCATACAATGAGTTTCAACTTGTCCATAAGAGGATGTTCCACTGGGAGCTTGTTCCCTGGTAAAGTTAGCAGACCTTTTTTCTTTTGAATGACTATTGGGTTTTCCACAAGTAATTCCATCAACTTTGCAAACCATATCTGTGTTGGCCATACAGGAGCCACTATAATACCCCTGGCTTTGTCTTTGCGAATCTTCTGGATACAATGACCCAGCAAACTGAAAGGTGGAAACAGATAAACATAATTCAGTGTTCCCCAATCATAAGTAAATGCATTAATACCCCAAGCAAAGGGGTCTGCCTGCCATGAACAATATCTTTCAACTTGCGCATTTAATCTAGAGGCAAAAAGATCAATAAATGGATTTCCAAATTTTTCACATATCTTTTGAAATACATTCTCATTCAACTTCCATTCTAAACGTTCATTAAACTTCCTAGAAGCATTATCAGCATCTACATTATCTTTCCCTGGCACATGGACACAGGTGAGCCAAACATTTTTCTCGATACACCAATGCCAAATCTTTTTTGCTATGTTATTGCAATCATAAGACTTAATTCCACCCATATTCTGAATATAGTCACATGCTGTAATATTATCACTCATGATCTTTACATGTTTATTTTCAAATCTAAATGTAAAAGACTGCAATGCATTTAATATTGCTAGTAACTCTAAAGCATTTATATGAAGGTTAGCTTCTTCTGGAAACCATCTACCACCAATTTTTTGACCCTCCAAATGAGCACCCCAGCCTAATTTGGATGCATCAGTATACAATATAATGTCAACATTTCCTTTGTCAATTTTCCTTCTTTGCAAGTGGACATTTTCCATCCACCATTGTAATTCTTGCTTCATACTAATTGTAATGTGCATCATAGCATCATAATTTCCATTGTTGCTTTTTAAAGCACTTATCTTCTGCTTTTCAAGTTCTCTATAATGGAGTTTACCATATTCAACAGCTGAGAATGTTGAAACTATAATTCCAATCACTTTAGCTACTAGTCTTACTTTTGCTTCTGTTTTAATGATAAGCATTTTACACTGCTGTACAATGTGATCCATTTTATCTTAAGGTAAAGTCACCGTCATACTTTCAGAATCAATTATATTTCCCAAAAACAACAATGATTGTTGGGGAATAAGGACAGACTTTTCTGCATTGATTATAAAACCAAGTGTTTCCATTAGATGTTTTGTGCATCTTATATTTTCAACACATTCGAGGTAATTATCTGAACACAATAAACTGTCATCAATAAATCCTGAACTAGAATGGCCAAGACTTCTCAATTTTGCATATACAGGCTTTAATAATTTCGTAAATATTTTGGGCCCTTCAGAAACGCCATTTGCAAGGCATGTGTATTGATAGATATTTCCTTCCCAAACAAAACGACAAAGAATTTGCTGTTCTTCTGCTATTTTCACACTATAATATGCATGCTTTATATCAATTGATGCTAGGAAGCATCCTTTTGTCACTAAGGTCAATGCCTTTTCAAAAGTGTCCATTTTAAAATGTTCATAGGGAATGTGTTGATTCAGCTTCTTAAGATTTAATATCATTCTGTATTCTCCATTCTTTTTAGGGCGTACAAAAATAGGAGATAAAAACTGCCCCGGTACACTTTGAACTTTCTTAATAACACCAGATCAAGTAGTTTAGAAATTTCTTTCCTGATTATAATTGTTTCTTCTGTGTTAAACCTATATTTCACCATATCATTTAAGTTTTGAAATCCAATGTTGGTATCAACATTTATATGACAATTTTGTACTATATCCAAGATATATGGGTCACTGGTCAATTTTCTCCATTCATCTACAAACAAATGCAATCTACCAGCTTGAAATTTATGTCTCACCTCTAGTATCTGTTCTGATCCCACTGGCTGCTTTGCCATGAGAAGTTTTTTGAATCTGCATGTGCACCCCTCTGGGAAGAACTTCCTCGGCCACGATTGTACCTTCCTCTCATGCGTCCCCTGAATCGTGGGCCCCTTTGGTATGGGCGGTTTCTATAATCCAAGCCCATTCTACTCTGCATCATTTTATAACTCATTTTCGCAGAATCTTCCACTTCCCTTGCAGATTTGGTAATATCATCTCCAAAGAGAAAAGTTGTGCACGGAATGTTATGATTGCACAAAGGTTTGTACTCTGGCTTGAGGTTTGGTTTTAACAAATCCTTTCTAAAACAGTTAATCTGTGTATTGGCATGACCAAGCAAAGCAATACTGTCATTGAACATATCAATGAGTTTTCCAAGCCCTTCACTCGTGTCATTTCCTGTTTCTAACTTAGCCAGTTTGTCTATTCCTTTAGTCATCAACGTAGCTGCTTTTACAACTGACATTTGAACATCCTGTAACTTCTTATCATTTGTTTTGGCATATTGAGGAATAATGTTCCATACCATTTTATTGGTTTTGACTATCACCAAACTTTCACAGTTTTTTGGCCGTGAGTTATTTTCATCTTTGGTAAGTTCTGTATACTTTGAATGATCTACTATCCCATTGGTGAACAAATCATTGACACTACTCGCCAACACACTGTCAACTTCCACGTCTGTATACTCTATTAATTTATATCTCTTCGTCATATCATCAAATCTGTTTGTGCTACTAGTACCTGCCTCCGGGCATGTTTCATCCTCCAATCTTTCATCATACTGTTCATCAAATTCATAATTCTCCTCACAATATGCATCGTGATACAGGTACTGTTTCTCTAAAGAATCTATGCGTCCCACGACGCTGTTAATTTTCGTTTCCTGTCTCTGCACAGTTTCTTGTATATTTTTCATTATAGTTAAATATTCATCACTGTTATGACTAGATTTTGCTTTGTCGTCTAGTTTCCCCTTTCCTGTTCTAGTTTTTACTTTCTTTGCTTTAACGTCCTCGCTATTCTTACATGTATCTATTGCGGGTTTTGAAAGGCCCGGTAAAACAGCACTTCACGTGCTTTCGGCCGCCATATTCATTGAAATTAAGTTTGGCACACAAATGATTCGTAGCCTACAATGTGTAACTACGTTACAGATCAATATAAATGCCGCATAAAAGATTGCAACTCCGTTGCAAAAATGTTTCCAACTTAAGCAAACAAACTACGTTTGTTTTAGATTATAATTCTGATAGAAATAGATCGCATCTATTTTCAGGCTGACTACCCAGCCGCATGTCACAAGCTAACTGAGTACGCATGCGCAAGCATATCTCATTTAAGACTGACCGATATTTTTATACGAAATAGAATTAACACAAGGTGATGTTGATAGTTGTAGAGAAAAGTTTCCCAAGTAATGCAAGTCCTACGTCTAGTAATGAAAGTCCTAATGGGGCATGAATTCCTAAAATTTCAGTAATGTATGTCCTATATTATTTGTAATTTAAAGGATGTCTTTGAATTATCTGTTTATTTGATAAATATACTTATGTCCTTACTTTTAATTTTATCATGACATCGTATAATATTGATTTCAGAATGAAGTGGATTAAATCAATGGAATATGTTCATATGAATAAATAAAACAAATAACAATTAACTCAAATGATTATAGGGAAATTACAGACAATGACACGCGTACGCATGGATTTCAGAATAATGAAAGTCGATACAATTCATGAAACCATATGAACATATTTTATTCGGAAAATGTTTATTCAAAGTAACATAACAATAAGGACAATATTTAGTATATTGATTCATGTATAATTTTAAATTAAACGACCCCCTTTAATGTGCCCCCCACCCCTTCCTGCGGGTGAAGGGGCACCTTCTGTGGGACGAACCTGCGTTCATTCTTCTTCCGCCTTACCCACTGTTAATTGGTTATTCTAACTTTTCCAGGACTGAACTTTGTTTTTGAACATCAACACGAAGACCGCGCCCACAGCTAGTATATGGATCACACCAGGTTTTACGTTTGCCCTCCTTGGAACATCATCTAGTTCCAGTGGCTCTATAGCTTCCCATATCAGAGGGTAAAGATATTTTGAGTTGACACCATTTGTTGGAAAACTGGCAAGTGCACATTTAAGTCTGAGGTTATGATTTGTACCATACAAACCATCATGTATCGGGCTAGATTTGCAGTATTCATGTCATCAACTTTGACATACCCCCCAAACTCCAAGATTTCAATTCTTTCATTCACCAAATCCACAAAAACAATAATTTCTCCAGTCTTTTTGTGCAACATCAAGTCAGAGCGGACACGTGTCTAAGTTTCTGGATTTCATTTCTTTCGTCATTTGCCTAAATGACCTAAATGCTCCCCAGCATTAAAATAATTTCTTCATAATGGCTTACCAGTTAAACAATTGTTTTTCAGCGTAACCAGTGGTCTCTCATCCTCGGATTCACTTGGTCCATTGTCCAAAATGCATATAACAAGTATACAAGTATATGACTAGTATACATCTTATTATCTTTAAATGAATTTTATACAAAACTGTTTTTAAAGCAAAGTGTATACCAATATATTTCAACCAGTTGTCTAATGATACATTACAAAGCATATATAACATGCGATGGAAAGAGGGTCTTTGTCACAACCGCCTTTTCAGAGGTCTCTATATCAGGAAAACCATTCCCCTCGCAGACTTGTTAACTACGTTATATCTGGAATGAATGGCAGTTCTTTTTCTGGGAACATTTCAGGGAAAGCATAGATTATTTTCATCACTGCAGACGTCACCACCCCAAAATATCGAATGTTCGAATGTTTACTGTTGAACCTTTGGACCAATGCAGATATATTATTATTATTATTATTATTATTATTATTATTATTTCCAAACTTGCAACCCGAGGGTTGAATAATTACAATCATTGCATCAAAGTTGAATAAAACCATTATAGTGATGTAAACAAATTTAAAACAAAATAATTAAAATACAAGTCACGTATCCTAGGAGTTTGTTGTTTTATTTATTTTTATTATTTTTTTTTTTTCATAATCCCTGAAGAAGGCCTAGGGGCCGAAAGCTTGGATTAGGCTACATATTACGCTGGTGTTGCACGAACAGAATCCATCCAGTAGATGGCACTTAGAATTATTTTCCCTAGGTTATCATACGTTGATGCCCTAATCAAAGCAAATATCGCTACTTTACGTACAGAAGGTGATACTTTTTGCTTGGAGGAGCAACACTTTTTTCCCATTCTGTTCTATGTTCTTTAATCCATGTAAGATTGATTTCTCTATTTCATCTGTTGGTAGGTCGATGACACCTTCACAGCCAGACACACCAGAGATTCCATGCCACCGATATCCAAGGATATGGGCAGCATTTTGATAGCAGAAATTTATATGAATCCAATTACAAACCAATTCCACAATAAATGTTCCAGGTTTTGATAACAGTATGTTGGACAGACCTGCCCCGTGTGGGGCAACCACCATTACTGCACGATTAAACATGGCAGCTATGTCATTGAATGAAGGTAATGGTAAATCCGTAAACAATTCAAATCTGAAACCTAGAGCTGGGACAAATTTCTCCATGAAATTCTGTAACTCTGTGTGGTGGGAATAGTGTCTTAAAGTTCCAGGGTTTCTTTTGATTAAAACCACACTGTTTCTTTCATTCGGACGAAACTTTTCATCAATGTGTTGTCTTAGGTCCTTATAGAGGAACTGAGCATGTATAGGTCTGGCTCTTCCACATGTTGTACCTTCTGGAAGATATATCGTCTTGGCCCACACATGTCCAGTCACTATTCTGGAGGGGTCAATTCCAAGGTGTTTCAAAATATTTTTAACTATCCCAACATTATAAATGTGTATTTTGACGTCCTTATGTTTTTTAAGGAAGTTGATATAGAAACTTGCTCGTGTGAACTCCTCCATCATCGAGTGGAAGATGTTATTACCCCAAAACTGGGATAATACAAACACAGTGTCTTCCACATTAGTTGGAGGTTTAAGGTTAACAGGGGGGCGTTCCCCCAAGTCTGGATAATTGCACTGTGTAGCAACAATTTTAACGTTAGCACTAATTACATGCCCGAATTTAGCTGTTATCAGGCCTCTTGACACCTTAGTCAAGAATGTTGCCACACGAGGTCTACGATTTGAGTCTAACCTCTAAAACATCTAAAACATAGTACCACTGGAACGTAAAATTTTGTTACACCAGCAGTGATTATATCAAGGAAAATATATTTCTGTGGCAAGATTTGATTGTTTTAATTTTTTGCAACGTATTGTGATTATAAGTACAACTTTTGATGGTTAATTTAATATTTCATAGATCTTTTATTTTATATAATTCACCAGTTCTGTAAGCAATTTTATTGTTTTCTTAGCGTGTTACTATACTTCTGTCAAGATAGGACAAAAGAGAGAAAGGGCCTATAGTATGCTGGAAGAATTTTAGTGTTTGTTTATTCCGCACTATAATAGGTTCAGATAGGTTCAAAAATGAGATTCCAGGCCACGCATGCAATTCAGTGTGCACCAGTAGTTCAACAACCACACCTTTTAAGTTAAACTTGGACATAATAACGAATGGTTAAAACTTTTAAATTGATAACTGGCAGCTCATTTACAGTTGATGGTGTAGTTTTATTTGCTTGTTGTTGAACTAAAAAAAAAAAAAAAAAAACAGAAGATACATAGCATGGCAATAATCTAGTTTTCATTTCACATAGAAATGACATCAACTGTCGCACCTTGGGGCCATCAAACTCAGTTTCATGAGACATATAATTTAGGCCTGCCTGTTTATGATATGCCACCAAAACGGTACTTTTACATGATATTGTTCACGCCACACCAGACGCAAACACGTATCAAAGAGTAAAAGAGAAAGATTTGCAAGTTCAATTTGTTATTTTGCAAATGCATCATATTCTATGTCTTTGCATTTAAATTTTAATGTCCTCTGCAGATATTTAAAATTAACAATATTCAAATCTACTAATTGTTACCAGTCTTGCAGACGATTTCGGAAGTGTATTATATGGGTTTGTGGTGTGCTGCAAGGTTGAGAAACTAATGGGCAGGTGCAAGGCAGAGATAGCTTTTACTCAGTCTGATTTTTCGAACATAATATTTATTGAAAAGTACAGTATTCAAGATTTTATCTGAAAACAGAAGTTTCATCTTTGGATAATTTTATACATGTAGTTTTGGTTTCTCTTATATCATTTCAAAACATTTTAAAGGGTTTTTCAACTGCTTGAAAACTTAATTAATAACATATAGAGACAGACATCTAATGAGAATTCTCTAGGTAGCAAAAGTTTGCTTTTTTTATATTAGCCTAAAAGCATATATCCTATGTTCAATATGTCAGTAAAGGAGGGGGACAGAATCGTGGCAACGAAAATGATATTATCTGCCCACAATCTAGTCATCGGAAAAACAGGTGGGTCAGAACACCATGAAAAATTGTTTGTTAATATATATATATATATATATATATATATATATATATATATATATATATATATATATATATAAGGCAGAGTGCCGAGAAAGTTTCGCTCAATGGCCTTTACAATTTGAATATCATTTTTCTAGAATATCGTTTTCTTGTGGAGTAAAAATGAATTTAAGTATTGGAGGGAACATGTTTGGCGAAAAGCAGAAAATGTTCTTGATCGCAGGAAAATAATTGTAACCAAATTTCTGCAAAAATACGGAATGTTGTCGTTTTAATGAATAACTGATTTTATGGACAATAACATGTCAGATACTGCAATTTCTACAGCTTAACATATGCATGACACGTATTTATTTTATGCATAGTTTTGTTCACCAACCGGTTGCCTTGCGTTTCAAGGTAAGGATAGTCCGAGGCGTAGAGGCAAGAAGAGGCTTAGGTTAAAAGACTATTTAAACTCTCCTGTGCTGCACGCAATAATTTTTATTGTATCAATTATGGTTTCCCTCAAACGCTGTCAAAAGGAAAACAACAAAGCTATTAATCAGCAATTATTGTTATTTGGAGCCATTACCGTTGTCATAACCATGCCTAAATTACAAGATATATGCCCGGAAAAGCTATGCTTAAATACCCTATAATACCCGCTAGATTACGAAAACAGAACGTGAGAAGTCACTCCGCATTATGCACTTTACAATGCAAGACATTCCTGGCGCATATAATTTCATCCTTTTCGCTGTAAAGATAACTCCATCTCACGTAGATTCTCGACCGTTTGCTAGTCTGTTGGGTCTATTTAGGTTGGCCCCCATTAGCTCTTCTCGTCTTTTTTTTTTACCAGGGCCACAGATTTCAAAGATACCCGGTATGTCTCTATCTAATTACATGTACATTTCTGAGACAGTACAACACTGTGTCTTAGAATAGCCAGAGACATATCTAGTGGAAATCAATATGTGACTCTGATAAAGGTTACTTATCATCTCTCACATTCCCACCTTTCATTCTTCTATTTACCTATTTTAACTATCAATATCTTCGTTCATCTTGACAGCCTTCTGTCTTAGGGACCATTCCAATAATCCTGTCGTACTAGCAGGATCTATCTATCTCCGCGGGGATTCTCGCTAAATTGCATTCAGTTTAAGCAGTACACGAAAGTTAATTACCCCACTAACAGCTTCAGTGTGCGTGACAGACTTAATGGGCTTTAGTGGGCGTGACAGCTTAAACTGAATGCAATTTAGCGAGGAATCCCCTCGGAGTTAGATCGATCTTGCTAGTGCGATAGGTATATGGGAAACCAGTCTTCAGTAGCTTTTAATTTTATGGAAATGTATTATATCACTACAGCCCGCACGAAAACGAAGTAGATACTCCAGCGCAGTAGACTACTGCAATCATACTGCAAACATGCTTCAAATCTGCTTCGATGTGGGAGCTAATTAGCATATTTGAAACATGCTTCTATCATGCTGCTAATCTACTGCATTAATGCTCCTCCTCTGTACAACCCTATGTAATTTTTGAAGTAGAATTGCAGTAGGCTATACTGCATTTCTACTGCAAATATGCTCCACACCACTACTGCGTTAATGCTTCTTTGCTACTTCGATACTACTGCATTTTCGTGCGGGAGGTATTTGCAATTTGATACCAAATCTGTTAAAAAAAGAACAGTAACTTTGTTCATGCATATTCTAAATATATTTTGCTTGTTGTCCTTGGCCTCGGGATGGTGCCCAAATTAAGACCCCATCCCAATACTTAATATCGTGGAATTAGCCACGTGCGCAAAATGATACATGAAGATCCACGTTATATACAGGCTCATCCAAGGCCAGGTAACATTTACAGGTGGACAGATGTGACACCTTGGTGTACATAACAACCACACTTTATGGCTAACCCATTGCTAATGAAACATTTCAGTTTAAACAACTCACATTAATGTATTTAAGGTGTCTTATAATGTTTTCTTGGAATGATTTAGGATTTACATTTTAAAGTGAGATGTCACCACCTTGCAATAAATTCAGCACTGATGGCAATAAAAACATGGTCGTTCGTGAAAGATTAAGTAATAAACCAAGGAAACTACCATCGTCAAAAATAAACACGAGTTTTGTAATTACAGGTGCTCCTAGTGTTTGCAAATACAGACTTGACATTTAATATGGAATATATCAGTTTCGAATGTATGCCTAGGTGAAAATGCGTTCTTTTTTCACAAACTCCGATCTCATATAAGATATGTGAATGGAGAAGTGTGTAGTCAGGTGTGTCGCTACCAATTAACTGATTATTAGGTTTGTTGCGCTGCTGCATTATGTAAAATGCAGTGATTTAATTGAGTAGTGCTCCTTTGGGCAGGTCAAAGCTTGGCTTTGGCAAAGCATGGTTCTGTCAAAAAAAGTATCCATATGTCGGCAACTACTGCATAGAAGAATTTAAAATTTTGCATGCAAGTGGTTGTAAAATGAGCTATGTAGTGCTTTACAAATTTGTTCATCTGTGGCAGAATGGCGCGAAAAAGACAGGCATTGCTAGACAGGTAATTGTGCCAAACGAAACGGTCCGCACAGTTTTATAGAGTAATGCCCAGACTGATGTGCCTACACAGAGGCCACACCCAATATATCGAAATCATACCACCAGGATACAGGACTCACTCTCCTTCAGGGTATGCTGCTGCAACTAAACAAAACCACCCAGTCCGTTCAGAATGAGGGACAAATTGCCACCACAACGCGTTTTTCAAGGCCCTTAGCGAATACCAAACTTGTTTTAGCAGGTTAGAATACCAGACGACCCCTGAGAAACTCAATAAAAACAGCAAAACATCGTAGTCTGTTTCTCCAATGAATTGGCGACCATGACCGTTTCTGGATAGAACATTGAAACAGCGTGGATTTCTTTATTGGGGTCAGATTTCACCTGTATCGCTCAACTAGTCAAAACAGAGATTACAGACGTCCAGAAGAGACCTACGACGAAGCGACGAAGCGTGTGCGGCGTCCAAAGTGACTACGATCACCGACAGCGTCAGTATTTGGAGATGATACCACACTGGTGTCAAAACACCTATGGTAGTCATCGATGAAAACCTGAACCAGATCAAATAAAGCAATAATCTGGGAACCTCTTGACTATCATTTGATACGAAGAACCTTAGAAACAATTTTAGGTTGCACGATGAGATTGCCTGTTCACAAAAAGCACTTTAATAGCAGATAACTTACAGAAAGAAGGAATGAGCAGCTACCTTGGTCATCAAAGTTGCAATATTTAAACGACAATATGTGGGCAGGTCATTTCTCGCCAAATCAACGGCCTACATGTCCCACGACAAAAGTTTACCAAATAGGACAAGTTTTGGCCGATGATTGGAATGTTATTACAGATTAAACTTGAGAAAATCTATCCCAATGAATGCCTTGTCGCTTGAGAGCCTTGGTAGCAGCCAGATGAGGTCAGGCCTAAAAGCGACCGTAGCTATGACTAGACACTGACTTGAGGGTTCTTTGTGGAGCATGTAACTCTTTTACAGACTATATAATTTGGAATAAAATGGAGATCCAAAACATCGCTTTTAATGTTTATCGTATGACTTAGAATGTCACAAGGACATCAAAGAGATAAGTAAAATTTATAAAAACACGATTTTAATCCTAACTTTCATTTATCAGTCAGCAAAAAAGGAAAAAAATGATTTGGAAAAAAATATTCCATATTAAATGTCAAGTCTGTACTTGCGCCTCGCTGATAATTTTTGGCGTCATAAATACCATTATCTGGGACATCAGATGGAGTTATTATTATTTTTACTGTTATTGAAACTATTATTTCGTTTATATACGCTTAAATACACGTATTGTTGTTATCAAATCTTCTGCATCAACAATATCGTGGCAAATTAAAGTTTGTCTGATATACATAACTGTATTGAATTTTGAAGATAACTGTTAAGATACAGGTAGTTAAGTTTTTTCTTGACATGCATATCTGCGTCATTAGCATTGGATGTATTCGTAGACGCTGGTCATTGGACATTCATAGATATACAGGAAACTATGAACATTTACCTATACGTGCGCCAACGTACGCCATAAAAACTATTATCCATTATACAATGAATGGCAAATGACAAACGTTATTCACCGTCTGTAAGGACTTATTTGACATTAAATGGAACTGAACTCCCGTGCTATAGTTAAAAAAGGAGGATGCAGTGAACTAGACCAAATGAAAATCTTGCCATTTGTTTGAAAATGAACTTTGAAATTTATTTGAGTCATATGTTATTGCATGTGATTATAATGATACATTAAGTGTTGTGTAATGAATACTAAATATTATAAATATATCTTTATCCATCCTATCAACCTTATGATTGATATTTAATATTTAATCAGATTGATAATCGGTTTGATATTTAATCAGACAGATATTGGTGTATTAACAGTATGTTTAACTTTTGTAACGCTGATGACATGAAATTGATGATTTATATACTTGATATTTCATAAGTTAAAATTTTTAGTCAAACATTATTGCATGAGGTAATAATGATACATTAAGTATTGTGTAATAAATATTAAGTGCGTGACGTATTATATTAAGCTTAGCAATCTTATGGCTATCTGTTATCGATATTTTATCAGACAGTTATTGGTGTACGGTATTAACAGTATATTTAACTTTTGTAACGCTGATGACATGAAACTGATGATATATACATTAAGGAAAATTTTCGCATTTATGTGGCTATATTATTTCTTGGTATAGTTTTATATAACCATGGATTGCATTTGTTATAAACAACTTTTTTTATAGTCATCAAAGAGGAGAACTATAGTGTGGATAAGTAGAAGCTGAACAGGTACTTCGTCATCGACGATGCGCTGGTCGCAACGTTGTGATGAATGCTGTTTATTTGAAGGGGCCCCAATAAAAATTGTCTCACGTAGTGCCTTCCAGCAACAACACTGTATAAGAAAATGTGTCAGAGCCATAATAAAAGAGTCACAGGTGGTTGTCATAATGGAAAAAGAAAAAGAATCTGTATTCTTGGGCAACACATTATAAAAGTGTAAATGCCAATTTCAGTACGAAATGCGTCCATGAGAAAGAATATTTTCCAAAAAATAATCAGTCTACCTTCCTTTGAGTTATATTTTTGGTTTCATGTCGAATGTGTTTCTATTTCATATGTTAGTTTATTATATAGAATTTATTTACTTAATTATATTTTTGCATGACTTTCTGATAAATATGAAGTTCTTAAGAGGGATTATTTAAAGGTATATTTTAATTTTAAACGTGCCTAGGCATATTGTTAAAACGATTTTATTTATGCAGTTTACCTATTTTCTGTAGTATTTATACATTTAATGTTATGGTTTAGAGCTAGCATGTACACCTCATATAGCATGTACACCTGAAAAACTGAATATAGCTAGACAGCACCAGATCCAAGGATCTCAAAGATAAACGTTATATTTCTAAGGAATTAAATGACAGGCAAACCTGTCCTAGAACTCGATACACTGCGGTATCAAGTATCAAAGTATGATATGTTCTGTATTAGTTACTATGAAAGCTGAATCTTTAAGTAAAAACTAGTGTAAGCTTAAAGAATAAAACACTATAACCGGATTCTTGACTCGTGTTAATCAATTATATATTACCGCCGCGAACAACAACAAAGCCGTGGTAATAATATCGCCCCAGAAGATGATGTAATGTTAGTAATTGACAGCCATGGGTGAATAAGAAGCGGGGGTGTTTTGTAGAGGAAAAGAGTTGATTGGCATGCTTTTATGATATCTATACAACTGCATGTAATGTAAACGGAGAGAATGCCGCTAGAGATTGAATGAGGTAGAGACAAAAATTGTAAGAAAGTGGCGAGGGAAACAACTGGAAGATAGTTAATCAATAATATGGAATATTATAACTGAGTTGTTCATATTACCCCGCGCACAGCAAAAGATAAAGACATCAACTTTGTCGCACAATGTACATGTACATCATGTATAAAGTCTAGTCGATACAATATGGAACATGCACGGATTTGATGTAGAATTATACACTGTAGTGATAACTACAGACAACTCCACATTTTCACTTAGTATCTAAGTGAAAATTGACACGGCTTTTCAGATCGTTTATTATTCTATCTTTTTCCAGCAGATCATTAACCAGATGGGCTGACTTTTCTTTTAGTACTTTAATGCGCTCACTTTGTGCATTGATGATTGCACCCATATGTTTTCATAGCATTTACGTTTTCCTCTACTAAAGTTGAGATGTCTCTTTCCAAACTTTTCCCCATTCTTTCGTTATTATCAATGTTTTTTTTTGTTTTTTTTTGTCCTTCTTTAATAATTTTAAGTTCTTTCATATTTCCTGTCATTTGCCCCACAAGCTGTTGTATAGCGCGCAAGGGAAAGAAACAGTCAAAGAAAAGTCTGAGGAAAGGCATTAGCCTTTCACTGAAATTCTGAATCACTGTTTATTTCAAGCCGAAATACTCAAGACACGTGAAAAAATTGGAAAAGAAAATAATAATAATGCAAATCACTATGTTAGCTGTTAAATATGAATTAGTTTTGAAATAATTGAAATAAATTACAAGTATCAACTGTTAACTTTGCTGCAGATGTGTCTTAGCTGAATTTATTAAAATTCTTTCCTAAATACAATAATATATATCTTCATTTTTCAAATGTAAATATGTGCACCACAAAGTTTACAATGTATTTCTCAAACAACAATACATTTAACTCACCAATTATGCCTATCCTTGAAATAATAAATTGTAAGTCCTAATCTTGAATTTACAAAAGAGCAAAAATGTGAGGTATAGTATGTCTTTCTCCTTCGAAGTCACTGGGATTATCCCTAAACCTTAAAGTTATCACTTATGCAAAAGAACGTTGCATCAGACGTGCCGGATCACCCGGCTCCTCAAGCACAATAAACACAATCAATTTATACCTTACACGTTCACTAAACATGCTACCGAACGGAGGGATGCAGCTACGTGGCGCGACATTATTACCATTGCTTGCGTGGGGATCGGAGAAGACAGTTAAAGAATGGTGTTAAAGAATTGTCTGTGCCGCCATACAAAAGAGGGGCGGATTGAGGCCGTCTTCTGGGTCTTCTGGAAGACGGTCAGATTTTCGCGTTTACATTGACAGGTATCTATTTTTTTCTGTCGGAAGACGGTCAACAAAGATAATTGGATCAACAAAGATAATTAAGAAGACTATCTGAAAAAAGCTCTGGATCCGCCCCTGCAAAATATGGTTTAAGTCTTTTAAAATGTTACTAAGCTGCAAATGATCTTGCTGAGGTGAGTTATTAGTTCTTGTTTTCTTACTTTTACCCATAATCACGGAGAGACAGGGCAAGCTCCAGTAATTACACTGTCATCACATTCACGTTTTACAAGGTAGGGCCTGCAGCCTGAATGCATTAGCTGGGCTATAGTATACCCGCAGCATTGTGTGCGACAGTTTTTTTCACTCCAAATCTTCAAATTGTCAACATGTGAGCCTCTTAATTACGCCAGTGCATGTTATGTATTGGCACAAGTTAGTAGCCTATTTAAAAAGGACCTACTGTTTTAAAAAAGTAACAGTTTGAAGAATTTCGTTGGCAAGGTACTATACATGTTCTACGTATTTTTATAATTCAGTGAACTTTTCAGCTTAGCAAGTTCAGTTGAGTGTGATACAGGCATGGGACAGTCACTTCACTTGCGTTGATAAAAAATCAAATACTGTGTGTAGAATAACGAGAGCCTTGGATTTTATACATTAAGCATAATATTTAAGGATTGCCATTCAGGATCACAGGCATAGGATGAAAAACAATGAGAAACCGCCCGAAGTCGAGTCTAGTTAATCAACATTATTTAAAACCTTAAAAATATTTTTACATATGAGCAGTACAGTGCCAATTTTACAGAACCTTTCCATGACCATTTACTTATTATTCATTTTATTTCAACATAATTTCATGAGGACAATTTTTTTGACATCAAATAAATTGATAGAACATCCATTTCCCATTGAATGGGGGAGAGTGTGAAATGCATTCCAACTTGGTGTAGTTCTCTTATTTGGTCGGTGCCCCCCCCCCCCCCAAATTTATTTGCAAAGTTTTCATTCACTTGGATGTCTCTTTATAGTAAAACATTTTTTTAAAAAAATCGGACGTTAGAACATTATATAAAATAACGGTTACGTGAAATAACGCCCATTTCCCCATTGATATGAATGGAGACTAGTGCGAAACGCAGGGTGTAACATGCTTGGGCCTAGTTCTTTTATTTGTTCTGTGACCCTCAATTTTTTTGCAAAATTTTAATGTACTTTTCAAACAAACTAACAAAAAATAAATGAATAAATAAAATAAAATGAAAAATAAAATCGAACGTTAGACATGTAACGAACGATTTACCTTAAACGCGTATCGATAACTGCTATCTAAGCAGTGTGTAAACTGTCTATAATATTGAACCTAGGCTCATTAGAATGGTATCAACTTATGTTTTTTCGGAAGGATTTCCAAATAACGAAATACTAGTCAAGGCGAAGTTTTAAGAACCAAGACATTGTATTTCTTATTTCTTTTCTTGATTCAAAATCTTGTTAGGCCGCAGACTAAATTTAGTTTGGTTGCCACGTTAATAACATAGCAGAACAGTCATGTCTTTTTCTTGTCCTGAATTCCAAAACGCTTTAAGCAAAATATGTGCTCAAAGACGAAATGAGCGCTATCCAGAAGAACACACACAATTATAAACAGTATAAATGCTTTTATTTGCACCAATGAGATTAAAAAATAGTGACAACACCCATGCTTAGCAACTTAAAGGTTAAGCTTGCACGAGAAAATGTTAAACAATGCGCTTTAGATATCATTGAGCGAACGCATACAATTTAAATGCCGTAGCATATGACAAAATATTTACTTCACGTCATCACACCGATTTCCATCTGTTGTTGATACTCTTAGTCACCTACCCTATCCCGATAATTAGGACCGCCACACGCACCTTATTTCTAGTACAAGTAGTAGTAAACTACGTTCTACGGTAACTGTGGAGAAAATGCTGAATCTTGGCCAGATCACTGTGGCCACCCTAGCACCCCGAGCAGACTAGACGTTGCGCTAGTTATTTGTGATAATTATATTATAAATAAAAATGTGGTATGGATGAAATGATCCCGCCCCTCACATTTTCTGCATGCAGTCAGCAACATATCCTGGCATATACTCCGTCAACCAAATGTACACCGCTTTTGAAAGTATATTAAAAGCGTTTTAAAATGTGACAAATCATTTTCTACGCCTACGATATATACCTCGGATAATTACAGGAAGACATGGCGGTATACCTAACCAGAAATTTTGAACTAAATTATCAAAATAGAAACAGTATATAGCAAAGAATCTTAGTGCAGGTGCGGACGAGTCTTAGGTGCTTAGGAAAAATTGTATGGCTTTTTTTTTTCTTTAGAAAACTTATATTTGGCGCAAAGACTCCGGATTTGTTACTTTTAAGAAACGTGTCACAACCTGACAACAAAATCACCTTCCATGGATAACGTATGGATTTTTTGCAGTAAGTACCACTTCGTATGGCTGTCAGAGCAGTGACACAATAAATTTGCGAGGGAAAAGGTATACTTGCAAGCCGACATTTTTCACAGGTCCTCATCTCTCACCCTCCATTCCCACACAAGATTTTTGCTAACTACGTCAACTTAGCGATGTCTGGAATAAATTGCGGTTCATTTTCTTGACGAATTCCTGGAGTTGCGTAGATGATTTTCTTTACCTCCGGAAGACGTCGCAGCGTAAAATGTTTTGTATTATCGGATGGTCGGCACGAAAATTGTCCAATATGAAATTAGTCGAAACTCTATAGTTCATTTGATTTTTCTTTGTAGCAGTACCGTTGATGTATGCAAATATGGGCTCCTTTTTCGAAAATACACCAATTAAGTTTGTGGCGACATTGTTATTTGTTTCGTTCCGCAGTGATGATAATTGAAATGCCTTCGCGATTTCAAATTTGATAGAATCATGATAATCATGAAAACGTTTGTTGGTCACTTGAATGTCATTGCACTGGATTCGATACGAATTATATAGCATTGCTGCCCAATAATCAAGGAAAAGTTGTGAAAAATACCAAGAAATATGATCCAGTTCCTCGGTATACGGTAAAACACAAGAGAGCGTATGTCTGTGAAAAGCTGTAAACATGGCATCGAATTTGAAATTTATATTTACGCGTGCTCCTTTTTCTATGTAATTCTTTGCATAATGTGGATATCCGATGGCAGGTTCCCATTCCAGAAGAAAACTCTCGAAAATGTCAAACGGCGTGTCTTTGGTTGAGTTTCTACTTGTAGAGGAACTGTTAGTATTTTTGACTGTTGGCAATGGAAGTAATACCGCGTCGTCGTCCAAAAATATGTAGTACAAATAACCACCATCTTCGCGTTTGGAAGCCTGTCTGACGGCTTCCCTCAGCAGCATGTTTCTTCCTTGTGTCCAGGTACTTTTTGGAAAGTAAAAGTCTCCAGACCGGTCAGCGAACGTTAACCAGATAATCTGACGGTCAGATGAATGTTTTAGTCCCTTAATTGATTTAACGCTTGGGCCTTGAATGAGGTACACAAAGCGAGCAGAAAGGCTTTCTGTATTTTCATATTTTCTATCTGTCAAACTGGACATTGTCGCAGTTTTAACTTTGTCCTCTCCATCTGGGTTCTTCAGTGACGAGGACGCGGGAACAGCCGTCACCCTACTGCCGTGAACATTCTCGACTATTTTTACACCTGAATCCTCTTGTTTCCCATTGTTATCATTCATGTTTACCTTGACACTTTTTGAAGACGACTGGGTGACCATAAAGGTTACGATTTATTAAAGTAACTTGCCGTAAAAATCAGCATCAAAATAACCAATGCACTGAATATTCCCCTCCAGTTTCTTCTCATTTTTCTCGCCTCTGGGATACACCTATAACAATAGATAAAAATGCATTTAGAAATGAGCTATATATATTTCTACCTGTAGATCATTGTTGCGGAAAACGCGACCTCTAGTCTGAAAGGCAGACGTCCTATTTAACCGTGCACACTTTACGGTAACGAAGAGAAAAAACAATTTAGCTGCAACAGTATTTTTCTTCACACATGTCACCGTTCTTTTAAAAAAGTGGTGACTCCTCATGAAAATATGAAAATAGCCTATGAAGAATGATGTCCTTACGTCCACTGAATAATTTATACTGGTAAATTGAATACCCCTTATCGAACAAAATATATAACAAGGTAGAACGGCAAGTGCGGCTTGAGGTTCATCCTAGTTTAGACTCTCTCTGTACTCTGAATAGGTGGGTGACGAAGGTGGTAATGTTAAATTGTGGTGCCCTTCCTCGTAGAACAATTGAATGCTAGACGTTGATATGTCATTTACAAGGGAGTCCCCAATGATAGAGAACCCGGTTCCATGGATAAGTCTAAGCCCCGTCCCAGATTTTGATTAACTTCTTCATGTTACCCCTTACCTGTACAAATGTAATGGAGGGCGGATACTCTGTATGCACAATTATGTCTTATAAAGTAACTGTCAATTCACTGCGGTGTAGAGCCCCATTTTGCAATATTATTTATTTTAAGTCACTGAAATGGTGTAAAGTACTATAGAGGTAGATCAGGAATGGGGACATAGTTGCCTCGGCTAGGTACGCTGACATTGGTCAGGCTACCGCTGGGGTGGACTACATATTCACAAGATACATGTATAATGTATTTTACATTGTTAATTCCTAGTCCACCATGATTAGGAACTTACGTTGGGGGCTAATAAACCCATCTTGAGGGATTTGCAAATCAAGGCTGTTCTGATATTTAATTGTGTCTTGGACATGTTCTTCACTGTTATAGACTAGGGCATATAACAGTAAAAACGCTATAAAAATATAAATACCATCACCCAAGGACAGCAAGCTCAAACTAAAATTCCGCATATATGTTTATTAATTCTAATTATTTCAAATTCCTCAGTCTAAAGATCTTAGGGTATATTTCAATCAACCACCCCCAGGGACAACCACAATCATAGTCAAAAAAAATTCGAAGTGCCCATGCACATTTCTTACGATTGTGTATTAATCCCCAACGATTTAATTTCCTTACTTTAAAGATATAAGGGTAAATGGCAGAAATTAAGATTTAAAAATTACAATCAACCACCCCTAGGGACGAACACACCCCAAGTTACAAAAAAAAATCTGAAGTGCCCATGCATATGTCTTACAATATCTTTACTAATCCTTGACGTTTCAACTTCCTAACTCTAATGGTCTGGGAAATTACAGTCTAGAATAAATTGTATATATGTTCGTCCGCCACAGGGGCAGCCTGGCCAAATTCATCGTACATAGTAGAGGAAAACCCGTC
This sequence comes from Lingula anatina, assembly GCF_051362555.1. NCBI lineage: Eukaryota > Metazoa > Brachiopoda > Lingulata > Lingulida > Lingulidae > Lingula > Lingula anatina. The sequence goes on from NC_141769.1 coordinate 8,971,942, forward strand.
ACCATTTTAATTCTACCTCAGTAGCATAGTACTCACCGTTTTAGGTTCTGGTTGCAAAATGCGTTGCAGTTGCAAAATGCATATTTCGCGATTTTTTTGCTTACCCTAACACAACACTTGCAACCGGTTGCAAAATGCGTTCAGTTACAATATGCAGCTCTACACAGCATTGATTTGACTAAATTCCTGGAGTCCCCAAAACGCAGAATCATACTCTAACACTGGGGCTACTAATACATAAGGCATGCTCCCTTTTGCTTTGGATTTTGCTGTCAGAAGGCCTAGAGTTCTACCTGCAGATTTTGCTTTGCAAGATACCGTCTTACTCATATCAAAATGCTCAAAATATCCCATGCCTAAGTATTTGTATTTTACAGCAACATTTACTCCAAAGATACCACATGTAAACATATAATCAGTCCTAGGCACACTGGGTGTCCGAAAATTAATTATCTGAGTTGTATCCTCATTCAGAGTCAGCTGCCATTTATGACACCACTTGTACACTACATCAAACATTGCTTGCAAAACTTATTCATTTTTTCTTTCCCAGCTGGAAACACAACATCATCCGGATAAAGAAGATAACAGATCAGATCAGCTCCTACATCAGAGCCCTTAACCACTGCTTTAACATCATGTACCAAATCATTAATATACTATAGGATTTCAAAAAGAAAGGGTAACACCAGACACCCCTTTTTTACTCCAGTATCTGTGCCAAAGAAACCTGTTGTATAATTATTTACCCAAACACAACACTTGGGTTTACTATGCAAGGCCTGAAGGGAATTCATGAAATTTCCGCAAATTCCCAACTTATTAAGTTTGTACCATAAATAAGACCTGTTAATTCTGTCGAATGCTTTTCTTGCATCGATGTAACACGCATATAGGCTTTGATTTTGCTTTAGACTATTTTCTTTAATACTAGATATGATATACATTCAGATGATCCGAACCCCCTCGATCTTGTCTAAGGGCGCATTCCCATAGATTTTAGATCGATCTATCCCTGTGGGGAGTCTCTCTAGATTACTGTCAGATAATTCGGCTTAAATGTCCGTCCCGCCTACCACAAGCTGTAAGAGGGTAATTAACTTTCGTTCCCGCTCGGCTGACCGCTATTTAGCGTTAACCCCCAGAGAGTTAGGTCGATCTAGTTGGATCGATCTAATCTCTGGGAATGGGGTCTAAACCATTTTGCTCGTCAGCTATTATGTTATTGTCGTCAGCCCATTTTGATAAACTTCTGTTCAGTGTAAATGTATATACATCGTACATACGTTAAATGTTAAATAATGTTATTCCACTGTATTCTAGTGGATCACATAGATTAACATTATTACCCTTATAGGATTAGGAATTGAGTTAATAACGGACTTGAGCCAGGCACTAGGCACGACTGAATTAACAAAGCAGAACTGCAGAAATCTAATAGTCGTCTTATTTTTCAGACACTCTGCGGGAAGGTAATCAAACCCCGGGCTTTTGTCACACTTAGCACTATTCACTGTATACTCAACCTCTTCTAACCGAATGTCAATTAAGTACAGTGTAGTGCGTACCCCAGCTGTAATAGATCTATCATTGCACTATCAACGATTTATATAGGCTTGAAATTTTATCATCTAAAAACTCGACACAACATTGAAAAAAACGGATATATCATTGCAACTCGATTGTGGTTCGTTGCGATTTGCGATTTGCAGTAGTTGTTAGTTGCGCTCTACATGTACTTCCTGGTTTTAACAAGGTCCTTAAAATGATTTGCGTCGGACCGTCGGAATGGCTTGAACGGAACATATTCTTCATAAACATGCCTAATTAATGATACCTTAATCAAAATACACAAATTTGAAGCTAGTTTTGTAAATTTTGAGCTTAAAAATCCTTTTCGCTAGGTATGGGATTTAATGAGCTACGTGGCCACGTGGTCCCAGGGCCGTAGCCTCCGGGGGGGGGGGGGGCCCGGGGGGCAGGTGCCCCCCTGGGATTTGAGCTGCAAAAAAAAAAAATAATCGCAAAGGTAAAAAAAAATAATTGCAAAGTTGGTATCAATTCTGTGAGAAAATGCACTCATGGCCACTAGACAATCATTCAACAATCTTACAAAGGTGACTGTTTTTAGCCAACTCAGTTCATGCCAAAAAGCTCACCCTCCCTTAGGGAGCTCTCCTGATCCTATTCCTAATCCTGAGACAATCTACGAAATGAAGTCCAACTGGCGTGTTGTGTTGAAAAAATGACTGTACTTACGGCAAAATGAACCCACAATTTCTGACTTCTGATTGAGCACTAAATAAGTTAAAATGCACCAGAATGCAGTATTATACATACAGTTTTTAAAAATTTTCCACACCGTGGGAGGGGGACACCCCCTCCCACACCCTCCCCTTCTCGGGGCCTTTGCCCCTCGTGTCCGCTTACTGCCCCCCCTGGCATTTTGCTCAGGCTACGGCCCTGGGTCCGGGAACGACAACGAGCCACCGGAGGAGAGAGCCGGCTTGTTAAGTAAGCTTTCAAACTACTGATATCAATTCATGCCCATTCCACCTCTCTTACCTGAGGGGTTTATATCTTCGTGAAGCCAGCTTCCTGTCTATAAACTAGCATTTCATTACCGTTATCCCCAATAGTATAAAGTACTGCAGTTAAATGACTTGGGGGTATTTTGATCATTCGATATTAGGTCTATGTTATTTGCGTTAAGTTTTGCGAAAAGTTTTGCGTAAAGACGCAGTACTTTGGGTTCTACTTATAAATAATTAATATTATTTAATATTCAGTTGAAATACCCTTTAGAAACAAATAAGAAATCTACCCGGTAAAAGCACATAACACATTATTTCGTGCACCGAATTAGGAATAGGAACCATTTCATTACAGCCGTTTCCATTCTTTATTCTCTTTAATATTACGTCTCTTTCTTCTCAACGACGTTTTCTTCCTCGGAAGTAATGCCTGGGCATGTGCATTAAGATACCCTGAGGCGATCTCTCTCATGAATGTTCGCAACCGTGTTGAGCTCACTTGTTTAAATATCGATATTGCGGGGACTGGGGCGGATTGAGGCCATCTTCTGGGTCTTCCACAAGACGGTCAGATTTTCAAGTTTACATGATGGGTATTTATCTTTTTTCTGTCGGAAGACGGTCAAAAATGGAGGATGGATCAACAAAAATAATTGTCAAAAAAAAACTGTCAAAAAATATCTCTGGATCCGACCCTGGGTAAACGTCATTTAAAAATACCAATGACATTACCCCATGAAATAAAAGAGATATATTGAAAAAATATTAAAGCCCACCAAGAATCTGATAGGTTGAGTTACCTGTCATTACCTGGCTTGGGGATTGCGGCGGTGCATAATTATAATTAACAAGTATTATTGTTAAAAATCCGCTTCAACATCGCACTCATGGCTCCGATCCAGTGTTTTTCCTGCTAAAAATGACCAGGCAGCTTTACGTCTTACACCACTCGACGTCATATGACGTGCACTTCCGGCACAATCCTTTCTCCTCCGGTTCCCTTTCTTCAATAAGCGAAGCGCGCGTGTTATTATGGACTGATTCAATTACTGATACATTGGTGTGTAGTGTTCAGTCTCATAATAACATACACTAAGGAAGGTCATGGTGCAACCGAATGCTTTGTTCTGCTTTTTCATTTTGTGTAGAAAAAAGAATGTTTAAACTTATTATTATTATCAATAGACTACACGGATGTATTTTAATCAGAAAATATTAAATAATATATAAAATTTTTAATTTTGAAATGTTTATACATAATAAAACATGGCTTTATTCATGTTCATCAGTAAAATGTTTTGGCCTTTTATGAATACTTTCTTCATGTGAAAATTTACCGCAAGTTTTGTTTTCTATTAGAGGTACAGAGTGATTCAATCTTTTAAAAGCTTCCATCCTTTGTTACCTCGGGCAAGGAAGTTATGTTTTTGGTTCCGTTAGTTTGTCTGCCTGTCTATCTGTCTGTCTGTCTGTCTGTCTGTCTGTTACATGTAGCAACATTACAGAAAAAGTTTTGGACCGATTTTGATGAAATTTCCTGGAACTGTCAGTAGTGGGCCAAGGAACAGAGGATTAGTTTTTGGTGGTGATGCGGATATTTAATCAATCAATAATCAATAATCAAAAATGAAAAAAAAAACTTTATCACTATAGAATGAAAACTTAGGGGTAAAACGGCATTGGGTGGAGACTTTGCTGCCTTGGCGGAGGTCTGCGCTCTCGGAGTGTTTTTTTAATTATCTGATAATATAACTAGCAACCAAAACTTGCCGCCATGTTTAATTACATTCAAGACACTAAAATGACGAATTATGCATGCGCAAAGGCAATTTGCAATTGGTATTTACTCGACGCAAATTATAGCTTCGAAACTAACGGTGATATCGTTATTAGCTCTAGGTAACACATTGCCATACTTTCAAGTTATGCAATAGCGACAAATCGCCATGGCTGTGCTCTGTCGCAATTTGCGATGCTTTCGTTTAATTTCTTTCAGGACTGGCGCAAATGGCGTAATTTAAGAAGTGTCACAATGGCGGACCCCACTGGCCTATTCCAACCCTTTAGGGGTGAGATCTAAAGGTTTTGGAATATTACTGGCTAGATTTATAACGGCAATAAAGCGCCAAAATGGCAGTCCATATCAACCAGGTGTGGTGTTTCATATTATTCGCATTTATTAGCGATTTAAGTCGCAGCAGCATCTTGAAGTATAACCCTTCTTCAATACAGTTTAAATATTTAAATTAAATGTGCAATAGAAATATTTTGAACTTAAAAAATATAATAGCAGTATTTCATTTCGTTTCATAATTTTATTTTTGTCAGTTGCAGGCCTAGGTTCTCTTACAAGTGTTGCAGCCGGATGGCAGAGATTCATGTGCAACCGAAGTGATGTATGGCTCCTGGTAATAGATGACCTACATATTAAAAGCTTTAGGGAAACCCTTGAGGCGCGACGAAAAAAAGCTTTTTGGTTTTCGTGCCAGGTACGAGCATGATAGGTTAATGGAAATATAGTATTCATCTGGACAAGAGGACGACCGCAAATACCTTCAGTATAATGGGTAACTTTCCGAAAACATTACCGGTTCTCTCAGCTCTAATGCCACCCCCCACCAAAAAACTGCCACTACGAATATCCTGACAATAAGTAGTAAATTGTAGATGCGTAGTAAAAGTATTTCAGAAATATTTGTCATTTATTCCACCAGAACCTAGATTCTGCAGGCGCCACTTGCCTGGAAAGGAATGTTTTCCTTTGTTCAGTTCCCAACCAGTAGGTGTAAATGTTTTATCGGGGTACCTGCCCAAGATGTTTCAAGAGGCTGGCATAAGTGTAGAAGGGAGAAATATCAGTGATCACAGTGGTAAAGTAACATGTTGAACCGTGTTATATAAAGCTGGCTTTGATGAACGAATCAAGAAACGAAGTGGTCATTCTTCTGATGCGGTGCGTACATACAAGAGGCCCTCTTAGGAATTAGAGAAGAGGGTGATGAGCGACGCATTGCAACCACCCAGACCAAAATCTACCCCTGCCGTGGTTGCATCGTGAGTTTCAGCAACTTCCCAGCCTGCAAGATCTCTATCGTCACCTCCAATGCAGCAAAATACGGAAAAGGACGAGAACATTTTAACAACTGAAATACCTTCTGTTATTGAAGAAATTTTAATGATAAAAACAGCAAAAAAACGCTTCTGAAATATAACAAAAGCTTTTTTTTCTTTCTTTTATAGTATATATGGTGATAAACGCTCTGCCCCTTATGAACTTGTTTTCAGGTGTGTTTAAGGCTCGGTGCTTCAGTTAGTAGTTTTTGCGTGTGTTAGCGGGTTATACTGCATTCATGTCAGAGATGCAGTTATTATGTTCTCCACTTTCACCGTGTAAAGATATATAACCGGTTTACAAAACGTCATGTTATTGAGTAACATAGTACCGCTTATCCTGCTACTGGGGCCACGTATAAATTCTCCGTTATTCTTCAGTCAGTCGTCACTCGTCAGATGTATGTGTAAATGTACAATAAGAATAAAGAAGCTGGTGATCGATTTGCAGTTTAGTATATGTGTTATCTATACTCGGCTTCAGTTGGAGCAGTCGACAGGAATTTGAAGGCTATGGTTCCTACTGATGTCAGTAAGATTGATGGTGAAAATCAGTGAAATCTAGCCTAAGAGGAGAAGGTACCTTGGAGGTGGGCGTGGCTGATAAAGAACCCGATCTCACCAGACCTCAACCATGGCGTGTACCATTGTTAGCAGACTATATCAACTGTTGTGCCCTCTTGGTTCGCGATTTACCAAAGTAAAACGCTGTAATGACTGTTATGGCCAACATTGCCTTTCCAATATCCATAAGACAATTCAGCCGAGAACTCCGTATATTCGTTCTGTATGCACTCGGGCTGTTCAGACTGTCATTTACTGTTTACTGTCGTAGCGTCTGTTAGTTGTGTGAAGATACGCCTAGTGCTCATTAAACACATTAAGAGAGAGACTGTTACGACGTTGACGACATTAGCTCTCTCATCGAGTATTGCCGACAAGTACGCACACATAAATGCGGAGAGCTATTCGTGGAGTTTGGACAGTCTTCTTCTGACCGTGTCATCACCCGTTTGCTGTGAGCTACGAATCCGGAGGAGATCGACAAGGACTCGAGAACGGCTTTATTGTTTGTTTCGAGGCATCACGAATCCGGTGGAGATTGACAAGGACCTGAGATCAGCACTGCTATTTGTTTTGAGCCATCCTCAGTCGCAAGACCACGAATCCGAATCAACACCCACGAACGGAGACATGAGAACGGAGCTTGTTTTAATCAAAGACGACTGTCAACCGCCGTCAAGAAGGATGCAGTGACATTTTTGACGTATGTGAATGAACATTTACGAATGGATATTGTTTATTTGACTCATTCACCGTTTTCATTAGGTTGTTGGAGTAGTGGACTACTATATTGAGTCGTTAATTTCAGTGAACAGGGGATTTTAAGGAGATCCAGCAAACGATAAGTATAAGCAATTTGTATCCCTTTTTTGCATATGTGTTGCCTGTTGTGTTGCTTTTTGCGTAGCTGATTATTGTGATACATGTATCTCCTTGCTGATGTTGCCAAGATGGTGCTTTAGAATTATGTGCTGCTGATTATTACGCTACACTCTGCAGTTAAATGTGATCATAATCGCGCTGTTTCGCTTAACTGTGATTTGAGCCGTTCCTGTGGGTGAAGCTTCTGTGTGTAACAGTTGCTTATCTTTTTAATTTTTAGTTTGTGTAACTTGTTTTATATCGTTACCCTGAAATAAGTCTTTGTGTTGTTGTGTATAGTTATAAATACCTCATTACAGTGCGTCCTTGTGGGACTCTGGGTCCCTGCAATTGATACTTTGTAGTTGTGTATCCCTGTGGCTTTAGTTGCAGTGCAGTGGGTGTAGATGGATATCGTCCAGTGCTGTGGGTGAAGATGGGCATCGTCCAGTGCTGTGGTTGAAGATGGGCATCGTCCAGTCCTGTGGGTGAAGATGGACATCGTCCAGTCCTGTGAGTGAAGATGGACATCGTTCAGGGCAATGGGCATCGTTCAGAGGTACCGAGTGATTCAATCTGTTATAAGCTTCCATGTTTTTGTTATATGTTTTGTTATATGCTTTTATGACTAGCAGCCCAAAATGGCCACACCATATTTAATTACATGAAAGACACATTAAAATGACGAATAATGCATACGCAGAGACCAAATAATAGCCTCGACAATAACGGTGATTCGCTATTAGCGCACGGTCGCGATTTGCGAGGCTTTTGAGTTATGGGATAGCGGGGAATCGCCATGCTTGCGCCCGGGCCCGGGGCCCTGACCGCGTAGCCTCGCCATCAGCCACCTTTCTTAACAATAGAAAGGGGAGGATCGCAAACAATGGGGGCGTAACTTGTAGCGACGTTAAGGATTATATCCTTTGGCACGTGCGTTGATCACAGCTTGGGTCATGTGTTCGTCACTTTAAATAATCAGACATAACTGAGGTAAGTAGCTGTAAAAGCGCCACCGGTATCGCACAGTTAGCGTCATCTAAACAGTATATGGATTTCTGTACCGACTTATATTTTACGACCGTTAATTACTTGGAACTATTTGCTTGAATAAAATTTTGCCTGCCATATTTAAATTTGCGATGTTTAGTATTTCAAAAAATAAGTGCATGCAATCGCCTGTTGAAAAGAGGGCTTTTCGTAACTAGTACAGGTCCATCGTCAAGCAGGTAAGTTGTTCAGAAAAACATCGTCGCCGTTCGTCGCCCCTACCTTCAGGGAAATGTATCTTCCGCTAGGAACCGTAGTCCGTTTGAAACTTTCCCATTACTTTGTACAGGTGAGATTTGTCCCATATACTTACCCTAATACCCCAACTAACCCTAACCTGTACTAATCATATGGGAGCCCCGACTTCCACACCTAGGATTACCATTCCTGTCACACCGGCAATTTTGGTTATCTAAGAACCCATTCAGAAAAGAAGATCCGACTATCAACTGATCCACGTATCAAATATGGCGGACACTACAGAAAGGAAGGCCGCTTAATCCTGTAATGGTCTATCTGCCTTTCACACGCCTCCCACACGCGTCGTCCCTGCAGGGGCGCAGTGATTAAATCTTGATTATAACAAAAATCATTTATATCATTGCCACTCGACACTACTTATTTATATTATAACAACTTGACATTCCTATTTAAACTGACTGGGTGTATATATTAACCTCAGGTGGAACAGTGTGTTCAACAGGGCATGGGGAAGTTATAGTATGGATACGTATAGAAAAGTTCGTCACTAAAATTATAGCAAAAGTTAGTTCCTTCATGTCATTCACTGGTGGATTGGTTTATTTTTATAATTTCTTTAAAATAATATTGGATTGAGTCATCTAATACATTAATACATCGGACGTTTCATTGTTCTCTTGTGCGTTCTTTCAAATGAAGCCGGAAATCAGCTGATCAGCTCGGATCTTTTATTCTGAATGGGTTCTAACAAATTAGTGCTGATGTCAATATATCTTTTAGCGATTAATCTTACTAATATTCTGGACTTTTGATGTCAGATTCAAAAACTTATTTTCGTTCTGCGCAGAGTTAGATTGATGCAGCTAGTACGATGAGTTTATGGGAACACTCCCATATAGAAGAAACAGCAGAGACGGAGCCATCGTCTGAACAGCAGAAAGGTGTTCCACATAGTCTCTTGTATCTAGCCCTGACATTGGAAAGATGAGTCGATCAAAAGACGAGGAGTACCTACTGACATTTTCGACAGGCTCTCAATGTCCAAATTTAAGATAAAGTTGCACCCTGTTTAGCGTTTTCGCGTGACATTAAAGTAATGGCTGTGTCTCTTGTAGACCCCATTTGTGTTTTATATTAAAACAGTAACATTCTTACAATGAAGAGATCGTAATAGTAAAATGAATTGTGAACATACTCATGGTAATTCTACTGTTTTACATTTTTAAGAATAACTTTTAATATACAATATAGATAAATCGCTAGCAGTTGCAATCCTTTTGTTTGTATATTTTTAAGAGTGAAACTGTTTCTCCATCACGACGAAAAATATCGTGATCAGTACTGGTATTTTATATGGAAGAACAGTACTGCAACGTTATTCAGAATTCAGCTATATCCAAACAGGCACAATCTGCAGTTCGTACAGTGCCCAAAGTTTTCAGTAAGCCCGTGGTTGAGGTTGAAAAAATATACTGGAATATTGAAATCGCGGTTATATTTTTGACTTTAAGTGATGATTATACTACTAGTGAAAACTAAGCAATGATATTTGCCAGATATAATATAGGCTGCCCTTCATTGCGTAATTCTACATTAAGATGTATTTGGGAATTTGAAAATCTGTGCATAGAATTTTAAAAGGCCTGGTTACGCCACTGTTAAAACATCTTAAAACTCGTCACAATATTGAAAAAAGATACGTATTGCACAACGATCGTGGCTTGGTGCGATTTATATAGTAGTTACTTGTGATCTTCTTTCTGGTTTTAACAAGGTACTCTAAAACACCGTTATATAATAGCAGCACTTACCGTAAAGAACCAAACAATAATTAGATATGGGCATATCAGATTGCAAACATGCAAAAATTGTATATGACAACGATTTTCATCCTCGCGGGGTTTTTTTTCATCGTGACGTCCTTTGTCGCGCTGTTGATCGATGCAACAAGTTACTGGAAAAAAGATAAATCATTGAACAACGAACCGGTCGTGGTTTTTTGTGCAATTTGGTTGTTAGTTTCTGGTTTTAACGAGGTTATTTAAGGGCTCTAATACATCGCGACTGTCAAGGGACTTTTCTGTTTTAGCTGCTGCAGGTTATTTTATTTATTTATTTGTTTATTTATTTTTATTTTTATATTTCTCTGCCTTCGCTTCCTCTATGCTGGCCATAGCTGTTGGTCGTGCCTTACAGTTAAATCCTTTATAATGAATTGTATCCGTGACAGTGGGTCTATTTCTTCTTTGTTCATTAGTTGCAAGTAACTAATGTCTTCATTTGGAAGAGTCGCTTCACTAAAATGGCAAATACATATGTGCTGTGCACGTTTGATGTAAGCAAGAGTGATTTACATAATTATTGTTGTACTTTTATTTTACAAATGCGATATTTAGTATAATTTTGACTTTCTGTCTGATTGAAAACTCATGCTCACTTTCCAAACATAAGAAAATAGGGTTTCATTTTTGTGCTGGCCCGCACGGAAGTGACCTATGCAAAGTTGCATGGCCCTATGTAGAGACCCACTCTTTTGGGTCTTTGCACGATTTGGTTAATATTGCCTTCAAAGTTTGGTTGTATCTCTCTGAAATATAAAATGGTACGTTAACTCTTATGATGCTATATTGTTCGTTTTATAATATAATCGTTAGTGTAAGTCGTAAAAGTACATTTATTTGATTTATGTTAAGAAAAAGAAAGTAAATATTTATGAATAATATATAAATCACCTGTGAGTCCATTTGTCCTTGGATGATATGGGCTCGTAATATAACCCGTCTGCTGCAACCAGATATTTTTGACATGGTGTCAACCAAGATGTTGCAGAATTCTCTGCCTTGGTCTGATACTACAAAGGTGGGATAACCAAACCTAGATATTACAAATGTGCATAGTTACAGATCAAGGGTGTGCTGTTTAAGGATTTCATTTAACTATGCAGTTTACATATAGAAAGCATACTTACAACATCATTGAATCTGACAAAAATATTAGCACATTTTCAGCCTTGTTACTGGACAGTGCCTTCACTGAAGCGTGCTTCGTGAAGTAGCATATGGCTGCAATATAATACTGGTTACCTTGATACGAATTTGGCAGGTGGGCAAAATCAATTCTAATCTGACAAGAAAAACCGAAATGGTTAAAGATTTGCAAATTATGCCAAAACGTAAGATATGAAAAATTACTTTTTCCGTTAAATTTAATGTCCATCGTACTGTAAAGCATTTTTATGTATTTACTTGATACCACGGTTTGCACTTTTCCACCACTACTAGGTGAAGTGGGACAGGTTTCATTCTAAATTTTGTATTTGCCATCTGGCACTAGTGGCATAACGAAAGGTATCTTCTATTGCCTGCGGCCATGTTGTGCCAGTAGAATCTCTGTTCTTCTTTGACCAGGGTTTTTGATGCATCCAAGTGTCCAGATTGAATAAGAAAATTTTTAGAATGAATCAAATAATAAAATATTTAATTTACTGATTATTTACGATGATAATGTCTTTATTACTATTGAAATGTGAAGCTGGAAAATCAATGTTGCTGTAGAACATAAGTAAATAATACGTGTATATCACCTTTGTCGCGCATTTCTTGCAACAAGGCACTTTTCTTATCTTCACTTTCCACACCTTTCCTCCATTTCCCCTTCTCCCTCTCTTCCTCCCCAATTTCTGTTTCGACTATCTTTCTTACAGCTCTGTAATATAAGCAGCCGCTTTCAAGCCAAAACCGAATGATAAATATTAATCTTAAATGTACCTGTAAATTGCGCTTTTATTAAATAGTCTTTAAATTTTAACGAGTATATATTACTTATTTACAATGGTTTGCAGCGCTTCTCCTTATTGCTCTTTTCTGATTATTGGTTGTTCGTCTTCTGAACCTGCCATGTTGTAAATAGAGGCGTATTGCTTTTAATCCATGGTGGCAGTGTAGGATATCGCGAACAGCTAGCCATTATCTTTGCTTGTATCACATTTCCATCTTCCGTGTTTCTTCCACACCCGATCACTTACATCATCAGGAGCATTAGCAACCGCTGTGGCTCCTACAGATCTCATAGAGTGCAAACCAAAATTCATACTCCCACCTCAACTTGAAAACCAAACTTTGACTCGCCGCTGAGTAACTCAGCTTTTTGTTTTTATATATCAATTTGCACACATTTTTTTATCTTAAAATAGGCTTGAACAAAAAATGGTTAGATTTCAAATTAGTATCTGCCAAATCCATTTATCTTTTTAACATTTTCATTGGGCAAGCTGCAGAAGAACCTTTGGAAATGTAAACGTCATTTCCATTTCTGTACCGATTTGTTTTGCTTTTCTGAATGCATAAAACTATGTATTCGTCAAATATGAATACGTCTGAGCACAATAAATAACTTATTTCATCGTATCTATAAAAAACTTGAAAAACACAAAACAATCATGCACAGATCTCTAACAACATGTAAATCACCTGATCATTCATATTTAACACAAAGATCAATCAACATTTGAGCGGATCCTTGATTTTTTCTCGACTTTATGGGACAAGCAGTTTTTTTGCCAGATTCTTGAAAATTTTTAACAAAACTGTTGCTGGTTGGATCAATAAAGCTGTGAAGATCATGAGTCCATTTAATTGCAAAAACAGCTGAGTTTATGGTACTAAATGTTGATCCAGATTCCAATAAATGAGTAAGATAAAGGGATACATGAATTGGCAAAGCTGGTAAAGCTCGAAAACCTTGAGAGGTAATAAAATCTTCCCATCTTCTGAAATTGCTGAAATAAACCCTGTCGGTATTGACACTCCTGGAATCCATCATGTGCTCAGCCATTTTAGCAGATAGATCATGTAGGTACGATCCCTTCTCCACACCACTTTCTTCAGCTAAGAATTCTGCTCCCGATTTAAAATCAAAACCTGAAAATTAGTGAAAAAATTAAAATTGTATTCTAATTGCAACAAATCTGAAATTTTGAAAAGGCTTTCCAAATATGCCAATATTTCCTCTTCTTCTGTGTGTCACATTTCGACCTTCATTATACACTGTATCTGTGATCTTTTACAAACCATTTTAAAACTGCGCCTTCCCATATTACTGGCCAAAATGGTGCAGATTTCCATTCAGGAATTATTAATGTGCATGAACTACTCTCCTTAACAGCTTTTTAAAGTGTATGAACACTTAACGTTGGTGGTGGCACCAACCAATTATTGTCAAATGAAACGTTTGCTTAAATGCATCTCTTCCACTGCTCTTTTTTACACCAGAACTTTGAATTAAAAATTTCACATTTCCTGTTATAATAATTATCGAATCTGTCGCAACTATGGGGTCCCCACAACCTGTACAACTCCTCACAAACAACCCCTGAATTCCCCAGTCATCACAATCGGACTTTCTATCAATTCACCTGCATCATTATTCCGAGATCTAGACATCCATTTTGACTGAAAAACAATTTCATTTTCATCGCAAATGCGAACTATTTCCGTATTGATATCATTTAGCTTTGGCTTCCTGCTGCCCACATCTGAAATGCGCTTCACATTTTGATTATCACTTAAAACTTTTTTTTGCATTTTAAAATATCAACATTATGTAATAACACTCCTTGTACAGCTTCCGTTTCTCTCCATGTGGAACTTTGCGCCACTTCCCATGCATTCCAAGTGTCATGCATCACCGACTCTATTAGCAATTGCTCCGACTTTGATAACAAATACCTTCCATAGCCTGCTCTTGAAGCATAACAAAACATTCTAATGTCTGCCGTGAATTCTGTCAAATGACAAAACTGACTTCCCCATTCATTGAGCTCTTTTCCATTTGAAACCCAGATATTTTACAAAATCTGTAGCGATCATTGCATGATGATAAGCCGATTTCAAATCATAAGTAAATAAATAATCTTGTTGTTCAAATAACCCTTTTGCTATTTCACCATTTTCATATTTAAACTGATTTAAGTGCTTGTTAATAAGTCTACAATGTAGCACCAACCTCTGCTTTCCAGTGCCACTTATTGCAACTGTCAATGGATTGGCCACCAAAGGTTTATAAGGCACTGTGAGACGCATTTTCTTCTCAACAAATTATCCATTTCATTTGTAACAAATGTTTCATTTTCTCTGGCAGATTTATTGTTTTTCAAATATACGGACCCTGGCTCCGTTTTAAACGGTAGGCTATAGCCTTTCTGAATGACCCCCAATATGTATTCACTTGCATTTGTTTCTGGCCAAGCTGTCAAATGACTTCTTAAACTGCCAACTGGCGTTTTCTCCGAATCTGACTTCAGTACATTTTCATCACTGTCATATTTCGTCAAATAACTTCTTAAACTGCCAACTGGCTTATTCTCCAAATTTGGTTCCAAAACATTTTCATCACTATCATAATTTGATATGCATTTCGCTACTCTGTCAACTTGACGCAAATTTGCATGATTATTTTCAAATGAAAATATACTTATCTTATTCTGCGCATTGGCGTTCTCTGGACACTCTTTCTTCCAGTGCCCTCTTTCTCCATTATTACTAGGATTGTAAAATCCACTTGAGGTGCTTGGTTGACTGTCCCTTTGGCTAGTAGAATTATAAGGTCGAAAACGGACATTCTCCCCCCCCCCCCCCTTTTGTTCTTCTCCGCTTTGATATTCCTTTCCGCTCTGCCTTGGGCTTTTAGAATTCTTTTCTCATCATCAGAATCTTCCGCGAGAGGATAAGAAACGTATTCCGCCAACCAGCCTCTGTAGAATCGGCAAATTTTATGAGCTTTTGTCTGTGTTTTACTGACTCCATGACTGCAGCCAACTTTTCTCTACAACTATCAACATCACCTTGTGTTAATTTTTCGCTGCTAATGGTGTTGGAAGCTTCACCAATCTTGAACATGAGAACCATTGAACTTAAATCGTTCTTCATATATTAAATTAATCTAGTCACTAAAAACTGAAGATTTATCTATTACCCAAAAGACAGTATGAAAGGCAGTAAATAAGGAGTTTATTGGCGAAGGGTGGCAATAACCTTAAAGTTCTCTAAAATAAGAGATGGTAATGAGGCTTCTCTCCAAAAATTTATAGAAGAGGTTTTGTCTCTGGACTGGAAGTGGTGTTTTCACAAATGTCGGAGCGTAATGCTTGCATCAGATACATGTTTGCGCTCGAGAACTGCATCAGGTTGACGAGCACCGTAGTGAGATCGGGAGTTGTACTCCAGAATAGAATTGCATTGCAGGCAGTATGAATTTTACAACATAGTGGACAGGGGTATTACAAACCACTGCAAATAGAACTAAGATAAACTCTCAAACTCTTCCACGTAGGATAGGAGACTACACAGCGTGTGTTTATGAAACACAGTAAGCGCAGCGTCAAATTTGTAGTTTATATTCACTGGCGAGTTCACGTCCACATAATTTTTACGCAAAGGAACATACGAAGCCCAGTGTGAAAGGAATTGTATCCTAATAACAGTCCTGGGAATGCAAGTCCTAAAGCATACGTTGCTAGGAATGGAAGTCCCAGGACACGCATTCCAAGGATTCGATATCCGTAGGAAGAGGTTTCCCAAGTAATACAAGTCCTACGTCTAGTAATGGAAGTCCTAATGGGGCATGCATTCCTAAAATTTCAGTAATGGATGTCCTATATTATTTGTAATTTAACGCACGGAAAGGATGTCTTTGAATTATCTGTTTATTTGATAAATATACTTATGTCTTTACTTTTATTTTTATCATGACATCTTGTAATATTGATTTCAGAATGGAGTGGATTAAATCAATGAAATATATTAATATGAATAAATAAAACAAATAACAATTAACTCAAATGATTATAGGGAAATTACAGACAATGACACGCGTACGCATGGATTTCAGAATAATGAAAGTCGATACAATTCATGTAACCATATGAACATATTTTATTCGGAAAATGTTTACTCAAAGTAACACAACAACATAACAATAAGGACAATATTTATATTGTTCTATGTATAATTTTAAATTTAAACGGCCCCCTTTAATGTGCCCCCACCCCTTCCTGCGGGTGAAGGGGCACCTTCTGTGGGACGAACCTGCGTTGTTTCTTCTTCCGCCTTACCCACTGTTATTTGGTTATTCTAACTTGTCTTTTCCAGGCCTAAACTTTGTTTTTGAACACCGACACGAAGACCGCGCCCACAGCTAGTATAGCGGTCACGCCAGGTTTTACGTTTGCCCTCCTTGTCGCGGTCTTAGCATTGCATATATATAAACCAGTGGGTGGCTTTCGTGTTATCAATATGCCAGTGTTGGATTAACATTACTCTTTGACTACATGGTGCGCTAGTAGTCTTTTACAAAATAATTGCCTCGCACTTGAATTTTCTATGCTATTTACAATCCCTGATATCAAAGGGCTGGTGAAATTAAGATCGATCTATCCAATCCCCAATATGTTTCCCAAATATCAATCTATTATTATACTGCTATTTATGTAATTACTGTTTGTAGATTTTGCTAAAAGAAGTCTAACTTTATAAATATTGAAGGCCGTCAATCACCAAAACTAAATCTAACCTGCTAGTATAGGTACAGTAGAATACGCGGTTATCGCTGACCTTTTGTCTTTTAAACAGGTAGACGCCAATCGCATTAGGCATAGCAAAATTACGTTACTATGTTCAAGGAAAAACTAAATTGCTAATTGAAAAACCAAATGTTATAAATACACAAGACCACAGTGGTGCATTGCCCAATTTATCCTCCCTGCTTCTTGTGTATTCCCTCGCATCGAAACAATTTATAATAACTTTTGTATTCTTCGGTCTTAACAAGGAAATGTTTGAGTTGAATTCATACACACTTGGGTTTTCATTGGCTCCAGTTGCACTTCGTTGTGATGAAAGCCATTGTTCTGAGGGATCTTTGTTGTAGTGCTCACTCAGACTTTTGCACACTTTGAGTTAGCAAGTACTTGCACAATTCCACCGAAGATCTAATTGTGATTTCAATTCCCTCCGACGTCTGCTGACTATGAATCATTTTTGTTTGTCTGCCTTAGTAAAATGGCCCGGTCTATGTTTAATATCATCTTTCGAGTTCTTCGAATCACCAAGAAAGACATTCTCCAGCCAAGGAAATCTTGGATCATAGATACTTGTGTATGGTAAAAAGTCTGGGTTTTCCCGCGTTCAAGTCCATACAGAGATCGCCCATTTAAACAGTCAAAAAAAAAAAATTGCCAAGATTTCTTATGAACTTGACGATTTCTGCAATGCATGGCCCTCCAGTGAACTGCAGTGCTTTTGCTACTGTAGAGCTGAGCACCCGACCTGCATATTTCACCACCATTGTAGAAAAGCTTGTTTAGTAGACGTTAGTACGGGATAATTTTGGAGCGAGTCTCAATGGTGCGACGAATTCACGTTCATACAAGTCAATTATGTGCTGCCATGAAATATTATACCCATTTCTCTACATCAGTCTGCTGCGCTTGTGGCTCTAAGAATAGTGTAAACAGTTTCGGGTCATCTTCAGTTGGTGGGGTGGATCAGATGAAGAATAGTGGCCTTGATTCACCCATAATTGGATTAACTGCTTTGTACAATATCGTATCCAAGTCATATCGTAATTTTTTGTGCAGTCTGAAAAAATTCCTGTTTGGTGTAGCTCCATCATATGTAATGCACATCATCAAGTTCTAATTGCTCAATAGCTTCCCATATCACAGGGTAAAGATATTCTGTTAGTGACACTTAGTGAGTTTTCATGTCATCGCCTTTGACATACCTACCAAACTCAAGGAATTCAATTCTTACATTCCCCCAATCCACAAAATCAATTATTTCTCCTGTGTTTCTGTCAAACACCAAGTCAGAGCGGACTTTGACTTCCTCCAGCAACACAGAAAAAAAATCGATGACACGTTTCTAGGTTTCTGGAATTCATTTCTTTCGCCATTTGCCTAAATGATCTAAATGCTTCCCAGCATTAAAATAATTTCTTCATGACTTACAAGTTAA
This sequence comes from Lingula anatina, assembly GCF_051362555.1. Classification (NCBI taxonomy): domain Eukaryota; kingdom Metazoa; phylum Brachiopoda; class Lingulata; order Lingulida; family Lingulidae; genus Lingula; species Lingula anatina. The sequence goes on from NC_141769.1 coordinate 8,990,276, forward strand.
AGAATTGTTTTTCAGCGTTACCAGTGGTCTCTCATCCTCAGATTGACTTGATCCATTGTCTAAAATACACATAACAAGGTGATTGCTGCAGCAGCTCCACGCGTGTAGGAGTTCCACACGTTCAGCAGCTCTATATGTTTAACAGCTGCACGCGTTTAACAGGGGAAGTGCTTAGCCAATGTGCTTAGCCTTGTGATAAACATATAGAATCATATACCGGTGAAGCTAAACACATACATGTAGCTAAACGTGTAACACTGCCAAACATGTCTAGCATTTTCCTCTGTGAGAAACTTGAAAAGCTATACGTGTTTAGCTTTTACACATATTTCTAAATGTGTTTAGGTGCTAAACGTGTGTTGCACGTGTTTAAATGCTAAAAACTGTTTTTACAGTGATAAGCAATTATTTGTATAATATGGATACCCTATGGCAGGTTTCCATTCCATATTAATATTTTTGCTTGAGGACAGTTTATGAGTCTGTAACTCAATGTCGTCGTCCAAAAATATGTAGTACAAATAACCACCATCGTCTCATTCAGAGGCACGTCTAACGGCTTCCCTCAGCAGCATGTTTCTTGCCTTGTGTCCAGGTACTTTTAGGAAAGTGAAAGTCTCCAGATCGGTCTACCAAGTAGGTAAAGCAAGCGGAAAGGTTTTCTGAATTTTTTTTATCGAACTGGACGATCTTGCGGTTTTCCGTATTTTTGTATCTTTTAGGTGTCAAACTATATTTAAAACGGTGGTCGTGGGTGATCGGGTAAAAGAGAAATTTGAAAAACTGATTTTTTTCAGTTTTACCCAAAAAAATCTCAATTATAACGTCACCCGTAAGATGACATGTGTATGGTTAACTGATTTAACCACTGAACACTGAAAATTTATCTATTACCTAAATGATTGTATGTAAAGCAGTAAATGAGAATTTTTGGGTGAAGGGTGACTATATATTTAAGGTTCTTTAGACAAGGGGAGATCAGTTCATCGCAATTCAGTTTTTTTTTTCAATTAGGAGAGAGAACACGTATTTTATTACGCAATTTCTAAATTTTTCATCAAAAGTTAACCCTTTTTGCAGTAATAAAATTATGAGAGTAATGTTACCGATATTGATCTAATAGTAATAAAAACAGCAAAGTTTTCATTGTTTTCACGTTAATTATTGCTTTTTACATGATTCTAAATAAAGTAAAGATTTGGCAACATTCACAAAATCAACTATTCGTTATAACTGATCCATTAGGGCTAATGACATAAGGATCAGCAGGTTTTAGGAAAAGAGTTGTTAGTGTGACCAGTAAGAGTGTGCCCAGTACCGGTAAGTATGTGGGTATAGACTGAGAAATGGAAGTAAATATGCAATCTCAGTCATTCAGTCAGTCAATTAAAGCTGTTTACATTATATATGAGAAAATCCATTTTTAATATTTCATTATTCATATTATTAGAAATCAAATATTGAACATCTTTACTACATTCAAACATTTATTATTAGTAGGTTATACATTAATAATGTTTGTTACAAAGCTACTGAAGAAGAGTATTACGTAGTCGCAGTTTAACTGGATAACCCAACTTGTCTACTTTTTTTGTGAAAGGAGTCATGTTGGGGTTCGTTGATATTTGGCTCTTTCTTCCTATTTACATTACAAGTAGGTAAAATTTACAAATATATAAACTGATTTCTTATTGACCCCAGTGAATTATTCTCAAAATGTTTATCTCATGCGTCTCCTCTTGTGCAATGGTGCATTGTCCAATTTTATCCTCCCTGCATCTTGTGTATTCCCTCACGTCGGAACAATTTATAAGAACTTTTGTATTCTTCGATCTTAACAAGGAAGTGTTTGTGTTGAATTCATACACACTTGGGTTTTCTTTGGCTCCTGCTGCACTACGTTGCAATGAATACCATAATTCTAAGGGATCTTGGTTGTAGTGCTCATGCAAAATATTTTGTACACCTTGAGCTAGCACGTACTCGCAGGATTAAACGAATGATGTAATTGTGATTTAAATTCCATCCCATGTCTGTTGACTCAGAATCATTTATTTTATTTGTCTGCCTTAGTTAAATGACCCGGTCTATTTTTAATCTCATCTTTCCAGTTTTTCAAGTCATCAAGAAAAACATTCTCCAACCAACGAAATCTTGGAGCCTAGATACTTGTATATGGTGCAAGGTCTGGCTTTTTTCCAACGTTAATGACACAAATTGATCGC